>NC_138082.1:17465000-18843500 GCF_964212035.1 Myotis nattereri
ATGGTTCAGTGATTGAGCATTGACTTATGAACCAGGAGGTCATGGTTCAATTCCTGGTCAGGGCACATGTCTGGGTTGCGGGCTCAGTCCTAGTGTGGGGTGTGCAGAAGGCAGCCAATCAATGATTCTCTGTCATCATTGGTGTTTCCATCTCTTTCTCCCTCTCCCTTCTCCTCTGAAAAAAAATAAAGGTATATTTGGAACTGTATATTCTCATCAAACAAGAAATAATGAATACTCCAAGAATCTCTGGGTTTATCATGCCTATTTGCAATTACTATCTATAGTGGGTTGCATAGAACCCCTACCCCCATTAAAGTGTCCTTATTTGGAGTAAGTGTTTTTGTGATTTTTATTAAGGCAAGGCTCAAGATAAGACCATAGTGGATAAGGATGGACCCTCAATCTAATGAACGTGTCCTTATAAGAAAGAAAAAAGTAGACACACAGACATAGAGAATAAGATGATGTGAAGAGGTCATCAGAGATTGGAGTGAATTGTCTACAAGCCAATTATGCCAATGATCGCAAGCAATCAACAGAAAGAAGAAGAAAAGCATGAGGCAATGTATACCTGATAGTTTCCAGAGTAGCCAATCCTGCTAACACCCAAACTTAGAACTTCTGGCCCCCAGAACTGTGAGAGAATACATTCTGTTGTTTTAAGCCACCTAGTTTGTGGTGATTTATTATGGCAGCACCAGGAAACTAATATATTATCTCTACGTGGAAACATTATCCAAAATGGTTACCATGACATTGGATTTGTGATTTGTATGTTTATATGTATACCTAAAGACCCATGCCTTAAAGGGGATCCTATCCAATTACTGCAAAAACATTTTCACAGAGGACTGCCATGCCCCAGATTGAGTCTCTGCCGTCACTCTAAAGCCTAGAGTATGTTAAATATTCAAGCGACTGAGATATCAAAAGGGAAAATAAATGATGTGTTATTTCTGGAAAAAGCTAATAATTCTATGCAGTAAGTTCCTTTTCTGTGAGCAATACTATAAAAACATTATAGCAAAATGTTATTCCTGATTTGATATATTCTCTAATTTTCAAAATCTTTTAATGTCCCCATCTTGGGGAGAGAAACCAGTAAATGTGGTACGTGACCCCCTGAATCATCTTTTCATCTTTCTTTTATATATATATAATTGTATGTCCTCACATTCTCTGTTTTTATTTTGTTTCACTATGTGAACCATATCTTGATAATCACTTCTGAGATGGCCCTGTAATTGTTAAATCTTTTTATTGGTTAATAAATAGCTATGGCTTGTCCACACTGCTAAATGTTAAGGTCCTACAATGCAGCATGCATATTATGTGCAACTTTTTCTTTGCTCACAATGCCTGGTCCACTGCTTGCTATCTCTTAGATTATGTTAGATGCTTATTACCTTGAAGTTTATTTGTTACCAACAATGTTGATCTCACCACAGAAAGACATTCAGTTTCAGAATCCCTTCAACTATAAATATCTACAGATCAATCTATTTGAGAATATTTGCATTTATGTTAGTTTAAAATTAAACTCACGTGCAGTTTGTTTATATAGGGTTCTATAACTGTGCTGGTGACTTTCTATGCAGCGAGAAAAAGCTCTAGTTGGTCATATTTAACGGTGCTGGTGGAAGGCCAAGAAATAGCTCTTCATTAACATATACTCGGTAATTACCAAAGGCACAGAGACACATCTCATTTCTACCCTGCCATTATGCTCACTGGCCTGGAAAATGGGATTGGGCCAAGTGGAACTGACCCAAGCACATGCCCTGTATATTCCTGAAAGGAGAGTCACACATTTGCTTTATAGACAAGGAGTCTATGTACCTTAGCAACTCTCCCACGGACCATTTTCAGAGCCCCTTGTCAAAATGACCCGGACAGGTTTACCACTAGGCATTTTCATTCCTCTTAAAATATCCTGATCATATTAATAAGGTCATTACAACTGAAGAATGTGTTTAAGTTATTATACCTGTAAATATCATAAAAAAGGAATTAGCTCTCTTTCATGCTACATTTTATGCATGAATGAGGTAAATAAAAGAACTGAATATTATGTATAAAACTTTTCACTCAAATCTTTATTAAATAAAAATAATATGTAACAGAAAAGCAGCCACAGTAAGTCACCTTGTGATTGAACAATAAAAAAAGTGTCTACAGGCTCCTGATAAACTTTTTGTCTCCAATAAACCAAGTCTGGGTGGCTCCAGGTGATATGGTCCCTTCATCATGTTTCCACTTAGTGAGACAAGTGGGACTGGACTATTGTTGGCTGTCCCCTGCTGGCCTTGCTTTCCCTGAGTAGCCCCCACTGGGAGGGTCCACATAGGTTGATTCTAGCATGAAGTACAACAGGCACAGGGGAAATAGGTGCTCTCACTTGTTCATTCTGTCAACACATAGTCAGTGCTCAGCACAGTCACTCTAAGTCAGGAAAACAAATCAATAGGACAGACCACTGCCCTTGAGACACTCACAATTGAAAGGATAAGACCTGCTATATATTACACATACGTAGTTTCTGTGGCTCTCAGTGCCACACATGTATATGCACGCATCACGGAAACATGGCAGAGATGAATAAACAAAAGAAATTACCATTTACACCATTGGAAAGGTCACTGTCATCAAGGAGGGGAACTGCAGTTGGAGAGACAGGGACCATCCACAAAGTCAAAAATCTGCACATAACTTAAGTAGGCCCTGGGCATATGCAAATTCTCAGTTTCAGGTTAAAAATACTATTATATACTAGGGGACTGGTGCACAAAAATTCATGCACTCGGGGGAGGGGGGAGGGTGTCCTTCAGCACAGCCTGCACCCTCTTGCAGTCTGGGACCCCTCAGGGGATGTCCACCTGCCAGCTTAGGCCCACTCCCTGGGGGATCGGGTCTAAGCTGGCAGTCAGATATCCCTCTGGCAGCCCGGGAGCCCTCGGGGGATGTTGGACATCCTTAGCGCTGCTGAGGAGGCAGGAGAGGCTCCTGCCACCAGTGCTGAGCTTGCAGTCATCAGCCCAGCTTTGGCTGAGATGATTCCCCCTGTGGGAGCCCACTGACCACCAGGGGGCAGCTTCTTCTTTGAGTGTCTGCCCCCTAGTGGTCAGTGCACGTCATAGTGACTGGTTGTTCCCGTCATTCCTGGTCGTTCAGCATTAGGGTCGATTTGCATGTTGCCCTTTTATTATATAGGATAGCTATCTGATATATTTCCAATGCTCACTTTAAAAATATTGCTTTCTGCAATAATATTCAAATTAACAGGTACAAACCTGTTGATAACATCATTTTTAAGGAAATGTAACTAGAAAAGCTCTGTGACCTAGTACTATAACATATTCACATCCATTTACTCTTGTAAGATTACAAGGTTCAGAGTTTTGAAGAGAAATTGTTACCATAGAATGTTCAGGAGCTCCGGGGAGTCTTCCCATTGTCTTTGAGACAAGTCCACCATTCTCACATCTCTCAGCACCTGGATAAACCTCTTTCATTTTGCACCAGAAAAAACAAACAAACAAAAAACAACACTTTTATTATATTTCAGAGTCAATGCAGTGAAGCATGGCTTTTCCTTGCTTTCACATTTTAAGCACCAGAATATAATAAGACATAAAGAGTTGGTTTCAGCATGTTCATTTTAGGAAGGAAATCCAAGCAGTAAAGCTGGCTTCACTCTCTCTCAAGCTAGCTTGGATGATCAAGCATGGGATTTCCCCCTGCCTATTTTAGCCAAAAGAACTATGTGCTGAAAGCTCAACCTGATGTTCTTGTAAAATGAAAATGCTTTTGATGTTCCAAGCGGAGGATCCCCTCACAAGAGTTAGCCAATGAAACAGTTTTCCCTCATACAGGTTTTATATATATTTTTTAAAAGACTATGATAGATGCATTAGCTTCCAAAACAGTGTAATGATTTGTTTCCTTATCCTCCATTTAAAATTCTACTCCATATCAAGTGTGAATTCAGATCTACAAGAGTAGTCACTTTTCTGCTAGGAAGACTAGTGCCCAGTGATAATATAAATAAATCAACAATAATCGTAGAAATTCTAAAGAAAACTATCTGAGTTGGTAGCAGAATATCAACTATTAATTTTTAAATTTGATAATAGTAAAACAGAGTATGCGTGTCCTAAGAAACACATGTATGGGTCCTGTCCTAAGCAGGCGTGCCTGCCAGGCACAGGAAGGGAGACGTGGAGTCCACCCTGCCGGCTGTAGGGTCTCTAATGTTTCTGTATGAATTTCAGTTCCTCTCTTCACTGCTCAAAGATAACACCATCCTCTGAGTCTCATTCAGCATAAAAATGATAATGCGTAGATCCCCAAGCTTATTAATATAATTTAATAAAAAACAAGGAAAGGGAGACTGGAAAATGAATTTGCAAAATATACCCCATGATGCAAGAAAACGCTTCTCTGCCGAAACTTCAAACCAACAGACTGTATCTAATCCATCAATTACTTTGTCTCTGTGAATTAGTTTACAAGGAGGTGGTAAATGATCAAACACACGTTAAATATAAAGCCAGCCGAGAGTCACATGGGGTTCTTTCATGAATCAAAGTTTTCACTTCTCCATGTCCTATGTGTTACTGTAACCACTGAAGCGACATACAGTATATGGGACACAGAAAGCCACTCTGCTAATCGGTCCCCACAGGCCTGGTCTTGCCCTCTGCTGCAAAAGCAATTTTCATTGTGAACTCCAATAGCCTTTAAGAGAATGCCAGCGCTTCAAAAATAATCAGAGCGGGTTCGAGAGACTTAGAGCCTCTGTTTCAATTGCATGCACCCCTGTTCTACTCTCTCTTTCCTCCTTTCTTTGCCCTTAGCCTTAGGGCCTCACATGGAATTTCTTTTCTCTTTTTTTTTTCTTCTAAAATGAATACTAGGAAGAACAATATTGTTATATGAGACCTTAAAGAATATATTTGGTCAATTACCTTTTCTTTATGACTAAGAGATAACCATCCAAAGTGGATGACTTTGAATCAGAGTTCTGTCTTGAGGAAGAAAAGCTTTCCTTTTACATGGGAACTGAATCTACGAGGAAAGTCTCCACCAAAAATCAAACCAGAACCCTTATCCCAAAAGAGAGCCGTGGCAGCAGTTTCAGGGGAACTTGCTGGTTCTTTCCTGGGCCTTTCTTAGTGGGCTCTCACAAGACTTCTGATTGCTTAAAGTGAGACCTGAAGGCAAAAGTCACCTGTTGAAACCACGGATCTCTCACTACTGTTCTGAAAAAATGCTTCCATGTGCAGTTCACACCGGCCTCCCTCACTAGGAGATCATCCTACCGATGAATGAAGTGCTGAGAAGAAAAGAAAAAACCCTCATATTTCAACTGAGGAGTAAAACTGGTGACAGGATTGTTATTATTAGTTGAATATTTCTTCAGGCGAACAAAATATTTAAAAATAAGACAACACCTGCCAACTAAGTTTAAAATTAAAACTGCAGCTAAAGTCAACCTATGTAAAAACTGGACTTTTAGATTTAAAAAAGGTAAAAACAAATAAAGAATGAATGAGAGGGATGAGGGGGCAGGAGCTGGGTGGAGGTGGGCAAAGGTAGGGAGGATGGAGACATCTACAATACTGTCAACAATAAAAATGAAGTTAAAAAAACATAATTGATCTAAGCATCCCATGGATGGGTATGGATCTCAAGATGGTTATGATATATGTAAATTACCAGATGTAAGCCATTAATCAGAGCAAATGCATAATAAATACCCTTAAATTAAAAAACAATAGGACCAAATAATTCCCAAATAGTTTCTTTAATTTTGATTGTCAAAAGTTGTATTTCTTTAAACATTACATATCTCTATTTTCATAATGGAAAAGTGTCCTTATTAAAAACAAAAGAATGAAAGATCATATTCAATTTTGTTCACGTAGTAGCAGATATTATCCCCATGATGTTATTAACTTTGAATTATTTCTGTCAAACATAATGAAAAGAACCTACACTAATATATAATTCTGTACCTAATATAAACCTGAAATTTGGGGCATTGAAATCTAGAGTTAGCAGATAAACAAATGTCTAAATATTCATTGTAGATAATTAAATGCTAGTCACAGCTATTCAAAATTATAGCTGTACACCACAGAGTATAAAAATGCCAAAATATTACGCACCACCAAATTCGGTTGCCTCCTGCTCAACAAGCCTTAATCAAATGGGAAAAGCTAAGAAGAAGAATTGCTTTGTGAACATGCATTTCAATAAACCATAATGTTTTTGAAATCAGAACATGGAAACAGAGTATACCGATGAAAAGAAAATAAGCCCCCATGAAAATTACCCACTTAGAATTTTTCAAGTGCAAGTTTAGGGAATATTACTGCATAGGGATGAATAATAACAGAGGCAAGCTCATAGGTAAAAAAAGATCCCAGATTTTATATACACGTTAAAACAAAAACAAAACCTCATAACACAACTGAATATGTGTAGGTTGCTGGTTTACCTTAGCTTATTTTAATGTATACATTTCAGGTGACTGCTTTAGTACACAAATTTAGTAGATTTGAATGTTTTCAGTAATAATGCCAAAAAAATGCACTCCTCCCTTCAAAGAAAACACAGAATTTTCATTTCTAAACCTCGCACCATTAGATTAGGCACAAGGGAATAATTATATAGTCCACTAGCAATTTAATTGTCATTTTATGGAACTGTTAGTAAATCAGGGATATATTTTAGGATAACCATGGTAAAATACAGAGTAATCATTATTTACAATTATCTGAATATCAACAGTGTGTTATGCCCAATTTAAACAAATCGTTGCCTCAGAGAGGGCTTAACCATCACGATCATACTAACTGTCAAATGCAATTTCTAGTTAGCATGCTCTAGACGAGAATGGGATTCATAAATGTTTATCTCACATGAACATTTACAGTTCACATTTCTGCCTGTGGGCAGCAGAAAAGTGAGCCTAAGTTTATCATTCAGCCAAGGAATTTCACTGTAATTCTCAGTGCAGTTTCCTGAAATTTGGAATAAAAGAAATCGTTTTGATTGCACTTCCATTTTTGATCCTCTGATTTAATAGGATGAAAAATAAATATTTTCAGAAAAATTGAATAAAATGTAATATCAAAGAAATCAAGATCTCGGGGAATAAAAGTCCTGCAAAACTCTGTTGTTTTTTGAGACATTAGTTTTACTAAGTGATATAACCACATACCTTGGTACATTACAGTTCCATATCCTATATAATAAAGGCTACTATGCAAATCAACTGACTGAGGAATGACTGGTCACTATGACGTGCACTGATCACCAGGGGGCAGATGCTCAACGCAGGAGCTGCCCCCTGGTGGTCAGTGCATTCCCACAGGGGGAGTGCCATTCAGCCAGAAGCGCTGAGTCAGGCTCACAGCTGGTGAGCGCAGTGGTGGTGGCAGGAGCTTCTCCTACTTCCATGGCAGTGCTAAGGATGTCCGACTGCCGGCTTAGGGGAGCGGGCCTAAGCCATCAGTCCGACATCCCCTGAGGGCTCCTGGACTGTGAGATGGCGCAGGCCAGGCTGAGGGAACCCCCTCCCCCCTGAGTGCACAAATTTTTTGCACCAGGCCTCTAGTTAATACATAAATAGCCATGTATTAATATAAAAATAGCTAGGGACTTAGACTTTCAGCATTATTAAATTGCCTGATAAGTTAATACCTGTTTAAGGAACTAAAAGATGAAGGTGATCTGATCATTAGCAATACCTGCTCTTTTTCATTGCTCCTTTTTACCATCCTTATATATACAAGTAACATTCATGTTGGTAGGAAATAAGGTACAATTTTTTTTAATTTGGTATTTTTCTAAATTGAATACAGTAACTTAATCTACAACTTTCAGAATGCCTTTTTGAAAATGATTCCAAAAGTTAACAGAATTTTATTTTATGATTAAAAATTTAAAGATTTCTCAAAATATCTTTAATATTTCTTACATATTAAAATTAATTTTCCAAAATCATAAAGCACCCTCATACTTGCAGTGACTGGAAAATATCACTATGAGATCTGCATTCCTTCTGGAAGGATATTTTTACAATTGTCAGTACATCTTTCTTATCTTTAGTGCTCTCTTTTTCTAATAAGCAAGTGGGAATCAATGAGTCATTTCCCATACACCTTTTCAGGTGAATCTTCTCAGTAGTCTTCATATAGTAAAGCTGAGGTCATATGGCAAACTTAAAAAGTCCAGTTCTTTTCTAAGGATTGAGATGAACTAAATCCCCATTAACTTTTTTTTAAAGACCTATGCCTGAGGAAGAAATTTTGAATGTGAAAAGTACAACCTCACCTAGGTTTTATCTTATTCAACCCCCATATCTGTCATCACTATGATTCCCACATCTCATTTTTCAAAAAGCTGAAGATATGTAACCAATCTTGGTAGATAGGAAATACCTGGATACTTTTAAGCCTTTGACCATAGTATTTCTTTACTTAAAAATGTTCTTCATGTCAAATTATACCCATCATTTGATGTATATCATGCTTCCTTTCCCACAAAGCTTTGTCTCATTACCTCATTGAGAAGTATTCTGTCCATTTTCAGAACTCTGGCAATATTTTATCTACATTATTGACACACGTATCAAGACTCTGTTTTATTATAATTAATTAAAAAGCACCTAATTTTCTGAGGAAATGATACACTCCTCAAGCAAAGGATCTTTATACACGTTTGTGTTCCTCATAATACATAGTACAAGATACATGTAGGAAGAAGAGATTTGGAAAAGCAAACACACACAGTGCATTGTGAACTAGCGGCTTAAGAAGAGTCCAGATAGTAATGGCAAATGCCCTATAGAGCTTCCTATGAGTCAGTCAGTGATCCATGGGCTTTTACATTCTTCAAATGCCCCTAAAACAACTTTAGCAGGTCAGTAATAGTATTACTCATATTTTAAAGATGTGGAAATGAAACTCAAAAAAGGAAACTAGCTTGTTGGAGCTCATGTGCCTCATAAAAGGGGGAAGCGTTTTTAAATCTAAGAAATGTGGTATCATGGTCAATATAATGAATGAAAGCATCATTTTCCCTATTTCATCACAAACAAAAGACTATCCCAAGTGTCTTGAGCTTGACTGATTTTATCCATCTATTTCCCATGGTGGAGTAGAGCCCCCTAGAACATAACAGTCATTCAAAAAGAAATTTTTATTTGAATTAAGACAGGAAAGATGTTACAGAAGGTTCGTTTCCTCATAAAAAGCATATTAATTTCCAGAAAGCATAATTTTTAAAAAATCATCACAAATTTGAAATCTAGGTTAGTAAACTAGGTTAGTAAACTGTTTTTATTTTCAAATTCAGTAAGAGACTATGCTGGCATGCCTTTGGAAAGTAGAGGGGGACTTTAGGCAAAAATAGATGAGGTAATTAAACACCCATGTAGGACATATGGCCTAGAGATAGCTTCCCTCTGGAAACTAGTCATTCACCAAGGGAAGGGACGAAGGGAAGAAAGATCTCTGAGAACGTGCCCATGGATCATGGCCAATCGCATAAATTAGAAGCCTTGACTCTTAAAAGTAAAGGGACCTAATAATTTTTCATACCTGCGATCATCCAGAGCCAAAATTTTCCCTGTGATCAGATAAGTTAACTCCTTGGTCAGAGGAAAATCATTATAAAACATAGAGGATTTCACCCCCGTCTGATTATAATTTGAATTCTTTTTCAGGCACTTTACCCCTAATTTTTGTTTTCACTATTTGTTTAATTTAATTTCTTAGAAAAGCTATGTCATAAGCCATCTGATGACTTTGTAAATGCAAAGAGCCAATGTTGTGGAACAGACAGTCTAATGACATAGTGTTTAGTGTTCCCTAAAGCAGGAGACAGATGAAGAGAAACGGTGAACTGGCAACCTTAGCATAATTAAGACAAGGCTGAGTGCTTGCCATGGTGCCATTACATTAATCTCACATCAGTGGCACCTGGCTAAAATTTATGAGATATGTAAAAGGGGCCTTTCCAACTGACCTTGATAAGGCCGGGTTATTTATCACGTGAGAGAATAGTCAGCAAGCTGGGGGAATGAGGTATATTAGAAATAAGTTGGCAGAGAGATTTAAGGGCAGTGGGATGCAATACACTTCCACTGAAAAGATCAAGAGAAATATTTCCAGTACTATGAACCTTAAGAAACCTTGATAAGTAAAACATAAAATCATCCATCATGTTAATAAGCAATATATATGGGAAGGGGTACTTGTAAATGCCAAGTTTTAAACGGATGCCACTTTATTGAACGAATGGGATTTTGTGACCACAATGAATTCCCAATGATTTCCCCAAATAAGTAAGCAAAACATATTCACTGTGAGTTCCTGAAGGGCACTGTCTCATCCCTGTATTTCTGGGTAGAACCAGGAATATTTTGGTCACAATAGATCACCAAATATCACGGCTGGCTGCTTCCTGTTCTTCAATTCTCAGTTCACACATTCCCTCCACTGACAGATCTTTCTCGGCCATCCCATCAAAAGACTTACCAGTGCATGGAAGTATCTTTTGTATTGTCTATATGCTCATCACTTTCTTTTCCTCCCTAGACTCAAGGTCCCCTGCCTTTCCTGTTCACCTTTATAGGCCAACATAGATGCAATACCTAGCACAGGACATGGTAGGTGCTTAATAAATATATGTCAAATGAATGAAAGGAGAGGTGCTTATTAAATAAACCATGGAGATTAATAAACAGCGAAGTATGATTATTATGCTCCAAAATATATTTTGGAAAATATATATTTTTCTTTTCAACCATTGCATTATCAGTAGTTCACAATCTGATAAAGCTGATAATGGCAATTCTTCACGAAGGAGTTCATTGTGACAGAATTAGTCTCACAGTAATCCATTTTCAACTGCTTATGTATTTTCTAAAATCTCAGACCCTTACAGCAGTTGCCACTAGCATTGTTAAATATGACAAACCTTCTTAGGCTGTACAACCCCGCTTTGTACTTCAAATATTTCAACAAGAGATATGGAGGGAAACAAAGAGGTTTGTCCTTTCGCGGGAATTCTGTTTATGCTGCTACCATATAAAAGGCACCACATAAAACAGTGGTAGCTGCAATCTGTAGAAACTGAGATAATATAAGTGACAATTGGTTTCTGTTCCTGGGCCAAGTGGGCAGCACAAAGGTCCTTTATGTTGTTTTTGTGAAATGGACAATCTGAAATTTCTCTTTAACTTTATAACGTGTAATTGAATTTATACTTCTACTAAAATGGAGACGAATGGATAAAATCTATCCTTGTACAATGAATTTTTTTTATTTTTTTTTTCAGTGAGGAGGAACACAGCACAGCCAGGAATTTCACATAGAAAACCCACATTAGCTCAAGCAGACCTGACTGGGTTTTAGGCCACACCACCACCAAATGGCTTTATGTGTTCATTTTCATTTGTTTTATTTTGTTTAGTTTTATTTAGTTTTAATCAGTGGTTCATTGGCTTTGTACATTTAAGTTCTTCTTCTCTATCATTTCATATTTGATCATACTTCTATGCAAAAGCTCAGACCAGCTGAAATCAGCAAATCACACAAGACAATCTTTCTGGTCTCTCACTATACCTTAAAACTACAATATTAGAATTACCCATCTTTGGCCGCTGTTATTTTAGAAAGCAATTAGAAAAGCAATCTTTACTTTTAATAATGCCTAAATTAATACAATCAACATACCTATATTTGAAAAAAAATATTGATTTGCCTCACTTCCTTACATAATTGGTCACTCAAAACACCCAATTAACATTCATCCCCACACAGAAAATTAATCCCTTATAATATTTGTTTGGATTCTGAAGCACCACTCTGGATCTATGTCAGAGACACAGGATATGAGGATACTTAATGGATTATAAAGTTGTGGATGATTTCCTTTGCATGTACATTGGAGATTATGAAATACACACCTTTGTGAGCAAAGGGTTTTAAAATTAAATATATCAAAATAATTAAACATTGCTCATTTAATTTAAATTTGTGTATATTTGAATACAACACAACTTGATTGATTATCAAATAAGTATTTTATAAATAAACTGTGAGGGTAGAAGAGAATGGGAAAAAAATAATGGAATTTCTCTATATTATACCTATCTCTAATAGAAATTAATTTCTTTTTCTTTCTGGAATTTCTGCATATAGTAACTGAAAGATCTATAAAAATCAGATTTAATGTTTGCCACTCCTCTTATCTAAATCTGTCAGCTCTCCATTTAAATTATTTGAATTATTAAAATTCCATAGTAAAATATTAAAACTCCAAGTAAATAGTAGAATGTTGCTGATTTCTACTTGCAATGGTAATGTTTTGAGAGGGTAAAAGGGGAGATATGGTTTATATTCAAAATTGAGTCACCTGATCCTATTTTGTTAAAAAAATTAGCTTGTACCCTTATCTCATAATTATCACCATCACAACAATAAGTGTTCATAATAATCAAGAAGCTAATTCTTTGACCAGCATATCTTATTTCTGCTCATCCTCATCCTATCAATTGTTTTCTATGTCTTTACATTAATTTTATGAGATAACTACAGGCCCAATGTACAAAATTCATGCAAGAATAGGCCTTCCTTTCCCTGGCTGCCGGCACCGGCTTTCCTCTGACATCTAGGACCAGGGCTTCCCTCCGGCTGCTGGCAGGCGCTCGGGACCCGGGTTTCCCTTGCAGCTCTGGCTTTGTCCAGAAGGATGTCCGGTCTAATTAGCATATTACGCTTTTATTATTATAGACTCGAGACCCAGTGCATGAAATTCGTGCATGGGGGGTGTCCCTCAGCCTGACCTGCACCCTCTCCAATCTGGGACCCCTTGGGGGATATCCGACTGCCGGTTTAGGCCCACTGGCCCCTAACCACTTCTGCCTGCCAGCCTGATCACACCCTAACTGCTCCCCTGCCGGCCCAATCTCCCCCAACTGTCCTCCCCTGCTGGCCTGATAGCCCACAACTGCCCTCCCCTGCCTCCTCCACTGGGACCCACCTCCTCCAAGCAAGGCGGTGGAGATGCTGGGACCGGCTTCCACTGTGCATGCAGCCACCTTGTGACTTTCTGACTCGAGGGCCACAATGGGTTCTTAAACTGGACCGGAGGGCCGGAACAAAAGCATGGATGGAGTGTTTGTGTGAAGTAATATAAATTCAAAGTAAACATCATTACATAAAAGGGCACGGTCTTTTTTTTTTTTTTTTAAGTTTTATTCATTTCAAATCGGCCGGATCCGGCCCGCGGGCCGTAGTTTGCCCACGGCTGGCCTAGAGTCTCTGTGGCACATTATGTGGTTCATTAAATATCACAGAGCTTAAATTAGTATATCATTTTCCATCATTTCCAAAACATCATCTTTCTGTCCATTTAAATTATGTGTTGATAGGTGTGACATAGTACAATTTTAGGCCTATTTACCTTTCAAAATGGTAACAAGTCTAACTTGAGCAACTCTACTTCAATGTGTTGGAACGTGTTATATTAAAATCAATTGCCGACCCTAGGACTACAAAGCTTATGCCATTAAGCACATGATGAATTTATAAAAATAAATAAATGCAGTCTGTGCCTGGGTATAAAAATATATTTAAATATCATTTAATGTCATACCTGACATTGCAATGTGATCATATAGAAATTATTTTTAAGAAAATGCCCAAACTCTCAGGTTATTATAATGTTCTCTGACAGTCAATGAATATTTCTGAAGTGGACAATTCTATTAGGACTATGTCACATAATGTGATTATGTCCCTATGAAAGATTATCCTGGCAGGACCTTCGCAGCGATTTTTCCCAACCCCCTCATTTTATAAGTAAGGAAAATGAAATCCAGATAGATCCAGCGATTGTAAACTTGGTTACAAAGTGACTCAGTAGCAGAGCTGGGACTAAAACACATCTCCCAAATACTAGTCACAGTTAATCACAATCAGGCAAAAACAGCTCTTTGAACTCTTGAAATCACTTTTTTTTTTCTCCATCTCTCTCTTTATCATCACCACATCCTGTAATGTTGCATTATCACCCTCACTTATAATGGGAGGACACAGGCGCTGGGAGATGTTGTGACTGGTATGAGGGTACAGACATACCTGGAATCTGTTTATCACATTGATTTCAGAAACATTTTAAGGCAAGTAAGAGGAAATTACAGATTGGTTATTCATTATGGACAAAAGTCATGGAATATATTGTGTGCCACTCCATGTGTGTTTTCCCAACTTGGCTAACTTCTCTAATCATTAGAGTCACTTGAGATTTTTCTGGCTCGGCCCCAGACTCACTGAATCAGAATCTCCGGGGAAGGCGCCTGGGAATTTGTATTTTTAAGTGGCTCCCTAGGTGATTTTGGTAATTAGCCAACTTTTAGAAACCCTGGCAATAGCATTGAAAGTTAAGAGGGTCCTAAACCTGGTAAGTTGAGAATGTTTCAAAGCAAAATACACCTATTGTAAAATTGCCCCAATCTAGTTTCTCTCTTTGACAAACAAGCAAGATAGATGTCTTTGTCACAAGTGGGTAGACAAACTGCCAAGGACCACCTATATTTCTGGGTCAGAGACAGATTGGAATGCCACCAAAGAGAGACTTGGCATTGGTACTTGGTCTACTTCCATGGCAGGAACAAAACAATTCTGATCTTACTGATCTTTTCATTACAGAATAAAGCAATCTCAGGGCATTAACTGCTGACAGTAGATTTCACGGATTAACCAAACCACAAACAATCTAGAACGTGTCCACAGAACCATGATTTGATTGGGCAGCAGGGGATACAAAAAAAAAAGAAAAGCACTCAGTCTGACTTAACTGTTGGGTTTAATTACTCAGTATAACATTTGCCACATAAAATTCCATATGCCGATAGCATAGCAACAGTGTCTCACAAATGCTTTGAGATTCTCAGTTATATCATCTAATGTGGACAGTACTCAACCGATTCCAAAGCACTTGCACATACATTAGTCTACTTTATCTTTACAATAGAGCTGTGAAGTAGACAGGAATTGTCAACACTTTGAAAGGATTATTATAATTAAAAGGTATTCTTAGCAGAATTCAGATATTCTGAAGTGTATCTGATTTACTTTGGGTTTCATGCAAAACAAAATCTATATCCTCCCTTACACTGTGAAAGAAATTTTAAATTCGAAACTATTCATTAAATTCCTTTTTTAATGAAAAATGATTTCTGCAACGCTGATTTAAATGCTGAATTTAAGATTTAAAAAGTAAGTGCATCAAGTAATCAAGCTTTGCTACTTTAAATATCAAGCTTATAGATCCCAGTTTATTTCATCAAAAAGAGTTTGTCGGCTATACCAAATGCTAGATCCTTTCCCCTATATGACAACACTGCTGAAAAAAAATAGTGACTGTAATAAGATAGGACAATGAAGAGCTTGTTTGTGAAAAATTGAATTTCTAAACTAATATATTTGTCCACGTTCAAATTAAAACTCAAACCCAAAGTTGTTCTTTATTTCTATAGTTTTTATGTAATTTGACACCTCATCCTTTCTTACTAAAACCTCAAACTTTTAACTTCATCTCAGCATTACTATTCTTTCTATTAGAAGGACTTCAAAGATAACCTTCAGCAAACTTTTTTCTGGATAAAGTGAGCAGAGTTAGGAACATTACCATGAGAAGAGAATTCTGGTAAATCAAAATATTCAGAGACCAATTACAACAAAGAACTATTTAGACACACAATCATTTATCAATGTGATTATCCAACTTAATATTATCAACAGGTTCAGATAACAATAAAAGTTTTTCTCATGGGAGAAACTCCATCTGAGTTTCTAATTAAATAACTTTTGTATGGTTCCTTTTCTTCCCTGCACAAAAGGTCTTTTTTCCCCCTCTATTCTTGCTCTCTTTCTTTCTTTGTGATACTGTTTACTTCCAAGCCTGCCTCTGAACTCTCTGCCTAATTAGCTCTTGATAGATCCGCTGCCCTGTTTCCACAAACATTTAATTCTGCCGCCAGCTCCATTTACATTACAGCATGTTGCATTGCCTTTTACCAGGCTAATTTTGTTTGAGTGAATGTAAATCCCCTTAAACAGTCACCTGTTAGACTGTGGCATATACTCTCCAAAAGCCTCTTTATTACAGGAGGCCCGATTGATAAAAGATTTCTGAGGCATTTCAATTTGTGGTTTACTTCAAACATTCTGTCTGCTTGAAGCTTAGGCAGCTCACTTTTCCAAAGTGTTTGACAAAGTATTTGAGTATATTTCAATCTGTATATTCCATAGCATGAAATATATAAACATCATTTGCTCGCTGTCTTTGGTGGAAAAGTTTACTTATACCTAAAACACATGTTAAATATGTATTCTGCCCCCTTTGTTGCCCCACGCCCTTGGTACCCTGACCACATTATTGACAAAAGATTGCATTTAAGGCATTTACAAATAGCAGGATGGCTTGCAGAGAGATCCCCCTGGAAAGAGCGCTTCTGGAATACCAAGGAACTGTGCAGAATTCCAATAAGCATCTCTGCTGATGAGTGTTAAGACAGCATCCTGAGATACAACCCAGATAATATGAGCAGATATTGTATTCAGAGACAAACAGGTTCCTCTTATAACTTGGATGTCATTTGATAGCCCCAAATGAAAGAAGGAAGATGTAAGAGATCATTAGGGTTACTCACATTTATATCAATAACTCAACAAGAGCTGTGCCAGGTACTGGTATCTCTCTATGTGAGGACTCAGTGGAGACTTTCCCCAAAGCTGAGTGAATCTTCAACACTGTGGTCACGTAATTGTGTGGTTTAAGGTAAGAGTGAGAATGGCTTTCTTTCCATTTCCTCCTGGTAATAAACTCAGAAAGACACCCATGAAGTGCAAACCCTCACACACAAAATTATTTCTCACCCCTGCAGGCTTGTCAAAGCCAATATTTCAGTAAAGCACAGGTTGCTGAAGGGGACTGTGATTTTTTTTCCTGCTGTGAGTCTCTAAGGACAACAAACATTCCAAAAGAGACTGTAGCCAAAATTGTTAATAACTTCACACAGCTTTTTTGCCATGACGAGAAAATCCCGGAGAAGACTGAATAGGTGATGGGTTAGACATTAAGCCAAGCAACTTGTGGAGGAATGAAATATGTATGGTTTCAAATACTACTTATAGAGTCAATCTGAATTAAAAATAAAAAATCAGAAGTGATCTTGAGAAATATATTGAATGTAAAGTGAATCATTCTAAGCAGACTTTCCGCTTGCTGCAATGAACATAGAAAGAAAAATCAGTTAAGTATTTAAACTACATGTCTTATTTTATTTTAAGAACATAGAACAATTACAGAATGATTATCAGAAATGGATTTATACTATAAAAGTTTACACCAATACCCAACCATACTTGCGATACACAACTTTTTAAGTAGATATTACTTAAATCTAAACTAGAATAAGCAGGCTCCAAAATAGCCAGGAAGGTGGGTAAAAACAATTTTCTTGGATGATAGGATCATTCCTTCTCTCTCCATAGGTTTACATTTGGGTGAATAGGCTTGATTAGATATTACATATATGTGTTTCACATGATTGCTTCTTTTTGCCCATTACATAGAATTAAGAATACTTTTATTCAGCTTCAATCGAGTGAAATAATTCATAATGGCTAGCATGGGTTCCAGCTGATCCTTTTGGATGCTCTCTCATGATCACTCTAAATTTAATTGAGACCAAATTTCAAAGAGAAAGGTGTGTGGTGGATTGATGGTTCTTGTTCCCAAAAGGGGCAATGAGGAGTATTACATTGGTTCTTCTTGCTTACTAAAGTTTTTCAAAAATATTAACATTATTATTGTCCAATATGACTAACTTAAAAAGAAGTTATTTTTTATTTTTTTTTAATTTTTTTTTGCATTTTTTTTGTTTTTTATATTTTTTAAATTTTTTATTAAGTTATTACATATGTGTCCTAATCCCCACGTTACCCCCCCTCCCCGGCCCTCAGTCCCCTATTGTCTGTGTCCATTGTTTAGGCCTATATGCTTACATATAAGTCCTTTGGTTGATCTCTAAACATACATTTTTTTTTTCATTATCTTTGTTTTATTTTTTTATTTTTTTTTTTATTTTTTTTTTAGTAGCTATTTTTTTATTTTTTTATTTTTATTTTTTTAATTTATTGCTTAAAGTATTACAAAGGGTATTACATATGTGTCCATTTTATCCCCCTCCCTAGACAGTCCCCTAGCCTCCCCTATCCCCCAATGTCTTATGTCCACTGGTTATGCTTATATGCATGCATACAAGTCCTTTAGTTGATCTCTTAGCCCCCTACCTCCTGCCCCCCAACCCTCCCCGGCCTTCCCGCTGCAGTTTGACAATCTGTTTGAGGCAGCTCTGCCTCTGTATCTATTATTGTTCAAAAGTTTATAATGGTCTCTATTATCCATGAATGAGTGAGATCATGTGGTATTTTTCCTTCATTGACTGGCTTATTTCACTTAGCATAATGCTCTCCAGTTCCATCCATGCCGTTGCAAATGGTAAGAGTTCCTTCCTTTTTAGAGCAGCATAGTATTCCATCGTGTAGATGTACCACAGTTTTCTAATCCATTCATCTACTGATGGGCACTTAGGCTGTTTCCAGATCTTAGCTATGGTGAATTGTGCTGCTATTTTTTAAAGCTGTGAAAATATTTTAAGTGGGCTTAGGAAAAACATAGGTGATCCACAATAAGTATATCGAAGGAAGTTGAAAGTCACTAAACACATGAAAGTCTCTAGATCCTTATAGGTCTCTGTACAGCCTATAATAGTTATATGAGTAACTTTAGGAATTTTTCTGTAATAGTTGTATGTTATAGTAGGTCAAAACAAACAATCTCTATGTCTGGATGGGCTACTAGTACATGACCTCTCTTAGCCTTAGCTTCCTCTTTTAAAACAGAGAAATTATCTATGTAAATTGTTAAGATTTAAGGAGACAATTAAATAAACAAATACTTGATACTTCTTAATACAATATCTTCAAACCTGATAACCAGAGTATCTTTGGATACAGTAGTAAACAATCCCTAGTTCTACAGAGCTGTAGTGCAGGCAGCCAATAACCTGTATATAATTATAAGTTTTTAAAATACATATGTTTTTATTAATATTAGAGAGGAAGAGAGATAGAAACATCAATGATGAGAATCATTGATCAGCTGTCTCCTACATGCCCCCCCAATGGGAATAGAGCCTGCAACCCAGTCATGTGCCCTGACCTAGAATGAAACCATGACTTTTTGGTTCATAGGTCAATACTGGGTGGGCTATAATTATAACTTTTAATAAGCTCTATTGAGAACACATAGTTTTGCCTCTTCAACATGTTCTTTCCTATCCCCCTTCTCCTATTAAAGGAATGTTTTACTTTTTCCATAAGAACAAAACCATGAAGATAATATGAGAACAGAACTGTGTTGAGCCCCTTTGTCACAATTTGGGAAATGTCTGGCTAAGAATGAAGCCCAAAGAGAGAAAATTAGAGCTCAGATATTAGGAAGTGAGATGATAGTTTCACCCTTGGATCTACATGTTCTCCCTATGCTTATGCTAGTTTAGATTCAGTTTTAATAATCTACAAATGAATGGCCTATTATGAAAAAGGTACAGATGGCCATAGTAGGGTAAAGTGAGGATAAGCCATCCCTTCAAGCCGAGGACATGTCACTAAGCTCTGTATAGGATAAGGAAGATGCTGGTGTGTTTGAGGAACCACAAACATAACAGCATTATCACTGTCACTGTAAATATAACCCTTTATGGCTTCTTCCAGTTCTATACGTGAGGCCCTGAGAACGATGCTCCTACCTAAAAGGAGGCTTCCAGACAAACTTTTCATTTGCAATTTGTATTTAATTGATTCTACCAGGCTATCAAATGAAAGGACGTTTTCTAAATGCAGATGCTATATAGAAAGTTAGAAAAGAGCCCAGCCAGTGCTTCTCAATGGTTAAGTGTTGACCTATAAACCAGGAGGTCACAGTTCAATTCCCAGTCAGGGCACATGCCTGGGTTGCAGGCTCAATCCCTAATGTGGAATGTGCAGAAGGCAACTGATCCATTATTCTCTCTCATCATTGATGTTTCAATCTCTCTCCCTCTCCCTTCCTCTCTGGAATAAATAAAAATATGTGTGTGTGTTTTTTTTAAATAAAGTTAGGAAAGAGAAAGGCTTGGATATGGAAAGCATAGAGAGGGGAGGCCTTAAAACTGAGAGCCTTGGGAAACCCAAAGACAGTGAGGAAACAGGAGCCTTTGTCACTGAGCAGATATTGCTGAGAAGATATTGGGAAGAAACAAAACTGAAGGCAAAAACTACCTAATCCCCAATGTTGCCTAAGGCCAGCCCTGGCTTTATAGTTCATATACACACTTTAAATGAAATAAGGGTGGTTTGAAATATTGCTTTCCATCACTATTAATTTGGAAATCCTTTTGTTTTAAAAATAAATTTAGTACATCTGAAATCTGTCTTCCCTTGTTCATTCTGATTGTTTCAAAGTACATGATGATAAGACAATCTGATAGATGGTGCTCTTTCTAAATAAAGAACTGCATTGAGAAAACGTGGTAACTAGAGTATCTTGGATACTTGACAGTTAGTTTGACTAACAGAAGTTACATTCGGCTGAACAGAAAGAATTCATGAGAAATTCTGAGTCAGTAGATATCCAATGGATAGTTTATAATTGCCAACGTTCTTGGCCGATTATTTGGGGCAATACGGTAAGATCCTAAGTCGGCCATGCTTACACAAACACACTCCCCTTTACTGCTTTTCTTCATGTGTCTATGATGCCTATTAATATGGTACCTAAGTGAGACTGCTTACATTCAAAGAGAGTTTAGCCTGAAGGGGGAAGCAGAATTGGGCCCAATGGGAGTTCTGCCTGAGTATCTGAGGGCAGAATTTAGTCTACTGGAAGGGCAGTTCCTAGCAAGGGATTTAACTACAAGAACAAAGTTTTCAGGAAGAAAGAAAGCAACAATTATAGGGGCCTCTTTGTTCCCTCAATTTCCTAAGTCGAATTACTTTGATAAAGGAAAAACCTTAATTAGAAAGACTGGCTTTACGTTATAATATTCTGCAATTAGAGTTTCCATCTATGAGTCTTGAATATCATTCAGATTCTGTATCACACAACATCTACAGAAGACTTAACCGAGACCAAACCTGTCAGTTTTGCAAAAGGCAGTATGAAAAAATATAGTAAACATATCCCCTATCACTAGCATATACATAAATCCTTAACTATAAAAATGTCACATATAAGTTTAATAGCCAGTAATTCATATAACCCAATTAGCAGTGTAAATTATAAAAAGAAATACAACAAACATCTAATTTCCCCTGCATCATAATAGCATAGGTTTTAACCTTTTTATCCTCATATTTTTAATTTTTAAAATAACACAAATGAAATAGATGATAGATAGATAGATGGATAGATAGATATAGATATAGATATATAAATAGGGTAATATACAAATTGGTCGGGATGCTGTCACATAAAGACTGATCAGCAGGAGGGGGGGGGCAGTGAGCTACGAGTGGTAGAGAGCTACAAGCGGCAGTAGGCAGGATGGCCAGCTGAGGCAAGTGGCAGTAAGCTACTCACGCATGGATTCATGTGCAGGACCACTAGTGAGTGTGTGAGTGTGTGTGTGTGTGTGTGTGTGTGTGTATCTTAAATATATATTTAAGGCAGGAAAGAGACAAATAAAACAAAGTCCTTTTGACTTCCACATGTACTTTTACTTCCCTCTTCTCCCATCCCCAAAGTCACCACTGTAATTCTGACCAGTACCCTTCCAGCTACTCTTCTATGTACAGATACACACATATAGGTATAACAACACAGCTTTGTTTGATATGAGTTTAGTGGTTTTAACCCATCGATAAGGGAAGGAATGTCAATTTAAAATCCAGAATGCAAATTAAAAATCTTAGTTTTCAGTGGGCAGGGATCCTAGAAATCACCTCTTTTATTTAATAACTATGGATTCTGTGCCCAGGGGAAGAGAGGCTCCTCGGGGCACACAACTAATTAGTGGACAAGTTCCCATTAAGCAAGATCTCTTACTTTCTAGTGACATGCTTTTGCATAATGACAGACCACCAATTGTTAACAGTCACACATCACATGCTATGCTGTATTTCTGTGTGTGTTTGTGTGTGTGTATGTGTGATGAGTGAAGGCAATTAATGTACTAACCAAGCTGACAAAGTGAAAACATCAGTGACATTCTCTACTGTGTGACAAATATTCAATATGTACGATGTAGTTGGCATCGTGCCAATCAGTGTAAGCACAAAGAACAAATAAGGATAAACTATCTGTTATTGACAAGCTTACAGTTTAATAGAGCACAGCTGAAATCACAATAGCAATGATTGTGCAATTGTGTGTAACTGTGCATGAGTGTGCAAAAGTGATTCTCCAAAGGATATGAGTACCCAGGGAACAGGCAACTGTTTTCAGACCTTTAGGTGTTTTCTGTGGCTACTTCTTCAAATATTACGCCTACCATCCCACACTGGCAGGTGAAGCAGGAAACTTGGTTTGTGAACGAGAGCTTGCTTCAGTCATTTAGACCCGGGTACTTAGACTCACAATGTGTATCTGTCCAAGCACGTGCAGCTTTTACATGGCCCATGACAATGTCCTATAGACTGCTAATTAATAAAACAGAACGTGGAGTTGCATATGATTCTAAGGAATACTTATAAACATAACTTAATAGTCCTACATATATTTTAATCAGATTCAGCATAATCCAATCATGCATTTTAAAAAGGTCTCCCTCCTCTCTCATGGAAAGTGAAAATTCTGCATTGGAAGAAACATTTTATTTGAAATATAAAAAAATTATGTGAGAGAAATCTAAAAGTACAGTGAAAGTAAGAAATGTGTGTCTCTATCCTTACCCAATATAAAATATATTCAAGAAGGAGATGTTTTGCAGTAGACTTTTCCCCCTCACCTCACTTTCTTTCTTATTATTTATAATCCTATCTTAAAATTATAGTAATCCTTACTTCAAAAAATATATGTACGTACATTTATTTCAACCTGTAAATTATAATACACATTAGCTATTGTTATTGTACCCAATCACCTAATTAAAAGTTGTGACTTTGGAATTTGTCAGAAACATGTCCTTTTATAACTATTTATATTTCTATCAAAACTATACTTGGGATATTTAAAACAATTTAAAAACACTTTTACAATTTTCAAAAATATTTACTACTGCCTAGCTTTTTCAATCATTGTCTTGAATTTAGTAAAATAATTGAAAGGTGAGAAGTAAGGATAAGGGTAGAACAACAAAACCAACCTTTGAAACTCTATGTATAAATAATATAGCTTACTTTGCCTACTTTAAACAGGTTCAGTAGTGGAGTCAGGATAGGGAATGGCTACAGGGAGGTTGATAAATCGCATTCAGGTTCAGTTCCATATGCCCTGAGGGCAAATCCAGGCATGACGCCTTCATGTGTTACCTACTGAACTGGGTCATACATGGCAATATTTGCTGTTTAGTCCTGTGATGAGGCAGCATGGGGAGAACCAGCTGGCCAAGGCTAATGCACCATCTGGGCTGAAAAAATATTGCCAATTTCATTGGCAGAGGGGAAAGAGTGAGTTTGTAATCGAGCTATAAATCACAAGCAGGTCTTGCAAGTTGTCAATTAAAAGTCTGACATATTGATGTCCTCAATGCATGAGTAACTTCTTGCTTTTTAAATATCATTATTTACATAATAAAACCCTTTTAAATATCAATCTCTACCTAATAAAAAATTACTAGGAGCACCCACAAGGAACAAATCAGCACCTTATAAAATGTGACCTATAATCTTTAAAAACCGAAGGTAAGACAGATCAGTTGATCATACAGCTGTGGTGGCATTCTGCATGTCCAAGTGATATCAATTTTAACTTAAAAATAAATTTAAATTGAGAGAATTTTCACTGACTACATTATCTCCATGTGTTTCTATGCCCCAGATGAGAAAAAAAAATCATACACCAGCACTTATTTTTTTCATATATAAACAAATTATTGTCTACCACAATATCATGATCAAGTAGAATGAATATAGGTTAGGGGATCTGGTAAACTTGATCTCAAATCCGTGCCTTGTTTCTTACTAGTTCTATGGAATTGTGCAAATAAATCACACAGATGCTACAGTGATATGGAAGGGTTAACAGCAGTGTATATAAAGTAACTAGAACATAATAGCTATGCTGTAAATGATAGCTGTGTTACTGTGATGTAGGCAAATGATACATGTGCACAGTTTGATTTAAATGTGTGTTGTTTCTAATCAGAGCAAATACATGAATTTTAGTCAGAAAGCCGAGAACATAAAACTCAAACTGATTAGCCCTAAAATTTTTGCCAGCCATTCCTCAAATTCATCACCAGAGTTTATGCAGTCAACTCTTACTGTTTTCATTTTTTTTTAATTTAGTTTTTTATATTATCTCAAGCAGATAACTCTAGGATTGATCAAGCTCCGTTGCCAGTGGTTAAAACTTCTGGGATAATCAATGGACAAAACAACTCAATCAAGAGCTACCATGCACTGAGCACTCAATATGTGAACAGGTCTATATTAGGTACTTTATAAATGTTATTTCCAACTTCAGCTATAATAATATATTAGCAACCCAGGGGATCACCATGGTAGTCAGCATTCAGACTCTGATTAGATTTGATCAAGGCTGCAACATCAGGCCAGACAGATATTACAGACTCTTTACAGCTTTCTACCAATTTCTACTCATCAACATATATATCCCTGGAACAATTTAGGATAAGTAATAGAATGGAACAAGGAAAGTGATCAAAGAGAAAGTTGAGGACCAGTGCTTTCCCATGTGGAATTTTATGTAGTTCTAATTCAGAAAAGACATTGACCTATTTGATTTGAAATGCCATATTTAACAGTCCTTGAGTAATGTGCAACAATATTTCAAGGTCATATACTAAAATCTGGAGGAATATCTATATAAGTATAGTCAGAAGAACATAATTAATTTAGTACACTCTCTTCATCCTCCTTTCTCTCTGCCTCTGTTCTAAATAATCTGCACACCCCAATCTATTCTCTACCCTACTCTACCTCGGGAGGATGAGAGTGCATCTTGTGTGCCACTGGCTTCCACTTGAGTGTGAACAATCTGAAGAAATTTCAGGTGTTTGAAGAGTAAGAGGGCAGAGACTACAAGTACTCGCTAGTGCTGGGGCCAGGGTGAGACAAGGGAGGAACTCACTCTCAGATACTAACCACTTTCATCCACCCCAATTTTGTTTCAAGTCTGCATCCCTCACCAAGTACAGCTCCCTCCAGATAGATTATCCTTGATGGTTCCAACTGTCATTAGAATCCCTAACTGGTCAACCCCAAGGGTGGTAATCATTCACTAGCGTTGCTACTCATTGTCTCACCAGCCCTGTTTTACACTCCCTGGTCTATCTCCTATATCAAGGATACTATCATCTTAAACTTGCTCATGATACTCACTGAAACCCTTCCATATTCAAGATAGTTACCAGGAGCTTCCAAAAAGAAATTAAAGAGTATCCTCTTTTGCAGAGCTGTCTGATAATATATAGCAAAGTCAGATATATAGCAAAATGATGATTTTGTTGAGATTAGAATTAGGCAAAGGGCACATGAGGGATATAGAGATGTCAGATCAACCAATGCTTAATGAAGTCCTAGAATTTCGGATGCCAGTTTCTAAATGATTTGTTCAAATGAATATATGCCTTTTTTTATCCTGAAAACACCATATTGATTTCTGTGTATTCCATAGCAAATCCCCCGTTCATTGTGAAATACTTTTCTACACATGGCAATCTAATCTAATAAAAGACAAACATGCAAATTGACTGTACCTTTGCTATGCCTTAAGCCACGCCCACCAGCCAATCAGAGCGACTATATGCAAATTTACCCAACCAAGATGGCGGCCAGCAGCCACAGAGCTGAAGCAAGCAGGAGGCTTGGTTGCTCCAGTGATGGAGGAAGCCAAGCTTCCCGGCCAGCTCTGAGCAACTGAAGGCAACAAAGTTTCAATTATAGAAGATAAATAAACCCCAGATACCTGCTTTCAGCTGGCCGTGGCCACGGAGCTGGAGCAAGCAGGAGCCGGCTCTGAGCTCCAAGGAAGGCAACAAAGTTTCAATTATAGAAGGTAAATAAATCCCAGAATAAAAAGAAAAAAAGGAGAGGCTGGGAGCTTCTGTCACCGGGGGGCTTGGTCAGCCTGAAAACAGCCATCAGCCCCTCACCCGGGCTGGCCAAACCTCCATGGGGTGAGGGTCCCCACTGGGGGGAGCTTGACCATCCTGCAAACAGCCATCAATCCCTCACCCAGGCTGGCCAGGCACCCCAGCGGGACCCCCACCCTGATTCGGGGCACCCTTCAGGGCAAATCAGCTAGCCCCCACCCATGCACCAGGCCTCTATCCTATATAATAAAAGGATAATATGCAAACTGACCCTAACAGCAGAAATACTGGGAATGACTGGTCACTATGACACACACTGACCACCAGGGGGCAGGCACTCAATGCAGGAGCTGCCCCCTGGTGGTCAGTGCGCTCCCAAAGGGGGAGCTCTGCTCAGGCACAAGCCAGGCTGATGGCTGCCAATACAGCAGTGGTGGTAGGAGCCTCTCCCGTCTCCTGAGCAGCACTAAGGATGTCCGACTGCAGCTTAGGCCTGCTCCCCGTTGGCAAGTGGACATCTTCCGAGGGCTCCCGGGCTGCCAGAGGGATGTCTGACTGCCAGCTTAGGCCCAATTCCCCAGGGAGCGGGTCTAAACCAGCAGGTGGTCATCCCCCAAGGGATCCCAGACTGCCAGAGGGCACAGGCCAGGCTGAGGGACCCTCCCTCTCCCCCCGAGTGAACAAAATTTGTGCACTGGGCCTCTAGTAATTATCATAAGAATAGGTAACATTTATTATGAGCTCAGTTTTCCAAGTGCCAGCTATAGGGTTAAAGGCTTTACATAGATTATCTCTTTGATTCCGCTTAACAATCTGTGAGGTAGGTATTACAATTGTTCCCATTTTATGTGATCTGGGAAGTGATGCATAATTAACAACATATCCCAGAAAATACACAGCTAATAATACAAAAAAATAAATAAAAAATTAGCCTAACAAATCAAACCACTAGGCGACACTGTTTTCATGAATCACAACAAGGTGGGAGGTCATTACTCACAATGACATAATTTTTTTTTTTTGCCCATAAATGCAACAAACATTCATGAACCACTAAATCCTAATAATGACACTAATGTTAGCTATTGCCTTACAGAAGGATGCAATGGATACCTTCTGAATTTTAAAATACAGAATTTACTCGAAAAGTCTGTTGTTTACAAATATACAATAAAAATAATTTATGAAATATCTTCATTGTTTTAGAAAACATGCAAAACATACATTTTAACTGCACTTTTCCCTCTGCTACTATTTATTGAGTGGCAGTTGTTCATACGGGACTGTCCTAGGTATTGTGAAATTGTGACTAACTTCCCCTGAGATTTTGCTTTGAGTCTCATAACAATGGCAGGCAGGGACACAGAGGTAATGATATAGCATTATTTATAAATAATAGCCATAGTTATGCCAGCACAGTATCACCATCCTAGGCATCAGCATAAGCAGCAGGCCCCTGGAAATTTAGGTTTCAAGCACTAATGAGCATTGATCGTCAACAGAACAGCAGCCCATTGTTTGAAAAGATGGGTGAATCTTTATAATATTTTTTACAAACGATCTTTCAATTCAGTTTGTTTTATTCACGGCACTGTGGCATGGCACAGTGGAAATTTTGTTTGACATTTTAACTACCGTGTCCTACGTTAGATCATTTGGAGATGGTCTTGAAATGCGACTTGCAGAACAGAACAGTTTAATGTTCTTTACAGTAAGATATAAACTTATGGCCCCATATTTTAATTTCTTCCCTTTTCTTACCTAAGTTATTGGAGCAGAAGTGAGAAAAGTCATTACATCAGCAAATTAGTTCACCCAAGCAGTTGCCTCAAACCACAGGTTAATTTGAACTGTTCAAATATAATTACTTTAAAAAGGAAAGGATTCATTACTTTTGTGGTATTTTCTGGTTCATTGCACCATTGTCAGAGATTGTCAATAAACAAATTACAACTAGCACCGTGCCCTTCTGCTGAGCAGGCCTCCTGAGAATATCTACTTGTACATCATGCTTTGTTTCTGTGTGTGTATGTGTGTGTGTGTGACCCATATTCACATGCTCTTGGCTTTAACATTTTAAAACATTCTCAATTTTATTCAACAATTACATAAATGCATTGAAAGACATCTAATATAAATAGGAATGCTAAATAAAAATATATGATGGTATGTAGAGTTTGCTTGTGTGTTTTTTGTGTGTGCGTTTTGTTTTTTTGACCAGGAGCTTCATGAAATTGATTGAAAACGTTTAGTCTGCTAGTATATCTGAATTTTACTTTCAATAGTGACCATATATTTGATTTATAAAGGAGTCAGCCCACCAAAAATAGTATTACTTTAGAAAACTGTTTTTAATTGTGACTAATAATTTAGATATAAATTGAGATAGGGCAAAGGGTTGTACCTGAAAGAAAGCACTTAATAATTGCAAAGTAGGTGCCAGAGTTATGCAATAGACCTACTTTGCTATCTTATGAGAAGCTCAAAAGTACAGGAAATATAATTCCCTATATTTTTTTCAGATGAACCACTTACAATGAACTCAGACAACCTGAGTTCTAATCTTAGTTATGCCTTTGACCCTTAGACAAACATACCTCTCCAATGTGCAAATAACACTATTTCTGTCTGTTTCACTGAGGCATTTTAAGGATAAATTTTAGAAAAATGTACATATACTTAATTCAGATCTCTACAAAACAAAACCCCTTAATTTCTAACATAGCAGTTTTGATTCAAAGGCTGGAAAATATAGCGTATTTCCTCTCTGATTTTTTTAAAGACAGGAGTACTATACCATTAAAATGTTTCCCATAAATTGTGCTTAAAGATTTGGAAAGTTGCATAGTTAATCTCTGGCTAGATCAATATTATTAGGTGGCCTATGCCAGTATGTTATTATAATACTCTCAAAATATTACAAATCTTTTATTTCCTAAGTCTCTGTCTTATCCTTTTCTTACTCTAGCTTCCTCTAGCAAAACCATACCCTTATATCAAAAAATCCCCAGATATTTTACTACCATTCTTATTTTTATTTAGCCTATATTTTTTTACACTGTTAAATAAAGGCAAGCTTAAACATCACATCTTCATTAGGTGCCATACCAATTCCCTATAATGTATAGTCTGACAGCTTGAAATGAGGTAAAGTAAATTGCTTTCAAAATCAGTGACTAATGTTATTCATCTAAACAAATATGAATAAAATATTTTTAAACTTATTCTAAAAAATAAGTTTGAGAGGTATGTACTGTATCATCTACAAACTTGTTGTAGTCTATACTATATTATGTATCTAAGAAATAATTCATTCATACAACTCACATTAACTAAACATCCATTTTTACCAGGCACCATGGTAGATGTTTGACATAACTCAGTAAACATGACAATTTTGGCACTCCTGCCAGTGGAGTAACTTTTGAAGTTAAAAATACCACATCCTCAGGGATGATGAGAATGAGTTCAGAGGTGGTGCCCCATTCGGGCATTACCATTCCCACAAACAATAATATCAAAGCCTCACCTGTATAACTTCCTTCAAAAACCCTAATGCTATATGTTGTCCTAAATACTTGCTTCTCAAATACAGATACTGTGGGCCAGGAATCATTTGAAATCACAGAGAAGGCACCATTTTGAGGTTTGGTAAATGATATCACATTCTATTTTAATTATATAAAAGCATACAATTAATAATCCACATACAACTCAGATAAAATATAAACTGTAATAAAATGTAATGCCACTGACAGAGATTCTATCCTATGGACATATATGAGCATCATTGTATCTTGTTGCTTTTGAAAACTCTCCCATGAGCACCTGACTTCATTTAGACGCCTTGATTCCACCACGTAGTAGACATATGATCTTAGTAGACAAGTTACTTAAATGCGGTCAACCTCAGTTTCCCCAGTTGTCATAGGATGCCACCACCACCTACTTCAAGGGATTATTCACTGGGGTATCCTATATAATAAAGAGGGGATATGCTAATTGACCCGCACACCATCACATCATCGGCCCACAGCCAACAAGGAGGGAATATGCTAATTGACTGCCACACCCTCAAAGATGGCTGCACCTACAGCCACGATATGGTGGCTCCCAGTCCCCTCAGCACCACTAGGGCAGCAGGTGCAACAAGGCTGGGACCCCAGGTGGGCCCGGCCTTGCCGCGCACCTACCTTTGGAGTCCCCCAGTCCTCTCAGCCCCCAGCCACCCAGGTCCAGCCCAAGGCACAGGCAAGCCTCAGCTGTCAGCTGCCCAGCTGCCCAGGGCCTCCCAAGGCTCAGGTAACCAGGGCTGGTTGAGGCTCGCACTGCCGGCAGTGGCAGCAGCAGAGGTGTGATGGGGGTGTCGCCATCCCCTGAACACTGGGTCACCTCCCGCCTCTGAGGTCTCCTGGACTGTGAGAGGGGGCAGGCCTGGCTGAGGGACACCCCCTCCAGTGCATGAATTTTCATGCACCAGACCTCTAGTAATATATAAATCAACAGGCACATAAAAAATTGAAGAGCTATCAGTTCTTTACACCTTCCCCTGGAGGTATGTGCTGACAAAAAGATAATACACTTAAACACATATTTAGTAATAAACATTCTTCAAATAGATGCATTCTATTTGTACAAAATCCTCCTATAGCTCTATTAAGTATGCTTACTATAGCTCTATTAAGTATAACAGAATCAACATGGCAACGTAACAGCTTTTATTCCACAACTCCACATGTTTGAATATATGAACAATAAAAATAAACAATTAGATTCCATTTTCTTACTCCATATAATTGCAGTACAAAAAGAATTAGAAAAATATGAGTTTCAGGATTTCTAAGCAATCACCTTCTATATTTCTATTAGATAAGTAGTATCACAAAAGTCAAATAACTTATATAACTAAGGAACAAAATAAAATTGCTCTTGTGAATTTCCAAAAGGATAAAATATGACCTCCTATAAAATATAAATATATATGTTAGCATTGTCTAAGTAATTAGTGTGATTTTGTGGAGTTTTTTTAAGATTGTAATTTATTTTTAAGAAAACAGAAGTGAAAATATTTTGTTTCTATTTAAATAAGTAATCTTGCCTTGCTTTTGAAGCTATGCTCTCCATCCATGGTCATAAACCATTGTTTATGCAAAGAATGATGAAGGAAATTCACTCCTCAAAGGAATGTCTGAAGAAATGAAGGGAGGGAGGAGAGAGAGGAATAAAGGAGGCAGAAAGGAGAAGGGACAGAGACATGGGGAGAGGAGGAGAAAGGAGAGATGAGGAAGAAAAGGCAGAAGGATGAGAGTGAGGGGAGGAAGACATCCAAATTTTCATTTCCCGTCTCTGTCAAGAGGCAGATTTACATTTCAAATCCAAGATGTACTTGTACCAAAGGAGGCAGATGACCACAGTGAATTATCTATCCCTTAACAGGGACTGCTAGAATGAGCAGACAAGCAGCACCTTTCAGTAAAAGTGAGCATTTGTCCATATTACCATCTCCAGTGCTTCAAGGATTACAAAGCTTCAGACAGGAGAAAAAGTCAGGATGTCCCCCTATTTCACCTTATTGACAAAACACTATAATGACATGCATTTATATTTGATTATACCCTCTGCCTAATCACGTAAGTATAGTTATGTTTCTTTAACCACAGCTATAAAGATGTTTATTCCTTCCAACCAGGCTAAAGTTCACACATTCGGAGCCACTGACATTGATTTTTGTAAATCATGAGGACAGGTTCTGTTTACCTAGCACAGGTTTAATATTGCTTAAGCCTGACAGTTGTAAAGAAGAAAACTAATCTCAGAAACCTTCTTGAATAGCATCTATACCTCTGAATTCCAGTTTAATTTTGTAATAGGCTCCAGAGTTAGGCCATGCTTTTTAATATATGACTACATTTCCCAAAAGTGGCATTTGTTTTGATGAGTTCAAAGAAAATATTATTGATCAGTAACTTTAAATTCAACAGAATAACTTTAAAATAAATACAAATACTTGAAATCAGTGCCATGGTCTTGTTTCACGCAGCCATGCTTTCTTGAGATAATTAGCTCATCTTATAGATGTTGAATTTAGGGCAGAAATGTATGGAAAAGAATTATCTGAGGAAAAATACTCTTTGAAACAGTAAAAGTAGAAACATAGAGGAAAAGTAGTATACAAAATGATTTTAAAATAGATAACTTTCCTAACTTCCCATTATAAAGGGGAAAATACATGATTTCCCTTCTTTTTATCAATGTGATCTGGTCTTCAAAGAGTTGATAGCAATACCATATACTGGAGATTTCAAATCATGCATGTACCAGCCATACAGTAGTGACCCCTTTTCCATAGTTTTGCTTTTCATGGTTCCAGTTACCTGTGGTCAACCGTGATATGAAATATTAATAGGAAATTCCAGAGATGAACAATTCATAAATTTTCAACTGTATGCTCATCTGAGTAGCATGAAGAAATCTCTACCCCTCTTCATCCTGCCAGAGACTTTAATCATCCCTTTATCCAGTGTCTCCACACTATATATACTGCCATCCCTTAGTTACTTTCTAGTCATCTAGGTTTGACATCAGCTTTACTGTCATGGTATTGCAGTGTTAGTGTACAAGTCACCCTTATTTTACTTAATAATGGCTCCAAAGTGCACTAGTAGTGATGCTGGCAGTTTGGATATGCCAGAGAGAAGCCACAAAGTACTTCCTTTAAGTGAAAAGGTGAACGTTCTAGATGTAGTGAGGAAATAAATGGTAGGCTGAGAATGCTAAGATCTACAGTAAGAATAAATCTTTGTGAAATTGTGAAAAACTAAGCAATATGTGCTAGTTTGCTGAGAGACAGACATATTATATTAACCTAACTTTTATTACAGTACATAGTTATAATTGTTTTATTTTATTACTAGAGGCCTGGTGCAAGAATTTATGCACAGGTAGGGTCCAGCCAGCCCAGCCGAATCAGGGCCAATTGGGCCAGGCTGGCTGGGGAGAGGAGCCATAGGCAGTCGGCCAGCTGGCTTCACCCCCAGTCGGGTTTGGGGAAGGCCGATCAGGGTGGTTCCAGCTGTGGGGAGGAGCCACAGGCAGTTGGCCGGCCTGGCCCACCCCCTGGTCCAACTCCTTGTTGAACTCCTAGTCTAGGGGCAATTTGCATATTAGCCTTTTATTATATAGGATTCTTATTCTTATTAATATCTTACTGTGCTTAATTTATTAATTAAACTTTATCATAGGTAAGTATGTATACAGTCTATATAGGCATCAGTACTATCTGTGGTTTCAGGCATCGACTGTCATCTTGGGATGTTTCCCTCATGAATAAGGGGAATAGAGGCAGGGACTACATGGTAACTGAGAAATGTGCCTTGGCCAGCAGAATCAAAATCTGGGGATGTTTAGAAATTCAAGAAGCTTCTATCTAGTATGAACACAAAATACTCAATACAGAAAAGTGTCACAATGTACAATAGTGGAAGAGAACAGATTTGAAGAAGGTAACAGTTGAAGTTTCTGAGAAGAAAATCTAGAGCAACTTATCAGAAACAGGTAGTCTTAATTAAAAATGTGTCCAAAAAATAAGAGAAAATGAATAAAAAGTTTGTGTAAAGTAAACATTAGTAGCTGTGGGTACTTATTTAATAGAGCTTAGTATAATTTGTATATGTGGGTCTTTTATTGATTTAGGAGAAGAAGGGAGAGAGAGAGAGAAAGAGAGAGAGAGAAAGAAAGATAAACTTTGATTTGTTGTCCCACTTACTTATGCATTCACTGATTGATTTCTGTATGTGCCCTTACCAGGGATTGAACTTACATATCAGGATACTTTGAACCAGCGGTTCTCAACCTGTGGGTCACAACCCCTTTGGCAGTTGAACGACCCTTTCACAGGGGTCGCATATCAGATATTTACATTACAATTCATAACAGGAGCAACAATACAGTTATGAAGTAGCAATGAAAATAATTTTATGGTTGGGTCACAACATGAGGTACTGTATTTAAAGGGCCAGAAGGTTGAGAACCACTGCTTTGAACCCATCCCCTCCTATCCCTTGTTGGATTAAAACAGTTTGCACCATAGGTTTATTCTCCAAAGTTCTCAAATCAGCTCTTCTAGCTGTATTTCCCACATCCTTAGAAGCATGCTACTTTTTTTTCCATTAAAAACATAACCAATTTAATAACTGAATCACTCTAAAGTGAACACTCTTAGTTTCTATATCCTTCTCTCATAGACAGTCTTAATAAAATAATGTGTCATTCTCTCTGCTGCCATCCCCTACTCTTCTTAAATTCACACAGGCTTGTACGCCATCACTGTGCTGAAGTTGATCTTGCTAAGGACACCAGCTGCCTTCCAACCAATATACATGTATCTCTCAGTCCTTTCCTTCAGAACCACTGTCTCTCCTGAATTCTTCCACAGAGTCTGTTCTTCTGTGGCCTTCTTTCCAGACTGTTTTGCTCTGCCAACCCTTCAATGTTGAGGTCCCAGAATTCTGTGCTTGACTTCCTTTTCATTCTTACAGGGTATCCTTGCCAATTCTCAGAGTTCCATCATTCCAAGTATAAGCTGGTGATACTAAACACTGTATTTTCTACCTAAATTCCCTGAGCTCTAGACATGATTATATAGTATTTCCTCCACATGTTCCAAAGGCAACTGAAACTACATGTCCAAAATTGAATTACCTTCTCTCCTCAAACCGGTTCTTCTGCCTCTATTCTTAGCTCCATATATAGCACCTCTATCAAACCGACCCTCAAATGAGTGAGACCTTGGCATACCCCCATCACCTAAGCTTATTCTTAGCACTGTTTCTTTTCAGAAATAAGGCCTAAGCCCTGTATCCTGCCTATTCCATCATCAATGAACTACTTGCACTTCCCCAAATTCACCATGCTATTTCAAACATCCATGGCCCTGATTGTCATATCAACTCTTCTTGCATTTAACCTACTGATTTTCCACTTTAACTATACATTCCACTCTTGAAACCAAACCCCAGTCCATTCCTTCATTGTGCCTCAATTGAGACCCCTACACATTTCTAGCATAGTACCTATTACATGTCATTGCAAATATATTTATTCCAAATAAGATGCTGAGTGTTTTGATAGCAGAGATTTATCTTATTACATTCTCAGCACATAACATAATAACAATACATAGAACATGCACAGTAAGCTTTCAAATTAAGGGAAGGATGTGGAAGGAGAAATTATAAAAGTTTTCTGTACAACTGTGGTGGGGGGTTGTTTTGCAAATTACTTTTTAAACTTTAGAATCAATCATATAGAGCCAACGAACCTCATTATCTCCCAACCCTCACTGCCATTCCAAACTATACCTGGATTTGGTAACTTCTTTCTAATAAACTACTAACAAAAATACTTTGCATTTCCTTTGTCAGATCCCCTGGAAAATTTCTTCCACACACTAAGGTCACTGTGCATCTGGACAGTTAGGCCGATGTCCAGGCTGGTCAGAGAGCAGAGTGCTCAATTTGATGTAAAGAATACATCCCCCCTATATCCAGAAACATATTCCCACCAATCCATCTAGATGTCCAAATGCATTGTAAGCCCCCATTGCAGAAAATGAATTAAGTGTGCCAAATTAATTAGACCAGAATTATTCTTTGAACCAATATCACAAGAGTAGAAAATTGAAGCAAAATGTACATGGCCAGTTTCCTATATTGTAAGGTTTCCAGATTCACTGTTTAAGAATCTGAGCCTTCCTAGAAATGAGAAAACCTTAAGTGGTTTACAACATATTCAACAGAGAATAAATGACTATAAAAATAGCATCATTTTTTGTTTTATTGTTTTATTATGATATTGATAAGAAGGAAAATAAGTATGGAGTTTGCACGTTATCCCTTTGTCTACGTGGGTTTTCTCTGAGGACTCTGGTTTCCTCCCACATCTTGAATATTGCAAGTTAGATGAATTACATGTCTGCGTGTGGGTGTGGGGGAGCGTGCCCTGCAATGGAATGGCATCCTGCTCAGGACGGGGTCCCACCTGCCCTGAGTTTCTGGGAGAGGTTCCTGCTACCTTCACCCTGAACTGGAAACGTGGATTTGAAAATAATTACTTTACTTCCTTTTATTCATCTTACTTAAACATATGTAAAATTCTTATTTATTTTAATATTAGAATATTAAAATTTCTAATTTTTAATATTAGAAGTGTTTGGGGTCTTTATTTAGAAGTTAGAGATATTTCTGTGACCTTAAATATGACTTAAGAACTTAACTTGGTCATGTCAAAGGGCCTTTGGTAAAAATAGTTTTGTTATTTGCCATTTCACTTAAAGCTGCAGTTCTAAGGGCCTATGGATAATGTTAAGGAGGTACTGTAATAGCTTATGAATTAGGTTCATTGGAGCCCATAATATAAAATAAGCAATCTGATGCACACCTGATTTTTATAGAATCAGCGAGAGATAAGAAACTATGCAAATTACAAATTCTGTGACTTTATCTTTGTATTGTGTGTATATATTAGTGTGTATGAGTGTATATATACACATATATACATAATCGGGGCAATAAAGAGAAATAAATATAAATCTAACATTAAAATATTACTAAGGCATTAAAAATGTTTTCTTCATATAAAAAAGGAAAATATACATTCAAACTTATGAATCCCCAACTTAGGAATGATCAATTAACACGTTCAATTATTTTATAAAGGCTAAACCATTTCTTTTTTTCTTTTGAAACTAGATAAAGTAACAACTAATGTTTTTCCATTTTAGTATACTTAGTAAATAAAAATATATTTCTTAATATATATATATATATATATATATATATATATATATATATATATTTTAGAGGCCCAGTGCACAAAATTCATGCACTGTTGCGCGGAGGTCCCTCAGCTTAGCCTGCACCCTCTCGAAGTCCAGGACCCCTTGAGGGATGTCTGCCTGCTGGCTTAGGCCCAATTCCCTCGGGGATCAGGCCTAAGCTGGAAGGGTGACACCCCTCTCACAGTCCGGTGCTCTTGCAGTCCTGGACCCCTCGCTCCTTATTGCCTGCCTCTAACGGAGGCGGGAGAGGCTCCTGCCACCACCGCTGTGCTCATCAGCTGTGAGCCTGGCTTCTGACTGAGCAGCACTCCCCCTGTGGGAGTGCACTGACCACCACAGGGCAGCTCCTGCATTGAACATCTGTCCCCTGGTGGTCAGTGCATGTCATAGCGACCAGTCATTCCATTGTTCAGTTGATTTGCATATTATGATATATAGTCACCTAGTTTCAGTATTAACATATGCTATTTAATGAGTGCTTAGCTTATTCTGAGCCAGACACTTTGTCAAATACTTTCTAGATATTATTTCATTTAATATATTCATAGTTTTTATATACTTTTCATTAATATTCTTTTATAAATAAATAAATTTTTTGGCTAAGATTACATATATATTTGCTTCACAGTTTTAACTCATTTTATGCTATCTATATATTTGTTGGCATTATTCCTCACATTCATAATATAGTCATATATTTTCCCTCGCAAGGGAATCTAATGATGAGATAAATCTAAACAAAACACTAATGTTACTTTAATATTTTTAAAACAATTTTAATGTCTCTCACTATAGAAGAAAATTAAAGAAAAATATTATAACCTTACTAGTATATGCTGTTTTTTCTTAAAATACTTCCAAATATAACTCTATTCCAACATCTGATGTAAATAAACTTTAAAGTAAACAAAATAAAACATAAGCAACTTAAATGCATAATTTTAGGTTATGAACCTAATTATATCCCTAAATATCAAGGAAAGTATATCAAAATGGTATTCTGAAAGAAACATATATATGTATGCTTAATATATAGCCTGTATCTTCTTTTTGGCATCCTAAAATATGTCATTTGAACCTACTGATATTTTTACAATATGTCAAACATGAAATATTTACCCTGGGTGCTTATATATAAACATCTAATTAAGTGATGAGTGTATATTTTCATGCCCTCACATACACACAAAATATCAAACTCAGTACTCAAGATAAAAGCATAACATTCTTAAAACTGTGCAAGAGTAGCTAATATAGAGTAGAATTCTGCTCTTATTTAATATTTATATCAAGAAGTAAACTCTTTCATATCTGCCACATACCCCCCCCCCCAAAAAAAATAAACCATTTAATTGTCCTCGGCATTTTTAATCCAGCAAGATAATTGTTTTCTTTCCATTTGAGATACAATATTTCAAACAGGAAAAAGACTCTGTAAATAAAACTCTCCCTGAGTCTACATATATACAAACTCACAAATGAGCCCCTTCTTAGCACTGTGATGGCAGCAAGCTTGGGCGTGATGGATGGCTGCTTTGCTGGAACAGTCGGGCATGGACACCTCTTTGCTCCTCCACCCATTTCTTTATTTAATTACATGGCACTGAGAATACCAGGCAATAAAATTGCATTTTCATCCATAGCTGATTTCCTCTTAGAGCTTGTCATGTTAATAGTGAAATAAATTGCTCTAATTGCTAGCAAACTTCATCAAATTCACATTTCCTCCTCATTTTATTCAATATTTATTAAACTCCATGCCCCAACTTGCCTGGCAAGTAAAAGCAGTCCAGTTTCTGAATAAATTTATATCCTAATAGTCAGTGTGGTCACATTTTTTAAACTAACGTTCTAATTTTATATTTAAAGTTTAGACGCATTTGTTCATATCGCTTTTGGAAAATCTATTATGAATAGTTGCTTATAAATTTACTTATCCAACAATTATGATTTTACACTGGTAAATAATAAAAATTTAAACATAACAAAAGTCAAATACAATTCTTTCAGTCTTCTATGAATATAAGGTTTAATTTTACAGGTTTCTGGATGGCATTTTCAATTGACTAAACAATATTTTGTTTTCCATATTTAATCATTTATGAAGTATTTCCAAAGAGCACTGAAATAGTTTAAGAGAGAGAGACATAAATATCATCAAATTGTTAAAATGAGTAAGAGAACAGGCCTGACAATAAAATTTCAGGTCAAACTTGAAGGCAGAATTACTACACTCCAATCTGAGCTCAGTCCCTGTACCTGTGTGTTTTGGCTCAGTCACTTACTCTCCCAAAGCTGCAATTTCCCTTTTCCTAACCAAGAGTTATATCAGATGACTTTTCAGGTCCCCATGAGTTCCAAAGTCTCTATTATTTTAGTGATAAAGAAATAGAAGGTGGGGAGAGCATATAGTTCAACTGTGAGCCAAGTAGCTTCTCTGATTAAATACAAATATTAGCTCTTAGAACCCCAGGTGTAAAAAGAAACACTAACATGTTCATGTTTCCCACTACTTCACTAAACAAAAAATAAAAATAAAATAAATATGCTGATTATTGGCAGAAACAAAGATTTTTAAAAGCTACTTCTTTGAAAATACATTACAAATAGAAGTTTGGATCATATAAAATCTATTCAGTACCAGTTATTTAAAAAAAAAAAAAAGCATGCCACCCATTTCTTAGGTCCACTAAGAATACAATGTTAAACTGCAATTCTGAAAGGTATTTCAGCAGGGGTTTAAGAAATACAGACCAAGTTTGTAATTTTCTGATCATTTGTCTAAAGAAAGGATAAAGAACTGAGTAATAAATGCTTGCAATAAATACTTAGTATGTTTCTAGCATTGGCCCTTTCAAATAATAATTCCTTGGGATATTTTTATCACATACATAATATGAGACTGAGGTCACAGGCTAGTGTCTAAAATATAAGGATTGTATGTAGTTGCTTTAAATAATGAGGTGATATGAGGCACAGTTATTATAATCTTTTGAAAATAAGATTTGATTTAACTTCTGACATCAAAACAGGCCACCAACCACATCTTGATTAAAAGTGTTCTCAAGAAGTAGTTGAAAGCTGGTTAAGATTTTAAACAGTAGCTTTACATTTTCTCAAATATTCAAAGAAATAATACATTGAAGTCCCCAAACCATGTGTCATAACCAAGAAAGACATAACTGTCTTTTTAATTAAGCAGTTACTGTTTTTTTTTTCCTATCCTATCCAACACTCCCCACAAAAATCCTCTATAATTCCTGTAAAATAACTGATTCAGAGATGAATGGGTTCAGATGAGAGTTGCTTGATAAAAATACTTGATTGTTGACTTTCAGTTACCTTGTAATAGTTGAGAAAGCATAGGCATAATACTGGTAAAAAAAAAAATACACATTAAGTTTTAACTGAATATCAATTGCTATGAAACTCCTCTTTCAGGATGTTACTAGCCAATTATATCTTATACAGAATTATTTCAGAAATAAAGATATAGTTACAAAGCATAACAGAAATTTCCTTTCCTCATTCATTTATTCATTCATTCAGTGCAGAAGATAAAACTACATCATATTTTAGGCACTAGCTACACATGAATGAGTCTGAGGAAGCAGCTTTGTTAATAACATTTAGAGTTGACATTTTCTCTGCCAAACATCTCATTTCTACCTGCATTCATTCTCCAACTGACAGTTCTATAAAAGGCTCGAAGAAGCATTAAAAGACCAAAAGGTAGTTTGAAGTTATATAGTTTGACCCGTAGACATCGTCTGTCTAAAGTATCAAAGGGTGATCAATACTTACTGATCAAATATTTTACTTTAACACCCCCCCATCAATTAAAGAGAATAAAGGTTAGCAATAACGAGTAGAAATAAAGTTGTGAACTCAATTCCTGCTATTTTTCTAATCAGGATATTGGGTCATGAATGTCCGGGTAAAGTTGATTAAATGTGTTGAAGCAATGCCAACAGACTTATAGCTCTGTAATTTGGCCATATAGAGGATCAAAATTCATAGTCCAGGAAAACTATAACTTGTAGAATGCTGGGAAAGTTATATTAGAGGTTAATCAGAGGACATTTTTTTTTTTTGAGAATTTGGGTCTATAGTCCATTATTGAGTATAAATCACTCCTGCAGAAAAATAATATGCATAAGGTCCTTTTCAATTTATTATATGTGAAATTACAAAACATACTAATTCTGAGGGAGGATATGATGGTCTATCAAATTTAGAATGAGTATCACAGAATATTAAATAATACCAGAGCTCGCCTAACCATCAAAGTAAATTTCAAATGTGAAAATAAAGCAAATGTTCATGAAGAAAGATGGGGAGAAAAAAACTGATGACTATTTTTAATAATTCCCTGGTAACTTACTTAATGTCCTCTAATTTGAGAACTTGTATTTTCATGAACCAAGGAAACATATAGCAAACAAACATTTTTAGTTTGTTCTCATCTTTCCAATCATTTCAAACTGTAAACACATAAAAGATACAATCTTTAAGAAATGTACATTATACACACATTTGCATATTTATTCAATAAATATTTCCTGAATGCTTATTATGAATAAACTAGTGGCCCGGTGCATGAAATTCATGCATGTGTGTGTGTGTGGCGGGGGGGGGGGGGTCCCCTCAGCCTGGCCTTCACCGTCTCTAATCGGGAACCCCTCTTGCAATCTGAAACCGCTGGCTCCTAACTGTTCACCTGCCTGCCTGCCTGCCTGATCGCCCCTAACCACTCTGCCTGCCTGCCTGATTGCCCCTAACCACTCTCCCCTGCTGGCCTGATCACCTCTAACCACTCTCCCCACGGCCTGATCGCCCCTACTTGCCTCTGCCTTAACCCCCGCCACCGTGGCCTTGTCCAGAAGACATCTGGTCTATCTGGTCTAATTAGCATATTACCCTTTTATTAGTATAGATATTTGGCTAGGTACTTTAGCAAAGATGAATAAGACAGTTTCAGTTTCAATTCTTTTTCACCTTTAAAATAAAGACAATGATGACAATTACTTGTGATATTATCATTAGAGTAAAACACCAGAATGAGATGCTTACAAAAGTATCTACCACAGTGACTGGTGCATAGCAGGCACATTATAAACATGTATGACCATTACCTGGTATAAGAAATGAATGAATAGTCTAAATAGAAATTTTAAGATGAGGGAACTATTTAATAACCAAAGAGAAATGAAAGCTAATTCAGGTTACTACTTACATAATTGCAACTCATCATTTTTATTAAGTGGCAATCCATGTCAAAACTTTCAATGCCTTTTTAATCTTTGAGGGTATTTTGTCAAGGAATCAGAAACCTTTATATCTTCATTTTTTAGAATAAATTATGACATTTGTATTGTTATCAATGATAAAAAGTGAGAATTCTAAAAACTTGTATAGCACATTTAATTTCAGATTTTATCACCATCCTATATAATAAAAGGATAATATGCAAATTGATCCTAACACTGAACCACCAGGATTGACCTGTCACTATGACACGCACTGACCACCAAGGGGCAGACACTCAATGCAGGAGCTGCCCCCTGGTTGTCAGTGTGCTCCCACAGGGGAAGGTCTGCTCAGCCACAAGCCGGGTGAGCACAACAGTGGTGGTGGAGCCTCTCCTGCCTCCTCCGCAATACTCAGGATGTCCAACTGCAACTTAGACCTGCTCCCCAGGTGGAGCGGGCCTAAGTCATCAGTTGTACATCCCCCAAGAGCTCCCTGGCTGCCAGAGGGATGTCTGACTGCCAGCTTAGGCCCAATCCTCTGGGGAGCGGGCCTAAGAAGGCAGGTGGACATCCCCTGAGGGGTCCCAGACTGCGAGAAAGTGTAGGCCAGGCTGAGGGACCCCTCCTGAGTGCACGAATTTTCATGAACCTGGCCTCTATTATGTAATAAAAAGAAAAAACACTTTTAAAATACTAAAATTGTACATCAGTATGTTGGCCAATATTTTTAATGTTAGTCCTATACTTGAAGTAAAAACTTAAGGATCTGACCATTTAAATTTTAAGAGATGTTGTGACTGATTCCACAGAAATCAATATCTTTCTCCATGTCGACAAACTGGTTTCTATAGCAAACTTTCTCCCTGTTAAATGTTAGCTTATTGTCTCAAAGTCTCATACGGGGACTACTATAATCATTTCATCACATTCAAAATTAAAATTCACCAGTCTTCCTTTTACAGCCAAAATTATTAATATTGATGCTATTTTTAATATATTTTCAATTTGCATTTCATTTATTCAAATATCATCACATTGAACACTTTTAATTATACTCTATTGTTCAGGACTTCACATGGGTGCCAGTTACTAGTGGCATCAGCAGAGAGACTGACATAAGCAATATCCGGCCTGTCTTTGTGGAAGGGTTTGGGGGAGGAAGCTAAAACATCCACCTAATTAACCTATGTTACTTCTCTGAAATCTTTAATAAATATTTGCTTTTATTTTTTACACAGTCAGCAATTGTCACTCCTTCTGGATTGTTATACATAGGCATATATATGTATATGCTTAAAAGCCATGATACTTTAATGTATTTACTATTTCTAACATCACTTTCCTAAGAAATCCTAAATGATTTAATGTCTCTGTGTTTGAATTCCTCCCTCAAAAATTTTTTTTTCCAGAAGTTTCTTGCAAACTAAACTAAAAATTGGGAAAAAAATAAGTGAAAATATACTTCATTTCCAAGAATGAAATTAAATGGTTCACTTAAAACCATGACAACCAGAGAGTACTTATTAGCTATTGAGTTTATAGAGCAGCCCTTTCCAGTACAAATACAATATGAGCCACATGTATAACTTAAATTTTCTTGCAGCCATAATTGAAAAGTAAAAAGAATCAAGTGACATTTTTAAATAATATATTTTATTAAACTTAATATACACAAAACATGTAATCGATGTAAAAATTATTAAAGACATATTTTATAGTCCTTTCTTTGCCCTGAGTCTTTTAAATCTGATGTGTATTTTATACTTAACGTGCATCTCATTTTGGACTAGCCAAGTCTCAAGTGCTCAGTAGTTGCATGTGGCTAGTGGCTATGGTTTCATGACAAGTGTAGAGAATGTAAGCTTTCCTGAGGCTACGACTTGACTTTGTATACTGCCTTATCTACACGGCTTAGGTTACTACCAGACATATAGTAGAAATCCAATAAATGTTTGTTAGATTAAATTTTCAAGTTTGTAATTTAGCTTGAAGGTGAGGTCATCACACTATAATTACAATCAGAGAGGCTAAAACAATGTATCTGGGTACTAGTGGCAGAATAAAGACTAAATAAGTAGGGAAATATAAAAAAAAAACTAGAGAAATCTATAATAATAAAAGCATAATATGCAAATCAAAGGAATTGCAGAACAGTGGAAAGACCTTCCAGATGACCTTCTGGACTAAGCCGGGGCTGCGAAGGCCTACTCTTGCACAAATTTCGTGCATCGGGCCTCTAGTGAGACAATAAAAGCAAAAGAAAGCGGGGTGTAGAGAGGAAAGGAAAAAGTATATATGGAAGATTGAAGCACAATGCTACCAACTATTAATGGCACTCATCTTTAATTTTTAAATAACTTATTATTATAGTGTTGCATTTTAGAGAATAGGCTCTCTATTGAATGTCCCTTATTTACTATAAATCACAGTATCTCACCATGTCTATCACTGGTCATTTTTACTTGTGAAGACAAAATAAACATGTTTCTTTAAACATCAACTTCCAAAGGACAGTTTTATCCACATTATCAGTTTCAGAGCCTCCTGTTCCATAATGCATGGACTAAATTCATCTGTCTCACGTGACCAGTGCAAAGTACCTTTGACAGTCAATTAAAGAAAACTATAGGCATCAAAATTATAATCCCAAGCACAGTTACACTTGTCATTTTCTTATCGCAAACTCTCAGGTATGTTTGTGCAAACTAGTATGAACTTCTTAGAAAAGAAGGGTAAGATTACCAATTAGTAAACTCATCACATGCATGCACATTGCCTCAAGTTCTAAACCTTTTAAAAGAACAGGACACTTTTTAAAGAATATATCTATATCAAATTTAGAAACAAAAAAGATTCCATAAATTGGCCAGATACAGGAAGGAATTCCTGACTGGGGGAAAATAAATGGGACAAAACTGACAAATGCAGAGAAAGCTACATCCACATCCTAAAATGTGAACAGGCCAAAGCTTTTGGGAAATCAGAGCAAATCCAATGGCTCATAAGATTAAGCTCCAATAAACAAATAAGTAAAGACAGAGGATACCCTGGGGCAATATGCTAACATCACTAAAGACTTTCAGTCCAACACTGGAAACACTTCAATTCTTTAGGCCAGTGGTCGGCAAACTGCGGCTCGCGAGCCACATGCGGCTCTTTGGCCCCTTGAGTGTGGCTCTTCCACAAAATACCAACTTCTGCGCATGGGCCACGAAGTTTCAATCGCACTGTACATGTGCGCCTGCATGTGGTATTTTGTGGAAGAGCCACACTCAAGGGGCCAAAGAGCCACAGTTTGCCGACCACTGCTTTAGGCCATCTTTCAGCAGATTGTTGCCTTAAGGTAAAACCACCTCCTTGGACCCTGAAGAAAGTGAAAACCCTTCCTGAATAGGCATAAGAGTCTGAAGTCTCTCTCAAAAGCTTATATTTCTGATCTTAAGGCAGATGGAGGTGCCTGGAGAGTAAGGGAAGTGGAGAGAGCAAATTGAAGACTCCTTTCATCTGTTACTCTTTTTTAAAAAAGATATTTTTATTGATTTCCGAGAGGAAGGGAGAGGGAGAGAGAGATAGAAACATCAATGATGAAAGAGAATCATTGATTGGCTGCCACCTGCACACACCCCCTACCGGGGATGGAACTACAACAGGACATGTGCCCTGACGAGGAATCAAACTGTGATCTCCTGGTTCCTGGGTTGATGCTCAACCACTGAGCCATATCAATGGGCCTCTTACTTTAAAAAAATATATATATATATAAATTGATTTCAGAGAGGAAGGGAAAGAGAGAGAGAAACATCAATGATGAAGGAGAATCAGATATGCTGCCTCCTGCACACTCTCCACCAGGGATTGTGCCCTTCCCAGGAATTGAACTGTGACCTCTTGGTTCATAGGTCAACACTCATCCACTGAGCCACACCCGCATAGCTAATCCATACTCTTCAAGGAACTACACTGCAGTGAAGCTGGTCAAAGACAGAACTTATTTATTTGTAAAACTGCAGTTCATAACTTGCCTGCCTTCTTAACATGAGCATTATAAAGTGAAGCAACTCTTGTTTAGCTGCCATATATTCTTAAATATATATATTTTTAATATTTAGTGGGAGCGTTTGGTGGTAAAATTTCCAAGACTTGTTGAATAAGAAAGTATGCATTTATCTGCACATAAATTATTTATTACCTGTGTTACCTGTATTATACACTCTATTAAAAACAAGAATGTGTACTTTATCCATAAATTCACAAACTTAGTGCTCAATAATTATTTATTGGGAAAAGTCATTGGTTTTATGGTTGGCAGGTATCACTTCTAAATTATATAAGATTAAATGAATTAAGAGTAAACCTGCTCTAAATAAATGCTTAACTATGTAAGCAGTAAATGTAATTCATTTAACATTAAGATAAAACTCAGATAGACAAAGAAATGATTCATGTCTGTTCTATTGAAGTGATTAAGATTGCAAACAGGAGAAATGTATGTGACAAACTGAGCAGCTCTAAAGTGAGGAGAGCAGCGGTTCTCAACCTGTGGGTCACGACCCCTTTGGCGGTCGAACGACCCTTTCACAGTGTTTGCCTAAGACCATCCTGCATATCAGATATTTACATTACAATTCATAACAGTAGCAAAATTATAGTTATGAAGTAGCAACGAAAATAATTTTATGGTTGGGGTCACAACATGAGGAACTGTATTTAAAGGGCCAGAAGGTTGAGACCCACTCGAGTAGAGGATCCCAAACTGCTTTCTTCTCTCCCTGCCTTTTCTTCTCCCTTAGTATTTTCTTTTCTTTGCTTCTATTCTTTTCTTCTTCCTACATTCCTTCCACCTCCCACCGTCTCTGTCTTTTACTTTTTAATGAAATCTTAGGTAGAAGATTGTTTCTAAGAGAGAAGATAACACACATTTCTTATCATGCATTCCAAGCTCAATGCAGGAGCAAATATCTGACAACTGCATAGATATAAATATTTCCAACAAATGAATTAAAAACACTGCTTCTTTCACATTTTAGCCCACCCTCTAATTAACTGAAATGTAACACGACAAAAGCCAAAGCAGATATGAAGTTTATAAGGAAAAACTATTAAAATCATTACTATTGTGAAATTCCATAAAATAAATAGTTTTTAAAAGTTATTAGCTAGTAAATCTTATGTCTTGTAATTACAAAAACATCCATTAATGAAAAATTGGGTACTGACAAATGAACAATATCAAAATAGAGCTCTTAAAACTAATTTCTGAGAAATCAATAAATTCATTCTGCCATTCTGTGCTCATTTTATGACACTCAGCTTTCTTCTTGTATAATTTGATTGTCATATATTTTATATACTTCAGTGAAGAAACATACTCTCACACCACCATGAACTACTCCATTTTATTGACATCATGCTGATACTGTTGTAATTAGCTAGTCATCAATAACAGGAAAGGAAAACCAGACATTACTGGCATGTTCCCTGCAAAACACTGGGGGAGGGGTCCAACAAAGGGAAGACAGACAAATGCCCAGTAAAGCTGGGATGGCAAAGCTAAGGCACTTTCTTGTCAATCACACCTAGGGACAGAGATGTTTGGCCAGAATGGGTGAGGCCACAGCAAGTGTGTGGACATTTGGGATATATAATCCCTTGAACAAAGACTTTCACTCTCTTGGTTCCTCTTGGCACACTTGGCTCATGCTTGGCTTACTGGCATTCTCCCAAGTGGCGCAAGACCCCCATACACAATAGCCTAATGGACTGCAATTAGGTTGATGCTGGACTGGACCCGGCTCCAACATGCAATGAAAACTTTGGACATTGGCTCTGATTTTAGCTCTACTGAAACCTCAGCTACTAGCAGTGGTCAGCAAACTCATTAGTCAACAGAGCCAAATATCAACAGTACAACAGTTGAAATTTCTTTTGAGAGCCAAATTTTTTAAATTTAAACTATATAGGTAGGTACATTGTTATTAACTTAATTAGGGTGCTCCTAAGGCTTAGGAAGAGCCTCATTCTAGGGGCCAAAGAGCCGCATGTGGCTCGCGAGCCGCAGTCTGCCAACCACAGGAAAAGAATTAGAACTTTGGAAGCAGAGGGCTTTAACTCCATGCAAATAAAAATCACTCATTTTCCCATGCAAGTCTCAGAAAATCCCTTTTCTATGGAAATCTCAGGGACTCCACCCCCAGCAACAAGCAGGGGAGAGGAGGTATGTTTTTCCTCTGGTAGCAATGCAACATATACATTTAAATGCCTCAATTTAAAATAATGAATGAGAATGTGATTCAATGCTGCATTCTATCACACCTGTGTAGAAACAATAAATGTGTCATTTTATGAATATCATGAAATCTCTTAAAATGACACTTTTACCCCCATCCCTACACATCACAATTTAGTTCTGTTTTCTGGGATTATTTATTTAAGGGAATTTCTAATTATCTTTCATAGCTTCTCATTTTGAAACATTTCTTTAATTCTTAATAAACTTGGGTAACATTTACCAATTTGGACCTATTTATAAATTTCATTGACTACTTTTTATTCTCAGCTCCTAAAACATCAAGGTGGTAAATGAGACTGAACCTCTAATTTCTTGAGGCACTTTTGAGCATGACAATTTCCATTTCCCCCAAACTTAAAGGATCCACAACTTTCAAATCTACTTCCATATACTTAGCTTAACAGTGAAAGGCGTGATTAAATAAATTATAGGACCAGAGAGTCCTCTCCCTAATAAATGTGAAATCACACTTTATGATGAGTTGGCTAAATTAGATCATTTTTTTTTAAAAAAAAATGCTGAATTTACTAAAATACTGAGTTAGGAAACCCTGTTATCAAGTTACTTTAAAATTTAACTGAGATCAGGTTTGTTGAGGATGTTTTGAAAAGAATTGAATTGAAAATATTGTACTCAGATTCATATGAATAAATAGTTTTTCAGGCTGTCTTTGTCTATCCTTGCATCAGTAGGTTGCTTTTTATGATTTGTTTTGTTTTGTTTTGTTTTGTTTTATTCCAGCACATTTTTTTTCCCCTGAATACATTTTGAAGGACTCTCTTCAACCAATCACCTAGTGACTTACAACTTCCCAAAGTGGATGCTTAGAGGTTTACTAATAGATCCAAGTCTGTGGATAGATAGATAGATATAATACATATGCTATAATTTGTTTTATCTGATACACACACACACACATATACATGTGTGTTTACAAATTAATTCATTGGAAAAATGTGTTATTTTAAAAGTTTACTTGCCCAGGCAACAGAGCTAAGTGGTTGAATGTTCACCTACTAGTAATCAGGACACATGCCCAGGTTGCAGGCTCAATGCCCACTAGGAACATGCAGGAGGCAGCCAATCTATGATTCTCTCTCATCATTGGTGTTTCTCTCTCTCTCTCTCTCCCTCTCCCTTCCTCTCTGAAATAAAGAAAAATGTAATTTTTAAAAAGTTTACTTATACAGCATCAACCAATTTTCTATTGTATCTAACAGAATAGACAGGGAAAAAATGAATATTAAAATACCATATTTTGGTGACCTCCTTTCAAGAAGGAGCAACTTTTAACACTTTTGAGAGTTATTTAGTATAAATAATTGATTAGCATGTGAATTCAATTACTATTAAGTCATTAAAAAATTAAAGGAAAGTGTCAATTAAAAATGCAATATATTTGAGCCAACACCTTAATTGTAATCTCCACCCAGGTCTTTTAACCTAAAAATAGCCTTTCCCTTACATTTACTGTTTTACTATGGGCAAGTCATTATAAATCATCATCAACATTATTTCTTTCACTATTTTCAATTGTTAACAGATTTAGAGAACATGAATTGAAAATCTAATTGTATAATGAAGTGAGAATAAATTAATTAACACCCGTATGTTTATGAAAGCATTTAAGCTAATTTATTTTTTCTTAAAAAAAAAAAAGACCAGTCATACCTTGAGGTACCTCTATGTAATTTGAAATCATTCAAGTCATGAACAGGATTGTTCAACATTATATAGTACATATTATAATCACACATCAAATAATAAGCTCTCAGAACTGTGGACAAGAATTGGAAAAAAATGCTTACTATTTACAAGCTTTTAGTCCTTTTAATATTTGATCCTACATTATAGCTATTGTCAATAAGACTGAAAACAATTCCAAAAGCATATGATATTATTATGCCCCTCTGACTGTCTCCACTTTCACATTAATCTTGAGATAAAATAATGCAAGAAATAACAATAAGCAAGTTACACATCATTTTGAGTATTTGGGTTACAGATTTTGTTTCACTTAATTATATCAGTCTTAGAAAGACTAGCTATTCAAGAATGTGTATCCAACAGATGGCCCATAAGAGAATTCTAGATAATATACAAAAAAGAATGTATACACAGATACACACACACACACACACACACACATCACAAAATAAATTATTATATTTCACTTCTACTAAAGTTTTTAAAGGTACTTTAAAATGTCTATATAGCAAAATAGCTTTGATTTGATACTGATTCTATGTTGGCAACATCAATATTATCTTACAAGAACTCTAATCAATCTAATGTGACAGCGTCATAGCCATGGCTTCGGTAACTTCTCCAGGCTATGAAAACAACCTCCCATGTGTGGCTGAAAAGCACAGTTGTTGTGATTTTCCAGATGGTCTGTGCCACTTTGGCAGGTCAAACAAAAAGTGATACTCTGCTTTTCTTAGTACCAAATACAACAGCCAGAATTCAGATATTTTGTTGAATATGGATTTTTGTTTTGAATTTTGAGGCTACAGAAATAAACATATGTTATCCTATATAATAAAAGGCTAACATGCAAATTGTTCCCACGGGTGGGAGTTCGACCAACTGGGAGTTAGACATGCGCTGGCCACCAGTGGGCAGCGTGTACCATGATGGGTGTTGGTGATGTGGCAGGGGCAGGGGGCAGCAGTGGAGGTGCTGCTGGCCCTAGTGGGCCCCGATGAGAGGGGGGCCATGTCAGGATGGTGGAGCAGGTATGCAGGTGGTGCCAGGCCAAGGTGGGTGCGAAGGGAAGCCCCAGCCAGAGATGGGGGTAGGCAGCCGGGGGAAGGGAGGCACCAGCAAGCCCCTGGCTGGCAGCCAGCAGCCACTACGGACCCTTCCCATGCACAAATTTCCTGCACTGGGCAACTAGCTATACAATAAGACAACAGTCCTGACGCTACACTGAGCTAAATGTTTTCTAAAAGCAACAATTGCATTTAGAGAGGACACACTTACAATATGGAGTTAAGTACAAACTTACAGTCCCTCAATAAGAATTAGCAGAGGAGCTGCATCATGAGCTTCATCTTAATCTTTTAATAAACACATCTCCAAATCTTAATTACATTAGGAAGAAACCAAATATCGATTCCTACAGTACAAGTTAAAAAAGGTTCCAAAAATTTTTATGTGCATGAATAACATGGCTTTAATGGCATGGCATGTTATCCTTTGAGGAAATTATCACAAAGCATCTTGTTGCCTGTGTACCTTTTATTATTTTCTACTAATAGTATCTTCTTAAATAAGAAAAACATTTTTGGTATTTTTTTTTCTGTGCCATAGAGTAGGATGATGCACTGTCAGGATCACACACACTCAACCCCTCTCCGCCCCCCACACACACGTTCACATACACATATATGTAAGGATGTCCTTATGGACTATATTGAACTCTATGTTCCTTTTGTGGAGGTGGGAATCACTTGATAATCCAACATCAAAGAGCATCTAACCCACCAAAGTAGTATTTAATCAAATTTGATGGCTATGCCCTTGCAGCAAATTCATCTGAATCTACCCTCCCTGGTGCGCGCGCCCCCGCCCCCGCCCCCCCCCCCCCCCCCCGCGCTCCTTTTTCTATCATCAATCTTCCCCAACTTTGCATTCATCAAACAGAATTGCAACACTCATTCTCACTATATAAGCTTTCAGGTGAATTTACTTTGGAATCCCAAATGATCCAGTGTAAGTTCAAAATCACTGTTTCACAGAATTGCATCCAGATAGCCCCTGGCATTCTGATAAAAGAGGTTTGTCAATAAAATGCTGAGTGAAATGGCTTGTTTGGAATGTATGGTGTCAGCTATGAGACTAGGAGCTGAGCCAGCATCTTCCTAAAACTGGAAAGACTTCTAAGTGGTTAATAAACACTTGTTTGTGATGGCTGAACAACTATGTGTATATACGAAAACAACTGAAGGAAGTGTACACTTTAAGTGGACACATTTGTGGTATGAGAGTTATATCTCAATAAAGCTTTTGTTTTTTTCCAAAAAGAACCTACTTGTGTATTGTACTTGTGAGAATAAATGCTATTTTATCTTTCCTATTTGACTCAGCTACAATTTGAGGGAGTATTTGAAATGACTACATTGAAGATAACTAGATTAAAATCCAGAGTGCTTTTGTTTTCTTATCCATTTGTAATATTTTCTTTACTCAATATTTTCAAAATTTTGGAGCAAATGTGTGGGGTTTTTTTTTAATTTAGAGGGCCTGCAAAAAGTTTTCATTTATAAGTATTTTAATGTATAAAAATAACAAAGTATTTCTGTCATTTACTCATATATATATATACTAGAGGCCCAGTGCACAAAATTCATATGGGGGAGTGTCCCTCAGACCAGCCTGCACCCTCTCCAATCTGGGACCCATTGGGGGATATCCAACTGCCAGTTTAGGCCTGATCCCACAGGATGTTTGACTGCCAGTTTAGGGCCCACGGTGATCAGGCCTAAACTGGCAGTCAAACATCCCTCTCACAATCCAGGACTGCTGGCTCCTAGCTGCTCACCTGCTTGCCTGCCTGATTGCCCCTAATCACTTCTGCTTGCCAGCCTGATCACCCCCTAACCGCTCCCTTGCTCGCCTGATTGATGCTTAACTGCTGCCCTGCCAGCCTGATCACCCCCAACTACCCTCCCCTGCCAGCCTGATGGCTCCCAATTGCCCTCCCCTGCAGGCCTGGTTGCCCCCAACTGCCCCCACTGCTGGCCTGGTCACCCCAAGCAGCCTGCTATTTGGTCATTACTGTTATGGTGACAGCATCCTTGACAATTTGCATATTTCTCTATTAGTATAGATATATACACATATTCAAAAACATACATTTAAACAAAACTATTAGAAATTCCTTGATCACACTATTTTCTTTACATTCTTCATTCATTTTAAGTAGCAGAGTAAGACAGAAAAAAAAATCCATTCTTATAAATCCACTCTTTTTGCTTCTCCATGCTACATAGACTTGTATTTCCTTAGCCACCATTGATCCTATTTTTTTAAAGTTTTTCTTATTTTGTATTGATATCATGATTGAATCACAATTTTAAAAAACTGAATACTTTTTCTTTTTTATATATTTTATTGATTTTTTAGAGAGGAAGGGAGAGGGATAGAGAGTTAGAAACATTGATGAGAGAGAAACATCGATCAGCTGCCTCCTGCACACTCCCTACTGGGTATGTACCCGCAACCAAGGTACATGCCCTTGACCGGAATCGAACCCGGGACCCTCCAATTCACAGGCCAACGCTCTATCCACTGAGCCAAACCAGTCTGGGCTGAATACTTTTTCTTAAATGTGCATTGCTCCTCCGAAGGGTGCAGTCTTCTATTAATCCAAACACCTGCATATTTACTTTACATTGAACAGAATCTATCATTTTCTGATGACTGTTTCCACTGCCCCATTCTACCCTATTTTCCTTCAAAATTTTCAATGAACAGAAATAAACTTTTAAAAATCTAAAAAGGCAATCAGGCTTTTCAAGCCCTCTACCTCTCTAGAAAAAAAAGGAGAAAAAAAAACATTGAATAAAGTATTTCATGAATAAAGAGCTTTAGCAAATATAAACCATAGTATCATTCAAAATAATGCTCACCACTTATCTTTCAAAACCCACACACAAAGAACTATCCAAAAGAGAGATATGAGTAAAATTATAGGCTTTATCCTCCCTCAAGTTAATTAAAATAATCACAAACTTTCACTGAATAGTTACCCTTGCTTTAGATAGCTTTAGGCTGTGTTTCATTTTCATTGTCATAAAATCCTCTAAAGTAGATATTTTTATATTCCTAGTTTAGAAATTCAGTAAACTGAGGCTCAGAAGGATCACATAAATTGCTCAGAAATTAACACAAAAATTAATGGTACAAGTAGCACACTATAACATCTACATGAAAAAATATCTACCTAAACTATGTCTTTGAACTTAAGGGTTCAATATACAGTATAGTCCACCAATATACCTGCTCGGTTTCTCAGTTTAGGCTGTGTTTTTAAATTAGAACATTTTAATTTCTCTGATATAATTACTGTGGTAATCAGGCCTTTCTTTGATTTGCTTGTTTTGCATAATTAGGAACACAAATGGCATAATGAGAAAAAAAAAACTTCTTCCTAGTCTAATGTTTTACACATTTGATTTCTTTCTCCTAAAGGGATTGTTTTGAACTAGTTATTTCTTTTCGCAAAATAAATGTTGTAAGAAATAAATTGACTTAGTCTCTATAGAAAGGGAAAGTAAAATAACAAAAAATTCAGAAAGAGGGGAAAAAAGAAAACATAATGAGATATCTTTCTTATAAATTTAATTTTACCTAGAACATTTTGACAGGTGGGAACAAGACAAGAATCGTTTTTTGGTTTGTGTGAAAACTGAAATGGACTTGCTAGATTGAAGTTTTAAGAAGTTGCCTTGAGCCCTGGCTGGTTTGGCTTAATGGATAGAGTGTAAGGCTGCTGACTGAAGGGTCCCAGGTACAATACCAGTCAAGGGCACATGACTGAGTTGTGGGCTTGATCCCCAGTAGGGAGCAAGCAGGAGACAGCTGACCAATGATCCTCTCTCATCATTGATGTTTCTATCTCTCTCTTTCCCTCTCCCGTCCGCTCTGAAATCAATAAAGATATATTTTTAAAAATTCATAAAAACATTGCCTTAAACCTGGGTAGATTATTATTATAATACCAGAGGCCCAGTGCACGAAATTCGAGCGCTGGTGGCTGCTGGCTGCCGGCCAGGGTCTCCCTCCTTTCCCCTGGCCCGCCCCACCCCCAGTCGAACTCCCTGATGAACTCCTGGTCGAGGGGACAATTTGCATACTATGCTTTTCTTATGTAGGATAATAAATAAATCTATTGAACAGAAGCATGTTTTCTAAGGTTGTACTTAAAAGACTTCTTTATTTATCATTTAACTCTCCCCAAAACATTTTCTCCAAAAGCTGAAACTTCTGGCCTTCCTACTCCCAGCAGCATAGAATGGGGAAGGAGAAAGCTGAAGTAAAAGACTCTCACAGCTTTGCTGGTTGATGGCATTTTGCCACATGCCACAGCTAAACAAAGCCAAGGAAACTAATTTCTGTAATTCTTCAATGTTCTCTTTGTATGAGGGTCATGAGATCATACTTATGTCACACTTCTGGCCCAAATACAATGATCCTTGCTCTAATATCACTGTGATCTGTGTTACAGCCAACACCTTGGGTGTTGAACTCACCACTATTCCAGGCAGTTTATTTTGTGGGACAAGTCTAATTGCTAGAAATTTCTTCCTCATTTAGGACCAAAAATGTATCAGTTTGTAATAAATTTTTCATGTTGTTTTTACTTTTGCTTAGCCAAACAAAATGAACCTAATTCACCTTTCATACATCAGAGCCTTCAAAGGATTAAGAATAATCAACCAAGCCCAGCCAGTGTGGGTCAGTGGTTTAGCACTGACCTATGAACAAGAAGGTCATGGTTAGATTCCTGGCCAGGGCACATGCCAGGATTATGGGCTTGATCCCCAGGAGAGGGTGTGTAGGAGGCAGCTGCTGAACGATTCTCTCGTCATTGAATTTTCTCTCTCTCTCTCCCTCTCCCTTCTTCTCTGAAATCAATAAAATACAATTTAAAACAAAAGGAATAACAAACCAAGAGCCTTCCTTCTTCAGGTAGCTCCATCTTCAACATCCCTAGACCCTTCAATTTACCCTACCTTGGTTTCTTTTGTTCTGGTTTATTTGTCTGATTTTGTCATGTAGAGGGGGGTAGAGGGGTGTGTGTGTGTGTGTGTGTGTGTGTGTGTGTGTGTGTGTGTGCGCGCGCGCGCGCACGCGTGCGCACGTTGCTTTTTGCTTTGTGATTAAATGTGTTTTTTTAAATATAAATATTTGCCCAGCTTTCTTAAAATTCCCAAGCAAATTTAAAGTGCAGCCTTTCTTATCTCTGCGACAAGTCCAAGCATTTAAATCTGTGTAAAAATTAAATCTAGCTATAAGTGAATATAAGTTGGCCAGTGGTGAAACAACTTTGAGTAAGTGGCTTATTACTTGTCCTAAGAAGCTGTGCATTTTAAATTTGAAGCATCTAAGTACATTTTATCCAACACTTTCAGTTTATGATTGAGAAGACTGAAGCTCAAAGCCTAGAAGTTGTTGCTCACATAATACGCCTCCTGTTTTCTTCCAAAGATCGATTTTCAAATCAATAAACAGTAAGTTAGAATTTATCTCTTTAGGTAAACAACGCCAGCCCTTTTCTCAAAGCACAACATATACTTCTCTGTAGAAGCTCTAAAGAGCTGCTTTACCTGATTAACTTTGTTTGGAGTTGCAAAGCCAGGAGTCAGGAACACAGAAAACTTTCCCCTTTTCAAGATCTGTTTAGAAATTCCAGCGTTGTCAATTTTCCCTTCAAACAGAGGCAATAGGGTTTTTCTCCAATGAGATGCCAAAGCAGCTGTAATGAATTCTAAGACAACACAGGTGAGCTGCCTGAGCAAGTCAAAGTGATGGAGTTGCATAGTGAGGTGAGGGCAGTTAGGGATGAGGCTTCAGGTGTATGGGATGGACAAAGGCTGATCTTTCCCGAGTGAGTAAATCTGTGCCACAGATTCCTGGTCACACTTTATCTATCTGTCTATCTATCCTTCTTTCTATCTATCTATCTATCTATCTATCTATCTATCTATCTATCTATCGGATGCCAGATCGATCTATCTATCTACCTACCTACCTACCTACCTACCTACCTACCTATCTATCTATCTAGTGGATGCCAGGGATTAACCAAATTCCATAGCTACTGTCTCAAGTTTGAACCTTTTATTTTTCTTTAGTAAGAGTGAATACATAAGAAATAAGGCATTTAAAGACTATATGCACTCTGATTCTCTAGTTCCTCCCCACATCTGTTGTTATACTTCCACAGGTGAAGAAAAAAGTAAAAGAGTTAAGTAGGACTTTTGCACTCAAAGGACTAAAGGAAAATGTATCTACGTGTCAGAGGAAACAGATTTGAGTTATTATATCATGAGTCCCAGGAGTTTGAGGGGAGGGAAAGTGAGCATTATTGGGGGTAAGAGTAAAGGTAAGGGAAACGCTTTAGGGTGCTACAGGGAGACAAGCCTGGGCACACAGAACACCAGGGCTAATGACCAGGAGAGAAGGCAGAAGTCTTAGGCTTTCCTCCATTTCTCTTCAACCTTCTGCCAGCTCTGGGCCGGGTTCCTACTTAGTCACAGGTGGGTGATGTTTACCTTCCCTACATAGCAGCCCAATGTGTTGAGAATCAAATGTAATAATTAGCATAAAGTGACTTGAAATTTTACAGTGAAGTGACAATGTATTATTATTATTATTATTATTATTATTATTATCATGCTTGAAATCTTGCTCAGTAACAAAACAAAATAAAATCTGAAGAACTCATTTTGTTTTTGTTGTATTTACATTTTATTTATTAAACACAATTTGAAAAGCAGCAATTGCTCTGCTTCCTGAAACTAAATCAAAAATTCCCATACAGAATTTTAATATGAGATAATTAAAGGAGCAATATAGACTGATGTGATCAGCTTTGTTTCATATCATCTGTGGGCTACTAAAACATATGCTCTTTTATTAATACCCGACCTGTGCTATTTTATCATAATGTTTTCAGCTTAATGCCTTAATATTGTATAAACTGACATATTAAGACCTCACTTATATTTAAAGTAAAGAGCAAATAAGTTAATTAACAGATTAGTTGAGGGACCACAGATTTACTAAAGTAATAAAGCCAAGCAAATGCCTACCAACTAAATCTCTTTCTATAGAAGTTGACAAGGGCCTTGCTCAAACTTTAATGACATTTGAGATCCTGAACTGTTTATTGAAAATAATTTAAGAAAAACAACAACAAAACCTCTGTTCTTGCTAACAGCTAGGCTTACATTTCAGAACCTTTCAAATACAACAAAGTATTAGAAATACCCTGGAATTATTCACAGTGAAGCTGATTTCTTTGTGGTAAAATTCCTTGTTGGTAATATTCATGGAATACTAAATAAGAAATGCATTCTTCATCATTCCTCCAAAGTACTTATAGTCAGTTGACTGCAATTCTTTTAAAAATAGATATAAATATGGAGTTCTACCTTCTTGTGGTTGACAGTTTAAGAAGAGCCATCTGATAGAGAATAATGTGACGGGGGGGGGGGGGGGTTACATTACATGTCTATAGATGTCACAACATAGTTACAACATCAATGGCCCTCCTTTCCCCTTAGGAATTATTATCCAATATAACACTGGACTTTAACACCTGAATCCTTATATATAAATGTAAAATGCTGGAATATAGTCCTAAAATTATAGCCCTTTGTGATGAGGCAGAAATTAAAGAATGGACTGGTTTAAAATCAGACAGATCTGATTGGGGGTATAATGTTGTGACTTTGGGCAAATAACTTCCCTAATCTCAGTTCCCTTTTCCTTATCTGCATAACAAGGATAGTAGGTTCAATGTTGAATACAATGTTAATATGAGGATGACTTATGACAACATAGGAAAGGCATCTACAGCATAATGTCGGTGAACTGATACTCAACAAATTAACTGTCTTCCTCTAAAAATCTAGATCTCCTAATAAGCTGAAAAGGACACACACACACACACACACACACACAATTTTAAAAACATCCTTTTACAGTGATTGCTAAGCATCTTCTAGAATGTCTAATCTTCAACTATCTCAATAGATATTTTAATGCATATACATTTTAGAACTCATATCACATTCATTACATGCCCGTTAACCATCGGGGCAGAGTTTATTAGATGAAAATAAGTCTGTTGTAAAAGATTTCCTTGCAATTACTTCACTGCCATTATCCTAGCCACATGCTTATGCAGCTTTTCAAATTAATATGTCTAGATTACTGAGCAAGTAATCAGAGCTGTGGCATTCTATGAGGAACTCAATTACTAAAGAAAATGATCATTCAAGCATTTGAGAAATTGGGGCGACATCTAATTTTGACTACTGGGTCATTATTGACATTATGTTCAGTACAAACACTGGACATTTAGCACCACAATGGTACATCACTTTGTATACATGCGGTACCCAGAACTAGCTGCTTGCTAGTATCTCTGTTAAGTGTTATTCTGCCTAGCTGAAAAAAAGGATATCAATCTTGGAATCAGTACTTTAAAAAAAGGATCTGATTGCCTGATTGAATAAAAATTGGATTGTTAACTCACATTTAAAATAAACAATTCTAACTTTTCTACTTGAGATAGAGTAATCCTTTATAGCCTGGAAATATCCAAGGAATGCAAATTTAAAAATTGCTTTCTACACATTTCCATATAGAAAATATCGTAAATACTTTTTGATCATTTTATTTTAATCATGCCACCATCAAAAAGCCTTCTTTAACTAAGTGATTATGTGATCATGTTCCATGTTTTTACTCATTTAGTAATTCTTAATCAGACTTTTATTTTCTCCAAAGCAACAATCATCTTGAGCCCAGTTTGATGAAAACTATATTTCTAATTCTGATTTTTATCTAAGGTTTAAAGCAAATTCTATTTTAATAACTTAGCCTTATCTTTTAGAAAGCATATAAATTAGGAAAGATGGTCTAGGAAATAGGTTGAGATTATTATGTTTATTGTTCTTTTCTGCTCTCTAGAGAGGTAAGCAGTAAAGAAAATCCCATTCCACAGTGAATACGCCCTAATAAACCCAGCAGTAATCAGAAGTGTGGCCTTGGGAAGTCTCCTCACCACTCCAAGTGCAATGATGGTGATGATGGCATTTCAGATTACTAAAAACATCAGCAACGTAAGAGGCGGTAGTATTGCTAAGGTACAAGTGTTGCAAGAGATTATTGAGATTATTCTGAGTTCTTTTTTTTTTAAGAGTATTGATTGTCTGTTACATTTATGTACCACTTGAAAATATGCTGAAAGATTTGGTCCCTTTCCCCAAGAAGATAAATATATGCACAGATAAAAACGTTAATAAATTTGAGGAAGCCATGGCTTGTTTACACCTATCTATGGGCTGCCCTGTTTAAGAATTTCATTGTTGTGAAAGGCATTGGTTGTCTTATCAGAATCCATCTCTTCACACACCTCAGACAGTACTTCTACCATCAAGTGTTTTCTTTTTTTTTCAAATATAGTTTTATTGATTTCAGAGAGGAAGAGAGAAGGAGAGAAAGAAACATCAATAATAAGAGAGAATCATTGATCGGCTGCCTCCTGCACGCCCCACACTGGGGATCCAGCCTGCAACCCAGGGATGTGCCCTGGCCAGGAATTGAACATAACCTCTGGGTTCATAGGAGAATGCTCAACAACTGAGCCAGGCCAGCTGGGTGAAATTCTGAAGTGGTTAAGTACCCATCAACCCATGTATATCTCCAGAATAGCACAGGCCAATCCTTGCATAACACTCCTCAGTAAATATGTGAATTGTGACATTTTCCTCTCCTGCTGGACACGAGAAAGGGAGCATTTTGCCACAGTTGCTTTTGGCAGCCTTCTCAGGACCCCAAGGCTAACCAGAGCTAAAGTGAAGCCAACACAGTGAAAGGTAGATGACATTATTAAGCAGGTGGAAAAATAACCTGAATTACTCTGAACTTCCTATTATGACAAATAATAATTTTCCTATACACATCCTTGAAGTCTCAATTTAAATAGCATTTGCTTGGTGCTGTCACAGACTGAACCAAGCAGGACTAGTGCATCAGGCCCTCACTCTCTAAATATCTAATGTATGAAGTAGATCACTGTGTTTAACAACATTACAACAAGATCTTCAACAGCGTAAGGCAGGTTTATTTGTTTTTTAATTTTTTTGGTTCATTAGAGTATTGCATTCACAGAACAGTGCCTGCTACATAACAGAAATTCTACATGTTTTTGGTAAATTAATGAACAATAAGAGTACAACAAACTCTAAGACACGAATTTTAAAGATAAGTGAATCTTGCCTACATTTTCCTGACTCCTATAATTAGAATTTTATTACTAACTCTATTTCCTTGTTATAAGAGGAGGACAGAAGTCTTCATAGAAGCACAATAGCAATGAATGTTTGTATGAGGTTTTCTAAAGGAATACGGGCTATTTATATGTGAATGGGTGAGGAATACTGAGTTCATTTTTATACAATTTTTGAAGATGATCTTTGATAATTTGAGGAGAGGTGCAGTCCCTAACATTGAGTCCTGGCCAAGAAATGTGTTTTCCTCTTAAATTCTGGCATAATATTTATATAGAAAAATGCACAAGCCTTAATTATTAAACATAAAGTGACCACAACCCTGTAACCATTATCCAAGAAGCTAAATTTTACTAAAACCCCCAAAGACCATCTCCTGTTCTAACCTTTAGAATAATATAATAAAAAACATCTGCAGTCCTTAGAATAATGCTGTTCCAAATTACAGAAAGTAAATAATGAATAATCACTGAATATGTATTCTTCATTTGAAATTCTATTCATTGATGGAAGAACAGATGTTAATCATTCTAAATTTATTTCCTCTTGTCTAATCTCTTAGACCTCCTGAAATTCTAAGAGTAGAGTGAATGAATATAAAGGTAGTCCATAAAAAGAGATTTGTAGACTTTAAATCTGGAAAATATTCTCATATAAACTATATTCAAATTTCATCACTGATCAATTTGTCTTGCTCATCCCTATAGTGAATGAATTCTCTCTCTGAAAAGTGATAAAAGAAAACAAAAGTTTTTCCATTTAGAAGAATAAAACTGGAGAAAATGAGAACCATAATAAAACAGTGAGATGAAATACTTCAGAAATTGGTTGATTGATTGCCGGACGATTGTAACAGAAATGCTTTAAATCTGAAACCCATCAATCCTTGCCTCTGTTTTTCTGTCTAGTTAATTAGAAAAAATAAAACATAAATGTATTCTTGTCTAGCTGGGACTTTGTGGAAATACACAGGGAGTTGTAGTCAATAAAGTACCAGCTGCTTCTTTGTTGCTAAGTTTACCAAAGTAAGCAGCAAATGTGTTTTTATAATTTATAATCCTGTGCATTAAGGTTTTACAACTAGCTGCTTAGGAGAAGCTGTAAGCAAAAGCCATGTTACCAAAGCTATATTACCCAAACTGAGCTAAAATACAGCACAGAGATAAAGGTGTGAAATGGACTATCATTACCAACTAAAGGCACACATTTCTTTGAGGGACCGATATTTATACATACAAGAAATATTTTTTTCCTATTACTTTCCAAATAAAATTGTTTCTCTATGATCTTATCAGACTAATTATATGGGCAACAAACTACACCTATTACCAAGACATGTTAGATGAAGAGTTCTGGTTGTATAGTTTACAAAAGATGAGAAAGAGGAAGTCTGATAGACCCTTGAGGAAAACAAAGCCACTAGTGACCCAAACAGCCAGGATTAATGTCTTGCTGATTGTATCCATAATAATATATGGGGTTGGGCAAAAATAGTTTATAGCTGTGAGTATGCAAAACAGAGTTTATTCTTGTATTTTATTTACTAATTATTGTACTATTTTCCATATGAACAACTGTAAACCTACTTTTGCCCTACCCTGTAATTCAGGGACGGTGGTCTCTGAATTTTGATATTTTAGTACGCAAAATAGTCATTTGTGTACAGTTCAAGATAAATACAGGTTAATAAATCTGACATAGAACATTCCAAAGCAAAAAGTAAAAGTTTACATACATACATCATATTTATCATCCTGTATTTGTATTAAGATAACTGTTACTTTTCTCTAACTAATCATTCTCAAATATAATGCAATTTAAAGCTAAATGATGACTTTAAACTCTTTTTCTTCAAGCACATATAAGACATTTTATAATAAACATCAATATTATGCTTATTTTATATGGTAGCTGAACACGGCTGTGAACTGTCTCCTTGTAAAAATAATGCAATAATGCCAACTATGACCACTTATGGTCATACAGTTCCTAGACTGAACATGACATATGATAACTTTTTCCCAAAGGAAACAAGTAAATTACAATCATAAATGCCTTACTTTTATCCTATTTTAGTAAACATTTAGCGTGTGTGACACGAACCCATTATAATGAAAATTGGTTTAATTTAAAACCCCTTCAGTTCCTTATACATCAATCTCTGTTCCAACCACGAAACCTTTTCAGAAAAGTGAGTCAGATCAAGAAATTAAGAGATAGAGATGGAAAAAAAAATCAAACACACACACACACACACACACACACCAACCAAACAAACAAAAAAAACATTTCTACAAGGGGACAGAAAAACTGGGTCAGTAAGCTTTGATCTGGTCACCAACAACCATTGTGTGAACTTCCACAGGCCAGTTTAGCCTTGCTGGGTTCAGTTCTCATGTATGAAAGGAAGAATAGGGCTGTATCTGTGGGGGTTTTGTTTGTTTTTGTGGTGCTGATGGTGCTGTGACTTTTAAACAGTAAAAAAACACTTCCTAGCAAAATACATTAAAACTAAACAAATAAGATTGGAGCAATTCTGGGTGAGGTTATCTGGAGATCCACTCACATCTTCCCTATTCACCAGTTCCTCTGTCCCTTAACCCTATCATGGAATCCTATCTCTAAGACATAAAATTTGAAAGTCACCAGAGTAGATAGTCCTGAAAGGCTCCTCGAAGCATAAATATTCCTATGAACTAGAAGAGTACCTACTGGGTAAATTATTATAAAACAAATGCGATAACCATATGGGTAGGATCATGGATATATATGTGTATTCATAAGTATACCCATACCATTTAATCAATACAGGAGTCTATGAAGTTGAGTTTGCATGTGAATACATAACTTTAGGTGTATAATAAAAACAACTACTACTAACTCAGAGACTACCTAATGACATTTAAAGATCATCTACCATCTCCAAGTAATCTTAAACTAGTTTCCTTCCCTTCATAGGAGGAAACATAGGTTTGAGAATATTTAGCAACTTAGATCTTAAAGCAAAATATGTGCTTCCCCGCCCCTCCCCCCCCCACCCCGCATCCTACTGAAATGCCTCCCATTGTATGGGTAGGCTTCTCATCTCTGTGAGAGGTTGCATCTAGGAGCAAGTAGATCAGGGCTTTCTCCTGCAGATTGGGTGGAGGTTATTCCCTGATTCTTAGCTGGGAATGTTGTCAAAACTGAGGATCAAGTGCCTCAGTTTCCAAGGAAATGGTACAGTGGAGAGTATTAGGGGAAAGCAGGGATGGAAAGGTAAAGTTAGGCCTAAGCTTGCATCCTGCACCTCTCTTTCTTCCTTTTTTAATTCTGGGTTTGATGAAAAACCTCAATAAGTAGAAAGTATAGGGTGTCCCAAAAATGTATACGCACCCTTTAATTTAAATGGCAGTGTTTATTAAAATACATTTCATTTTCAAAATTGAACTATCAGCTATTCAAGTATATATACATTTCTTTGGGATACCCTGTATATGTGGGGGAAATTACATATTTATATCTAATCACTTAGAGTGCCTTTGGTTATAAGATATCGATAGCTATAACTAATGGTATACACACACACACACACACACACACACACATGTAAACACACCCACTCCTCTTTGTATGCCTAGTTTTATAAAATATTGTATGTGTCTGCTTATATGTTTTTGCTAAAGATCTATCCTTCCATCTCTTTAGCCAATGAGACTACTTAGTGAACGCAGAAAATGACCTTATGTATCACCTGGATCAACACTTTCATCAACTCAGCCACAGTCAAACAGTCTACGGGCTGAACCCAGACTTCCTCATGCTAACATTCTCCAGTAAAGGGAATCGTGAAAGGCAAAAGATTACACACACCAATGTGAATATGCTGCAATAGGAATTTTTAAAGTAATAAAAAACTTACAGGAAGCCTATTACTACTCCTACATTTTTTCAGATTACAAAACTAGAGCTCAGAGAAATGGGGGCTGGGGGCGGGAAACAGTATTTCAAAGTAAATAACAGGTTCCAATCTAGAGCTTCCTTCCATTACACATTGTAATTAGAGATAATGATCTTAAACAAAACCAAATTAGTGTGTAAGACTGAGAGCTTAACCTACTCAGAAAAATTAAAGTTTTTAAATATAACTCTCTTTTTATTCATTATAAATTCGCTGAGGACAGGTATTAAGTTTCACATATTTTAGGCATTTTTGCATAGTGACTTATCCCTAGTTAGTGCTAATCAGTATTTATTTGAGTAATAACAACCTTAAACTTACTGATGGACACTAAGGAAATATTTAAGCATAAATAAGTCTATATTCTGCCAGAGAACAGCTCATGAAGATCCCCCCCATCATGCATCCTATTGCCTCAGGTCACCCACAAATTAGGATTAGACTACCTATGGCATTTTCCAGACAAACTGACTAATAAACATAAGCATAATTTGTCTCTTTAGAAGAGGCTATTTTTATTATGCTAAAAATATGCCTCCATAAGCCTGAAGGCAAAAATACTTACCACCCCTCAGCCTTCGCTCTTTTAAACCAAATATAGATTATTCTAAATTTATTTTATCTGTCCTATTTTTTATCTATAATTAGTTTACATCATTAATGCCCTCATTATATTTTATTATTCTTAGAACCTTTTCAAAATTTCTGGTACTGTTCCTGTGATATACACATAAATGCATTAAAAGAGTTTAATTTTTGGAACTCAAATGGCCTCCTCAGTTCCAAAAATTGGTGATCTTTTTTTTTTTACCTTGACACTTCGTGGAATAATTTAAAGTTTAAAAATTAGGTCAATAAAAGAATGCCTATTTGGTACTTTTCGTGATAAGGTCTAAAAGAAAATTTGAGTTCTCCCTGCCAAAAATCACTGGAGCTGTTATAAGAACTATTGAAAATCAAGTGGTGATTTTTTTCCTTGTCAGAGATCCTGTAACTAAAGAGAACATGAGTCCAGAAAGAAAGGAATACAGAATGGGATATTGACCAATGTGGGGTCATGACTCTAGCTTCCTTGGATGTAGAAATACTAACAATTCTCAGAGATAATTCATGTTGGGTGGGTAAAATGAACTTGTGTATACATATACAGACACTGAAATTTAGTAGATCCATGGAAACTATAAAAATACACTCCTTCATTCAGCAAATATGTATTAAGTGCCTACCATATAATTAGTAAGTACCAACCATTTAGCAGGATATGCCTGAGGAAAAAAAACAACAACATGATTAAGCCTGGCTGGAGGTGCTCAGTTGGTTGAGAATTGTCCTGTGCACCAAAGGGTTGGCAGTTCGAGTCCCAGTCAGGGCACATTCATGGGTTGTGGATTCAGTCCTGGTTAGGGCACGTGCAAACTGGCAACTGATAGATGTTTCTCTCTCAATTCGATGTTTCTCTCTCCCCCATCTGTCTCTTCCTTCCTCTGGTGAGGATTAAAACAACAACAAAAAACCTGGTTAAGACATGGGTTCTGATTGCTAGATTTTAGAGTCCTATTCATTTCTTATTTGATCTAAAAATTCTTGAATCTGGGTAGTCATAATTAATCGTCCAATACTAGCTCCAACATTTTGATCACACAACAGCATAATCTGGGTAGCTTTTAAAATATATATTGCTTCCTAGGCCTACCCCTACACCTATTGAACCAGAATCCCAGTTTGGGGGGATGGGAAATTGTGTATGCACACGTGTGTGTGTGTGTGTGTGTGTGTGTGTGTGTGTGTGTTTGTATGTGGGGGGTATGTGTTTTAAACCTCATCAGTCATTTTCTTTTCTTTTTTCTTTAATCAATAATTTTGATGCAGCTTTTTTTGTGGACCAGAATTGTGGAACCACTAATCTTGGGTTCAAAACCCTTATTTCTCAGATGAAACCATTATTTACTAATTCAGTGAAGGCACCTATTACATAAACCCATTAGAGTTACTGCTCAAAAAGGGCTATTCCTATTTAGATAGTGGCATTGCTATGTCTATTAAGATTATAAGTACACTGGGTGAGAGGTTTATTTTAGGGTAGAATATTCCTTTTAAGTAGCTTAATATCATACTCATTTAAATTTATACCTTCTATCTATCACTCTTAAAAACCTTAAAATGTGGATATCTGCAGACTTCCACATATAGGAAAAGACTGCACAATGTAACTTTTTCAGATTCTCTCAATAAATTGACAGTAAAGAGACATATTTGAAATTTACTTACTGACATATCCTCAGTTCAAGGATAGTTCCTGGCACAAAGTAGCTGTCCAGTAATTACTTGTTGGGTAAGTGAATAAATGAATGAACAAATAAAAAGAAAATAACAGCAAGGTATTATTAGCCAAAGTGTACTTGGTCATTTATCAGTGGCTAATGGTAGTTAATATAACATTTCTTTTAGCACTGGTTATGTTGCGCGATAATTATCTGTTTCCATGACTGACTCAAACTAAGCCTTGTTTATGTAAGTTCCAGTCTCACTCGAGACAAGGCATATGATAGGCATTCAACAACGTTCCCTTGAATGAATGGTCCAATAGAACAAGATACCTCTTAAAATTCATATTTAACTTGTTACAGATCTGATACCAATGACTTTAGATTATTTAGACATGATTCAGATAGAGAAATTTAAGTGCTCATTTCAATTCATGACAATATTTTTTATTGTCATGAATTGTTAGGGAAAACACAAATCCCAAGGGGACATTATAAATATGTCTGGGGACCATCATTCATTTCAGTGCTCTGATTTCAAAATCAAGCAAGTAAACAGTTTGTGTACAGATCACTTTATTAATGTTTATATTTGTATAAGTTCTTGTGCAATATCTTAAAGAACACTGTCTTTTAGTTTACCTTTTTACTTACCAGTGTTACTATTACATTTCTGAATCTTAAATGAGACCTATTCAGTAAGACATAGAATCTAAATACTGTCCACAGTTATGGTTCTATCTTTGTAACCTTTTTAATGTATAAATTATTAATAACAGAGTAGAAGAACATGTATAATTTGTGAAGGTTCTAAAAGTGTATAAAGAGGAATTATGTATTTAAAATAAGGCATGAATAATTTAAAACCCATATTATTTAATACACAAGATTATTTTTCCACCATATTGATCAGTCTTTGTTAATCATTCATTTTTTGATAGATTAGTAATTTTACTTATGCAAGTGAGTCTAACAAATGGAGTCATAAGTACATCAGTGAAACATGGCTTTTACTAGTATAACCCATGATAATGATCCTGGCGTGGTATTCGAGGTACACTGGAAATTATCTGATTCATCATTATAAAAATAATTTATAAAATAGAAACAATGAAATTGTGGAATAAGCAAAAATATCCACATATTAGAAGGTGCCTATCATTTGGATCTATAAGTAAACTTTAGATACCATAAGCATTTATTGCTCAACAGTCAACCAAAAGTACATTATGCTTACCATTTAACAAAACTTAAATTTTTGAATAGCTGGAGCAACAGAAATATGATGTATGACCCCCAATACAATATAGAATAAGAAAACTATTGACTTGTAATTTTATAAATACAATTAGATTAAAAGTTTTGGCATTTATATCAAGTTCTCAAGAAAAGTCAATAGAAATTTAAAAAAAAACACAACTTTTCTTAAAATACTCATAAGATGAAATTTGGATTGACTTCATCAATAACAGTTACAAGGACTACCACTAGATGGGTTGATATAGAGAATAAAAGAAAAAAAAGGAAAGATTTACTTAGAATTGCTAAGGAGTCCTGGCTGGCGTGGCTCAGTTGGTTGAGTGTCATCCTGTGTAGGTTCAATTCCTGGTCAGGGCATATGCCCAGATTGCAGGTTCTGTCCCTGGTCCGTTTGTATTCATTGTAATTTTGGCTTATCTGTGAGCTCTTTCCATCAAGTTCCCTTTAATTGGGGAGTTAACTAGATTCTTAACTTACAATATTTCTATAATGTCTCTGCCTTCTTTTCATTATGATATAAGGTCATTAGTATAAATTGAAGACAACCTTATAAATGTCCATCTTTCTCCAAATTTAAGGAAATTTATCTCCTTTATTTTTTTTTATTTGCCTTTTCTTTCAGCATTTATGTGAGTTACATATTTTTCTTTTAAAAAACATAACTCTGCCAAAGATCTCTTGAACGCTCATAGACACAAAATGCCCTCTCAAGCAATATTGGTGTGTAGACACTTGATGTCCATGATACACTTTTGCCTAGTATACTGAAAAGTATTTTTGGACACAGAATTACATTTCTTTTTTATTTTGATTGCCCCAAATCACAGACAAAATTTCAGTCTTCTCTGAGGGCACCATGCTGCTCTGAACTACCTGAACCACCAGTGTGATGTTTTTGTGTTTGTAAGTGATGTTCTTGCAAGGACGATTGAATCATAGCAGGGATGGAATAAAATGTTATTTGAATAATAACTAACTCTCCTCTTTTCCCTAGAGACTTCCCAAATACAAGCAACATTTTCATCATTCCAGGCACTTCTGCTCATAGAGCAGTGCTTCTCAAAATGTTAGGCCTCCATGAATGCCTTGAGGATCTTACTTAAAATACAGGTTCTGATTAAATAGATCTGGGGTGGGCCTGAGAGTCTGCACTTCTCATGTCTGTCCTGCTGATTGTGGACCACCTTTGAGTTACAAGGTCGAAATGCATAAATGTCACTGTTGACTTGGAAACAAACCCCTCAGTTTCTATGAAAGTTATTGCCTAACATCCAGCATATTATAACTTAAACCCTGAGTATGTTCATGCCCTTTACCCCAAATAAATCAGTATAAAGATTTCGCTTTTAAGGGTCAGATCTGGTCTAATGCTCTCAGAACTACAAATATCTTGTGCTGCCCTATTTTTTTCTGTTTGCATTGCCATTTTCCCCCTACACATTCTTTATATCATTTGTTAAAGAAAACGTTTATATAGTAGTATATGGCCAACCAATGAACTCTGTTTTTTGTTTTTTTTTAATCTATTATAACATTTCACTTACACTCAGGACATGATAACCCAACTTATATAATGTAATGGAAAGATTATCAAAATCACCCAGAACAAGCCGAAACCGGTTTGGCTCAGTGGATAGAACGTCGGCCTGCGGACTGAAAGGTCCCAGGTTCGATTCCGGTCAAGGGCATGTACCTGGATTGCGGGCATATCCCCAGTAGGAGCTGTGCAGGAGGCAGCTGATTGATGTTTCTCTCTCATCGATGTTTCTAACTCTCTATCTCTCTCCCTTCCTCTCTGTAAAAAATCAATAAAATATATTTTAAAAAAAAATCACCCAGAACAAATTAAGACAGCTTTCAGATGCTTTAAGTTTACATATTTATTTGTAACTTATACTCAACCAATGCACCTTCAGAACACTTTGGATGGCATCTGTTTCTTTAAAACTGCTGGCTGTCTCTAATCTCTAATAATTCTTATGCTTTAGTGTGAATAGGTATCACCAGTAAGATTATTGAAAATGCCAACTCCATGCCCACCTTAGGAAAGCCTCATTCTTCAGGTCTGGAGTGAGGCCAGAGAATCTGCATTTTAGCAAATGCCTCTTGCATGTTTAGTGTAATCAGAAAGTTTGACAAACACTTCCCTAGGTGCAATCCTGACCAAAGTTCCAACGTAAATCGCCCCCCCCCCCAAGCTACTTAACATGTGACATTGTTCATTAGAACTGAAACTAAGTTTTTGCACTGTTTTAAAGGTTGTTTTCATATACATATGTTCCTCATCCACAATTGTTTCATTTCTTTGAATCACTGTTTTGATAATCTGCCTGGTGTTGCCATTTCTTCTTGGACTAAGGAGTTTAACCCTAACCCTTCCCAAGGGAGACAGTATATCTTTTAAACCACCTTTGAAAATAATAGGGAGTGTTATTAATAATTACGCCAGGATTAGTGACATAAACTGGAACTGTCCAGAGCAGAGTTTATGTCATCCTGATCTTGAATCCCAACTCAAGAAAATTATTTAACCACGTTTAAAACTGATGGCCAACTGCTATCTACTGCTGGATTCTATTCTCAATAGAATCCTAGTATTGGACAGAAAACTCCTACATGACTTCTAGCAGTGACTTTTTTCCTTTACTACCTTTGTTGGCATACCCTTTAGATATTCTGGTTTCCAGCAGATATGATACTTTTATGGAGGTCCCAGAGATTAGTCTATCTCTTCAGACTCAGCCACTGTGGCAGCAAATTTATTCCCAAATCATCCCAAGGGATGAAATTAAGTGGGACATGAAGGACTATATTTATGTATGAGACAACATGAACTCAAGTGGCTCTTTTAATTTAGTCATTCATATTTGAAGGGCTGACATCTTTAAAGTCTCATGATGAAAAAATAGTAGGTAAAAATTGTAACATTTCATCAAGTGAATGTTTTATATAGTTGTCATCACCTTTCTCTTAGTGTTTCAAAATGTGAAATAACTGTTGTAATTTAGAGGAAAGAGAGGAGCACTCAGATGCATAATATGTGTGTGTACACATACCCCAACAACTCAATGACAGGCACAGGTTCAAGCAACCGCTTAGGCATTGCATCAATATTGACTCATGTCACTCTCCTCAAAGTATTGATTTACCTAGTCAAACAAGGAAGGGCATTCAGAGAAATAATCCTTTTCAATTTTAAAAGGATTAAAGTATATTTAAATGGACGTTCCATGTCCATATAAATAAACTGAGAATATCTCATACGATGCAACATAAAATATAATTACATGAAGCATAAAGAAACACTGCTTTATAAATTCTAAAGACTATTTCATCCTCCTGCTTATTGTATCCAATTGGAATAGTTTAAGATAATTAAAAAAGAAATATCACGTTTAAGAAATGTTTCTAGTACATTAGTTTTAAAGAAAGCAATAAAATAAGTAGAAAGTTTTACAATGTAGTATGCTATTAGTAAATCATATACTCTAGGCTAACCTCACAGGTATGCATTGTTGTTTTTTTTTATAAATTAACTAGAACTGGTTCAACCCTAGGGTCAGGTTCAAGTGGTGTACACCAGCAATCAGATTACAACTTGATGCAAATTTTGTCTCATTAAAAAAGTCACACACACCACCTTTTCATTTGCAAAATAATTGTGTACCTGGCCAAGGTCAAGGCATTTTCCTACCACTTCTTTTACTGAAAGAGCTCAGTTTCTTAAAATGCAGCCAAACTGTGGGAAAGATTACCTAACTTATTTGCATTTGAGAAAATATCAGGGGAAAGCAAACTTAAATAAAACTTAGAAGTGGTGTTATAGGTTTTGCTGCTAATTTCTGGTTTTTCATTTAAAAAATTATATACAAATATGCTTGCTTGAGATTTGGAGAGAGAATATACTATAATATCATTCTACTCCAGAAAATTCTCATTCCATAATTCGTAGGGAGAAAAAAAATACTAATGACAAAATAGCTATAATTCCCATAGCTCGCTTATGATATGAATTTTAAAAATGTGTTTAAACTGTGTTCAAATATACAAAATGAGCTCCTAGTAGAAATGAAAGAATTATGGTCCTTTTAGGTCTTCAAGATGCATCAACACGTTAAGGCCTCTTGGTTAAATTTATATTCTAATATTTTCTGGTCTCAGGCTATTTTCAGTCACTTTCTTCTATGGTTAAATACAACGGTTTAAAATATATATATTTTATCTATTAGATGCTACTAACATTTTTGTAGGTAAGCATTTATTATGTATATTCTCTTAGTTAAGATTCTTAAATAATCACAGTTGATTTAACTCACAATATTTATCGTAAAAAGCATATATTAGGCTCTTTGCTTCATTTAAGAGATGAATCAGTGCCTCACTATTAAGCTTCCAAATGTGATACCTAATGAAGTATTTCATTTCATTTCAAATCTTTAAATTTTTCCACAAAGACAAATAGCTGGTATGAAACAGAAATGTTTTGGATCTTTTAAATAAAATAAAGCTAATATTTTCAAAAGTACATTGAAAGGAGCATGGCAAAATACTAGATGTTACATAAGCATATAAGGTTCCTATACAAGGTATTTCTTTGCTGTTATAGCAGACTATACAAGTATTGTCTTAGAAGTAAAACTAATTTTAAACAAAGTTCTTTTAACAAAGTAACTAACAATTTTGAATGTAATCCAGAAATGTTTTACATTTTTGTTGGTATGTCTTCTTATTTGCATACATATCACTCATTAGGTGTTCAGATGTTCAATTTTTAACTACCCTTTACTTTCATTACTATTTACAAAAGATTAGTTAGATTAGTTGTCATTTCAGCATCAAATTTCAATCCCTTTATAATTCTTCAACTTGAACTTTATTGATTGTAAGAGCTATTGACTGTTCAAGAATAAGGGCCTCTCATATTAAAAAGTAGAGACCGTCTCTATTGAACTTTATGACACCAACTCTCTTATTGACCAAACTTGAGCCAGGCTCCTCTGAACCTTCTTTTCTGAGCTCTGACCTGTCCTTGGCCAGCTCAGTCCAGAATTCTGCTGAGTCAGTTCAGCAAAGATTCCCCCATCCTTGTATCTGATCACCCTGTATATCTGGTTAAATTCTATGCCCTCCACTTTTAATATCTTATCACTCTGTCCTGCCCTCAGCAAGAATCCTGTCCAGTAGATCTAGCAAGAATTCCCCTAGCCTTGATGTTTCCTTTTATCAATTTTCCATTCCTGAGGATCCCATCCCACTCCTTAGCTGTAACTTTCCACTTGTCCTAGTATTCAGAGTTGAGCCTGATTTCTATCCCTAACTGCAATGCCCCTGTAGTCCCTTTCTCTCAAAAAAAGTATTCCTCACTGTCTTAACAAGTTTTATAAAGTATTTTTTTGTTTAACAGAAAAACCCAATATATGTTCTATAAAAATATTAAAAATAAGGCATTTCTCTAGCCTTCATCTAGTTAACTCAAATTATATTTCAGCAGAGCATGGAGAACAGAGAAATCCAACTGGTCAGAGGTTATCCTCATTCCCATCAGTTTGGTGTTTGAGTTTCAAAGATAGCAGGATGCTACCTAGCAAGAAAACCAGTAGGAAATGGATAATCCAGAGAGGAATCATCTTAAAAGAGCAACTGCAGAATTACATTAAATAATGGAGACTTTACTTTTTAGAGTAAATACACAGAAACCTCAAGTAGCTTGATAGAACAAACTAGAGAAAGTTAACTAGTAAAACTAGACTATTCTATTGTCCAGAGAGATTGGTCAGGGGAGAGGATGAAGTGCCTGTAGGTCAGGAATGGGTAGATTAATATCTGACAGGACAAATGACTTCTGCTCTGTCAGTGAATCTGCAGAGCTTATGTTGAAAGTCTTTGCTTCCTGTCCAATTTGAGGGCAGCCCATGCAATGCATCCCTTGCTCCACAGAGCAGCCACAGCACTCACATTACCTCAGAGGCTGTGCGCAGAGAAAGAAAGGGTAGGCACAGCCACCAAAGAAGGCCCACTCCTCAGGTAACTGGCAGGCATGTTTAGGGAAGCACATTCAAGTAAAACAAATATATGTATGATTCAACAGCGTGCCCTTGTGCAACATTAACGTAGGACATCTAGAGTTACATGAATTAAGTTGCAATACAAGCTTTAAAATATGAACGTTGAGAAAATTACAGAGATTCCGAATCCTCTGCAACTGATAGACTAAAGCTGAAGGAAAAAAATGAGGGCGGGGCCTTTCTGCATCAAACCAATACAGAAAAGAAGCAGCTGCACAGATGTAGAACTTGGTCCGTGTGAAAAGATGACCTGCAAAACACTTTACAGAAACATGTTCATGTAAAATTGAGATACTTATGGTCCTTCAACATGTAAGAGATTTATTACGGTAAGTGCCTCTGAGGGGAATAAGTACCGCAGGAGACCTGAACGCAGCTCTCAACCTCGTCAAGAAGAGGCAAAGAAGGATGATTGAGTTGGAAGAGTCTGAATCTCAGACTGCTTTGCCCTTCTGGTAAGTTCCACGAGGCCAAAGGTGAGCCTTCAAGCCCAAATTGCCAGAAACAGGAGCCCCATGTCTCTCAAGAATGCTTGGATTGGCATCCATGCCATGCTCAGTCATTTGCTGGCAGCTGTCCTGGCAAGTGTAGCTTCAGCATTTTAGTGCTTAGCAGTGACCAAGGTAGGAAACCTGAGAAGGGAATTTCCATGGCTGCCTCATAGGTATCACACTAAGAAATTAATACGCATTAGCTGCTGCTATCATTTAAAAATATTTTTGTATTATACATTTTTATTCTTTAAACTCTGCATATACTGACCTCAACTCTACATATAGCAGCTCATCAATGACAATTTCATGTTATCAATTTGAGGAATATCCTAACAGTCGTCAATTTAATTTCTAGAGCATCATCATCTTTCTGTGAGAACAGGTATACATTTTTAGTATTTTAAATGTAAAGGTTTTGTAATTAAAGAGATGCCTGAAGTTTGGGAAGGTCACCTGTCATTCTTCAACCCAAATGGCTTCCTTTTTATCTGTTTTGCATATTCAATATCCAGGTGTAATTATGAGAAAGGGTTCTGTTTCTGTGTTTAATGAAAGACTGAAAACTTGTTACTGAATTTTGTCCTGATTATTTCATTAGAGTTATACAGAAAATTTAAAAAAGAGTATGCTTATCCTAGTAATTAGAATCATGAGCCACATAAATTTAATAAAAGCAAGACAAAGGTGCTGAAAGTAATGGATTTTTAGCCTCACATTCATGAAATCAAAGCCATATCTCTGCGTTTTCAATTATCAATGGGAAACATTCATCGACAGTACTTACTCCTGCCTAATTGTCAAAAAAACATTACTGTAACAAGAAGTATGCTCCATTTTTTTTACAAGGTCATTAAACTTCCCATCTCTTTTTTACATTATGAATGGGTTATATTGTAGTTCCTAAATAATGACTTCCCATTATACAATACTGAAGTTTTATAAACATATTTTAAAAATACTCCTCTTCTTATTCATATTTAGCTTCTAGTCTATGAATAAAGAAGGCCCAAGCTTTCATATCCTCTATTTATAGGCCCATTTTTATTTATAACTAGTGGAATTATTCCATTAATCTTTTACCCATGTATTTCTTTTTTTAATTTATTCTATTTGTCGAGTAACTCTCAATTCAAATTATCAACAATAAACCCCACAGTACAAACCTAAAAAATATGATATTAAAATTTTATAGATTATGTTGTCTTTCATGTCATCAGCTAGGTCACCAATGAACATGTTTAATAATTTTGTACATTTTTAAACATCATTCAAAAAGCCCTTGACCTACAGCTCAAATTCAGGCTGACACTGAACCACTAATAATGCTCTTGGGACTTTAATATTTTACTACAAGTAAATATAAGTCTCAAGATATTTCTACACACACTACCAGAAAGGATACTTCATGTGGAAATAGAGTCCATGCTGAGAGAGAGAAGTAAAAACTATCTATTGCTTTATCTATGCTTGTTATTATGTCACAGTCCAGGGAATTCAGATAAAATTTAATTGTTATATTTGTTCATTCATTTGATCCTAATGTGATAGGATTAACACATGATTTTCTTGCTATAGTGAGAAGCGTGTTATAAATCACTATGCACTATCACATAAAATTCGTTGAATATAGCAAAAATGTATAAAGAAGTTTTACTGAATAGGGAAGAAGTCCAAGAAAGCATAGATTTCTAACTGTAGGAAGTAAAGGCCTGAAGGAAAGCAATCCCTGCCATCTTCTTCTAAGCACATCAGTGCAACAAAGTTCATTACAAAGCAAACCATACCATCAGTATTGCACATAGTTACTTTCAAAATTGTAATAAATTTGATGTACTTCTGCTCATATAAGTAGAGAAGAAGTACCGTGCTTGATTCTGCCAAAAGCTGCATACATTTCACTAGGGTATTTAAATGCTATGTATTAATTTTTCATGATTAAGTTTACATTTATACCTATGTTTACATTTACCAAATATTCATACTGTTGTATATATCATTCATGTACAGCCATTCCTGAGAATGCATTTCTATAATAAGTGATATATAGATAATAAAATCATTCCAATGCAAAATTATGTTCCATTTTTACATAATTACTCAATCCTAAAACTAATTCTATTATTTTAGGGGATAAAAATTAACAAATAATCTTAAAATCCTTTCATAGAACTTGGTATTCATGTGAAAAACTTAGGAAAGAAAGAAATTGTGCCTATACAGATGTGTCACCGATTAAACTATATCACAGAAGAGAGTATTTTATATATATATCAGTAGGTATTAAATAATATACAAAAATAATATCTTTAAGCTGAGTGCTCAAAAATGAATAGTTAGAGCAAATTTCTGAACCTCTGTACTGTGGACATGTTGCGGGTTGGAGCTGATAATTCTTTGTCAGGGGGTCTCTCCTGTGCATCCCTGGCTTCCAGCCACTAGATGCCAGTAGCATCTCTCCTCACACCACCCCCATCCCCCCAGAATGCTGTCAACCAAGAATGTCTTTAACATTGGCAAATGTCCCCTGGGGGTAAAATTGCTCTCAGTTGAGAAACATGCGGTTAAGGAAATAAAGCAAGGTACAGCCCGGTGAGGAATAGCAATAATAATCACATAGCTAACTTTGATTACGTACTATATGCTAGGCAGTATGCTGAGGACTTTTATAAGCCTTACTTCATTCAATTCTTGAAATCACCTGATGAGATTTCTACTGCCACTATTTTATTCGATGGATTAAAAAAAAATAGGGTTTAAATGCATGCCCTAAATCCTACAACTAGTAATTGTCAAAACTGGATTCTTTCCTAGAAATTTCTGAATCCAGAGCCAGCACTCTTAGCTACGCTACTATGCTAACTCTAATTGATCAGTAGATAGTAAATTAAATGATGCCATCAGCCTTAACTGCATTATTATGTCGCATGAAATGAGGACTTTTTAGAGTTCAAATAAAGTGTGGTTTCTATTGCCTGATGCATTGGGAGAACAGGAAATAAAGTTATGCTTGTATTATACAATCAGCAAGATTTCAATGTCAGGACTCCTTGCAATTGCTTCTACTTCACATTTTTTGTAGCAACTCCTCGTGTTAACAGTTCTTAGTTGTCCTATCTGCATGGGTAGATAAGAAGTATACTTTCCTCTTGAGACCAGAACCAAGCTACCATAATTTCAACTCAAAACTATAACTACAGTTATAACTTTTGGCTGAACTATAAGACTGAATGTCACTTTGAAAGCTACCTATAATCATTGTGAATTTATATGCCACCCGCATCCCTCATTTCCAAAGTCACATCCCTGATTTTTATTGTTACAAAAGAGAGAATGATGCCCTCTTCACAAGTAGAATACAATAAATGTTTTATTTTTGGCCAGGGTTTTTTCTTCTTACCTTCTGATCCACACTCAATAAACAGATGAGTACATAAACTTACCAATAAAACTAGAGTATCTTGGCAAGAGGAAGATCATCTTCCAAACTTGGAATTGTCACATGCACATTCAAATATCCTACTTCCTGTCTGCCTTATCCCCAAGGCTTAAAAAGATGAAAGAAGAGGAAAAGAACTGAATATTACCTATACTTAATAGAATAAGTAATTCTTGATTTTAAAATAAAATCATTTTTATACAGGTTTCCCCAAAGAGGCTTAAAAACATCATTGAATTATTGTAAGGAAGAAAGAAAACCATTAATGTTAGTGCAAAATTTTATGCAACCAGTCAACAAAATAGGAAATATAAAGAGCCAGGAGGTAGGAGGCTGATATAATCTTGCATATGATGAATTCCTAAATCACTTGATAGGGTAGTATATACTCTACTTGATCTCTTGTAGAATCCATGGTGCACTCTCATTCTTATTATGTTTTCAAGATCTATTTAGATTGTTTTTCTAATCGCACCTTTGTGTCTGACTGTTGCATAATGATCTGTATCAGGCATACATCACATTGCAGTGGTATGTGCTACTTTGATGGTCCCCTTGGTCCTCACTACTGTAAACAATGCTTCAATGAACAATTTCATTTACAGCTCCTGATACAACCTACCTGAGAGCTTCCCTGGTTTATATGGGAGAGTGGGACACCTTAGTTGCATGATAGTGGCATATGTATTTTCACTAGAGTGTCTCTCTGAAGCTTCTGCAAAAGGGGGAAAAAAATCCATCAATTATGTAACTCACAGGATTCTTTGGATCATCATTCTCCATACTGCATTACCTGAAAAAAGAGTCCCCAAGACATTAACTGCCTTAAGAAAAGGGGTACCGCCCTAACCGGTTTGGCTCAGTGGATAGAGCGTCAACCTGCGGACTGAAGGGTCCCAGGTTCGATTCTGGTCAAGGGCATGTACCTTGGTTGCCGGCACATCCCCGGTAGGAGGCGTGCAGGAGGCAGCTGATCGATGTTTTCTCTCATCGATGTTTCTGACACTCTATCCCTCTCCCTTCCTCTCTGTAAAAAATCAATAAAATATAAAAAAATATAAAAAAAGAAAAGGGGTACCAAAACACTACATATGGGAAAAATGTTCTCTTATCTAAAGAGGCTGCGTTACTACAGAGCTGCTCAGTGCCTTTTATCACGCTAATGCAACCTGTACATGATCAAGAGGCAAGAAGGTAACACAATTTTCCCAAACATGTTTGAGCCCAAATCATATATTTTTCAGACTCTCTTACAAACATCTTCTAATGCATTAGTGATTTATGGGACATGGTTTAGAAAACATTGCATGGCATTAGTCAAAAATTGCTTGGAATGAAGCACAATGAATGCTGATACTAACACCTAAAAGAGGTGCTCCTCTAGAGCCTGTGTAGAAAAACAATGGTTTAATGTCAAAACAACGATTTAATGTAATGATCTATATCTTCAACAAACCTTAACATCATCTGGGTATATGTCATAAGGCTTTTTACTAATATTATCTGGAAAAAAAGAACCTAGTAAAAAGAAAAGTGATGGGTAGCTAACAAAATATAGCTCAGATTCATAGCTCTCTGATAGTGTGACTTTTGGGCAAAGCATAATGCCTCATATAAATACTATATGTAAATTTAAAATGTAAATCCTAAGTCATTATTTTGACAGTGGTACTGTATCTCAGGCACTGTATCTCAATCAACCTAGTAAATTCAGGCTTAAGAAAAATAATTGTTCAGTTCTGAGGGCAATGTAACTAGAAAGCAGAAGGAAGGATAACTTATTTTAACTCCGAAAAAGATACAGAAGAAGTACAATAAATATTTTCCACTCTGTGCCTGTTAAGAAATTCAAGATTGCACTTACACTTAAAACTGTGTGTCCTTTCAGAAGTCCATGTTTTGGAGAGTTTATTTTAGCTGATAAGTGAAATTTTCTCTAATATTAGTTGTCTAGACAATATTTCACTTCCATTTTAGACACACACTCTCAGAGTAGAGATAGCAGTTCTTTGTCACTGCAGATAAAATAAGCTCACAGCCAAGAATACCAGAGCACTATTTTTGTCAGGTGCATATCAACATTTACGTTGTCACCCTAGACCAACAGAACATTTAACAGATCTACTTTATCTACATTTCCTAATAACCTGACATCTATTTTTATATTTCCTCAATGCCTCCCTCCCAAAAGGCCATAAAGTAACATAGAATGTGAAATAAAAATGTTTTTTAAACCAAATACATAATGTCTATATTTTGTATTTTGTTGTTTTTTAAAAAAACCTAGTCTAAAGTGATTACACTTTCAATTCACACTAAATTTTGCTATCTTGCTTCATACCAAGCACTAAAACACATATTAAAATGAATGTTTATATAAATTCCTCCTGGGGAAAAAAAAAGGTACAAAACACAAACAAACTTCAAGTGAAAACAAATTGTCAAGCTATGTGTTGTGGTTTATTTTATAGCACTTTTGATGTGCCTCTGTTACAGCACCCACCACCTTCACTAGCAGTCTCTGGATCTCCCACACAATACATGTTGATATAGTTAAGAACAGGGAGGACCCTATCATTTCTAAGCATCAGGACCAAGGGACTTAGGAAAAAATGGAAAGCATCAAGGGCAGAAGGAAATTAACAGACAGCACAATGATTATTACTTACAGGAATGCCAAACTCAGGTTTCTTTCCATTAAAACAAATATTTTTCCAGGCGCCTTTGCAACACTTGGTTTTCTGTTTTGATTCATACTTATCATTAATAAGAATTAATAAAATGGATTTTGATATGTAAATTAGGTTGGCTTTGGAGCGGACAGAATGGGAACTTGTCTGGCACAGGCTTATCTAAAAGAGTCCTATCGGATAAGCCCGAGTACTAACACTGTAAGTCACAGCACTGGGAAACACACTTTGGCAAATTTTCCAGAACCCTGAATCTCCCCATGGAAATAGTAACAAATTTCATTTTCTAGAAGTTTGATATGCAAATGATATTTAAATACAAAGGGGGAGGGAATGTATTATTGCTTTGCATTTAATTTACAAAAAACAAAATCCCCAAAAATGCAACACAAAGTAACCAACACAACGACAACAATTATTGAGGAGTGTCCATGTTTTCAAAGATTTCCATTATTGTCCTCTGATGTTTAATTTTTGGGAAATGGATACAACTTTAGTGGATGCTTTAACATCATTCTTAATTTGGGGACTTAAAAAATTAACAGGGCATCAGAAATCATGACTGTCTCCAAACTGAATTCTGAGGGAATAAACAGGTATTGGAAAGCTTTATGGCATGGAATCAGTGTTCTCTTTTGTGATGATTAGCCTTCCTTTTATAACTTTTTCCTTGAAGACTTGAAGAACTAGCAAATGAAAGAAAGGACTGGTAATTTACCAATTTAAAAAAAACATAAGTAATTTGGGATATGATATTTAAATGTCTTAGTGGTCTTTGTGGGGGGGGGGGTTTGAGAATAACATTGTATAATATAATATGTTAAAATACAGTTTAATGTGATTTCCAGTCTTTTTAGCTAGCTTTAGACATTATGGCATCTAATCCCCATTCAGAATTTCCTATTAGTATTTATTTCTGGATGGAAGGGTATTTTGTCAATTCCCTTATCAACCAATTAAACCACAACACTTAGCATCAAGAAACATTTTAGAACCCACAAACGAAATGAAATAATTGTTTCACGATCAAAGAATGCTCACCCACAAAGGTCACAGGAAAAGAAAGAAATGGCGAAAGCCTGTCATTGCAACTGGGCTCATTTTTACCTTGAAATGTAACACTTGGGTGTTTCAGCATCCAATCAATATATTTATGACACAGAGAAACGTGCTGAAGAAAACCTCACCTATTCTGTTAGGGCCCCTGCATAAAGAGCCACATAGTCTCACATGTTATTGCTGAAAAGATTCCTCCAAATTATCATAGGAAAACAAGAACGAAGCTAAAAGCACACACTGACTTACAAAAGGCAAGGAAGAAAAGAAGGGTCAGTGTCATTACTTACAACTAATAAGCCAGGAGGACTGAATCTGATTGTCCCAAAAGAATAAACCATTGTTGTAATACTCAGATTTTTAATACATCCCTTATAATAACAAACAAAGAGTGTCTGTTACAGATTGTGACTACGTTATTCCTAAAAATAAAAATGTGAAAATAGAAGAAAGTAAACCTAAAACTCAGCGGAAAGGCTTGACAGGAGATCGTTCAAAGCCCAAGGCCGTGGAGTGCAGGAGTCCGTGGGGACCCTGTGAGCCTGTTTTCCTTCAGTCTGCTCAGGCTGCCAGTTTGACCACTCAATACCCAGTTCTTGCCTCTTTTGAGCAAAAACTGCTTTTGAAAAAGGATTCAAAATCTGTTCATAATAACACTGATGACTGGCAAATGAACTCCTATAATCATAATCCCAGGCGTGGGCAAAGAAATAGAGACTACAACTTGAATAATTAAAGAAGCTTTTAACCCCAAATCTGCTAAATTCACATGAAAAGAACAGGAGAGTCTATGTTAAGGCCAAGAATATGCATGGTCCTATTTATGGGCCTATGCTTTCACAACAAGAAATGATTGTTCAGAAGTTATCAGAGGAAGACAATGAGTTTCAAGACACAAATATAATCACCACAGGGTGAAATTTCATGGTCTTCAGTGGATGGAGACATTACTTTGAATTTTTTAATAACAAAAAATTTAGTTAATTATCCCCCCTAAGTCTTAGACCTGTATTGTCCAATAGTCACTAATCACATGTGGCTATTTCAATTTGAATTTGTTTACTAAGATAAAATTAAGAATTCCATTTCCTAATCATACTAGTCCCCTTTAAATTGTTCATTAGCCCCATGTGACTACCATACAATTGATCACCATATTAGACAGTACACATATTGGACTTTTCCACATGGAAAAAATTTTTATTGAAGAACAACTATTCTAGATTATATACAGTCTCTAACAGTTAAGAATACAAGTGACTGTAAGTAACAGAAAACTAACATAGTCAAACAGGAGTTTGCTTTTTTTCATAGTAAGAAGTCCAGGGTTATATACTTGCTCACATTAGTTTGAGTGCTAAAGGATGACAATAAGAAAGGAGATGCTTTCTGTATTTATTGCCTACCACCCTATTTTTGAATTAATGATGAATAATTAACCTCCCTTTTTCTTTGGCCATGTGAAAAAGTAAAGTTAAAAAAAAATTCCACCCAATTTATTAGTGTAAGACATTGCAACAAAAAGTGCTGAAAACATATTTTAATTTATTATTTTGAGAGAGAGAAATATATATTATTCTTCCACTTAGTCATGCATTCATTGATTTGCTTCTTTTATGTGCCCTGGTCAGGGAATCAAACCTGAGACCTTGATGTATCTAGACGACACCAACTAACTGAGCTACCCTTCTGTGGCCCAAAGTGCTGAAATTTAATCAGAGCAGATTATTATTGCTAATATGTTCTTATTTTTGTAGTTAATCTTTTGTGATATATTTCTTATATGGTATTGTTTAACATAAAAATTAATTTTTCTAACTGAGAATATTACCATTTCTTTAAGTATTAGGGCTAAGACCTTTGTCAAAACTATTCTTGTCCAATTAAATAAAGCTAAGATTTTAAACATTTACTAAGGTATAAGTATTATGTAAGATAAACTCTAGGAAAATAGGCAAATGCTTTGTTCTTTAGCCTAAAGAGGAAAGTCATGGCAGACATTATAGAAACCTCTACACAAAAACTTAAAAGCCTGTGTCGCTTCAAAAGCTGTTGAATGCTTCAAAAAGCAATAAGATAAAGAAACTAAAATTGTATTCTCTTCAAATCAGCTATTGCCCCTGGTAATATCAGAACATGTTGAAGACATATTGAATGGTTCAAACCTGTCATGTGAGTTCTATAATCAGCAGGACTCAACTATTTATCTATTTCATGAGTTTTTTAAAAATTGTAGACCGTTCTCAGATACACGTTTCCAATACGTGGAGAATCTTTATCAGAAGAAGACATTTGTAACCAAAAAGAGACATCAAGGATGGGTGAGCACAAAGGAAAGAGGACCATGTGAGAACAAAGAGAGAAGGCGGCCATGCCAAGCCGAGGAGAGAGTCCTCAGGAGAAACCCACCCTGCTAACACTGATTCTGGACTTCTAGCCATCAGAACTGATAACATAAATTTCTATTGTTTAGACCATCGGTTTGTGATATTTTGTTATGCCAGACTTGGCAAACTAATACAGTAGAAATGAGTGAATAGAGAGTGAATTTTTTTAGCTGTTCTACATAGTGTGTCTTCAGGGGTTTTATTTTTAATAATACAAAACAGGTTAATTATGATCCATACGTTTTTGAAGCAGTGGTGACCAAAATTTAACTTAGATAAATTAAAATTAATAAAATTAAAAGTTTAGTTTCTCAGCCATGGCCAAAATAGCTATTGCATTTTCCTGATCTTTTCCCATTTGTTCCAATAATTTAACATATAACTAGAACATATATGAACAGATTGGCTGCTATAGATTATAGCAACAGAGATAATCATGTTGCTAAAATCACACAATAGCAAATTACCCTCAGATAAATAGATTAGCACAGTATCAACTTAAAAGAATGTATATTCTAACATAATGGTAATGGATGAACTAAATATGGATACAGACATCAAGACAAAAGTCTTGACCAATAAACTAGAGGTTCTTCATTGGTGGGGGAGGGAACTGATCATTTATAAAATGATATTAATCAAGGTAGGTAGTTGGTTGAAGTACCAAGTTAAAACATCGTAAAGAAAAGTTTGCTACTCTCCTAGATGCAATAAGTAAAATACATAAGTGTATATGTGTAATACTATAAAAATAAAATTCACTGAAATTCACTTATACAAAAACATAGTTTTGTGTGCCAAATCAAACTACTCTAAACCATGAAATAAAAGTAAAAATATACTTCATTAATAAAATGCCTGTTGAAAAATCTTATTTTTATGAGCCGCCTGGCTTTCTGGAAACTTTCATTCTCCCACTTCACAAATCTAATTTAATATGTTCTGTGCCAAACGCAAAATTCAGACCAGTCTTGGGGAATAACTGTTTTGTCACTTTTAAACTGTCTGGCAATGAATGTATGATCCTAAACTTTAGATAGGGGGCCCACTATCTAATAATAAAGGGTTGATATGGATTATTAGGGATCATTTTCTAGACAAAAACAATCTATATCAATATTTCGTTATTTTCCTGTGTACCTCCAAAAATTTACACTTTAAAAATATATGACCGTCAAACCTCAGAGGGAAGGTAGGGGAGGGCAGGGGGAAGGGGGAGAGATCAACCAGAGGACTTGTATGCATGCATATAAGCATAACCAATGGGCACAGGCACTAGGGGGGGTGAGGGCTTGAGCGGGGGTGTGGGGGCAATGGGGGGATAAGGTCACATATGTAATACCTTAATCAATAAAGAAAAAAATATATATATAGTACTTCTGAAACTGCTCACTGGAATATAGTTCTGATAGATATTGGAAAAAATGCGGAACTAATCCACACTTAAACATAATTTAGTAGAGCAGTGTGTTATAAGGGGTAGGGGGGTGAGAAATCTTAAAACAGCAGGCTGGAGAGTGAAGAACCTGATCATAAGGCCTCTGGCACAGATTCAATAAATGTTCCTTATTCTATCTGGAATGCATTATTAAGTCTAGCCAATGGGCTGAGTGGAAGGACTTTTGTAACTTCTAGGCCAGTGGTCGGCAAACTGCGGCTCGCGAGCCACATGCAGCTCTTTGGCCCCTTGAGTGTGGCCACGAAGTTTCAATCGCACTGTACATACGTGCCCGCACGTGGTATTTTGTGGAAGAGCCACACTCAAGGGGCCGCAGTTTGCTGACCACTGTTCTAGGCTAATGCAGTGAAGGACTAGTGTGCATCCTTCATTCCTCTCTTTTCCTTATATGGTGATTTCGGAGGCAACATGTGCTAGATGGAATAGCCACAGATGTACATGTGTAGCTGAGTGATACTAGTACATATCCATCCTATGAGAGAGAAATAAGTGTGCCCTCTATTAAGCTTTTGTAACTTTCTGAATATATCCATCACTAAAGGATTTATCTATTACTTGGCTTATCCTAACCAATAAAGGCTTATTTTTGTTCCTACAGAAATACTTGTGATTAGTCTTTTTTCATAGGCAGTAGACTAATCTAAATAATATAATTATTGTAGAAATGAGGTTTAAAGCAGCTGTCCCTAAGCAGCTTCACACATATAAATGTTAACAGGAGTTAGCAAAAAGTTTAAATTGAGGCCGTGGGATATTTTTCAATAGTGAAGAGCCAAGAGATTCCTGAGGTGCTTTGCAACTTTAATAAGTCCTATGTAAAGAAGACCAGAGCCTGGACATGAGAGGCCACAGGAGAGAAGAGTAAACAGAAGTTTCAGATCTGATCAAGGTGTTCCACCCAATAGTCTCAAGTGTACATATAAGTCCACATTGACATACTCACATACATGCACACACATCCATGAATACACACACACCCACAAAGTTTGGGTATTCCTGGGATTGTCATTTTTATGCCAGCAATATCACAAGTAAAAAATCTTTTTATCTTTAGACCTACCTCCCAAATCTGTTTATAGACAGAGAGCAAGGTGGGCAATTGTCTCTGAAAACCAGAACTGCCTTTATGAGGTTATTTCTAGGTCCAAGAGACTCCTCATGGTAACTTTCCTTTCAGGAAGAGAAGCAAGGGATGGTAGATTAGAAAAAGTAAGTAGGTATAAATCCCCTTGATATTTCCAAGTGATTTTAACCAATTAGAGTTGGGCTTGGGAAGGTTTGTACATATGCGGGTTTTCTTTTTCTTCCCTTTGTTTTGTTTTTGGGAAAGCCTAGTTAACCATATGTTGACTGCAAAGACATGTGCTAAGCTAATGACTGCTCTAATGTGGAATGAGGCAGAAATTTCTGTCCTCAGGGAATCTATATATATAAAAAGCCAGCGACGATAACAGCCATAGCGATCATAACTGGTTGCTATGATGCCCACTGTAGCCAGCTAACCAGCCCGATCGGGGGTGGGGGCCCCCGGGCAACCTTGGGGCCCCACCCCTTGGCTGGCCATGCCCCCAATGGGCCACCACCACCCTGATCAGCCAGCAGCCCCTCCCCCTGGCCAACTCCGCCCCTGATCCTCCCACCTCAATAGGGGCGGGCCAGACCCCACCCATGCACGAATTCATGCACTGGGCCTCTAGCAGTCTAATAAAGAAGGTAAGACTTTGATATTTAATTTAAATTGTTTATCTTAATATAATTTTTTATATTTGTATTGATTTCAGAAAGAAAGAGGAAGAGCGAGATAGAAAAATCAATAATGAGAGAGACTCATTAATCAGCTGCCTCCTGCATGCCCCAAACTGGGGATCGAGCCTACAACCCAGGCATACTAGTATACCCTGACTGGGAATCGAACCATGACCTTCTGGTTCATAGATCAACGCTCAACCACTGAGCCATGCTGGCTGGGCTTAATATTATTGTCTATCTAAAACTATCTTGAATAATTTTACAATAAAAAGTTACTAAGCAGTATGTAAATGCAAGCTATATTTTCCAGTTCCATCATTTATCATATCTTTTCCTCATAAATCACATTGCATTTTAATCATTGTATTGTGTGTCATTTCAGGCAGTCTTGTATTTTATGAACAAGACTATTACATCTTTGCTAAAACTGTGAAGAACAATCCCAGTTTATTTTATAAATCCTAGAATTCCAGACTGTAGGATCCTAGGAAACTACCATTAAATAAACTTTAAGCAAGCGTATCCATGGCTGGTACAAAAGTGGTCTGTAGCAAATTATGAATTTTGCTCCCTTTGGAAAGAAAAAGGACCCTGATCTACAAATATATTGAAATCCTTCAGTTTAATCAGTCAAGGAGGGGTGCCACTTGCCAAGCTTTAGCTGAATAGCTATGGGAAAACCTGAGAGATAAACCAGCATGTTGAAGCTTTGAGGCACAGCCACTAGTCATTCTCATAATCATGAGTCCATTTTCCTAGCTTCTCAATAAAAAAAACATTTTAAAATCATGTCTATCATTGTAACATACTAACAGTGTGTCATCATGCCAGCATGGATTTATTCTAGCATTTAAATAAAACCTAGCTTTTATAGGGTATATGTTACATTAACTATTACGGGGTTAGAGATAGTGCAAGAAGTCCACATTTTATATTAATAAGCCTGGTGAAAACACTGTGAATCTACACCCAGGTCATCTGTCCCCACCTCAGCCTCCAACCTTTCCTAAGGAGGTGAATCATGTCAACTACAAGGGAAACGTGTAACGTGCATTTCCGTCCCACTGGGGTTAAGCGAAAAGCACCAAGTAACATTAAGTGAACTCCCTGTTAGGTACAGTCAAATGTTTCAAATAATTCCCAAAGGTAAAACAGTTGTTTATCCTTACATCTATATTCAGCTTTGAACATAAAAGCAATTTGACCTTTTGTATGAAAAACTGATTCTGTTAACAAGCCCGGTAGCTTTAAAACACATTTACTGCCCTAAAGGACTCAGTGCGGGCTGTTTCAGCCAGCACTTTGCAGGGAGCAGGCAACCATTTTGCTGCCCTGATCCCCACACAGCTACACCAATTACACATATGTTCTCACGGGAGACACAGACCTCGTTAATCAAGTTATACTCACTTCCATCAGCCATGGGCAGGGCCAGTGGGTCTGTCCCAGATGTCCCACCCTAAACTCTGTTTTCCTTGTTTTTCTAATTTGGTTTACGGAGAATCAAGTATTTTTGTTTTAGTTTTTGTTTTTTTGTTTTTTTAATCTGAAGGCTATACTGATGGCATAAGTTGTTTCTTGCAGTTACTTTTCTTCCTTCCAATAGCAATGACATTTAGAGTAATCATAAAAAATTGATTTCAAACAAAGCATGCCAATGTATCACCTAAATTGTATCTGAAAGAAGTGTTACTTTTTGCCATTTTACATGTTTATCTATAACAACTTAATATATTTTACAAATTCTTTTTACAATTGCCTACCCATGTCCCCTGGTTTTAAATCACGATCTCATAGTATACTCTTGCTTCGCAGGTGAACAGAGAGACACACGTAGGAACTTTCCTTTGTATGATAATTTGATGTCACCAACTTTTATCTTGGTAGTATGAGGGCTCATGTTGAGGCAAATTACTTGAACATTATCTGTAATACCATTTTCTATGTGGAAATAAAATGAAAATGAATGTCTTCGTTTTGCTGTTTTTGTAACTTGTTCATAGGAATACCTTATTAAGATATGTTGTTAAATGTTAGGTCTTAAAAATCAAACATGAATGTGTTTTGTTCTAATATTATTATTTTAAAGAAATTAATGGCCTCGCAAAAAGGCAATTTTAAGTATAATTTGAATTTTAATATAAACAAGTAAAATTTTTCATAAATATGATACATAATGGATTATATCAGTGTCTTATCTTCCAAAAATGATATAGAGAGCTTTGATATTCCAGAAGATAATTTGTCTCTCAGCTTCTTCTTTTCCTCCATTTCACACTTTGTTTACAACACAGATACTTGCTAATGTTATTTCATTTGAACACTGAATTTTTTTAATTTTTTTATTGATTAAGGTATTACAAATATGTCTTTATCCCCCTATTGTCCCCTCATCTCCCCAGTCTTGCCCTCACCCTCACCCCTGTTGTCTGCGTCCATCGCTTATGGTTATATGTATGCATATAATTGAACATTGAATTTTAAAATAAAAAGGATTTATTTATTTAAATATTATATGGTTACCTATTTATTATAAATTATAAAGTTTCTTTGGATGGTATCATCCCACTACTAAGAAAAATTAGTAGGACCAATGTTTCAAACAAGGGGGTATGCTTACCCATCTATCTGTGAAGCAAAAAAGCTAGGAGAATATGACTTTAAAAATAGAGACCATGTATTCACAGTTGCAAAACATTATTAAAATATATGAACTTGTTATAGATAAGCTGTGGAGAATGGGCAAAAAATCATTTAGCAGAAATTTACAATACCTACTTTAGATCTTTGTTTCATCAAGCTTGATCCTTTGAAATATTTCACCTTTTCTCTATCTTCATCACATGGAACTATACAGCGCCCATAATAAAGCCCAGAAACTGACAATGCTTTCATAAACACATCAACATTTCCCTTTGATCAGCCTCCTTACAATTGTTTAACACTGAATAGTGCAGAAATGTAGCTTTCTATCAAAGGGACAGTGTGCTGCCCTGCACTGCGTGGGAGACCTGAAATTGTTCGGACTTACAGTCAGTTGGTTCCTACATCACACTGCAGGGACATAGCAGGTAACCACAGCATGGCCTCTGAGCTGTGGGGGTAGATAGTGGACACACAATGATGGATTTCACGGTGATGGATCCATTTGATTTCCTCTGGCCTCCTCCAGAATCTCCATTAGATTACTCTTGAACATAGTGTACTCATTCCTTTCCTATTTGTCAAAGTACATTTTCTAGGTCAAACCAGGCCTTTTTAGAGCATTTCTAAATGGCTTCCTATAGATGTTTATACGTGTTGCATACAAATTTGCTTGATACTAATACTATTCAAACATAGAAATTATTATTTATATTTCCATTTCTAAAATAGTAAGACGAGTCCTATTTTCCCAAATGTGAATTCATTAAAAAAAATAAATAAACACCACTAAGAACTATTTTAATTTTTCCAAAAGGGAAATTCATAAAATCCTTAAGTTACCTATGCTATTCATGTTATATTATTAGTACTTTTAGCTACTTTGTATGCTTAAATATTTTATCTTAAAATTATTTCTTTTCATATACATTCAATATTTGATAGTCAGCCAACAATATTTGTTGTCAAAGAATACAGTCAATCCTTAGCATGATTGTGTTTGAGAAAGTTCTGGCTTATCTATAAAATATTGACAAGTAAAATGCACTTGTACACAGACAAGCTTTGTGTGAAGATTGTATCATTCAAATAGTGGAGGATTATAAATGTTCATATGGGAACAAAATGTTTGATTATATAATTTATGTGGCATCTTAGCTCATTGTAATCTCGGTTTTTAATTAGAATATCTTGATTGTTAAGATTTTTTTTCGTTATAGGAATTCTTGATTTACATATTTATATTAGTTGTCTAAATTTTGAATCATTAATTTAATATTGAAAAATGATAGCATAGCATAGTCTTTAACTGAACTAAAGATCACTAAAGCTAAATGCTGCAATTATTGACACTTGTTATGACAATTAAAGAACAATTAAAGGCTAGTATTTTTCAATGGCTAGAAGAGTCCCAGCTTTGCTTCCCGGTCAAGGGCATGTACCTGAGTTGCGGGTTCACTCCCCACCCCTGGTAGGGCACATGCAGAAGGCAATCAGTATATGTGTCTGTTTCACATATACATCCATGTTCCTCTCTCTTTCTTTCCCTCCCTCCGTCTCTTCCACTTTCTCTGATAAAGGAATGGAAAAAATATCCCCAGGTAAGGATTCATCAAAATAATAATAATATTAAACATAATAGATATTCATACTTTAATAATGTATTACCAATAACTCACCAGTATTAAATGATGGATTCAGAATCTAACTTCAATTATGAAAGCTTGGGGCCAAAATATGTTTACAATACATGAACAAAAAGAAAACACTTGCACTGAATATACAGTGAGTTCAAATAATATATTATCCTCATTTTTGGCATGAGTAATTAGTATAAGTCATTCAATTTCAGCTCCATCCTAGTACAAAGTACTTAATATTGCTTATGAGAATTCCTCCTCTGGAGACCCAGAAGATGATGGAAAATAAAGAGTCCAGCATCATATTTTGCCACACAATTTCACAATAACTCTAGTTCTAAAAACAAGATCTTGAACAACAAAACTGGTTTCAACTCAGAATACAACTCCCTCCCTTATGGACACCACTGTATATAGTACACTAGTTCTAAATTTGATATGTGATAGCAAATCAAAGATATTTTATTTTTGTTAACTTGGAGATAATTAATATATATATATAACATATATTACTATACATATATTTTTCTCTCCTTTATAGAAAACTAAAGGCCGGATGCATGAAAATTCGTGCAAGAGTAGGCCTTCCTTCCCTCGGCTGCTAGCACCGGCTTCCCTCCAGCACCCAGGACCCAGGCTGCTTCCCTCCGGCCCTGGCTTGGTCCAGATGGACATCTGGATGTAAATCCAGAATGATGCCCAGAAGGACGTTTGGTCTAATTAGCATATTACCCTTTTATTATTATAGATTAGATGATCTGCATTAAGAGAGCAGTTTTCTGTTCTACCTTAGGGATGGTTCTGATATGTATGTATCAGAAGAAATATTTAGAGGAAAGTCAACCAATAAAATCTATACCAAATTGCTAACCACAAATTGCCAGGGTTTTATTTTTGGCAAATGCATCCCGTTTTTCCTAGTTTCCAACCTCACAAAGGGGAAGAGCAGAGGGTTGGCAAACACTGGCTTAATTATCCCCATCAGTCTCAGAGACAGGGCTCTTAAGAGTTTTAGCTGCTGTAAACACTCCCCTGATAGCAGATAAGAAATCTGCTGAAAGGACGTTTTGTGTGGGGAACGCTCAGGGGCACAACAGTTAATCATCAGTGCAATACTGTATGTGCATTACTGCATCAAAGGAATCAGAGCCCAGTCTTCTATTGTGAAGATTTCCTGTGTTTTTTTAAAGGTAAGAAAACTAAGAACAACCAGGAAAAGAAGAAAAAAAAGCTTTAAAAATTGCATTTGCTGCAGAAACAAAGCATGTTCTACTTTTCATTCATTTTTTTTTTCCAAAAGAGGATGTCATTGTAGTTTGGTTTTTCAATATGTGCCTGCAGAGCTATCCAAAGGTTCCACTGAAGTCAAAGATGCAACTGTTGTCTCAAGAATTTGCACCTTTGTACCTAAACGCATTGATCAGAACCAGAGAATATCGTATAACCTTCTTTTATCACAACACTAGAAATAAACCAATGTTCTTCCATATCAGTACTCTGTTTGTCTACAGATCTAATTGTGGAAAACTGGCACCTCACTGTCCCTAACAGAGAACCTTTCTATCACTTTACAATGAAGGCATCCACATTGACCTCCTATTCTTTAAATGCAATAGACTTCTCATAGTCCCATAATCAGAGAATCTTGGAGTGTTCCAATACCTTTCCAGAGTTCACTTCCCCTCATGCCCTCAGCCCTTCTGCCACTCTGTGCTAGGAAAACAAACTTTTTGGTGTCATACACTGCTTGCCCTTTCCCACACCCTGGCCTTAACACATGCGACTTCTGATTGGATGCCCATCCTCCAGCCCCATCTCTACTAGTTCACCTTCCCGGGAATCTCAAAGTCTCATTTCTGACTGCTTCACACACCATCTCTGTTCTTGTTTCTCTCGTGCAATTGAAAGCAATCTCTTTTTTTCCTGGGAACTCTTTTAGCAACTTTTTATCATAGAAATGTCTGTTCTAATATTTGACCATCTTTAAGTGTTGCTAAATGACTGAACTTAGTAAAAACTGTCAGTTATTATTCATGATTGTTGTGTGGATATTTAGCAGGGTTTTAAAGAGGATAAAACAGTTCTTTCCACCACAAAAAGTGTGGTCCCTTTCAACATTTGTAGGTTTCTTAAAGGGGAAAAATTAACTACAATTTGTAGAGGATTTTCTGTGCAACAGGCACTATACTGAATATTTTACATCTTAATAACTCTACACAAAGATTATTAACCTATAAAGCTGCCTTATCAGTGCTTATCTAACAATATATAAATTGTCCACTTTTCATTTTTGATGAAAGATTTGGTGGTATGCACTGATGTCTACTTAGCTAGTAGCTTGTGAATTAGTCATGGTAAAACATATATGTCTCATTTAGTTATTTATAAGTTCAAACTTTGCTACTGACAACATCTGATACAGTCTTATTTGTTAATAGATGTTTCTCAGAGGAAATTTTTTGTTAACCCCTTAAATCATGGCCATGTCGACCATAGATTCTAAATGAGAGAGTTCAATATTTAAGCAAATAAAAGATACTTAAAGGGATGAAGCTACTAAAGAGGTTAAAGTGTGTGTTTTTTTAATTGTTATGTTTCACAAATGTGTGGTCTCTGTATTACCCCAACCAACTCCATCCTCAAAATCTATATAGATTTTTTTCTATGGATAAGTTTCAGTATAAACCAATTCTTTGAGATAAAATTTCAGTATGTTTCATACTCCTATGCCTTGAGTAAAGTCTTAATTATCTTGATTTTAGGTCTTTGGGAAGATTCTACTCTATTTGTGTCAAATCATATGTATCCCATTCCCTGGACACCACTAGGCAAATCAACTAGGGAATGTTTCAGACTGATTGAGCACTCGTATACCTCTGAAGGCTGACTCCAAGAGACAGTGGAACTTTCTAGAGTTGGCATATTCCAGAGGAGATGCTTTGAATAAGGACACAATGTAAAGTAAATGATATCATAGTTGTGTGATTTTGGCCTTCAAAAGTAGATTGCACTGCAGAATGCTATCATGAGTTAACTCTTTTGCTGGCACTCATCCTATATACTAAAGAGGTAATATGCAAATTAACCATCACACCCTCACAAGATGGCTGCCTATGACCAGGCTGGCAGGGGAGTTAGTGAGGGATGACCAAACAACTGAACAGCAGGCTGCGTGGGGTGACCAGGCCAGCAAGAGGGCCGTGAGGGGTGACCAGCCCAGCAGAGGGACAGTTAGGGGTGAACAGGCCTGCAGGGTGCTGCAGTTGGGGGCAACCAGGCCAGCAGGGGGGGGAAGTTGGAGGCAATTAGGCTGGCAGGGCAGGCAGTAAGGGGTGACTAGGCTGGCAGGAGAGGCAGTTGGGGGCGACCGGGGGGGGGGGAGGGGCAGTTAGGAGCGACCAGGCCAGCAGGGAGGGGCCAGTTGGGGACGACCTGGCTGGAAGTGGGGGGCAGTGAGGGGCAATCAGGCTGGCAGGCGGGCAGTTAGGGGAAACCAGGCAGGCAGGCAGGTGAGCAATTAGGAGCCAGCGGTCCAGAATTGTGAGAGGGCTCCCGGATTGGATAGGGTGCAGTCTGGGCTGAGGGGAATCCCCGTGCACAAATTTTGTGCACCAGGCCTCTTGTCTATATATAAAAGGCTAATGTGCAAAGTGTCCCCTCGGGAGTTCAACTGGGAGAACTGGAGTTCGATCACTCACTATGACTTGTGCTGACAACCAGGGGTTTGCGCAGAACATGACACGCAGCCAGCTGCGGAGGCTGGGCACTGAGGGAGTGAGGGAAGGAGGAGGCAGGGATGTGGGAAGGTGGGTGTTAGAGGGTGGGACCACATCGTGGTGATGCACGGATGGCGAGGGAAGGAGGAGGCGGGGAGGTGGGGAACCTGATCAGCCCTGATCTCTGGCCAGGCCTAGGGACCCTACCCGTGCACAAATTTCATGCACCGGGCTTCTAGTAGTAAATAATAGTAATTTAGACCAGACTTTCCATAGTTAGAAAATAAAATCCACAGTGCATTAGAGTACATGGTTGGAAGAAACCTTTTCCTTATAAATATAAAATAATGAATAAGGCAAGGGATCTGTAGCTTGCTCGTCACTAATTTGAAATCCACTTTTGGTGTTGCTAGATATATTGCCTTAGGCAAAGTATTTAACAGTCAAATTCCTCAACTGGGTCATTTATGGTAAAGGAGTGATTAATAATATCTACCTGGCAATGTCTGGCACATGGAAATCATGTTTCATTTGATAATAAAAACGGCAGAAGTATGAACATTTCTCTATACATTCAAAAGGAAGAGCAGAACAAGATAACAAGCCTTTTTTAACCCTAGATATTGAAGCAGGGACAAAGAGATAAATTTAAATTATACAGGTTCTGGGGCCTGAATCACAACAAACTGCAGCTAGAATTCATTATTTTTCTGATATACTAATAAAAGATTAAACAAAATTAAAATTGAGATAATAATACTCGTGAAATTCATTTTTTCAGGTGTATACTTTTTGGACCATCAAATTGATTATGTGGTGCAAAATTATGAAACCAATATTTTACATAAAAATTAATATTTTAAAAGAAAGTATTTACTAATGTTATTTAAATAACATTTTAATAGCACACGTATTTTATAGATAAAATATGTATAATAATTTATAGCCATATAAAGCAATGATTTTTATATACATAACATTTAAAAATGTAGTTTCATGAGGGAAGCTTTTTCTAGGTTATAAAACATTTTGAGACACAATTTGAGTATTTCAAATAGTTATAATAAATATCCTGTTTCAAGCTACAAATATTTTTTCCTCTGTTACAAAGTTATGAATTTAATAACCACCTATTTGGTTTTCCTTACTAGTAGATTCTGGCAAAAATCATGACTTTCAAATGTTTAACTGAATACTTCCAACAATATGCTAAAATAAAGGCTTAATAACTTGAAATGAATTACAAATAAGTTAACAAAAAGAACAGACAAATCAGCAGCTAATTTTAAAGACAAGGATAAAGGCTTATAGTATATGCTTTTAGATCATCTACTGTGTGCTTTATATTTTAGACATATACCCACATTTTTTTAGCAACAATTTCTTTTTGATGTGCTAAAATTTAGTCCAACTCTTTTAAAAAAATAACTTTTCACTTCAGTTATCTAATATGACTTATTTTCTACTGACACTGATTCCAAATAAGCTCACAGATGCTGAGTTATAAGGCACAAAGAATGATTTTTTAACAATACATTACCTGCCTATAAACACATGAATTTAAAATATGAAACAGTATCTCTATTCATTGACTGCATAACATATACATTGACAAAAAATTATTAACAGCAGATATTAGATTTAACATTTTGTTACATATCCTATTATAATTATAATACTAGAATATATGCATCAGATTCATGTTTATGTAATGTGATACATAATTTTTTAACTTAAGTGTTGGTGGATAATATAATTTTTAAAGGTATACATTGTTTAAAATTGTGATTAAGTAGCACATGCAGAAATATTTTGCAAAATATGCAATATAAAATATTTTCTTTTCATATCTTATAAACAAGACACTGTTAAAGAAAAGACCATTTTGTACAATTAACATTAGAATACAAAAATAAAATGACCCTTGACTGATATTTATCCTACCTCATTATAATTGACAACAGAAATATATTGTATGTTCTCCATTAAAAAGTAAAATATACATGGATGCCTAAAAATAATGGAATAGGTTAATAAAATCACCACTTCACTAAATTGTTAAAATTTTAAAATATAATATTCACATTTACCCTGAAACAATTTCAAATCCTATAATACACTTAGATTATAACGAACCAAAGCCAGCTATCTATGTAAAAAATAAATTAAGATAACTTATATTTGACAGCAAATACCCATTTGTTGCTTTCTTAAAAAAATAAATGCACATATTCCTTTGGAAAACAGTTACATAAAATTGTTTAGGTAATTCAATTTATATATGAATTTATACTGCAATTTTATTGTATTTTACAACACAAGGAAACAAATGAAAATGCACCTTGTGTCTACTTGACTAAACCAATAAATTCAATAAAATAATATAACCTATTTAAGTGCAGAATAATTTATATTTTCCTGTTTAAATGGCTATGTTGGTACCAAGTAAATACAGACACAAACTTCCAGGACTTAAAAATAAATATTTGATTTCTCAAATCAAATGTTATAAAACACAGCTCTTGATATTTGTATTTTATTTTCAACATATTGTGAAGTAATATCACAACTAAACCAACCTCTATACATGCCTACATATACATTACAAACTTTTTCAAGAATACCAATTTAGTATCGCTAATAATTTCCACTGTAGATTTGAACTATTATTCACAGATATCAAACAGGTAATGGGAAGAAGATCAAGGTGAGGAATAATTGTGCTTACAGATGCTAACATGTTAAATGTTATAAGGGGAACCATGAAAATCATGTAGTGAGCACTGGTGGAATGGTAAAATTTCACACATCTTTAAGAAGCTGGACATTTTATTAAAAATCTACTCATAGAAAAAGTGTCCTTCAATTGTGGAATATTGCATATCTCATTACTTAGCTGCAACTTCTTGGCTACTTGAGTAGTTCTAATTTCTTCTGCAATTAGCTATTTTTAAAAAAATCAACCCAGCATACAGCTAGTTGGTGGTTTAGGGAGATGGGAGGAAAGAGAGATGGGAGAACATTAGGGGAGGGTTTCGGAGCATGTCCGCCAAAATTTTTACACTGTGCATGCTATGCTTTTCAAGTTGACCTGTGCCCAATTAGAACCTGATTTTTTTTCTTTAAAAAAATGAATTTCTGTCTCAAGCCCCTTGACTCCTACCACTGCTAATAAAGAATTCTCAGTCAGCAATTTGCAGAGTAGGGAAGCCAGGAATAATGGAACTGGGCAGCCTTTACATGCAAAACAAAACACCAAAGAAAGGGAATAAAAAGGCTTACAAACAATGTAAGCTCTCCCATAAGGCTTATCCTTATTTTCCTCCCTTTAAAATGAAGCATGAAAAAAGATAAATCAGCTGTGACCATAATGATGCAAATTTTTTATTATTACGACAAATTATACCTTCGCTATTCAGGAGAGAGCAAAAAAGTTTTGTGGTTCATCAAAAGAAGCTGGGCATGAGAGCCAAGGCCACTGACATTTGTGGTGGCAGATTAAGCTGTGAGCAGACTCTAAATAAATCCCATTCTCCCTCATCCCAAAATACACTATTCTGGCTATTAAGACTGACTTGCATTCTATGCATGCCAGTCCACTATCCATTCAGGATCACTTATTTCAGTGGGAGACAGGGAGGGCAGTCTTCTGAACTAGGAAGCTGTAACAGATTAATCGTGTGTGTGTGTGTGTGTGTGTGTGTGTGTGTGTGTGTGTGTAACAGCCTGCGAACTATGAATGATTACAATCTCTGCTTCAAGTTTAAATAAATCACATATTTTATAAAATCATCAAAATCTTTTTAAGAAAAAGATTTAATTTTTGAACCAGTAATTAGCCTTTCTGTCACCTCGAACACCTAACTAACATCACTCTTTAAGGAACACAACATAAGTTCTGCAAGGACATGTAAAAAAATTGGCCAAATCAAAAATTTCAAAAGCATATAAGCATATCTAAGAATAAAAAGGCAAATTTACTTGTGAAAATGTGTTCCCATTTGGAACAAAATAAGAATATATAAATCATAAAATTTAGGGGGAAAACACAAGTCAAATGAATTGCAATAATGCAAAAAATCATAACAATTCTAAATTAAACTTTAGAAGATGAAATAATTAAAGACCATAAACCAAATGTCATTAAAAATATTTACAACCTACTGCAAATTCTGTATTATTGTTCAAATTGAATTAACCATAAGTATAGGAATAATATCTCATAATCTCAAAAATATATCCTTCACTACAAAAAATTTTATGAATTAAAAAAATAAATGATAACTGTATGGAGGAACAGTAGTCTTTGAGAGTCAGTAAAATTTGCTTCTTCCATATTTAATAATCTTATATACGTATATGTTTTATATGTATTCATCTACAAATCAAGAGAACATATTCAAACTAGCATACAAAGAACAAAAACATGTTCAAATTTATAAGAACTCATGAATAACTACAAATACATATTGGTGAGAATAGCTTCCTATTGAGGAAAAATGTCTTTACTCAGTATCAGGAAGTGTGCCTTTAAAGCAAAAGCCCTCCGAATCATATCAGCCAAATCAACAATGACAATTAAGCACATGGCAGACCAAGTTGCTTCAAATCCAATGACGTGCCCTAAACATATATCATGTCAGTCAGTGACAATGATGCAACGAAGAGAGGTATCACCCTGTCCAGGTGCAAGCCTTCTAAGACATAAATATTATTGGCAAAATCTGCTTAGAGATTATTTAGATACTATTTATATAATAAGAACGAAGTATTAGCATAGTGTCTCTGATGTTCACTATGGCCTATCTGATATACACTGTGATCATACTAAGAATCTTGATAGTTTTCATTTTCTGACCTGGTTTGTGCAAGATAAGATTGCAAATACTGTTTTCTGCAAAAAACAATAATGAATTAAAACAACAATTAATTTATTATCCCAGCTTCATTGGACTGCATACGTATGTATCATAGAGGATATACAAACTATTAAGCCACCCGGCATGTGGTATTTTAGCACCATAGTCCTTGCACACTAACACTATCTGTGTAAGTACTCGTGTTTGTAGTCTTACTACTTAACTATGCAAAGCTGAGGAAATCATTTAATTTCTCTGAACCTCAGATTCTTTATTTGTAAAATGAGAGGGGTAGGCTAGCTAAGGGATGCTAAATATGACACTCTTTTTTCTTTCCTTGTCCAAAGTAGACACACTAGTCCAGGTAACCATTACTAATCAGTAGGACCTGGAGACTGAGATAAGGCCTGTTTACCTTAGCCAAGTTGGAGATTAGATATGTTATAGCTGTAACAATGCAGGTTCTTACGACTCACTGTGTGGCTCATGGACCAGTAACATCAGTGTCTCCTGGAAGCTTATGAGAAATGCAGAATCTCAGACCTTACACCAACCTTTTGAATTAGGCCTACCTATGAAGAATATGTGCAGTCGCATGTTAATGTTTGAGAAGCACTAAGCTAGGATTCGGAAGTTTCTAAAAGAAAGGATACAAAAAACTGGCAGGCAGGAAGCAAAATCTGGTCCACTCTATATTTTGTTTGCTTCTAAACATTGTTTTAAAATCCTTGTCAAAAAAAAAATTTATTTTGATAACACATAAAATTAGTTGTCAAAAGTAAGAGTAGTGAGAGTTCATATAAAGATATTCATTTTTAATAAATTGAAAGCTTATGTAAAACGGGGCTAACATTTCTGCATAAGCTGGAGCTAGTGACATCACCTCTTTTAGAACGGAAAACACCTCTACCCTGTTACAGGGCTCATCAGTTCTCTTCATTTATTTATGTTACCTACCTGGCCTTGTGATGCATTTGACTTTATAATCCCTGCTCTCACATTTCATTCATTTCCATGTATTTTAGGATAAAAAAAATAAAAAAGAAATATTTAACAGTAAGAGATTTTAAAATGTATTAAGTATCTGTCCAAAATTAATATCCTAGTTTTCTATTTATGTTCAATATTAATTTGCTTTGATTTGAACCTTAACGTTTCTTCCTTTAATGAAAATATGTGTAGTATGATCAGCCCTTAATTGTTTTTATCTATTAGTGATACATTGCTGACCTAAATTTCTCGCAGTCAAGGAATAATTTCTTTTCTTGAAAGAAATATAGTCATGTAGATGGTCTCTATTATTTCATGTCTTGAAAATCTCTTATATTGAAATACTAGAGGCCCAGTGCACAAATTCGTGCATGCGTGGGGTCCAGCTGGCCTGCTGATCAGGGCCAATCAGGCCAGGTGGCAGGGATAGGGGACACAGGAGGTTGGCCGCCGGCCCCTTCTCTGATGGGGGTCAGGGGGAGGTGATTGTGGGAGAGGTGGCCCAGTGGAGGGGCCACAGGTGATTGGCTGGCTGGCCTAGCTTCCTGATAGAACTCCTGGATGAGGGGACAATTTACATATTAGCCTTTCATTATATAAGATTTTTAAGAGTCTGGAAACATGTAAAAATAAAGAATTAAAGAAAGATATAGATGTAGATAAAAACAGTAAACAGATCAAATAATGTTTAGCTGACCAAAAACTAAATTCAGAAGATAGGAACTAGCTTAGAGAATGCCAAAAATCTAGTTATGGTAACTGCCTTGGATAGCTCCTTGGAAATCTAAGGGAAATAATCATAATATACTGCCTCAAAGATATTTATTTTTAACTACCTTAAATTTGAAACTTTCAGTGGTCATGATTTTAATTGGAAGTACTTAAAATTAAGAAAACAGGTAACATATTGTTAATATTATTCTCATTTTTACTTCCCATTACATTAGAAATTTTATCCTCCTACTTCCAAACTTCAAATCTTATTAATATTTTCATGTTCAAAATCATGAAAGCCACTTACATTTCTATTGAAAAACACAACCCTTGGGTGCTGATTGCATTAAATACTGCATGTATTCACATAATTTCAACCTTTATCTCTATAACATCAAATCTTTATCAATAGTTCTATTGATCCAAGTTCTCATTCTTCACCTCTTATCAAACACCCAAAATTTCTATCTAATAAATTTAAGTCACCTCAATCTCAATATATCTATTAACCTAATTTTATTTCTCCCACATAACCATTTTTTTTTTCTTAACTGACTATTGATGTAACAAGCACCATAGAAATCGCATGGTGAGACTGACTGAGTATAAACTAGGTATAGGAGTAAAGCATGTCACCAAGTTCTCAGCACTTTTCAATAACAGCTTCTTTCAATGAAACCTCTAGATTTCACTGACCAATCACAGTGGGAAAGATTATCATTGCTTTTCCCCATTTTATTCGTCTTACTGGGACCTGCCTTTTCCAATCCTCTCACCTACTATCTTTGGATTCATCTTTACATGTCACTACCATCATGATTTCCTGTTAAAGCATCACTAAGAGTTCCCTTACTGTTTTTTTTTATTTATCTTTATTGTTGAAAATACTATGACTGCCCTGTTTATTTGTTTGTTTGTTTGTTTGTTTTTTCCCATTGACCCCCTTCACCCTGCACCTGTGCTCCCAGTCCCTTATTATTTTTTTTTTAGAAAAATCAAATGTAAAATCTCTTGGTAGTGTAAGGTCTTCAAAAATCTGACTGTATCCTTCCTAGCTCTCTAAACACATTCTCTACTTTATACAGCCCAATTTCTTTATTATCTCAAATACTTGCCAATGCTCAAAACTGAGTTTTTTCTTTGCATATTCATTTTCCATCACTTACACTCTGATTTCCTTCTACCTCATTTTTAATTAAATAAATATGTATTTATTACTATTATGTGCCTTCTTTTAATACCCAAGTTCCACTGTTCATGAAGTCTTTCCTAATTACACCAGCACTCACTCATTTGTGACCATCATTACTGATAATTTTAATATCTACCCCATTTGGACAGCTTGCTGTAGCTACATGGCCAGTTAAATAATTTACATACATTATTTCTTTTTTTCCTCTCAACCCCTCTGTGAGGTAAATATTATAATTCCCATTCCATAAATGAGTCTCAGAGCTCTCATAACACTTAGACCAAACCACAGGAGTTACCACTAGATCTAGACTGCTTTGTATAGGTCACTGTTACTTAGCGTCCCCAATTAGATCCTAAGTGCTTTGAGGACAGAGAACATGGCTTATTTTTCGGTATCCTTGTAGTACTCAACACTGTGCTGAACAACTAAAAGATCATCAATAAAATTTAGTTGACTAATAAATTAAAGGTATAGTCCCAAGCTATACCTTCAGGTTGCCCAGGTCATATCTTGAGTTAAGGGGCTCATTATTCTCATTCCATTTAATGAAAAACAGAAAAATGCATGAAAGCAATAAAGTGGTAGGTAGGCAAAAAAAAAAAAAGGGTGGTGTAAACAACTAGAAAATTGAAAATTGCCCTAACCGATTTGGCTCAGTGGATAGAATGTTGGCCTGCGGATTGAAGGGTCCCAGGTTCCATTCTGGTCAAGGGCATGTACCTTGATTGCAGGCACATCCCAGTAGGGGGCGTGCAGGAGGCAGCTGATCAATGTTTCTCTCTCATCGATGTTTCTGACACTCTATCCCTCTCCCTTCTTCTCTGTAAAAAATCAATAAAATATATTTTTAAAAAAAGAAAATTGAAGATTACTAGTAAGGTTGTTTTAATATATTTTTTTCTAATTTATAAAATAAAACAGCTATAGTATTAAGACATTTTAAAGTTACATTACATTTTCTCACTACAACTTTAAAAGTGGATTACTGGCATAGACAAGACCTGGACCTTCATTTAAACTATTGGAGGGTAGGGAGCACATGAGACCCAGATAGCAATAGACCGAGTTTGAACTGAGTCTCCCACCAACCAGTGTCTCCTTTGTCTTTACTTAATAAATCACAGATTTGGTTAAAAACAGGAACATCAGATATAAAGAATAGCTATTTTCTCTCTTTTTATGTCAAAAGTACCTCATGGCCCTCACAGACTCATGGATACAAACTGAATGTAAATTGATAAGCTAAACAGTTAGACTTTATCATAAAACAAAGTATATGCACTTTGATTTGATTAAAAGTGTAGGACCTCTAATGACATAGAAGAAAGAAACTCAAGTTGACTTTGAGTCTTTAGGAATCCAAGTGTTCTTGGCTTGAAAGGCCTGCTGTGATATAATAACTGACTACATCGCTGACCATCAATAGAGCTATGCCCAGCTATTTGCCCTTCTTTGTACACTACATCTCATTTTCTAACCCCATGCTGTTGCACATGCTCACCCCTTGCCTGGAATAGCTTCTTCACCCTATCATCTCTCTAGACAAGTTTAACATTATACTAAATAGCAAGACAAAAACAACAAATCAGTAATTGATATTGAAAATAGCAGGAAAAAACCTTCAAAGTTAATTTTATTAAACAATATTTTTGTTCTTGATAAGTAATATGATATAAATGATAATGATAATTGATGAAAACAATACTAAATATTTTTATTAAGTTTAAGTAACTTATCTAATATTATAGCTGGTGAATGCAACTGTTACAGCTCAATTGATGTGTTAGTCTGAAGAGAGCACCAACCAAAATAATATACTACTGCATCTTTTGTTAAATTATTAATCAAATTATGGTAATAACTTTTTTTCATTAATCTTCACCTGAGGATATTTTTATCCATTGATTTTTTAGACAGAGTGGAAGAGGGGGCAGGGGGAAGAAGAGAGACAGAGGGAGAGACAGAGAAAGAGAGACATTTATATTTTAGAGAGACACTTATATTTTTTCATTTCTAATTTTTAGAAAAACAATGATAACCCTATATCACATTAAATATCTAGCTAAACCAATTCTAAGACCTTGACAGAGACACTTGACTGTGCAGAAAGTCTGTGGTAAGTATTATATGTATTAACAATCTCTACATAAAATATAGAAATGATGAACAACAAAAAATTAAGAGTATAGCCAACAGGGCTATAGTAAAATAAAACATCCAACATGTTAAAGGGTGTATAGACACCACTTTCTATTGTCTCTCTGTGAAGACCTTAGAGGTTTGAACTTGTGTAAAAGCAAATAATGTAGTGTATATGTGTCTTCTATATATTTCTCTCAGAGTTACCATTTTTCATATTTCATTCAGGACTTCAAAAAGCTTCCATTTTTAAGAAGTCAACCTATTGGAGACTGTGAATATAAAACACATGCACATACTTGTGAAGAGGAAGAGACCTATGCTCTACAATATAAGTGAGATCATTGACAAGGATGGTGTACGTTCTGTTGTTGACGTCCAGAGGTGCCTACTAATTTGTCTTTGTAGTCTGCTTGCAGAGACCAACAAGCAAAGGAAATTGTATATGATTTGGGGCAATGTAATTTCCTTCAGTAACTGAATTGCTTTGTGACAAAACCATAGCAGCTAGTGCCCAAATTCACAGGAGAAAATAAGGAAGTCTGTTCATTCAGATATTTCCTGAGAAGATCTTTAAATATAAGTATGAGAGAAAAGAAGTAATGCTCTTCTCCAAGACCAAATTAATACAGGGATAAAATATGTTTGCTAAGGATTATTTAATACATCCTAGCCTAGAAGAGTATGTTGACCTGAAACATGAAACTAACTGGAGGTAAGATATCCTCTTATGGAACAAGTATTAACAGACTCCAACAAATCAAAAATCTTATAACCAAGCCAGATGAATATTGTGTATTTGGCAAAATATTACAGAAGCTGTCATTTTGATTAGAATAATCTCTTCAAAAGTTAGCAATGGTACTATCACATTAATATTGTTGTGGCAACATATATTATTAAACTCTTGGATTATAAAAAACTAGAGGCCCAATGCACGAAATTCATGCAAGGGGCTTGGCTCTCACAGCCCCGGCTGCCTTGGCCGACCCCCACAGCCCCTCACAACCTCAGCAGACCTTCGCAGCCCTGGCAGACCATTGCAGCCCTGGCTTGATCCGGAAGATAGTCCGGAAGGACGCCCGGAAGGTTGTTTAGCTATTTGGTCTAATTAGCATATTAGCTCTTTTTTATATAGGATTAGCCCAGGCTTAAACAGTTATACATGTGATTAAATAATAATGTGGAGTTTCTCTGATAAAGAATAGTCACTTAATACCTAATGCTGCCTGATCTTTTAAGAAATAGAACTAGCACAAAGATTATACCATGTATACATCTTTCTCACTAAGCCACTCATTAATATGTGGTTTGCACTTTGCAGTTTTATCAATAGCAAATTGCTGGGCAATTCTGTCTTTGAGAGAGCAAGTGTAGATTATTACCTGATTCTTGATATCAAGGCTCTTCAAGGAAAGCAGCTTATATATTTTTATTTTATATGTTCAAAGAATATAAAAGAAGGACACAAACCACTGTGAAAACACAACTTCTTCCCATCTTTCTTTATCTAGCTTCTGCACTGCAGAAACAATTGTTGAAGGAGATATGGAAGAACCGTTACTAAATCATCCCTGCTGCCTAACTCATTCCAGGTGGGTGCTGCTTTGCTGGCATTGCAGTGTCAGAGCTTAAGGCGTCCTGTAATTCTTCCATCCATCACAAAGACATTTTGACAGTACAACTGATAACAGAGTTGTTTCAATATTTAAATAATGCAAAGATATTACTTAATGTGTACGGGGGCTCAGTTAATAGGTATTTAAAGTGTCGGATAATGAGCATCATGGAACTTATCTTGACTTTGTATTCTAATTTTATACAAAAAGTTTTCTTATGTCATTGCACTTCAAATTGCATTATTTCTGGATATTTCTGTATAGTTTGGACCTCACATTGTTGTCAGCATGTTGTAATGTATACAGATGATTTTTAAAAGTTTTAATGGCTTTGTATCTATTTTAAGTATATTATAATATTAAAAACTATCATATCAAATGTAAGACTTCAAATTATTATTACTTGATTATGTCCTTTGAAGAGTGTATATATATATATATATATATATATATATATATATATACACACACACACTAATAAAAGGGTAATATGCTAATTAGACCGGGTCGACCGGCCATTTTCTGGATATCCAACTTCCTTCTGGACAAAGCCATGGTGGTGGGGGCCGAGGCAGAAGCAGTTAGGGGCAATCAGGCCAGCAGGGGAGGGCCGTTGGGAGCGACCAAGTTGGCAGGGGAGGGCAGTTGGGGGCATTAGACAGGCAGGCAGGTGATTGGTTAGGAGCCAGTGGCCCTGGATTGCAAGAGGGATGTCCAACTGCCGGTTTAGGCCCAATCCTGCAGGGTGTTCAAATGAATGAAGGCAAGTCTTTCAAGACTGATTTCCCAAATCTATGTCAAACACAAAGAAGTATCTCTTGCAGTTAATATTTTAGACATCCCTCGAGAGGTCCTGGATTGGAGAGGGTGCAGGCTGGGCTGAGGGACATCTCCCCTACCCATGCACAAATTTTGTGCACCAGGCCTCTAGTATATATATAAAATAAATATGTCTTATGTGATATTTCCAAATTATAAAGGTGGGAATTTGGGAAGTACTTATATGTCCCTGGTAATTAAAAATATATTTTGAAGGTGCTATTATACCACTATTAAACACTATCAAAATATAAAATTTCAAAAGTCTCAACAGAACCAATGAATGTTCCTTGTCTGCATCAATAAAGTAAGGGGAAAAAAACTTGCATGAGTATTAAAATCTTTGCCAATCCTACCTCAAAGATGAAGACACAATCCACTATCTGAAAATTAAGCTATTTAGGAAATATTAACTGCAAGAGATACTTCTTTGCGTTTGACATGGATTTGGGAAATCAGTCTTGACAGACTTGCCTTCATTCATTTGAACACCATCATTCAAATCACTAATATTTTTTCTTTCCTTGGTCAAATTTTCTCTACTGTGAACATTCTCTTTAGTCATATTTATCTCTTTGATTGTCTTTGTGGATCCATGATTAAGACTTCTCCAAAGTTCTGACAATATTAACTGAATGGAGTACAGTAATATGCTGTACATTTAGACCATCCATTCTATACTGGATGGAAATTAAATGATTTCCTATGCACTACCAATGTATTAATTAACAATGCATAAAGCTTTGTACAAAAATAAAGTAATAAGTATCATTTGTGATTTTTTTGACACTAGTATTTAGAAGTGAAGATTTTTATCTCATTGTAAAATGAATTTAAATATTCTCAAATATTGTAATATATTCATTAAAACCCCAATTGTCTTTTATAGTTTTGAATATTTTATTACATTTATCATGAGTAAAATCAAAGTCTGCATTTACTACTCAGAATCAGGATTGAAGTGTTCAATTTTTTTGAATTCACAGCTGAAAGCTTCAAACCTTAGCTGAAGCTATCAAAATATTTTATTTGATTATCTAAAGAAGAGGGACATACTAAGTGTAGTAAAGTGGTAGTAAAAACAAGTAAATATCAGTCATTAGTGTTACCCTCTTTTGCTCATGTTTTAAAAATATTTTGCATTTCCACACAAAATCAAAGTAGTTGTCAATATGCCAGGAATGACATACGGATAAGAAACCACACACCTAGGTGAAACTCAAAACAGCTCTTTCTTCAAATCTACATGGGTTAAGAAATGAGTGTAATGCACTATATCTAAATGCTCAACAATGAAAATGTATCCATAGAAACAACCAATATATAAAGAGACTCAATGTTTGTATGAACTACCTTTAGTAACAACTGGTTAGGAATGATCATTGAGAATTATCTTGAGCCAAAAATATTTAAAAAAAAAAAAAAAGAATCTGTGTCAATATATTGCAAAAAGGCCATTTCCACAGCTCCTTTATCTCTAGTAAGCTATTTTTAGCCAAGGGAGAAAATAAAAAGAAAAAAAATCAAATTGCCATTATTATAACAGGATAAAAATGACACAATGAGATAGAATCTAAAATAATCCCTCTGCTCAGATATTTTCAAAGATAAAGTTTAACTTTCCTATTATTACCTTTATATTCCTTTCATGTAACTCTTTACATTGTTTGTGTATGTGTGTGCACATGCAGGCACATGTTTGTTTACATACTGCCCAGTGACAGATTGAAAGAAGTGCAAGACAAAACAGGGCAATGCTCCATTAATATTTGACAAAGGAGGCAAGAGTATACAATGGAGTAAAGACAGTCTCTTCAATAAAATGTGTTGTGATAATTGAACAGGTACATGCCAAAAAATGAAACTAGACCACCAACATACACCACGCACAAGAATAAACTCAAAATGGATAAAAGACTTAAATGTAAGTCGTGAAACTATAAAAATCCTAGAAGAAAACATAGGCAGCAAAATGTCAGACATCTCACTTAGCAGAATTTTCACTGATAAACATCTAGGTCAAGAGAAACAAATGAAAAAAAAATAAACAGATGTGACTACATCAAAATAAAAAGCTTCTGCAAAGGGAAAAAAATCAGTATCAAAATGAAAAGGGAACCCATTGTATGGGAGAACATATTTGCCAATGGTATATCTGATAAGGGTTAGTTTCCAAAATATATTAAAGTACTCAGACAATTCAACAAAAGGAAGATACACAACCCATTTTAAAAATGGTCAGAGGATCTGAATAGACACTTCTCTAAAGAAGACATACAAATGGCCAAGAGACATATGTAAAATGCTCAATATCATGAATTATCAGATGCAAATTGAAACAACAATGAGGTACCACCTCACACCTGCCAGAATGGCTACCATCAACAAATCAACAAACAAAAAGTGCTGGTAAGGATGTGGAGAAAAAGCAACCCTAGTATCCTCCTGGTGGGAATGCAGACTGGTATAACCACTATGGAAAACAGTGTGAGTTTCCTCAAAAAATTAAACATGGAACTCCCATTTTACCCCGTGATCCTACTTGTAGGAATATATCCTAAGAAACAGGAAACACCAATCAGAAAGAATATATGCACTCCTATGTTCACAGCAGCACAATTTACAATAGCTGAGATCTGGAAACAATCCAAGTGCCCATCAGTAAATGAATGGATTAAAAACCTATGATGTACAGACACTAGGGGGGTGAGGGCATGTGCCAGGGGAGTGGAGGCCAGGGGGAGGTCAATGGGGGGAAAAGGAGACACATGTACTACTATTTGCAATACTTTATACAATTAAAAACAAACAAGCAAACAAACAAGAAACCTGTGATGCATTTGCGCAATGGAATACTATGCAGCTCTAAAAAAGAAGTATCTCTTACCTTTTGAGACAGTATTGAGGGACCTGGAGATTATTATGTTAAGTGAAATAAGCCCTTCAGAGAAAGACAAGTATCATAGGATCTCACTTACATTTGGAACCTAATGAACAAAATAAACTAATCAACAAATCAGATCTAGAGACATTGAAGCATGCAACAGACTGACGTATTTCAGAGAGAAGGGTGGGTTGAGGGGCAGGAAGAGATTAAGCAATGAATTTATATGCATACTAGAGGCCTGGTGCATTAAAATTTGTGCACTCGGAGGAGTCCATCAGCCTGGCCTGCGCCCTATCGCAGTCCGGAACCCTCAGGGGATGTCTGACTGATGCTTTAGCTTAGCCTGTGTGGGAGGCGACTAGACTGCTTCATCCCCCATCTCCCCACACCGCCTCCAGTTGCCACCAACCCCTGATCACCGTCCCCTCCCTCTGCCTACTGGTACCTGCCTTGGCTGGCCTTGCGCCGCCCCCTCGCCGACCCTGTCCCCCACCAACCAGTCATTCCACTGTTCCGTCGATTTGCATATTTTTTTATATAGGATATGCATAATCCCTAGACAGACAATAGTACAGGAAAGGGAGGGAGTGGGAACAGGGTGGAAGGTGTGCCTTCCCACTGAAGTTTGACAGTCTGTTCCATGCTTCTTTGTCTCTGTATCTATTTTGTTCATCAAGTTATAATGTTCATTATATTCCACAAATGAGTGAGATCCTAAACTGTACATATTTATTAAATTTTTATTAAATATATTTGTTATAAATATTTAAATGTTAAAATATCTTTCTCTCCAAAATTTTCAGTCCTTTGGAAATGCATACATCTTTACCATTTATAACTGTTACATAACATATGTTTTTATAATTGTTACAATTACATTTTGCATACTACAGGTATTAATGACACTTGGATTTAATTAGGGATCAAATAGAACATATTTGTTTCTTTTATTAATTTTAATTTTACATATATAATATTCTCACAGTTTAAAAAAGGTCAATGCTCCATTTCATAACACACAGAATTATATTGGATGATCAGAATTGAATCAATATGAATTTTCTAAGCAAATTATGGGCAGGAGATAGAGGGTTTTCTTTTTTGTGGCCATTGTTTTGTTAAAAGTGATTATTTTTCCATAATTCAAAAAATAATCTCAATAGCATTCCAAATAAAAAGTGACAGTTGCATGTGCTCCTACATCAAATAAAATGAAAAGTTCAGATTAATTATTGCTCATTCATTTGCTTTTTAAAATGCTGACAAGCTGAAAGCATTATCTATATTGCATGAAAAAATGTAATACAAATTATTCTAAAATAACTGAAATAGCAAACCAGACTCTTATAAAAGGTAAGCCAGTTCAGAAGGTAGATAGAAGGTCAAAGGTTAAGTTCAGAAGAAGCAGTGTGCCTTACATGATGAAGGGAGATCCTTTTCACTCTGCACTGGAGATGTGCACAAAAGGTAATGTAAACACCATCTTTCTCATCCATATAAAGGTTACCAGACAACCTTGTGTGCTAAATTGTGCTTCCGTGCTTGGAAAGCCATATACTCCCCAAGCAATCCTATTACATATATATGTGTGATGTGAGAAAGATAGCGATGTTCCATGTTTTCTCTCCCAACCTAAAGGATGGAGGTTTACTTAGCTCTCCCAGTAATGGTAGCAGGCCTCCACATGCCACCAAACCAACCACTGTGTGTAAAATTGGGCTCTCTGCCACACAGTTGCCTCATTAGACCTACTTATAATAGAATCACATTGTCACGCACAAAAAACGGACCCTCAAAAAAATCCAGTTGAGCTGTCTAAGCATAACCTAAAATTAAATGTAATAAAAATAAATTCAGTGAAGAAAATAAACTCATAGATACAGACATTAAATTGGTGGTTGCCAGGGGCAGTGGGTGGGTGAAATGTATGTGAGGGTCAAAGTACAAAATACCAGTTATAAAATACATAGGTACTGGGGATGCAATGTACAGCATGGTGACTATCGATAATAACAAAAGCGTATTATGCTAATTAGACCAGACATTCTTCTGGATGAAGTCGGGGCTGAGAAGCCCAGGTCCAGGGTGCCTGCCGGTGGCCGGAGGGAAGCCTGGATCCCGGGTGCCAGAGAGAAGTTGGTGTGGCAGCCGGGGGAAGAAAGGCCTACTCTGGCAGGAATTTCGTGCATTGGGCCTCTAGTAACTAATAATACTGTGCTGTCTATTTGAACATTGCTAAAACAGTAGATCTTGAAAGTTCTCATCACAAGAAAAAAATGTAATTCTGTGTGGTGATAGATGTTAACTTGACTTACTGTGGTGATCATTTTGCAAAATATACAAAAATCAAATCATTCTGCTATACAACTGAAACTAATAAAAGTTTGTGTCATTTACATATCAATAAAAATAATAAATAAATGAAAGAAAAAAATTAAGATAAATAAATTCACCCATCAATGCATTGTATATTCATAAACAACTCTTACTGAAGTCAAAGCTCAGAATTTTCTATTCATTTCTCTGATATTTTAATAACAAATATATCCTACTCCCCAGAGCTAACCTATGTTAATTTTGTTCTACACATTATTGTTTTTTTATATTTTTTTCACTTAGTATTAAAAATGAAGTTTCCCACAGCACTTGTTATATTCCACATTCCCTCAATCCTCACATGGGTGCATGAACCAGAAGCAGTAGCATCACCCAGGAACTTGTTAGAATCTCGGACCCTAACCCAGACCTACTGAATCAGAATCTGCAATTTGGAAGATTACACATGCATAACCACACATTTACCTATGCATATATATGTATGTATGTAATACACATAATAAATCTCTAAATGCATTTTCATAAACTGTATGTGAAAAATTATGCATTTTCCCTGCAACATAATAACTTTGCAGTAGGACAATGTGAAGTATGCAATTACATATACTGTACAATATATATAGCTAGGACAATCATACATATAAAAAATAACAGCAAGCACGTATCACTTCTTTAGTTATTTATGTTACCTAAGAAAATTCCTTCTACATTTACTGGAATGACTTAAGTGCATGCCATGCTGCCCACCTAATCACAGAGTAATGCTGAAAACCATAGTGAGACATTTCCAATGTCCTACAGAGCACTCAGCATACTGGCTTTGTCTATTGTCATTGCTTGATCGATACTGGTTCAATTAATAGCATTAGATTTTATATGCAAGTTTTTTTTAAACATGTCCTCCTCCTGAATACTATTCATTTTACCAGTGTCCCCAAGGTTTATTTTAGAATAAAGCTCCCCCCAAATTTATGAGAGGCACCACCTTCTGGCCCAGAGGCTACAGACTCCTGATGAATACAGAAGCTTCTGCTTCTTCTTCCCTCAAGCGAAACCTCATAAAAAGTAGGAGACAGCAATCATGACCCTATCTGTGGAAGTTTATGAGACTGATTTGCGGACCGATTGAGTTACAATGTTATTGTAACACCTCATCAAAATTCTTGTCCAGAATTTGAGCAGTGACTTAAGACAAGTGAATTGGCCTATAACTGCTGGGATCACTTCCAGCAACTTACCCAGAGCGCAAAATCACCCTTTTCAGTTAACCCCAGTTATTGCTCTCTCCTTCTCGTGGCTGAGGGAGTGTGTACGGGAACGGGGACCTGCCAGTCTAGGACAGGAGGCAAAGGGCTGGAACATCCCTGCTGTTCTGAAACGACCCTGACATTACATGAGCAGAGAGACGGATGAAAAGGTCACGTCCGAAGACTTCATTTAATTTTCTTTTATCAGCTTGAAGCCATTGAAGAGCTATATTTTAATTTTAGAACTATTTCAAAAGAGCAGTATATATATGTAAGGACACATTAACTATATTTAAGTACAAAATGACAATAATTTGTGCTGGTACACCGACATAATTACAGCATCCATTTTCACCATTCATTTCCAGCTGACATCAGTTTTCTAAAGGTAGTGGAAACCAGTATGGATTTCCCTAAGAAAACATCTGGCAGTTAAATTTCAGGAGTGACTTTCAACATGAGGGAATGTTGTAAAAGCAAAGAAATAATCTGATTGTTGTTCTTAAACTAATTTTTGTAGATGAAAGCAAAACAAACAAATATATATATACTAGTAAACTACAAGATATTCTGTAATATACTATTTTTCAAAGAGAAAGAAAAATAACTTTGTGTAGCTGCACTCTTCATGTTTATGACAGAAAAATTCAACAATGTTTGCAAACCAAGTGAAAGATTACACTCTCATGCAAATAAAAGCCTTAAGAAAGTTAATTTGACTGTGATTGATATAGGGGGGGATAACAAGTTAACTTCAAAAATGGCAAACACTGGCAGTAAAAAAAGCTTATTTTGCAAAAATATACATTAGGATATAGAATTGATGCATTATATCTATTAGGCTTAATTCTACATTTAAAGTAAATCATAGTTAGGGTAGTAAATCACAAATCAATCATGAGAGAAAAGATAGTATCTGATTATTTTGTTTTTTCCAATACTCTACAATATTAGCATACATTCAACTAAAAAGAGTGGAAGAAAAACCTCAGCATCTTAGATGTAAAAAAATAAAATTAATAACAGATAAAATTTATAAACAAAATTTATGTATTAAAATTTTGTTTTTTAAATGATCCACAACCAAGATTTGACCATGTTATATCATAGACAGACCAATTATTTTATATGCATTTAAAAATGTGCTACTTATGTAATTTTTTTCTTAAAAATGGCATTTGCGTAATACTCCTATTTTCCATATTTACTGAAATGTTAATAAGATAGGCAACTAGTCACCTTCTCTGAGTATGTTCTTCTCCCCAAGTCCCTCCATCCTGAGTCTCAGGGTTCTTTCTGTCTCTCATCTCTTCTCCGTTGGTATCTTCTACGTCAGTGTTTCTATCAACTCCCATGGATTCACCTTCTAGGTCAACACCTATTTCCATACTATATTTGATCCATACAGCTTTCCTAAAATTCAAATGTAGTTATACATGTAGTTATATCCCAGCTACTCTGATGTCTCATATACACATCAAATAGTAACTGACCACAAACATCCTAGCATCTTTCTTCCTTCCCTTCTCAAGGTTTGAGGTGGGGTATGTTGCAATGATCTATCCGTGTCCTCAGGACAGATATGAGAGTAACCACATAGATCAGGCCTGTCAATTAAATCTACCACATAGGTCTCAAACTCATCCCTTTTTCCCTACATGGATAAGCAGAAAGGCTCTGCTCATTCTCCACCCCACCAGGAGAGTTCGCCCTGATAAACTCAAATGTACGTTTTTAATGAGAAATCTATGAATAAGTTTAACCACCTCCCTCAAAAGGCAATTCCTGCGCATGAAATGAATATGCCTAGGCCCGACCATACATTACATTCTACCATGTACTCTAACTTGTTTTGTTAATGCACACAGTGCACTACCCTCTACCTGGGGTATGCTCACTACTCTTCTTGTTCTTTTAGTATTGCCATCATTCTTTATTGAAATGTTTTATGGACACAGAACCAATAATAATAAACTTCTAGCCTTTTTCTTAATTTTAGCTAATATCAAACATCATTTAAAGCTGCCAGAGCTACAGCAAGCAGAAAGCAAGGATACACAGGATTGGCTATGTTGAAGAATTCTGGTCCGGTGTCTAGAACACGATGAAGAGATAAAATTTTTATGCCTTGATAGCCTCTATTGTTTCTGCCTTGGATGAGCCCTGACTAGTTTGGAAAATCACCCCTTATTTACAGAACTTTTGTAAAGAATCTGAGTGTAAGCCGTATATATACATCCATTGATTTGTAATCTTGCATTGCAATAAGATGATAACACTGACAAGCTGGAAAACAAAAGGGATAAGACAGAACTTACAAAACTTATAAAATGAAGATAAAAAAAATAACTAAAGGGGCCTTTCTACATGCCTTGAAAAATAGAAGTATGTTAGTTAAGGCTTCAGTGTTTCCTATCACAACTTAAGTCTTAATTTGATAAACCTTCCTCATACAGTTGGAAAAACTTTAATATTTAACATTTTGAATGCATTTCATTCTACAATTTCTATAAGAGAATTAAATGTAATATATTTGTTCCTATGAATTGATTTCTCAAGAATACACTAGTTTTGGTTAAAGTGAACAAGGCAGCAAATAGAATGATTACCTGCAAATAGTGGTTGTGTACAGACTATAAGAAGGGTACTGTATAATTAAGTATCTATAGCAAACCAAGCTCACGGCATGTTTTCTGATCCCTTGAGGCTCACCAGCTAAAAATAATATCAATATTAGAATGTTATCAAAAATTACAACATAATGCAAACAAATAGCTTCTTGGAAATTCATTTAGAAGACATACAATGATGCTACCTAGATTTATTGATATATCAAAGGGGTTTTAAGTACTTAGTAGAGGATTAACTAATGAGCACATGGCTAATCTGATTGTACTAAATAGAATTTTATTAAAAGAAACGAAGAATGTAGTAAAGCAGGGAAGAAATGATTTTCTAATTCCGTTGGAACTAGCTAAACAGAACTACAAATAGGCTGTTGAACATTTTGAAACAGAGAAAGTGGATGACAGGAAATTCTTTCTAAAGCATTTTGTTTGAAGTGGCCCAAATAGGATAAAAGCAGGTCCTTTTAAAAAAATTAGATTTGAAATTAAAAAGTGACTGCTACAAGTGAGGCTGTTGAAATAGCAAATGCATACAGGTGAAATGACTCCAGGATGCTTCCATGCACCCTAGGGCTCACCTTGATGAGATAACCAGAACTCGGCACAGAGGGACTTTGAAGAGCCAGAACTCAGAGGGTAAAAAGGAAGGTTAGAGGTTATAATAATTTCCCTGCAGAGTAGAGCCAAAATGCACTGGGATGCATAAAGCCAGGCATCATTCAAACAGGCTGGGCCCAAAGCCATAAGAAATATGATATCATTTCTCATGAAAGAAAGAGATCAAAATAACCCGTTAAATGTGACAACTAAATGGAGGCAAGGCTGTTTAATTTGCATTTTGGAGTCAGTACCATCTAAACCTGTGTTTTGATATATTGATTTAAAAAACAGAGTGAAAGTTCAGAGTCAATGAACCATTTTCTAAAAACGGAATGAATATATTTGGTTTCCTCAGCTATAAAACAGAGTATGACATTAGACAATTTTTAGGATGCCTTTCTGCTCTGTTTTATTGTGTGTACACAAAGTGTAAGTGAGCTGATAGTGTGTACCACTTATTTTTTATCATTACCTGTATAGTTATTTATGAACATGTTACATTTCACATCTTGATTAAGTATATGTTTCCCCTTACCTACAGTGAATCTACAATTTAATGTCCAAACAGGATCCCTTTTGTGTCAAAGTCTGTTTTATTAATAATTATGTACCCATAATTATTAGGTATAAACTTGGTCAGTTCTGGGCAAATTCGAGCTCATGATCTTCCTACCCAAAATCCATCACAGCATCTACTATGTAAAAGTGAGTAATCAAATATTGTTATATAAATAAATGTACGAAATAAACATGTTCCTGACAACTGTAGATGAATAAAGTTCATGCACTAATATTTAACTATTTCAAACAATTGTTGACATGTTTTCACTTGTAGCCTTTGGTATTACAAAACCTTACAGTGGTACTGGGACCAGTCTTGTGAGCCTCAACATATTTTTTAGCAGATATGCATTGATGGAAAGAGTTGTTTGTTGTGTTAATTAAAAGTTGAGAAAGCGACTAGGTTTCTCTGATAACACAGAAGAATCAGAACTAGAAATGAATGAATATAACGGTTAGACAAGAGATATCTAAATATTATGTAACTTCTAAGCTGCAATGTGTACCAGCTCTACAAAACAATAAGAAGATTTACAGGAATCAGCAAAACTAGTCTGAAAGTGTATGTGTATGGACCACAGATTAGGGAGGTTGGTCAGAACTACCATGGGCAAAGTTTCAAAGTTTCAGGTGAAAGTGTGACCAGCTACATCAGACAATCCTATCTAATCAAAGCCCAGCGAATGAACAGCAGAATGACCAGAACGACGGGTCTATCAGTCGCTATGATGCACACTGACCACCAGGGGGCAGACAATGCAGGGGCTGCCGGCTGGTGGTCAGTGGGCTACCACAGTGGGAGCCCACTTGGCTGACTGGGATGAATGGCTGCTCCCGCTGTGAACCCTGGGCCACAGGCAGAAACCCAGGCTAGGATCCTCACCTCCTCGCCCCAGGCTCTTCCTCCTCGCTCACTGCTGCCTCCAACGGATGCCCGCAGGTCGCACAGCACTGCCACCAGTCTGGCGGAGCTGACCCTGGAGGCTGGGAGGCAGGCTCATGGCCACTGCAGGACGGAGGCCTACTCTGCCACCTCTCAGTGCTATTGTCCCTGGGGTCGGCCCAACTGGATGGCCTGGAGAGGCGAGTGCTCAGGCTCCACGGCAGACGCTGGGCTGGAGAGCAGCCACTCAGAGTGCGGGTCCACAGCCTCTCAGCTAACGGGAATGATTGGTGCTCCCACAGCAGGCCATGCCCCCCACCAGTGTATGAATCCCGAGCACCGGGCCCCTAGTCTAGCATAATACAGGATGGGGTACAAGTAGGTTTACAGTCTTAAATACAGAAAACACAGTTTATTCTTGCATCATTATTCATTTGTTATTGTATCATTTTTCTGTATGAACAACTGTAAGCCTATTTTTGCCACAGTTTGTATTAGCAACTTTTCTTACATTTTGGTAAATGTGATGCAGTTACAGAATTATTATACAATAAAAAGTAAGACATAAGAGTGTGATTAAGAAAATAAATAGATACACTGAAAATGCATAATCAATCAGATATTATGCTACAAATAAAACACGTGTATATAATTATATATACATATAAACATAGGCATGTTTTGTCAGAAATAGGGATCAATGTACAAAGTTGTAGATTTTAAATTTGAAAATGTACACTTATAAAGCCTAAAACTGCAATTTCAAAAGCAGAACTATATCTAATATTTTCCTTATTTCCTAGTTGTACAAACGGTAATCATAAGAAATTCTAAGAAAAATTCAGCTTTCTGGTCGCTAATCTCCCAAAACAGTTAAATAATTTACTCACTCATTTATTCAATATTTTAGCAGATATATATGGAACACATTCTATGGGCAAAGAGCTCTCCTGGGCAATGAGGATATAGCAGTGAACAAAACAGGCAAGTCTTCATGGAGCTCATGTTCTAGTGCACAGTAGAATAATAAGTGTAAAGATTATGTTAGTAACTATTTACTGGACATGTATTATTTTCTAGGCATTGAACCAAAATGAATATTTCTCGTGTGCATATAACTCTAAATGCCATTCAGAGGTTTGTAAACTTTGAAAAGCATGCAATGAAGAAGTTTAGAGGAAAAAAAAACAGATTAAATTTTAGAAAACATATTAAAAATGTCCCCATTACTAATACGCAAAGCCATGAGTCAAACCCAGGTATGTATGCCTTACTCTGCAAACCATGCTCTTGACTCTGCTATGCTGCCAATACCTAGAATAAAAGAAATAGCGCAACTTACCAATGAGAATAGAAAGGTACAGAGAGATTAAGTGACTCTCCTCCTTAGTAATGCAATGCTCATGTTAAAGAGGCTAGAAAGAGAAATCTGTAACTTTAAATGAGGAAAACCTGTTAATGAAGAATCTTAAATTACTAATCCATCTATCTGTAAGTTATAATGTAAGATACCGGGAATTTTTGTTTAAAACATACTTTACAATGTATCCATATGGAAAGAGGAATTTTCACTGAATAAAGTTTATTAAGGATTCTGACATTGTAGTTCTTCAGGCCAGAGACCTCATTTATTAATATCTTAAGTGTTACGCAGGATGGTATGAATTCATTTAAGGAGGTCAATTTTTTTTTTAAATATCAAGTTTTACTTAATTCTGTTTTTGTTGTTGTTGCTTTAATATAAAGTCATTTCCCACCTGCGGTCTCTAAGGAAATCTGTACCCAGAAAGAAAATAAAAAGAATCAATGTATAAAATATTTTTAAACTAGCAACTCTGCCAAAGTGATATGTACATAACATCTATTTTTTCCCTTTGCTTCATTTATATTTCTCAAACACCATTGCTGACCTAAATGCTAGAAAGGAAAGCTATTCCGTGTCCTTCAATATGTAATGAAGGATTACAGAATGTAACTCACTGAAACAGAAGATTATAATATCTAATACATATGTATTTTTCTTCAAATGGATTTATGAACACTTGCTCTACAACACTGCTCAAAAACATTACATTTTCTTAATTTCTTTCCTGGTACTAGATATTTACCACAAGTGTCCTCCCCCCCTACCCCCATTTACCAATAGAAGAGGCGTTGGGTCAAATCTACATTAAGATCAGGTGTCCTCAAATGTCAACTTCCAAACCCAAGAGAGATTATCAATGTGCACACTATGAGTACCTTCACAGATGTGCTGCTAGGTCTTAAATATGTGCAAGTCACTTATTGTTGTGACTGAGTCTACATTTTGAAGTTGTAATGTCCGTTATACGCAGTTTCTTGGGTTATCCAATGCAGTATAGAATCGGATTCTTTGGGTTCCCCTTTAATTGATATGTAATATAATAAATAGTAAAGACACAATTCTTGCACTGTTTTATTCTCTGTGTATCACAAAGTATGGACAAAACTTCAAAACTACAGTTACATCTCATGGAGGACAGGAGAGAAAGACAGAAAAGGGTAGGGAGAAACAGTTAGCTTTATACACGTCATACTAATGTTTTAGGATTAGCCGCAGATTCACTGGCCTTCATTCTATTATAAAATAAATAAAACTAACAAAAGGTAGAGGTGAGATGTGCAACGATCCAATATTGATAATGGATCATGATAATAAATTCCTTTTGTTCACCTAAGTTCCTCACTACCACCATCCATACTTACCAACAAACCCAACCAAACAGACCAAAAAAACATAGGCTTGTACAACAGAAAGCTTGGCAACAGAAGTGCACACATTTATTTTTTACTGGTACTCATGAGCGTCTACTAGTATGACTTGGGAGCATTTGTGAAAGTCAAGGAACAAAAGTAAAGAGCTTACTCTTTTCCTCGGTGTGAAGGTCAACCCGAGGATAAACACTGAAGCTTTTATAGAAGCCATGAGACAGAGTTATACAGTAGTGGTGATTGTGTGATAACTACAGCTGACTTGTGGCCTGGGGTCTTTTAATAACTTTAAATTAGGCTGCCAAAAGTTTCACTATTTAACAGCATGCTCAAAAAGAAAGAGTTGGCAAAGTACTTGTCTAGGAGTTTGGAAAGAAAGGAATAGTTTACCAGTATACTCTTTTAAAATGCTGTAATGAGTTCCAGACTTCCTAAAAGATGTGAGACACATTTGTGTTTTGCTAGAGACTATTAGAAGTTTACCCCAATCCAAAATTCAGAATGAACCCAGAGATGATCGAGTTACTTAAACTGATCAAAGGTTTTTAATTCTTAACTTAAGAAACAGTATAGTTTAGTGACTTTTGCCGGGAGCCGGTCCATCCTTGCTGTTTCAAGGGACCTGGCATATATGGCATACTGTTCTTAATATGTTTGCTCACCTTCTAGGCACTATGTGTTTTAACCAAGGTCTCTGAGAAAGGTTGTTTCCCCAGGTAGGGATTTTCCCCTGAAGTTAGGGAGGGAATAAAACCTCTTAATTAAGTGCCAGGCGGGTAATTAATCACTTTAACTACGAACAATCATGCTTAAGCTATATAATCTTTTACTCCCTGGAATGGAGATAAGAAACGCCCTAACCTTTGGAATAGAGATTGATAGGATTGGAATCAAGTGGTATAAATACAGATGTAACAAGTCAGAACTTAGAAGAAGACAGAACGGAGAGAGACAGAAATTGGCACAGAACCTACACAGAATGTTCTCTAGAGACAGAAGAACTTCGCTGGAGAGAACATGGCAAAAGATCCTGGACAGAAACTGGCCTCAGAACCTAGAGACAGAACCTAGCGAGAGAACCTGGACTGAACCTGACTACAGAAATTGGCAAGAGAACCTGGTGACTGAACCTGGCTGGGGAACCTAGCGAGGGAACATGGCTACAGAACCTTGCTGGAGAACCTGGCTGGAGAACCTAGCAAGAGACCATGGACACAGAACCTGGCTGGAGATCCTAAGCAGAACCTCTCTGGAGATCCAGACCAGAACTTGGCTGGAGATCCTGGCTAGGCTGCTGATCAACTGAACACTGTCTCCGTGTCATTCCTTCTTCGCCGACTCCGTCCACACCTTTGGGGACCCCTGGACCCACTGGGGTTGGACCCCGGCAGACTTTAAAAAATGTTTTTATTGATTTTTTAGAGAGAGAGGAAGGGAGAGGGAGAGAGGTAGAAACATTGACGATAGAGATACATAGATCTCGCTGCCTCTTGCATGCCCCCTACTGGTGATGGAGCCCGCAACCAGGGTATGTGCCCTGACCGGGATCAGCGGAGCTGCGAGGCCTCCTGGCCTGGGAATCAGCATGACAGGGGGGGAGCTCCCCAACCCCCTGATGGGCGCTGCTCTGTGCATAACAGGGTACGGAGCCCCAACCCCCGTGATGGGCCCTGCTCTGTGCATGACAGGGGGGAGCTCCCCAACCCCTTGATGGGCCCCGCTCTTGAGTGTGACAGGGGCGGTGCCCCAAACCCCCAATCAGCCCTACCCTGAGCATGACTAGGGGTGTCATCGCAACCTCCTGATCCGCCCTTCTCTGTGCATGAGAGGGGGCGGCGCCCCAACTCCCCAATCAGCCCTGCTCTGAGCCCAACCAGGGGCTGCACCTAGGGATTGGGCCTACCCTCTGCCACCCGGGAGCAGGCCTAAGCCAGCAGGTCGTTATCTCCCGAGGGGTCCCAGACTGCAAGAGGGCACAGGCCTGGCTGAGGGACCCCCTCTTCCCCTGAGTGCACAAATTTTTGTGCACTGGGCCTCTAGTGTAAAATAAAATTATGTTGTTTTGTAATCCATTTTCAACTGACAGTAATTTATTTCATTTTAATAATTAAATGTTATTTAATTATATTAGTATAGAATTACTTATACAACCAGTTAATCCCATAATTTAGATAAAAAACTATTTACAGTCAAGTTTTATCCTATTATTTTAAAACAAAATATAATAACTGCCATTTTTTTAACAGATGTCAAAATATTTTCCTGGAATAAAGTTCTAAAAATTGAAATGGCTTAAGACATTTTTTTAATGTATATTGTTACATTGTCTTTCAGATCAATTGGATTTTACTAGGTTGTACTCATACTCATACTAGCCAATAGGAGTCTGTCTTCATTCCTATATAATGTCAACATAATGTCATTTTAAATCCCGCCCATCTTAAGTCCAACAGAAATAGCAAAGTGTTGCCTCAATTTGGATGTATGTGATTAGTGTATAAATATAAATTTAATGTTTACCAAAGTTCCAATTGTTTTTATGAACAGCACAGCTCCTTTATCAAGGCATCTATTCTTATTAGTTTTAGAAAGCTTTTAATCAACTAAGAGTATTAGAAATTTGTCAAATGTTTCAATTAAATTTTTTAGCCAGTTCTTTTTATTTTATTGTTGTTTACGATGTTTACCGTGTCATTTTGAAATGGAAAAATAAAAACCTGGTAAAACTTTACTTACTAACATTTTAAAAATGAAAGATCACTATAATATTGCTTCATATAGACATTTCTTCAAAAGCATTTTTGAAGCATGCTACATGACAAAGAAAACTGTTCATGCTAATAATATGTGAAATGAGTAAAATGACATATATATTATGGCCTCTATGTTGAACAACCGAATATAGAATTAAGACAGTAAGAAAAAATATTGGCTGTTCTTATCTCTGGCTGAAGGGTTGTGATTTTTGTTGTTCTTTGAATTTTTTCTCTTGAGCGTCCATGTGGTTTTTCAAATCAAAGAAAAATACATTAGTAAAACCAAACTTTATCACTGACAGTTTGAACCAAATATCCAACGTAAGAAAAGCTGATGCCACTTATGGATTTCTGCACCTGTCTGTAAACATAATAAATATCTACATCTATACAGCATACATACTTAATCCCAGCAAACACATTCATCCTAAATGCTGACATGATCATTGTAATACTAATTAAATTTTATTATAACAATAAGAGTGGCAAGACTGCAGGATGCAATGATTTAATTATGGAGCTAAAGTGTTTTACTGAAAGGTTTGCTTGTAGACAGAACTAATTAATTCCATAAATTCATATTTTTATTAAAAATAACATTTTTAAAAGACAGTTCATTGAAACAAATAATTTTACAGGTCTGAGCAATTTGATCATGTTATGACAATGGTATAAGGGAAGCATTTAATGAGGAAACTCATTGCAAAGAAAGTGATTCACCAATCCAATCATTCCAATTCAAGACTTGTAAAGGTTTCTAAGACCAAAGCACACTGAACATTGAGGTATTAGTGTATAAATATAAAGCTGTGGTTTTTTTTTTCCTGAAAACATCTTTTATTTTAAGTTATATCTGAGAGTATTCATCCTGTTCATCCTAAATTTTCTATATAAAGATTGGCATTATTTACTAATCCTAAATATAGAAAGAAAAAATATGAGTATACTTTCTAAGTATAGAAAGATCTGAGGCAAATATTTAATTGTTCAATTATAATTGGCTCACAGTCAAATGAGTGTATATGTATATGCAAATACATGTATAAAGAGGTTATTTATTTTAACACTTGTTTATGATACAATATGATTTTTTATAATAGTGGCCAGTAGAAATTTTGTCAATATATTAACCTTCAATCTAAGAGCTGCTAATAATAAGGCATACCTCTTCTGATTTATGGCAGTGACAGAGAAGGTTATGGAAATGCAGTTTTTATTTCCTCACTTATTAATTTCGTAGTGAAGCACTGATTATGCTTCACTCCTTACGCTAGAAGCAGCGACGGCAACACAAAACAGAGCTGGTTCCTACCAAGGCACCTTGCAGGACAGTGGGGCAAAGACAGAAACGCATAGCATAAGAGTGTGATGAATGTTATGATGGAAGTTTTAGGATGCTTCAAAGGCCCACAATCCCGGGGGCAAAGAAACACTGACAGTGAAGGCAATGGGACGTTGGCAGGCTGAAAGGACTGTGTCCCAGGCAGAGGGAGTGTCCATAAGAGGACATTGAAAAAGTCAGTTATGGCTGAAGATAAAGGTGGCAACATCTGTTGCTGGAAAGATGAAAGAAATCCTTAACATCTGTGCAGGAGTTTGGACTTTCTCCTAAGAGCAAAATAGGAGGCTTCTAAAGATTTGAAGTAGGGAAGGGACATGATTATATTTGCATTTCAAATCACGCTTGCTCTGTGGGGAAGAGCCTGTAGATGAGAGCCAGGAGCTGCAGTTGTAGGGTGGCCCAGAGAAGGTGGTGGCGCAGTAGCTAGAAAGGAAGCTGAACTGGGGAAACAGTTAGGGAGAAAGTCAATAGGACTTGGTGACGGATTGAATGTGAGTGTGAAAGACAAGGAGGCTTCAAGAATGACAGACTGCCATTGTGTGGCCCCAAATCTTTGTTTTTATAAAATACTACAGGCCCAGTGCATGTATCTGTGCACGGGTGAGTCCAGCCGACCCAGTCCCAATCGGGGTGGATCAGGGCCAGGCCTGTCAAGAGGAGGAGACTGTGGGAGGTTGGTTGGCCGGTTGGGGAAAGAAGCCCATGGGAGATTGGCTGGCAGGCCCCGCCCCCGATTGGGGTAGGGTAGGCAATTGGGGGAGGGACCGGCCATGGGGAGGGGCTGTGGGAAGTTGGCTGGCTGGCCCCACCCCAACAGGGGGTGGGGGGAGGGGGCGAGAATTGAACCAAAAAAAAAACTATAATTTTACAAACCTACTTTAACCTCATTACCTGCATATATATAGTTTAAATTGTGTTGTTATTTGAACAATAATTATTCACTTCTTCTCTATCTCCAAACATTATCAAAATATAGAACTTTTAAGAGATAAGCTGGCTATAATATATTTGGGTGTGGAGTAACGATTTTATGTTCATATTATTAGCAGAAGCTTTTCAAAATTAACATTTGGATGTGTGAAGTACAACCTAAAAGTGCACCTCTACCAGTAGCTCAATAAATGCTAGCTAAAGCTAAGGTAGGTAATTGAGTAGCTAGAGAAAGCTATGTTTTGGTCCTCAAGATACAGCATATTCCATCAACTAGAAACTAGTTATAAAAAAAAGTGTTCATCTGGTGAGCATTCATCTTAGAAATTAATCATGGATTAATTACTATTTATTTTTTATTATTTATTTATGTATTATTCACCCAATGTCTCTATACTCCTTCCTGCTTTTACTAGATAGGGCACCTTGGGATTAGACATGGATCTCAGTCATGCTCCTACCATTGCTGGCTGTGAAATCTTGGACAAGACTTAACCAGCAATTTAGTCATAAATCTCATTTATAAAATACCATGCCTTCCGCAAAGAGTTATTATAAGGACCAAGCAAAACAATATATATGAAAAGATGAAACCCAATATAAATATGTGATTAGTTTACTTCATGATTGGCTGGTATATAATTGTTTTTATTATATACTAGGGGACCAGTGCATGAATTCATGCACCTTGAGGCTGCGGTGAGCACAGGGGTGGGTTTCGGCCCATCCTCCGCACACCCGCCTGGCCCCTCCCACCGCAGCCCCTGGTCCTCTGTCTACTTGCAGCCTCGCTCCAGCCGCCACTCCCATATGCTGACAGCGTCACCCCTGTTCACAACCCCTGATGGTGCAGAGTGATTAGGGATGGTGCCAGCAGCAGGTGCAAGCGCTGGGCAGGACCATGGCACACGGGAGCAAAGAATTTTCAGTAACCACCAGAGGCTCGCCCTGATGACAGCGCCCGGTGCCCCACCTTGGTCTGGCACCCCCACTCAGCTGCTCCACCATTCTGCTTTGGCTGATGCCCACCATGTTCCATGTGCGCCCCCTGGTGGTCAGTGCACATCATAGCAACTGGTTGTTTGGCTGTTCTGCTATTTGGTCTACTTGCATATTAGAGTATATATATATATATATATATATATATATATATATATATTAGAGTATATATATATATATATATATATATATATATATATCTCCTTTTTATGAAAACTGCCTTGAACGTTCATATTGATTTGAAATACAAATGATTTGTAAAATTTTTGTAAACACCATTAGAATATATCTACATATTAAGGTCCCAAAAAATGACTGAACATATGCCAAAATAAGTAAGTAATATAAGCTTATATTATGAATCATTCATAGTAATTGATTTCTCATCTCAGAAAAAGATCTCTTATGTTTATTCAAAGCTGAGATCTTTTTTGCCCAGGAATCATGTTATTATACAATTGTTTCATCTTCAGCAATCTGTTAGTGAAGCTTAAAGTGTGAAGTCAGGCTGTTTCACTAATAAAATTAAAAGTCATACATATATTTACTTAAAAACAGTGACATTATTACATACTTTCAGAATGGCTAAAGTGAAAAACAGTGACACCACCAAATATAGGCAAGGATATGGAGTGTCTGAATCACTTGTATTTTACAAGTGTAAAATGTAAAATGATACAACCACTCCAGAAATAGTTTGGAAGTTTCTAACATAATTAAGTATATATTATACAATTCAGGATCTTACTCTTGGCCATTTATTGCAGAGCTATAAGGACTTATGTTCACACAAAAGCACGAGCACTAAAATTCAAAGCAGTTTTACTTGTAATAGCCAAAATCCTAAATCAGCCCACAAAACATTAAATAGGTGAACACTTATACAAACTGCAGTTCATCTATACCACAGAATACTACTCAGCATCAACAATTGTGCATTGTTCCATGCAATAACCTGGATGAAACTCAAAGAGAAGTATGAGGAGTGAAAAAAAGAAGCCAATCCCAAAAGAATTCATTATTTCATCATTTCATTTATATAAATGTAAAATGATAATATTTCAGAAATGAAGGACAGATTAAGAAAACTGCATCCTAAAGATGTTGAGGGACAAGCCCAAGGCCACTCACAGTGTGGCCTGATGGACCCCAAAATCTACATTTTTCACAACATAAAATAATGGAGTTCAAAATAAATTTATTTTATCAGTTTCTATCCAAGCTAATTCTGAACTTGTTCTAGGTCTTAAGCTTACTTAAAGTATCCCACCATATGCCTAATTTTATACTCAGAACTACTGCCACCGACTATGGACCTTATGGCTAAAGACGAAGATGTTTCTGCCTTCCAATACCTGCCTGCAGCAACACCTGGCGTCCTAGTAAGTCACTATAAAAGAACTCCCTGAGAGTCAAAGGAAACTACAAAAGTAGGTTCACTTTGGACCAGGAACTAGCATGACCACTCAGTGTGGGAGGATGAAATGGCCAATTTCTTGGTGCAAATGGAAACAGTATATATGACTGAAAGCCATATTAGGAACAAAATTACTACTACTTATGTGCTGTTACAAACTGCAGATAAAAGAAGATTACACATATTATAGTTATCTAGTTTTCATTATAAGGACTAAATGATTGAAGATTATAGAAAAGCCAGACTGAATGAAGAGCACAGGGCAGGTACATTAACGAAACATTTACCTTTGTTGCTCACTGTTAAAAACCTTTCAGAGACTCGTCCTAGGATAGGAACGGGCTCTGGTTTGTCATGTTGGATAATGTATTTGTGAGTGCATTGATTATTGGTTCTAAAAATACCAATACTTGCTTGCATTGTAAATCCTTCAGCCATTTTCCATTACCAAGAAAAAGTCCAAAGTTCTTCGTGGTCTGGCTCTTCTCTCTCTCCACACATGCTACACTCACCCATTCTCACCTCTCTACTGTTTTCTGAACATGCTATGCTTTCAACATTATTAGCTTTGCATGTATTCCATTCTCTGCACAAATACCCTATCTCTCACCTGCCAATTGAGAAAATTCCCTTAAAAAAGTTACTTTCATTTGGAAACCTCCCCTGAACCCTACTACCCATTCCCCTAAATTAGCATCTCTTCCCCATCTAAATCCTATTACTGTTTTTGAAAGATTATTTATATACCTGTCTCTGTCACTAGACTAACACTTCTAAGGAAATTGCCATGTTCATGTTTGGAAAAGCAAAAATATTGAGCTGAAGAGCTGAATATAAAACAAAAGTAATAGTAACTAACATTTATTTAGTGCTTAATAATTGTCAGACACTCTTTGAAGGTTAGAAATAAGGCAGAGAGAATTTAAGTAACTTGTTCAAAATTAACAAAGTGAGTAACAGACAAAGACAGGATTGGAACCCAACCACTGTGACTTTGAAGTTCATGTTCTTCATCACTATCCTAAAAATACTTCTTGAATGTATCTAAACATTTATGTGGGATTTTAAAACTATATTTTTATTGATTTCAGAGAGGAAGGGAGAGGGAAAGAGAATAGAAACATCAATGAGGAGAGAAAATCATTGATTGGCTACCTCCTACATGCCCCACACAAGGGATACAGCCCTCAACCTGGGCATGTGCCCTGACTGGGAATCAAACCGTGACTTCCTGGTTCATAGGTCAATGCTCCACCACGAACCACACTGGCTGGGCCACATTCATGTTTTTAAGTAAGTAAACAGATAGGCATATACATGGATATATACTATTCACAAGTATATATGTGTATATACTTATGTATACACAAAACAAACTTTCAGAATGAACTCTAAACAGCAGTATACAGTAAGTTCCTTCAAGAAATTTGAACTTTAACAAAAGATCACCTAATACCCTAAAAATCGACTTCTTTCCAACAAATATATCATAGTAACCTCCTTAATAATTTACAGAACATTGTATGACTGTATGTACATTGGTTTTTATTGAGCTGTTTATCAGAAAGACATTTATCATCATGATAAGTGACATACTTATCACTACAAAATAATTTAATAGTCCTAACCGGTTTGGCTCAGTGGATAGAGCATTGGCCTGCGAACTCAAGGGTCCCAGGTTTGATTCTGGTCAAGGGCATGTACCTTGGTTGACGGCACATCCCCAGTGGGGAGTGTGCAGGAGGCAGCTGATTGATGTTTCTCTCTCATTGATGTTTCTAACTCTCTATCCCTTTCCCTTCCTCTCTGTAAAAAATCAGTAAAATATATTTTAAAAAAATATAATTTAATAAACATTTGAAAATATATGCATAAGGTTCTCACGACAAGATTATACCTGAAAAATAATTTTTCTTGTATAATTACTTGATTTTTTTAGTTGAAGAAAAAATATATGCTTATGAAGATATTAAAAATTGTTTTTAAATCTTAGCTATTGTAGATTGTGCTGTAGTATAATCTAGCCCAGTGGTCGGCAAACTGCGGCTCGCGAGCCACATGCGGCCCTTTGGCCCCTTGAGTGTGGCTCTTCCACAAAATACCGACTTCTGTGCATGGGCCACGAAGTTTCAATCGCACTGTACATGCGCGCCCACATGTGGTATTTTGTGGAAGAGCCACACTCAAGGGGCCAAAGAGCCACATGTGGCTCACGAGCCACAGTTTGCCGACCACTGATCTAGCCTATCCTTAAGAAAATTGTGTATTTACATGTTAGTGTGTATGTAAATATACACCTATTTCAGAAAATATACATCATATGCATAAGTGAACTCGTTATGAGTAAGAACTGTCCACGTCCCTCTCTTCTGCAGGTGAAATGATTGTAAAAATATATCCTAAATAAAAAAAAAATCAATGTCTAGTCTGCAAAGCATGATGTCCAAAGAGTTTTGTTTATCACATGTTCATGCTGAGAATTCATTAAGCATTTTCACTATGAAATTTGTAGAACAAGCTGTTGGCTCTACTGTGCTGACACCATGATTCACATTCATTAGTCTCCAATATGATGAAAAATCACCGAGTGATACAATGAAAATGTTGATCATTACGCTTCAGTAACAAATGTTTATCTAAGTCTGTGCTCTCACAAGACATCACGTCAGGCACAAATCCCAGAGTGAAATGATTCTTCAGACTAAACATCACAGCACTCTGAAGTTAAAATTCATGTGTTCCAGTCATACACATACACACAAATAAATCCAGACTTCATCTGCAGAAAACAGCAAATCTAAAATAACAGCCTCAAATTGATAGATGTTGAAGAAACCTCATGGTCTGGTTAGTTACAAAATCTGAAAGAAATAACTGTGTTTCATTTTAATTTTCTGGATTTTCAACTACTTTATAGGTATAATAACTGTAAATAGAATCAAGACATTGTATACATCCATACAATATAATAACCAACAAAAGACCATATCATTATGACTTTTTATTAATGACTATATAGTAAGCATCACTGTGATTAATGATGAAAATAGTGTAACATTTTTATTGATGCATTGATTAGTTTTAGAGTCTTGGTTAGGCAGTCAAAAATTATAAACACATTTTAGTACACTAATTAATATATGTAAAATTTCATAGTTTGTGTGATTCATCACAAATGGGAAAGAGGTTGTTTCACTTTTTAAAGAAGCTGTCATTGAGATAGTAAATATAAACTAAGAAAATATGGAACATGTATATGGTTTAGTTTGAGAAAATTTTGTTTTCTTAAGTTTTATATGTTAGTTTGGAAAATCTACAAGTAATTTAATGTTTGTTTTAAATTATGTATAAGACCTACATACATCATGAAGCACATGTGTAGTCTCAGTAATAATATTCTGCTCTGATTTTCTTCATCTAATACTAAGTATTATTTAAGGCAAGCAAGCTGAATATTTTTTTGTTTTTGAAAACCAGAAGAGTGGTACGTACTATCTTAAAAGCAAAAAAAATGTGAATTTAAATAATATTATGTATTATGAGTAGTTATTTCATGTAAGATTATGAAACTGTTTTTAAACTGTTCTTGTATTGACTTATATATCATATAAGTTTCTAATATGTAACAAATATGCACATCTGTACTTATATACACTATTTATATAATTTCTCAAAGATAATATATTGAGTAATTTCTAGCCTCAAAATAATAAAATACAGCTACACTCTCTAATTATTGACTTTTTCTAATACTCACCTGAGGATATGCTTATTTTTTTAGAGATGGGGAGGGGAGAGAGAGAAACATGAACGTGAGAGAGAACATTGATTGGTGGCCTTACGTATGTACCCTGAACCTGGGGTCAAATCCACAACCTAGGTATGTGCCCTGAATGGGAACAGAACGCAAAACATTTCGGTATATGGGACAATGCTCCAACCGAGCCACACCAGCCAGTGCTATGATGATTGATTTTTTAAGTTTTAAATTAGGCAAAAGTTTTACCCTTTTTTTGTATTTAGACAAATTAGGACATTTCTGTTAAAAGTTATAATATAAAAAAGCAATTTATGAAAAAAAATATAAAGTATTTTATTATAAAGCTATAATAGAATGTTTCAAAGTTATATATTTCAGTGGCATAACCAATAAAGTTAGAAGTTAAAAGCAGTCTTTAAATGATGCCCCTTACTAAATTCAACTATATCATCCATCTCTATAGTAATAGTATACATTTTTTTCTACCCAGAGTATTCCCATAAATTTTAGAAATTACCAAGATGGATATTTGTGAAACTAAAACTTAGAAAGCCATACTGACATATATAATGAAGGAAATTATATCAAAATAATCAATGATGGAAAAGATACATCTTCATTAGGATTCCTATTTTGATGATTGCTGCTGTGAGGGTCAGGGATGTGATGGCTTGTCTCTTACCCCGGCCTTTGCTCCCACCCCCTCTCACTCAGCTTGCTAATGCCAATTTCTAAAATCCTCCAGCTTTGGATCATAAAGTGAGAAATGGAAAAGTTCTTACTCGTTTAGTAAAGGGGCCAGTGTTGGAGCTCTTGGAACTTGCCAAGTGTTTGAAGTGATTCTTCTGTCTTAGGTACTTTCAAGCCACATTCCCTCTTGTCACCTGTCACTTTAGTTGAGATTCTCTTACCTAACATTCCTCTGACAACACTTAGTCCCAACATATCTTATAGTATCTGCAACTTCTATCCTTAAAGGTTTTTCTGACCCTATACCATCCTCTTGGACGGAACTAAAATGAAGCGACACCAGCTGTTTCCTACAGCCCTCATCTGCCCCACTGGACAGATCTATTCTTTTTCTTGGATCAATGCTGGGAGTCCAACAATTATGTCATGGTCACCCTAAGTAAAGTACTAGTCAGACTATCTCTCATATATCAACCCACTATATCCTTCCAGTTGATAAACCTGCTCTTTGGTTTTCTTAAAGGCAAAACTCATGGAGAGAAATATGCCCACACTGATCCCCCTATGGAGAATGTGAAATGGAAATCACAGCGCACCAGAATCTCTATTCATAAATCTTGAATCTCAACCTCAGTTTTGTGAAAGCGTTTAAAAACTCCAATAGTAATTCTCCCCTTGCCTTCTCCTTTCAGATTGATTATGGTAGTCTCCTACCTCAGAATGGTGTTCCTATTGCCTTCAAGTCTCAGCTGAAACATCCATCCCAATGTATTCAAGTATATATATGGTTTAAAATGAGGTAACTTTTGTCTTACAAAGCAGCTTAAATGTATTTCTGTACCTTGCTGGTGCATTTAGATAACAGGTCACAAAATGTTCAGTCCTGCATTGTCAAGTATTTAATCCACATCAGTCTGATGAATAGGATAATTCCCTTTACACTATTTTGTGATATGTTGATACACAATTAAGTAAATAGTGTTTTTATGAGGCTTTACAGGAGGAAAAGTCCTTACACACCTAGTCTCGAATTTACCTATGATTTCACATGAGTGGGAAAGCTAATTACCCACATACACATCTGGCTATGTCATTAAAATAATTCAGAATATTAAACAGTCTCCACTATTATATGCTATTTACTCAACTGGATAAGCCATTTTTACCAAGTTTAATCTAATTAGAATGAATGTAATTAATGGTGGTTGGAAGGAATATAACTATAAAGCAGTCCTATAGTTTATATACCTTGTTTGTCTTATGCTCGCTAATGGAAAGCATCTGGTTAATTTTATAAGCCAGTAACACAAACAATATGAGTAAATCATGGTAGAGCTCAAAGGGCCTTGTGCTTGAAATCATTACCCAGTTCAGGTCTGTATTCCCACTTCTCTTATTTAGACTATTTTATAGGCATTACCAAAGTTATTTTAACAAGCACTTACTTTCATTCATAGGCAGCTATAGAATATTTCAGTTATGTTATGATGCATTATCTACGGTGTCTTTTTTCTAGTAAAAATCTTCAAAAAATAAAACAACAGTATATACCAGGACAATCTAGAGGAATCCAGTAAGCTCACATACACACATGTACACACAGACACAAAAATTCAAAAATAATCTTGCAGTATCTCATGGGACTTTCTCTCTGAATTTCCTGACTGCTCTTTGGGATCCTTTACATTTCAACAGTAACATGCCTTACCACTAGAAATCACCAGTTAGTGTTTTATGTAGAGGAATGTTTTGTAAAACTTCTCCTTTGGCAGATTCATTGCACTATTAGGGAAAGGCTATAAAAATTATATTTTCATTCTATATTCTTTTAACTAAGAACTTTAAAAAATCAAAATGATTTAACATTTGCAATTTAACGGGCTGAGTGTCTTTAGTAGGTAGAGGTGTCTTGCATACCAGAAGTTCATCTACAATTTGGAAGGTGATCTTCCTCTTAGAAATCTGAAATGCTGTAAAAACTTTATGTGGCACTGAATTGCTTCATTCCAAAAACGCAGGGCTTTCTAATATGACGAGTTTAAAGAAATTTCAAGGCTCCAATCTGAGTATTTTAAACCAAAATGGTAAGTTAATACTTAAGCTTGAAATTTCTGATCCTAATAAAAATGGGAAGTTTAACAATTCATTCCCACTCCTGCAATGTGCAGAAATTTGAAATGGGAACAGCACTTCTTTTTTCCATCTTAGCTTTCATTCTGTTTCATAGGAATCTGACATAGAAAGCATATTGAATTGATTTAAATCGGAACCCACAGAAGGAAACTGGCTAAAGACATCGAGCCTAACTCGTAGTCTGTAACCAGACTGGTTTGTCTAATGCTGTCGTTGTTGTCACAGTCAATGACAACACACCGATTTCTGTCTAGTTAGACATTTGGCTTGAAGTACACATTCGGAGAACTGGATCCAACTATTAACTGGGCCAAAAGTACCCTTAAACTCTGCCAACTTAATGCTAATTCAGCTAGGAGTAACATGCTTTCTTGTTTCACAACAAACGAGCCTTTGAATCCATCAAACTGAATCTGATGATGACTTCAGAAACAAGTCTGTTGCAAACATTATCCCCACTGCAATAGGTCCAGAATCCATTTTTTCTGTCAAATGTCACTTCCCTACGTTGGTATTCTAGAAATGGAAGGAAAGATCGAAGAACGAAGAAAGGAAGTATTTCAGTTGTGTGATTTGATTCACGAACTTTATTTTGTTATACCTATTTTATAACTTAGTGTAGTTATTATATCTTTGTCTGCAATTAGCCCCAGCCCACCGTACTAAAACATCATTAAAAGCAAGACACAGTTAATAGAAACAATAACAATATAGGTAAGAATAATCATATAGAGCCCCTCCTTGTGTCGTTTACCTTGGAAAGCTCTATATTTGCATTTCCAGATCTTTTTATGCCATATAGCTGAATAGAATGTCATCTAGAAAAGGGGGTGAAATATTAGTAAGTAAAGGATGTAACAGAGTTATCTGGATGTAAATATATATACCGAGCTGGAGACTTTCCAAATTTCTGGAAGACTAAAGGGGTATACTTGTCTAATCAACATCAGGTGTAATTACTAGGAAGACACTGATATGCTATGTATATCATTGATATACATTGATATTCTCGGGCAACGTAAAGAGAACATACCTACTTAAATATGAATAAGAATGCCTGGTTATAAAGCACCACACTGATATTTTCTAAACACGGTGTTTATCTTCCTCTTTGAAATAAACTAGGTGTTAGTTTTCTGTATTTATCTCAAATATGGCTCTTTATTTAGACATGCAACAATTGAAGAATTTCTGTTTTCCATTCAACTTATGGTATCATCCCTCGGACCACAGCAAGCTACAAAATGTGTGGGGCCCAGTTCAAAATAAAACTGTTGGGTCCTTTATTCAAGATACAAATTCCAAGATGGCAACAACAAAGCATGGGTTCCTTCCAAGCCCAGGGCCCTGTGTCACTGCACAGGCAGCAGACTCATGAAGCCAGCCACACATGGGTCCACCACCCAAACTTGCATTTGTCTTGCTAATAGAATTGCAAAAGACATAGAGGGTAGTTACTAAAGCATCACTCCTTGTCAACTCAATCAATGGAAAGTCACCCTCCCACTGGGTCCACCCATATCTATTTATCCGCTACATCAAAATGAACAGGCTGTTGAAAACATGGCAGCCAGGATAAGAAGGAGGGGAATTAAGACACACATCCAGCGCGCCAGTTTCCTGCCTTTGATGGGAGAGCACAATGGTCTACTGTTTACAACATCCTTTCATTCCTTTGCTAGAGAGGTCTGGCTCACACCACTGGAAACTTGTAAAAAGATGCAACCCTGAAGAAAGGGATTTAGAACTGTTTGCTCACTTTCAGGATCTTTTCTTCCTACATTCAAAAAGATAACAAATATCGATACTGTCTGAATTAAAACTCTTGAACTTCAAACTGCCTTGCTCTTGAATGATTCAAACTCCTATAATGCATTTATCGAAAATATGAATAAAGTCTTTAAGACCATGACAAGTATCAATTACCTGATCTTTGTATATAAGCTTTATGAAAAACCCAAGTTCAACCCTTACATCATTATTTTTTTTAAAAAATATTTTACTAATTTTTTACAGAGAGGAAGATAGAGGGATAGAGAGTTAGAAACATTGATGAGAGAGAAATATCGATTAGCTGCCTCCTGCACACCTCCCACTGGGGATGTGCCTGCAACCAAGGCACATGCCCTTGACTGGAATCGAACCTGGGACCTTTCGGTCTGCAGGCCGACGCTCTATCCACTGAGCCAAACCAGTCAGGGCATATCATTATTAACAATGCAGAATATCACCGATTGATATATGTACTTTTGTCCTTGATTTCTTTCTAGGACAATGCGATCTGTTCCAGGTTTCCCAATCAACAAGTCAAAACGTTGGGTCAAATCCACATAGACCTCCATCTTTTCAGACAGGGTTTCTGCTTTTCATCTTAAATATATCTTCTTACAGGGGTTCCTTTCTATCTCCCACTCAGAAGAACAATGTCATCATTCCCGAAGTCCTGCTCTAGATTTCTAAATGAATCATCCTTCCATTGTTAAAAGAGCATGGCACGGTACCAATCAGCCCTCTTCGATGGCATGGCTCACACTTCACATTATTTACACAATGGCTCTCTTTCCAGGCAGATGACACACATTTTGAGGAGATGTTCTATTCTTAGACAGGGCACAGAACCTGTATGCTGAAAGAATGGATAAATAGATGAGAGCGATGCTTTTATTGTATTGTTTTGTTTTTAGGACTATTTGTTAGTGCAAACTTGGAGATTTCACTCTGGGCTCACATTTACTAAGTTTAAAGATTTTGTAATATGCTGTAAAGATGACTCAGAATTGGTCACATTTCCAACTCACGGTGTTGGATTTTATACCCTATAGCCAGAAAGGCAAATATTTTTTAAATCTTTTATTGATTTTTTAGAGAGAGAGAGAAAGGGAAAGGAAGAGGGAAGGGAGAGGGAGAGAGAGAAAAGAGAGAGAAAGAGAAAGAGATGTGAGAGAGAAACACACGCCCTGACCAGTGATCAAGTAGTAACCTGGACATGTGCCCTGACTGGGAATCGAACCGGCAACCTTTTGGCGTACAAAATAATGCTCAACACACCAGCCAGGGCAAAAGGCAAATATTTTTTAAGTCTATACAAAAACCACCAATTAAATCATCTTAATAGATAAGATTTATTTCAAAGAATTTCAGTGAAAGTTGTGGGTTATGTATTAAGAGAATACTTACAAAACCAATATTAACTATCTCAGGACATGTTACATTTGTATAACCAGAAGTTCTACACTCTTTTGCAGATTCTACTTCTACTTATTGATGAGAAATGGAATTGATACTTACTGGTTGGTAATCACAATCTCCGTTTTGAAAAACTTCTTCAGAGTCACACTGGCAACTGCCAGTTATCAAACTAAAGGCTGTTTATGTTAGTAGGTTACATTCAAGCATTTAAACAACATTTCCAAAATATCAATTGCCTCAACACTTTTCTTGTGTCACCTAATCTTGTTTCCCTAGTTTGCCCAGAAGGACTAGAAAATTCTGTTCATTCTAAATAAAATTATGTTCATTCAAACTACTTTCTTTGTGGGTTGTTATTTTGGGATACTGTTATAAAATGAGAATGTGGAATTTTACACTATGTTTGGTTTCTTACATTGTAAAAGTGAAAATTGATGTTTTTCAATAGTTCCTTTAAGGGCCATAAAGTGGAAGAAAGTAAGAGATTCCACGTTATCATACTAGGACAATTTGAAGACATGAAAAATATTGTGGTTTTCTTTAGAGTTCTTTGCTTGAGAGCACAGAATTTTGACCTGACTGCATAAATCTATGGAATGATTAATTGGAGATATATTTGTAATCACAAGACATTAAAAATGGAACCAGTAAAAAGAATAAATTTACTTAGGATACAATCAGAAAAGTCTGAGAATTTTAAAAATAAAAGTCTATTATCTATACAACTTTGATTCAAAGTATAAAATCTGAAGATATGACACAAACATGTAGGAAGGAGTGACCAATTCAGGGAAGGCAAACATGATGGTATGGTGGCATAAATGGAAGCATGCTGTTTTAAAGATGTTGCCAATGATAATGCACCATTGAAATTTACCACAGATTTGTTAAATATCAGAGCTCAATGGGACAATATATAATATGTGCTTATTATTTGCTGTATGCTGGTAAACTGTCACAAAAATATTCGTGCATTAAAACATGGGGGAGAAATCAGCAGCTGTGCAAAGTTAACAAAAAAAAAGAAACATGCATTAACAATTTGTCTTAAGTCACTTAGATGATACCAACTTTCACCAGGTATATTCTATGCACAACCAAAAACCTTTGCTGTGATAGGAAAGTTCTCATGGATTCTACCTCATCGGTGGTCTACCATCAGATGACAAAAAAGAGTACAAGATTCTATTTGGAAAATTTTGGTAAGAGAAGAGTTATCAAGGTAGACATAGTGTGGTCACAAGTTAAGATATTAGAAGAATTAACTAATACAAATGCAAATAGCTAAGTTAAAATTGTCAAAATTAACCCCTTCAGCTTTAACATCATTTCAGTAGAGTATCCGACATTGTTGATAGAATGAACACTACTTTAAAAGCCATAGACTATAATATCTTTAAAGAATTTTTGAAACTTAAAAATGCAGAATATCATGCCATATCTTTTTAGAGCATAACAATACAAGTACCTAGGTTAGTAATAAAAAGAGGCTGTTAACATTTAGAATAATCTGAATAAACAAGAACTATGAATAGGCTACTAAGACAATATTCATAGCACTTAACTCCACAGGAATAAGTATATAAGGAGGGCAAATAAAACACAACAGAACTACAAGTGAAGGCAAAAAGATAAGACTGCTTAGAGAAACTATTAGCCATATTTGTGACTAATATTACAGTAATCACAGGCAGTAACAATCAAAGCTTTGTAGCTTAGCTACTATCTTAAAAATGACACAGAAGCCGTCAGTGACAGAAGGAGCCACAGAAAGGTGTCATCTTTGAGATAAAGGGAGAATACCATCAGCAGAGGTTCAGCTAACAATGTCAACAGTTGGTGACCATGGTAAAATTACATGCATCTACAGTAGGAAAATATCATATGGATCATTTCAGTTCATACTGCAATTAGGAGCAGCAACTTAGTATGACATGTACTGGTATGTGCTTTATTTTTACCTATACATGGGATGTCTGCTCTATAAAGCTTCTGGGTTCATGGATAAATACCTAGATGAAAATGATTAAATGATAATTAATTGTGCCCACACAGCATAGGAAAACTAACTATAATTACAATTCTGCATGCACATCTGTTTTTAACATTCTTTAATTAAAGTCTGTGCATTTGAAGCTGCATCTTGTTAGCTTTTCATTTTGTGTCTTCAAATGTAAGGAGGGTAGTAACAATGCAAAGAAAACCTTTAGTTAAGGTACACTTTCACTAGTGAAGACAGATGGTTACTTAACATGGGATTTAAAATGCTGAGCCAACATGATAGGAAGATTTGTTTATGGTCCTGATTTTGCCATGAGTTTTTTCAAAATCACCAAAAATATATTAAAACCTGAATAATATTTTGGATTCTGTGTTTACTCATGTAAGGTCAAGCTTTTAAAAACAACAAATTCTGAAATCCAATCTATAATTCGTAATGATAACTATTGTCAATCATGGTTTAATAAAAACTTTATCTTTATTAGATTTAGATGTTCTTTACTCACCTTGAAATTATTATTATTATTTTGCCTGAGTCTCCTTGGGGCTAATACAGCCATGCTGTACATCAAGCTACCTATGATTAAAATATATACTTAGTGCCTGGCCAGTGTGGCTACTGGTTGAGTGTCGACCTATGGACCAAGAGATCACAGGTTCGATTCCCAGTCAGAGCACATGCCTGGGTTGTGGACTTGATCTCCAGTAGGGGGCGTGCAGGAGGATGTTCCTCTCTTGTTGATGTTTCTATCTCTCTGTCCCTCTCCCTTCCTCTCTAAAAAAAATTAGTTAAAAAACATATTTAAAATACATACTTAGCTATTGGAACCCAAAGAAGAAACTTTGTTTTACTTTCAAGCCTATAGATTGATTATTTAATTATTGGTCATAGCATTTATCAAATACCTACTTACTCTGTACCTGGCACTGCCTAAATCCTAAAATGGTCACCTCCCTGCCGATATGGAGCCAAGAAAATCAGTGATAGTCTGTACTATTCGTTATGCTATTCCTGTTGACTCTTCTAGTTACCCTCAATTCAGCTAAATCACTTAATCCAAAAGAAATGAGTATAATGCATCTATGAATATAAAAGTCCACTTATTTCTTTCCCAGTCAGAGGGGGACAACTTTTCAAGTCTATATTTTTTTTAAAAAAAGTGCCCTGCCATTTCCAACATTTCAACTAATGAAAGTAATATGTATCCTCAAACTCTGCTACACAAAATAAGTTGCTTTGTTACTAAACCAATGAGTTGCTGTCTAATAGCTGTAGCTCATCTACAGTTATTAGATAAAATTCATTGATTCTAGGTTAGCATATGAACTGTCTTGACGTGGATGGGAGGCTGTTGTGAACAGAGAAATTCAATATATATTCATAGAAATCCACAAATACTTTAGTTACTTATGTCCATTTTCAAGAAGAAGGAAAAAAAAAAAAAAGCCTTTCACTGGTCTTTAGGATGAAAATTGTAATTAGAAAAACAACTCATCAATTTGTCAATTGCGTTATTCTACCAGAGACAGTGATGATATATAGGAAAATACTGGTATAGGTGATATCTGATGTCTGCTAGCTATTCATGAAGAAAAATACTGTCCAGAAATATTTAAATATAGCTACTCATTGCCAAATCTATTTTTACATATAGCATTTTAGAGATGTAGGCAGATTGTTCTTGGCCTTTTTAAATGTCATTATAAAATAATCTATATATATAAAAGGTTAAGTGATTGTCGACCATCCAACTGGCTGGTACATATTACGCACACTGACCACCAGGGGGCAGATGCTCAAAGCAGGAGCGGCTAAACTGTGGTAATTTGGCAGTGGCAGTTCTAGGGTGACGCACCCCAGAACCAAAGAGGGGGAAGCCCGATTCCTCACGGGGCCTCACGATTCCACCTTCAGCCGTGGGTTGTTGTTGCTGGGGCACTGTAGGCCCCGAATCTGGTTTACTGCGAAGCTGCGGTTATCATTCCATGTATCTATCATTTCGCTATCTATGAATTGATCTATCAATGAATATACTTTTAAAAATCATTGTATTTCATTCTATTCTCTTCTAGCATCTTTTTTACTTGCTGGTATACATCTTTCAAACCACAATTTGGAACAGGAAAGTTATGTATTTTTCATTTCTTTGTCCCTGTCCACTAAATGCTTTAGTAATCACATTGCTGATATGCAGGATAAGTCACTTAATCCTGTGGATTATTACCTTCCCAGTACAATTATAATATTAAAGTTTGCTTCTGAATCAATTCACATTTGAACCATTTATCTTCAGAAAGGTCTTCTTATATCAAAAATTACAATGTGAAGCTTCTCATCTCCTTTTTCATTCATAAAAAAGCTGAACTTCTTTGCAAAATATTTACTGTAGACTAACAACTTTGGAAGTATATTATTTGTCATTGTTCTTTTTAAGTTTTAAGATGATATTCTTCATAGAGGCTTAAATCACACCTTAAAATAAAATTTCTGATGGCTTTATTTATTCTTAAATAATTTTATTGTGAAATGTATATTAAAATAATTATTTTAAAAGTCTGTGGTTATAACATACAAATTAGGCCCTTTTCCATTGTGCATTTTCTTCTAGACACAGATTTCAATATGTTTTAATAATTTATTTCTGTGGATAAAACACAGAAGTTATTTTAATTGAAGTCTTTTTTAAAAAAATCTCATCTTGGTTTCTGTGTCTGTACACACTGACACGTGCACACAAACAGGAATTTGGGGGGATGTTTATATTAATAATGAGTGTATAGACAGACACGTGAATGCATGTGCCAGTTTGTGTATGACACCACTTACCTATAAAGCATACAGTGAACTTTGGCGCAGTAATGATGACTTTGTACCACTATCCACACTCCTTCACGATCACCCCTTTGAAGTAAAATCTATATTTTAAAATAACTATTACAGATTGTGAGTGTAACCTAGGAACACAGAATAAAGCTCAAAGCTAACTGGCCCACCATAGGAAACAAGAGACATAGGCCTCCAGCCAACTAGCGCTGACAGACTCCTACAGATATAAACAAATGTGTGCTTACACATGGAACTATATGTTTCTCATAAATCTACACTTCTGATGCTTTGAGTTACAGGATGAAGTATAAAAATGGTCTTGTGCACTTATCTGCAGTATTTAATATTATCTGCATGTAAGAGGTACCTGTTTTACACCATTTTCCTAGACAATCAATTTATCATTCCATTCCATTTCTAATGCAGTAGCCCAACCCAGAATGCATTATTGATATGGAAATGAGTGTAATTAGCAGCGTAAATGATCTGTTATTTATGATACAAGTCAGAGCTGTAAATCACCATTGGTTCACTATCATTACTATGCAAATAGAAGAAGCCAGTTAATGGTCCATGTGTTAAAAACAGGCCACTTGCATGCTCATTTGCAAATGAAAGGCAAGGGTGAGAGTTTAAGGTAGAGATGATAGTTTATCATATTGTCAGTCCTAGCAGTTGGACTTAAGAAAACCAAAACACAAAAATAGTTGCACCAGTTTTAAAAGTCACCCTCCTTTCTCTATTGCATATTCTGCCTTGAGCATATTCTAATGGCACCTTCATATTTACCTTTATTTCCTCTAATTTGCACAACATGGATTGGGAATTCCTGTGAGTGCTTGAAAGTGCTTTGCAGTGTAGATGATACTTTTTATGTCCTATTGAGGAGACAGAAGCTAGGTAGGCAGGAATGGGATCATGGTGGAGGTGGGGGAGTATAACAGCTGAACTCAGCTAAGCTTTAAAATGTATAGCAGTTACCAAGACAGGCAGCTTGCAGATAACCAATCACAAGGCAGTGGTGGTGTATAGCCAATCCCAAGAATGTTGTTACTAAGGCAGAATTATTTGAAAGGAACAATCAGAAGCTAGCAAACATGTATCTACCCCTAGATTTAAAGACGTGCACTTCCTCCCTCTCATCAGCCTCTGGATCAGTGGTTCTCAACCTTCCTAATGCCGCGACCCTTTCATACAGTTCCTCATGCTGTGGTGACCCCCAACCATAAGATTATTTCCGTTGCTACTTCATAACTGTAATTTTGTTACTGTTATGAATCGTAATGTAAATATCTGATATGGAGGATGTATTTTCATTGTTACAAATTGAACATAATTAAAGCATAGTGATTAATCACAAAAACAATATGTAATTATATATGTGTTTTCCGATGGTCTTAGGTGACCCCTGTGAAAGGGTCTTTTGTCCCCCATAGGGCCGCGACCCACAGGTTGAGAACCGCTGCTCTGGATGAACCTAATCAGAACCCAGAAGCTGAGTCCACTGATAATTACCTACACACCAGCCTTCCACCAAGTGGAGTAGTAAAGGCAGGATTCTCAAGACAGAAGCGGAGCCTATGTCTTCCAGGGGTCATATAGGTTAAGATAGGTGTGCATACCAGATGTGACTGTCATGGACCAAAACATTAGAGTCCTCCCTCAAAATTTTATAGGGCATTGGACAACATGTTTAAGCTCTTAATACATCACATGGATTGTCCTTAGAACTTTACCTAAATGACCTTTACAGTATTTTGAGATATGCCCTATTATTCTCACTTTATAGACCAGGCAACTGAGGCACATAAATGTAATTCTACATAATCAATTTAAATATTTGGTTTTTTCTTTAATTACTTTCCTCCAATTGAAAATGTATCATCATATTTAAGTCAAATATTAGAAAGCATTATAAGGCATCCCTTGGAGAAATTACAAGTTCGCTTCTAGAATACCACAATAAAGCAACTCAATAAAGCAAGCCGGACTCTTTTTTCTGGTGGAGGATCTTTCCTTCAATTAATAAAAACTGCACCACCTATGCAGCACAATAAAGCAAAACACCAGGTATGCCTGTATGTGGTTATCCAGTGAACAGGCTCTAAAACCATACCCAGACAGGTGTGAATCCAATTGCCATAATTTAATCATGTTCTTTAGCAAGATTATTGGGGTTTTTTTTATTAATCTTTGTGTTTGAAATTCCACATCCTGTTTCTCAGTAATTCCTGCAGTCTCCCTTTATATTTAAAATGCATCTAGAATCCCACTCCCTCTCACCACAACCACTGCTACTATTCCGAACAAAGTCACGCAGTCTCTTGCCTGGATTACTGCCTGTGGCCCCCATGAGTGTATTCTCAACCAAAGAACCAGGGTATCCTCAGAGAATATACTATGTCAAATCAGGTCACTCCACTTCTCAGAACTCCCCAGTGGATATGCACATGTCTGAAAATAAAATCCAAGGACGTTATAGGCCTTTCTGCCCATGTTATTTCAATGGCCACATCTCTAATGATTGCTCCTGTTTTCTTATCCCATCATACACATAGTAGTGCTTGCCATTTCCTTGAACAGAAGAACCACCACAGGGCCTTTGCACTTGCTGTTGTAACAGCCTGCACTACTCTTTTAACAGCTTCTTCACTTCCCTCAAACACCACTGTTCCAGTAGGTCTTTCCCTGATCACCCTATGTAAAACTACAACTTTGATTTCCAACATTCACTGCACTCTTTCTTGATGTATTGCTCTTTGTAACACTGATCATCTGGCATTCCATGTGTTTTATTTGTTTTGTTTCCTTCTAAGACAGTATAAACTCTACCAGGTCAAGGATTTTGTCAAGATTTTTAACTGTGTTGTCCATGACTGTTTTCCAATGACTAAAACATTTGTTGAATTGAATAAGAAGTCAGGGAAAGACAGGATCTTTTTGTAATTCAGGTAGTCTGTTCTCTCTCTGTGGATATCATTCTGATGGATGACTTTCCCTGAAAGGAGGTAGGATCAATGATTCAATGGTCATAAGGAAATATTAGTAATGTTTATTAAGAAAGATCAACAGAGTTTTATAATTATCAAAGTCACTTTAGACTATAATTTTAAAATCCATTCACCCCAACGTGTAATCTTAAAAAAGAATCGATTGACTTTATGTTTCTGTACAATGAACTACTGGTTGCAATTTTCTTTCAGTTATTTTTAATATGATCAAACTGTAAGCAATCAGGATCACACTGCTGTGAAACTTTTGCACCCGACTGTGAATCACAGGCTATCTCTAATAACTTAATGGGTGCTCTCTCTAAATACAATGCTTTCAGAGACAAACCCAGGAAGTGTTGAATAACTTGGCTTCTGTAAATATAGCCTTGGATTTTCCAATTTAAAGGTAAAAGTAGACTTCAACATGTCTAAGTGTCACCAGGAGTAGTTAGCACTTACATTACTTATTGAGAATTAGTTGATAATAATGCAATTAGATTTTTAAATCATCATTGCAAATTACTGAGCTCTATTTTTAAGAAGCATATTTTACAACACTAAGGATCCACAGAAGTTGTAGAAGGTAACATTTGTTTTTAAAGAATGACCTCTGAAATACCTTCTTTTAGCTTGCCTGTTTAATGAAGAATCACTCGTATAATTAGATTGCCTCATCTCTTTCTTGATTTATTCAGATGGGCAGAGAGAGAGGCAGCTACAAACTCCTGGAATCATCTCCAAGTCTAATAATACAGCATTTTCCACATGTTATTCAGCCTTAATTATGTGGTAGAAATTCAATACTAAAATATAGAGTTACACATTGTATACTTTAAAGGCATAATATTTTAGAAACTTTATACTGAATTTAGCTAAATTACTTCACTTATAGAGTAGCCTTCAAAAGATAATTGATATTTTCTAAAATTCCATTAGCCAAATTTTCATAATGGATATTGTTACTCAAGTTCCAGTTTGTATCCATTATTTCTGTGACAATTCATGCAGAAGCTGTATAAAGTATAAAAAAAACTTTACTTTTATATTAGATGTAGAACATTTTTTCCAAAGATCAATATACACTTTTTTTTAATTTTAGAAAGCACTGAGGTAAATGTAACAATATTCACTTCTGCTAGAAATTATACAGGATTTCTGAAAAGGCTAAACATGGTCAACCACTTCCATTTTGTAGACAGAAACATCTTCACATTTAAAAACAGACAAACGACACCATGTGACAAAGTGAATCTCCTCCTAATACAAGGTTCACTCTTTTTTTAAAAAAAAAAATATACTTTATTGATTTTTACAGAGAAGAAGGGCAAGGGATAGAGAGTTTGAAACATCGATGAGAAAGATCGATCAGCTGCCTCCTGCACGCCCCCTACTGGGGATGTGCCCACAACCAAGGTACATGCCCTTGACAGGAATCGAACTCGGGACCCCTTAATCTGCAAGGGCAACGCTCTATCCACTGAGCCAAACCGGTTTGGCACAAGGTTCACTCTTTATGTATTCTTCACTACACATACCAGGTCCTCAACAAGAAGAATTGATTTAAGAAAAAATGGGTCCTCGACTGAAGTCATTCTTGGAAGAATTCTGATCTATGTACCATTCACTGGCAGTGAAGAACACACACATATCTTGACATGTTAGAAACTATCACTTATTACTTCTTGGTTCCAAAGTAAGTCAACAGGAAGAGGCAACTACTCCACATAAAAAAGCGAGCACACCGGAATCTCCACACGTAGGTGTGATGAGTGAACTCTATGGGATGCCAGCGTGCTTTCTAAACGCAAAGCCCGTTTTTACTGATGATTTTGTCACGCACTCTCAAAGCCATTGCTTCAAAGAGGCATGCCCAAAGAGAGACTCTAAGTTTGAGAATTATTTTTCTCTGTTCAGCTGTTAAACTACCTCTCAGGAAACCGGTAACTCACAAAGTGAAATTAAGCAAGGTGACTCAATTATGTAGCTTTATGTTCCAGCTCCTGTACATGCTTTAAAAAGGCATGTTAAAAATCGTTTTACTCCTTAGCTGTCAGCAAGAGAACAACCAATCCACAATGGAATTCCATGGTGTGTTTCCATGGTTTTATAATCTGAGTTGTGCCCTCTGCATTTCCAGGGATCACTGCCAGTTAAATCATGGTGGTTATGATGAATTCTGAAATATCACGACTCCATGAACAGAAATGTGATTTCATGTGTCCAGCAAGTCTTTGAATTGGAGAGGTGTTAGAAAGACAGAGTTACAATCAAATGATAATACCTGTCCCTCAAGTACCTAGGTGACGCTTAAGGGAACTACAGGTTCTCTTCTATACTTCCAAATATCGGCAATTGAGAAAGATGCTAGAATTCATATTTTCGGTAAATGACGTATTTGAGACATTGCTTATTTGGAACATCTCTCTAAGGGTTATAAGACAAAAATTTCCCTGACACAGACTCTCAGAAGGCTTGGGGTGTCGGTGGAAAGGGTGTGGACAAAAATCATTGTACTGTTTTTATCACAACTTGGAATCAAGGGAGTCAAAAGACCTCACTCGTATCCATACACCCAAAAACATATTCACCATAGTAAGCTGCACATGTTCAAAGATAATCCTGAATCTTTGTCTTGTGTCATGGCTAGTTTCACCAAACAAAAGACACCCCATTCTTCTTATTTTGCCAGCAGTAACTCTTTTGGAATATCCTTACGCTATGGAATAAAAACACCACGGTCCACATTCTTCTATCAAGATCACTCTCAGTGCAGCTGGGAGGAAAGATGTAAAATGTGTGCAGATAAAACCTGCCTGTTAGATAAAAAATGTAAAATATTAAGAATTTTACTACTCAAGATATTCCATCATTCATCATTTTCTGAAAAAAAAAAAACCACAAAAACAAACAAAAACAAAAAAAAAGCTTTCAAGGAAAAAAAATGTTACTAAATTCAGATTTATCTGATCCAAATATAAACCCAAACTTTTTTCTACTTAAAAATGTATTCATTAAATAACTGGAATAGCTTCCTTTTTTATTCATTCACATTTCTTTAGGAAACAAGCATTGTTGTTTCTATGTTTCAAGGGCTTAAAAAAAAAAAAAAAAAAAAAAAAAAAAAAAAAAAAGCTAAGACCGTAGAAGAGAACATTTAAAATCAAGACATGACCAGACGAAATTATGAACAGGATGATGTTCAGGTTCCTCCCAGTGACCGCTTTCAGTTACCATCGCCTACCATTCTGCCTGGTCCCCACATAAAACCTCCAAAGGTCCATTACACCACAAAACCCTGATCTCCATGTTTTTTGGTATTTTTTTTGTTGTTTCTTTGTTTTAATCATGAGCAATGCTTACATAGGAAATGAATATTTTGCAGTGTAAGCACCTGCTAATTTTGAACATATAATGTTGCCTTTCTCTGGAATTCTAAATTGGTGACATCAAAAGACAGCTTCCACTGAGTCTAGAAAACTAACATAAATTCTTATTAATATTTCTATTATGGAAAATGTAATAAGTAAATGGTGAACATAATTGTAAAAAAATTTATACTTACAGAAATAAAAACACACATAAAGCTAAAAGCTAACATCTATTGAGTACACTAAATTTCATGCTCTAGACAAAGTATCTCCATATATTTCCTAGTGTACTTATATTGTCCCTGATATATATATATATATATATGTAAAATTTAGATTAAAAAACAAACACAGTCTTAAAATTATACCCGGCCCAATCTCCAGAGCTTAGACTTGATCCCATGGCTCTCTGATCCCAAAGTTCCAGCTCCTAACACTTATACTTTAATACAAGCTCCAATGCTTTAGCACTTATAAATTTATATTTAAATATAGTAGATTGAAAGTAAAAGAAATGATAGTCCTTTGGTATGTTACAGTAATTTCCCAGATATGTCATGTCATAGAAATGATTCTCTGTTGAGAATCTTGACTAAGAATACAAATTCAATACATGACCCAAGACAAGAGTAATAGTAATCATAAATGTGGGGATAGGATGTGCCATAAAAGTTTGTCAATCACAGTATATAATAAAGAGAAGACCAGAAATTGATGAATAAGTTAGTACATGCAATCTCGAGAAAAGGTTTCTAGTCTACACTGGCAGCAAAATTAAAAAAAAAAAAAACCCACACACATTACAATATGGTTACTTTATAAGTGCTTGTTGAGTTAATAAATAATTACCCGTAAGTAAATATGTAAATACATAAAGATACATAATTGGTATAGTATGTTTCTATATCTCAAGCTAATAAAATAAGCAATATTTCCTAATTAATTTTTGACTAGAAAAAAATGTTAAACAGTCTTAGGGAAATTAATTAGGATCTGGTTGAAAGAAAGCCCAAAGACATGAATTAAATTAAACATATTGCTTACACAGGTTTTCCCAGAAACTCATCACTTGCATCTGCAGTCCTCACCCTACATTAATTGTTACAGCTTATAATGATATTTATGATCATGTCAAGACCAGAAGGTCTATAGGCCCCTGAACTTGCTTATTAAAAATGGATAAATGAAACAATCTTATATAATAAAAGCCTAACATGCAAATTGTCCCTTTGACCCGGAGTTCAACCAGGGGGCCTGGCCTGCCAGTCAACCGCCTGCGGCCCCTCCCCCTGCCCGGCCCTGCCCCAGCCAGCAGAGGCAGGTGGCTGGAGGAAGGGAGGCCCCCATAGGCAACCAGCAGCTGGCAGCCACTATGGACCCTAACCATGCACAAATTTTGTGCACTGGGTCTCTGATTATATAATAATCACCTAAAATTTCAACATCTTAGATTTTCTCTCCCTCCGGGGTGGGCAAAAGTAGGTTAAGTTACCAGCCATAATTACCTAAAAGGTTAATCATAAGGAAGATAAAAAATAATAACAATAATAGTAACACCGTGGTTTGCTTGCCCTTGATGCACTTTTGCTGCATACTTCTCTGCTGTTTTAAAAACCTGTATTGGCATAACCGGAATTCAGTGTTGAATTCAATAAAATTACTTGTTAACCACCCTATAACTTTTGTCATGTTTTGAAGCATAGTTAAACAACAAAAATTATGAGGGAAATATGCTATGATTTTCTATATGATGCAATGGTACATCTTTTTTGTAAAACGCATACATGTGAAAGTAAATGATTCAAATAGATTTTTTTTAATTTAATACAAATAGTAATTTTATGAGTCATAGACAGTACTGTAAAAATACTGAATACAGTTACTAAATTCCTATTTAGATGTCAGGTGTTTTACATTGATTTTTACCAAAGCTTACCAAAGTCCTACGAGGTAGGTGACTCCCGTTATACATGAAGTTCGATTCTCTCTCCAAATAAATATAAATAAACAAATATTGGACATAAAACAAAAATCACTAACAGATAGTATAATTATCTACATGGAAAAATCTTAGAAATTAACTGGAAACCTATTAGGATTAATATGGTTATTCAGTATATTTACCATAAATAAATAAATAAATAAATATCAATAGGTTTTCATTTTGAAAGTAAAAAAGAAAAAATCATATTCACATTAATATAAAAAAGCTATAAAGTTCCCAGCAATGAACTTAATGAAAGATTCAAAAGACTTACAAGTAAATCAATAAATTTTATTGAATGAATAGAAAATCTGAATCAATGGAATATAAAACTTTTAATGACACTATTGTAAACATTTCAGTTATCCTCCTATTAATCTATACATTTAATGTAATTGCAATCAAAATCATAATTTGGTGGGGTGGTGGTTGTGGGAAGATAAAATTTGAGAAATTGATACTGTTATCAAACCAGAGAAACTGTACAAGTAGAGCCATTTACTTTATTGAGAAGTTAAATAGTATTATATTGGTTCCAAAACAATTAGAATAAAGAAGCAGAGCAGAAAATACAAAAAAAGATTTGTTTCTATGAGATTTAAACATATATATATGTATATATATGTGTGTATATATGTATGTGTATATATATATATATATATATATATATATATATATATTTACAAATCAATGGGAAATGGTAGAATTTGCAGTAAATTGAGTTTTAAAAACGGGATGTATGTTTGATATTCAGAGAGACCAAGTAACTAACTCAAACCATAAGCTAGAAAGTATGTAGTCATTAGACTTGAACTCTAAAGAACATACCTGAAACTCTGAAAGTCACTATTTCTCAAACTTGGCCTTACGTACCATACAGGAGTTCTTGCTGAGAAAGGAGGCCCAATTTTCCAGATGAGTAGAATGATTCCTGCACAGGTAACACTGCCTCAGGTTCCCCTGCCTGTGGTGGTGGTAATAGAGCTTCCCCTTTAATTCCCAGCTCATCCACATTCAAAAGGAAATTTTCTGCCTCACTTCTAAATTCTCCATAAAATGGGTTTCCAGCTCTAATTCAGATGTTTCCATTAATTCAATCAAATGACTCAATCTTTTTTGAGAACTATTAATACACATACTCAGCTGTGATCTAGATGTGTCTAATATCTATATCTACAAGGCATTTGTGGTGCTGAATTCATAGATTCTGAGATGTGCCTTCCTCTATTTCAGAATAATTCGATGAGATCACTAAGGTATGGAATTTTTCTGTAATAGCTTCAATCTTTAATTTAAAACTGTTCCCCAGTATTAAATTGCATTATTTGTGAAGGCATAAACTTTATACACTATTGATCAGGTATAACTATGAAGAAAGCAGAATAATGTGATAAGAGTGCTTCTGGTAGGAATGGAAGAAGAAAAATTTTGGTTTAATAAAAATAATCAGGAAGGGCTTTCTTGAGGAAGAGACATCAGAGTTTATTCTAATGAGACTCAGCCATCTAAGGGCTGCAGAAAGAATGTTCTAGAACAACCACAAAAATACAAGTGTAGAAAACCCAGGATTTACATGGCTAAGCTTATTTCACACTTGATGACCAAAGCAAGAAAACTAGTATAATAGCATGGTAAATCAGGGTGTGGGGTGGTACTAGAATATGATACTATCAGAGAGGTAGTCAATGACTGCCACATTTGGTGCCCTAAATGACATGATAACAAGTTTGCAACTCGAATAAAAGCCAAAGAAAACTCAAAGAGGCTCTGCAAGAGCCATGTTTAACAGAAATATAATAATAACACCATGCCTAACTGTTCCAAAGAGAAGAGGAATCCTAAAGTAGACAGGGTAGCTGAAAAACCAGCTTATCCTTCGTTTTAAAGAATAAAAGTTGTCCAGCCAGCATGGTTCAGTCGTTGAGCATCAACCTATGAACCAAGAGGTCATGGTTCAATTCCTGATCAGGGCACATGCCTGGGTTGGGGGCTTGATCCCCAGTTATGGGGCGTGCAGGAGGCAGCCAATCAATCTCTCATCACTAATCTCTCTCTTTTCTCTCTCTCTCTCTCTCTCTCTCTCTCTCTCTCTCTCTCTCTCTCTCTCCCCGTCTCTCTCTCTCTTTCCCTTTCTCGATGAAATCAATAAAAATATTTTTGAATTTAAAAAAAGAATAATAAAAATTCAGCCAATTAAGACTTCATATACTCCATTTTTTCCCTAAAATCTCATCATTTTAATATTGGAGTAAATATGATTTAAAGTTAGGTAAACTTGAATAGCAAATGTTGAATAAAACTTATAAATAATGTCTAATCCATATGTCTCTCTTTAACATATTTGAAAAGTGTCCATTGGGAGTTAATAGGAGGAAATAGCTTGATCAATTATTTTATCAGGAAAGGGACTCAATACAAAAAAATTCATTGTATCAAATTTTGCAAAAGGTAAACTAATACATCCCACCTCCAGTTTCTAGCTAATTCCTCTAAGTCGTTCTTGACCTAATCTTTCTATCTAAAAAACTGTGGCTAATTAAGCTAATGAAAACTAATAATTACATTTCCCTAGAAATAGTTTTAAGCTAATTCCTTGTCTTTTATTACTTGCTAGGCTATATTTTAAGAAAAATTATTTCCATAAACATTATTTTGGGTTTCCTTAAAAGTAAAATCTGCATGTATTTAATTCAATTTTAAAAAAAGAATAAACATATTAAGCTTTATGATAGAGGTTTAAGCGTTATAAAAGTAGTAAGAAAATGTATAACTAATTTAATGAGCATTCTAACAATGAAGATTAAGCTAATTTTCTGTCACATAATACACTAAAAATCTAACTCCAAAAAGATGTATAGATTTATTCAACACGGTGTGTGCATTTTACAAAGATTATGCTAGTCCAAATCTTTGCTTTATTCCACGTTGGTTTTCAAACTGCACCAAACTTACACTGTGTCTTAATTATTTTCATATTCTTATCTGAAATCTTTCACAGAAATATTAAGTGCTTCATAAATGGTTACTTAATTAAATTGAATGAAATCTCACTATCATTTGTCATGAAGTAGATTCAATAGCACATTGAGTCTGGTGTTAGGCTGTCTTGATTCAGACTCAAATTCAGTGCCTTAAGAAGTATCGGTAACTGAATTTTTCAAAACACTCTCATTATGAGAAGGTTCAATTAAAATATTGATCTCTAAAATAGTTAGAAGATCCCTAAGCTATTATCAACATGATGTTCTAGTTTGCAGTTACACTTTTAACGGATACTTGCATGCAAAAAAATAGTAATGATTTTAATGCACTTGTCAAGTCTTAATGAGCATTCTAGCAATGAAGATTAAGCTAATTTTCTGTCACATAATACACTAAAAATCTAACTTCAAAAAGATGTATAGATTTATTCAACAAGGTGTGTGCATTTTACAAAGATTATGCTAGTCGAAATCTTTGCTTTATTCCACGTTGGTTTTCAAACTGCACCAAACTTACACTGTGTAAGTTTGTTCCTGTTATTCTGTGTACTCCACAGAGCTGACTTCTAAAGAAGACCGGGAGAGATAAGCATGTAAAATCAGTATCAGAATGTATTACAAATACATATACAAAAAATTTTTAGAAATTAAACCATTTCTGAAAATCTGTTAAAAGATTTAGTGACCTCACATTTACTAATCACTCCCGATGCTACAGAATGCCACCATTTGTTATCTGCAAAGCAAAAGTACAAATGAATAAACTGTATCCAGCCATGTGTATAATTTCCACCAGTTGATCTTCAGGGCATTGTACTATAGTGGGTGTGTGACATTTTCTGCCTTTTCTATGTAACATAAAAAAGGTATTAACTTTCACTTAAAAAGAAATAATGAAGGAAAGAAAAGGCAGCTTGTGTTTGTACATAAACACCGGGCATGGAGATCCTATACTACCTCCTAGGAGAAACCAGGGAGCCAAAATAATGAGCTTAAAACCTAAAAAGTCTGTGCCTGTGGTTCAATTACTTGAAAGCAGTTACTAAATAATCTCTTACATGACTCTAGCGCATTTTCCCTTGTAAAATCTGCTACTTTGTGTATCCACCCCAGAATTCTGTCTTCACTTTAATTGCTGTTAAGCTCTTTGCTCTAGATTTTATTTTCTTGTCACTTAGGTTACATTCAGTGTTCTACTTTTATGTTTAGCCTCATTGTCTCAATCTTTTCCTCCCACCTAATGCATATGAAGTCATTTATCTTTTCATATTTCTATTCAGCCTAAGTTTGGATTCTGTATATGTTTTCTTTTCTTTTTAAAAAAAAAGTATGGTTTCTCCATTTCCCCTTAACTCGTTAAAATGTCCAAAATTATTTTCCTAGTGCTTATATCTTCTTTATTACTAAATATCACAAAGCCTCACCATTATGTATTAAGTTGAAAGAGATTTACTCACCAATTTATTGTATCTTAGAAATGTATTTCTAGTTTGCCATGAAATCAGATGCATATTAACCAACTAAAGTGTCAGTAGCAAAATTATTTTATTGCCAATAATAAATATCAGCTGACTTATGAAATTTTTTATGGCGGGGAGTAGTACAAAAATATAGGACAGAAGTCATTTTTAGTAATTTGTGATCAAAACGCCACAATTTCTATAATAAGTAAAATTTTTCAAAAGAAAAGGGAATAAGTCAAAAGTACATTTGCCTTAAAAGAAAGAAGGCTATATTTAATTACATATAGCTTTCCCCAATGAGATTATAATAACAAATATCAGCCCGAATTCTATTTGTTACCATATATTTTCCAAATTGTATTGAACGTATTTCATACGATTATTTTTATCATTGCTTTTATTTAATTATCATAATTTGCATTATTTACATTTTTATGACTATTTACTTAAGTTTTTGGTAGACACTATTCACAGTGCATTAACTTTTACACTATTCACACTACATTAACTTTTTGCCCTCAAGAGCAAAAGCTATCAAACTCCTGTTCAGTGATCCATGACCAACATAAAAAATGGCATTCACAGGTATAAAATATTCTCACACTCTCACACATTTAGTAATTATAACTCATAATTACAGTTAGTCACATATAATATATGCCAAATAGACACTGAGGATTTGGGATATGTATATTTTTTGCAAGTAGATTACCCACCTATTTTTCTCCCATTCAATAAATCATTAGAGGTATGAGAAAAGTTATGGGAATAGTTTTGCCTATACTCTAGTTTATTTGAAAAGAACTAAACAATTTAAAAAACTGACACTTAACTAATCCTGGTCACAAATTAATTGAGACACACTTCAGAGGTGATCATGACGTCCCATGAGCCTGGCAACTGCTAACCTAGGGTTCCATTTCAAACCCAACATAAGGTAGGAGGCGATGATAATAACAGCCTAAACTGCAATACTGCTGCAGGTGAACATCTTTGTGGTGGGCAGAATAATGACCTTCAGAGATGCCCAGGCCCTAATCCCTGGGAGCTGTGAATGTGTTAAACATACATGGCAAAAGGGATTTTGGAGCATGATGAAAAATAAAAAGCTTGAGATGGGAGATTATAATGGCTTATCTGGGTGAGCCCAAAGTGATCAAAGGGGTATTCATAAGGGAAAAAGAAGGCAGGAAGCGCAGAGTTAGAGAAGATATGAGAAGGGAAGCAGATACAAGAGTGATGAGACTGCCGGATGAGGACCAAAACTGGGGAACGCAGGCCGCCAGGAGAGGAAGCTGGAAAGACCAAATGGATTCTTTTCTAGTGTCCTCTGAAGGAATGTGGTGCTGTTGACACCTTTGGTTTTAGCCTAGTGAAACCCATTTTAGACTCCTCACTCCCAGCACTCTAAGATAATAAACTTGTATTGCTTTAAGTCACTGAGGGTAGTGTTCAGGCGGTGAAGACACGGTCGTGTACAATGAGTATCTCCCGAAGCATCTGACTCGCTGCCTAAAGAGAGTTGAGTTGACGGTGACTCAATGACAGCAAGGATTCAGGGAGATATGGACACCTCCTTTGTACACCTCTTCCTTCATCAAATCAGAACCATTCATTGCTTTTATTCTTCCTGTTTTCCCTATTTTACCACATGAAGGGACACTCAATAAAATCAAGGGTCCTATGACTTGGATTACATTTAGCTTTAAGTCCTAGATCTAGAAATCATACCTGTCTGTCTGTCTATCTATCTATCTATCTATCTATCTATCTATCTATCTACCGACCTAGCTAGCTAGCTAGCTAGCTATCCACCACAGAGACCTAGCAACACCGAGAGAACAGAGGGCAAATGCCTGGACCTGACTAATGGTCACAAGGACCTCACTGATGGTCACAAGGACCTGACTGATGGTCACAAGGTCTGGGTCGCTGGCAGGCGAAAGATAACATCTTGACCCAAGTTATGTTTCATCTCCTGAGCCCTAAGGTGGAATTACCTTTCCCATGGAACTAGACAGAGGAACACTGAAACCGTTCTCAGAACTGTCCTCAAGACTTGAAGAGGTAGCTTATTACCCTAAGCTCACCTCGGACCACCCAGCTTCCAGCACAACTCAAACCCACTAACCCATGGTATCTTATGACTTTGCCCTATAGAATGTGTAACCTACCGGCCACTGGGAGTTCTAGCTTTTGAGCATTAGCTTTCTATTCTCCTGGATGGAGTCATTCGTAATAAAATAGACAATGTTTCTCCACTGCAATTCTCAGTGTTTAGTGTTTGGCTCTAGTGCTAGGTAGATGAACTCCTTCTGTTCCCATGACATTAAGGAATGAGAATACATAAAAAAAATTAGGCAGTTTAGAAGACAAAGTGAAAAGTGAATAATATAAATAAATGATATTATTTGCTTTAAGAGTGAAACGAATTGCATTCTTGATTACATTAATTTTATTTAGTACTTTTAACATAAGCAATAATGTCCTTCTCCATAGTGATTGCCACTTCTACAGAAAACCACATATTTTTAGTGAAAATAACAATTTCCAAATTTTCAAATAAAGACCAATCTCATCGTTCCATTTTTTCATTTTCAAAAGTATTGATTTTTGTACCTTTATTCTAAATTATGAATTGTTCATTTTATAATCATTCATCTGAAATGTAAAGCAACATGGCAAAGAAAGCACTCTCTTTCCAACCAGTTAGTAAGACATATAACATACCTTTACACTCAAAATACATCACCTTATATTCCTGTCATAGTTCTATGAAGAAAGTTTAAATTAAGAGACACATTTTAAAAAGAAAAAAAAATTGTTGTTATACATAAAATCTAATATACTAGCTGCACATCACTCATGTCATATAAGGTATTTCTTAATTAACAAACTTATCCTTTATGTGTTAAAGGAATCAAGGGAGAGGAAACTATAGTAGCTACCTGGTCCCTATATATTTCAGGCTGATCAACAGAGGTTGAAACAGTAATCCTTCCCATGTGAGCCTAGATAAATGCCCAGAAGGCATTAAAACACTTTCGACTGCTGAGGGAATGAGCTACCGGAGGCCAGTTTTCCTACAGACTCGCAGAAAGCTAGATGGAGTTGAATATTTAATGTTACATAGTGTTACGCCTGATGTTCATATCTAAAGAATGAGTGAGGAATATGAGTCCATAGTAGTGTCGCTATAACCTATGTCTACATTATGTTAAGCAGAAGGCAGTCGTTGTATCTTTAAAACTATTGCATCCTAACACATTAAGTTTGTGAATCAATCAACAAATATGCATTGAAGTGATTACTATATCCTAGGCACTCTAATATGCAGTAGAAACTTGCAAATGAGGAATTTTTTTAAAAAAAGAGAATAAGGAGCCAGTCTTGTTATTTTATAGTCCTGTTGTTGAAAAGGCCATGAATAAAGGAGATCAAAACAATTGTCACATGCTAAACATTTGGCACATGAGTAAGCCATTCATATTCTGTTTTGTTGGAAAACATTTCAAAAAAGTTGATATTTGTGCTGTGTTTACAAAAGGATTTTAAAAAAAGGATTTCTAACTGTGTCTGTGTCTCATAATGTTGAAAAAAAGCACCTTGTCTAGAATATTTGATTTTATATAGAATTAAGAGATTTAAAGAATATCTCAATGGAACTGACTGAATTGATATAAATATGGCCTAGTCATACACAAAGGCCTTCTTATCTTCACCTAACACCACCCGTCATCACGTTTTCTGATACAGTACAAAAAAGATTACACAGTAATAACTATACTAGGAATTAAAGTATAGCAGTTATTTTTTTCTCTTTTTATTAGTTCATTAGCTAATACATTTTAACTTTATATTAAAATTAACCCACACCCAACAGTGATATTTTAATAGCCCAACTGTACTATGTAAAGAAGTTAAAGCAAAACTAGAAAATACATACTTAAGAAACAGCATCACCCTCACCAAAAACCATTAACTCCAGCATCTGAAGCAATGGCCCAACATTTCTCCACACTTAGGTACAGCTGAACTCCAACAATGCAGTAAAATGCTATACTTCAGACTTGAGCATACATTCCTTTCATTTCTGTCTAGTTGCTACAGGGCACGGCTATTCATATCTACAAAGCCTGCTGGATTTACATGTAAGGGGAGAATGGGTTGAGATGAAGGTTGTATCACAAGAGAAAGCATGGAGCACAATAGAACAGAACAAGAGCATGATTGTCTGAGGCACCTCTTACGTACACTGCATGGATTGTGAGTGTCCGGTTCTTTTTCAGATATTTATCAGGGGCAGTTAACTATCATTCTTTTTGTTGTAGAAAATAAATGGATAGGGGTGGGGAAAGATGTCATGAGTAGAGGAGAAAGTTATGTGTGGAATGAAGGGGGAGGATGATGGGAGGGAATAATTTACCAAGGTTCTTTACATCATGCAAGCTTAATGACCGTGCACATTCTATTCACACATACACTTTGCAACCTCCAGGGAGACTTAAATACTTGTGACAATGCCAGAGTCTCCTGCAAAGTTTAAAGTGTAATGTCTCTGCAAGACAAAAGTTTAAAACCTGTGAAAGTAAAATGTAACACTTTTGGTACCTTTGTAGAAGGGAGGGGGAAACATATTTGTGTCTGTAATTTTTGTTTTCAAAATTACAACTGTTTTATAAACCAACATATATATCCTAATGTGTAAGCAACTATGACCAAGAAACAGAGAATTTATTTAGCTCTCCTGACCAATAGATGTGGGTGACACTTAATAACAGCTCAGAGCTTCTTTATGGGAATGTATCAAAGGATGTTACTTGAGAAATGAATATTTAATTGGAGGGACTGGTTAGAATCTGTTATCATTTAAACACATTCAGATTTATATATGTCCATGTAAATTTTAATATGTCTACATATACCAATGTCTACAAATAAAGTTTAGAATCAACATCTGCAACTGCATCTTAGAATATAAACGTACCCTAAGTTTACAAACATTTGAGCAATTAATTTCTTTCTGTAAGACTGATCTACATACTAGAAATATTAAAACAATTGATATAAAAATTAAAAATTGTTTTTAAACCTAAATATTTTGGGACAAATTGCAACTATTTGTATACAAGAAAATTTAAAAGCTAGCATTACTAACTTGGTTCTCAATACTACATAATTTTTAATAGAAAATTTTAATTTCCCACTACATTTGTTAATTTACTTTATTGGAACAAACTCAGAATCTAGGATGAGATAACACTGTTCAAGTTCTAGCTTTGACATTTTCTAGTTATGCAAATTGGGGCGAATCACTTAACATGTCAGAGCTAGGTAATTTCAGCTATAAAACAAGAATGATATTTACCTACCTATATCGTTGTGTGAGGATGATGTAATTGCATAAAATGTCCTATGATTATATAAAGAATCAAGCATATAACTCTATAGCTGTTAGTACTTACATCTCATCATCACCTCCGCCCTCCTATAGTCTGTAACCCTGAAAACTCCATTTTGAAAAAAGGGTCTATGATAATTCCCCATTTGAGGTCCAAGGGACAACAGGAGATGTGCTAAGGACTATTTTTAGAAGACAAACTTAAACTCCTTCTGCTTTCAATAACTGAGATATTTTAAAAATGCAAATGCCTACTAATTGTACTTATATTAGAGCAAACAAGACACCTTCCAAAAGCAGATAATATATAACTAGGGTACTACTAACTAAGATTAGTGTGTTTGGGGTTCGTATTTGCCTTATATTTATTTCATTGATATCTACCACATGTTGACAGCCTATTTTTTGTGAAAAATAATTTTTTACCTCTTTGTATAACAAACGAGGTATGCTTTTCAGTGTTCCATATAACTATTATATCAAGGTTCTTTGTTGTTGCTATTATTTTTTTAATTTTAATTCTTTGTTGTTTATATTTTAAATTTTTTTAATGGTTTTTACCTGTCTATCAGAAAAATGTATTTAAGTGTTACAGAAAGAAACTGAGGCATGAGGATATAAGAGGCCTAGCGGGCTGTATTCATGTTTAGGACATTTAAACCTAATTTTGTTGATCTTTTAGACATCTCTGACAGAGGCAGAGCAAGTATTTTCTCTCCAAAATCACTGGATGCAGTGCCGGAAGCCGGTCCATCCTTGCTGCTTGACACAGTCGCTGCAGGAAAGAAACATCTGCACAGCATAAGTTTCAAGGGACCTGGCGTATATAGCATACTGTTCTTAATATGTTTGCTCCCCTTAGCGCTGTGTGTTTTAACCAAGGTCACCTCTCCGAGAAAGGTTGTTTCCCCAGGTAGGAACTTTTCCCTGAAGTCAGGGAGGGGATGCCTCTCCTAGAAAGGTTGTTTCCCCAGGTAAGAATTTTTCCCTGAAGTCAGGGAGGGGATGAAACTCCTTAACTAAGTGCCAGGTGGGTAGTTAATCACTTTAACTACAATCATGCTTAAGCTACATAATCTTTACTCCCTGGAATGGAGATAAGAAACGCCCTAACCTTTGTAATAGAAATTGACAGGATTAAAATCAACTGGTATAAATATGGATGTAACAAAACAATAAACAGCAGAACCTCTCTGGAGATCGAGACCAGAACTTGGCTGGAGATCCTGGCTAGGCTGCTGATCAACTGAACGCTGTCTCCGTGTCATTTCTCTTCGCCGACTCCGTCTACACCTTTGGGAACCCCTGGACCTGCTGAGGTTGGACCCCGGCAATGCAGCACATAATTGTAAAACTTTCATATGTCAGCAGAGGCAATACTGTATTTCTTCACCTCTCTAACTTACTGTGCTGAGGCACTCAAAGATGACAACTTGCCTTCTTATTCACTGAGAAGACAGACTAACTTAGGGTGATTTCTCTTTCATACAACCCAAAACATGCTGTGGGATTGAAAGGTTCAATGACAACTTAGCATGAAGATGCCCATCTGAAAAGCTAGCTAATATCTGAGAGTACCCCTGACACTGATATACTTCAGACAAGAATGTATATGCATAAAGCACACACATTTTTAGAATCTGCATAGAAATATGAAAACTTTTGAATTATGTGCTCCTGTAGAAGGGTGAAAATTGTTCAGCAATAAATAATTTACTGTTTCTAAAAAAGCTTAAAGATTCCCATGAGCCTACGATGAGAACTGTTCATTAGCCAAAACCTTTAACTTCCAGTAGAAATAAGCACTTTATATTTTGACCAGCGCTAGCTGCTGGACCCAGTCAGCAAACAGGAGCCAAGTAATGAGTACCTGCAGGAGCACACGAACAAACAGTGCAAACTTAGTAAGTCACTTTGACTTTCTGGGTTTGTCTCCATCTTAACAAAGTGAAGCAGTTGGAATCCATTTTTGTTAAGATCTATTTTGATCATTACATTCCACATATACGTGAGATTACATGTTATTTGTCTTTCTCTGACTGTCTTATTTCACTTAGCATAATAATCTCTATCTAATAAACAAAATAAACTGACAAAATAGGACCATAGACACAGAAACATGGAACAGACTGACAGATCTCAGGGGGAAGGTACCAGGGAGTGTGGGAAGAGATTAATTAGAGAACTTAGATGCATAGCCCATTGACACAGACAATAGACAGGTGAAGAACTGGGGTGGGGCGAGAATCAGGTGGAGGGAGTAAAAGGGGAGAAAATGGGGGACATATGTAATATTCTCAATAATAAAATAAAATTTAGAAATAAATAAATTAGTTTTAATAAAAAACATCCATCTTGATTCTTTGGTTCTCTGAGTTTTTCTTTTTCTTCTTTTTCTTTTTGTAATATAAAACATTAGGAACAATGACCATCATTGCAGAGCTCATTATAGAGGAGAATATGTGGCATATGTTTTAAAAAATAATGCAATGTCAATATTAAGACACTAAGAGTCCTAGCCCAGTGGTCGGCAAACTGCGGCCCCTTGAGTGTGGCTCTTCCACAAAATACCACGTGCGGGCGTGCATGTAGAGTGCAATTGAAACTTCGTGGCCACACTCAAGGGGCCAAAGAGCCGCATATGGCTCGGGAGCCAAAGTTTGCCGACCACTGCCCTAGCCGGTTTGCCTCAGTGGATAGAGCATCTGTCCCCAATGTCCTTGGGCTGCAAGCTCTATGCCCAGCCACGGGCAGGGCACCTGTCGGAGGCAACCAATCTGTGTTTCTCTCACACTGTCTCTCCTCCTCCCTTCCACTCTCTCTGAAAATCAATGGGAAAATGTCCTCGAGGGAGGATTAAAAACGACAACAAAAAGACACTAATACATAATGATAATTAGCATGGCAAGTCTGATCCAAGTTATAAAAAATTCTTGATCCTCATTTGTCAGTTAAATCATAACATAATGGATCTTGCTGCTGTATTTGACAGTGAGGACCTCAGTATAATATTCCGCTCATGAAAACATAAGAAAATTCATTTACATGATATAATTTTCTCAATCCTTGCCCACAACTCTGACAATCTAACCAGTTCCAAGGGGTTATTCACCAACACCCAGTTGTGTTTCCCTGGATGTGTTGCTTGAAGCAGCCATTATGCTTCTCTCCATCTCTCCTTGGGTGATTTCATGTGTTCTCCGGTTTTGATTATCAGCCATGTCCTGATGATCCCCAAATCTTTATCTCGGGCTCTGACCTTTCCCCTAAATTACAGACTCACATACCTCGCTGCTTATCCACATGAATTGACAAGTATCTCAAACTCAGCATAAAAATTATGCATCACCCTCCTAATCATACTCTCAATCTCCATAGATGACAACAGTTTAGCCCCAAGGCAACCAACAGAAATTTCTGCAATGATGAAAAATACCCTATATCTGCAATGTCCAGTATGATAGCCATAACATGTGGTTGTTGAGCATGTGAAGTGTAGCAAGTGGAGAACTGAATGATGAAGTGGATATTTGATGTTGGCATTCCAAATGTCTTTACCATTAAAACATGTGTTGGTGTATAGTAACTTCCTGCTGGTTTCCATTACCGAAGATGGGAGATAAGGAGAAAGATTGCAGATAGAACATAAACCACACTAATGAGAAGATTCTAAATCTCAGCTGCAACCTCAACTTATTTTGTATTGAATTGCATACAGAAATGAATGGAAAGAGGGGTTAGTTTTACAAATATTAGTCACAAAGCAATTGAAAAATACTGTTAATTTATCCCATAAGAAGAAAACAAGTGTTAAAACAATATGTTGTTAAAAACATCACACATCCATTTATTAACTTCACAAATATTTACTGAACACTTGCTATGCTCAAGGCACCATTCTAGGTGCTGGGCATTCTGCAAGAAAATAAACAGACATCAGTCATGACCTCAAACATCTTTTCTACCAAGCTGCCTTTCTTTTTGGGTTTCAAAATTCAAGTGTATTTCATAGTTAAAGGAGAACTGGGAAAAATGAATCAGGGAAAACAAGCACAAACATTTGCCTCCTGAGGCAGTGCTTTATAAAGAAAACTGCCACACACCTTTATTTAAAGCAGTATTTTGTTTTTATTCGATCTAATCTTTTTATAGCAGCCTTTTGGAGAAAAAGAAAATGCAATTTCAAGGAACAGCTTCAAAAGAATTCTTCTAACTACCTAATGTAAGATGGATTGCTGTAAAGAATGGCAATAAAATATACATTAACAACAACCTATGTAGATATATTCTTAGTCTTAAATCATTACAACAAAACTATATTGAAGTTGTCAGAAAATATGGCATGCCTTAAATAAGTGTAATAGTTTTGTAGTACAAATACTGATGAGATAAACAGGGTATGAGATTAAGTGACAGGTAGAAGAAATATAAATATGTAAGTGCTGATTAATTGTTATAGAATTGTACTCTCAACTGGTCATTCTTCTTAAGTATAAAAGACTGAGTCTGCCGTTTATAAATACCATGATGTTTCTTTCATTAGTCATCGTCTCTTAAAAAAAAGAATACTGGGTTGATTAATTTTGAAGGTTAAGAAACAAATATTCTGTGAGAAGTATTTAAATGCAGAAATAACTCACAATTAAAACAACAAAAAGAGTGTTATTCCATTTACACTTAACAGATAACATTTTGACAGGGTTTTTAAAGACAAAAAATATATTTTACATTTATGTCAAAATATATGAAAACAGAAGTTAATAAAATATTGGGAATATTGGAAAACACAAGTTAATAAAACTTGGAGACACGAGGAAGACATGAAAAATAAAGTACGACTTAAAACTTCCCAGTATAAACAACAGGTAAGTGAGGTAGGAAAAACAAGAGACTGATTTTCATAAGCATCGTAAAGAATGGAAACATATCTCATTCGTGTTTATCCATTCTACAACACAGACACACTACAGGCATTTACATGCTGTGAGCTAAGGAATAAATAACATTCATTTTTGCAATCAGTCATTTATTTCCATCTCCATGTTTTCACTCACAAATCTGCTAACAACCAAAGTAGTAAAGTGTTTTAAGTGCATTCAAATGTTTCATAGGTATGTTGTACAGGATGAAGTTTGGGGCCAAATACCAGAATACATTGATCCTCACATGCTAGGTCACCTTTAATGTGTGTTCATTGAGTTACTCGTTGATGAACAGTACTAGATTTGCACAGAATGTCTCCATAGTCTCAAAGATAGGCAGTTTTCTGTAAATCGCTTAAGGGAAGTCAGAGTGACAATCTTTGGTAACAAAACACATATGTGTGTTTATTAATAGGTATGTGTGTGTGTGTGTGTATGTGTGTGTGTGTGTCTGTGTGTTAGAGGACTCAGGCACAAAATTCATGCAAGTGGCTTGGCCCTTGTAGCCATGGCTTGCCCCGGGCCTCACAGCCCTGGCTTCTTCCTGCCGGTTGTTCTACTGTTTGGCCTAATTAGCATATTAGCTCTTTATTATATGGGATATACATACTAGTAAAACTGGGGCACATACATCTGATTATAAGCAGCAATTTATTTTATTTTACTCAATTTCTAAATTATTTTCATTTATTTTTAAATATGTTTTTATTGATTTTAGAAAGAGGAAGGGAGAAACATCAATTGGTTGCTTCCTGCACACCCCCCGCTGGGATCAAGCCCTCAATTTGGGCAAGTGCCCTGACCTGGAATCAAACTGGCAACCTCTTGGTGCATGAGATGACGCTCAACCAACTCAACCACACCACCCGGGCTCCTTTGCAGATGGTACACTTTACACATGGATAGTCTTATTTTATCTAAAAGAACAATCTAAATATTATTCTGCATAAATGTTTTCATATGAGAGGTACAAAGTAATTATTTTGTGTGTGTCTCCAGCCAGTTTCATTCAATTAGTGACTTAATCCATGACTCAGTTCAAAAGGTGATAATTGGCTCCTGTTTCAAATGTTAGAGTTACCATCCTACCTATAGTATGTGCAAAGACACTGGGAATTTTTTTTTTACTTAATCGCCTTGTCTAAATATTAAAGCAATAAAGAGAAGGGTAAATGACGTGCAAACCTTCCCCTAGGTAGAACCATTTCCCACTCGCTCTCACCCAATGATACATTCTGTACACAATAACTGCCTACCAGCAGTCAACACCTCTGGATGTGGAATTCAGAAACCTCCTCCTCTGCTTAGCTGGATGGAGTACTTAACAAGAATTAGTTTTGCATGAGGGGGTATCAGTAATCCGAGGAAGTCTCAAAATAATTACTCTACTTATCCTGCAATCCAATCATGTTACCTAGGAGTGACTGAAATGCTCAATTATTACTTTGAAATTAAGTAGGCTATTTTATTCTACTTTTTCACCATTGTGTTATATTTGAAAGTCATTTTTTTACAACTTCCACAAAAATATTGGTATATTTCTTATCTAAATTGATTTATTTCTTATACAAAAGCCTCTCTTTTTCTTTTTGTGGGTGAGTGAATATTCCCAAGCTACGTTCCTTTCCAGCAGAATTATTTTGCAGACACTTCTGGATTTTTTGTTGTTGTTGTCCTATACGTTTGTAAACAGGTAACAACAGATTTTTTTCATAGCATTTCTGAGATTAATTAAACATGGAAGCATCAATTTAGCAGCCTGAGGATCAATGGGGGAATGTATAACTTCTTACATTTATTTTACATTTTAAGGTGCATAGTTTTAAGGTTCTATTTGTAAAAGTAATACCTCCTGTCAAGCAGCAATTCAATCTTGATACAGTTAGAAGTACTTTCTATATTTTACACAACTATGTCCGCTTCCTATAAGGAAATTTTCAGTCCATTTGCCTAAAATGATTTTTTAGTTACCTCCAAAATTTTAAATGTTTCTTTCCTCCCAAAATAAGCAGTGGGAAATAATGATGTTTGCAAACAGCAATGTGCTACATATAGTGGGCGCTCAAAACATTTGTTTAAATTAACCCATAAAAGAATCACTAAAGTATTACAATCTATTTAGAAAGGGAAATGTGATTTAAAAAAAAATTAGAGAGGAACATTTAAACTATTACAAATGGGAAATCAGCAGACTATTGGAAATAATATTAGAATGACAGTCAAACTAGGTTCTTACCTAGTTCTGTCATTGTCTAGCTCTGTGAGGCTACAAAAGCCACAGGCTTAAAATAAAAGTTGCCGTGAAGCAGACAATATTACAACGTTGAAGAATGAACACAGGGAAGCCAGGAAATAAGATGTCTTGGTTTGCAATCCAGCATTTATGTGAACCTTTCTGGACATGTTTCCTCATTTTAAAATGAGAGAGTTGAATTAAATGACCTCCTGGTTCCTTTTCATCACTAGAACATTATAATTACTCTAAAGGCCCAGTGCACGAAATTCATGCATGGCAGGGAGGGGTTGGGTTGCCTCAGCCCGTTCTGCACCCCCTCACAATCCAGGATCGCTGGCTTCTAACTGCTCACCTGCCTGCCTACCTGATCACCCCTAACTGCTTGCCTGCCTGCCTGATCGCCCCTAGGCCCTCAGCCTGTCTGATCGCCCCTAACCACTCTGCCTGCCTGCCTGATGACCCCTAACTGCTCACCTTCCTTCCTAATTGCCCCTCACTGCCTCTGTCTCAGCCCCTGCCACTGCGGCTTTGTCCGGAAGGACGTCTAGAAGATAGTTCCGCAGTCCAGTCTAATTACCATATTATGCTTTTATTATTATAGATGAAAGGGACAATAAGTAATCACATAATCCAAACTGCTAAGGTTAAGCCCTAAAAACTTCCTAAGTTTGGTTTTATTTGAAATTTGCTGGAGAAGGCAAATATGAATAAACTAATGGGAAAACAAACAGCAACAGTCACAGAATACCTGTTTGTTGAAAGGATGGATGGATGGATGGATGGATGGATGGATGGATGGATGGATGATGGATGGATGGATGATGGATGGATGGATGGATGGATGGGTGAATGGATGGAAAGAACAGAAACAGAGTGACTATAAGTAACATTTTTATCTATTATTTGACATGTGTCTTTCTACAAATTATGCATGTACCCATTTTATATTATAAGGAATCCTTTGAAAAACTTAGTAAATTACTCAGAATCACTAAGACATATATAAAAGTTTGAGATATGCTTCAAACCCACGCATTTGGAGTCCTCTGAATGGATCAGATAGTTACTGTGACTTTTTCTCCCCTTCCTATTTTCCTGCTTCCCCCGCCTTCAGCACCTCCCTATGCAACACCCTTTTGTGCTCTTCACCAATTACACTTAATCAGTGCTCTCTGGCTATTTCTATTATCCAGACACATCCTTTTACCCCTCTCTTTTTTCCCACTCTCTTTTCTAGCCAAGTTTGATATAGTTTTTTTTTTTCTATTTTAAATTCCGTATCTCATTTTAAAATGATATAATAGTGTTAAAATTTAATCTACAATGGAAACCAGGCTTGGTAATTTCAAGAATAGACAAAACCATTTGAGCCACGTAAACAAAACTAAATCTAGCTTATTTTATGAACACAAGCGAAACTGAGGTTATTTCTTGTAAATGCCTCTGACAATCATAAAAGAAACTTGCCATCTTCCTAAAAATGGTATCAGATAATCGGGTTCAAACAACCTTCTCACCATCTGGAAACCCCCCACAGTAATAACCAATTGTAAAGGTTTACAACTTCCTCATTTTCACTTTATAAGCCACCCTGTCACTTCACACCCTTGAGTTTTTATTTTTGAGAGCTCTAAGTTTGTGAGCTATTCTTGTATGTACAATAAACTCAACAAATATGACCTATTGGTTTACTATTTTTGGATTTTGGGCAATAGATAATAAAGTAAAATCAGTGCTATGTCTAACAAGAGCAAAAAAAATGATAATCATCAATTTTAAGTAAAATTAAAACCAGAGTCACCAATTATTACAGATACTGGACGTATTTAAAACACCCTAAAAGTTCTCAAAAGTCTTTATTCTGCTTTAAATAAAATATGTTTTATAACAATATTCAATAAGCTATCATCCAATTTACAAGTTTTAAATATTACTATAATTTCAACAATAGTAACTTCCTTTTTATCCTTTGAAATTATATATAATTTTATCTGCAATAAATATTAAATTGCTTTTTTTTAAGGCCTAAATGAAAACTATCAGTTTCCTTTACAACTTATCTGACATATTTCCATTTAAAACTTATTCAATGGTTACAATGGTTTCTTCTTAGGAAAATAATTATTTTTCTCTTTATTATATCAGTTCACCAATGCTGATTTGTAGATTATAAGGATCAATCAAATCCAATTTTTTCAAAAAGTTTAACTGCTTTAATAGTCTAAAAATGACAAATCTAAAGAAACCAAACATACAACAAATAGTAGATATCTTTCTTTATATCATTTAATTCACTATGGAAGCGCTTTTTAAAATCTACATAAAATACAATGATGGCAATCTTCAAATAATAATAAACACCTCAGTACATATTCTGATTACTGCAAATAGCATCATCTTACTATTTATAGATGTTCCATAAAATAAAGTTTTGAATGTTTAAGGTAAAAAATACCTCAGTGTTTTCTCCCAAAATGAAACCATTGTGACCTCTGCATTTGAATATCTCTTAGGATAACATAGTTGCAGAGGATTAGGCACTTGGAAACACTAGGGGAAGAATTAAATGAAATTATATTTTATAGCAATTGTACACTTCCTTTCAGCATGATTGCCCAAAGGAAATGTCATATATCTATATATCTAGACCTAGATATATAGATATAGATAGATATAGATATAGATATAGATAGATATAGATATAGATATAGATATAGATATAGATATAGATATATAGATAGAGATAGAGATAGAGATAGAGATAGAGATAGAGATAGAGATAGAGATAGAGATATAGAGATATAGATATAGATATAGATATAGATATAGATATAGATATATACTGCTGTCACTCTTGGACTGCAATTGCCACCTCAGAACCATGTGATGTAACTTGTTACTTGCAGTTCTAAAAGACGTTAACATGTCTTGAGTTCCAAAAGTACTGAGCACTATAAAAAGCTATGCAGATTTTCATGTCCTGGGTTACTGCTTTCTAAAGACAATCGTTGCAGCAATTCATTACATATTAATGGTGCCAGTGTTTTTAAGTTAATGTGTTTGGAGCGTGAGACCTCAAATTTGAGACCAATGCATTGATTTATATATTTGTGTTTTTAACAATATAACACATTTCAGATTCTCAATGCCTTCAATACTCTAGTCTCACCATACCTAGTCAACCTTTTTATTTTTTTCTCAACCTTTTTCAGTCCTACAAGGGACCAGTGTCATGACCTTGGGGACATCCAGTGCTTATTCCTGTTTCTAAGATATTCCCTATGTTCTTCTTTTTGGACAGAGCACCAGCTTTCTTTAGCTCTACTTATTAATTAGTGAACTTTTCAATATCTTCATAAGAATGTAGCACATACTGATCTTGACATTCACAAAATGCAATTGCACATATAATCTGCAATATCAAATAAGTTCACAACAGGCTGTTTTTTGTTTTATATCTGGTCATTATACATCTACAAGTAGAATGCAAATTTCTTGCAAAGAGAGTTGAAGTCTATTATTTCATGATTTGTTGTTACCCACTCCAGAAAAAGATATAACCAGCTGTCAACACTTACACTGTTCCAAAGAAAGCAAAGATATTTTTCTGACAACACATCTATGCAGGGAATAGGACCAGCTTCTCTCTGTTTTACCTAGTCACAACCCCTCATCATCAGCTCCAGCATGGAACAGAGTCTGCCTCATTTGGGGAACCTAGTATCATGGTGATTTTATACACATACCTACTATAAAAGGATTCCCACTATCCAGGTAATTAACACATCCATCTCTTCACATTTTTTATGTTTTATTTTTGCGAGAACACTTAAGTTGTACTCTCTTATAAATTTCTATTATATAGTACACTGTAACAACTATAGTCACCATGTTTTATATTAGATCCTTGGAAGTTATTTATGTTATAGCTGAAAGTTGGTACCATTTGCCAAACTCTCCCCTATGTAATTAAATACCATCTTCATTCACTGATGGACACTTAGGCTGTTTCTGTTGTAAATAAACCTGCAGTGAATCAGGAGAGTGTGGTTATCTCTTCATTATTCTGTTTTTCATTTCTTTTGGGTATGAGGACTGGAGTGTTTGTAAAATCTCTTATTATAAGATAAATGAAACATGAAACCACATTCCAAATTGGCCTATTCCTTTTCCACCTATCACTGTTTTTGTTATTTTATCTGGGGCAAAAATCATAAAAGAAATTCAAATTTCCATTGTGCATACATAGATTCTTTTACTGGTAATTTATTAATGCTATTAACACATGCTAGAGTATAGTTAGTACTAATATATATATTGGAGCAGCGCTACTAGCATTAACAATTTACCAATTATTATACCTATTTTATATTTTCATGATAGTCAACAACAAATCTAAATCACATTTGCTCAATTATCCAGCCAAAAGAGAGATTTTCAATCCACATTGACTGTAGCTTCCTCTGATTCAAATTAGAGACAAAGTAACTGGCACTAGAAGATCTCTACTACTGTAAGTGAGCAAAGTCTATTTCAGTTGCAAAAATCAGAAAATCCTTTTGTATATCAACTACCATTTATAGCTATGTTTAATCTGTTAGATATTTAATAATGACAAATGTACCATATGCCAATAAAGCTTATCAATTGTAGGTTTGTATAATTAATGGGCATAGTACATGATGAAAGGTAGATCCATAAATGTTTTGGTTTTATTTTTTTAATTTGACTCGTCTACTAAGGGGAAAGGAAAGGGAAAAAGAGGGAGGTAAAATGCATTGAAACTAAAAATATATGTACTGTCACAACAACTCTTTGATATAGATATTACTATCTCTGTTGCACAATTAAGGAAACAGAGCTCAGAAATGGCAAATAAATTGCGCAGCTAGAAAGTGGTATGTAGCTCATTTTTATCCAGATCTATGTGGCTCTGAAGTCTTTCTTTTTCTTTTGTACTGTTGCTTCTTTACTTCTGTTATTCCTTATAAACAAATGGGTAGAAAATAAAGTTACTAAGAATTTAATTTGGCCCAAACCGGTTTGGCTCACTGGATAGAGCGTCGGCCTGCAGACTGAAGGGTCCCTGGTTCGATTTCAGTCAAGGGCATGTACCATGGTTGCGGGCATATCCCCAGTGGGGGTTGTGCAGGACGCAGCTCATCGATGTTTCTCTCTCATCGATGTTTCTAACTCTCTATCCTTCTCCCTTCCTCTCTGTAAAAAAATCAATAAAATATATATTTTTAAAAAGAATTTAATTTGAAAAGTCTGGAGTTCCATAAATAAGATCACCCACCTGAAGAAATTTTTAATGGCAATAGAAGCTGAGAGGTAAAAAGTATATAAATGGAGAGAGTAATGTTTCTCAAACTATTGATGCTAAAGGAATAGGTTGTTTGTTTGGTTTCAATTGCCACTCTACAATTTTTTTAAAATATGTAATTACTAGAAAAACATAAATTACTATAAAATGATCATGTGCTTGGATGTCACAGCAGTGTCAAATTGCTATAAAAATTTCTAAATGTTTACTCTCAATTTTTTGTATTTACCTATAGAGAAACAGCAGCAATCAGTGGACCATACTTAGCAAAATTAAGCTAGAGTACAGGTAATAAAAAGAAAGTAAATTTAACACATGTTGGCTTACATATTAGCAACTATATATATGTACCTAGACTGTATTAATTTTTTAAAATTCCTATCCCTCAAACTACTTACTGTGAAATCTTGTTACCTCATTAAGTTGCTTTTCAGGATAGGTTATTGAGAAGAAAATAAATGTCTACATAAGACTAAGAAAGTTGAAAATACAAGAAATATACTGTCTTACTAAACCAGTCAGACAGAGAAACATAGGCCTGTCAACCAAGTTAGCATTCATTTTGTTCTATATGCTTGTACATATACATAAAATTATTAAGCATCAGTAATACTAACAGTGTTAATTATTCTTGAATATTATAATTATTATTTTATAGTTAAAATCATTTCATCTTTTTTTTCTGACAGGCTCAGGGGATATGTTTTGCTCTTACTGAATGTATTGATCATCATGGCAATGGAGAAACAAGATGACTAATGTGTTTATCCTTTCTGTGGAATCTGGCACATAGAGCAGGCTTCTGTACTTGCCATTTTCCAAAATGTGGCATCAGTTCATAATAAAACCCTAAGTGCATTTTGGGAAAGTAAAAATTTATTTTACATCATGAGATCTGGGCAATGATTCCAAAAAAAATTGTGATAATTTAGAAAAACAGAAACAGGAAATAGATTTTTCCCATAGCATAGTAAGTACTTTGTACATATACTATATAATGGCATTGCTATTTCATTTTTATTTTCTTTTTCAAATGTTATTAACCATAGAGTGCACTTACGCACAACGGCTAGGGAGATAAGATTAGTATTTACTGATTACTCTAAATAATTATCAACGTTTTTGTTATTTGGGAATAAAACTATCATATTAATTTTGGTAAGTGAATAAAACTACAGCTTACTAACACTGGAATTTTCATTTATTTAGCATTTTATTAGCCAGAGTGCATAAAGAACACCTAATAACAGTTTATGGTAAAGTTTTTAATTAACCGAACATTATCTATCAAAATGTAGCATAGCTATTTCTATTATGAAAAAACAAATATTTCACGATATCATAAAATTGAAGTATATGCTTTAATGTTTCACTAATTCTGAATAGACCAAAGAAAAGGTAGCTTTGATAAGTACTTTATAATAGTTAATAAAAGTCAGTAAGTTGTAGAACATGTCTTCAAGTTATACTTTAACATATACTTTAACAATGAAATATAATGTAAAAGACAGCTTGAAAATCATAAAATAAAAGTCAACAATTTTGTTCAATTATTTTATTAATGGAACTATTCTCATTTAGTTGCCCTAAATGAAGAAGATAATAAATTAGCCTTGGGTGATGGAAAAGCCAATTAATAGCCCAATATGCCTCTGAAAATACAAGCAAAATAGTGATTTATTACTGTGATATCACAAAACTGGTACATTTTCAAGTAGGAGGTCAGTAAATGATTGTTTGATTAACACACGTTAATATAGGAGGCATACAAGAGTAATAAGGTTCAAAGCAGCTAATTCCCTCATTACTGAAAGGACACCAACCATGCCTATCACACATTGGTATTAACTTCATATTTTCTTGGCAGAGAAAAGCTTGCATTAATGTTAATATTCCTGGAATGGCCACCATGATATGGTATTAGTATCTCTTAGCTGCAAAAGAAATACCTTGGGACAGCCCTAGCCAGTTTGGCTCAGTGTACAGAGCTTCGGCCTGATGACTGAAGGGTCCTGGGTTCCATTCTGGTCAAGGGCACATAACTCTGTTGTAGGCTCCTCCCTGCTCCAGGCCCTGGTCGGGGCACATGCAGGAGGCAACCAATTGATGTGTTTCTCTCACATTGATATTTCTCTGTGTCTTGCCTTCTCTCTTCCACTCTCTCTAAAAATCAATGGAAAAATATTCTCTGGTAAGGGTTAAAAAAACACATACACAAAAACAAAGAAATGATCTGGAGCATACCAAAAACTTACCAGGAGCCTCCGGGGGCTTGTGTATTGCAGAATCATGCTGTGTATTAAAGATTATGAATCAACTTTCTGAGAATGTTGGGGTTCCCAAGGGTTCTGCCCATGGCCTGCGCTCTTCTGTCTTCTTGATTAACTCACTTACTCTCGTGATTTCCATATCCACCAAATTCTCTAGCCCTGCCCTCTCCCAAGGGATTCAAATTCTTATTTTCAGTTGCCTACCAGTTAGATATTTCCAATAGAACACTCCCTACATACCTTAAATTGAACTTGTAAAAACATAAACTAGTCACCTTTCCCTAACCTTTGGCCAGTGCCCTTCCCATAGCCCCTATTTCTGTTGGCGACGTCAACATCTCCCAAGCACTCAAACTACAAAGCTTGAAAATCTTCTTGAAGCTTGCTTCCCCTTTGTTCTCTAGATCCCCAGCTTTTCTCTAGCACTTCCCATCATGGGCATGCAACCTGCACAGTCACACAGGCTGCATGCTTAGAGGGCCCCAGGCTTCTCTACGGTTCTGCTGTCACCATCTTGAAAGTGTGACTAATGTTTTAACAAGGAGCACTGTATTTCTGCATTGGGCCCTGCAAATTGTATGGCCAGACCTGCCTCCCATGCCCTTCATCCTCTGTAAAATCTGTGTTATAGCCTCTAAACATACCATGAAATTTCTCGCGTCCATGTCTTTGAACTCATTTTCCCTCTACTGAGAATGTCTCATTTCCTGACCAAATCCTCAAATACTCATTTCGGTAGCTACCACCTCCCCCAGCAAGCCTTCCCTGTATAATTAAGCTAGATTAAGTACTCCCATAATAATACCATTATAACAACTCTATTATTTCAATTATAAGACTGTACTTTTACCTGTTTCGGTATCTCATGTTCCATGAGCTCATACAAAGGAAGGAAATAGGAATTATTTTGCAATGAACGTAGTATTACACGAAACACACAATCAACTTTTGTTCTATGCACCAAGACATGATGAAGGAAAGTATAAGTAGCTGCTTTTAACTCTCATGCATGTGTTTTCAGAACCAAAAGCTATTGGAGTTTACTTTTTTAAGCAAATGAATGAACGAATAAAATCACCAATGGATTCTGCATTCCAAATGAATTTGGAAACTATCTACTTCTCCCTAGATTTTTCTTCACTCCCAATCAGTGTGATAGCTTTCATCTCTGGTCTGAACTATTGTAAGGACTCATGTCTTCCTTCAATTCATTCTCTGCAATGTAGTCAGAAGAATCTTTAAGATAACAATCAGACTGTGTATCCATCACAGTTATTCCTTGCCTACATCCTCCAAGTTTCAGCTCAAATATTACTTTGTTAGTGATGTCTAGAATAATTACTTGGACCCATATATTAAAACAAGCCACTCCACCCCCCCTCCACACACACATAATGTCTCTCAATATACTTTTTCCTTTTAGCACTTAGCAGAATTTATAATTTATAACTTTTAGTTACATAAGTTAATAAAGCTTTTCTTTTTCACTAGATTGAAAACTTTGATTTAGGGACAATGTCTACTTCACTCCACATTCTACCTGCCACCTAACATGGCAGATATTAGGTGCCTAAAAATAATAAAAAAGGGCATGGGGACATCAAAGACTATCCTGGTAGTAAATATTATTCTCCTTCTTCTCTGCCCACTTTAATACAATCATTTGTATTGGTTGAACTGATTCATGGTTCTTCATATTGCACTTCATTAAACTGCAAATATGATGGGTATCTGAGGCATCCCAGAGTGTATTTGTTCAGTTTACACATCTGAAACCTTCCCTGAAGACCCTGTTAGACATCTAAGAACTCCTGGGAAATGATGCAGAAGGCCCACAACTTTCTGAACAATAAACACCACTTCCCTCACATATGCATTAACGCAAGTTTGCACATTTTATAAATATGCAACTGGAGCTATAATACTTTTCTAACTCAAACCCACAAGGCCTCAAACTTATTTTAAATGTATCCTTTAACACTGTCACGTGTGCATAAAATGACTCCAACAATGACGTCTCTGTGAAGCAAAACCTAAAGCCAATACCACTTTAGAAACCTATATTCAATTATGAGGATCATATTTTAACTATTTCTCTGCCTCTCATTGTGCTTTCAGAATGGCTTTCAGAACATTGATTCTTACGTGTTCTAAATCCCGAAGCCTCAGTTTCCTCATCTACAAAATGGTATAGTAGTGGTACCTCCTTTGTAGGGTGACTGTAAAGATTAAATGAGATGACCTACATAAAACAGTATAATGTTTCTCTACTTATGACTACATAATAAATCCTAGCTAAAAGTAATAACTTCTGGAAATCACAGAGAAATGAATAAAAGTGATAGTACTACAGAGTTCAAACTGAAAGGCAAAAACTAATGCTGAAAGACTGTGCGTCTGTCTGTCAGGCTATTTGGTTCTCATGAGCTCCTCTCTGACTCCTACCATGTTGGTACCACCGTGCAAAAGGACACCTCCAATTCAATCAGATGAAGAATGCAAAAGGAACCATTGCAATTAATTTGACTGAGAACTAGGCACGGGAGATAAACGTGCAGTACCCCCCTCAGGACCACAAACACTTTACATTTATCTCTATTTATCCACATGTCATTTAATGAACCAATCGGCCAGAAGTCTTTTAATCAGAAGTAATCATTTCCAGCTAAAGTTGCCAAGTTCCTATAAATCAAATCTGTATTCTGTGGTGACTTTTAAATGAAAAGAAAACATGTTTTTAAAAGCAATGTTCCCTCCTTGAATATTTCTACTTTATTGCTTTTGAATCGCCCAAGTTCAAATGAGATAATTAAATGCTGTCTTTTTTTGTTGTTGTTCAGAGGCGAGATGAAGGTAATTTGCTGCTTCGTGCATCTGTTTCCTCATCAACACAGTGAGGACTAGGCTAATTAGGGGATGGAAACAATATGGTCATATGGATAGGCCAGATTGCTTGTCACTCAGTTTTCCAATAACTGGGCTCTGTTTTGAGGACAGGAAACAGATAGTGATTCTCTGGTGTCTCTCTTGCAATGCATGAAAAGGAAGAACTGGGAAGTGTTCCGATGTTTACCTGCTTATTTTTAGCACTATTCCTAGGAAGGATCTTACTGGGCTGAGTCATTTGTTTTGTCTTTACAAGAGTATTCTTTATTGGAAAGCATCAACCCAGGCTACTAACTTCCATTGAGAACATAGAAATCCAGCCAACCCACTCTTGAGTTCACTGCAGTATTCTGAAATATTCTATGGGCCAGAGAAAATTAAATCCAAAGACAGGTAGATGTGCCCCCATTTTCAGAAAGTCTAATTTAACTAAAGTGATTCATTAGGGGGAAATCAGCACCTGAAAATAGAAGATTAATTCTAGAGTTTGTACCAAGCATGTGTTTGGTGCCACTTTGATCTTAGCCACTTTGCACGAGATATAATTCAGGCACAAGACATCCATTCACCGGCCTGGCTCGGATATGTGAACGAGTAAAATTAGATTTTCTCTCTTGGACATCTGAACTGGGAAAGTCCAAACGGAAGAGTGGAAAAGAAGTTGAAAACATGCATTGAGAGATTCACGATTAAGCACAGACAGAAGTTATAAGTAAGTGTAAAACAGGAGTGAGCAAGAGTAGAGAGATGGAAAGATAGTAGTCTAGAAAAGTAATGAGGAAAGCAAAAATACTGAGAGAGAGAAAGAAAGGGAGAGATGCTTTCTATTCCTGACAGCCCCAAGATCCTCATCCCCTAAAAGTCCTTGATTTCTAGTGTCAGGTACCAGTTCCAATGGAGCCTGACCATTCTGCCTGTCCTATCCTTGAATTTTCCCCAAGACCATCATTTCTCTTATTAATAATGTCATTCGCTAAATGCCACTGGCTACTCCAACTGGATTCAGTCACCAGTTTTCCAAGAGATAAGTACAAATTGGCTGATGTATATTCCTCTCAATTATCGTCAGAAACCCTGTATCTCTCTGAAAATCTCCAAAGACCAGTTTGGGGTAGCAATAGTGACTTTTCATCTACACTGCATCCCTAGCTTTGGGTTCCCACTTCTACTATATTGCCTCTCTAAACCCTAGATTCTGCCTTTAGCATTGTTGTGCTTCTTCTGCTTCATGAGAGCCCAACTTGGAACTACCCGAACCCCTGAACTCTCCAAAGTACCACACATTCAGGGGGGTTTGTATAGCTAATTTTATCAAAATTTGGAAGCAGAGGAGTTTATTACAGCAATTAACTTAAATACCAGACATCCCTATTCTCAAAGTCCCTCAGCCATTCTAGCATAGAGGAATTTATTCTCCTTCTCTACTCAGCTTCAGCTTCCTACCATGTGGTTAGATTTGCTGTCACTCCCCTGATTTCTTGGAATCAAACCTTTGTAATCTCCTAGAGCTGCCTCGTTCCCTTAGCTATCTTATCCCCATTACCTATTAAACATGCCAACTACACCATTCTCAGAAAGATAACCCCTTCTCTCGGAATTCTGGTATTGCAATTTTTAAAAAGTGGCTTCTTAAATGAAAACAAGAAATACATTGTGTCCCAAGAACTATAATTAGAAGTCATTAACTCCTTTAATTCTTAAATCTCCCTCATGTTGAAGATTCCACTAATATCCATATTTTAGGGACTAGGAAACTTGCTTGAGGCCCACAATGTTAGGAAGTACAGGGCTGAGCATGTAGTAAAATCAAAACTGGAACCAGAACCTCCACTCACAACCACTGCAACTTTGCATCTGTCTGGATGTCCCATACGTAACCCTACGACAAAGCTGCTACGCTGATGACAGAAAATACATCGAACGTTCTCTGGGATAGGTTGTGCCGCAGCCATAAGCATAGAACTGCTAAAAGACTAGGACAGAAAGAGGCAGAACACAGCGGGTTTGATGAAAGTAGGTGTCATTTTAACAGAGCAACTTTATGATGATTCCTGCCTCATAGAGGGTCATGGTCTCACATAGCACATCTCTCATGAGGTTTCATGCTATTGAAAGACATTCCTGCATTTATGATAGTTCTATTTTTTTTTCTGTTCTATTTATAAGCAAAGAAACATTCTGCAGGTATTTCTGCTTCGTCATAAAATAAAAGCAAAAGTAAATTCCCACCGTTAAGTTATATGGGGAATAATTATTACTTAGGTGAAGACCTATTTTCAGCTCTGCCTCTAGGTAAGTAGACACCATCAAAGGCAGATAAAACATATAAAATACTTCATAATAATTTTGAAAAAATAGTGTGCTTCCTATATTCAATAAAACATGACATTTCATTGAATGTCTATGTCAAGCAGAGACTCCTCAAGCTTGTGAAATTAGACCTTATTAATATAAATATGCTACCAAGGGCACTTCACAGGGAAGGCACCGTATGTAAAAGGGTTGGTATGTAGGAGGAAACAAAGGAAAGCCAGTGCGGCTGGAGCAGAGAGAAGTGCAGCAAACATATCGGGAAGAAAACAATGTATTATGCAGGGCTTTCTCAGCCAAGGTGGAGAGTTTGAATTTTTTAAAAGGGAAATGAGAAATCTTTAAAGATAACTGGATGATATTCTCCATGAGTCTTCAAATACGAACTAAGGCGCTCTATTTTTATTGCAACCATTTAAATATTGTGCCTTATTATATAAAGCATGTGTGTCATGAAGAATGTATGTAAACACCATGCTTGCGAATTGAACTGTGGTGCACTGTGGCACCTGCCAATGACAGGGAGACACCACTGAGAGTCAAGAGATAAGCCATATGTGCAGTTGGCATCGCTGACACACTGTACAACTTTAGCATATGCCTTGAGTATCTTAAATTTATGTTGTTGCTAGTTTTACTGCTACATTTGATTATATATTTAAGTTTATTTGGAGGCTTTCAAAAAAGAAATGACTTCACACTACCAATCTTATGATTATGCAGTTAGCAACAAATGACAATGTGCAGTTTGCTCATTTGGAGCCAAGTTTCCTGAAGCAGCCTTTGAATTTACATAAGCGTAGTAATTGTACTCTCAATTTTTAAGGATTTAAAAATTTGTATTTTCTGAGCAAAACTGAATATGCTGATATGCAGTTAGACCTAATATATATATATATATATATCTCAAGTGATATGTTACATATGTAATTTATATATCTTATAAAATATAAATATGCAAGTTATATATCATGCATGCATATGTGCATGTATATACATATACATTATTTTTGAAAGCAGAATTTAATGCATCCATACATAGAACCTTTCCAAAGATACAAATTGTTCATTATCTTAAAATGAAAATAATTATATGCAAGTCTTATACTATACAAATTAGAAACTCTAATACAGAAAACTAGGAAAGTGGGATAGTTTTCAATCCCAGCCTGGATAGGTTCTAGGTAAAACCTTTCTTTCTCTGACAAAGAGGACAAAAGAGAAACTAATAGAAGATACTGACCCTTGAATCAAATTCCACTTCCTCTAATATCAAGCATGCTAACAATGGGAAACATACCTCTTTGAGCCCCAATCCTTTCAACTCTAAACTAGTAATACATTTTCCAAAGCTGCAAAGAGATTAAAACAGATAATATTTTATACCACGAATAAACTCAATACCCATTTTCTTTCTATCTCTTTTGGAAAATTACATCAGCAGCGTGCTATGAAAAAAAGAATTCACAGCAATGTTTCCCAAAGATGAAGCACCCACAAACAATTGCTGTGAACTGTTACAGAGCCAAAAGTGTTTAAGGAAAACTAGAAAAATAGTTTTTCATCAAAATATTTCCAGATTGAGAGAACTTTAAATGTGCTAAGCAGTGGCCAATTGTACTTGGGTGTTTGGTTTTTGGTTTGTAAGTCTTCTCCAAACAACAGGCCTAGGGATGGTAAGCATCAATCAAAACTTGGGAACTTACACATTATAGAATTGTACACCTGAAAACTATATAATTTCATAAACCAATGTCACTCCAATGAATTAAATAATTTTAAAATTAAAAAAAATTCAGGATGAATATCAAATACACACACTTGTGAACCCAAAATGCAAATTTCAGTTAATATGGTAACAGTAGACATCACGCTTCTCAAATAAATTTCCTGCAGATTTACTCTTCAGGTTAGACATAGCTGTTTTAGAGTTCACTTTAAACCTTGCTGACACTGACAACTACAGGGTTTCACATCATAACCATGTCAGTGAATACGGTAGATTTCACTTGGGAAAGGATGCATGTTGCCTGGTCTAAAGTTTAAGAACAAACTAAAAAATCTCACCAAGTCTGAATGAATGTGCTAAGGTCTGCAGAAATAACTCCACAACTGAGCTTTCTTAGCAAAAGAAATATTTCTCTTTCAGCTAGGGGATGAATGTAAATAAGAGTTTGAAGTAAATGGGAATGTGGTATAAAAATTAGTGATCACGTGTATAATCTGTGTAGATTAGAATTGAATTATTTTAAAATCCTTAATCAAATGTGATCCTTAATAATATCCCGAGATAAATTTTATTAGTTTAAAGATGAAAAAAATTGAAATTCCAAAAGGTTTATAACTTTGTGGGGTTCACATAAAGGCAGATAAACCTTAGAGAAAGTTCAGTAATATACTTGTAACTATAAAGAAGTAAAACATTTAACTCAACTTTCTTGTTGATATTTTTGGAGAACTTACAGATTTGATTAAGATCAGACAGTCAGGCCGTAACCGGTTTGGCTCAGTGGATAGAGCATCGACCTGCGGACTGAAAGGTCCCAGGTTCGATTCCGGTCAAGGGCATGTACCTTGGTTGCGCACACATCCCCAGTAGGGAGTGTGCAGGAGGCAGCTCATCGATGTTTCTCTCTCATCGATGTTTCTAACTCTCTATCCCTCTCCCTTCCTCTCTGTAAAAAAATCAAAAAATATATTAAAAAAAAAAAGATCAGACAGTCAGGATCTGACAAGCACTAGAACAAATACCTTCTATTCCCTAGCCTAATATTCTTGCCACCAGCCCATTCTGCCTCACTAGTAGATAAACAGGACAGGGTGAATGGTTGGGACCAATCATTTCACTGCTCTCAGTGAGCTTAAAACAAAAAGACAGGTACCCACGGAGTGACTATTTAACCCAAGCTACTCTCCGAGCAAAGGTTGTACCATCTGCTGAGCTTCCATCCCCATCGTCCTGTGAAATTAACTAGAACAGATGACTGACATGTTGTTCTCAGTGCTCATAATTTTTGCAGGAAGAAAATTAAAAAGGTAATTAAGTAAAGAACATTTGGGATTCCAAAGGATGTGATCCTCACTGAATTTCCTTTGTGAGACTGTTTCTGAACTGCAGATTCTTCTGATAGTGTTTTGCTAATGCTAGTTTTTGTGTTTATTTGGACATTTTTAAAACCTCATGAGTACTAAACACATATTTTAAATTTACCTACTTGCACCTAGTAATAAGCTCTTAGGCAAAATGCTTTAAGGCCCATTAGCCAATTCTCCACATTTCTCCATAGAAAGTATCTACAGTTCAGACACTAACAGTAAATGTTTTTTCTTCTCGTGGCTAAAGATACTGTCTTACTTTAGATCCTCATCTCCTCTTCTTAGACTCCTGCTAAAATCTGTAGTCTCTTCCTATTTCTATTAATTTCAAAAGCACACAATCTAATCTTATTATTGTGTTCCTTAAACACTTCAGTTGCATCTGGAGTAGTATTAATGTTCAATTTCTTGGCCTGGGTGCTGGTTATACAGGCATATTCAGTTTATGAGAATGTATTATTCTCACACTAATGATTTCTCTATTTTTTGTATGTGTGCTGTACTTCAATATTTAAAAATCTAAAAATAAAAAACTCAGTGTCCTAAATATCAGTTGTGACTTCTACATTGCCACTTGAAATCTTCTGTACAATAAACGTTTCACTCAAATAAAGGAGGAACGGGCCGAAACCGGTTTGGCTCAGTGGATAGAGCATCGGCCTGCGGACTGAGGGGTCCCGGGTTCGATTCCGGTCAAGGGCATGTACCTGGGTTGCGGGCACATCCCCAGTAGGAGATGTGCAGGAGGCAGCGGATCGATGTTTCTCTCTCATCGATGTTTCTAACTCTCTATCTCTCTCCCTTTCTCTCTGTAAAAAATCAATAAAATATATTTAAAAAAAAAAAAAAAAAAAAAAAAAAGGAGGAACGGAACTGAAACTTGTGTCCTAAACTCAAAGTAAGATTTTCTTGTGAAGAGTATTGTAACACCCTCTTCATGATCCAGGTTTCTAGTGTTTTCTCTCGTTTCTTTCTGAGTTGTCTATCTATTCATTGCAAGGTACATTTATAATTATTATAAAGCATTGACATTTTGAATGTACTAAGAGTTTTAATGAGAGGAATTTATTTTTTGTTGCTATTTAGATTTTTCTTCCACTTTCCACCTCCTCTTTCTGGTCTGTTTTTTTTTTGTTGTTGTTGTTGTTGTTGTTGTTTTTATGACTTCAGGGAAAATCATTAAAAAAGTAAAGAGGTTTAGAAAATAAGGTTGCACCTAACAATAAAAATTGTTTAAATTATAAAAAACAACTCTTTCATGTCTCTGTCTAGAGGAAAAAGAAAACAGTGTTGGCATTGCTTCAAAGGCCCTTCTAGATTAGGACGACCTTACCTTTCTCATCCTCATCTGTCTCCCTCCGACTCACACATTCCACCCACCCTATGCATTCTGCTTACACTCAGCCATTTGTTTCTAAAACTTCACTTTCAGTCCTCCCAGCATCCATTTCTTTCACATGCTGCCCCTGCTACCTGGAATGATGTGGAGGCTGCTGCCTCTTCCCAGGGCTCTTTACACCCACAATTCCCAAACAAACATGGCTACTTTGGACAAACTACAATGCTGTCCCATCTCTATCTGGCTATAGTGACTATCCCAGAAATGAACATATCAGCAAAATGCAGCCATTTGAAGGCCTTCTCCAATATTTTTCTTCTGGAGTAAACAGGAAAACAATGATGTCATTTCATTAATGAAAAAGCCAGAGAAAATAGGAAGACAGAAAGTACCAGAGACAGGAGATAGGGAGCATTTTGATGCTTAGATTCTAAGAACTCTGATTCCAATCACTGAAGTACAAAAAAAAACAAAAAATACCTTGTTTCTATAGTTCTTCATTGAATTCAATCAGCTCCATCACCTGCTCTGTGAAACTTTCTTTAAAGCCTCCATTTCCAGTTCCTTACAGAGGGACAGTTAGTCCATGCCTTCTCTGTATTGCTAAGCCTTTGTAATAAATAACACTAACCTGAAGTTATTTGTCTTGCTAGTCTGCATGCTCAACTAGAACTATAAACTCTTAGAAGGCATGAGTTTATATCAGGTGTAATGTCCCCTTTACGCTTTAGCACATAAGAAAAAAACACCTACTGAAGATTATAAAAATAACTACCCAGAAAAGAATACAGAAACTGGATGAGTAAGTGAAAACTGCAAGGAATTTCAAGTACTCCAATATGAATATGTCGGTAATATAATGACATATTAAAATTATATGCATATGAGCATACCCAATGGACACAAATGGGGGTGTGTGAGGGCACATGCTGGGGGTTGGGGGCAGACGGGGAGAGGTCAATGGGGAAAAAAGGAGGCTTATGTAACACATTAAATAATAAAAATCTAAAATAGGTTTTATTTTAAAAGCACATGATGTGCACTAACAGGTCTGTAGCATGCTAGTACTCAAGCAAGACTGGCCCTTAAGACTGAACAATAGAACACCTGGCAGTCCAGAAATTTCACAGGGATGGTAGAAAACAGAAGATAAATGCAAAAAGAAAAAAATGCAAACAACATAAGGGAGGAACAACAAGGGAAGGAAAGTAAGTCCTTAAGAACATTAAAGTAAGCAGGGATATATAACTTGAGAAAATGGGTAGAGAATGAAGGATAACAATAATCATAAAACACTTAAAGCTACTTCAAAATGTGATGTATCATTTTTATTAGAATTAAAGTACAACCTTATAATTGCCATGGATGTTAAACAGATCACCCAATATATTATAAAATCAGTATTTCCTAAACAAGACAGTTTATGATTTTTCAATAAAAATAACTTTGTAGTCATTTTTGTTTCCAGGACAACCTGAACGATCGATATGAACGTTATAATGACAACTCTGAATCAAATTTTGCCCCACACTTCTGGGACTGAGTTTGTATTGCCATTCCCTTGCCACCATGTGGTACTTGATTTACTGTAGTGGGCTAAAGAGTAAAGAAAGCTGGGAAATTTAAGACATGAATGAATTAGCACCAAGTGAAAGCTGAATGATGATGAAGGTGTGTGTTATGAAATATGTGAATGATGGTGAAAGTGGTGGGCGAATGGAGTCACTTGAGCAGACAGAAGCATGAACATGGGGAACTACAAAGACTGTGCCTCTGAGAGGTGGGACCATACAAACTATATACAAAATAACACTATTGCTTTACAGTAACGATGTTCATTTAAAATTTTATTGGTTTTTTATTTTGTTTGTTTTAATTCATTCTTTTTAGGTATATGGTTGGAAATAAGCTATAATACAATGAGTATATAATTCACGTTTTAGTTATACTATATTAAATATATTTTTTTAAAAAAACACCAGATTTAAAGCAGTAGTAGAGAAAGAGAAATATTCCCCACTCTGGCTTTTCACACTTTTATTCCTTTTGAAGTTTTCACTGGTATTCATATTTGCAAAAAAATTACTTTTAAATATATAAATTTCAGAGAGGAATGGAGAGGGAGAGAGAAATAGAAACATAAATGATGAGAGAGAATCATCAATTGGCTGCCTCCTGCACATCCCACACTGGGGATCAATCCTGCAACCTGGGCATGTGCCCTGACCAGGAATGAAACTATGTATACCTGGTTCATAGGCCGACCCTCAACCACTGAACCACGCCAGCCAGGTACAAAAAATACTCTTAAGCATTGTTTTTAAATAGCATAGGTTGGCGGCAATTACTGAATTATATTGATATATCTTGTAATTCTCTAATTCTACAATGATAAAGATAGTAGTGTGCCAGAAATATTTGGTTTGCTTTGGGGAGAGAAAAGGGATTATAACAGTATTAAACATTCTGTTTAAAGCAATAATTCAGTAACATAAAACATATATATCTTCTTTCATTCTTATTTTCCTTAAGTTTAAAATAAATGAAAAGTAGCTTTTATGTGTTTATCTCATGAAAAAAAAAACACTTTCAAATACTTATCAGAATATATAATTGACTTTGGTAAATTTTTCTTCTATAAAAGGAAACAAAAAAATGGGTGATGAGACAAATAAAAACTAATATTTTAAATGGGATCTGTAAAAATCTGTAATGTTTTAGGGAAGGAGAAATTAATTAACATTTACTACATTCCTACCAGGTTAAACATTAATTTATTTGTCTTTTTTTTTTTAATTCAACAGAGGTATGTTGAGATCTATATGTGAAAGCAATACCCCAAGAGCTGAAAATACCACTAGAAAATAATCCATATTACATGACATCAAAGTGACTAGAGTATAGAGGAGGAACTAGAGAAATAGCAAATGTCCACTGGCATGATAGCATAAAAAAGACACCCAGAAAGTGCTGTCTAAGCACCAAGCTCGGCTGACATTACCTCTCTCTTCACAAACACTATGTAATGTGGTTCCTGTTATTCCAGTTTTACTGATGAGAAAACTACGTAGGATTCCAAGAAATAATGCATCTCAAATTGTGACTTTGCTCCTTTCTAGCTTTCTTGAGTTTTCTCTACTTTGTGTCCCTAAGCAATGACCTCTTTTTCTTTTTTCTTTTTAAAAATATATTTTATTGATTTTTTTACAGAGAGGAAGGGAGAGAGAGAGAGAGTTAGAAACATCAATGAGAGCGAAACATCGATCAGTTGCCTCCTGCACACATCCTACTGGGGATGTGCCCGCAACCCAGGTACATGCCCTTGACCGGAATCAAACCTGGGACCCTTCAGTCCGCAGGCCGACAATCTATCCACTGAGCCAAACCAGTTAGGGCGACCTCCTTCTTTTTCAAGTTACATGATAACATATACTCCCCTCTTACCCTCTCAGCCAAGTTTTACTAGAAAATTATCCTGCATTCATTTTGTCACATTGTTCACCTCTAACCCTATCATTTCACCTACACGTTCAGTTCATTGGTAACATCGAACCCATCCACCCTGCGGCTATCTTATAACGTTCATTCTTCTTGACTTCTAGACACTTTGAATCACTTCCTTTGACAGGAAAGTCTCTGATCTCTTGGCTTCTAAAATGCTACTCTGCCTAGCTTTTCCTGCTATTTCTTTTCACTTTTTACTCCATTTTCTCGCTTGGATCTCTTTGCCAGTGTGTTACAGGCCACCACGGAGAACACCTGAGAGTACCCCTGAACTCTTTTCACTTCCTTACTCCTGAAATAATTTCTAAAGACTATGAATTCCTATGTCTCCTGTCTATCCTCACTACCTTTTATGAGTTTAGGCTCTCATTGTCTCCCACCTGAACAATTAAGTCTTTTAATTATATTCATCCCGATAGCTCTGACCCTTACACTCCATCATCCGAACGAACCGTTGTCCAAGTGATTCTTCTAAATCACAAATCTGCTCTAGCTGCTTCTTCACTCATGCTCAGGAATAGCTTATGGGCTAAAAGTAATAATGTGTAGACAGAACATTTCAATCACCCTACCAAACTGTACAATCAGGATCTGGGTTACAAAGGACAGACACTGAAGGGTTAGCTTGAGCAGACAAGAGCTGGAAATGTACAGGGTTACTCAATGAATCAAGAATAAGTCCAGAGAAACTCCAATAAGAACCAAAGAAGGAAAGGCCCAAATCCCTACCACAGAAATAGTCTGCTTACAAGTCCCCTCATCATTGTAATGACCACTGGACACTCCTAACTTGTAAATAGACATTCATTACCTCATATCCAAATTCTTGAATTCATTTCAAATATCATTAAAAAAATCTCTACTGAACCTTCCCATTTGTGTTATTCCCTGAAAACCTTAGTCCTGAGCAGAAGTATCTGAATAGTCACACATAGGTCGGAGATGGACACATCTTGCTACCATCTTTCTTATCATGCTCCCAAAGGAAGAATTTATCTGCTAGGCAATTGATAAGTGTCATGTCACAACCCCATATGTCTCAAACAAAATAACTTCTCTAGTGCTAAATAAAAAAAAAGTCATTAAAAAAGTTTAAAGGAATAATTATTGGGTGTAATAGATAGAATAAGATAGAATTGGCACCAATGATCTGACACTCATGATTAAATATATTTTCCTGAGGGTAGATACAACTAATAATGAATATCATATTAACAGCCCAACATGACTTATATTTCCCTGGGAGCTCATTTTAGTTGTTTTTTGTCCTAAGGTGACAAGGGTGATTTAAGGCTCAATATATGACTAAATTAGTAGGACATCTGCCAAAACAAACCCATTGACCAAGACTCATACCCTGTATAGTACTCCCTTTATAGCCCTCTCTCCCAAATTTGGAGTCATAAAGATTAACAAACTATTGAATACATTTTCTCAAATCTATTAAATCAGGAATGAGGTATAGGATGTTTATCTTTCTTGGCTCATCAACTTTATCCCACAGGGAATATATGCCTATATCAGAAATAAAAATATTAATCTTGCTGGATCATGACTGCTAATAAAAATAACTCTATATCATTATGTATTTAAATAAAAACATAATTATTATCTAAAATTCAAACATCAATATATATAGGACTTACCTATTTCAGAACAGAGAAAAAAACACAAAGTAATGAATTTGGATAGTCTTCCCTGATGAATATATTGCATATATATATATATATATATATATATATATATATATATATATAGTTCAATTACCTTTCCAAGGCTAGCTAATCAAAAACAGAACTTTAAGATAACTCTGCTACTATAATTCACAAATTCCTCTGCAACTTAAGACCAAGTCTCCCCATTGCTTAAAAGTCATGCTCCTTTATTTGGTCACAAAGGCCTTCTGGTCTACCATCCAGATTTTTCTTTTGTCACTTTCCTTATTTTTTCTTCCAGTATCTTTCAAACAACATTATCTTCTAACAATACTGAACTCCTTATAGTTCCCTAAAACCATTGTACTGTCTCTACCCCCATCTCTTACCACTCCTTGGAATGATTTGGGGACATACAACTTTTAACTCTTAAAATATTTTGCAAAAGCATTTTCGTGAAGTCTTCTCTTGCCTGTCCCCTAGCTAAGGAACATAACTAATCATTTTCTTCAATCTGTATTTCACATGCATACTTCTATCGTCTATATACTATATTTACCATAGTAATTAAAATCTATATTTTATTCACTGTTATATCCAAAAAAAGAGCAGTGTCCAGCACATAATGAACTATAAAATATATGACAACAAACAGATCAAATAACTATTAACAGCATCTCCACTGTTTATGCTTCCTTCTGCTTTTCATTCCTTTTATTTGTTTCTCTTTGATGTTTGCATGGACCCACTATCTAGTTCTTTCTGCCTTCTATTCTACCCAAAAAATTCCACCTGAAATTTCACGTCTCTGTCTCTTATTAGTATTAATAAGCATTAGACATACTGCTCTCTGTTTACCAACAGTTTTGATATGTAATTTCAGTGCAAATTCAAAATGAATTATTAAAAATTGGTGTGTTTTTTTTAATGTTAGAAATCATTGGTACCTTTGTAGTTAATATTATCTTTGCCTTAAAATGGATATTTCTTTTTGTCCTAGGGTCAGTCTAAACCTGGTTTACTCTGATCCTCTTTTTAAAATTTTTTTTAAACTATTGCCATACTATTTTCTTCCCTTTTAAAGGTAAGATGTTCAGGCCTGGCTGGCATGGCTCAATGGTTGAGCGTCAATCTATGAATCAAGAGGTCACAGTTCGATTCCTGGTCAGGGCATATGCCCGGGTTGTGGGCTCAATCCCCAGTATGGGGCATACAGGAAGCAGAAGACCCATTACTAGCTCTCTTCATTAATTTTCTCTCTCTCCCTCTCCCTTTCTCTCTAAAATCAATAAAAATATATTCTTAAATAAAAAAGGTAAAAGTAAGATGGTCAAATTTTAAAGGGTGGTGATACAGAGTATTCTAGCATCTGAGGCTGGCTTTACAATTACATCAGATGGACTAAAGAATCACCAGCAAAAGAAAAGATGCAAATGTCTGCATTGTTTTAGTCCTGGAGCATGTGAAGTTTGCAAATCAGTTTATTTCCAAGCACACCTAGAACCTACTCTATGTGAATAGAAAATCTTTGATGTATAAATTTTCTTAAAAATCAATGATAAGGACTCATTCTGATTCCTAGATTCATTTTGTTTTATTAATATTTAACTTTACAGAAATAAAGTTAGGAATAGGACAAAGTTAAGGCCTTTATAACTCAGGATCCCCCTCATTTTAAAAAGGTAACAGGTTCTTCTTTAAGTTATAGTATTATGTTACTTAACAGTGTTTTATTATTTGTTTTCTTTCTGGTACCATAAAAAAATAAAAAGGAACTTATTCACAGAGGTTAAAAATGGAGTTTATTGCTTTAAAGTGGGTGAACTTTGAAAACCATTATGCTTGGAATAGGACTATCGCAGTAGATAATTTCAGTGGAATTTTTAAATTTCTCTAAAGAGTATATGCAGACAAAGATTACTGTCTTTAATTGATTCACCTTGTAGAATTTTCTTCTTTTAAAATTATAGTCTACAAAGTTATTTTTATTCCTACTACGGTGAGTCTATTATTTTTGGCAAACCCATCCTTTAGTTTCTAAGATATCTTCTAAAATGTAGATATAATGCTTTATTTCTTTATTCACCCTACCAGTATGGACATTCAAAACTATTGACATTCCAAATAACACATACAATCTGGAGTGTTTAAATTTCCTAACCCTGGTCTCCATTTCACAACATTTGTGAATACTATCCCTGTCATGAGAACAAACATTCTTTGGTGTATATAAATGTTGCATACAAAGTAACTTGCATGCAACACTTGAAGTGATATATATATATATTTGCCATTCTCTTATAATCAAAGACAAAATGGACATATGTTGGAGATTCAGTATTAGGGAGATTCAGTATTACCAAAATATATATGAAGCTCTGAAAAAAATCATGAAGCTTAACTAAGGTAAAAGAAAAAAAATTGATTAGAAAGTGGAAAGCAGTGCACTTAAACAAGGTTATCTACATTTCACTGAAATGTTGCTATCTATTTGATTATATAGAGCAATATATTAGATTTTAAATAATGGATTTTCACAAAAACAGGAGACTATAACACAACAGTGTTTGACTATAAAAATAATTTTATTTGGATTTTTGAAAATCTATTATAATGCTAATTGAATTGTGGTCACTAAGTTAAATTTTAAAATAGTAATTTTAAACTGAATAATATATTAGATTCCATACATCCTAGTATCAATCATTCTACCAGAAAAAAAAGAAAATTAAGTAATAAATTAATATTATGACTGATTTTATAAGTAGGTATTGATTTAAGTGTAATTGAAATAATATGGTTATGTCTTTATGTACAAAAGTGCTAAACCATGAGCAAAATAAAAATCAGTATCCTAATGTAACTAGCATACATTTAAAATAACTTGATCAGATCTGTTATGTTCTATCAGGAAAACTCAGGTATAGGGTAAAGATGTAAGGGTTGGAGAAATAAATCTATGCTTCAGGTGTACCTCTCTACTTATTCGTTTTAGAACTTTAAATAAGTCATCTACATTTTCTGCTTTGAGTCAACCATTTATTAAAACAGAAGAATTGTTTCTTTAGGACAAAGTGGCTAATGTATACAAAAATCACTTTATAGATTGTAAAGAGTAAGTATAAGGAAATATGCTGTTATCCTATATAATAAAAGGGTAATATGCAAATTGACTCTAAAGGCAAAACAACTTGGAACAACCGGTCACTATGAAGTGCACTGACCACCAAGGGGCAGACGCTCAATGCGGGAGCTGCCCCCTGGTGGTCAGTGCACTCCCACAGGGGGAGCTCCACTTAGCCACAAGCCAGGCTGATGGCTGCAAGCGCAGAGGCAGTGGCGGGAGCCTCTCCCGCCTCCTTGGCAGTGTTAAGGATGTCTGACTGCAAGCCTAAGCCACAGTCAGACATCTCTTGAGGGCTCCGGGGCTGCCAGAGGAATGTCTGACTGTCAGCTTAGGCCCAATTCCCTGGGGAGCAGGCCTAAGCTAGCAGGTAGACATCCCCCAAAGGGTCCCGACTGTGAGAGGGTGCAGGCCAGGTTGAGGGACCCACACCCTGAGTGCATGAAATTTCATGCACCAGGCCTCTAGTTACAGTATAAAGTAGAGATAACCAGTTATTTTTAATTCCATAGAGTAGTCATCCTATATAATAAAAGGGCAATATGCAAATTGACCCTAATGGTGGAACAACCAGAATGACTGCTCGACCAGTCACTATGAGGCTCATTGACCACTTCTTGGTCTCTTTCCCCAGCCGGTAGGCTCCAATGGTGAATGGGGAACCAGGGGTAGGTGGCGGGGATGCGGTAGGTGCCAGGCCAAGGCCCCCGCCCCGCTGGTCGCCCCACACACAGAGAGTGACCAGTGGCAGGAGCGGGGCAAGCCAGCTGGCAGGAATGGCCGACCTCTTGGTCCCTTCCCTGGCCGTCAGGCTCCGATCGCCTGATGGCAAATGGAAACAGGAGGTGGGTGGCAGCAGGGGGAGGTGCCGGATGCCAGCAGCCGAGATAGATTGCCCTGATCACAGGCCAGACCTAGGGACCGTGCCCATGCACGAATTTCGTGTGCTGGGCTTCTAGTTTATAAAAAACATGAGAAAATGCTAGTACCAATATGATTATTAATATTTTTTATGATAAGATTTCTGCTAGTTTTCTTCAATTTTAATTTTAGTGTTAAATAGTCTTAATGAATGTATAGTGTCAATTACATTTTGATTATCTTCGTGAAATCTAACTACACTTGTATAAATAAAGAAGCAAATTATGTGTTCACATAGCCACACAACAAACGAACTACAGTTTATGTATAAAAGGGTTTCAATTCTTGATTGGAAGGTAGTTTTATAAAAGTCTGTTTATGTGTACATATACACACATACAGATGAAATACAATTTTTCTTGTGCTTTTAAATAATAAAAGCATCTTATGCTACATATTCAAATGTTTAACATTTAATGCAAAAAAGTGGACAAGTTTAAGAGTATTACATTATTTGGAAATAATTTTCATTTTATAGAGTTTTTGTTGTTAATTCTTGCCCAAAGATGTTTTCCCACTGATATTCGGGAGAGTGGGAGAGAGAGGAAAAGACAGAGAGAAACATGCATGTGAGAGAAACACATTGACTATTTGCCTCTTGCACTCACCCAGACCAGGGCTTGAGCCTGGGAGGTGCCCTTGACCGGAATCAAACCTGGAACCCTTTGGTCTGCAGTCCAACACTCTATCCACTGACCCAAACCACCTAGGGCTACAAAGTATTTTTTATTTAAAACTATAACATTTGAAACTTCTAAATACATTAATTATTATGAGATGGTAAATTTTGTTAACATTGTATAAATAATCCAAAAATTTTAAATATATTAATTAGCTCTTTTAAACTAAAAATATAGTCAATATCATTCATATTTAGATTAATTAGCAATTACTTTTCAGATACTTATTCAAATTTAATAGCAAATTTAACAGCATTTTAAAATTTATTTTCTTTGAAGCCAGTCAAGGATTAGCATTAGAATTCATTAAAATCTAATCATATGCAATTATGGCAACAACAAAAATTTATAATTAAAATAAACAAAGTTTTAAATCTAATCAACATACTTCATTCTGTCATGACACTTGAAAGTTATGTGTTGATAGTCTTTAAATTAACACTCTTTTCTGTAACTATGCCTTCTAGTTTATATATTGTCTTCATTACAAATTGGGATTTTCAGTGGTAATCTTCCATATTTTTGTTGATCAATTGTCCTTTTCAATCTGAAAAAAAAACCTTTTTAATTTTTGACTTTTCCAGTAAAGCAGTAATTAGTAATACATTAACAAAAATAAGTAAGTTGGCATTATTAATAGCACATAATACACCATTAAGAGAAACACAAGGGAAAAATTTAGTAAGAATATATACACCACAAAAATTAATGGTCAACAAAAACAAAATATATTTGTACTGAATAAGAATAATATTCATAGATGACTGATTGAATTTTTTAAAAGGCAATCTTTTTTCCAAGTTGAACCAGGGTAAAAAATAAATTCCTTCAATAGAATAAAAACAACAAGCTAATATGATGAAATTTATTCTAATAATCATAGGTATGATCTCTACCTACTGAGTGTTTATATTAAAAAAAGAGGTAACTTTGAAATGGAAAGACTCCATGGATACCTACCATTATTGGATATGTTTCAGAAAAACAAACATGCACTAGAATTAACATTAAAATAATTGAATGCATTTTTATTCTTACCACACAAAAATGACCTCAGTTAAAATAAATTCATAGAGCTTAGTGACCAACTGAGGTTAATGGCCTGAAACTATAGGTTCGGCCATTAACTCCACCCAGTCATTCATTAATCCCCAGGAAATAGCCAGGCCTACAATTGTTACTGCTCAATTATAACCCAAATGGAACCATGAGATCAGCAATATGATTGACTAATATGCAAAAATTAAGTTCTCCATGAATGCCTTATACATATCAATTAAAACTGCATCACACTTTTAAAAAAACTCATATGCCAATATTTCTTTTCCATTTTCAGATCATAATAGCAATAATGACTATGATGCGGGGCATTTTCTGGAAATTAATGGCAGCAGATGTTAATGGTCCTTGGCTGTACCTTGAGCCATCCACTCCTCCCTGTTAGTCATTAATCCCTATGAAATGCCCAGCTATTGCTTAATTAACTTTACAATACAGTTAATGCAGATATGACATGATAGAATGAGTTTTATTTATAAACCTCAAAAAAACCCAACCAAATCTTTAACTCAAAAAGTCTTGCAAAAATCCACTTTCAACTTCTGAAACTTACACTAAAAATTAAGAATGGGGAGGTGACATTAGCAAGATGGAGGGCTAGGGGATCCATAAGCTCATCTTCCCCCCCAAGAAAACCAACAATAAACAATTACACACTGAAGAAATAAGTGTAGAAAGCTCTGGACTATAACAAAGCAGCAGCAAAAACTCTGTGGAGCTCAAAAACCATGGATAACCACTTAGAAAAGTATAGAAAGCCTATGACCTGTGTGACCCCATTCTCCACTCCAAAGAATCTGGAAGCCAGGAGGAATAGACTCAGAGGAATTTTACCTCATGAGGAAAAGGAGAGCAGGCAAACCCCAGTAAGCCTTACTATTGTGGATGTCTGTAGTCTTTGCTGTAGAGGGATTCCACAATCTTCACCAATGCTGCTCCTAGCTGATGGAGCTGCCTAGAGTCCCTTCAAAGCCACCAATCTCCGGCATTAAAGCTATTGCTATGGTTGCTCATGGATGCTTTCTGGGGACCCAGTAGCTATGTTCCCATGTCCCAGAGAGAAATATCATACCACCTACTCATATTTGAAACCAGAGCTGCCACTGCTCTGCACCCCACCCTTGGGTGCCAGTTCTTGGTTCTGAGCCCTCACTGACAGAGCCACACTGTCACTGCTGTGAGCCCCAATTCTTTCCCAGACAGGGGCTCTGATGGTTCATGGCCAGGAAACGCTGCCTCTGTTCTAAGCTCAACTTTACTGTGAACAGTTATTGGCCAACAAACAGAAAAACATAGAAGAGGATACATTCCTAGAGACTTACAAGACTATCAAGGCTGAATCATGAAAAATAGAAATATATCCCATGTTCTTGGGTTAAAAGAATTATTATAGTGAAAAATTCCATTGTATCTAAAGATTCAATGCAATCTCAAAAATTCAAAAGATAATGTTCACAGAAATAGAAAAAGCTATCCTAAAATTTGTATATAATCAAAAAAGATCCTGAATATCCAAAGCAATCTTGAGATATGGAGGCATCACACTGGTTTCAAGCTATATTACAAAGCTACAGTAATCAAAACAGTGTAATAATGACATAAAAACAGGGCCACAGACCAGTGGGACAGAATAGAGAGCCCAGACATAAACCTATGCATATATGGTCAAATAATTTTTCACAAGGGTGCCAAGAACATATAATGGGGAATAGAGAGTTTATTCAATAAATGGTATTGGGGGAACTGAATATCCACATGCAAAAGAATGAAGCTGGACCTATACATTACACCACTCACAAAAATTAAATAAAAATGGATTAAGGATTTGAACATAAGACCAGAAACCATAAAAATCCTCAAAGAAAACATAGGGTGGAGGGAAACATTGACATTGGTCTCAACAATATTTTTTTTATTCCAATTCTCCCACTTTCCTCCCCTTTGGCAACCATGAATCTCTTTCTGGGTTTTTTTTTATTCATTTGTTAGTTTTGTATTTTTAGATTCCACATAGTGAAATAATATGGTCACAAATAGCAACATTTCAATGTTTTATAGCTGAATAATATCCCATATTGTGTGTGTGTGTGTGTGTGTGTGTGTGTGTGTGTGTGTCCAAAGTTGTGGGTTATTGTTAAGCTGTTAGTTTGGTTTGTTTGGTTGGGGTTTTTTTTGGTGTTTTTTTTAACAATCGCCATACTTCTTCTAAACTTGCCAAATGAACAGCCAAGTGTCTTGAAACTAACAAAAGATAATTTGTAGTCAAATTTGCTCTTTTGGAGAGTTATTTAAGCTAGCTTTTAAAAAAATGACTGTAAAACTTATTTTAATTTACACAGAATTTTAATCTAGCAGGCCTTTTAAAGTTTTTTCCTACTTACTTTGTTTTTATGTACTCAGGACATTTTAGGAGAACCTAAGTGGGAAATGTGTTCAGATTATTAAGCTATAATAATATGTGTTTTTCTGTTGATCTTATTCAAGCAGAAAATTGTACTAGAGACTAATAAATGATTTTCTCCTTGCAAATCTTAATGTTTTTGGTTTTTGTTTTACTTTGAATGTTTAAATTAATTGAACATAAGATTAATTTTTAAAAATAAATTTAAAGTTGGAAAGGACTGTAGGGGAAATGATATATTTCTGACTGCTCTTCAGATATAAACTAAAGCTATCTTCTAGTAAAATCTAGGGCAAAATAAAGGATTATCCTGCTGCCCTATCACTTATTCTGATGCTTATTTAACATCATTATGTTTGTCAAACTTGTTTTTCCTCTTTAAAACCTTGATAAAATAAAGTCTTGTTTTTATGTTAGAAAAACCCCTTCTTCTCATCTATGTGACTTTTCTCTGTTCTGCCTTTCAGAGTTTATAAACAGATTCCATGAATGGGAGTCACTTACTTATGTCAGGGTAGTTAAAACTTGATCAGTTTTAGGGCCCATTCTTCTTCAAGGGCAAACAAGAAATTGCATTAAATTGTAAACCTACTATTTTATTAGCTTATTAGGGTGTATTTTTCAACCCTACTAACAGCTAATTAAAGAAACACAATCTCTGTCTCAAACCATCTGGTCTACTAGATGTTGTTGACAAGTGTATCTGTTTTCCTGCTGCATATAGTTAAACATTTTAAGTTAATACCTAGCCATGGGAGAAAGCTACCTGGCTGATCATGTGCTTTGCCTCACCTGACAGCACTTGTGAGAGTATCATTGATGCCTAAAATTACCCTTGTCACTTAATCACAGCCTTCAGGAAAGATCAGATCCAGAATACATTAACTTCCTACGAAATCAACATATATTAAATTACATAGATGAGTGCCACACATGTACATACCTAGAAATTTAGGATTCCATTTTTACCTATTAAGCATATGGTTTGCAAATGTAACCATACAATATGTATTACTATTTATTATGTTTATTATTTTTATACATCTCAGTTTTAGTTTATGGATTTCACTCACAAAAATAACAACCATAGGTTTAAAGTTATGATTTTTACAATTACATTGTAATTTTTTTATTTAAAAACACATATAAGAAACTGAACAAAATTAATGTTTCTATAAGTACTTGTGTCTTGAAACATGAGATTCCAATGCTTATGATAGGGATACAAAAAAATGTTACACCTAGCTGCTTTGGCTCAGTGGATGGAGCGTTGGACTACAGACTGAAAGGTCCCCGGTTCGATTCCAGTCAAGGGCACATGCCTTAGTTGTGGGCTCGATCCGCAGTTTGGGGTGTGTAGGAGGCAGCTGATAGATGATTCTCTCTCATCATTGATGTTTCTGTTTCTCTCCCCGTCTCTCTTACTCTCTGAAATCAATATTTTTTTTAAATGTTAAATATGCACAAAATGGATGGATTTGTTATTTCACTCTATTTTAGGATGGGTGAAAAAAATTTGAACAGAAGTAGAGGTTAAGTCTAAAAGTGGGAACGACAAAAATATGATGTTTGGTTCCTCTAATCCAAAAAAGGTGTATTGTGTAGACTGTTCTATATACATGTACATGTGCGCGTGTGCGTGTGCGCGCACACACACACACACACACACAACCAACCAACTTAAGAGCAATGCTTGGGTCTTGAATGGATCATACCATTTCTTGCAAATATCCGTAAAAATATTAGAAAACCAATGACTGAGAGAAACTCATTGGTCTATATATTAAATGGAGAAAACTGTCAACCCAAAATTTTGATGAACTTTTTTTTCACAATAATTAGATTTTCAAGTCTTCCCAACACACAATAATAGGAAATTGTTAGAAAAAATTTTATTCTCCTGTAACTTGATGATACATTCTTTTTAAATGCAGGTAAGTAAGTTTTTTATATTCCAGCTTCATTTCCCCAAACACTGGGGAAAACCCCCCACAAATATCAAGTCTATCTCCATGCTGACTTTATAAAGTTATTTGAATAAAAACAAGTATGATTTGAACATTATACAAAATTTTTTTCCAATATGCTTAGATTCTATGTGCTACATATACACTTCTTTTTTAGATAATGGGCAAATAATTTGTTTTTGTTTTATTAAATAACTGCATTAAGTACATATGCTTGAATATTACCTTTTGTTTTAAGTCCTAGTTTTCTTCCTTTATCACAGAATCAATCTAATCTAAGAATTCTTAGACTTAAATCCAATTATTTGTCCATTCATTAACCTAGACATGAACTGTTAATACATGAAAAGTATGAATGTTTTAGTGAACCAATATATAAGCATATAAATATCACCAATAGATTCAAAATGTGGAAAATTTGACCAAATACCTTTGGCAATGATATAAACATCTGGATAAGGTTCTAGAAAGCTAAACACTTTTAATTTCAATATGCTTTTTGTGTGTGTAAGCCCTACATACTAGCTCAATTTCATGCAGGAAATATTACTCTGCCATTAAGAATGTGCCTAAAGTATTAATCCGTTTAAAAATAGAGAATTACTGCAAGATCTGTAAACAAAATAAAAAAGATCTTCTTGATGTTTTCACAATACCATAAATATCTAAGGGAATAATATAACAGATTGAAAATTAGAGGCCAGTGACTAAATTCAACAAGAAAATGGCTATTTTTCCTTCATAAGGGAAATTAAGTTGTGCACATTTTGAAGTCGGGGGTATTTACATAAATTTCATATATCCTAATGTAGTATTTGTATAATTTTATAACCAATGTCACCCCCAACAAATTCAATTTTAAAATGTATTATTTTTTAAAATAAATCCACAACAGATAACTGGAATAGTGTAACTATTCCCTTAGAGAGACGATACATTCTCCAGTCACTACTGCTCCCTACTATCTCCATAATATATTATACCCAGACAATCACTATTTACATTTCCACCCAACAGGGAAATAAATGGCTGCCTCATTTTGGTGTGGATGTGTGTGCATGTGTGTGTGTGTGTGTGTGTGTGTCTGTGGAATCTCTGATGTATGTAAGTCTTTTATCTTCTCCTGCCTGAGCTTCCTGCATACACCTTTTTTGAACCACGAGTCTTTCAAATGAAAATGAGCTCCTAGAATCAAATGAGCTACTGTTCTACTAAGAACAGATAGGGGATTAATTGTCTTGCTTCTTTATTTTTCAACAATGACTTACATTTCCAAATTGACTAATTTGACATTGTATTTCAGCTATTTAAATCCTAAAATCTACTAGAATACTCTATAGCCAATATAAAATAAGTAAAAATAAATTCTTTTCAATCTATAAATGACTCTCCAAAGAACACATATATATTCCTTTTACAAAAATAGTTCAATTATTTTCAGATGATTTTTATTATTTTCATTACATACATCTTCCATTTTAGGTCCAGGAGTTTCAACATGACTAATACCTGTATTCTAAGCAATTATGATTAATTATATTCTTTCATTTATGGAATCACCCAAAGTACAGTGAGTTACTATTTTTATGATAATGCATTAATATTTAGATCTTTTTGGAAATCCATCAGGATAATGGAGAGTTCTATAAGAAATAAGATTCTTAACCTTTAACCCTACCCATCTATGTATATATCTATATATATAAAAGCCTAAGTGACTGGTCAACCAGTCGCTATGACATGCACTGACTACCAGGGGGAAGATGCTCAAGGTAGGAGCTGCCCCCTGGTGATCAGTGCGCTCCCACAGTGGGAGTCCTGCTCAGCTGACTGACGGGAGCCAGATGCTGGGCTCACAGCTGGTGAGTGCAGCTGTGGTGGCAAAAGCCCCTCCCGCCTCTGTGACAGCACTACCAAGTGGTGGCAGGTGCAGTGGGGCTGGGATGAGTGGGAGCAGCATGGCTCCCCAGCCGGAGCTCAGGCTCCTGCCCAGTCGCCTGTGGCTTCGTGCACTACTATATCCCTCAGGGAATGTTGGACTGCCGGTTTCAGCCTAGGCCTGTGGGGATCAGGCTGAAACTGGCAGTCCAACATCCCCCGAGGGGTCCTGGATTGCGAGAGGGCGCAGGCCAGGCTGAAGGACCCCACTAGTGCACAAATCCGTGCACTGGGCCTGCAGTTTCACTATAAAAAAATCATTGTCTTTATTTTCAGAGACCTTAATTTGTAGTGAAAGTTAATTAATAGTGGTGTGTAGAAGACCAAACACGAAAGGTCGTGGGTCTCTAAACTAGCTGAGCCTCAAAATCACCTAATCATATGCAAAAATACATTCTGAGGCCCATACATATTGAGATTCTGATCAAGTGAATCTCAGAAAATCAATAAATCAGAACCTGTCAGAGCTGGGCTCTGGCAATAGAATGTTATGTAAAGCTCCTTATAAGGTTATACTTCTCAGTATGGTTGAGAAGCACTGGTAAAAGCAATAACATTAAAAAATTTCTCTCCTGAACTATAAGGATATTAATAAAACAAAAGTGCTTAGTTCAATTAATCAACTATTAGTTGGCTCTGTTGAAACTATTTTAAATGCCATAGTAGATTCCTACGAGGAGTCTACAATCTAATTGGAGAGTCAGGGGACTTAATATGCATGGATAAGATTAAATTAGGAAGTATTTACACCAGCCCTTTTCAGTAATTTGGTACTAACTGATCCTTCCTTTCCTATGAGAAAGGCAATGCGAAATTACTGAAGGCCTAGAAACTAATGCAAAGATTTCAGATATTTGATACTTGATGTATTAGTCCACAGAATAGTTTTCTAAATAAAGGAATTGTGACTAAACCAGGGGTTTGCTATTCAAAGGATTATTTAGAGAAATTAGAATGGTTGGTCAGCAAAGGCTATTTCAGCACCTCAGTGTGAGCCTTTAAAAGTCTGAACAGAAATGACAGCCTAAACGCAGATGAAGGAACTGATCTAAGACATTTTCAAATGATTATTGACAAAAAAGGAAGATGATAATATGGAATCAATGCCTATAGCCATTCATGTCTGAAGGAATGCTAAAATAGTGGTTCCTTTGGCATTGACGAGAACACCTAAGTTTGAGAGAGAGAGAAATCTTATTTTTTGGAAAAAATATAATTGGTTTATATCTGTTGAAGTTCACAGGATGGGAAGTGAAGACAATTGGAAACATGCAGAGGATACCTGGAGATTTAGAAAAGGAGCCTGAGTGAAAAAAGCTGAAGAGATGGGCCAGAGAAAAATCCAGAATTTATTCATGCTATCTTTCTGCCTCACGTCATATTTCAGGGGGCAAAGGTCACTCTATAAGTTACTCCTCATAATGAGATAACAACCTACCAAAACACGTTAAATTCAAAACATGCCGAACACCAATTGTTAATATATAATCCCTTTCCTCTGATTTTATTTTTTCTTGGAGAAACAATGTCTAATTCACAAAAAATCAGCTTAGCATTTTAAACTCACTTTTTCTTGATCAAATAAGTAAAAGAATATGGACTTGCCTCAGGTAAATTATCCACCATTTCACTGAAGTGTCTTCGAATGGTATTTGTTTATTTTATGGGCTCGCATTATAAGGATTCAAACCCACAGCTTAGCTCTCCTTCCTCTAGGCTGGTTACCTAGCTGTCCTAATCACCCAGTAATTAAAATAAAAACCACTCCAGATAATTGGCAGTCTTTTCTAATTGAAAACTGGGTAGATAATCATTGGCCCAAGGAAATGCCCCACTCTCATACTGTAATATGAACTGCCATCTGTCTATTAAATTAGTCATTGTGAAATATTAACATATAAATGACTACCATAGAGGTATTTTAAAGTGGTCCCAGCATTTAATTAATTATTTCCCTCCATTTTGTTGACTCACTGATTTCTTTCTAGGGAATAATAAGGAAATTTGTTCTAAGCTGATGAGGGTGGGGGCAATAACTTTCATCATGAAACGCAGACATGTTTAGAAGACTTGTAACTACCTTTGCTATATAAAGTATTTGCTCTCCAGTGAGTCACATAAATGTTAAACCCGGAAGTTAGAATAAACTACATAAAAATAATTGATTGATAGAGCTGATAGATCCTAATTTACACATTTTCTTCAAATGGAAGTAGAAGTAAAAGAGGAAAAGAAAATAAGTTTTTAAAAAAAGAGAAGCAACGTGGAATCTTAGAAACTGTCCACTGAAATAAAAAATGCCTGGAATACACCTGCATAAATTGAGGAACTAGCCTAACTCTGTCCTTCCTGAAAGGAAAATTCTGCTTGAATGAGAAAAGAAGGGGGGAAATTAATAAATGTCAACAGACCCTGAAAAGAACACCAACAGGCATGATAAAGGGGTAACTTGATTCTGTGCTTTGTGTAGACAATCTGCTACAACACTGTCTTTGTAGAAACAACAAATAATACCTGTAGCAGGATCTTCAAGTAGAGGACAAAGATGCATAGTTACACATCTAATGACACAAATTATACAAAAGCAGCATGAATAGATTCTCCTTTTCCAGTCAAAGTCAATCCTACCACTAAAAGAATGCCCCTCCCCAAATTCTCTATGTTGACTTATAAGGTCTTGGGCACCTGTGTTTTGTCTATTTGCTGGCATGAAATAGGCCTTGTGAAATGAATAACTAAATTTGAATGTGAAGTGGTGATGCTCCAGACAAGGGCAAACCCCATTCATGTAAATATTCATCAACTGATTGGGCAGAAATTACTCAAGATACTTGATAAGTCAAACTAGCTCAATAGCCATGATCCAGAATATGTGGCCGATGATCTGGAGTCTCTGAAAGTCAAATGGAAATATAAATTTTATTGTTATTAAAAACTCAGTTTTACATTTTTATACTTAGTTGTAATATGTTCTTTTTCTCCTCTAGATTATTTTATGTACAAAACAGAGAAGCATTTAAATTACGTTTCTGTTAATAAAAAGCTATACTTTTTCTAATAGTGGATTCTCATGTATTATTTATACTAAGTCTCATGACCAAGTATGTAGCACATTGTTTCCATTTTGAAGGTATAACTAGAATTATATTAGATTTTAAATGACTTGAATAACTAAGATATAAAAATATTAAAATTATTTTTAAAAATTATAAGAAATATATTACCATAACGTAGATAGATAATAGAGAAATGATAGAAAGTCTCTCTCTCTCTCTCTCTCTATATATATATGTATGTATGTGTGATATATATATATGTATATATATATGTGTGTATATATATATATATATATATATATATATATATATATATACACACATATATATATCACATACACTCATACACACAGACGCATACATACACACACACCCAAATTCAAAAGCTGAAACCTATACCCCAGTGTGATGGCATTAGGAGGTAGGGCCTCTGGGAGGTGATTAGGTCATGAGAGTGGAGCCCTTATGAATGGGGTTAGTGCCCTCATAAAAGAGACCCAGAGAGCTCCCAATGAGAAGATGACTATTTATGAACTAGCAAGTGGGCTCTCATCCGGTACCAAATCTGCTGGCACCTCAATTTTATCTCATCTCTCGCTGTCTCTCTACCCCCCCCCATTTTTTTACTCATTTAACTACCCTGAGAGTTTATAATTTATTTCCTCAACGAATTCAATCATAAGGCAATGTTTTCTTGGTAATGCCTTTAAAATTAGTACCTGCTGCTTAAAAAGAAAATCAAGTATATGTGGAGTTTGTGTTCTAACTGCCCCCAAATATAGGTGTGCAGAATAAACACTTCTGTCTTGATCTGCTTTGGACAGCTGCTAAAATGCATTTTTTTTCTGAATAGCTATGTCTTTTCCTGCATTGTGCTAGGCACTCCCTACACATTATATCATTTTTCATAATAACGCTGTGAGGTCGGTGTAGTTTTGCCATTCTATAATTTAGTATACTCTGACAAATAGAAGATTAAAGATTAATAATTTGCCTAGGGTTACGCAGTTTATAAATGGCTGAGCTACACTGTTTACCTTAAGGCTGATGACCTCAAATTTAAATCCCTCTCCACTATAACACAGAATCCTCCCCCATTAATTTTCCTACAGGAGATTCTGCTGGAGGTTTACCACACCCACTTCTAAGCATACAGCTTGAACGTATTTCCCTTGGCGTTGGCTATGTCAATGAATTAAATTCTAGCATGAGAATATAGGCGAAAATACTGCATGCCACTTTCAGGCTGAGCTCACAGAAATTTCCCACATGCAACCTTCCATTCTCTCTCCCCCATTTGGCTGCAGGTGTCCACGAGGGTCCATTGAGAACCATGGGAAGATTATAGAACCCCTGGCAGCGGTTCCATCAGAAACATCTGCATTAACTGTTATGCAATGGAAAATAAACCTTATTGGGCCACACTGCTATAATATAAGGTTTTTTTTATGTTCTACCAGCTGTCAATACTGTAAGTTATACAAGTCATGTCATCTTATAGTTACCAAATCAAAATATGACTTTGACTCAAGTTTTTAATAAAAATATTTCAATTAAAAGTTAAAATGTATTTTCCTGACCATCAAAACCTTTCCCTGAGTGGCAGAATGACCTCTTCTACTGGAAACACAGATATTTAGTAAAAATGGTAACTTCAAGATGGAAAGTCCAATTGAACTGCATTTTTATCGCTTCAAATGCAAATAGCATCTAAATGCAGTTTTGAAGTGATGTGTAGACACTTTTTTAAAGCAAATTCAGGTGTCAGGGATAATAAATGAATCGTGTATTTGATGCACATAATGCTTTAAAGAAATCAGTACAAGCCCCCAAGGGAAAAGAGCAACAGCATACTCAGAAGCATTTCATCAGCTGAAGTTGCTATAACGATGCTGACAAGTACAAAAGACAACTACTTTGTTCTGTCATGCCGTGTCATGTTGTAGAAAACACTAAGGATTATGTGACCTTTAGAGAAATAGTCAAAAAGTAGCTTGCTCTGTGGGGTTTAACACGGGCATTTTTGAATTTTCAAATGTCCTGATTTTTGCCAGGTGTGGCCAAAGCTGTGTCCTAAGGGATTTCAGGCATGAAGAGAAAAGAATGCTGATGCATTAAACAAATGCAAGGGGAAGGAGTGGAAGGAAAATTCACTGCTGTGGAAAACAAATCTAGTTGTTAAGTACCTGTATGTAGGCTCCTTGAAAATTTCCATCTAGTAAATATTAGTTCCAAAATTGGTGCAGATAGATAGATAGATAGATAGATAGATAGATAGAGGCATACATACTTGGAATAATCATAATGGCAGTGTTTATTAAAATACATTTCATTTACAAAATGTATTAGAAATCAGCTACGAAAGTATATATTCATTTTGGGGGGACATATATATACTATGGGTTAGCATTAGACCACCTGGAGACTACCTGCTAATCCATTTATTTTTTAAACTCCTTTTTCAAGTACTGACTACTTTCATGCTCCCCCTGACTGACTAGACTAGAGACTCCTAGTGCAACTGCTCCAAATTCCAGTCCCACCAAACTTCAGTAAAGTGCAGGGTCCACACTGATTCAAAGGTGGTCCTTATAAGTGACAGGTAGATACTGTCATATTTTTATTTATTCATTTAGTTTGTTAGATAGTTAATCTTTGCCCGAGGATGTTTTTCCATTGATTTTTAAAGAGAATGGAGGGAGGAGGAGAGACACAGAGAGAGAAACATCGATATGAGAGACACATGAATTGGTTGCCTCCCACATGTGGCTAGAATAGACCAAGACTGGGGGGATCGAGCCTGCAACTGAGGTACTTGCCCTTGACCAAATCAAACCTTCAGGCTAATGCTCTAATCACTGAGCCAAATGAACCAGGGTGATAGTGTCATATTTTCAGATATGCATTACCAATTATGAGGAGCTGAGCTATATTTTTATTGGGCACCTCTTCTTCTAAGGTTAATTCCTTAACTCAAAAAAAGTCAATAAGAAAGGAAAATTCAACCCTCTAGTTTGATTCCTTAAATGTATAAATATTATGCATTGAAATTCCCTAAAATATATAATTTAATCTTTAGAGTATTAAAATAATATGAAAATATACACTGAAAAAGCCTATAGAGTAGATATACAAAAAACTAATACTAATAATATGACATGAGTAATCAAGTCCCTTGTTTCGGACCAAAGAGTCACATTTCTTCTGACCCCATGTACATATGACACAGTAGCAGACTACATATTAACAAGTAAGAGGGTAAAATCAAATCTCAGAGATTACTATATAGGAATCAGGTTTGGTTAACTTTGTTATGAAACTGGCTAATTATATATAAGGCCCAAATATTAAACATAATTCATTTATGGGCTCATGAACTGTGTCATAATTTAGCAATCACATTTTATAGATCAACTAGGGGCCCAGTGCATGAAATTTGTACACGGGTGCGGTCCCTAGGCCTGGCTGGCGACCAAAGTGCAAGCGTCTGGATGGAAGGGCAGGTCCCAGCTGACCTCTGGGCCCTGGGCAGCACCTGGGCCGCCAGGCTCCCACGCACCCCCTCTCCCTCAGTGCCTTGGAGACGGGCGGTGGCCCTGCCCATCAGGGCCCCAGCGCCTCCACTGCCCAGCTACCAGTATCGCATTGCCCATGCCCACCATGTTCGCCCCACCCCCTGGTGGTCAGCCCACATCATAGTGAGAGGTTGAACTCCTAATGGAGGGGATAATTTGCATATTGGCTTTTATTAAATAGGATTGTCCGAGAGAAAATTATTTTAAATTTCTAATTTCTCAGTCAAATCCAAAGATATCTAAAAAGAATTTAACTCCATAATATGTGCATGTATCAAATCATATTATATGCCTTAAACCTATACAATATGGTATGTCAGTAATATCTTAGTAATGCTGGAAAAAATAAATTAAAAGAAACTAAACTCACATTTAAAAGCATAAGATTCTTCATGTACTTTATCAAATAATCACTGAGTTAACATAGACAGTTGGAATGCTATTAGAGACCCAAGGCCATCATAAATATAATCTCTTAAATGATGTATAAAGTTCAGGAGCATCTAAATATATATGTTATATATATATATATATATATATATATATATATAATCATAGTGGGTAATGATGCTAATTTTAGCATTCTGGAACATTTTCTTTAGTAGTTTTTCTAAAAGGCTCTTAATATTCACAATGGCAATTATGCAGTCTTCCCTCAAGCATTTTTTGAGATTTAAAAGATGAGTATATTTCTGAAATTTTTCCAGTATTGCTTTTATTGCATTTCCAAGTTTTCCTTCTTCATCATCTGCCAATTCCAATAATCAACTGCTTCTGAACTTTTGAGCCTGCCAAGAACCTCTGAAAATCTGTAAGTCTTTGAATTAATGTGACATTTATTTTCTAATATCCTCTGGCCTTGTATCATTTCTTGTTATACCTTTTCACATATGCTGAAATTTGAGTTCAACCCTTCCTAATGTTTCTCTTTCCAGAATAATATCCTAAAAGTAGATGCTGGGAACAGCCTACATAAAACTTTGCTCATGGTACTTTGTCAGTGTCTTTAGGAATAATGAATAAGTAATTGTCTAAAAACCCTATTACCCAATCATGATGAGAACAAAGGAAATAATTGCGATTTTTTTTAAAATCTCAAAATAAAAATGTACAGGGGAAAGTGAACTTTAGAAGGTTACCATACCATTTCATAACAGTTGCTACAATTTCTCTTTTGACTCTTGTTCAGTTGCTATGTGCTATTCCTAATGTTGCTTTCTTATATAAATAATGCTAATGTCTGAACTAATAGCAACAGAGTCAAATTCTGTCAGATTAGCATCAAAGAGATTAATAATGTTGACATGTTTCTTTAATTTTTTATAAAAATTATTACAAGTGTTCTGTGGTCAATCATTATAAATGATCACTATTAAAATTACTTGTAAATAACTTACTTAAAATAAGTTTACACTACAAATATCTATTATAGAGTATCTAAATGGGAAGATCTATACCTGGCTCTGGAGTGAGACAAACATGAATTTAAATACTGCCTCCACTGTTTACTAGCTATGTAAGCTTAGGAAAATTACTGTCCTCTAAACGTCCTCATTTCTATATTGGTAATATATGGATGAAAATCCCTACTTTGCAGGATGTTTTTCAGATTCCAATGAAATATTTTATGTAAGGCATCTATCACAGAGCCTGGCACATAGTCTGTGTTCCAGAAACAGCAGTAAAAACAATTATTGTTACTGATACCACATAATGATTATTAGATGAGTTAAAATGTGCATATTAGTTTTATTTTAGTTAGAATTTATCTTAATGAAATAGTTTACTAATTTGGTATCTTTACCCCCAGAATTTGTAAGCAAACACCAACAGGGAGTATGCACTTATAGAAACATTCAAAATGTAACATAAAAAATAAAATAAAAACGTAACATTACTCAACATTTAATATTGCAAACATTATAAATCTGAAAGGACATGCCCCAACTGTTACAGTTCACTTTGCTCTCAAAATGTATTTTCTTACTTCTGAGCCTTGAAAAACCTGGGTGTGAAACCTGGGTTTGAACTGTACATGTCTACTTATACACTGATTTTTTTCAATAAATAGACAGTCAGTTCTCCCTTTTTCTAGGTTTCATATTCATAGATTCAACCAACCATGGCTCAAAAACAGTCACTTGGATTCATGTATGCAGAGGGATGACTGTATGCATTTACCTGCCCCATTTTATTTTATTTTTATGTTTTTTAAATTAGTTCTTTTTAAAAAAATATATTTTATTGATTTTTTTACAGAGAGGAAGGGAGAAGGATAGAGAGTAAGAAACATCGATGAGAGAGAAACATCGATTAGCTGCCTCCTGCACACTCCCTACTGGGTATGTGCCTGCAACCAAGGTACATGCCCTTGGCCAGAATTGAACCTGGGACCCTTGAGTCCGCAGGCTGACGCTCTATCCACTGAGCCAAACCAGTTAAGGCAACCTACCCCATTGTATATGTAAGGAACTTGGGCATGGGAAAATTTTGCTATCTGCAGGGGGTCCTGGACCCACCCTCCTGGGGATAACAATGGATGGCTATAGTTAAGTTTTTGGAGAATCAAAAGTTATACACAGATTTTTATTGAACAGGGGTTGGTGCCCCTAACACCTTCCGTTGTTCAAGGGTCAACTGTAGTTACTTACTAGTATTTAACAGTTAACTACTAGACATTACAAAAAAGCATAATAATTTACCTATAGGTAAAATAATTATATAACTAGTCCCATCTAATAGATTCACTCAATAATAGCTTTGGATAGCTTCCAGTATGACTATTGTGTAATGTAAATAAAACTGAAGTGTACAGAAGTCTACAATTATATAAACTAAAGAAGTAACAAACTGGTTTGACAGGTACAGAAGGAGAAAACTGTATAGGTATCTTAAGCATTTTAAAACATTTTATGGACTCAGATCTTCGTGACCTTGTCAACTTGCATCTCATGGTTTTAAATCATAGATAGGATTTGGTAAAAGGGTTTTTCATAATCAATGACACTATTTGTTAAGACATCTAAAAAATTACAGGAAAATCCAACTAATACAACATTAGGGCATGGTATACATGAAATTAACTATCAGACTATGAACTTCCTTAACTAATGGGAATTTCTATATAAATGCCTAAACATAGAAGAGCAGGTCAATTCATATTTTGTACATTGCTGGTATATTTATCTGATTGAAAAGCCTAAAACCATTATGTCAATCTTCAACATTTTAAGTGGGACATTTGCTTATATAAACACTTCATTCATATTCCACCAGTAAAATGTTTATCTGGAAAAGTTATATCTGAAAGAAGCTAATAGTCATTAGTCATAGTAGTTTAAATGCCCATTAATTAATAGAAAATTGAAGTAAAAGTATTCTTTAAATATATATGGAATCACCTAGAGTATCAAATGACTTTATTATGACTATTTGATTTATAGCCAAATAAGTCTTAACAAAATACTAAGAAGAAATATGCAATGCAGTAAGTCATGTGTCAGTGATTAGTCCAGTTTCTAGTGTATGGTAGGAATCAATAAATATATATTTTAAGATGGGGTAAAAAACAGCTAGTGTTTCTCCAAATTGAATATTTCTACCTGAAAACATATTAAAAGTTTGACAATGTAGATGTATAGAACAAGCCCTGGCCTGTGTGGCTCAGTTGAGTGGGCATCATCCCATACAAGGAAAGGTTGCCAGTTGATTCCTGGTCAGGCACATGCCCAGGTTGTGGGCTCAATCCCTGGTAGGCAGCGTGGAGGCAGCTGATGGATGTTTCTCTCTCACATTGATGTTTCTCTCTGTCTCTCTCTAAAAATCAATTAAATATTTATTTTCAAAAGATATATAGAACCAAATATGCCATTTCAGTTTTAACTCCTTTTTGTCTTTTCTCAAACCATTTTAGGCATTCTACCATCAGCATGCCTTCTTGCTGAAAGATGATAAACATTCTATACAAGGCGTCCCAAGGCAAAACTTTGTGGGGAGTAAAATACCTTCTAGCCTAACCACAGAGCTTTTGTGACAATCAAATAACCTTACCTAAAATTCCAGTATATTGTTCAGGGAATAATGGACACAGACATGTCCAAAATTAATTCACTTCTATCACTTCCCTTGTAACTATTACAAAATTTAGACAAACTTAAAACAATGAAATTACACAACAAAGGTTTGGAATTTATAACCATTTTCTGTATAACTCTAAGCAAATTGCCTTTTTTTTTAGTCTTTCATCTCCTTTCTCACTTCTTACAGATCTGGATTGTCTAACAGTAATAGATACCTGATTTTTTCCTTCACACTTCTCTACTTCTTCCTCATGGTGACAAAGAGGGAGTGAACTTAAAGTGAGGAAGAATATGTATGAATGAAATTGTTACATAGCTGAGCAAATAAATCATAGAGTATTTGAAAGCTTAGGACTTGTATCAGTTAAAACAGTTTGGCTGAAAAAGTGGCTAAAAACATAAGGGGTTTAATTCCTTGATTATATAAGGTCCAGAGCTAGAGATATTCCAGGGTTGGTTCAGGGGCTCCAAAATGTCATGGAGAATCCAAGTGTCTTTCCACATTTGCCTTTCTTAGGCTTCCATCAATGTCTTCACCTGGGACCACAGGATGGGTTTCCACAAGTACAGGTGTCACATGATGATGTCTAGTCAAAGGAAGGGGGTGCTTTCCCTGTGTATCGCTTTTCCCTAGAACCAAACCCTTTCTCTCGAAACCTGCCAAACTTCCCCTGTCACCGACCGGTATTCTATCCATGTTCATAAATGAATCAAGCACTGGGACGGAAAGTAAAATGATAATAATTGCTCTAGACAAATTAGGATTCTCCCCCCAGGAATGGGGGAAAACACAACCAAATTTAACTCTGCCAGCAAGAAGTAAAGGAAGTCACTGATGAAATAACTACTAATAGTCTCCATCACATGCCTTTGGAGTAAAGGAAATTGGACTTAAATTCCCACTTTGTATCTTAACAACTTTTCAACTTTATGTGCTTTCTTAACCTCTATTGAAAGCTGTAGATGTACATATAGAATAGATATAGATACATAAAACATATATATTTTTAAATTCTGTGTTTTAGGAAAAGAGATATCTTTGTGTGAAAGTGCCTAGCACAAAACCTGGTACAAGGTAAAAGCCAATCATTATTATTCAATTTGTTTTCTTTCATCTGTAGGCCTTCCTCAATTCCTTCCTTACCACAAGCAAAGCCCAGTAACTAAGGAGTATGGCATAAATTTAATTCTGTCTCAAAAATATTCAATTATAAAAAGTCTTAGACTTTTTAGCCTTTTTTTACAGAGCCTTTTAGACTTTGTACCTTAATATTTTTTCTTAATATTCTACTATGCTAAATATAAGGGGTGCCAAATATTAGTTTAACTGTAGATCATGTACCTGCTTACCACACACACACACATACATACACACACTCTATCAGACAATAAATTCTGCAAAGTCAAACCAGCATATAAAACCCATCAATTGCTTTCAGAAAGAAAACTAACAAAACAAGCCTCTATTTGGGTATCAAAGTTCCCTTGTTGCCTATCTACATTTCCAGTCACACCTTTTGCCTATCTCTGACATATTTAAGTTTTAACACTGAATTAATTGTCCACTATATTTTCCACGATAATGTACATCTTCTTTAAGTCTGTTGTTGCAGGTTCTTCAGTTTGGAACACCCTCTCTACCACTCACTCTTCATTTGAGCAATTCTTGTTCATCTTTATGATTCATTTCAGAAACCATCTCCCCTCAAATATCTCCAGACTCCAGATTGGATATACCTGTTTTTCATTCCAGAGCACATTTTGTTTACCATTTATCATTAAATACTGAACGTGGCCATTTTTGCATTAGCCTTCTTCAACAGAGTATTTATGTTAATTATATAAGATATGTTTCCTGATGCAATCCTGCTAGATATAGTGTAGACAAAGTTTCTTATATAAGTCCATGTAAAATTGTAAACACAACATTAAAAATTATCACCTAAAATATTTTGATACAAAATACAGGAATATTTCTCAAGTATTTACCATGAGCCATATGTTCTGCTAAGTGCCTCATACACATTTTCCCCATTGTAAAGATGAGTATACTAAGGCACAGAGAAATTATTAAGCTTTCCAAGACCACACAGCTAAAAGAGAGTACATTCTTTGGTTATCTTATTTGTTATCTATTCTTAATTGCAAAGGGTCTCAGAAAGCTCCAAGACAATTAAATTTTATCGGAAAACAAACAAATAATCACTTATACAGACATGAGAAGACAACAGAACATCTCATGCCAATTAACTTTTTCTCCCTTTACTGAAATTCATGTTTATTCACCATCAACAGCACCTGTGCTAATATATTGCACTGAAATTGCTAAAACATGCTTTGCTGTACCGTAGTAAAACCTTCTAAAAGAAGTTTTGGCATATATTTCCTTAAACAAAATGACCAGATTTTACTATTACATAATAGTACTATCCTCCTCCCTCTTGAAGAGGAATGTTAAGGATTACAATTGCTATAAAAAAATTTAGTAAGGTGCTTTAAAGCAGTGATATACATATGTGTAAAAGTTTAATTTTATTGTTTAAATATTACCCTGTGTTCACATAATTTTCAACATTATTCAAACGCAGTAATTTTCATATAGACTGAAATATTATATGCAGGCAACAATTTTAGTGATAGCTGTTAAATATAAATTTATTATGGCATTTAAAAGTAGACTGATAGAAAAAGAAAAAAAAAACAGAACAACGTAAAAAACGTAAGTTTGGTCACCTAATTATATACTGCTGCGAATAGTTCCTTAATATGGGAAGATAGGAAACCAAAGCTGTGGAAATATTTCCTAAAGTTTATAAATTGTTAATTTTAAGATACATTAGTTAACATTCACTGGTTTATATATTTGAAAATATAAAATGATAAATAAGAAAGACTAACATAAGAAGTATTAAAATAGAAGCCAGTATGAAGTAAGGGAAAACGAAAATTTTTTTGGATGTGTGTATATGTGCATGTAGCCCTGAGCTTTGAACACACTGAATAGACAGGTTTCTTTTATGGCAGAAACACCAAGTGCTGTATACAAGAATATTTCCAGTATCAATTTATCACCACTCAATATCTGATACAGATTAGGTACTTCATTTCTAGTCAAATAAATTATTAAAATTAGCACTATTATGTGAGATCAGGTTAAAGGCTTTTAAAAATATTTACTTTTCACCGAAACCGGTTTGGCTCAGTGGATAGAGCGTCGGCCTGCGGACTGAAAGGTCCCAGGTTTGATTCCGGTCAAGGGCATGTACCTGGGTTGCGGGCACATCCCCAGTGGGAGATGTGCAGGAGGCAGCTGATCGATGTTTCTCTCTCATCGATGTTTCTAACTATCTCTCTCCCTTCCTCTCTGTAAAAAACCAATAAAATATATTAAAAAAAAATATTTACTTTTCAAACACTGGAGTTAAATAATTTGGGAGCAAAAGAAAACTATGTATTTTAATTTCTTTATGGACATTAATTTTTAAAAAGTGATTAAAATTTAGAAAATATAAACAAATGTTTTAATAGATACTCATGAATTCATGTTGCTATATGTAATAATATTAAAGAACAGAGAGTTTCAAATTTAATGTAATTTAAAAGAGATTAAATTATAATTAATTAACTATATACATAACTTTTAAGAATACTCTTAGGAAATAACATTACCATAGAGATATCTTACATATCTTAATATAAAGATAAAGACAAAAACTAAAAGTTTAATTAATATATTGATATTCAAACTACTCATTAACATCCATATTCATACTTAGGAAAACTACTAAATACAGACAAATCTAAAATATTGTAAAAGAAATCAATTTCTAAACAGTTAACAAGAGAGTAGATTAGTAGAAACTTTCTTCAGCATAATGAACCAATGAATATATAAAGGTTACATTTTTCTTAATTTTTGCCCTTGTATAAATTTATTCTGAAAAATAATCACAATTATATACACAGATTTGACTAAAGGATGTTCTCTTTTTTTTGTTTAACAAAGGAGAACAAGTAAAATTGAAAAAAAATAAAGACCAACATAAGGGAATTTAGTAGGTAAATTGTTTCCAAATCATGGAAAAAAAAATTGTGCCACTAAATATATTGGTATAAATAAGAATTCCAGATATAAAAATATGTATAAGGTACACAATAAATACAAAACTTGCTATGAAATCGAAGAGAAAATAAATTTTTGTAAAAAATTACTACAGACACATACATACACTCACTTGCATATTAAAAGGCATTTATCAGCATGCACAATACATTAGTGCAAAGTATCAGTATTGGTTTTCCTAAGTGATAAGATGACAAATAATATTTTCCTCACTTTTGTATATATTGATTTTGCTGAGTAAATATCTTATTTTAATAATATAAAAGTTATATTTTAAATGTACAAAATAAAATGCAGTCTAAAAACTGTCTAGTGATCTATTTCTCCTTCAATTGTATAAAATAGTTGCGGGGGTAATACAAATATGTCAGATGATGTGGGTCCAGTCTTTTACACTAATTGGCTACCTATATTTAGGCAAATACTTTCTCTGAGTATTAAATTTATTTTCTGTAAAATAACTAGAGAAAATGCTCATTTTAAGAACTCTTTATGGAAACAATTCAAAGTCTTATATATGTTAGAAAAGGGGTAAACATTAAAATGTATTAATATGGTAATCACCAAAATAAGCAGTAACCTCAGTAGACTGAACTGGATTCATATTTATTTATAAAAATCACCCAGAAGTTTTGAGCATCTCAAGTGTTACTTATGTTCAAATACATTAAATCCTAATAGTTCCGACTTCTTATATAAATTAAAATAATCTAACTACATTAAATCCTAATAGTTCCAACTTCTTATATAAATTAAAATAATCTAACTGTGGAGCCAGATCCAAATTTCCTTGGTCTTTGTCTTTGTACATCAGACTGCCCGATCCCACTGCTGTGCAATGCCCGTTAGGTGCTGGACAAATGAATGGCTAGGCAGAATGTATAAATAAGTACAATGGACTGAATCCCATTGAACTATGTTTGCATGACTTCCATAAATTTCAATGAGATCAGTCAGAGTAAAGGCTTTAATTTCAGGCTGACAATCACTGCGAACGTTTCTTAATTCTCTGTATAACATCTGTTGAAAGTCTTAGCAAAACAATATTTGTGAATCACAATGGACAATTCCAAATGAAAGAATATTTTAGTATTTTCATTGAGAATGAATGTAAAGGTCTTAGTTTTAGTTTGTTCTATAGCATTTGGTTTCTTTTTTATTTATTAAACATGTCAATGTTTATAATTAATGGAATTTTTAGGGAAAGTACAAGACAGTATGAAGATGATGTTGTCATGTCTTGTATTTTAAAAAGCTGTAAACATAACTTTCCATCTTGTCTAAAACTGAATTTACTTATAATCACTGCATCATTATGCTCAACCAATAAAAATGTCTCAGTACAATATTATACCTGTCGATTAAATGTTAACAGAAAATTATACAGAACGTGGGGAAATGGAAATAGACGGTTTATTTTATATCCACCATACCATTCTTATCAATGACTTTCCGAATGCTTAGACTACAAGGGGTCATTTGCCATGTGTTGAGGGGTAAATTCAATGTAAAAAAAAATAGTCAGTGTAAACTCCCGCTTGTTGGCATGAGAGTGACTGCAGTCCAAGGGTGGTTCTTTTCTTTCATTCTCTTCTTTCTTCTTCTCTCTCAGCCATGGAAAGGGCTCCGTTATTTCTGCATGGGTGCAAGGTGAATGAGGCTGTCACTTCTCCTTGCAGGGCTATTTATTACAGGTCACTGACATCATACAGCTATTTTTTAAATAAAAATAAGTTATCTAGCATCATCTCACTTACACGGGTATTTGAGAGAAATGTGCAATGTTATTTATTTATACAGAAATCTGCCAAGCAAGAGGCATCCTCTTGCTATGAGGGGCCTCCTACTGGGAAAGTGAGCTACCCTGTCATTCTAAGAATTAAAGCACTGCTCACTGTAGGAGAGAAAACATAACACTATCTGACAGTTTGGAGCTCTTTTGATTTTCAACCTGCAAAATAACTTATGCCAATACGGATTAGGAAAGAAAACGTCAAAGTGTATCACTAACCGAGAATTCCTATGCAGTTGTAACTGTTCTCAGCTCTGAGATATGCACATTATGTATGTTTAATGCATAGTTTCTGGTGTCGCGGGCCTACATTGACCATAAAGCAGTCTAGTACACTAATAAATTAATTGATAAGGAATTGACTTTCTAGATAAGTACATCTCAGTTTGCAGTTTCCAAGGGACAGAGAGTCCATCCCTAGAAAAATAGTCTTAGAAAAGGTCATTCTCATCATTGTCTCTGATTTCAGCCACAGATATGACACCAAGTAGTTTTTCCTCTGCAATGTCCTCACTGCAAACTATATTCATGAATGAATGTTATTTCTCAATGATAAATTATATAATTTTATCTCAGAATTTCCCAAGACCCACCTAAACATCTTGGGAAATGACTGGACATTTAATAGTGTCAGGACTATTAAATATTCTTCAATATTTGCATACTTGTGAAAACTACAGAGCATTGCAAGATGCTCTAAGAGAACCGCAGTGATTCACGAAACCACTGAGAATCAAAATATTTGTATACACTGAAACCATTTTTGGCTCTGTTAGGCCCTGCTAGGTCCAATTTTGATCCTTGGTGTGAAGGGCGACTCTGGCAATCCACTTCCACTTCATAATTTCTAAATAGGTGAGACAATCCAGAGCTCCAAGTAAAAGAACTTGTTCACAATTGAAGTATAGGGATGGGAGGGAGAACTGGCCAACGGGAATGACTGCAGTGCTGGGGTAATACCTGCTGGCCCAGCCTCCAACTCCACATCTGACTCTGGCTGGAGAAACAGCGGTGGGGGAGGAGGCAGAGGGTGGGGGTGAATGTAAGGTCTCAGGACAGGAATAGTTGCATGTCAGAGTGTAATCCTGGAGAAGATTTCTTTCACAAGCCCTGGGACTATTCCAAATAGGGATCACAGTCGAAAGGGACAGCTGCTTATAACCTCCTCCGAAATATTTATTTGGGACTCCCATTGCTACCATTCTTGTGTGTTCCCGGAATCGCATGCACTGGTGTTCCTCATCAAGATTTCTAGTCAAGAAGAGTGAGAAACCTGTAAAACCCAAATTGCTTTTCTAAACTTTATTTCTTTAAGTGCAAATAAATCCAGAGGAGCGTGCTATCCTCCTTCATAGCAATATAATGTAGTGTAGATCATTCATCCCTGAATTTTTTTAAAAGTACAATAAATTCTACTCAATTGGAATCATTTTAAATCTTATCATTATGAGAAAACATAAGAATTATCATTTAAACTGTAATTTGGAGTTTTACGTAATATAGATATACCAAAATTTGATCAAACAATACACGCAACTTCCTTAACACTCTTCTTAGAAAAACTACAAATCATCATCATCTTTTCCAGGAATGTATTGATGGTGATAGCGACCTTGGTGATATTACTGCAACTGCATGAAAAGATAAAGGGTAAATAAAATGGCTATTGGAAATTGGCCTCACTAAAGGCTGAGGAAAATAATTCATTTTAAAAATCAATAAGTTTCTGCTTTAAAGCTGTATTCATTTCAGGCAGATATTTCCACAGACAACTCACTTGAGTACATTTGCAAAAACTAAATAAGGGTATACAAAATGATTTGAAATAAAAAAGAAAAGAAAAGCAAAAAATACAAAGAGCTACACACAGATGATGGCTATATAGTTAGACAACATTGAAGGAAATGAGTGACACATTTAGAATCATGACCAATTCCTTCAAATGTACAAGCAGAAAAGAGGAAAACTGCTTTGTTACTTGGTGGCAGGGATTGGCGAAGGGTGTTATTTCATAAATACCTGAAACCTAACAAATTTCAAAGTACTTTAAAGTCAAAATTCGTATCACAGCTGATAGAAATGGACTGTCCTTTTCTAAGGGGAAAGCCACTCTCTCCACTGGTTTTTAAGTAGGATATTGACGGGCAGTGAAAGATTACGACTGCTTTGTAAGAACAGAATGAGTTGGTTCCTGATTCATGGATGTAATTAGAACCACTCAGGGGTGGAGAACAACTGGATCTAAGACAAAAGCCGGCATGGAGTGAGAGAAAGGCAGGGGAGCTGAGCTGAAGTCAGGCGGTGGTCATTTCATCACTAGCACGCTAATTTACCCTGTTCAATATCTCTGCCTTTCTCATAAACTCAGCATATCATCTTTCTTTAAATTCAAGCATTGAATGTTAATCACTCTAATTTCCATTACCTCACCACCCTTATTGTAGAATAGGACTAATTCAAATTATACCACCAAGTACCTGGTAAAGGTTACCATAGTAACAACTATTGTCTTTCACAGAATGCATTCATGAAGTTTAATCTGCTCATGGAATCTTCATTTAAAATAAGTATATCAGGACATTATAATTGGATATCTTTGTAAATGTCTTTGTATTCAAATATGCAGATAACACTTTGTTCTCTAAATTTGTGATCAGCCATTGGTTAAAGAGAATGTCCTATTAATGATCAATAATAACAAAATCAATGGAGGAAAACAGTGCTATTCACTTAGATTATGGTGTAATATTCCATTTTGTTGGTTTGCATTTAAGTAAAAAAAAAAGTATAGTTATAACCACATAAAATCTTGATACCAAAGTCAACACCTGCATGTAAAAATATACATTTAATATTTTCAAAATGTTAGCATGTGATAATCATTTATGTTATTCTCCTCACATCTGAAATTTTTAGAAAATCAACTGCTACAAGATGTTTATTTCAAGGGTATAACTCATAGTTTATCCCAGAAACTCTGATAGAAGCCTAATCAAAAATCCCTATAGCCCATATTATTCTGAAGTACCACCTTTCAGCTGAATAAGGTAATGACATGTGATGGAGCTGGTGAAGTAAATTTCTACCTGCCTCTCTAGCTAAAGATAACAGCCTAAATCTTTTTTTTTAAAAAAATATTTATTTATTTAGCCCCAAAATGGGCATTTCACAGCATTCTTTAAATTTTCAGACTTGCAAATTGGAGAAATAACTTTTTTTTTTTGTAACTCCCTGTCTGTGGTAAGTTTGAGCTTGTTTCAAGAAAGCAAGCAGCTAACTTCTAAGGAGCAAAAACTGCCCTTTTCCATAATTAATACTATTTCTAAACATGTACGCTTTTGCAGTATTCCAACGTTAATCGATAAGTGAGCACTAGTGACATAGCTGTGGGAATTAAATGTATGAGGACATGAGTAGCTCTTACCTGATGCCTTGATTATCTAGATGAATGTGTAAAAACCGTGACGTAGGAAAAGCATTTAATAATCACAATCATTTTCAGATTATTTTCCATGTGGCAAAATCTGTGCAGCATTTGTGTACAGATCTTGAAGATTCTGCTCCTAGCATGCAAAAATGTTTCCAAAAATATTCAGTCATACTTTATATTCATTGTGCCCTATCTTGAAAAGTTTAAATGCCTATAAAAGGTAACATAAAAAAGTTATCCCATAAATTTGATTAAAAACCACTTTCACTGAAGGTGCTTTAAAAACAATAAGGATGAAAGGACAGAGGGTTTGCGTTTGCCAGGTAAACATAAATCTTTGGAACAAAACTCTCTCTCTAAGCACTTTTTTTTTTAAATACCAAAACTGTAAAAACAGAGTATGAAGGAAAAATGATTTGAGAAAACCGCCCCTCAGAGAGAGCCAAATTCTTCCCTAAATAGCCTACGTACAGTATCACGCCAGTCCATATATACAATAATTCTACAAACCAATATTGTATCACCTGTTTATAAACACAACTTAAATTCAAATGGTGAGAAAGAGAAAGTCCATGGTCTTATCACATTTAACATTTTGTAACTTTAAATTTATGATGCTTCATTTTTGCTAACTGCCTTAGCTACCACACTGCTATAATAGCACTATAGTATATATATGGTAATTGACATTTATTGGGCATTTACTATGTGATTGACATTGTTTTACATACACTATATCATTTAATCCTTACAAGTATAGAGTTCTCATTAATATCAGATCCCAGTTTTAAACGAAAAAAATTGAAGCTTAAAAAGATTAAGTAATTAACCCATCTTTACATGGTCAGAATTCAAACCTTGGCTATTTAATTCTTAAATTCCTCTATTTAACCTCTACTTCAATTCTTTGCAATATTTTACTTAATATTGGCAATTTTTAAAAGTTACTAATCTGGTTCCTCTATTTGAAGTATCAAATATACTTAAATTATAATGACAATAGAAAATTAGCATATATTGTTAATATACGTGATCCTGTTTCCAAGTTTGGCATATTCATAAATTCACTTGGTTATTAATAATTATTGTGGACATCACATACAATAATTGTTAATGGCAAATAATAGTTAATCAATGTAATCTATATTATTAATGTACTTCTTAGATGTTTTAGCTTATTTTGCTATATAAAATATTGACATTGATGTAAAATTAATCATTAGAATTTGGGGCATTGCTGATCTGCCGCCTGCACAGGCATGTGTCATTTGGTAAACTGTTTAAACTCTCTAAGCTTCTGTGTCCTGGCTTGTAAAATGTGGGCAGCCGTGCCCATGTAGTGAAGATTAGGTGAGATATCATATCTTAGTGTGCTTCTCACCTTTCTTGACCCAACAGGCCTTTAATAAATGTTAGATATTATGATTTATTGGGTTGTGTTTTTTTTGTTACCAAATGCAGAGTTCATTTGTGTTGTTATAATAATGTATACCAATTAAGATAAGAAAAACACATTAAATTGTGAAAAGAGAAAAGTAAAATGATGAACAGACTGAAAACACTGGTCTATACAAGTAAAGAAATTTGGGCAGCAGTGGTAACAAGGAGGCTGGGGCTCTGGAGAGAGCTAGGAGCTCCGAACAGTCTACACGGAAGTAACGCGGGAAGGTATCCAGAAACTAAGACAAAAGGGGCATTCATATGACCAAGGCTCCATAGAAGCTTGAGAAAGACATTTTTTGTTTGACTTGTCTTCACTCATTATCCTTTAGAGATAGATAACCAATATCTAAGTATAAAGTATGTCCCAGGATAGCCAAGTGGAGTATTAGAAGACTAGAGGCCCGGTGCAAGAAATTCGTGAGGGGAGGGGGAATCCCTCAGCCTGGCCTGTGCCCTCTCGCAATCTAGGACCTCTCAGGGGATGTCCAACTGCCAGTTTAGGCCTGATCCCTGCAGTCGGACATCCAGCAATCAGACATCCCTCTTGCAATCTGGGACCGCTCGCCCACTAACTGCTCCCCTGCCTGCCTGCTCAGTGTGTGTCATAGCGATCGGTCGTTCTGGTCATTCCAGTTGTTCTGCGGTAATGGTCACTTAGGCTTTTATATATATAGATGCCTTTGCTAAGATGTGGCTCTGTGATCTTGGCCAATTATACAATTCTGGGTCCCTGTTTCCTTATCTATAATGTGGAGTTAATATCAACTACCATTCAGATTTTAGGGAACAGTGGAGGTAACATATCAAAGTCCCAGTGCTTGGCGTAGAGGAGGCATTAAAATACATATAGACTGCACACAGTGGGAAGAGGTGGTAAATCCAAAAGACCCCTGAAAGGTACATATGACAGGACTGTAGTTTTCAAACCAGGAGAACCTAATATAATGTGTGGGGTTTTTTTTCCAAATGGCCACAAAAGAAAAAGCTAAACATTGTATTTAGTGTATCATACAGTACATATCTAAAAGAGACTGAAATGGCCCTGGCCAGATGGCTCACTTGGTTGGAGCATCATCCCATACACCAAAAGGTGCAGGCTTAACCACTGGTCAGGGAACATCTAGGAGGCAACTGATCAATGTTTCTTTCACACATCAATGTGTTAGGTTTTCTTTCTCTCCTTCCCTCTTTCTCACTCTCTCTAAAAATCAATAAAAACATATCCTCGGGTAAGGATTAAAAAAATAGAAAGGTGGAAATATCAAAGGCCTTGAAGTAACACAGTTCCAAAGCTTACTAATAACAAGCTACTTTACTTGTAAGTAAGACATACTAGTACATATGTGCCTTGGTGTTTTTGTAATCTTTTGATTTTCAGTTCCTTTAGGAAAGCACTCCTCTTTTCCTGTTTCTCTACAATTTACCCTACACTCACAACTGGAGGCCCAGATTTCTAATTTCCTGCTCCATGTCCCCACCTGCCTATATATTTCTCCCTCTAGCTGCGATAGACCCAGCTTATAAATACCTGCTGAGATAACACAGGAGCACAATGAAATACATATTTTTTAAGCTTGTATATTTATTCTTATTTAATGTTGTCTGGTTTTAAAATTGAGAATAATTTATTTGAGACAGTACATTAGATTTGAGATATAAAGGTCTAACCTAAAGACTGTTGAGAAAAAAATAATAACAAAATTTTATATATTTAAGAAAAACAATCTTTAAAAGATCCTTTTGATCTATGAAGAGAGGTATGATGGTGAAAAGCATGTGGGTAGGAATCCTACCCACAGAGACATTGGATTTGCATTCCGTGCCTCTGATTTTTAGAGCCCAGGACGGGCTTTTTGGGCACGGTGTGCTTGTGACAGGCTCTCAGGGTGGGAAGAGCCCTCGGAAGTCACGAACCCAATCCCCATCCCCAACGTCACCGGCCAGTTGTCCCTCAGCTGCCTCATTCATTCCTTATCATCACAGAAGAGGTGAGATCAGAGCCTACCACCCTTCACCCGAAGGAACTCACCACCTCCCAAGACAGACCAGGCCAACTTTGGAAAGCTCTGACTGTGAGAAACTCCTGGATGGTGTTCAGCCGAAACCTGATGCCTTACAATTTCAAACAGCTGTTAATGTTTCTGTTCACCAAGGCTACACAGAACAGTGCTAATCCCTCTTGTATGTAACAACCCTTCAACTTTTGAAGATAGCTATCATGTCCCCTTCCCAAGCCCCCCTCTTTTTCATGCTTGGCATCTACTTCTCCTTAATCATTCTTCAAATGAAGTGGTACTCCATTCCTCTGATATAATACAGTTTGTTTGCAATAATAGTAATAATAATAATAATAAATAATCGCAAATTTAAGTTAGTAAGAGGATCATAATTAAGCTGATGTTAACTCAATTTCTATCACAATATTGCATTTTAAGTGTGTAGAAAAAAGCTTTTAATGGGATTGTTTTCTTCTCTTTATCCACCATAAATGGAAAGGGTACGTGTGGTGCCCTCCAGGGATAGTCCCCTGTCTTAAGTGACTTAATACACACACGAGACAGCGGACACCTTGCCAGATAACTGTTCATTCTGATTAATAATATAAGCGTGCAGCATGGTTATTACTCACATATTATGGCAATCGCAAATTCAAATTCTGATCCTTCAGCAGCCCAATTAGTAGACATTTGACCCACCAGTATCCACACCTACTGGCAGGAGAATTCATCCCATCTGCCTCATTGAAGTCCTGTGGCCTGCGTCCCTCATGTGATTTTTCTCCTAGGGCCTCCCGTGGTCGGCAAACTGTGGCTCGCGATCCATATGCGGCTCTTTGGCCCCTTGAGTGTGGCTCTTCGTAAGCCTTAAGAGTACCCTAATTAAGTTAATAACAATGTACCTACCTATATTGTTTAAGTTTAAAAAATTTGGCTCTCAAAAGAAATTTCAATCGTTGTACTGTTGATATTTGGCTCTGTTGAGTAGTGAGTTTGCCGACCACTGTGACCTAGTCAGTGGTCGGCAAACTCATTAGTCAAGAGAATCAAATATCAACAGTACTTCTTCAAAATAGACTCGCCCAGGCCGAAAACCAACTGCTGTGCATGGGCCATGAAGTGTCAATCGCACTGTATGTGCATCCGCACGTGGTATTTTGTGGAAGAGCCACACTCAAGGGGCCAAAGAGTTGCGTGTGGCTCGAGAGCGACAATTTGCCGACCACTATCCTAGGCTAATTCAATCTGTGGACCAGACGTTCTATCTATCATTTTCAAGCCATTTCTTTTCACACCTCAAGTTAAATAAAAAAGCACCTATGCTGTAATACACAATTTAGAAACATGCCTCCTTCAAAGTAACTGATACTTCATTGTGGCAAAGCTAGTATAATACTATTCATATTCCTATTACTTTAAAATACAGCAAAATTCTTGTTATGTGTAAGAGTAACAAAGTCTTTAGTGACTATAATGGCAAAGACACATCATAATGGATCACAGCATATGCCTAAGCAGAGATCTGAAGGTCCATTATTATGCCAGGTATTAATTCTTTAGTTGTTTGATAGGCAAAAGTCTGAGGAAGCAGAGCCAGGGAGGGATCTTGGAAAGCCAATCAGATGAGAATGTATTTCAATTTTTTAACAATCAGTAACATAGCAAGAAATATAGGACTTGAATATTTGTCCTGGTAAAAGAATATATTTTGTTGCCCATACCTTTACAACAGGGTTTATATGATTTTTAAAATGCCAAACAAAAGTCTCCACATTCTTACTAGAAATAAAAATAAACATTGAAGTTTTGTTTTGTTTTTTTTTTTCCCTCACATATTTGAGTAGGAAGCACTGAAAAGCATTTGATCTTGACTCGGTATAAAATCAAAGATGTCGTTAGTTTAAAACCTTCATGTGCTATATCAGCACATATACAATTACTATGAACTTTAATCAAGAGAGCTGTCTGAAAAAAATTAACCTTGAAATAACCACTGGAAATGTGATGAGATGAACAATGCATGAATATGAGTATTATTCTCTATAGTGAGCTTGATTATGGGGAATGTAGTCTTGAGCTCTAGCAGATATATGAATAATATTATAACTTTTCAGATGCCTTACAAATCGTTATGCTACAAAATACTTTTAGGAATTCCTAAATGTGCATATTCTTGTACAAATTCCTGGCTTTTTCTAGTATCGCATTTCCATCAAATGTGACCATTTATTCACACAAGTTAGCCTCCTTTAGAAATGTCTCTAAAATTTCTTTTGGATGATGGAACTTTTTTACAACAACTAAGGACTGGGTTTTACGTGTTTTGTTTTGTTTTACAATCACTTCCTGATAATTACGGTGAATCCCATCCTGTTGCTTTCTACATCCAATGAATGACTAGTTTCAGAATATAAGTCTAACTATATACAAGATTCAAATCACAAAATTTTCATAAAATAATGGGACTTCTGATTCACTTACAAATAATCAAATTCCTCAAATACACAAAACCCACTGTCTATGTCCATGAAAGAAAGATATTTTGAAAGTTTTCACATATTTTATTTTCTGCAGGCCTGGAATAATTGAAATGTTTTTGTTTTGCCTTTTTTCAAATTAATAAATCTAACTTCACGGTGCTCATCCTGCCAGTGAGAAATATGGTACTTAGAGAAATTTATTTTTGTATAGCCTATAAATATTGAGTGAAAGCTGTTAAACTGTGGGAGACCAACTTCATCGGCACCTTTCAAAGAGTGACTGAGTCAGTTTGTTGGAGTGAAATCGCATGTATCAGATCTAAATTTGCTCAACAAAATTAGCTGCGTGCCATTCTATTTGTCTTATCTCTTTCTCTGGCTCATGGCGAGCTAATTCGGGCCACAAGCAATATAGTAAGTACAGAAAAAATAATGAATGTCCCTTTCACCAACAGTTGCATAAAATGTTTTGTCTATTTCAATTTATCTCAAAGCTTTTTATACTTTCAAATTTCATCCTGTACTTAAAAGAAAAGAAAAAGGCCACTAAAGAATTATATCTGAATACCAATCACTTGAGTTTCTATAAATTCCAAGTACACTTTTAGAGGTATCGATATATCACCAGAGACAATGGGGCTGCTAAAAATGAAGTTAAAACAACTGGGAAATATTATTAACTGTTTAGTTGATATTTTTTTACATAGTAAAATTGTGACTTGTAATACTCCTTCTTTTATTATTACTTAAATGTGCCAGTATATTAATTAAAATATGAATATTGGAGCTGAGTACTGACACTACTTTAGATGCATTGTTTTTTTCACAACTGGTAATAATGTTTATTGTAGTTAAAATGGTCAAGTTTAACTTAGCCAGAGGATAAAGTCAAACGTAGACTTTTTATCTGTGCTAAATAATAAATGATTAAAAATTAAAAGTGCTGTATTTCAAGAGGTAGAGCCTTAGGAATATAGCTTTTATATACCCAAATGGGCAAGATCTTTTAAATCACACCCAATCATTATAAACCATACAACTGCGTAAGAGACAGCACATGAACCATTTTTAAAATATGATGTCAAGAAAAAAATTATATATATGTATATATATGTATATATATATGTATATATATATGCATATATATATACCTGTATCAGGCACATTTATATTTAGAGAGAAAATATTCTTAACATTATATCTATACAGTACATTATTTTATACAAAGATATACTGGAGTCCTTTACAGTGTGATTTTACTACATGTGACAAGTTTTGTGTGTTTTTCCCGTTGAAACAATGCATTGTTCTATATGAATAGTGGGCTTAACTACATCCAGTAGAAAAAAAATAAGTAAAATTATATAATTATACCCGAAATTCACAGAAGAGGATAATATTATTTCCTAAAATGTATAATTTTCAAACAGAGGCAGATTTTAGATGATGTTTTTTTAAGACCAGCTTTAGAGTCCCTTTCTCAAGTAGGGGCCTCTGTATTTCATTTGCATTTCCATTTCTATATGGCTTCTAAAGGGGTTTCCCAAACTGTATAAACACACATCTCAAAAACGTGGGTATGTCTCTGCTTTGAATTTCTTCACAGAGACAAGGCTTATATGATGGTTTCCTTAACATATACTAGTACAGCACAAAGAAAGAACTCGGGGGTGTAATGGAGGAGAAATACATAGTAACCCAAAGGAAGACTCCTTAAAGGATAGATATGTTGGACAGGGTCCTTTGGCTACAGGAAAAGCAAAAAGAGCTGTTGACCTGCAGGCAGAAGGATCTGGGAGTGCTAAGCATCCCTTTCTCACACAGTGAGGCAGGGAGGGTGGAGGAGTCACACCTCTTAGAGGCCTCAGTGGCTCTGTCCTGGGAGAGGTGTCAGAGCAGCTGAGAAGCAGAGGCAGAGCCAGCTGGCTCTCAGGACAGGCAGACATGCAGCTTGGACCATACTGGGGCACCAGGCCAGCTTCACCCTTCCGTACTACTTCTTTATATCTCTACACAAAGAAGGAACAAGAATCGCTGACTCAAATGTTCTTCTCAGGTGTGTTCTTAAACAAAAAACAATCAGGAATGTTCTAAAGGAATTTTGGGCAGAGGTCTGAATGTCTCCATTGCCCAGATCTATAATTAATAGATTGCTCTGCAGACTATTATGGGAGTTTGAAAGCTATATTAACTCTCAGGCCATTGTAAATAAAGATACAAGTAGGGCAACATGGTGATCTAGAAAGATTGATTGTTTCTCAGAATCTAGTAACTTGAGAAGAAATGTCTGGAAGAGCATTTTCATTGGTAGAAGTTGACTCTATAAAAACTAAATTCATCATTAGCATGAATCGCATAAAAAAGCAGCCAAGAGAATCCCAGTCACCTCTCAGCCTTAGTTATGTTGCAAGGGCTTCCTTTACAGGGTCCTTTTGAAACAGTAGGCACAGGGCTAGTTGTCTATTTTAAGACACGGAGAGGTCTTAGTTATAAGAAAGCTGTATTATCACATACCTCTAGGAATAGAAAATGCCACATTCTGTTGGAACCCTTTTTTTTTTTCCATAAAATGCTATTAGCATTTCTCTTGAGGCAAATATTCCTCCTAAGAGTTTGGAAAATCACTTAGTGACATATTTTTTGTATTGTGCTTTATTGGCCTTGTCTAACCATCTTTAAAAGAAAGGGGAAAGTTGGCATTTTGAGTTTCTTATATGTCCTCCTCACTTCCTAACATGGTCCTGAAATACAATGATGGGTTAGTAAATGCTTACTGCTTACACTTATTGGATGGTGAGCACATAAAGAAATATATAGGAGATGTGTTATAAAAACGCACATCTGAAATGTATATAATGTCATTAACTGATGTTACCAAATAAGCTTAATTTTTTTAAATTCTTAAATAGGAGGTAAGTAATCACAATGTAATGGCCACAAAAAAATAATGGACTACAAAACACATGTTTAAGAATAATATTCACAAATATTTAACTCACTAAAAATAAAACAGAAATACTTTATACCATATTACGAGCAGACTCTAAAAATGGGAATGGGGACAAATGATAAACTCTTGGAAACACTCCATTGAAAGAAATACCCTAGGAAGCTCGAGAAAGCAACTAAAGAAATTCCCAGAGTAAACATGTCTAATATCTATTATTAAGAATTCTATAATTATGTTTTTAGAACAGCTTAGTTTGCGCACTATATGGTTTAATTACAAATAATAACCATCTGTGAATGAGCTTAAAATTGTTTCGGTAAATGCATGTTATTCTTTCATTTAAAATATTTTTTAAAGAGCTTACTATGTATGTGGTACCACATTAATCTTTGCAGGGAATAAAAACTCTTGCTTTTAAAAAGTCAAAAGAATAATGTAGTTTGGGATTAAATTCCAGGCAAGTGGTATAGACAAGGATTATTCGTAGTCTAGGGTCATCAGTGAATGAAGATGTAAGGATGAGGTGTGACTTGATGTCTAGCTGAAAAGACTGAACAATTGGGACAGGAAGAGGCACCAGGCGACCCATAAATTCCAGGGAAAGGTGTCAGCCAAGGCAAAAACAAAACAAAACAAAACAAAACAAAACAAAAACACAAGCAAGGTACCATCATGGAATACTGACTACATAAGCTCAGTTCTTGGAATACCTGGTAAGGAACTCCTAAGACTAGATTAAAAGGGAAACTAAAGACAATTTTAAGAGGCTTTGAATTTTACAAGGGGAATCCATTTGAAGGCTTCTAAGTAGAAACTGGGATGATAAAAGTATTAAATTCAAAATGGTCATCTTGGCATTGACAAGAGGGAAGACTTAGAGGCAAGAGGTCATTGAGCAAGGGAACCAGGAAAAAGGATCTTGCCATAAAACTGCTCTGAGGTTTTTGAGGGCTGGAGGAGGTCAATAAAAATGTTAGGGATGGATTTTAATAAGCCATGCAATCAAATGTCCTTTAATAAAACAAATATTTGTTTAACTGCTCTAATTCTAGACAAAATTATGAGACAAAGGAAACTCTAAAAATGAAAATACATGTCTAAAATAAATACTATTCTGTTTGTTTGTGGGGTTTTTTTTTCTGTTTGGTTTTCATATGTCCCTATAGAAACAAATTCATATTGCCTAAACATACAGGGAAGAATAGAAAATGATGACAAAAATAATTTCAGTAAAAGGAGAGATCATGTAAAGCAAAGTATTCACAGCCATCCATGACCTCAATTGCACAGCGCCCTGCTAGTGGAGGGAGCCATCCTGAAATACAGCTTTGCACAACTTATTACTAAAGCCACAGCCATGCTAGATACAGTCCAAGAAACCAGAGAAATCAGGGCCATTTTCTTTTCAGTCTTAACCAGACATGAGGTATCCTCAGAAGACCAGCATATGCCTCTTTTGAAGGCAGGTTTAGAATCCCCACTTGTATTCTTAAGGCTTAAAACCTGGATGTCCACCTATGCCAGATGCATGTGGCACCAGACTTAAGTAAAAGTCAGAAGATTAGTAAAGATGTGGTAAGTGAAAGTGAGTATTTACAAGTCTGATCTTTTTGGAAAACAAGCTAATGTTTATCACACCATTCATTTTCTTCTCTTTAGATTCCTTTAGACTATGTTACAAAGGAAATATATACATTCATACAGCCTTGATTTCTATTACTTTAACTCTCTAGATTCAGACACTGAATCTTACATATTCTTATTGATATTTAGTATGCTTCACTAATACCTACAATATTAGAAATGACGTGATGAACAATGATACTGACCTACCTCTATCTCTCAAAGAAGAGGTTGAATGATGTTGCACAGTAAGTCACATAGTATCTATGTTAATGTTTTACAGGGCCCCATTCTCATCTCAAATTCCTAACAGGAAGTGATCATCCCTGCCAAAACAAGTACCAACCCTCCTTTCTGTCACTATGGCCCATGTGAATGCTGACCATCACTGAAAAAGGTCTGGTGCTTGAAGAAAGTCAGCGACAACCAGAGAGAGTTATAAGTCAACAACACTGCAGACTTGCTAAGCTTGGAGGCAGCATTTGCAGAAGCCAACTAGAGAGAGGCAAATGTGTAATTGAAATAAATGTATAAAGTCTTAGTAGTTAAAACTTAGCTTATGCCCTTCTGCAAAGAACACAACTGTGATACTGGCAGGTGCTTGAAGAAGAAGAAAAGAAGACCCAACAAAGACAGTGTAAAAGAATCTGAGGATGGATCTGAGCTGGGATCTGAGGATGGATGTGGACAAATCTGAAGTATTCCCATGGGTTTGCTGATTAAGGGTCCCATCAACTAGTTGGTGCTGAGAAGCCCACTGTTCATCCTTCATAATCCATTTTGTTTATGCATCCATACCACTTAATAAAGAAGGAAGAAATAACCATTTTGTACTTACTGGTCATCATTTATAAGTTTCACATAAAACAAACTCTTGAAGGTGCTGTTAGACACACTAACTAGCATAGGCAACTCTTATCTGACTTTTAGGATCCAAATGCTATGTTCAGAAAAAACCCTGCCAAGTAAACTGATCCTCTTACAAACCGTCTTAACAAATGTGCTTTATTTTTTTTTTAACCTCCATGTGCTGTACATTATCAATACAATCAATGATTATCTCCTCAATATAAATTACAGATGTTGATGATCCCACAGTCTTCCACTTCAAAGGAACTTTGTATTGTTAGGCCCATGGTTCCAATCCATGTGTTTTCATTTCAATTTTACAATTCTCTTTTAAAGCAATACAGCCTTGTATTTATTTTTTAAGTGTCTGCAACTTCTCGAGTGCTTCTATATATGTTCAAGAAAATGTTATTGGTATCAGGATATGCCAACTACGTTATGTCACCTAACTTCCCTGTGCTCTCAGTTTCCTCAGTTAAAAATGCGAGGACAGAAGGCAGGCAGGGGAAGGTGGGTGGGTGGGAAGGCTCAACCAAAAAACTTGTATGCATTTATGCATAAACCATGCACACAGACAATAGGGTTGTGAAGGCCTGAGGCAGGGGTGGAGATGGGCTAGAAGGGGACAATGGAGGGAGGAGGAGACATATATAATACTTATCAACAATAAAGATTTTTTACAAAAAATGAGAGGACTAGATATGTGATTCCTAAATAGAGGTAGATTTCTATGAAGCCAGCACAGGAGACTAGAGAAAAGAGTGGATGAACATTGGGGGAGCGCTATAGCCAGGGCCAGAGAGCTGGCTTCTTGCTGCAGCTGTAACAAACTCAGCTCTTTTCCCCCTTTACCTGTTTTAGATGCCAGGGCTACACGTGAATTCACTTAAAAAAAGAGAGACCCGCTTGTAACAATAACTGAAATGCAATGGATTTCTTTTTTCATAAAAGTCTAAACATCGTTTTTCTAATGAACTCATTTTTTTAAATCATGTTAATTGTGTAGGTATCACTTTTAGTTGCACTAATGGAGATGAAGAAATTGAGGCACAGAGTAAGGAGTCTAACCCCAAGATCACATAGAAAATGGCTGTATGACCATAATTCAGTTCTCCTAACTTTTATCCTGGTGCTTTATTCTGTAGCTTCACACAACAGCAGGGCTGCTACTGCCCTGCCCACAGCTCAGGCATGTATGTATCCATTAAACCCTATGTGGCTGCTGCCCTCTGGAGTTGTGCAAAGCAACATGCTTGCAGAATAATCACATTCAACATGAAAACAATCATAAAACAATTACTACATGTTCAGAAAGGCAGTTTAGAATTAGGCTTCAAAATATTCATATATTTCACCTCTGTGTCATGAATGTGAGGCAGTTCTCTTCCCTCCTGAAAATTTCGTACAAGTAGAAAGCACTAATCTAGGTGTCAAATATAAAAACAAGGAAGTAGCTTTAAAGCTCTGATCAAAGCATTGGAAAATAGGTCAATTTCTTTAATAACCACGTCCGAATGATCAACAACTCAGGGAGAGAAAACAAAAGCCATATACAATGAAATCTGATGAGACCATAGAGCAATTCTAATAAGTAGTATTTTGGGGAAATGGCCTCAAAGACAAATATTTTAATAACCTCTTTGTTTGTCTAAGACAGGTGCACTTGTAACAAAGATGGTCTGCTAGAAACTTTACATTATGTTTATTAGCATATGTGTACATGTTTTAAATATGTCAATTAACTTGTTACTGGAATGTACCTCAGTGTCACATTTTTCAAAAAAACTGCTATTCAGTGGAGAAATAGAGTACATGTTCCCCTACACATCCCCCCACCCCCCAGCACACAGGCCAAGTGACAAAGACATGGAGTTGCTCAAGGTATTAAGAAGAAATAGAGGAACTGTCCCCAGTGTAGAAATCTTTATCTAAACCACCTGCTTATGCCCTGTGTCACACCCACAAAATTACTTAAAATTTTCAAATTATGCAGAAGAGTGACAGCTTCAGGAAACATTGATTTAGGATCTTTTCATTGGAAAAAAAAAAGACAAATTAAGAAATCATTTGTCATTATAAACTGTAATCCCCAATCAATAACTGTATTGGAAAGCAGGAAATGTAAGGGCTTATTCCAACTGCCCAATAATCATAGTAATTTAGAAAATGAGTATTAGAGAAAAGATGCAATTTGTTTCCAAATGCTCAAATGTAACATAGTAGGTAATTTCCAAAATGATGTAACCTGGAGAAAAGTTTATAATTTGATTAATTTCTAGCCTGCACAACACATTCAACAGATCATTTTAAAAGATACCAACAGAATATAATTGATAATTTAATTTCTATAGAATAGCTGTAGGCTTAAACATGCATAAGCTAATTTCAATGTAGGCATTAACATTTCTACAAAACAGTATTCCTCAAAAAGGATGAAATTTGTCATATGATGTTTTAGGCACTTACACATGAATATCCAACAGCAGCAGAACACTGTAAAATAAAGCAAAAACTTGCTGCTATTTGTAATATGTTAAATTTTCTTAATAATTTGTTTGAAATAATGTAAAAGTGACACAGCTTTAAAGCATCGCAAAGTATAAGGCACCCTAATTCAATTTATTTTCTAAAAGTACACCTTACATAGTCATTCATCTTAAGAGGACTCTAATCACCAAGTTACAGAGAATATTCAAAAACATCCCCAAACGCTTGCATCCCTAGCTTTTTTGTTCAATGGCAGTGGTCTACCTTCCTTCCTTCCTTTCTTCCTTCCTTCCTTCCTTCCTTGGTCAGGGAGAGAAAAAGGGACTTCTCTGTAGAAATATTTGGCCTTGGAGTCAGGACTTTTAAGATGTGCTAGTGATCTTGGATCGATGCCTTTTTATTTTCTTTCAGGAATAAATCTGAGCAATGGAATGGCTTGCGATCGTCCAGCCAACCAGCCATATCAGATTTATCAGAAAGAAAGAATGAAAACTGGCTCAGAGGACTCCTGCAGAGGCTGAGTGGCAGGTGGCTGGTAAACACACCCACACACACACATACACACACACACACAAAGAATATGCTTAGTGGTGGAGGGAAAATATACATTCATATGTGTAAACTCAATAAACAATAAGATATAAAAAAGAATCCATAGTTATGGAAAAGATGAATGCATAAGACAGATGATAAATAGTACTTCTATTTAAGAACCAAAGGGATGAAAGCTCATGAATATTAAATATTTGAATCCACTTTAAGGAGGAAATATGATTTTCCCTCAAATGAATGCAAACTCTAAAATTCTGCCAGTGCAAACTTACTGTGTTCACATTAGAATAAAAAAAAAAAATGCAACTCTTCCATGAAACCCATGCCCTGGGAAATATTCTAATGTAATTTCTTAATTAAGACACATTTCCAGTGACTAAATGAAAAATATATATACAGCAGTAAGTGGCTTGATTTTCAGAAAAACTGACTTTTGATGCATGCATGATTAAAATAAATAAAGGCAGTTTCATTTGAGAAGAAAGTCAGAAAACAGGAATCATGACACAACCAAAAATCTTTCAAGTTTTATCACAACAGCCCATATTAGAGTGTTTTCAAGTGATGTGCAGCTATATTAATAAGCATAAATTTATTAAGCTTTCTGAAGAAATAAATAATACCTTCTAAAAGACCCCCTTTACATATGTAGGTTCAAAATTAAAAGAAAAAAAAGGAATAGTGTACCCATGGGTGTGCTCACAGCAAACACATGTAGGAGAAAGTATTGATGTGTGTTTTTTTAAAATATCATTTTTATCTTTTAACTGTTTTAGTAACCATTTTTCTTCTAACTGTAAAAACAGCCCCTAATATTGGAGGCATATCTTAAATATGTAGGAAAATGTATGTTCTTTTGTAGAATGAAAAGCAGGACTAAGATACTTGCAAATAAGAAATAGGAACTGGACTGGTTAGTCACTTATCTGTTAAGGTATGTAAGGCTATCACTTCAATGCTACCACATAGTTCATTTCAATACAAAGGTAATATTGATTATCTTTCAGGAAGACAGAAATTTGGGAATTATTCCTTTTAGTGATAAAGGCTTTATAGTATCTGCAGAAAGGGCCCTTGACTATAATATTTCTAGATAAAATAAGTCACTGGAAAAAAACAATCGCCTTCTCTAAAGCTGATATTTTTTCCAAGCAAAGAAGCAAAGGTCCTCAGCAGTTACAATTATTTGAAGAAATATCTTAAATCCATACAGGAGAATTGTCTCCAGCCCCCATATTTTTATTCTATCCACATAGAGCAGTAAATAAGGTGCATTCCTTCTGCTCCTTAAGAAATTAGCATTTCAAAAATATGCCGCTTTCCCCTGAACTCCAAGTGTGTCTAATAATGCGAGAAGCAGATTGTCTTCCTCGTTCCCTTAATTTGTTTCATCTAAAAGCAATTCACTCAACATCTTGTCGCCCTCTGGCAGCTTAGTTTACTTATCCGCACTTAATTTCTCATTTGGACCAAAACAAACTCCTCCAAACTGCGAGTGACTGCTAACCACGAGAGGGGAGATGCAATATGGATTTACTGGGGGCCAGGCAGCCGCCGCACAGTGACAGCCACAAGCACACCGACCTTCACTCACACCCCAGACAGTAACTTGGTTCTTCTCTACAAGCACCACATTGAAACCAGCTGAACTCTCCCTGCCAGGTGCGGCGGGGTGAGGGTGGGGTCGGCTGAGAAACCCAAGTCCCCAGGGGCATTTACAGTTTCCAGTGGATCACCTGAGCCTGCGTGCTGCAATTATACCAGGGGGTGCACCCGACAGCTTTTCTTTGTGCGGCTCTTTCATCTGGATCACTTTGTGTTTGGAACAAGTGAGGCTCGCCTTTGTGTCCCCAGAATTTCAAGTACAGAGTCACACACGGAACAACAATGGCACGCTAATCCTCGCGCTCTAAATGGGCTCACTTGTGGGTCTGACAATTCGCGGGGGGCGGGAGGGGGGGAGCGAGGGGAGACCAGCTGCAGAACTAATTTGGATTACATTCCTTGCAGAAATTCTGAAAAGGGCTCTTCGGCATAGCTCAACCCCAAGCCACACAGTTAAGACCGAATTGCTGCGGACTCGGAGCCCGGTCCCCCAGCGGCTGAAGCTGAACCAGACAGAGCCCCCAGTAGGTCGCCTCCCGCAAATTCCTCTCGGCTACGTCTGCACGTCGGTCGCCACTGCTATTGAATGGGTCAATGTGCATAATCAACCCATTGAGGGGAGATATGGAGGGGCTCGGAGGGAGAGGGAGATAAAAAGGGATGTAGCTAAGAGGCCGCTTGGAATCTCGAGCCCGTGCTGGTGCGATTCCGGAGGTGGCTGGAGCGCGGACCTGGTATGCATGAAGAATGTCAGAGCACCGGGACGGTGCAAACGGCGCGCAGTGTGCCATTCGAAGGTCACTCTGAAAGGCTCGGGGACTGTCACTTGTTACTTACTGGGGAGAGCAAGGAGGGGGAGGCAGCGGCGGGGGCGGAGCGGGAACACGGCGGCGCGCTGATTTCTCGGTGAGGTCAAAGGACACCCTCCCCCGGCCTAAGGCTCTCCCCCTCGCCACTCCCGGGGGCTTTATCTCCCGTGGCTGCCTCCCACGCTCGGTGGAGCAGCCCGGACGGTTCCGGAAATCTCTCCGGCTCTCCTAAAGGGCGCCCCCTTGGCCGCGTCGGACACCGGACTCTGTTCAGTCCTTTTCTGTCCCACTTTCAGCCCCAGGAACTCCAGGGTCAGAAACTTTGAGTCCCCGGCGCTGCAGGTGCTGCCAGGAGCCCCGCGGGCCGCGGCGCGCCAGCCCCACGGCGCTGCCTCTCGAGGTCACGTAGCCTCCGCCCGTGCAGGGAGCGGGGGCTCGGGCTGTCCGGCCCACGGTGGCCGCGCACCCCGCACGGACGCGCCAGCCTCGGCTTCAATCAGTCCGCACCGGGAGTGGGATCGGTAGCCGCGCTGGGCTGTAAACAGAGAAGTTGGAGGGACTCCGGCCAACAGCAAGTTTAACTTCAGGAAGAACTCTTCCTGGAGCCAAACCCAGCGGGAAGGCCGGGCTGTCCGGGCTCCAGTATGTCAACCTTTTTTTTTTTTTCCTTCTATTTTTTTAAGATGACAGGCAGCCAGGCAAGCTCCCTTCAGGTCAGTCGGGAGAGAGCTCCAGGATGCCGGGCCAGGAAGCTGGGAGTTCCGGGCCCCCGGGCCAGGGCGCGCCCGCCCGCCCGCCTGCCGCTGCCCAGCCTTGGGCTCAGGTGGGGTCGGACCCCGCCAGGCTCCGGCGGCCGGAGGCGCAGTGGCCGCGGGCAGCACGCACAGGTGCAGAGCCCGTCCTCCAAGCTGCCCTCCCCGCCGCCCTCCCGCACAGAGGGGGCCGGCGGCACCGCTCGGGACCCGCACCCTCCCGCGGCCCGGGCGGTGCGCGCTTCTCCCACGCTGCTGCCCTCAGGGTCCCCTCTCACTCGGGGTTCGGGGCGCCCATGTCCCGCACACCAGGCGCGACCCGAAGGGATCCCTCTCAGGCTCCCAGAAAACGTGCGAGAAAGACCAGGGGGTTAAGGAGAGCGGAAGAGGAGATAGGGGTGCACAGTGTTTCTGTGTTTTTCTTTTCTCCACGAGAAATAAAATGCACGCACACACAGACGGTAAGTTTGGGGACGGAATGAGAGGCGAGGAAGAGGACCCGGTGGAGTGGTCCCTCCTCTCCGGAGAGCCAGAGGGCGGCAGGCTGAGCGAAGGGGGGGAGAGAGGGCCACCCCAGCCGCCGCTCCGGCCGCGGCAGGTTCAACCCCGGGAGCGCGAGCCGGAGTCACCACCCACCTGACTGCGAAGCGCTGCGCCGGACGGTCCCCGCCGCCACCAGAAGGCTCACCCAGACGCACAGTCCCGCCGCCAGCTTCATTGTGTGCAAGTCTCAGATCCCGCGCTGACAGTTACATGTCCAAATGGCATCGCCCCTTTCGGGCACACGGAGGAGACCCGTCAGCCAGGCGCGCGTGGGGGCGCGCGGTGCACCGGCTCCGAGCGCGGCGGGCGAGGGAGTCCGCGGCCGTGGGGCCCGGCCGGGCCGGAGGGGGCGAGTGTGCGCGGGAGTGCGCGCGGGGGAGAGGCGCTCGCGTTTGAGCGTGGAGCTCCTGGCCGGACTGCAGCGATGTCCCCGCGCGATCGCCCTCCCCGCCTCACTCTCTCTCTGGTCGGGCGACAATAAAAAGGAAGGGGGGTGGTGGTGGAGGGGGGGAAGGTCTCCCCCCAAAAAAGTTGCTTGCAAAGAGGCGGTAGGTTTCCGGCCTCTCGCCCCAGCCCGGCTCTGATCGGCTCTTCTTTTAGTTTCCCAGCGCCTCCAGTCCAAATTGGGAAGAAAGTGGGGAGGGGGAAGCTTCTGGCTCCTTCTCCCCGTATCCAGTCCTTTTCCCCGTCAGCGTTCCTCACTCTTGTCCGGCGGCTGCGGTAATGAAAGCTCCAAGCATAATTTCCAATGCTTCGCCGTCTCCAGCTGCAGCCCCGCGGAGAAATTAATAAGACTCCCGGAGAGGGGGGGCGGGGGGAAAGGTGGAGGGGGCGGCGGATAAAACAACCCTCCACACAGGAGCCGGCTGGCCGAGCCGCGCTAGCCCCGCCCCCTCTGCCCGCAGCCACGCCTTTTCTCCCGCCCTCTCCCCCAAAGCGAAATCTCATTGGCTCAGCCGCTCCCCAAAAATCCTGGGCCTTAGGAGTTGGGAAAACACCTGTCAGGGTGGAGGAGCTTGGTCTGGTGGGTAGAGGAACCTGGATTTAAAGGGCTCACCAGAGGCCAGGGACTGAATGCAAGAGAGGCCCCAGGACAGCTGGGGCACGGAGTGCCAGGACACTGGAGGGATGTGCACTATATATATATATATATATATATATATATATATATATATATATATATATATATATATCCCGATTCATGAAATTCGTGCAAGGGTGGACTTCTGGTCTAATTAGTATATTATGCTTTTATTATTATAGATTTTCACCTTTTTTCCCACATTGCCCCACGGTGCTCATCTAAAGACCATACTTAGAAATAAGACCATATCTAGAAATAGGAGAAAATAAAACGTTGCTTCAGGCATAAAGCCTCCACACTTTGATCCCCCATCATGCTCCACACTCAGAAATCAGTTTAAAAACTGGTTCTGTGCATCCGATAGCCTCTGCAGTGGAGGTAGTCCAGAGGATATGATCACCTGCCTTTTCTCTCTACTCCCGTTCCCACCCTCCCAAACTGACCGACACTGAGTCAAAGGACAAGTCCACCGAATGACATACATCCTTGGCTTTTTAAGTCTCCGTGTCTGTTCACTTTTCCCTTGGACTCCTAGACCACTTGGTTTGGGGTTCATTCTAATCCAAAGTTACCAATTTGGTTATAAAGGGCCAAAAATTGATCCAGGTCTGAGTTGTTCAGTCTGCAAGAAACTGAAATGACCATCTCAGGATAGAACCAACCTCAAGTGATTACCTGTATTCTACAATGGACCCAGCTTTAGACTCCTCTATGTTCTCTCTCTGCAGGTTCACCCACCCCAATCCTCGGGTTATTGCTAGCTATGGGAGTGTCTGGGCTTTTCTTAATCTAAATATCCTGGCATTGGGCCATATCATGGTACATATCACTTGCCTACTGCAGCTCAGAAATTGTACCCTGAGCAGGGGCCAGAATCTCATGCGGGTAGTAGTTTTATTGGTTTGCTATTTGCACAGGCATACTGTGAATTGTTTTCTTTTCTCAGTTTCTTCAGGAGCAGCAAATGCATAAATTAAAAGTACCAGGAGAACTTAAAAATCAAGCCACCCGGCCTCCTCACTCAGCATTTGAGACCTTCCCACTCCTCCCCCACATCTTTTATCTACAGCCTTGTCCCCAAAGAATGCCCATGGAGCTGAGAACAGAGGGAAGCTGCAGTTTCAACCCAGAAGCCTGAAGTCTTCCCTTTCTTAGGCCCACATCAAGTAACAGGCACAGAGAGGCCAAACAAGCTGAGCATACTGTTTTTACATAGAAGCAGCCGCGGGCCTGGAGAAACTAAGCGGAGAGCCCACAGTGGTGATGTGATGGTGGTACTGATTCCAGAACTATGCACACTGCTCCTCGGGATTATCTTCGTTTTCTATTTTTATCACCATTCACTCGTCCCCCTTTGTTTTCTTTCATTCAATCTCTCCTCAGTCCCCTTTCCTCAAGTCCCTTTGGGCTTCCTATGATGACTCTCAGATACCTCTTTTCCATGAAAACGGTTTATTTTATTTTTTTTTAAATATATTTTATTGATTTTCTACAGAGAGGAAGGGAGAGAGACAGAGAGTCAGAAACATCGATGGGAGAGAAACATCGATCAGCCGCCTCCCGCACATCTCCCACTGGGGATGTGCCCGCAACCCAGGCACATGCCCTTGACCGGAACCGAACCCGGGACCCCCCAGTCCGCAGGCCGACGCTCCATCCACCGAGCCAAACCGGCTTCGGCAAAAACGGTTTATTTTTAAATTTCCATTCTGTCCCCACAAAAACAATTTAAGTGATTAAAACAAAACAAAAACTTCTGGCTTTGGGAAAATTTTAAATATCTGTGTGTTGTTGTCTTTTTAAGTCTTATCCATAATAATTGTAAGGAGTGAAAAAAAATAGATTGTGTATTTTAGCTTACAATGAGGGGAAAAAGAAAAATGCTTAATATCTTTTTTCTACTTGTGTCCATTGTGATAATTTTTACTCCCTCATCAATTTTATAGTTCTACTGTTGCAGGAACTCTCCTATATACCTTGGTCTCACTCTTATATCTAAAATAATTATTGGTGCCCTAGCTGGTTTGGTTCAGTGATTGAAACAAAACAAAAACTTCTTGCTTTGGGAAAACTGTTATTTGTTGGCCTGAAGACTAGAGGGTCCCAGGTTCGATTCCAGTTAAGGGCACATGCTCAGTTTGTGGGTCCGATCCATAGTAGGGGGAGAGCAGAAGGCAGCCAATCAATGATTCTCTCTCATCATCGATGTTTCTATCTCTATCTCCCTCTCCCTTCCTCTCTGAAATCAATAAAAATATATCTTTAAAAAAGATTAAAAAATGAAATAATTATTGGCAAAAGAGGAATTTTAACAATATACAGTGGTTAAAAAAAAGTTATAGTCTATTTTTGGGGGATGCTACATACCCCATATAGGTATCCACCAATCAAATTACTTGGCACAACCACAATTCTTAATTTTTTCTGTCTTGACACAATTTTCCTGGTTCTAGCTGTTCAAACAATTATTGATTCCTGGCCAAAATTGGGTATCTGATCAGCAGCTCTATAAAGTAAATTGGCATGAAGCTCTACCCAACAGCATATCCTACATTGTCTGATGACTGGTCTACCCAATCAGAGTCTAGCCCAAATAAGAAGGTGCTACCCTGGGTGGCCAAACCAAAAGAGTAGAAAAGCAGAAGCCATGAACTAGAGTCAAAATTTAATTCTTTATGTGTCTGCTCTCATTGGCTTCCCATATAAGCTGAGTCACCCTAAGGAAGGAACATCAGAGTAGGAGACACTGGCCATGTGATGTGGAAGTGACACGCTAACTGGATTGCTAGAGGATTTCTAAGATGAATCTCTTCACTTTCCCATGTATCCTTATAATACATCTTTACCAGTTAAATTAACTAAAATATGTTGCTATTTATAACCTTGAAAAGAAAAAAACAACCACAAGTGAATACCAACAATTATCTGTTCAATACCCCTTTTCTAGGAACTACCCTTCCCTCAGTTTGACATTTTTAATTTGGATCTGCCTCCATTGTAAAACAACCCCCACTTTCTTTTCTAAGTCGAACCAATCAAAATACTAAGTTGGACCAATCAAAATTCTTGGTCACTGTTGATTGGTTGAGAGATGGTCACTCCCCCTGAGTCTCTTTTCTGGGAAGTTTGTGCATGGGAAGAAAAGAATTAATACTCAGTCATTCACTGGTAGCTTTTGAGCTATAAATGTCCACTGCTGGTCTTTTATGAAGAGATGATCAGGCTACAATGATGAAGAATGAAGCTGCCATCTGAAAGGAGCAAAAGTCCAGATAGGTCTGGAGAATGCTCTAAATCATCTTTTGGCTTAGTTGTTCAAATCCCCTTTTTCCTTATACTAGTTTAATTTTTGTTTTTGTTACCTAAACCCCAAATAGAATGAAATGATAAAAGAACTTCTTCAACTTGAGTGCTATCATGAAGGCCTAAACACCCCCTGTGGAAGATACCTTGGTAATCAAATCTGTGTCACTTTTATGTCCATATTCTTTTGTTTCCTTTTTAGTTTTTCTTGATTTCCCACAGCTGAAGCCATGACACCAACATAGAAATTCCTTTAGCCTTTGCCCCTTCCCAATATTCCCTTCTTACCTTCATCTCTTCCATTAGTAATAGAATTTGAGGAGAGTTTTGACTTCATGAATGACAAAGCTGCTGGTGGAAGAAAAGAATACATTAATCTCTGAGTTCAATGTTACATTAGATATATTGTCCCAGTCTTATAGTTCACCCCAATCTTCAGCTAGTTTCTAAAACTCCCCTAAAGGTAAGATTAGAGCTTGCTGCTTTAGACATTTGCATTGGCTTTGAATATAAATTTGAGACAAAAAATCACTAAGAAAGAAAACAAGATACTATGATAATTCAATTATATTCTACAGAACATTTAAATATATAGGATTCTAATTCCCCTCCCATCATCATCTTCCGCATCATCCACTAGTAAGTTATATTGTGTTCACAAGCAACTTCATACATATGAGTCCATTGCCTCATCTTGAAAGGAAGAGGCTGTTATGTCCCAAATTTAAGATTTCATGAGTCTATGATTTATTGATCACCTACCAAGTGCAAGTCATAATTTTCACATACTTCAGTTGTTTTCTTATATTTTTTCCTCTTTTTTTTCCCATTTGACCACATACAGCTCTTTTTATGGGGCACCAATACAGCCACATCTTAAAATGCCTTAAGGAAATGTTAAAAGCAGCTCACTACTATAATACTGTGAAGGTGTCAAGACTTTGGATCTGCACTATTCCATCAACCAAGAAGAAATTTTGGTAAATACAAATCAGGTTCAGTAATATGATGATCTTTCAAATGAGGGACATGTGGTGGTTTTGTTTGGTTTTGTTAATTAACCAGTACTTGAAATAACATTTTTGCTCTTAACCCTTAGAGTTCTGACATTCTCTGATATTTTGGTACTCTTCTGTGTTTCAAACATAAAAAAATTAAAAGTTCAAGCATTTTTAAGAATGCATCAATACACATTAATTAAATAGATAGTTTTGTTATCTTAGTTAATTTAATATCCAAAGTGGTAGACTTCAATTTTGGTTAATAAATGTTGTTTTCTTTCTATGTGCATAATTAAGCTTTAATTTTTAAAGTTCTAAGGAGGAGTGATTGAACATAAATAAATCAAATCTGTGTCACTTTTATGTCCATTCCTCAGTGTCTGTCCAAGTTTTTACAGACATGTTTGGTTTGTGGTTGAAACTCCAAACTAACTTCAGCTCCATGGACAGAGTACTCTTTTCCAAAGCTATGCAAAAATAATTTTCCTAGTAAAACCTTTTCCTGTTGTGTATCTGCTTCATATATTTTTTTAACCTAAGTTCTTGTATCCACAAAGCAGTTTTTCTACTGCTTTGTAATTTTTAAGACAAAGCAAATCTTCAGTATCAGTGGTCAATTAAAAACTAAGAAAAGAAATATTTCTACTTTTTTGTGTTTATGTATTTATGGGTAAGTTAACAAATGAGGTTACTTACTGAGGCTATGATTGTGCCTGGCCTGAAATCGGAACCACAATAAAGTTGGTTAGTTTCTTTTTCAGGTAGCCTCTTATGTTTCACTTCCTCCCTTCTTCTTACCTTAGCCAAGAGCTTGACTGTGTTATGGTTAACACATAGATTTGAGAATAGAATCCAAAGTTACGTTTGCAATGCACGCAAAAAATGGATGCTATTCTGACGAAGGTCACAAAGAGTTTAGAATTTTTCTTGAACTCCTGACAAGTAGTCAACTAAAGTAATCATTTAGAAACCATGTCTTTTCTTCTTAGGTTGTACGGGCATGGAGGAACCTTCACACCTGAGCAAACATCTTCCAATGGTTCAGAATGGGTCCTAAACTTCTTGAGTCTTCTTCTCTCAACACTTTCATAGCCTGGTACCTCCTTGCCTGATCAGTTACTTCTCAATATAATCTAGTTCCTTTTCTTTTATTGCAGTCCTCCAATTCTCTTGGATTCTCTTGGTGCCCATCCATACTAAGCCTCTCCTCACTTCTGAAAAATCTGTGAGTGAGGCCCAAGCCATCCAGTGGGTTCTCTTGGTCCTGGGCCCAAATGAATCAGTTTTCTACTTTCCCAGGTTACGCATATCAAAGAATATTCCATGTTCCAAAATATTTAATACTATATTTTATCAGTAGAGAAGGTCCAACATATAACCTATTGGAATTTTTTAATCTCACAAAGTAGTAGCAAAAATGTTTTAATAGAGAAATGGCAAAAGTTAAACTTTTCATCATGTTTGATGACAAGGGATCAATTACTAATAAAAGAATTTGTGGTGGTATTTATGTCTTTTCTAGAGAAGGGTGGTTATTAATTTATATTGATCTATAAATGTTTTCCCTTTTGATGTGCCATAAAGGTCACTAAAGACTCTACAAAAGAAAAAACAAACAAACACTAGCTGGTATATCTTTGCTTTTGAGGTTTTAGTTTTCCACTTAAGAAATCCAAACATGAATATATTTTTATTCACATCTGAATGTTTAAACTGCAGATATAACAAACATATTACTAATGTACTATTATATCAAATCAATATGACTTAAGAAAAATACAAATATCTCAAGAGCTGATAATATTGAGCCCAATATAACAGCATCCAATATAACTTTATTAAGCTAGGAAAAGGTTGGTCTGGGCAATATTTTGAATTTGAGGTTAGAACATCCACATTTACAAAAATAATTTTAGTAAGGAAAAAAATCTAAAGATATATATATAAAGTTAGAAAAATATTTTTTGTTCAACAAAACTTTTACCTAACTCTAATTAGGAGCATCTTCTTAAAAATTTGTAAACAACACAGGTTTTTTTCAAATATGTAGTCTATTGAAAATAACTGTATTAATAATCTGTAATGCCATAATGTATACTGTCATTTCCATTTTTTTTATCATGAGCCTAACTTACTTTTAAAATAAAACTAAGTCATAAGCAATTGATAGTCTATATAAATTGAATTAATAAACACTGCACCAGCCCTAGCTGGTTTGGCTCAGTGGTAGAGCGTTGGCCTGCAGACTGAAGGTTTCCATTTAGGAAACCTTCCTTGGTTGGGGGCTTCACCCCAGTAGGGGGCGTGCAGGAGGCAGCCGATTATGATTATCTCTCATCATTGATGTTTCTATCTCTCACCCCTTCTCCCTTACTCACTGAAATAAAAAAATATACATTAAAAAAGAAAAAAAGAAACACCCAACCAGATTCTCCTTTGTAATATTTGCTTAAATTGCATAAAGTATTGCTATTGACAAATTTGTGTATTTTATGTATATTTTCAAGAAAACATGTTAATAGTTATTATGATATAAGTTATTAATATTTATCTTAGCTAATAATACATGTACACTGACTCCACATTTTTTCTATGTAGACATTTTAGGTAAACATTGAAAGACAAAGAAAAATGTTCTAATCTATCAAATACTGAAAGAAAGTATACAATTGTGATAATTTATTGTTGTCTATTAGATAGAGTGAAGGATAGGAATCGTCTGCTTCATACAGCTGAATGTGACTTTGTTAAATGAATACTGTTAGACAAATGGAATTACTACTTGCCTTACTGCATCTCCTTATCACTCCATTTAGGAACTCCCCAACACACTGGAGAAGATGTAATGCATTATACTGAAAACCTAATGATCATTGTAGATGTTTTCTGTCTCTCCGTTTTTTCTTTTCAACATACTATTCTGAATACTGTCACTGTGTCCTTTGAATAATAAATCTCAGCAAATATTACTTAAAGATCATCAACCAGTGATATTAGTTATACTAAATTCAAAACTAATGATCATTTTGTCTTAACACGATTACATTTCAGCATAATATTATTTTCCGGCATTTGAAGTGAAATAAATATATGTTAAACACTAATACATATAATTATATACATATGTATATATATATGCATATATTGATAACTCCACCCACATTTTTGCTATATGTAAAATGAAAAACATTACTTTCAACTATCTTTTACTACCTGAAATAAACAATTCATAAGCTTTAAAAAATTTTTCAAAGTAAAATCTCCAGAGGTCTACCTCTTTCCTTTACCTATCCCCACATTTTCCCCCATGGAGCAATTGTTTTCTAAAGAAAATAATTCTACTTTTACTTGTAAATGAGGAATGAAAAAAATAAAAATGCATTGAGCACTGCAATACAATACCATTTGTGAGGCCAACAAATATCAATGACAGCAAAATGTTAATTACAAAGGCAATCAAAAGACAGACAATAAGGTATCATCGTTTAAAATAATAAGGAAAAGGTGCATAATTTAGGTGGTTGGAATATTTTATGCATACATGCAATGAGATTATACATTCAAACTTATTACTTGAAAAGGGTTAAAATTCACTAATAATGAAAAATTGGCACTTTTATTTTTTTAACCACATAAATAAAATCAACATAGCTGGCAAGATAAAAAATAATTATTTCATCCCTTGCTGGCGTGGCTTAGTTGGTTGGAGAGTATTTCCATTTCCATGCACCGGAAGGTTGCAGGTTCAGTTCCAATCAGGGCACGTACCCATGTTTCAGGTTTGGTCCAGTAGGGGTGCCTATGGGAAGCAACCAATGGATGTCTCTTTCTCACCTCTCTCTCTCTCTGTCTCTCTCTTTCTTTCCCTCCTTCCATCCCTCTCTCCCTCTGAAAATCAATAAAAAATAAACCTACACATTCAAGGATTAGAAGGCAGAGATCCTGAAAATATACTGAGGTTGGTTCCCACTCCCATGGCCTTCGTGTACATTAATCAGAAGTGTTTGCTGATGCAAATCTTGTCATGCAAAGCAATTATAGTTATTCCTAAACTGACCTCATATTTATTACTTCCGCTTTTTAGTCCCAAACTTTGTCTGATCACACGAAATTTTAATGCTGCTTCTTAAGGGTACACAATAGAGTTGTCTTACTGTATTTGCACATAATATAAATGGGGAAGCTGTGCAAATCCCTCAATCTGCAATTCAGTGCTTAGTGAGTCTGCATAGTATTCCAGTGACTGTTCATGCAAAATATTTTCACCCAGGGTCTTTGTTAGGACAAACAGGCCCTTCTAATAGCTTAAGGCCCTGACACCTTGTTTGGCCTTACTCTGCAACATTAGCTGATAACTAATGGATACTGTCAGCTACAGTACACTAAGCAGAATATAAAAAGCATTTTATAGCAAAGTGGTTAAAAGTAAAAAATATCAAAAAGTTCATGGCTAACCATTTATTTATGTATTTCTCAAATGCACCTGCCCTCAGCCAATGCAACTTCTATGGAGGTTGAATTCATCAAGAAAAATAGTTGGGAAGCATAAAGCCTTAGTCAATAGTTGCAATAATGCTCTTTAACGGGCTAATATTATATTGCCACAGGAATTCCCATTTTGTGACTTCTGGTTGAGCAACAGTGGCATCCAGTGGCCAGATAATTGTTTCCACCGTTAAAGTCTCCGGGACAGTCCAGGTGAACGGTACTCAATGCTTCAGATGTATTTAGCCTGAGCAAAGGTATTTACTAGGAAAGCAAATCCAATGCCTCTGTTTCCAGAGCAACCCTGGATCAAGTCTAGGTCATGAGATTAGGCTCTAGTGACTACTCTATACTGACATTCTCTCCAACACCCCTTAATAGCATCAATTTACGACACCTAGTTACTGTCTACTGTGTATGCTCGTGTTGACTCCATTAACTATAACCTTGCTGTACTAGAAACTTTCCCTGCAATCAGCTAGACACTAATTCTATAAAAAACATACCACAAAATCAAAGGCTGCAAAAGCTGATAACATGCCCTCAATGTGTTCATTTTGTACAAAAGTGTACGGATGTGTTAAATCTGATCCCTAATATTTATATGCAATCCATGGGTGTGATTTGGGTTCAAGTGAGTATTGCAGTGGTATAATCAGGAGTCCTGGACCTCGAAGGTATTGGTCCCAGATCTTTTATCTACTGGCAAGTCCTATAAACCTCTGACCTCAATTATATCTACCTCCAGGGGTTTCTGAAGCTTAAATGTGATAAATAAAATGCTTCCAGCACAGTCATTGACCCAGAGTAGGTACTCACTAATGAAGAGGCAAGGAATATACATTCTGCATCCAGGCTTTCTGCATTCGAATCCTGGCTCTGCACCTACAAACTGTGTGATCCAGGTAAGCTATTTTCACAACCTGGACTCCTTGCCAATATATAAAATAGGGGATAATACTAGTACCTTCCTCCTAAGATTATAACGTATTTAAATGAAATATTCCATTCAAATTTTTAGAATAGTTTCTGGCATATAGAAAACATTCAATAAATACTCCCTGTTCAAAGTTGCATTGTTTACACACACACACACACACACAAGTTAATTAAGAGCAACAGTAAGAAATGCTCTGTAATTTTCCCCTAGTTCTGTTTATACTTATCCCTGAACTGTTCACTGTCTACATCATCTATAAGATTAATGACATACATTTTTCAAGTGGGCAAGCCATGATGAGAAGTGCAGTGTGTGTGGAGATAGAACTTGATCAAAGCAAATTGATTGCTTCTAAGCAGAACCTTAAGAACTGGGGAGGACTCTCATTCACTAAAAAGAAACAGCAATAGCCTGGAAGGAGAGGTGGAAATGTATAAAAGGCACTAGAGGGAGGGAGGGAGGGAGGGAGGGAGGGAGGGAGGGAGGGATTCCAAAGACCTAACGAAGAGTCTTTGGAGCTTTAGCTGCTTTCTCCACCTGGATGAGCCTTTATGTCTCCTCTGCTCTTCTTCACTCTTCTCCTCTTCCTCCTCCTTACTCCTCTTCTATCTTCAGGACAGATTAATCTCTGCTTCCCTCCAGGATACTAATGAAACAAACATTAGAAATGGAACAAACATTAGAAAAAAATAACTTCGAATAATTATGAAATGTGTTCCCACAGCATACCAGGTTGTCATATAGTCAAGCTTATTATTTGATTCTACCTTGGGTAATTATATTTCAATAAAAATAATTGATTTAAAAAAAAACAGAGTATCAAAATCCAAACCAGTTTGAACAACAGGCATGTTTGGCTATAATAAAAGATGCTAAGGGGGAGACCAGTGAAGCTGGGAGAGCACTCATTCCTAGAACAAAGTGTAAGAACGACCAAGTAGGGAATGGTCCAGGAACAGTTAGCCATAGCTGGGTGAACCAAGGCACAGGGTCCAAAATGCTAAGCCAATTCTGATCAGAATGATTGCAACCATGGGGCCCAGTACAGAAAGCAGAGTAGCAATTGCCTAAGACATTCCATTCGGAAATCAAGCAAGGGGACAACCTTGGTCATGTTTCATAGAAACAGACGTTCTGATTTGGTAGAACCTAGACCAAAAAAGGACTTGCCACCAGGACCAAGAAGCCCATTTTTAAATCTCAAAGTATACCCCTATTATTAAGACAGTCTCTGTGTTACTCATTTCTATATTCCTTATCTATTCAAGTGTAAATACCCTATAGAAATGAAAACATTAAGTCACTAATCCTTTAGTATAAATTTTATTCATCTCAAGCCTTTCAATATATCAATAAAGAGGAGGAACTAGTGACATAAAATAAATAGGTGGGAGTTGAAGAAAACAGGAAACAAGGGAATTATTAACCACTTCAGGCAAATACAATTTTCTTATTCAAAAGAAGTCTCCAAAGCTATCAAACCAAGCATGTCACCAGGCCACTGGCTGAGAACAAGTTAAACTCCTGGCCAACATTTTTTTTTCAGTTTTATTTATAGAAGCTCTCTTATAAGCACAGACATATGCAAACATTTATTAAGTGCTGACTCTGCATTGCTAATGCCGTCATTAAAGAGCAGCGTGAGAAATACAATGAGAAAATGGCCTTTGGTTACAATTGAAGAACTCTAATTTCTTCATGTCACCTGTAGGGAAAATAGCCACCAACAGCGACTACTTTTCACCTAAAATGGAAGTAAACTTTCAAAAATATATGCTATCTTCTCTGTATTTCTTTTAAACTTCAGTTTCAAGAAGTAATATGAGCTTGAGGCATTTTATAACAGGCTAAAAACGAAAAAAAAACCTCAAAGTAGAAATCCACTCCAGGGCCACGAAATTTTAAAAACACTGCACAAATCATTCAGGATGGGGGTGCTGCTTCTGGGCCTTCCACGGACAATGCAACCCTATGCCAGGCAACAAAGAAGTGAGTGATTGGCTAAATAAACAGGCACTTGCCTTGTAGTCGCTCTTGAAGGGAAAGTAGTTGATATTAAGTATGCGCAGTTCAATTGAAGAGAGCTTTCTGGTAAAGAAATTGTATGGGTTTTTTTTTTTTTTAATAAAAAAACACAAGTTTCTTCACTATTTAGAAATAGAACATATTTCCCAGAGCATCTTGATAACAGGTTGTGTGGGGGCTGTCAGCTGGCTCTGGCTGGTTAAAACAAGCATGATTCAGCAGTCTTGGAAGAAAAACTGGGATGTAAAAATCCTCCATAAATATTTTCAAAACATGAGAAATACAGGAACAGATTCTGCTGTCGTTTTGTGAAAGAGCTGAAGGAGAAAGGCTATGCTTCAAATCATGAGTCTGGATGTTCCTTTTCTGTTCTCTTCCAAACAGCACAGAGAAAGGCCTTGATGTATAATTTGTTTCCCTGCATTCTCTGGTTACTAGAGAGGATCTACAATAGATACAGTGTTGATATCGATTTATTTTCAGGGTTTAAGAGATGATGTCAGAACAAGTGGCAGGGCCGCACGAAGCAACAAGTGGACTGTGAAGTCAGCTTGTCCTCACAGCACCTACTGTCACTGCGTTTACAGAACAATGGATTGCCTATTTCAGGAACAAGGGTGTGTGTTTGTGTGTTTATGTACTTGTGTGTCTGTTGTTTTATAAGTGTAGGAAAGATTTACAAAATAGTGAGCTTCTTAGCTTATCATAAATTAATATGTCATATATGAGTGTGTGTATTATGTGTGGCTGAAACAGTATTATGTAGGACTCTTCTACTGCCAAATTATCAGTCACTGAAAAAAATAACTGATAAATAATAGGGGAGAGGGCCCTTATGTTAAGGTAGATCCAGTGAAAGATGAGTGTCATAAACTGATAGTCTTTGACAGTGTCTCTTTGGGAGGCTATTTCTGAGGACAGGTGTAAAAGCTAATGATCATAGAGAAGAAGTAAGGGGGATGCTGATTGAATGCGAGTGGTGTGGTATTTGCCACTGAGGAAGTCGTCTTCGGCCAAAGTATAGTGAATTCTAATCCAGAAGTGGTACATCCTAATCAACGAGGTCTGAGATATAAGGCAGTGTCCTGATGCAACTGGAGAGCACACTCTCTAGAAATATGCCTGTTATTGAACTTGACTGTCTATATTAGATATTAAGCAAGTGTATTTGTGTGTGTGTGTGTGTGTTTCTGTTAGATAAATGGCAAGGAAGGAAGGAAAAGAAAGGAAGGAAGAAAGGAAGAAAGGGAGGGAGGGAGGGAGGGAGGGAGGGAGGGAGGGAGGGAAGGAGGAAGGACTTGGGCTATGTGGGCAGCAGTTGACACTAGGAATTATAAGTCTAGGAAACATCTCATCTGGAACATATATTGGACACTTCATAATCACTTTATCAAAATCCCTTTAAAAAATGAAGAAACCGCCCTGACCGGTTTGGCTCAGTGGATAGAGCATTGGCCTGCGGACCAAAGGGTCCCGGGTTCGATTCCAGTCAAGGGCATGTACCTTGGTTGTGGGCATATCCCCAGTGGGGGGTGTGCAGGAGGCAGCTGATCAATGTTTCTCTCTCATCAATGTTTCTAACTCTCTATCCCTCTCCCTTCCTCACTGTAAAAAATCAATAAAATATATTTTAAAAAATGAAGAAACCAAAATTAGGTGTGCTTCAGTAACTAGTCAGAGAGGGCAGAGCTAGTAAGAGTTGACTTGAACCCAACTCTTTAAATAAAAAACCAGTGCTCTTTCTACTATGTCACAGGAATCTGTGCTCTTCTGTTCTCTAATAGTTAAATGGTGTGGCTCTTTACAGCGACTTTTAATTTTTTTTTTTAAATTGATTTCAGGAAGAGGAAGAGAGAGGGAGAGAAATGAGAATCATGGATTTGCTGCCTCGTGCATGCCCCCTACTGAGGATCAAACCTGAAACCTAAGCATGTGCCCTAACCAGGAATCAAACCATGACCTCCTGGTTCATGGGTTCATGCTCTACCACTGAGCCACACTGGCCAGGCAATTTACAGCCATTTTTGAGCCTCATACCTTCAAAAAAGGCCTTAAGTAAGAAAATCAGAAAAAATATCCTAAAATATGGGGGAGGGAAGAGCTGATTTTTTTTTTTTCTTGCCAAATTCAACTACAAAAGCTTTAGGGACTCTTATACAGACACAGGACACAATCTTCAAGAGATGGAGCTGGGATGTTTTGGGAAATCCTGAATACATTCCTTAAGAAAAGAAAGTTAGGTGCTCAGATATAGAGATAATATACTTCATCTATAGCCAGTATTGTGGTGCTTTGACTCACAAGTGTGTGTGTTGGTGGAAAGTACCACAGTATGTTTTGCCCTGGTCGATAACCAAGTCAGAACAGAGAAGAGTTCATGTCTTGCCTGAAGTTATACCAAGCTGAAATAAAGGTTTTTCTTATTCCACTAAAAGTGATCTTGCCAAACTGCTTCTTACACCTCAGCTCCAAAGCAACCCATACCCACAGCAAATGCCCTCCAATCAACCAAACCACAAAACAACTCACCCAATATCCTATACATAAACAAAGCTATCCTAACCTTCATTCAAACTGACCAACCAATCCACCCAATATCAGCATCAACAAAACAAAGCCACCACACCACACACAAAAAGTCCCCAAACCAACCAACCAACCCAACACATTGCCCCTCCCCCCACCACCCTGCCCAGCCCAGAAGGCAACTAAAATACTATCTGGAATGAACCAAACAAAAAACTAGATGACTTCCCAAGAATAACAGAGTCAAAAGAGAACAAATTACCAGTAAATGAACCTATTTAAAATTTAACATTAGAAAATCAACAAAAAAAGTAATATAAATCACAGTATGTGCTTTTAGAACCTGTGATTTTCTGGATTTACTTTGATTCTATCATCAAATAAATAATATGAAATGTGCCATATCAGCTGGCTGGGAAGAAATCTGAAATCTTTACTATGTCAGATTCCTTATTGATCCTAACAAGGCTGTGAAGCTTTAAGATCTCCTGTACATCAGCTTTGACAATCTGTAGGATACAGAAAGGCTCAGAATGAATAAATTAATACTGTAATTTTTTGCTCCCTGCTTCAGCAAATAAGATATAATATATAATGTAGAGATTATAAAGGAAAAACATATACTAGTATAAACATAGCTTGGATATATCAAGGGTTCACTTCCAGAACACCACAATAAAGTGAATATTGCAATGAAGCAAGTCACACAAATTTTTTGCTTCCCAGTGCATATAAAAGTTATGTTTACACTATAGTTGCTTTCTATTAACTGTGCATTAGCATTATGTCTAAAAACTGTGTATACCTTAATTTAAAAATACCTTATTGCTACAAAATGCTATCATCTGACCGTGTTGAAAAAATGGTGCCTATGGCTTTGCTCAACACAGGGTTGTCACAAACCTTCAATTTGTAAAACACACGCTATCTACAAGGCACAATAAAGCAAAGCACAATAAAACAAGATGTGCCTGCATAAGAACCATTTGCATGCATTATTTAACAAGCTTAATTTCTAAAGTACCCCCAATAATATTCTCAACAAATGGCTGAAAGTCTTAAAAAGGAAAATGACGAACATAGAGACTACTTGAATGGACATTCTTTTCCATTTAACCACCATATCAAAATCTGATGGCTCCTCACCTGAATCAGTGGAGTAAATCACCTTGCAGCAATCTAAAAATCAAGCCAATTTCCGATTCAAAGCACAAGCCACACTTACTCATTCTTAGTGGGTAAATTATCAGTGTTTACTCTAGCTCAGCGGTTCTCAACCTGTGGGTCGCGACCCCTTTGGCGGTCGAAAGACCCTTTCATAGGGGTCGCCTAAGACCATCCTGCATATCAGATATTTACATTACTATTCATAACAGTAGCAACATTACAGTTATGAAGCAGCAACGAAAATAATTTTATGGTTGGGTCACAACATGAGGGACTGTATTTAAAGGGCCAGAAGGTTGAGAACCACTGCTCTAGCTAAACATACAAAAAACAAGCGAAATAATAAATGAAATTCATTTCCAACCCGAAGCACAGTTTTTTAAAAATGTGCAAACCATCACTGCATATGTTCCAATATGACACAAGGTTAACACTGCCAGAAGCATATAGTACTGTATCTGTTCAAAATACATTTATGAGAAAAACTTCTTGGAATGGCCATTGAAATGTCCCCTAGTTTCCAGACTAATGCCAAGATGTATTCTTAAAAACCGAACAATGTTACATTTGATTACATTGCCTTGTCCCCTTTCTTCTTTCCTTCTTTATCTAAATAAGAAATGTACCTTTGTTGTGCAACCAAAGATTTAAGTATTTGGAGTTTCCACATGATGCCTCTGAAGAGAATACAGCAGTATGATAATAGAATCACCAGCAACAACAACAAGACTCTGGTCATTTTATCTCTGAAACGGTTACCTTGGACGTTGAATCCCGCCATAATTTCTGATAGTTTTACAGATGGGAACAGTGGCATATCAAGGAGAAATTAAATTCCATCATTTTGGCTCTAACACGTACACTATAAAAGTGACAGCTTGGTGCACTGTAGCTGACAGTTCCTATTAACTAGAAGCTAATGTTGCAGAGTCAGTCCAAACACGGAGTCACGGCCTCTGGCTACAGGAAGGTCCCCTTCATACTAGGATTCTCCCCCACTCCCTCACCCCATGGGAAACAAAAGCAATAAATATTTCCACTAGTTTCCTCCTCAGAGTGGTACAATGAATATTTACATATTGGGACCCTTTTCCTACCCTAAATCTTCTTGGAAAAATACCTTCACCGACACACTGGATTGGTCTGGGAAGGTGAGCCAAGCGGGCCCTCCTTCCCTTCACAGTAAAGAACAGCATGTGCTGGGTTTAAGGTTCAGTTTTTGAAACACTGGTAAACAGTAGATAAAGGGGGAGAAAACATGTTTTGTAGGTGTGCGTTTTTTGTAATGAATTGGTGGGAACTATTAAAAAAAGCAGCTAAAATATGAAAAACAAATGTTACAAATTGGATATGGCATGATAAATAGTTTGAATGAGACTTCAAAAAGAAATTAAATACTAAATAGACTTAAACAGTTAAGTGCAGGAGACTATTTAAAAGTAAGTCCATTTTTTTTCATATATTTAAATTCAGGTAACAAGTGTTTTGAGTATGAGTTGTTGGCCATAGGCGCTGTGAGTGTGTACGTGTAGGCAGTGGGAAGGGAGGGGAGGCAGATAATACAAAGAACCTGTCACTGTTTACAAAGTGCTGACATTATAGTTTTAGAAACTTGCAAATCAAGTTTTCCAGAAGAGGTCACAGAGCGCAGGGAGTGAGCACAGAGACATGAGAGCTACACTGCCTAGGGCTAGTGTCAGCACTGCCACTTACCAAGTGGCCAACCCTGAGTAAGTTATTCAACTTCTCTGTGCTGGAGTTCCCTCCTCTGCAAAATGGAGATAATAATAGTACCCCGTTGAGTTTGAGAATTAAATCAGCTAACATTTGAAAAATGATTAGAGCAGTGAGTATAGTGAAATCATAGTATATTTAATAAGGTTATTAGTGACCCATACGAGACAATCATGATAAATCAAAGGTAGCTCTTGCCCTTCATGGAGCTCATTGCCTACTCAGGAAGAGACAGGTAACTAATTTAAAAATCTCAAGAAAGTGGGTAATTGCGAAGTCCAAGATATGCATAAGGTACTCTGGGGATACAAAGGAGAGATCTACCCAACTAGAATAAGCTGAGGGAATTGGGAAATGTCCCTGAAGGGTTTGCAGAGAAGTAACACTTAGTAGGACACTTGAAGGATGAATATGAGTTCCGGATGCTGAGAGTTCCAGGGGACCGGTTTGAGCATTTTGAGCAGAGACAGCAGAATGTGCCACAGCTAAGGGTGAAATACTTGGCATATTTGTGTCTTAGCAGGTATTTTGGTACGTGTGGATTATAGAGTACACTGGGCAGCAGCAAGATGGAAAGGTCATGAAAGGCCTTGTAAGAAGTCTGGATTCTAAACGAAATTAAATACTAAGTAGTGGGAAGGGAGGGGATGAGATGAGAGTGGACTGAATGAGAGTAGACTCGAAGGGTTACAGACAGGAGTGTTACAGTAATATTTACATTTTAGAAATATTACATGAGCAGCAGGGTTGAGAATGGATGGAGGGGGGTGACAACAGTGATTCAGAGATCAGTTGGTTGTCATAATTACTAAGGGTGATACATAATCAGGGATGAAATCAAGGAAAGGATTCCAAAGAGATTGAAAAGAACCTACAGAGCCAATTCTATGGTCAGATTGGAGGTGGGACTAAGGGAGGGGAAGAGTCAAGGTTGACTAGCCAAGTCTGGCTTGAAAGACTGGACTGATGAGATATCTTTCCCTAAGATACAGAATAAAAGAGAAAGCAACAGCTCTATAGAACTATAATGAGTTTGACACTTATCTAAGGTTGATGTCTAGAATACATGTTTGGACTTTGAAAAGAATTCTAGTTTTGGATTTGTGTTCAAGACCCCAGCCCAGGCATCACCACCTCCAGGGTTCTTCTACGGTTTATAAATTTATTCTATAACACACATAATTGTACCACTTATCACATTATACTGCAATTTTATGTTTAGATCTATATCCCTTCATTTATTCATCCCATTATTTATTTATTTTAAAAAATATATCCCATGCTACATGTAGGCGAGATGCTGAGGATTCCCAGTGAACTGCTCCACATGATCTTTGCTCTCCTAGTACATTCAGCCTAACCAGAAAAGCAGATGCTCAGTCAATGCTTATTAAGTTGCATGAAATAGATTTGGGGATGATAAGTATAAGTAGTGTTCATCTGAACATCCATAAAATATTTTTTTTAGAAAATGAACGGTAAAAAGAGACTCATACTGAGTGAGAATGGGGAAACCCCAATATGGGAATGATGAATTCATTCAGGAAGGAGAGAGTGTAAAGGAGAGTAAAAATAAGTAAAGCTGGCTCCTGCAGAGGAAAAGAACATAAAATTAGTTTTTAATCCAAGGAAGCAGAGCTTCAGTGAGTGAGTAATTCCGTGTCAAGTGCTGCAAAGTGGTCAGTGAAAAATAGCGCCAGAGTACCAATTAAACCAGGTGTGGTGGACAGAATTCCATCTCCATGACCTTCACCCCAACTCTTACTCCTGTGGATTTGTTAGGCTACATAAGAGTAATAGAATTATTAACCAAATAAACTTAAAAATGGGATATTATCTTGGATTATCTGCTTGGGCCTAATCTACTCACAATGCACCTACAAAGCAGAGATCTTTCTTCAGCCAGTAGCAGAAAGGGCGGCAAAGATGATGAAAGGGGTCACTTGCCAAAAAATAGGGAATCTCAGTCCTACAACAAGGAGTAACTGAATTGTTCCATTATCCTGAATGAACTTGGAAATGGAATCATCCCCAGCACTTCTAGACGGAAGGGCAGCAATGTGGACTCCTGGATTTCAACAGAGGACCCAACTAAGTCATGCTGTGCCTGGACTTCTGATCCACAAAACTGTCAGATAATAAATTGTGTTGTTTGAATCAGAAAGTTTTCAGTAATTTTTCAGGACAGCTGCTGGGAAGGCAGCTGTCATAAAACCTGATGTGTCTCCCCAGGATTGCACAAACTGGTGTCTTGAGCCTGGAACATTCCCTAATATGGAAGGTGCGTGTTGGAGCTGTCACTTGGCCCAAGATTCTTTTCCTTCTTAGGAGAAATCTTTCCATTGTTCTAGGTACACAGTGAACTTCCTTATATTGCTTACATGTGTGTTTTAGGGCACCTGGCCAGCCCCACCAGTATATTTTCCCTACTCTGACCACAAGGTAAAGAGGTCTGAGCTTGTGGCATAATAAGGGTACCTGCCTCCCCATTGCCCTGTTGTTGGCTATTAGGAGGGACCCACTAGTCAAGAAAGACTGGTTTAAAGATGCTGATCTTACTAAATATCTTCTTTCTGTGACTAAAGCATTGTTCCAACCCTTATGTTGAGGCCTCCTTAGTAACTCCAAATCCATAGAAGATGCAGTGGGCTGAGGTCTGTGGGTTCCTACTTCTACTGGTTGGCACTGTGATAACATTTGTCTTTCTCCATCTTGACCTGGAGTTAGTAGCTGGATCTTTCTGCTTTGCAACAGCAATACAAAGCTAATATAGCCAGTGTGGTGATTGATCTCATGTCAATTTCACTGGGCTAAGTGATGCCCATATAGCTGGTAAAAGATAATTTCTTGGTTTGTCTTTGAGGGTATCTCTGAAGAGATTTTTATATGAATCAACAGACTGATAAACATCACCCTCACCAATACAGGTGGGCATCACCCAATCCCTTTAGATTCTGAATAAAATGAAAACACAGAGGAAGGGAGAATTAATTTTCCCTTGAGCTAAGACACCATCTTCTCCTGCCCTGACACATCAGTGCTCCTGCTTGGGCCTCTGAACTAGGACTAAATTTCATCACCAGAGCTCTTGGTTCTCCATCCTGCAGACAGCAGATGATTGTACTTCTCAGCCACAATAATCCTGTGAGCCAATTCCAATAATAAACCCCATTACAGTGGGGCCTTGTACCAGTGTCCCGACTAACGAGTTTTTTGAGATACCAACTGTCTCTCGGTCAATTTTTTGCATTGAGTTGATAGAGTAATTTGAGTTAATGAGCTCCTTAAAGAGCTCGGTCTCGGAACGAATTAAACTCGTAAGTCAAGGCCCCACTGTATACACATGCCTATGTATATTCCACTGGTTCTATTTCTCTGGTGAACACTGACTAATACACTTGGAAACTATCTATAATAATAATCTATAATAATAAAAGGGTAATATGCTAATAAGACTGGACATCCTTCTGGACATGCTTCCTTCCAGACAAAGCCACAGCAGGCGGGGGCCATGGCAGAGGTGGCAGAGGCCCCCACCATGGTGGCGGCGGGCAGGGGCCGGGGCCAAGGTCCTTGCACAAATTTCATGCATCGGGCCTCCAGTGAATCAATAAAAGGGTGATGCGGAGAGTGTCTTCAGTTATGTACTGGGCTGAAAAGCCACCTTGAGTTAGAAGGGGTTGGAAGATGTGGAAGCAGAGGAGCTTTTCCCATCATAAATAATATATTTACAGTGCTTTTCATTGTGCTCTATGCAATTTTTGTAAGATAACTTTATAAATGCAATTTACGGAATTTCACCTCTTTCCCTCCCTAAAATACAACCTAATTCAATGAGTTTAAAGCAATTTGCAAATTTGATATACATTTCTCTACTCTCTCTATAGATATTAATAAAGAAATGAATCAAATAGAACATGCCAAGACCAACTTCAAGGGTCAAGATAAATCGAAAAATCTGCACTTACTGTTTGCTTGCTAAATGTCAAAAGGTTTCAAAAGATATCTCTTCAAAGCGCCTTCCTCAATTCAATGTAGAAAAACAAGATTGAAAGAACTCGTACGTTGCACTGTGAAGTAGATTTTTCTTTACTTGAATTCCCACTTTCCTTTTTCAAAATTATATTTATCTCCATGTGGGGTTGGGGGGACAAGAAGAGATGAACCAAAGAACTTATATACTTATATGCACAGCCCATGGACACGGGCAATATAGGTTAGTGAAGACCTGGGTGTGTGGGGGGGGAATAGGGGCTGGAAGGAGGGGGGGAAGGGGAGATAGGGGAAAGTGGGAGATATCTGTAATACTAGCAACAATAAAATATATTTAAAAATAATAAAAACAAATAAAAATTATAGTGTCAATTTTCATGAAAATATAAAATATATAATTTATTTCAAACAATGTTTAAAACTAAAAGTTAACTCCAAAAATTTTAAGAATGATGCTAATTCTGAAACATGTTTTTATGTCTATTTATAACATATACATGCCTACATATATAAGCGTAGGTTATCTATAGTTATAGTTACAGTTCTATGTGTGCATGTGTATAATTCTTTGATAAAAATATGAAAACAATATTTCAGAAAATGTTTTTGATTTGTATTCATCAGATTTAATTCCAGCTTAACAGACATTTATTTAATTATTGCTATGGATGAACCTCTCTCTACTGGGCAATTTGAAGTGATATTAAAATAGATAAAAGACAATTCCTGCTCTCCAAACTCCATATTTTAGATGAAAATTCAAACACATTTTGCAAATATATTCACAGAACTATCAGATGGATTTAATATAATTTTTCAAAATATGTTTTTATTGATTTTAGAAAGCGAGGCAGGGAGAAGGAGAGGGGAGAGAGAAGGAGAGAGAGAGAGAGAGAGAGAGAGAGAGAGAGAGAGAGAGAGAGAGAAAGAAAGAAAGAAAGAAAGAAAGAAAGAAAGAAAGAAAGAAAGAAAGAAAGAAAGAAAGAAAGAAAGAAAGAGATGGTTGAAACATTGATTGGCTGCCTCCTGCACACCCCTATCAGGGATTGAGCCCACAACCCAGGCATGTGCCCTGACCTGAAATCTAACCAGTAACCTCTAGATGCGTGGGAGGACACTCAACCACTGAACAACACCAACCAGGGTGGATTTAATATAATTAATCAGGTTCATCCCATGTTTGCTAAGATGGCTCCAGAAAGAGTGAAACTATTTCTAGCTCCCTTCTATGCAGCAATGGATCCTTTCTTTCTTTTTCATGTCATTCAGTAGCTATTACAAACCCTGCTTCTATGGGTTCAATTGAATCCAATAAATGTGCTATAGGCTAGGTATTATGTTCTATGCAGCAATGGATCATTTCTTTCTTTTTCATGTCATTCAGTAGCTATTACAAACCCTGCTTCTATGGGTTCAATTGAATCCAATAAATGTGCTATAGGCTAGGTATTATGTTCAACCTAAAGTTATATGCACCCCTATGTTCATAGCAGCACAATTTACAATAGCTAAGATTTGAGAACAGCTTAAGTGCCCATCAGCAGATGAGTGGATTAGAAAACCGTGCTACATCTACACAATGGACTACTACGCTGCTGTAAAAAAAGAAGGAATTCTTACCATTTGCAACAGCATGGATGGAACTGGAGAGCATTATGCTAAGTGAAATAAGACAGTTGGAGAAAGATAAATATCACATGATCTCACTCATTTGTGGAATATAATGAACAACATAAACTGATGAACAAAAACATAACCAGAGTCATAGAAGCATCGAACAGACTATTGAACCTATGAGCAAGGTGGGGGGTGAGGGGATAAGAGATCAACTAAAGGACTTGTATGTATGCATATGAGCATAACCAATGGACACAGACGGGGAGTGGGAGGGGGCATGAGGGCATGTGCTGGGGGTTGGGGGCCTGGGAGTTGGGGGCAGCTAGGGAGAGGTCAATGAGGGAAAAAGGAGACTTATGTAATACATTAAACAATAAAGAATCTAAATTTTAAAATAGAATGGAATATACAGTACAAACCTAATAAATAAATAAATACATAAATAAATAAATAAAAGCCTTGTCATAAGACAAGAGCTTGCCTTCAAGGACCTGAGTTTCAAATACATACTTCATTACATGCCAGACTGATAAACCAAGGAATATGTATGTGCAACCATTAAATCTTTGTATGTTTTTCTTTTTGTGTTTTCTATTTTTCTTATATTATTTTATTCCAATTATACCTAGATGGTGTATAACTTAGAAGACTTTTGTCAGCAATTTAGTATATAAAGTGGGCTTTAAAATGTATTGTAATTTCTTCATAAATTGGAATTTGCACTAGTTTATGTTTAACTGTATACCTACTTCAGTCATATAGAAATATATAAATGACAAGTGGTATGATGTATTCAGAGATGTGATATCATAATCTTAAAAACACTTAGAATCTGGAACCTGGCATTACTTATATCTACTGCATGTGATTTATAAGATATTTTCTTATACCTGTGTTATTATATAATTTAATCCAATTTATGGCAATTTAGAAATAATTTCCAGAAACAAATCTACTAAACTGGCATGTAAAAGTTATAAGCATTTTCATCTACCCACACGGATTTAGACAAATCACATTTTATTTTATTTTAAAAGTTTTATTTGTTACACCCTATCATTATGTGTTGTAAACATACTATTACTTTGACTATAAAGAACAAATACAAGAAATATCTTGCATTTAAAAAAAAAATAGTTGAAGTTATTGCAGTGTGTCATATACTTGATAAATTTGGTAATTTAAATTTCATTGTGGCAAATCTATAAAATGAAAAGCTGTGATTTTCTGTCTTTTTAAATAATATACAAAGGTTCAAATAAAAAACTTAATCTAAAACACAAAGAAGGCAAAAGCTGTTTCAATTCTCTGACCTGAAAGATTGCTGAAAATGACTCTGTGATGAAACAACTTTGGCTTGACAATAACTAGCTCTCTGCCTCTCCTTCGTTGCTCTTGTTACTTTTGCCTGCCTTCCTTCCTTCCTTCCTTCTTTCCTTCCCTCCCTCCCTCCCTCCCTCCCTCCCTCCCTTCCCTCCTTCCTTCCTTCCTTCCCTCCCTCCCTTCCTCCTTCCTTCCTTCCTTTCTTCCTTTCTTCTTTCCTTTTTTTCTTCCTGTCTTCTTTTTTTGCCCTCAAAATGAGATCATTGTAGAGAATCAATGAAAAGTATAATGTATTTCATTTCCAAGATAGAGATATATTTTTGTCCTTTGAGGAAAATAGCAAAAATAATCTATATATATAAAAGCCTAAGTGACTGAACAACTGAACAACCAGTAGACCGGTAGACCGGTTGTTATGATGCACACTGACCACAAGGGGGCAGACACTCAACGCAGGAGCTTCCCCCTGGTGGTCAGTGTGCTCCCACAGTGGGCATGCTGCTCAGCTGACCAACCCGTCCCGGCAGCCCACCAGCCGTGAGCAGCCACTCACTCCCTCAGTAGTCCTGCAGGTCCAACCTCCAAGGAATGGGCCAGGCACCGATGGACCAGCGCCGCTGGCATGATCCCAACAGCGCCACCAGCCTCCTAGAAGTCAGCCTCAGGCACCGCAGCAACTTCCCCTCTCTAGACACTCCACCAGGAAGAAACTATATAAAAGCGGCTGCGAGGTGGCTCCCAACAACCTGCACGCACAGGGCTCACGGCTGGAGAGTGCTGCTGTGGCAGCTCGAGCCTCTCCCGATCAGGACTGACTGGGCGCGAGCCCGCGGCAGGCACAGTGGGGCCAGGATGAGCAGGAGTGGCAGGTGGGAACAGCAGGTGGCATTGGGCTGCCGGTTTGGCCCAATTCCCACAGGCCATGCCAAGGGACCCCACCCATGCTCGCATTCGTGCACCGGACCTCTAGTATGACATAAAACAAATACACGGTGTTTCTTAAAAAGTAAGTTTGACAGACGCATTTGCCTAAACTCTTGTCTTTACGATCCATCTGACTGACTTTTTCCTTGTTTGTATGCCTCTTTATTAAAATTCTAATTCAAAAGAAAGCATAAATTTTATAATATCAGTGAAAATCATGCTGCCCTTACTTGTCAAATGTGTAAATTTAAAGGCTGCTATTTATTTTTTCCTTTTTACTTCATTCATGGCATTACATGGATTAGTAACCCTCCACACAGAAAAGGACCCCGCTAAGGTTACTAATGGTCAGGTTACCTTTTTATATCATACTTCCACAAGTCAGAGAAAGTTGATTTTATCTAGAAGTCCATCATAATCACATCTGTCTCTCATATTTCTACCAAGAATAAAATGCAACCTAGCCAACTAATTTGCATTGTAATCTAATTCCGAAATTACTTTATCAGTGCAATAACACATTCAATAGAGCTTTTGTCTTATTGATGAAAAGGGAATCGACTTGGTTAGGGAGTACATAGCATTTTTTAATTAAATTTGTGTTATCATTGTCCTTACACTCAAAGGGCCTCATGATGGCAATGTTCCATGGAGGAAAATAATATTGCTATAATAACAGCAATAGTCATGAAAATGTAATAACATTTTCACTGAGACATGATGACATAATATTATTTGCATACTTTGTAGAGAGGCTTTAAAGTAACTACTTTAAGAGTATTTACTAAAGACTCTTCTAGAAATTGGGGATGCAGAGATGGGATAAATATGACTCATTTCTGAAATCTTATTCAAGAGACATCTTACATTTGCAAAGTTAAATAAAAATAAGGTGGACAGCCGAGACCGGTTTGGCTCAGTGGATAGAGCGTCAGCCTGCAGACTGAGGGGTCCCGGGTTCGATTCCGGTCAGGGGCATGTGCCTGGGTTGCGGGCATATCCCCAGTGGGGGATGTGCAGGAGGCAGCTGGTCGATGTTTCTCTCTCATCGATGTTTCTAACTCTCTGTCTCTCTCCCTTCCTCTCTGTAAAAAATCAATAAAATATATTTAAAAAAAAAATAAGGTGGACAGTTATGATATGTTTGTAAGTCATAGTTAAGGGAACTACGTGAGGAGTGAGGAGACCTTTGAAAAGAGGGAAATGGGGCAGAGATTCCATCAGGAAAGGATGCAGTTGTAGAAACATATGCAACTTGTTAAGATGATGATAGGTGGACTGGAGAAATGGTGCAGATGATTCCAGGGGAGGCCTAGGTGCACTTAATCTGGAAAGATGGCCTGAGCCAGATTGTGAAGTGTTTGAATGTCTGACTAAGGAGAAAGGGGTAAGTAGTCTAGGAATGGGGATATGACTGCCTGATGATTTCAGTGGGAACTTACAGGGATTGGAGGAGGCCAAGGTCTTTTTCTAAGAAGAACTTGTAGAATTTAGTGACTGAAGGGGACAATAATGGGATACAAAGAGCCAATAATGACATCAAGGTTTTAAGTATGGGTGATTTGGAAAATGAAAACATCATTTCTCTGTAAAAAAAAAAAAATTACTAAGAATATTTTTCTCAGTGCACAGCTAGAAGGTTTCAACAGAAAAGCCACTTAAAATTTACAGTGAAACAAATCACTCTAGTCACAGCAGTGATTCTGTGAAAATCACCACTGTTCCTTTATAAATACTGACAATGAGGAACATCAGAAACACAGTGACAGTGTGCATGAATTGTTTCTGTGCATGCATTTACTTAGCCCACTTCTAAATGTTTTCAGAATTTCTACATGAAATGTTAAACAGCAGCACTTATGTTATATTTTATATAATACATAAAAGTATCATAAGAATTCTATGCCTTTCTGAGAGTTTACCTAATCATATCATTTTAACTACTTTTGAGCACTTAAAGATTTGATAGTTTTAAAAAGAATAAAGACTGCTGAACAATAATTAGATATTCTAAGAGACCTACAAGGAATGCTTATTAAACACTGAAAGAGAAATAAAATAAATTTAGAACTATGATCAAGAAGAGTAGACAATATTAAAGAAAGGAAAGGACAAATTGAGATTTAAAGAGTGAAATGCACTAAAATCAATAAAATAGCAATACTCTTATGTGAACAATCACCAACCTCAAACAAAGGAGAAAGAGCAAATCTCACGAATGAGTGATAAACCCATGAGCATTGCAAGATAAGGTCTTGGGGACAAGAGTTGAACGTATCAAATAAAGGCAATCTATATCCTATATAATAAAAGGGTAATATGCAAATTGACCCTAACAGCAGAACAACTGGGAATGACTGGTCACTATGACACACACTGACCACCAGGGGGCAGACGCTCAATGCAGGAGCTGCCCCTGGTGGTCAGTGTGCTCCTACAGGGGTGCCAGCACAGCGGTGGTGGTGGGAGCCTCTCTCGCCTCCTCAGCAGCGCTAAGGATGTCCGACTGCAGCTTAAGCCTGCTCCCCGCTGGCAAGTGGACATCCCCTGAGGGCTCCTGGGCTGCCAGAGGGATGTCTGACTGCCAGCTTAGGCCCAATCCCCTGGGGAGCGGGCCTAAGCCAGGAGGTGGACATCCCCTGAGGGGTCCCAGACTGCAAGAGGGCACAGGCCGGGCTGAGGGATCCCCCCAAATGCACAAATTTTTGTGCACTGGGCCTTTAGTATATATATAATAGCCTAATCGACCGTTACAGCAGAACGACCGGTTGCTATGATGCACACTGACCACCAGGGGGCAGACGCTCAGTGCAGGTGCTGCCCCGTGGTGGTCAGTGTGTCCCACAGGGGGAGCACTGCTCAGCCAGAAGCCGGGGTCATGGCTGGAGAGTGCAGCTGCCACAGAGGGAGCCTCTCCCAACTCCATGGCAGCACTACTGAGCTGTGGCAGCACACACAGTGGGCTGGGATGAGCACGAGCAGCGCCTGGTCCTGGTTTGGGCTCCATCCTGGCCACCTGCTGCTTGGCCCACTGCTACATTCCCCGAAGGGTCCCAGACTGTGAAAGGGTGCAAGCCGGGCTGAGGGACCCCTGCCCCGTACACTAATTTAGTGCACCAGGCCTCTAGTCAGATATAAACAACTGCCAATAAGATATTCTAACATAGCATATTTACCCCAAATGTAACTGGTTAAAACTGAGCAGGCCATCCAACCCTGAATAAAGATTAAATGGCTTTTCTTAGGATATAATTTAAAAGATTACACATGAAAAAGTACCATGGAAAAAATGAGTTTCATTTAAGACATGGTTAAAGAATTCTATACTCATCTTTTGTATGGAGAACAAGTCAATTATAATTAAAAACTCTTTTCAGTGGATTTACTCAAGGCCCAAATTTATCCTGGATTGAGGTACAACTCCTGAGATATCCTCCCTGCAGACAGAAATAGATGTCCTGCAATCATCTAAAGATGCCAAAACTGAGTAATAAACCTACAAAACACCATAAAATAACAGGCACTGGTTGTTAATGTGAGTAAAATACAGGGTGTCCCCCCAAAAATGTATACACACTTCAACAGCTGATAGCTCAATTTTGAAAATGAAGTGTATTTTAATAAACACTGCCTTTATAATTATTCACCCTATGTATACAAACAGAGAAGTTCAGACAGGCAGACTAAAGGCAGGTAAGTCTGGCTTTTGTAGAACTTGATTTTACTCATACCTATGCTATTAATCACAGATTCCCTACCAAAATGTCTGGTATGAAAAAAGGTACCTAGTAAATGTTTACTAAGTAAATTAGTCTATATGGGTATCTGTGATTTGCAGAAGTAGTAAGGACAGTTGTTACCTGTAGAAGTAAAAGAAAAACTGTTTCAGAAATACTTACTTTTGCATTTGTAGTGTTACATTTTTTGAAGGGACTGACAACTTGCCAAGCCCTTATAGAGTTCAGAGGGAAATAATAAACTTTGTCACCCTTTCTGTTTTCTGACATATCTGAACTTATAAGGCTTCATAATTTCATTTTAATTCACACATCCTCAGGACAGCTCATTTTTCTTATGCCAACCATTCTCGAGTTCTTGCTTTAAGTCTCTATGACTAAAAGCTATCTTTATTGTTTCTTCTTAAGCTTCTAACACAAAGAATTGAAAACCCAATCAGTCTCAGTCATCTTTCTTTTTATTACTGTTCAAGTATAATGGACAAAATCGCTTAATAGAGCCCTCACTGGTTCGGCCTGCGGACTAAAGTGTCCCAGGTTCGATTCCAGTCAAGGGCATGTACCTTGGTTGTAGGCACATCCCCAGTAGGAGGTGTGCAGGAGGCAGCTGATTGATGTTTCTAACTCTCTATCCCTCTACCTTCCTCTCTGTAAAAAAATCAATAAAATATATTTAAAATAATTGCTTAATATATACTTAATTTTACTGCATATTCATTTAGTATTTTACTAAAAGGATGATGTATTTATTTTTAATTCTCACTGAGGATATGCTTACTGATTTGAGAGAGACAGAGAGAGAGAAACATCTATGCAAGATAGAATATGAATTGGTTGTCTATCATACGTGCCCAGACTAAAGATCAAACCCAAAACCTATGTATGTGCCCTGAACCAGGAATCGAACCCTCAGCCTTTCAGTGTAGAGGACAATGCTCCAACCAACTGAGCCACACCAGCCAGGGCCAGGATCATGTTTTAACTTCAGAAAAGAAAAGATAATGTTCTCTGTACCTGTAGAACCCATGACAATTGAAAGTGCATGTGTGTATGTGTGTGTGTGCACGCGCGCTCATGTGCTTGAGGAGACATTGTCCTGTTTCACAATACACAACATACATTATAGACATATTTATGAAAGTAGAAAACTTTCCATGAGAAATGCCAGACGTTCCACAGTATTTAAATGTTACACATTTAAAGAAGTTTTATTGATCAAATCAACTGAAGGTAATTTTAAATTATATGTTTTGACCTCCCCTGGGCTATAATCAGGAGGTCCCCGTGTGAAAAGACAAACAGAGCCAGGTGAAGAGCGAGCAACAACTGTAAGGTACCTAGGCATGGTCTGCAATCATTTAAGCACTTCTATAAGCCAGTCCTATTTTAGTTTATTTTAAGCATCATTGCATAAAGATCTACGCAAGCATTTTTATTAGAAGTTTAGAAGTTTTTCAAATGGAAGTACTACGGAACTGAACCATTAATACTGTTGCCTTCTTCAAAGTCAACTCTAGTGACCATCACAAGGGGGGGAAAAAAGCTCACATTTTACCTAAGAAAGGAAACCAAGGAAACATAAGCTTTATAGGTGAATGTGGCTATTGGCATTCTGAAAACAATCAAGAAGCTATTAAATTAACTACATTTTTTCCCAGATGTGTTGCTTGCCAGAAAATTCCTTTTTGTGCTAAAACATTCTGAAATCAACTATAAAATAATTTTGTCTAACTTACCTTTGCAAATATTCAATTAGTAGTAAGATATAAAAAACAATGTAAGTAAAGGAAGTGTAACACGAATAAGTGATATGTCAAATATCACGAGAAAATTTGGATCAGAAATACAGGTAGGGTGCATTTTCACTCTTTTACCATATGAAATACCTTTTATACTTTATATGTTAACCAGACCAGCTAAAACACACATATATGTAGCAGAATACACCAGGAAAATTAAAATAAAATGTTTATAAAATTTACTAATGACATATTTCCTTGATGCATGCAGAAAAGCCAAATATTATACTTGTCAACTGTTCACAAACCAGAATTTTTGGTTATTTCTTATTTATACTCTAAAATTCAGCCTAGCCCTATCCGGTTTTGCTCAGTGGTTAGAGTGTCAGTCTGTGGACTGAAGGGTCTGAGGTTTGATTCTGGTCAAGAGCATGTACCTGGGTTGGCAACCAGTTGACGTGTCTTTCTCACATAGATGTTTCTCTCTGACTCTTCCCCTCCCTTCCATTCTCTCTGAAAAATCAATGGAAAAAATATCCTCAGGGGAGGGTTAATAGCAGCAACAAAAATCAGCCTAGATTTTCTACAGTATCATGTAAAATAGTTTGTGTGATTAAATTCACATCTCTTAATATTTTTGTATTTTGCTATAACATTGAGAAATTAAATAATTATTAAGTCCCTCATACAAATTCATTTTATATGGTATACAATACAGTAAATACACTACTATATATGTAGGGTTCCTGACTAAAAAATGGGTTTTTGAAATATATTTGGTGACACAGATTAAAAACAATATAGATTGTAAATTAAATTTATAGTGTGACACAGTCAAGAGTTCGGGTATTCATAATTTATATTTCTGTTTAGTCTTTCAATTAACTGATAAAAAAAGTTAAGTCTTTTTGTAACGTGTCCTTTAAAAAAGTAAGAAATCCAATTTTCTTTTATCTTTAAAGTCTCTTTATTTTATTTCGTTGGCCATTTATTTCCAAACCAGGAAAAGCTATTTCTTTTTCCTCCATTGCCCCCAATATCTAAGTTGAAAAAACTAGGTTTGCAAAGTTCCTAAGAAAGGGCAGCACTGACCCCTAGTGGACATATGACATACCAAAATAGTAGTGCAAAAGGGAAAAACACCATAAAGCTTTAAATAAAACAAGTCAGTTGCAGGAGTTGTAGTGTATTGATGTGTCAGGTTGCCACTGACTTTTCAAATAACAATTGCACATCAGATTGGTAGTCAACCATGATGTGTTAAAGCAAATGAAATCAAAAGGTCGATGGATCTGCTTCAATTACAGTAGATATAAAATATATGTTACTGTTGTCATTGCTGTGCACACGGGAAATGCCGCTCACTTAAATTCCAGGGCGTACTGCTTTGTGGTCAGCATTTAAATGTAAACGTACAATTCCCATCCCACACACACCGCCAGGTTAGGATTATGCCTTCCTCTTATAAGTTCTTACAGCATTGTTACTTTCCCTTCATAGCACTTGTCACTATTTTTAATTATATTACTGTGACAGTTTGCTGAAAACCTGTTTCACACACCAAATGTGTGAGGGCAGAAATGACCTCTTAATATTCACCACTATACAGTATTCGCAGTACTTAGCTGTGTCTAGCACAAGGTAGTGACACCGGATATTCTGGTGAATTAATAAATAAGCCAGAGAAGTAATTTATTTAAGAATAGGGGTGGGGCCCTGGCCAGTGTGGCTCAGTTGGTTGGGTGTCATCCTGTGCACTGCCAGTTCCATTCCTGGTCATGGCACAAGCCCAGGTGTCAGGCTTAGTCCCCAGGAGGGGGCATGCAGGAGGCAGGCTGATGGATGTTTGCTTTCACATCAATGTTTCTCTCCCTCTCCTTTTCTCTCTTTAAATATCAATTTTAAAAAATCTTTAAAAAAGAATAGAGATGGGATCAAGCTAAATTCTCATTGTTTCATGCTAATTTCCCATTTCATATGGTGCTCCTATGGTGAGGCACAAAAACAACAAACGCTCTCAGTTCTCTCTTGATATCCCTTCCAGGTTTCAACATGCTTCTCCCTGCCTCAGTATCTGTGCCGCCATGGGTGGACCTGAGGGGGAGCAGTGAAGGATTTAGAAAAGACAGGAGAATAAAGCTGGGGCTAGGCAGGAAGCTGCTTCTCTGATGGAGAGACAGTGCCACGGCCTGCAAGCCGAGTCTTTATAGCCAGATACCACGAGGCAAAGTAAGGGCATGGTCAAGATGTTTACAACATTCTTGCTTTCGAATCTACTCAATTACATGCACCTGACCAAGCTTTGTTTTGACTGCACTTGCTGCACCTCCCGCAGCCCATACCACTCAGCCACGTGGGACCACAGGTTCGGACCATACGGTCAAGTTTACAACTATAGCTTTTGGCTATAATTGTGCTGGGAGGGCTTTGCCTTCCAAGCTAGGACTTGCACATGGCTTTGCCACGAGAGGACTGTGCCCTCTCAATTAGTCCGAGGCTTGAACCTGCCCAAACACTGTAGCCACTCTCCACAAGCATCCTGTTCTTCTACAGGACAGTGTCATTGAGCTTTTGCTTTCCCTCTCTTCATTAGGCCTTGAAGCCTTGGTGAGGCCTCTAGTTACAGGTGCCTTGATTTTCTAAGTTAGAGTCTCCCTTTTCCAGAGAGGATGCATTACCAAGTCCTTGCCATAGTCATTTCTCAGTAGCCACAATGACTTAACGTTCTGCATGACATTGAGAAGTTGACCCTTCCATGAAACACATTCAGCCTCTAGTAACTGACTCACAGTCATGAGTCATTGTCAGTGATGGTCAATTAACAATATCTTGGGACTTTTAGGTAACCCTGACTTCCCTTATGACTCTAAGATGGCTTTGCACTAAGTTTGAACATTACAACACAATTTGCTCTTGGGAATATACTTAGAGGGTTAGTTCAAATGCAATTGGTACATAGAAGGAGATTTTTGGTATAGCACAGAAACCCCTTTGATTCTTACACGACTTTCAGAGCACATTAAAGTTGTAGGTCAAAACACAAAATAGACAACACAGCTGAATACAGATAGCAGTGGTGACATAAGGCATGCCCTTTGATCCACCATTCTTCTTGGTTCCGTCGGCCCACATACTATGTGACTATTGGAAGTGCTTATTATCATATTTTCCTGTCTTCTGCATATTTTGCTTTGCCTTTATAACTCAGCAGCTCCACTCATTTATGAGACTTGCTTCCATCAGGGTACATCCCTCCCCACCCTGGTTTTTTAAAGTAAAACCCTATACTAGTATTTAAAGTAGTGTATATTTATTAGAAATCCAATATGCCTTTAAACATATTTTTAGGACTGGTATTATTTCTGTTAGTGTTTTAGTCACTAAACTGCAAAGGTTTTGAGTTTCCTGTTCCAACCCTGTATTTTTTCCTTCATGCCCTATTATTTTTGGAGTGTTATTTGACAGAGCATAAAGTTTTTCAGGAATGAACATATCCTATGGAATAGACTGTAGTAAACAGAATGTTGGTTCCCAAAGGGATTCATGCCCTAATCCTTGGAACTTGTAAATACGTTCTCTTTCATGGCAAAAGAGAATTTGGGTTTCAGATACAAGTACGATTACCTTGAGATGGGGAGATTACTCTGAGTTATCCATGTGGGTCCAATCTAATTATTGAGTCCTAAAAATGAGAAGAAGGCAGATCAGGAAGTAAAGAACTTGATCCACCACTGCTGGCTTTAAAGATAGAGGAGTCCCATGATCTGAAAGAGGCAGTCAGTCTCTAAAAGCTGGAAAAGGCAAGGAAAGTAATTCTCCCCTAATGCCTCTAAAGCAGTGGTTCTCAACCTGTGGGTCGCTACCCCTTTGGTGGTCGAACGACCCTTTCACAGGGGTCGCCTAAGACCATCCTGCATATCAGATATTTACATTATGATTCATAACAGTAGCAACATTACAGTTATGAAGTAGAAACAAAAATAATTTTATGGTTGGGTCACAACATGAGGGACTGTATTTAAAGGGCCAGAAGGTTGAGAACCACTGCCTAAAGAAACAGAGCCCTGACAAAGCTTGAGTTCAGCATAGAGGGAGCCACCCATGTCAGACTTCTGACCTTACAGAATTTTAAGGTGATGAAGCTGTCTTGTGTAGCCACCACATTTGTGGTAATTTGTTACAGCAGCAATAGGAAACTAATACATAGACACATCTTCAAATTGCTGCTTTGATCGCCACTAGTAATAAAACACCTAATATAGCACAATGCACCTGAACATTTTAAGTTAGAATTGCTTTCATTAATTTAGTAGGAGGCAGAGATTTCAAAATCCTCTTTATATGTTTAGGTTGATTCAGGAGTTACAAATAACAATTAGATCCACACTGACATTTATTCAATACCAACACTCCTTTAGTTTAACCATGACAAGTCAAGGTGAAATGATTGTATGTATCCAATTACACACACACACACACACACATTTGGAGACAGACCAAAGTCCCTTCTCTGTGAGCAAACGAGGAGCAGGAATATCCTCCCAATAACTGAATCACCACTAGCCCATAACCTGGACTCTACACTTCAAAGGGGCCGTACACAATTTACTACCTACAGTTCCCTTTGAACATCATCTGATGTTCCATAGTCCTCTTCATACCCCTCTTCTCTAAAAAATATTCCTGAATTCTATTCCCTTTTCTCTAATTCCTGATAATGAATTAATTGCTATTAATCAATTAAGGGAGATGATATATTTCCCTTAAATTAAATAATTTAATTTTAATAGATCCTTCAGGGATCTATTAAACTTTGGCTTTAACTGATATGACTTTCAGAAGATAATATGGAGCAGGTGGGATTTTTCATCCTTCAAATCACGGGTGATCAGCCTTAATTGTAAGGCTGCAGCCCATGCATCTAACAAACACACCTTTAACCCCAGCTAATTAGCAACATTCTTCTCTGTCTCTAAAACAGGATTATTAATGGATGACTGATGAAGTTCATTATTCTTAAAAGGACAAATCTCACAGGGTGTTTTTTGTGTGTGAAAGTTCTAACATAAATATATATTTACTTACAATCTTAACTGCAGCTGTTTTACCAATAAAAGACTTAGAGGACAGATAGTATTTGTATTTGATGGGCTTCTCTATAAAAGAGATATCTCCAGAAGGCAGAGATAAAATCAACGGAAAGATTAGAAAAGAAGCAATTCTATTTTCAATATGATAAAATTCCTAACACACGTTGATGCCGACAATGGCACTGGCTTCCTCACAAGGTTCAATGTCACTATAGTGTGAAGTACTTAATCAAATATCAGATGACATTACACAGGAATAAATGTTGTACAACATCTGCTTTCAGTGAATTTTATGGGTAGAACTCATAGAGCTCTATTCTGGGACTCAGACAGCCTCACCCAGTATTGCTCTCTTTCCAAATTTTTCTCTGCTTCCAAAGTGTTTGTTGGCTTTATTCGGGTAACCTCTCTCATACTGAGGTTGGCAAGATAAACAGTTTGAAGCTACCATCTAATCTTCACAGCTACTCCAGTTAAGATAGAGCTTCACTTTCCTGATAACAGCTCTGAAATTAAATCTGCTTTGCCTGATACGTATCATGTGACCAGAAGAGGTCATGACCAGGAGAACTATTCTGATTAAGCAGAACTATATTGGGGTAAGGGGTAGCAAGTATGGCCTGTTACACCCAATCACAAGGACTGAGGGCGCAGAGCAGAACAGTCCCTAAGAAAATCAGAGTATTGTTAGCACAGGGGAGTGGACGCTGGGCAGGCAAAAGCAACAGATACTGTTTATAACAAGACTTTGATTTCTGAAGTTTCTTTCAGCTCAAAGATTCTATGGTTTATAAATTTATTTCTGTCTCAAAATGCAATTGATATAAAAATATTCTCTAGGAATTTCAGATTAAATTTTAATTTAGAAAGAAAATTAATACCCTTTTTTTCAAAAGAATATTTTCATTGATATGAGATTTCTTATATAAAGCACTCAATATTAGTAAGGATGAGAATTTATATGCATCAACTTCAAAAGGAGATATTCTAGTTAATGTTACATAGTCTTAATAAGCAATATTGCACTATGTATGTTTGCGTCTTGTACAAGATTATTCATAATATTTCGCCACATTTTTATTTATGGTTCTTTCATAGAAAGGATGAGTACTGCAAAAAATAAGTGATAATATTTGGGGATTCTATTTGTCAAAATAAAATCCTTTTTCAAACACATACTAGTAAGGACTTAAAAAATCTCCTTATAGTTTTAGCCGGTTTGGGTCAGTGGATAGAGCTTCAGCCTGTGGACTGAAGGGTCCCAGGTTTGATTCTGGTCAAGGGCACATGCCTGGGTTGTGAGCTTGATCCCTAGTAGGGAGCATGCGGGGGGGGGGGGGGGTATCAATGATTTTCTCTCATCATTGATGTTTCTATTTCTCTCTCCCTCTCCCTTCCTCTCTGAAATCAGTAAAAAAAATTTTAAAAAATCTTGTTACAGGGTTCAGTGGGATGATGTAATATGGGATGTTGAACTAGATTCAGAACTTGTCTTCCAGAAGTCTCCAAATTTTATATTGCTTTTTGAAAGATCCTTTACTGAATGAAAAAACACAAACATTAATACTGGGAAACTCAACACCCTGTATAACCTACTCTGGTCCCATACCCAAGTAATAATCCTGAACAAGTTGGTGTTTAATGCTAGAGAATTATTAGTGCCCTTATAAACATCGCCGCTAACTTTAGAAGTCACTGAATTCCATTTTAGGCTAATATTCCACAAAGGGAGCATAGTGTGGGGATTAAGAGTCCAGTTCTGGTGCCAACTATCTAGGGTCACAGCCCATCTCTAACACCTACCAGCTGGCTCACCTCCAGCTAAGGATAATGAATTACTATTCAAAAAAAAGGCTTTTAAAGTAGCATATATCGCATCATACATGTGCAATAAAAACAGTTCATTTTTTCTTTCCAACTCTGTGTCTGTGGTTTGCAAAGAAACAGAGAGCATTTATCTGACCAGTGATTAGCTCAATTTTGTCATCTTTATGTCCCTTTAACAAATTACCACTTAATATAGAAGGTGGTCTGCTCTCTTTGGGGTGTAAGATGATATGATATAACATGATATAATTTATAAAAAATAGAGAGCTCAAGAATTCTTTTTATTTCTTATACTTTATTGCTTCTTCAAATAGATCTCTTTTGCAGATTAGATTACTCATTGAATACATTGTACTCAATGCTTTGAAGTATGAAAGTAAATAATTGACCATATTTTATCTTGGCTCTTATTTTGTGACTCTGGTTTTATAAATAAGTATTCTGTCATCCAACAATGGGAAATCCAACACATTCAATTTCACAGCAAGAAAATATGTTTTGAAAATTAGATGTCATTTTAAAATGAAGTACTTATCATTTTCAATTACTTCTTTTTTCATATTAGTTGAGAAATTCTGGAAGTGAAAAAATAATATTTGATATGCAATCGCTTTATTTATTCTTATATAAATAAAACCAAGTAAGCAGTTATCAGTAGAGCTTTTTTGTAATTCTCTTGATCCTAATCAGTCTAATTGCATTGCAGTCATTGGCCTAGTCTACATAGGTAACTTGGGAATAGAGGTTGGCACAAAACTGTGAGAAGGGACAGAACCCATGCTAAGAATGGATTCATCAGATGAGCTGTAAAGTTAATTGCATTCATATTGATTTATCAATTATTATACTCAGAATTATTATACAAAATCCTGGCTATTTGTTATTTATAAAACAGTAAATTCCTGCAAATCTTAAAATATAGGGTGCCTTTCCCATTCAATTTTAGCAAATAAACTAATAGAGCAGCCATATTTTTGTCTGTTTTATAGTTGCTTGATTGGCATTGGTTAGTCAGGTTCTCTACTGGATTCCATAGGTCATGCTTAAAATATAGGGGAAGCCAATCCAATCCTACTTTCATAAAAGTCCTTAGAGAAATTTGGCTCATGTAGAAACATAGACTATCTCATGACAGAAAATAGAGCATATAACTCACAATTACATATTAAATGCAACTGAGACCAAATAATACTTTAGATACACAGTTTACATATTTTTCTTCTCTTAAATTCTTCTTACATTTAATATAGATATTGGCCTAACAATGCTTCTTTTAAATATTTCTGTGAAAATACATAGGCCACAAGTGCTTGATTAGTTCAAAAACTGAGCTAAATATGCTTTAATTTTGCAGATGTAGATAATAACAATGACACAGCAAAGGGGAATCTTTGTGCACACGTGATTTATTTTATTTTTTAAAATATATTTCTTTATTGATTTCAGAGAGGAAGGGAGAGGGAGAGAGAGAAACATCAATGATGAGAGAGCATCATTGATTGAGCAATGTCCCCTACTAGGGATCTGAGCCCACAACCCAGGCATGTGCCCTTGGCTGGAACTGAACCTGGGACCCTTCAGTCTGCAGGCCAACACTCTATCCACTGAGCCAAACCAGCTAGGGTGTGTACGCACATGTTTTAAAATATATTTGATTATATGCTTTTCACTGAACTATATATGCTATACTTATCCGATCTAATAAAAGAGTAATATGCAAATTGACCATCTCTCCAACACACAATATGGCCACCCCCATGTGGACACAAGATGGCTGGCAGGGGAGGGCAGTTGGGGGCGACTAGGATGACAGGGAAGGGCAGTTAGGGGTGACCAGGTCAGCAGGGGAGGGCAGTTAGGGGCAATCGGGCTGGCAGGGGAGCAGTTAGGCGTCAATCAGGCTGGCAGAGGAGTGGTTAGGTGGTGATCAGGCTGGCAGGCAGAAGCGGTTAGGGGCAGGCAGGCAGGCGGGCGAGTAGTTGGGTGCTAGCAGTCCTGGATTGTGAGAGGGATGTCCCATATTGGAGAGGGTGCAGTCTGGGCTGAGGGACACACAACCCCGTGCACAAATTTTGTGCACCAGGCCTCTAGTAAGTTATAGTTTGATACTTACCTCTTTGCAGATAGGTGTCAATATTTTGATATTAAAATTTATTTTACAGTGTAGTCTGAATGGTACAATCAAAAACCTGCTTTTTTAAAAAGCAGGTGAACACATTAATACACACAAGTAACAATAAGGAAACAAGAAACATGGAACTATAACTCACATATGAATATGTTATAAAAATATGGTTTTACTGTGATATAAAATAATGTTTAATGTGAGGTTAATGCCATTTATGAAAATTTCATAGTGTTTTTTCTTTGACAAAGACTTTGTATACAAAAGTTCCAGTCCAGGAGAAAATTTTTATAACTGAATTGCCATCCCCAAAATAAGAACTAAACCTGAAAAATGCAAGAAACTCCTTAACTACAGCATCACAAATAGTGATGAATTAGAGTTGAGTGTACTATGTAATTATCTCAAATAGCCATGCTGCTTTCTTAGTTTCTGTCAAGAGTAGGGCAATTGCTCAGAAAAACTGAGCTCAGCTAATTCTCAAGAATTCAGATGTATAAAACATTGCATTTCCTGCCTTGTGATCCAACCAGTTTAGTATGTGTATTTTGGGCTGTAATTTCTTTTGAAAAATAAACTGTTTTTCTGAAATTATTTAACACCTTCCAACATAGGGTAAAATAAACTAAATCTTTTAAGAGAGATGAAATAATTTAATCTCAATTGGCCACCAATATTCAGGAAACAAGGGCTTCAGAAAAAAATCATTTTATATTTTCATATTGCTATTAGCTGAAAAACATGGTTTAGGTTGAGGCAATATACTAGTATAGTTTAAGAAAAACACTACAGAATCATTTGTTTGGGCTTAGAAATAATTATTTCTGTGTTATTTATGTATAAGTTTACTCCAACGACGTTGCAAGACTTTGTAAGCTGAAATCACCTTAGGTACAGTTTTACTTCTATAATTAATAACCGCTGGTGATAATGGCCTTGGTGATGCTACCTACTCACGCCATCATTTTTGCAAGTTATTTGTAGATAACTTCTATTTGTACTTTTGTTCTTTCATAGTATCTTTGTAAGAAATTTCATCTTTCTCTTACTTGTTTTCCTGAGCTGTCTGTAGAGGTTCAATTCTCATTTACACGTATCCCTTCTAATTTAGATACTATAATGAATAAGTATTGATTTGCACTCATAGTCCCAAAATATGAATGACCTTCTTTGCTTTATCACCGAAGTGTCATTTTCAGATTTATTGAAAAATCAGAGTTAGCAATAATAAAAGAGGAAAAATTAAATTTAGCATTATAAATGCAGATATTTTTATATTGATGAAAAGTGCTGTTTTATTATTTGTGGGTTGATATTTCATTTCTATAAAAACTGTGTTAGATGGCAGAAATTTAATTTTATAAGTAATTTTCTTTGACAGGTCAAAAAGCGATCCTGGTACCTTTTTGTAACTTAGAACTAAATATAACCTTCTATACATTAAGTTTTCAAAATGACAAGGCAAATTTTTTTAAGTACAGAAAATTTGTTTTTTAAAATAAATGTGAGTCACATACTAAACTCGGCACTCTGGCCAGCAATGTGCCGCTTTCAAACACAGCAGAGGCATATTTGGAAATGCCACTAAAAGAAGCAACATGGGATTTGGGATCTCAACATGCAAAGCTTTGTAGCACTTAGGATTTCATCCTTAATGGAGCAGGAAATAGGGACAATTGAAGAACTGTTATGGAGACACAAAAGAAGTGACTTAAGCAATGCTTAAGAAAGCGGAGTTTAGCAGCAGCACATGGATTGGATTGGAAGGCTCAAATAAAGAAAAAAATCCATCAGGAGGCTGTTGGAATAGACCAACAAGAATGAGTCCATGGTGACAGAAGGGATGACGGACAAAAGGGACAGGAATGGGAGTTATAATGTAGAAATACAGGCAAGGTACATAGCATGCTAACTCTGCTATGCTAACTCTTTCTTCCTAACCAAATACAATTTCATATGCAATTCATTTTTTCAAAGCAAGCTAGCCATGTAACTAAAAATATTCCTGAGCACATAGTAGATATTATAGTAAGCATCCAACTATTAAAATACCACTCTTTTTTTTTACAAATAGAGCATCTCCCCACTGACTTTCTTTAACATTTCTATTCACATCCCTCTTCAGAACTGCTCCATCAAAAAGTAAGACTTCAAGTTATATAGTGACAAATGTTTACACGATAGCAGAGATATAATTTCAGAGAGGAGAGGATTTTCACCAACCTTTTGGTGGAACAATAACTTGGTGGAATAACCCCTTGGTCAGAATTACTTTCTCTTCTCTGCCCTTATAACTGCTAGTTTATAGCTAACTTTTATCCCTGATATAGTAAAGAGAAATATTCACATATCCTCTCTCTCGTAAATATGGATATGTATGTATACATACACACACTAAAATATACTATAGATAAAATAAGGCTACTGCTCTAAAGTCCGAGCTTTTTTTCATTTTGTTGATTTCATAGAACCAAGTAGAATGTACTTTTATAATCATCACTTAATAAATATGGTATATTAAACGTAATTTCTAATATTCTAAGTAACCCCTTTACCCCTCCACAGTATTTGGATAAAGGTGACTTTATTCAGAAATATGGGTGCAGGTGAGACAAAAAAACTAGAATCTCACACCTAATTCCTTTTATTACCCTTTAAATCTGAAGCATCTAACTTCCTCCTCCAGTCTGGTACTTGGAGCCCAAGAATAAAGCTTCAGGGTTGTATGCTATGCAAACAACCAGCCCTTCTCCCCAAATCAGTGAGGATTTGCATCTCTATAGATTTGGTTTGGGATAGGGAAATCCTTATGGCTTTTTCATTTAATTTCATCTGCATCTATCTGGTGTTCTTTCCTTCCAAGAGAACCAAGTACCTGGCCAGACATAGGAGTAACACAATATTTTTTACATAAAGAAGATAACTCTCAAAAATTTTAAGGACATATTTTACATGTTACAATTAGTACTTTAGCCAAAGAATTGAGTTCCAAGAAGTCATTTGGACTGAGTCAAGAGGATAAAATGGCTACAAGAGGTAGCTAAAAGTTGGTGAGATAATTAACTGGTTTTCCTTTCTGCCCAGAGATTTTAGTCATGTTGACTTCCATCTGAAAGTTAAGACACTTGCCAAAAAGAAACAAAAAACAACTTTTGCTTTGACATAATTGTAGAGTTTCTTGGACAGGAACCAACCAACAAAACAACCAGCAGGTTCAGTTGCTTGGCCACTCCTGGTGACTAGTAAAAGAAACCAGTGCATCCTTTATGAAACTTGGCTCAGTGCGGCACTATCTGGACTGCATCTCATCTCCTAACTTGCCACATCGACTTCACAGGTTCTGTTTTATGCTTAAACCAGGAATTTTCTTCATTTACTCGCTAGTTAAATTGCTGTTGGTTCTTCCAAAATGCACATTATACAATTCTAATCTAACAGTAATAAGTGGTCTAGAAGAAAAATCTTCCAATGTTAATTACAGCAAAGAATTTTGATTGCACAGTCCATTCATTTTTCATTTAAGTTACTGGACGTTTGAACTCTGAAATCATCTCTCTTTTAAGTAAGTAGCAGCTTTAAACATTTACAGTACAAGAAAATTTAGGGATCCAAATGTGTTGCAATTATTACCTTACTGAAGGTAGTTTCCTTTTGAATCTGTCCTTTTGCAAATTTTTTCTCTGCTTCATGATGTTGTAATTTCCTATTATTTCCCAACATCCATGCTCTGCTTTTCTTAGTAGGAAAATGGGAAGTGTGTTAAGTATCTTCAAGTATACAGAGCATAAAACATTGAGTAGTATAGTGTGGTACATTATAAAGTAGAGGTCCGGTGCACTGATTTGTGCACTGGGGGGGTTCCTCGGTCTAGCCTGCAAGGGTCAGGCAAAACCAGCTCTCCAACATCCCTGGAGGGGTCCCGGATTGTGAGAGTTCACAGGCCAGGCCAAGGGACCCCACCAGTGCATACATCCATGCACCGGGCCTCTAGTATGCATATAAGATATTTGTTTAATCTCTTCCCACCCTCCCTCTTCACCACTTCCCTCTGAGATTCATCAGTCTGTTCCATGTTTCCATGCCTGTGCATTGAGTGTCTGACCCTGGTGGCCATTGCATATCATAGCTACCGGTCGAATGGTCAAACGGTCAAATGGTTGCTTGGGCTTTTATATATATAGACTAGAGGGCAGTGCACGAAATTCAGGCACAGGGGCAGGGCCCAGCTTGCACCCTCTTGTAATCTGGGACCCCTCAGGGATGTCTGACTGCTGGACACCCTTCTGGCAATCTGGAAATGCTGGCTCCTAAACACTCTGCCTGCCTGCCTGATCACCCCTAACCAATTCTGTCTTGGCCCCGCCACAGCAGCTTCATCCAGAAGGACGTCTGAAATGATGTCTGGAAGGTTGTTTGGCTGTCCAGTCTAATTAGCATATTATGCTTTAATTATAGATTATCTATAGATTATATATAATAGCCCAGCCAGTGTTGCTCAATGGTTAAGCATTGACTTGTGAACCAGGAGGTCACAGTTTGATTCCCAATCAGAGCACATGCCCAGGTTGTAGGCTTGATCCCCAGTATGGAGTATACAGGAGGCAGCCAATCAATGATTCTCTATTCTCATCAATGTTTCTGTTTTCCCTTCTCACTTCTTTTCTAAAATCAATAAAAATATATATATTTTAAAAAGAGTATAGCATATACAAGGATAAATTAAAGGAAATAATTAAGTAAAAACAATACTAGCTGATACCAAAACAGCTGTTTGGTTTATAAGACAAATAATCCCAGGGAGAAATGGTAATATGGGGTAGTAATGATAATGGTAATAATGGTAATATGGGCACAGAGGAATAAAAGAATTACCTCAGAAAGCACAAAATTTTCTACTTAACCAGGAGAGTGTTGACTAAAATACAAATTCTATATCTTGGGGAAAACGATAACGTATTTCCCAATAAACATTGATATACTAGTTAAATTTAAAATATAGTTTTATTGATTTCAGAGAGGAAGGGAGAGGGAGAAAGAGATAGAAACATCAATGATGAGAGAGAATCATTGATTGGCTGCCTCCTGCATGCCCCCACACTGGGGATCAAGCCCGTAGCCTTGGCATGTACCCTGACTTGGAATCCAACCATGACCGACTGGTTCTGGGTCAACCCTCAACCACTGAGCCATGCCAGCCTGGCCACTAGTTTAAATTTAGAAGTGATAAAGCTAAGTTACTTTCTGTGGCTATTCTGTTTCAGCAAATTAGTCAAATCACTTTCTGATGAATAAGAGCTGTTCTTATAAGTACCGCGCGCTAACCGATTGCACCACTGGAGCTCCAAGAGCTGTTCTTTTTAAGTTTATGTTTATTGTCATTATATAACTCATTTCCATAATAATTTCAAATGTAGCAATACAATGTGGATCTAATTCTGAATTCTGAGACTGAAGGTTCCTGTTCTACTGCTGTAACTCTGCCTATTAGTGTATGCTTTGGGGCTCATGACTTAATCTTCAGCTTCAGTTTCATATACTAGACCAGATGGGGAAAAAATTTTAAGAAAACTTTCAAAGCTAGGAAACCAAGCGACACTCACCTTTTACCCCAGCACCTAACACAGTGCCAGATACATATGACTTTAAGAAGTATGTGTTAAAAAATAAATGTATATAATTGGAATAAAATTATTTACCATGTGATTATCAAGATCACATAAGAACAATAATTTTCATCAATAAATTATATATAAATTATACATAAATATAAAGTATTTCATTATCTCACGAGTGAAAAATGTATGTTGTTTTGCATACAGTATTTTAGCAGCACTACTTATTTTTCTTTAATATACCTTCAGTACATGTATATCTGATATAATATTTACATACATGTGTATATATAATTCAATTAATCTAGGCCTGTTTGTCTTTACCTGTAAGTTTAGAAAACTGAATTATCTTAAATAATTTCTTCCAGTTGTACCTTTTATGGACAATCAATTTATAATTTAATTTTTAAAATATATTTTTATTGATTTCAGAGAGGAAGGGAAAGGGAGAGAGAGATAGAGACTTCAGTGAGAGAGAATCATCGATTGGCTGCCTCCTGCATGCCCCCTGCTGGGGACTGAGCCGACAACCTGGGCGTGTGCCCTGGACCAGAATCAAACCCGGGACCCTTCAGTCTGCAGGCCATTGCTCTATCCACTGAGCCAAACCGGCTAGGGCTGTATTTAATATTTTGTGTGAATATTCAATGCACTTATATAAATATCAGACGAAACATTAAGTAAATTTTTAAATATCTCTTTCTAAATGATGTTTTCCATAAACATCAAAGTTATACGGCTTTTTTTTTTTGCTTCATGGAATACTTTCTTTATTGTAATACATAAATCGAAATTACAATGAATCTACAAAATATTAAGATCAAATTTTTAAAAATTTCAAAATTTACCAAAATAAACTATCAAAGGTACATAAAACCAAAATTTCAAAAACCTAGCAAAAATGTATTAATCATTGACTGACATGCTCAAACAATTTGAAAAGATTGTTTAAAAGCACAGAAATTCCCTGAACTCAAGAAATTTACAATCTAAGTGATGAGACCAAACTATCCTATAAGAGACAAAAGCAATCAATTCAAGACAGATCATAACCGAAAATCAGGAAGTGATGGAGAATCTAAATGCTATAGAAATGTAGATAAGAAGAAGTTTAGTAAAACAAGGAAAATGAAAGATATGTCAGGAAATAAAAACTTGAAAGGCAAATAAATTTGCCAAAGATAGTGAAAAGAACCTTTCAGGCAAAGGGAATATAAATCAAGTTGTGGAAGTAGAAATTTCCCAATTTGTTTTTTGAAAGTGAAGAAATCAAGACTGACAATACCTGAGCATGTTTTGGGGGAAGTAATAGGAAATAAGAGTATTAGGGAAATGTAGGCATTTCTTGAAGAACTGTAAATTGAGAAGTAATACATTGACATGTGGTGAGTCCAGAAATAAGAAGAGCTAAGGAGATCACTAGTGTGCACCATGGGAATGAGGAGGAGGCAGCATATATAGGACCAATCTCTGCAGGCAACCAATAAGTGATCTTTAATTCATCTTCAAACCACGGAACAGTCTATCCTTATCTTCCTTTTGATCCAGTGACATAACTTTCCAGGCACTAGATGTCACTGTTCCACTTAAGCAAAGTAAAACCTAGTCATTTTGAAGTCCCAATTGCATCTACCTAATTACATCTACCTGTATGCAGATCTGTGTCCACTTTACTTAGTTCAGGTCATTTCAAAATAAAGCACTAGGGATTTGTATCTGCACAGTCTGAAGAAAGAAACAGCTCTGAGGTTCTCTGACATACTCTAAAAGTCTTTTTTGTAGAAGGCAAATAAAATAAGTAAATTTAAATTCAGTAGAAAAATGAGAGAGGGATTAAGAAGTTATACCAGTAAGAAATAGGAAAATTTCTACCATACATATGTAGGTTTTGCTAATATTTGTACAAACAAAAGAAAACAGAACTAACATCATTTCTTCAGAATAAGCCTGTTTTTTTTGGTTTGTTTTTTGTTTTTTTTAAAAAAATATATTTTATTGATTTTTTACAGAGAGGAAGGGAGAGAGATAGAGAGTTAGAAACATCGATGAGAGAGAAACATCAATCAGCTGCCTCCTGCACACCCCCCACCGGGGATGTGCCCACAACCCAGGTACATGCCCTTGACCGGAATCGAACCTAGGACCTTTCAGTCCGCAGGCCGACGCTCTATCCACTGAGCCAAACCGGTTTCGGCCAGAATAAGACTGTTTTTAATTTGTCTTATGAAACTGTTTATAAGAACCCTATGTAATTTTCCTTTATCTGTCCAGGATCCTTTTTAGAATCCCTCATTGGGCCTAATCATGAGGGTACAGTCACACACACACACACACACACACACACACACACACCCCAAACAAATAAAAAACCCTAAGGAAATCAACTTTCTGTTTGCTGATTTAGGTTTGATCGATTGGATACTCTGAGACTTTGAGTCTTGAGTAAGTGGTATAAGGAAGGATCTGGGAACAGGTGGAGGTGTTTCTTCAGGGCCAGTGGGGGTGCTATACTAACGCTGGCCAGACTGTTCCTGCTAAGGGACTTCTTATGGCCAATCAGTCTAGAGCCCCTGTGATTCTGTGATTCCTGGGTGTCCCCAAGCCTTACTCTCCATCTTCTGGCTGAGTCCATGAGCCTTTAATCCCAATACTACCACAATCCTCACACACACACACACACACACACACACACACACAGACACTTGCCTTACAACAAATTCCATTTCCCTTAGAGTAGACAGGGTCAGTCACTGTTGCTTGCAATGAAACAAAACAAAACAAACATCTAAATCCACAGCTTGTAGAGCAATATAAATGCTGAGCCATTATTAAGCTGTCAGCTTTGCCTTTGTCAAGTTCATACTTGTTGAACCTCTAGGATTAGAGAAACACAAAGAAAAAGGTTCTCAAGAAAGAAATCTTTTATGTTGCTGGTCAATAAAAATCCCAGTTCCCAACTCCAGCAGCCTTTTCTCCTAGAATTGTCCAGGCATTTACTTATCCTTAACCTCTTAGGTTCTAGTTTTTGATCATCAGTCTTTAGACACCATCCTTGCATTTACCTGGGAGAGCTGAAGGGCCTGAAAGACAAAGCACCAGTATTTTGAAAATTACTGGCAATACAGTCAGCTATCAAAGCATCCACAGAAACTGTAGGACTGAAGGCTGCTACTTTATTATTATTTTTTAAAGTAGATTTTTATTGATTTCAGAGAAGAAGGGAGAGGTAGAGAGAGATAGGAACATCAATGATGAGAGAGAATCATTAATTGGCTGCCTCCTGCATGTCCCACACTGGGGATCGAGTCCATAATCCAGATGCCCCAACCAAGAATCAAACCATGACCTCTTGGTCATAGGTCAATGCTCAACCACTGAGCCACGCCAGCTGGGCTGCAGGCTGCCATTTTAGAACCGAGACATAGCCAAGCAGCAAGGGAAGAAAATTAGCTTGGAAGCTGTTTTCCTGCCCCAACCTTTGATGTTAGGATTTCTTTCTAAGAGGTATCTGGGTGTGATAGAAAGGTCAGGGATTTAGAAACAGGCATACCAGGGTTCCATTCCCAACTCAGCTCTTGGTTAGTCATACTAACTTTGATCATTTTCTAATTCCCCAAGTCTCAGATGTCTTCCTTCCAATGGGAAAATGCTGCTTCTCAGGTGGTTGTGAAGTACACGTGAAGTTCCCTGCAAGGAGTACACCAGAAATGTAATTGCATTTCCTCTTCTCTGTGTCTCCCCTGATTCCCAACCACCCCAAGGAACCTTGTCTGGAGGCTTTAGATGTGGAGACCCAGAAATAGATCGCTAATAGTAAATGGAGCAAAAAGCAGAATCACACCTTAAACAACTGTGGGTCAATCATAGAATTACTAACTTTTAGAGCTTCAGAGAATCTTATTGATTTACACACATGCGGAAGAAAGTAATGCAGAGAATTGTGTGTGTTTTTTCCAAGGCCATCGCTAATTAATAACTAGAAGCACTTAGGTGTCTTATTTCACATAAATTTCCAATCAATATTTTTACATTGCTAAAAACATGATCTGAAAATAGGATCCATTAAAAGGTATCTGTGGCAAATTACCCTTGCCCAGGGCATCTGCATTTTAAAATACTGATAGAGAGATATACATACAATATTATTCTAATGGCTTTTTTTTTTAAGCACAGGGTATTCCACCTGTACTGAAATAACATAATGCTGGTGACCACCTATCTGCACAGATGTAACTACTTGAATCTGCAGAGACTACAAGGCCAGAAATGTCTGGAAGTTGATTTTTATTCTTTTTAAATGTTTTGGTTTAAAACATTGGAAAACACAGAGAAATATAAAGAAGAAAATAAAATTATTTTTTAATTCAACCACCTAGGGCAGTGGTCTGCAAACTCATTAGTCAACAGAGCCAAGTATCAACAGTACAACGATTGAAATTTCTTTTGAGAGCCAAATTTTTTAAAACTTAAACTATATAGGTAGGTACACTGTTATTAACTTAATTAGGGTACTCCTAAGGCTTAGGAAGAGCCACACTCAAGGGGCCAAAGAGCCGCATGTGGCTCGCAAGCTGCAGTTTGCCAACCACAGACTAGAGTAATAACTGTTAAATCATTGCTTTCTCTTGGCCTCACATTCCCTCCCTCCCTCCCTTCCTCCCTCTCTCTCTCCCTCTCCTTTACCCTCGCCCTCTCTGATATATGAATACTTGACAAAAAATGTGATTGCACAATGCATGTGTTTCACAATCTTTCATACTTAGTCCACACTTAGAGAAGGCTTCATTTGAAATGAGTAATAGCCAGCACACCCACACCAACTCACGGTTTAAAAAAACTTTCTTGTACATTATTTCATTTATATTTTGGGACCCTAGGTCTTTGAAGAAGGAGGGACAGCAGATTATATTTAGAAAAAGAAAAATTCAGAGTTATATCAACAAGCACAAGTCATTCTTTCTATCCAAAAGGATTACTGTGGAGAATAAAATACTAACACAATGTAAAGAGTGACTGGTGGCTCCCTATATGCCCTTCCCCAATAAAAACTGATTTCTCAATAACAGCAAAAAATACACCCAACCCATCCAGCATGGCTCAGTGACTGAGCACCTACCTATGAACCAGGAGGTCATGGTTTGATTCCTGGACAGGGCACATGCCTGAATTGCGGGCTCGATCCCCAGTGTGGGCGTGCAGGAGGCAGCCACTCAGATATTTCTCTCTCCCCCCCGCTCCTTTCCTCTTTGAAATCAATAAAAATATATTTAAAAAAATACACCTATACTACATGTTCAGAAAAAGGACCACAAGTATTAAAACAAGAATTTATAATGTCATGTAGCCCTGATGTCTCACTATGCTGTACAAATAGGGTATTAAATTTCTATAGTAAAGTAACTTTAATAGGTTGAGAAAGGCAAAGTAATTTTAAATCTTATACACATACTGATTTAGAAATACAAAGATTTAAAAAAGAGACAGAGTAAAAGTCAAAGATACTAAACTTTAAGCATTAAAATAATGTGATTATTGGAGGGGGTTACTCTTTAGTGCTGTCTTATATTAATTTTTTTTAAATGTAGATATATTCCATGAGACCAGGAACTAGGTCTTTCTTTAAAAAAAAAAAAATTTATTGAGGTTTTTGTTTGTTTGTTTGTTTTGTTTTTTTTACAGAGAGGAAGGGAGAGGGATAGAGAGTTAGAAATATTGATGAGAGAGAAACATCGATCAACTGCCTCCTGCACACCCCCCAATGGGGATGTGCCCGCAACCAAGGTACATGCCCTTGACCAGAATCGAACCTGGGACCCTTCAGTCTGCAGGCTGACGCTCTATCCACTCAGCCAAACCGGTTAGGGCCAGGTCTTTCTTGTACACTGGTATCTCACTGTATCTCTAGTTCCTAGCACATGCCTACAATAAAGGATCTGCTTAATAGCTGTATAATTAAAATGTTCAACTCAATATCCTCAGCAATTAACAAAAGCTCAAGAAACCATATTCCAAAAATTAATGTTTTTAAGACTTTTGAAATTAATTTTAACATATTGTAAATATGTTTCAATTAATGAATATAAAATTAAAATATTTATTGAGGGTTTACTTTCCTCAGTGCATAATAGCATAGGCAAAGGAAAAACATATAGCATTCCTACCATTAGAGTACATTTTCTATCTAAGAAATGTGTCTGACATGCTGAAAAATGCATATTTTACAGTAATAATGAAGCCACTTAATGAAGACCCAGTTTATAGTATTCAGCAGGCAAATTTCTCTTGTTGTTCCCCATTAATGCACCCTTCCCTGATCTTAACTTCATGCTAGAATTGCATGACTGTGCTTTCAGGTTGCTTAATGTATAATAGCTTTAAATTTATGTTAAAGAGATGCATCCAGGACTTCAAAGGAAATCTAGTTGAACTATGTTGCCAAATGGGCCTATGATAAGGAAAAGGTGGATTAAACACTAGGTGTCCTGGAGTGGGGACACCCAAGAGAGGCAGGAAACATAGAGAAGATCAATGTTTATCTGATTATTTACCTATAATTTTCCCTGCTGGCCAATGTGGGTGGGTGGGAAGAGATCAACCAAAGAACTTGTATGCATATATGCATAACCATGGACACAGACAATAGTGTGGTGAAGGCCTGGGGCAAGGAGAGGGGGTGAGCTATAAGGGGGTCAATGGGAGAAAAAAAGGGGACATATGTAATACTTTCAACAATAAAGAATTTTTAAAAAAATGAGATAAAATGTCCAACATTCTTAACTCTTAGACAGTGCCTGACAGGATAATGTGAACAAGATATTTGTTGTATTTCCTCATATGTATGTTATTTCATATAAACTGTGTTGAAACAATTTTTACCAGGGATCATTTTTAAATGATCATTAAATCTATCCTGTTTTTCTCATCCATCAAATGAAATTTTTTCTGCTTCTATGAACTCATGGTAGATTATGTCATATTGAAGAACAAACAGAATATCTAACCTTTTTTGATGAATGACATAGGAACTAGTGGTTGTTACAGAAAATCATTTATTAATGGCTATACATAACAAACTAAATATCGATTTTCAGGTACAGTAGCTTGTACTAACTCTAACCACAAGGAAGATAAAGCCTTTGGAGGAAAGCTGATGAAACACTGCAGAAAAAAATGATCAATGTTAACAATGTTAGGGCGTTCCTCAGCACATGTGTGGTACACGGTCATATAGATTCTCAGCCAAAGCAGGAAATTATAAAATTTTCCTGACAGAGCAAAGTCAATATTTATTTTTAAAATTAAATATATAGTAATGCTGAAGACTTTTATATGTTCTGCCAATGGATGTATTTGTGTGTGTTTTGTAAAGATGAATATAGGCAACTACTTGGTTCTGTTTTCTCAGGTACCTTAGGCTATTTTTTTGTTTGTTTGTTTTAAATATATTTTATTGATTTTCTACAGAGAGGAAGGGAAAGGGATAGTTAGAAACATCGATGAGAGAGAAACATCGATCAGCTGCCTCCTGCACACTCCCTACAGGGGATGTGCCGGCAACCAAGGTACATGCCCTTGACCGGAATCGAACCCGGGACCCTTGAGTCCGCAGGCCGATGCTCTATCCACTGAGCCAAACCGGTCAGGGCTGTTTTTGTTTTTTAAATTAGTAGACACAGAATCTCTTAAAATCCAATTTCTTGGCCATGATCCCCAAATCCCTTGATGCTTTCTATGATCAATTTGTTTAAAAGATAAAAAATATCATTGCTTCCATGCATAAAACTTAAATTCTTTACAAAGATTAAAAGAGGAATGGATTCCATGGAGGATAAGAAACATGATTCTGTTTTTCTAGAGATATTGTAAGGGCTCCCTCCCCTCCCAGCACCCAGTGGGGAAGAGGACACCCCAATTTCTCCAATAATAGCTATACTATACCACATAAAATTGGGCCAGTAGAAACTAAAAAGAAAAAAAGTGATTTTTGATAGATCAATCCCAAAGTAGCAAGGATCTTAGAGATCACTGAATCCAGTGCTTTCATTTGCAGTTGGGAAAGCTAAAGCACAGAGATTTTTTGATTTGCCCTAAGTCAAACAGAGAGCCAAAGGGATGAATAAGATGAAGCATTATAGTTTGTGAATTAATTCTGAAACAGATTATTTTTAAAGTGAAATTTTCCCTTTAAAGCTATATATTTTTTTCAATTTCTTTGAAAAAGACCTACAGAAATTGTGTTTTTGTCTTGACTGGTTTTCATTCATTTTATGTATTTGTGTGTGTTTTGTGTATCACTGAAGATCAGAAGTATCACCAAAAGATCAAAAAAGCCACACATCAGAAAAGGTTCTCTTTTCAGTTTTATGTCTATTTTTGAACAGTGAAAAATCTATTGAAATTCTCCTTAAAAGATACATACATCGGTCTACATACCAAAGACAAATGGTATACCCTTTCTTGCCTACATAATACTGAGTTCATAGGCCATAAAGGAATATCAAATGAGGTATGGTTTATTTCCTTTACAGTCAAATGGATAATTTTAAGGCTCATTAAAATTATAATTTCATTTTGATGGCTGAATGAAGATGGTGGTAGTTTCCACAGCTGGTTTCTTTCATTCTCATATTTGTTACCACAAAAGCTCTATTAATTATCTGCTGAGATTTTCATTCTGATATGACAATCAAGGAATAACAATTTTGTTTTTCAAAAAATGCATGAACTATTAATTTGGCCAAGTAATTAAAGTAAGACAGCAAGAAAGTATGTATATTTGTATATAAATAATTAAATGGAAGTTAGATAGGGACTTTAAGATGATTGATAGACTAAAAAACCTTTTTGCCCTATTATTAATGAAAAGTTTAAAATATAAACAACAAATTATCAATCTAATCAATCTATTTTTTCATATTTAATCTTATGAGAAAATATGAATATTGAGCTTGAGACTTTTAAAACATGTAGTAATATTATAGGCATATGATCATTGATGTTTCTATCTCTCCCTCTCCCTTATTCTCTGAAATCAATTTTTTTAAAAAAGTAAAACATTTAGGGGGTAGAAGGGTGTGGAGGTAGAAGAGGGCATAGAGGGGATAAATGGTGATGGAAAAAAACACATTTAGAATAGTTACTAGAACACAGTAAGCTGTCAACAAATTCTGGCTACAGTTATTATTATTAGACTAGAGGCCTGGTGCACAAAAATTTGTCCTTCAGCCCGTCCTGTGCCCTCTTGCAGTCTGGGACCCCTCGGGGGATGACCAAGTGCTTGCTTAGGCCCACTCCCTGGGGGATTGGGCCCAAGCTGGCAGTCAGACATCCCTCTGGCAGCCGAGCAGCCCTTAGGAGATGTCCACTTACCAGCAGGGAGCAGACCTAAGCTGCAGTTGGACATCCTTAGCGCTGCTGAGGAGGTGGGAGAGGCTCCTGCCACCACTGCTGTGCTGGCAGCCATCAGCCTGGCTTGTGGCTGAGCAGAGCTCCCCCTGTGGGAGTGCACTGACCACCAGGGGACAGCTCCGCATTGGCATCTGCCCTCTGATGGTCAGTGTGGGTCATAGTGACCAGTCATTCCCAGTCGTTCTGCTGTTAGGGTCAGTTTGCATATTACCCTTTTATTATATAGGATATAGGCCTGGTGCATGGGTGGGTGCCGGCTGGTTTGCCCTGAATGGTGTCCCAGATCAGGGTGGGCGTCCCGCTGGGGTGCATGGCGAGCCTGGGTGAGGGGCTGATGGCTGTTTGCAGCTGATCACACCCCCTTCAAGGTTGGGGTCGCCACTGGGGTTCCTGGCAAGCCTGGGTGAGGGGCTGATGGCTGTTTTCAGGCTGGCCACACCCCCTTTAGGATGGGTGGTCCCCACTGGGGTGCCTGGCCAGTCTGGGTGAAGTGCTGAGGGCCGTTTTCAGGCTGGCCAAGCTCCCTGACAATGAAAGCTCCCACCCTTTCCTTTTTTTTTTTTTTATTCTGGGATTTATTTACCTTCTATAATTGAAACTTTGGAGCCTTGAGTGGAGCTTAGAGCTGGCCAGGGTGGGGCAGGAAGCTTGGCTTCCTCCATCGCCAGGGGCAACTCAAGCCTCCTGCTTGCTCCAGCTCTGTGGCCACGGCCGGCTGAAAGCAGGTATCTGGGGTTTATTTATCTGCTATAATTGAAACTTTGTTGCCTTGAGTGGAGCTCAGAGCCGCAGCAGCAGGCAGGAAGCTTGGCTTCCTCCATCACTGGGGCAACCAAGCCTCCTGTTTGCTCCAGCTCTGTGGCTGCCGGCTGCCATCTTTGTTGGGTTAATTTGCATATAGTGGCTCTGACTGGCTGGTGGGCATGGCTTAAGGCATAGCGAAGGTACAGTCAATTTGAATGTTTGTCTTTTATTAGTATAGACTATATTCACTGGTACATAGACTAATATGTGCAAATCTTGTATAAATCATTTACATAAATTAGAATAACAAGTGATCCATAAACCTAATGATGCTTTTACTACAAGTGATCCTTAGTAAATAAATAAAAACTAAATCAAAATCAGCAAATAATTCAATTTGACTCATTTGTGACAACAACTTTTGCTAATGGCAGCACAAACATTTTTCTTTTGAACTGAACAAAAGTGCCCAACCTCTAGGATCCTCATTGCAAGATTTTTTATTTTGCCCCTAAAGTAGTTCTGTCAGATCAGCAAAGCAAATGGGGCCATTGTGTTAATTAAAATGAGATTACTGTCACTTCAAGATTAGCTGACCAAAAGTAACTCTTCTCTCTTTGTGAAATGATGCTTCTGCAGATTCTCTTGCTGACTGAAGTGTTATGAGAAAACTTAAAATAATCTCATTTTTCCATCTTTCTAGTAACAGGTATTTTTTTTCATTTACATAAAAGAATCAAAATATTTAACTCTGATCAAAAGTTGGTTTTCAGACCTCTTCCATCTAGCTCAGGGGTCTTCAAACTATGGCCCGCAGGCCACATGCAAATACAAATATTGTATTTGTGCCCGTTTTGTTTTTTTACTTCAAAATAAGATATGTTCAGTGTGCATAGGAATTTGTTCATAGTTTTTTTTAAAACTATAGTCCGGCCCTCCAACGGTCTGAGGGACGGTGAACTGGCCCCCTGTTTAAAAAGTTTGAGGACCCCTGATCTAGCCTCCCCATCTCAGGGGATGGAAATTACATTCATTCAGTTTCTCAGGCAAAATCCTTACAGTCATCCTTAGCTTTCAAGTTCCACATCCATCCTATCCATAAATTCTGTCAGATATACCTTTGAAACATATTCAGAATCCAACCATTTCCTTCACCTCCACTGCTATAGCCTGAGCTTAAGCCCTCAGTGTTTTTGCTGGTATTACCACAGTTGCTTCCCAAGTATTTTATTTTACCTTTACTCCTCCACATTCTATTCCCAAAATGACAGCCAATTTTTTTTAAACACACAATTCAGATCATATCATTCCTTGCTCAAAACCACTCAGTGATTTTGCATTGCACTTCATCCTTTAAATGACCCCCAAGCCCCTGTGTAGCCGTATTCCTTGAATTCCTTGTTATCTCTCTGACCTCACTTGTTACTTTTCTCCACTTTATTCACCCTTCCGTGCTTTAGCCATTCTTTCTGTCCTTTGAATGGGACAAGTATAGTCTCGCTTTTGGGCCATTACAGGCTAGTCCATGTGCCTGGAATGCACTTTCCACAAATGGCTAACAACACCCTTGCCTCCTTCACATCTTGTGTGCAAATGCCACCATCTAGTTAATTAAACCCTGTGGCCACTCAAGCACCTCAGGAAATCCTCCCTCACCTACTTTGTCATTCCTCTTTTAATTGATTTCAGAGAGAGGGAGAAAGAGAGAGAGTCAGAAACATTAATGATGAGAGAAAGTCATTGATCTACTGTCTCCTGCACACTTGATTCCTACTGTGAATCAAGCCCATAATCCAGGCAAGTGCCCTGACTGGGAATTGAACCATGACCTCTTGGTTCATGAGTCCATGCTCAACCACTGAGACACACCGGCCAGGCTACTTTGTCATTTTTTTGTGTGTGTCAATCCTCACCTGAGGATATGTTTCCATTTATTTTTAGAGAGAGTGGGAAAGAGGGGAAGACAGAGAGCAACACCAATGTGAGAGAAACATACGGATCAGTTGCCTCCTGCAAGCGCCCTGACCAGTGCCCAGGCCAGGGAGTAGCCTGCAATTGAGGTACATGCCCTTGAATGAAATCGAACCCAGGACCCTTTGGTCTGCAGGCCCACACTCTATCCACTGAGGCAAACAGGCTACTTAGTCATTCTTCATGGAACTTCCCACTTGCTAATATGAAGTAGAAGTATGTTCATTATTTATTGTCTCTCTCTGCTGGAATGTTTGTTCTAGGAAAGCAGAGGTCTGAGCTTTGTTCGTGGATGTATCCCAAGCACCTAGGGGAGTTTATCAGTCAGCAGCCATTTGGTGACTAAGGAGTGTAATATTGTGAAGATCATATCTACAGGACTTTCATGAGTGACTGAATGTAGTGTAGTGCAGAGAGCATGCAGAGACCGGGAGGAAGGGATGGAAATGGACAACTTCAAGGCTTTTAGCCTGCAATTCCTTATGAAAATAGCCCTTGTAGAAATCCACTGAAAAATTCCCCTTTCAAGTTTGCATTTTATAACTCAACCAGTCAATGTTAGGCCTAATAGAAAATTACCACATAAAACTTGAACCTCATAGTTCAAGCCAGTTAAGTGTACACATAAAAGAAACTGATAAATTTATCATGAGGTGTTAAAAATACATGGAGGAGATCACTGTAAAAAAGACATACAGGAATAGTATTTAACTCTTCTTTCCCCCAGTTTATGCTCCACTTGGCCATGGAAGGAGGTGTAGAAAAGGCACAGTATAGTTAACTTTTAAATAATAAAATACAATATCTTATTCCCTCCCCATCCTTTCTCATCTCCAGAATGGACAGGTTGGCTGAGGAAAGGTAACGGGGATTAAATCTGCTCATCTCATAACTCATTTACTACAGTATACAGGGGAAACATAAACAAGGTTTATTATTTTATATTTATTTTATTTGTAATAAGGTACATTCTTTAACTAGTATATTGAACTTCATTCTACACATAATACGGTTTGCTCATTATACTAGCCACAAATAGGGATTAAAAACAAGAGTCTGAAAGACTCAGATAAGAGAGTAAACACCTTAAAGGCAGTAGCCATACCTTGTACTGCCATACTCTTATCTGAACTAACCAGAGGGTGGCATACACAGGAAAAGTTTGGAAGATATTAGTGGATTGATTAAATAAGAGACTAATTGATAACAGTTTAAAAACTAGTTATATTGTATACCTGGCTTCAAGGTCAGATGAGCTCAGAGATACCTTAAATGATAAATCCAGAAAACTGTTGAGGTCAAGATTTATTAGAGCACATATATATTTTTTATTAGTCATAGCAATTCTTCTTTTAGCAGTTTACAATGAGCATTTTATTATCAGAGTGCTGGAAGGAAACAGAAAACATATTAAAACCTGCTAATTGAAGACAGTTTAATGAAAAGGACTCAGTATGAAGGCGTGGATGGGGTTTATGCAAGAGATAGTTCTCAGGACAGCCATCATCACCCCAAGGCCTGAAAAGTTTAAAGGTGGCACAGTTACTGAAACCAAGAGAGAGTAATTCTATAGAGAACGCTGCTTGACAGGAGTTTGGTAAGTTGCCTAGAAAAAGAAATACCTTGAACTTTTCCCCCATGTTCCCCGCTCCTGCTGCCAGTGTCTCCCACTGGATAAATCCAACAGAAAGCCAGGGGCAGGAGAACGCATGGAAGTGATCTATGGAGGTCCATCTCCCGGGGCACAGCACAGGGAGGAGAGGGTGGACAGGAAACTGAATGGGCAAATAGAAAACATCAAGCACAGCTAAAACCATCCCTTCCACTAAAGATGGCAAGAATCTATGTCACAGCAGTTCCTGGATCGCAGAATAAAGCAAATTAAAATGTTTCCTTGATATATGCAAATGACCACTGACTTCAATGGGAATTGTGTGTAGAGTCTTTAGAAAACGTTTAAATACACAAAATAACACATTTTTGCAATGACAATAAAGAGATTACAGAAATAGGTAAAAATGATCAATTAGAAGGGAAATGAATAAATCTTTAAATATTTTATACTGGAAATTAATTATGAAAAATTTCTATAAATTGATTACCACTTTACATTTCTATAAAAATACAATTTCCCATTAATATATTATTTTTAGGTATAATGTCACAACTGCATTTCCACAAATATGTTGCTTATAATTCTTTCCATTTTCAGAATTCATCTTTGTGAAATATATTAATCTATTTTAATTTGACTTTTTATAATATAACACCTTTCTATTTTCTTATAACCCATCTACATTTTATCTATTTTGTCAACCTGTTAAATATCATTTAATTTGCCCGGCTGGCTTGGCTCAATGGTTGAGCATCAACCTATGAACCAGGAGGTCACAGTTTGATTCCCAGTCAGGGCACATGCCTGGGTTGTGGGCTCCATCCCCAATGTGTGGCATGCAGAAGGCAGCCAATCAATGATTCTCTCTCATCATCGATGTTTCTATCTCTCTCTCCCTCTCCCTTCCTCTCTGAAATCAATAAAAATATGTTTTAAATATATAATTTAACTCATTGATAGGTTTTATTACTCTTTTTATTTATTTTTAATTAAATTTATTGGGGTGAAATTGGTTCACAAACCATATAGGTTTCAAGTGAACAACTCAGTAAAACATCTGCACACTTCATTGTGTGCCCATTGCCCCAAGCAGAGTCTCTTTCCATCCCTATTCCTTGCACCTTTGCCCACCTCCACTTACCCCCATCCACCTTTTCCTCTGGCTATCATCACTCTGTTGTGTTTTTCTATGTGTTATCCTATCTAATAATAGACAAACATGGTAATTGACCTTACCTTCGCTACGCCTTCCATAGGCTAATCAGTGCGATATGCAAATTAACCACCAACAAGGATGGTGGCTAATTTGGATACTGCAGGCAGGGCGGGACAGCGCCATCCTTCCTGCCCCGCCACCATCCGGGCCTGCTATCTGTGATCAGGGGAAGTGGGCATCCTGTGTGCAACCTGACCCGAGGCAACCGGGTGGTGCAGCAGCGATCGGCTGGCCCGCCCGGGCGTCCCATGTGCGACCCGACCCGGGGAGGCAGGGCAGGGCAGCAGTGATCAGCCGGCCCACCTGGGCATCCCGTGTGCGACCTGACCCAGGGCAGCGGGGCGGGACAGCGTGGCTCCTCTGTCACCCCAGCTTCCTCATCACAGCTCCCTTGGGGGCCTAAGCCTTTAGTCAGACATCCCCCAAGGGCTTCCTGGCTGCCAGAGGGATGTCTGACTGTAAGCTTAGGCCTGATCCCCCGGGGAGTGGGCCTAAGTCAACAGGTGGACATCCCCCAAGGGGTCCTGGACTGCAAATGGGCACAGGCCGGGCTGAGGGATGCCCCCCGAGTGCACAAATTTTTGTGCACCGGGCCTCTAGTCCTATATAATAAAAGGCTAATATGCAAATTGATTGAATGGCAGAATGACCGGTCACTATGACACGTGCTGACCACCAGGGGGCAGACGCTCATTGCAGGAGCTGCCCCCTGGTGGCCAGTTTGCTCCCACAAGGGGATTCTGCTCAGCCAGAAGCCGGGTGCACGGCTGGTTAGCGTAGTGGTGGTGGCAGGAGTCTCTCCTGCCACCACAGAGGCACTAAAGCACTAAGGGTATCTGACTTTTGGCTTAGGCATGCTCCCCCTAACCCCCCAGGACACCCTCTGAGGGCTTCTGGACTGTGAGAGGGTGCAGGCTGGGCTGAGGGACCCTCCCATGTGCATGAATCTCATGCACCAGGCCTCTAGATATATATATATCTTACCTAATAATAGACAAACATGTAAATTAACCATCCCTCCGCTAAGCTCACCAGCCAATCAGGAGTGTATGTAAATTAACCCAACAAAGATGGTGGTTAATTTGCATATGTAGGAGCAAAGCGGCGGAGCAAAGAATGAAGGCAATGTCTGGAGCCGCGAAGACTGAAGGCTCCGTCCAGAGACAAGGCCTGGGTCCCAGGTGCCGGAGGAAAACCAGTGCCAGCAGCCAGGGGAAGGGAAGGCCTATTGCACGAATCTCTTCGTGCAACGGGCCTCTAGTATATATATATATTTTTTGTTAATCCCTTCACCTTCTTTGATCCAGTCTTCCAACTCCTCTCCCCTCTGACAGCTGTCAGTCTGTTCCAAGTATCCATGCCTCTGTTTCTATTTAGTCAGTTTACTTTGTTCATTATAGTCCACATATAAGTGAGATCATATGTTATTTGTCTTTCTCTGACTAACTTATTTCACTGAGCATAATGATCTCCAAGTCCACCATGTTGTTGCAAAAGGTAAGATTTCCTTCCTCTTTATGGCTGGGTACTATTCCTTTGTGTAAATGTACCACAGCTTTTTTACTACTCATCTACTGATGGGCACTTGGGCTGTTACCAGTTATTAGCTACTGTAAGTAACGCTGTTATGAACATAGGGATACATATATTTTTTCAAATTAGTGTTTCAGGTTTCTTAGGATATATTCCCAGGAATACAATTGCTGTGTCAAAGGCAGTTCCATTTTTAATTTTTTGAGGAAACTCCATATTATTTTCCACAGTGGCTGTGTCAGTCTGCATTCCCACCAGTAGTGCACTGCACAGGGTCCCCTTTTCTCCACAACTTCGCCAGCACTTGCTGTTTGTTGATTTATTGATGATAGCCATTCTGGCTGGTGTGAGGTGGTACCTAATTGTCATTTTAATTTTCACTAATTTGATGATTAGTGATGCTGAGTTTTTAATATGTCTATTGGCCATCTGTATGTCCTCTTTGGAGAAGTATCTATTCAGGTCTTGGGTTGCTTATCTTCCTAGTGCTCAGTTGTATGAGTTCTTTATACACTAGTATTTGGGAGATTAACCTCTCATCACAGTTACTTCAAGTGCTTTTTTCTTTTTGATGATTTTGCTTTGAATCCTTTCACTGTAATAAATTTGGGCCAGGTATGACTGTCTCCTGAGTCCCATCTGTCCTAGTAAGTCATCTTAGCTGGGGGTGATCTTGGGGGTCACCAACACAAATGGCATCAGGTTCCTCCCACATTGTAGAATGGGGGTCTAATTAAGGAATTCCCCTCACTCTCACTCCTACGATGCAGTCTTCATGTAGGCTGCCCAGCAGAGACTGAATAATCACATTGGTTAGGTACCAGTGACTGCTGTGTGTCTTGCATTCGTCTCTCTTCTAATGGGAGATTTAGTGCAGTTATCCTGTGTCGGCTCTGCCATTGAAAATTGAGGGTGGATGTTTGTCTACGGGCTAATTCACCTGCCAATATCTGTTTGGTGATGTCCTGAGACTCTGAAAACCACATTTCCGCTTTGTCAGCTGGTTCCCTGTTAAGCTATAGGCTGGAAAAGAAAGAAGACACGCCATAGTTCGTGTGTGCTTCTGGCTTCTGCCTGTGCTGCTTCAGCCTCACATTTTCACACAGGAAGTGATAGTCCATTCCAGCAGCAGCAGTTGAGTCCGCTTTGCAGGTTTTCCAAACTCACAGAACCAGCTTCAGTGCAGCTCCCAGAGGTACCAACACCAGCTGAGCAATGTTCCTTTCCTAGAGACTGGAGCCCCAGTCCTCAGGCCCCTTCCTCCAGCAGCAGTTGAAGGCATCTCTGATTTGAATTCAGAGCCTCTCCTCTATGCATCTCAATGTGCCAAGTCATACCTATTCCCTTTACTCCTTTGATCCAAGCCCAGTGGGTGGTGGGAGCTGCTCTGGGAGCCACTGGGAGTCCTTCTGAGTGCTTCAAAGCCTCGTTATTAATACTTTGCATCAAATTCTCTCTTTTAAAATAGCTGATATGATTTCTGACTCCTGACTACTTGTGGTGGGAGAGGGCAGGAAGGTGAGGAAGGGGATCCTTTTATAGTTGATACGCCTCACCTATGAAGAGCCTCACCCAGACTTAATCAAGAATAGTGCATTGTTGAGAGGCCCCACTGCGGTGATTGGAAGGGACTTTCTGTTCTCTCTCTCTCTCTCTTCCTCTCGCTCTCTCTTTCTCTCTCTCTCTTGGATAATTTTTTTCTTTATTGATTAAGGTCTGTTATCTATCTTGAAGAGGGTGTGAGTGGGTTCTGTATTTGGGAGGAAGGGTGAAATGGGTATTAGGTGGCCAGGGGGGAACACTGGCAAAGACCATTCAGTTGTTTACCAAACTTATTTCCCTTGCACCTGGGTAAACAGATTGCAGGTTCCAGGTTCCTTGTTTTTAGAAGTGGTCATGGAATGGTGATGGTTCTGGCTCCCACTGGGGAGCTTAACCAACAGTGATTCATTACCTCACATTTCTAGAGGCTGGAAGCCTGAGATCAAGGGTGGCAGGATTGGTTCCTTCTGAGGGCTGTGAGGGAGAATCCGGTCCATGCTTCCTTCATAGCTTCTGCTGTTTGTGGCAATCTTTAGAATCCCTTGACTTATAGAGGCATCACTCTGATCTCTGACCCCTTTAAATTCATGTTGGTATGGCATTCTCCCTATTTGCAAGTCTGTCTCCAAATATTCCCTTTTTAAAAGGACACTAGTCATGTTCGATTAGAAGTCCACCCTACTCCGATAAGACCCCAATTTAACTGATGGCATCTACAGTAACCTATTTCAAAAAAAAAAGTCACATTCTGAGGTACTGGGGGTAAAAATTCACCATGTGGATTTGGTGGGGGGCGGGGGGGAGACATGATTCAACCAATGACATTGGCAACAGAACCTAGTGCAGTGGTTCTCAACCTTCTGGCCATTTAAATACATTTCCTCATGTTGTGACCCAACCATAAAATTATTTTCGTTGCTACTTCATAACTGTAATGTTGCTACTGTTATGAATTGTAATGTAAATATCTGATATGCAGGATGGTCTTAGGCGACCCCTGTGGAAGGGTCTTTCGACCCACAGGTTGAGAACCGCTGACCTAGTGTGATATATACCCCTCCAGGGTCTGGCCCATAATAACACCAACATTATATGTTCTTTTCCCCCATCTTTCACTTGGATACAAGAACCATAGACCTTGAAATCCACATGCTGAGGACACCTGGAACCATGAGTGATGTATGGATTAGAATTCTAAATACCACCCCATCCTTATGCTGACTGAAGTCTGTAAGAAAGAAACATTTATTTTGAGTCACTGGGATTTCTGCATCTATTTGTTATAGCATCTAGTAATAATTTAACTAATACAACTACTAAGTTGGAAGGAAAGATCGTACACTTAAAAAGAGTATAATTATTTCACTTTAATACTTACATTATATATATATATATTCACCATGTAAGCAAAGAGCCCCCAGAAAGCAAAATTTATGTTTCACCTTTTATCTCCTACACACTCTAGCACAATGTAAGCACTCAAAAATACTTGTTCAATTGAATAAAGGAAAGTAAAGGTCAAAGCCAAAAGGGAAATTATATTAATACAGTCGATATGCATTGATTCATTGTGACTGTCATAATTCTTAACTAACCAATTTAAAGAATTTTCTTTAAATTAAACCTATTAATTTTAATGAAATTTTCCATTCAAAAGAGTAAAGATGATTTATGCATAGAACTCCTAAGGAAAATGACTCTAAGTAACTTCTTCTGGCCATCAGACCACAGAACTAATATATTCATTGGCAATATTTAATACTGAAAGGATAATCAGATGCATGCACAGAACCAAAAATCAAAGAACATGATCCAAGGAATCAAATGATCATTTTCTTGAGTAAATATAAAGGGAAAAATTATAATGAACATTTAGACATTTGTATAAAAACACTGGTAAAATTTCCTGAAGGAATGTAATGTCTAAACTGAAATTATTCTAAACATAAAAACAAACTGTCACTTCTTAATGAAAGTTTGAAAATGAGAAGTGCAATATAAATCACTAAAAGCACTCTTCTCTGAAAAAGGATAGGCTTAGATTTAAGAGCCATCTAAAAAGTAAAAAGTCCAAAAAATTTAGCAAAGAGAAAAATTACATTGCCCCATAAATTAGTATATTAAAAACACCTTCAAGAATGTCCCAGCTAGTTTGAATTCTTGAGTTTCTAGAGAATGCAGGTACACTATTCTAATAAACACGTATCAACCACTTATTGTAAATATTTCAGGTCCTTAGAAAGAGAAATGAGAATAAAGTCTTCAACAATATTGCTAATCTAAGACAATTTTTCCCTGTTTTCTGGTAAAAAGCAGTACAAATTAGAAGGCTTACATTAGCCTCCCACTATGTAATCATGGTATGCAACACAAATCTAGAAAATTGAGTTTCTGAAAATAGAATGAATGATAAAGGAATACTGCCTTTTGTTCAGATAGATAGTGGTGACTGGAATGACCTTTCAAGTGACTATGTTGAATTGCTCCCAAAGAAAATAAGTGAAAACGCAAAAACAAAACTTAATTTGCCACATAATCAGGTGATATTATTTGTGATAATAAAACAAAAGTAAGGTAGATGGGGTACAAGGTATTGTTGAAAATGTAAAGCATTACCATGGACACTTATAAAAGAGAGAAAATTGAATGGAAACACATGGAAATTACAGAGATTTAAATGCACTAGATGTAATTTGGGATAAGGGAAAGACAATACTTTCTCTGGAAGGCAAAGATGCCACTCCTTCTCTTAATCTGGGCAACCAGAGTTACCCCCTTTTCTTCTTTGGAAATGAAAGGAAGCAGAGGCATTGAACACACAATAGCTAGCAAGTATTTATTTATTCAGTATTCACAAGAAATGAAATGCTAGGAGAGACTTTGGAGAAAGAAGATTATGAATAGGAGTAATATAGCTGTGCTCTAGATTCTTGAAAATAGCAAAAAATAGCTAAATAAATGAACTTTAGTAAAATTCAATAAAAATACTTATGGGCACTTTTTGCATTTATGGGGACCTTTTACAAGTCACTTAAGCTCTCTGAACCTCAGGTTTCTTGTCTGAGAAAGGGGAAATAATGACAAAGTGCTGGAACCTGTGAAAACTGCATGAGGATATGGGCACACCCTCCAGAATATCTTCAGGTTCACCTTTATTTGTAGAAATTATTTTTTGTTTGCAGTACCCAAATGTACATATTTCTCAAAATAATGTATGTGGCTAATGTTTACAAAGAAAAAGTGTACATGCCCAAAACTCACTACATATCTGATGAAGTAATTTGTGGGAAGGATCTTGAATTACCTTCCAAGTACAACTGTTAGATCATCAAAATCATATGTAGACCTTCTGAAAACCAGGTGTCAACAAAGGGAATACATACTATGTCCCCACACATATGAACAGTTGTATGGGAACCAATCTACTGATTGGTGATCAATATGTGATGATTCAATTATTTTACTTTCCAACATGATGGGTGTTACACATAGACAATTTACTTTGCCTTATTTACCTTTCAGGAAACTGATTGCAGGTTTTGGGTAGACAAGTTACACATGAAAGTATTTCACTTTTAAAGAAATGGGCAGTCTACCATTCAGTATTATTGTCCATTGCATACAGTCTTCATGACATCCAGCAGGTGATGTCTATATCCAAAATAACTGCCACTCAGCAGAAGATCGAACTATGTGAGCAATCTCATAGCAAGTCATGGTCAGAGAGTGAAAACATCCTTCATCACTATCTATTTTTGAGAATGTGGTTGCTAAACATAGTATAATAGCGTATTTACCTCCCAGAATGTCATTAAAAGAGGTCCATTTTGTTGACAGCAAAGGAAAACATCGACAAAATGGACCTCTTTTAATGACAGTTCTGGGAGGTAAATATTCGATTATACTATGTTTAGCAATAACATTCTCAAAAATATATAGTGATGAAGGGTGTTTTCTGTCTCTGATCATAGAGAGTAGGCTCACAGCTATCAGGGGAGGGTTGGGGGTGGGATGGGGGTTGGAAGGATTGAGCAAAGAAGAAAAAAAAAGAACAAACTCATGGACTTGGACAACAGTGTGGGGGAAGGGAGGCAATAGAGAAGGATAATGGGGGAGGAGGGGTAAATGGCGAAGGATGGATGGGAACTTCACTTGGGATGGTGAACACACATACAGTGTACAGATGATGTGTGTGGAATTGTGCACTTGAAACCTGTATAATTTTGTTTCAGTATCACTCCAATAAATTCAATAAAAAGGAAAAAAATGTAAATTTTAAAAATTAAAAACTCAAAAAAGTCCATGCTTAGAATTATAATACCATTTTTTATTTTATTTTTAATATGTTTTTATTGATTTTTTAGAGAGATAGGGAGAAGAATAGAGAGACAGAAACATTGATGAGAGAACACCACCAAGAGGCTGTCTCCTGCATGCACCCCAGTGGGGATCGAGCCCGCCACCCAGCATGTGCTCTGGTCAGGAATCTAACTGGCGACCTCTTGGTGCATGGGTCAACACTCAACCACTGAGCAACACTAGCTGGGCTACCATTATCTTTAAATAAAATGCACATGCAGTCTACATTTGATTGTTAAAAAGTGTTATTTTGTCAAAATTATATTGCTTTTAATATTGTTTGATGGGTGTGTATAAAATATAAACATGTGTGCTCTTTTAATCATGAATAGTATGTGTTCACATAGAGCTGCCACCTTTTCATGTAAGACTTTGCAATCTGTTGCCTAATTTTATTATTCTTGTATGTTTTCTGTGATTGCCAAGCATCATATCTATAAACAGACTCTCTCTTAGGAAAAATCATATAGTGCTAAGAATAGCTAACCAAACAGAGGCTCTAAAGATATAATTGCATGACAGTGTTTTGTTTTGTGTATGAAAATGTTAAGGATCAATTTGTCATTTAGCTTATAATCCCATCCACTTATTTGTTATTGCCTTAAGAAGTATTTTGTGATGTTTAATCAATTTGCCATACTTAATGATATTGGTATTATGAAACTGTGGTTCAGTTTTGAGCTTTTCTATATATGAATAAATTTATGATTGTTTTTATTAAAAATCACATATTTACCTTCCTATAAAAATAATGTTTTTACTTAAAAACCTAATGAAAGCAATGTGAAGAAACATAGCTTAAAACATAGCCAATGAAAGAAGAGCAGAAACAGAAATATGTCCTCGAGAGATAAAAATTTACAGTTAGCTGTAGTGAGAACTCCAATATTTTGTTAGGGCCCCACTATTCTGTAGTTTTCACTCTCAGTCATCTGTATTGTCTCTTTTGATGTAATTAGTTTGCTCCAAATTGGCTATTTTGAAGTAAAGGCAATACATGACAGAATTTTAGAAATGACATATTACATAAAGACCATCAAAGTACAAGTTTTGTATATACACTAAAGGCCCAGTGCACAGATTCGTGCACAGGTGGGGTTCCTCGGCCTGGCTGGCAATCAGGGCTGATCGGGGCCAGCTGGCCAGGGGGAGGGACCACAGGAGCTTGGCTGTAGGAGCACACTGACCACCCGGTTGGCCCAGGGGAAGGACTGTGGGAGGTTGGCTGGCTGTGGGAGGTTGGCTATGGGAGCACACTGATCACCGGGGGCAGCTCCTGCATTGAGCGTCGGTTGACCGGTTGGTGGGTCATTTGGTCGTTCTGGTCACTTAGGCTTTTATATATATATATATATATATATATATATATATATATATATATATTCCCATCTCTATATATTCAGGACAGATTTCCTGGTTCCCATAGTGGGAATTCAAAGCAAGATATGGAAAACTACATTAACCAATCTAGTCCAGTGTTTCCAACCTTTTTTGCATCATAGAACACATGGACAAATGATCATTTTGGAAGGCATTCTTGGGTAAATGAAAGAGGCTACACGTGGCCAAAGGTCACTTGGTTCAAAGACTCTGGCCACCCTAGTCCTTGTCCTACTGCCTTGAGGCCTGAAGCCATCAATGTCTTACACATCTTTTACTCATTTTTGGCATGCCAAGTAGGAATCTCACAACTGACAATTTGTAAAAGAGCAATACATATTAGTGTCATGTTGCTAGTCAGGGTAGCCTTGAGCAGGTGCAGTGGAAACAGAAAATGTTAGAAAAATGTGCAGGCAGTTCAAGATATACGAGAAAAGTATCTAAAGCCATTGTGTACATGCCCAGGCTAGGATTGGCCAAGGCTTAAAAGTGTGGCCACTTCATGGCTTGGCTGGAAAACAGTTTCACCCTGATTCATGCTGAAAGGAAGGAAAAGTGATTAACTAGGGCAGATGTTCCATCACTTCCAGCAGGAGCACCACATTCTTCTCCTGCCAAGCAGTTCTCCCTCTCAGATGCAAAGCCTGAGATAGGCTCTCTGGCAGCCATGCTGTGGGCCTCCAACATGGGTCACGGCTACTTCTTCAATCTCACACAACCTATGTGTTCCTTTCATTAACCACTGATTTTGTAAATGAAATCAAGATTGTCAAATATCTGTGTCTCTCTAATGCCATACACTTGATTTATAAATGAGAAAAAGGGCAGGGAGGAATTAAATACTTTACCCAACCTCCAGCCATGTTTGCCAGAGGAAAGGCTGGAAGCCAGTATGACTGACCTTAGCCACAGAGCTCCATTGGAAGATACCAATCCCAGCTCTCCTGAAAGAAAAATAACACCACTTCCAAAAGTGTTCACAATTTCTAAAGCTTAGCTCTTAATTTGTTCTGAAGAAAACATAACCCAAAACTCTGTAATACTTCTTTTTAAATAGCATTTTAACATTTACATATGGGATGGAGCAAAAGTAGATTTACAGTTGTTCCTATGAAAAGTAATACAATCTTATATAACAAAAGACTAATATGTAAATTGTCCCCTCAGGAGTTCGACCAACTGGGAGTTCGACTGCTCACTATGATGTGCACTGACCACCAGGGGGTGATGTGGAATGAAGGAAGGCCCTGGCTGGCAGCTGGCAGCCAAGGGAAGGAAGGCCCTGATCAGCCTTGATTGCTGGCCAGGCCTAGGGACCCTACCTGTGCATGAATTTTGTGCACTGGGCCTCTAGTAATTAATATTAATACAAGAATAAATTCTGTGTTTCCCATACTAACAACTGTCCTACCCTGTATTTGTTTTTTCCTGTGCAAATGAGTTTTAATTACATATATAGCATATTAAGATATACATTGATATACACATGTATATACACCAGTAACATGAAATCAGAGCCATCTTGGGAATTTTCTTGGAGAATGCCATTTGACTTTGAGTATCTGATATACTACCTAGATGTTTGATGAGATTCTGGTTTCATACCCCAGGGTCATTTTCAAGACCTTAAATACTTGACTGGATTAAGTCATTCATTCTGTGCCCTATGACTTTGTTAGCACTAAATTTTGTCCCCGCATTGATAATGAGGAAAAGAAAGACAATAAGTGAGTTGGGAAAAGAACACCGTTGGAATGCTGTGCAGCATGAATGATTTTATCTTCTGTTCTCTTTGCTGTATTAAGAATGAGACCCCTCTTTAGGGCTATAACGTTGAGCAGAAATATTTCATGTTCTCCTTGGAATATTTTATTCAATTCCCAGAAATATCACTTTATCAGCAAAATGAATATAAGTCACATTCATCCAACTTCACTCCTGAACAAGGCATAAGTCATCCTTACCCTGAAATGACTTTTAACACAAGGGTGTTCCCTTTATTATGTTAACATTTAAATAATGTGCTTCCTTCATGTAATCATCAAAGACAAGATCAACACCAAAAATGCCGTCAAGCTTGTTGAGTAATCGTGAAATTATGCATGCATGTATGGAGCAAAGCACTTACATAACAGGAGATACTCTATCAACCATCATATCAGAATACTGTGGCAGGGGTGGGAATGAAGTGAATTTCAACTGGCCTGTGAGGGGAAAATAAACTCATTAAGAAGGAACACCTTGGATCAGCAAAGTTCTGACTCGTGTTGTAAAAGAGAACTTCCTAATTCTCACACTACACCCTTCTCCCTGGATCATTAATAATCAAATCTGGGTAGATATTCCAAGGAGTTAGTAGAGCATTTCATTTCTTTAATAAACATTGTCCGACATCTGTGCATTTTAGAAACTACTAATAGACAAAGCGTATGCCTTTGTGGAGTCTGCATTCTAAATATACAACCCGCCAGCTTTGATGATAAGCACTATGAAGAAAAATAAAGCAAGGAGATCGAGGGATGGGGTGAAGGTGGACTTCCCCATGAGGTTGCTGAGGAAGATCTCCTCACAAGAGGAAGCTGAATGTAAAGGACCTGGTGTAGGTGGAGAGATGGATATGGCAGTGGAAATATGAGGAAGATTCTGTTTTCATTGCTGTATTTTATCGGAGGAAAAAAGCAATAGGATCAGCTGAGAGTGAGCAGGAGAGAGGGAATGTTGGAAGTTTGAGGATCAAGAAAAAGGTGTGAAAATCACTGTGTTGGGGGCTCAATGACCTGGGAGAACCAGAAAGTTTGCTGGACCACCCTGAGGAACAGCCTCATATCTGTGATCATTCTAAACTATGACCAGTCAGTGTAGCCATGGGTTCTTCTCCAGTCACATCGAGCCACAACAGGTGCAGGTGGAGAAGAGGCAGGGAGATGGCGTTAGTCAGGATTGGGGCTTGCGGTGAGAATTCCAGGAGAGAGCAACAAGGAAGCTGAGGGTGATTGCAATGACTGATCATAGAATATGGGACAATGAATGAGGGTAGGATGACAGGATAGGTGCTGGGAAGTGGTTTTATTGGGCAACAGATTAGAAATCCTGGTGTGGTTGAAGTGAACTTGGAGTATTGCCTAGAGAGCTGCAAGAGAACGAGATTTCTGTGCCAGAAAGCTAAGCAAAGGCCTTGAGAAGGCTGGAAACTCAGCCTAAATGCTGAGTAAACATAGCGATAAAGTCTTTCTCCTGAGTGTCCAGCAAAGCTCGCAGGAGAAATAAGCAAACAAATTAAATAAAACCAAAAGGTAACTGCTTTATCCAAAGAAATACAACCATGATCATTGCTTTTTGTCCCCAGGAATCAGTGTTGGTGAGTTAAATATATATATATATATATTAGCCTGATGCTGCTAGGGATTAAAATCAGAATTTTATACTTTGATTTCCTGGTATAAATTCCTTTCAACACTGAACCAAACTGTAAAATATTCTCTTTATCTGAATTCTCAATACAAATAATTGTTCTAAGTGGGTAACTTGCTTGTTAAAATCCTGATAGGTGGAACTTGTTCTCCCAACTAAAAGAGCATTATTTGCTTTATATTACCTAGGAATAAAATGGTGTTTTTTTTTCTGTGACTATTGAGCCTCAACAGTGTTAGTTCGTTTTCTCTCTCCTTTTTCCTTCTTGCTTATTCTAAGCTTCTTCTCAAATCAGGTTTTGAAAGATAAACTTGACATCTAATTTTCTTAGCAGGCGGGGGACTGAGTCTAAAACTAATGAATAAAAATTACATAGGCATTTTCTATCTTTAATATCAATTGTGGACATAAAAATTTATGTAAACATTCTTGAGTTGGGTGAGATACATACATTAACTACATTGGAATGACAGTGATGCCTCTAGTCACACACCCTCCCCAACCCAAACAAAGTAATGCTGAAGTAAGATGCTTTTCCGAAAACTGAGGTAATGGTCTGCACATAATGGACGGAACTTAACTGAACATGTGAGTGCCGAAGTCGGACTGTGTAACAGAGAGGTATAAGAGAGCCCCTTGGGAAAAGGAAGCAGGTCCCCAGCTGTGAAAAAAAACCAATGTATAAAAATAACAGAATATCATACACTAGGCACTCAGGTATCCACCGATTAACATTACCTTTTGTGCACCTCCACTCCCTATCATTCTCTCTCTCCCTTTCTCTCCTTCTCTCTTAGCTTTCACTTATTCCAGCCACTGCTGCAGAGACCAGGTCTGTAACACAGGTGTGACCTGACTACACCTTACATCAGGCTCAGATCAGAGCCTCTCAATTCCTGTGTATCCAGGTCTTTCTCTGACACCACACTGTGGGACCCCTGAGGAATCCGCCCCTCAAGCATGCACTTACATCCTGGAGCACCTAGGAGTTGATGCCTCACAGCCCTTGACCAATGGGGATGGGATCCAAAGAATACATGCTTCTCCTTTTCTCTCCCTAGGTGAACAGTGCTGATACATCCTATATAATAAAAGCCTAATATGCTAAGTGTCTGGACATCTGTTCAAAGTATAATATGCAAATGATATGCTAAGGCTGCTCAACCACTTGCTATGACGTGCACTGACCACCAGGGGGCAGACACTCCAACCAGTAGGTTACCTTGCTGCTGGGGTCCAGCCATCGGGACTGAGTGAGACATGCCGGACACACCCTTGAGCCCTCCCGTGGTCCCTCCCCAGCTGGCCAATCTCCCGCATCTCTCCCCAGCCCTGATCGTGCACCGGTGGGGTCCCTCAGCCTGGCCTGCACCCTCTCGCAATCCAGGACCCCTCAGGGGATGTCAGAGAGCCAGTTTAGGCCTGATCCTGCAGGGCAGGCTGAGGGACCACACTGGTGCACAAACTCGTGCACTGGGCCTCTAGTACTTTATAAGGATCCAGGAATCAGTCTGATATTTAACGTTGATAAAAGAAGGGGAATTCAGCAAAGCAGGCTATGAAGGCGATGCATGTAAGAACAGATGCAAACCAGGAGAGGGAAAGAAATGAGTGGGAGCAAATTCTTAAGGGTGGGAGTGAGATGCAGTACAGAAGTGGAGGGGGTAGCTACAGATTGGCACAGGAGAGTGTAACCATTGTATCAAGATGAAACTTATGTGAATACAAGGGTGAGCCAGCTGGCAACCAGGGTAGCAGGAGAATGCGGTTCTCTTCTGATTTCTTTCATTGATTCAGGTAAACTTAAAGCACTGTCATCAGCTAAGGGTGAGGAGAGCTGAGGGGACTGGGGAGATTTGAGAAGAGATGTGACTAAACACTAGAATTAGTGGCAATTCTTACCTTTTTTGTGTCTTTTTCTAGGCACTATCTAATTTAAAAAAAACCTTTCCATAATCATTACAACTTTAAACCACCCCCCATTCTTGGAACAGATGAATCTACTGCACTGATTCTCAAAGTGTGGCCCCTGGACCAACAACATCAGCATCACCTGGAAACATGTTAAAAATGAAAATACTGAGGCTTTCCTTGGGCCTGCTGGGTTAGAAGCTGTGGGTGGGGGCTGAGCAATCTGTGTTTTACAAAGCCCTCCAGTTAATTCTTATGAGAACTAAAGGTACAGATCCAAGGGGCTACTGTATATCCTTACTAAAGTTACCCTTACACAAATTAGCTGTGCATATCTGATTTATAACATTATTCTTTTAAAATAGAAATGCTACAAGATGCACACAAGTTTTCATTTTAGAGTATGTTACTTCTAGAACTAGCCATTTTTTTACATTCTAAAATAAAAATATTTAATAAAACACCAATATTTAATATTTAATAAAAATATTTAATAAAATACAAATTACATATTTTTAAACCAAACCCATTATAATTATTGTGATTTGAATTTAAGGTATGCAAAAATTCCTATAAAATGCAAAAAAAGTATTTATATATGTAAACCAATGTACAGTTTAATTTTGCGGTTGGATTTTTAAGAACTGACAACTGTAGGTTCAAATTAAATCATAACATTGCAATTAATGCTGGGTGCTAATGAGGCAGAAATTTGCTGATATTTGACAATGATATTTTAGATTGAAATTAAAATGAATTTACAACACTTAATATGAATATGCTGAATATTTTCTTCCAAAATTTGACTTTTAGATATGATAAATTACTAACCAAATCATATGAATTTTCAATGCCAATTACAAGACTAAGAACAGAAACATTTTTGAATATTTCAACACACTCTACAAAATAAAAGTAAAACAATAATGTAGGTAGGATGTTTTTATTATCATTAAAATGCATGTTAAAAACAAATCTTTATTTCAATAGCTTGATATTTAAAATTATAATGAAGGTACAGCTCTATTATTGATCATTGTTGATGAAAAATACAAAAGTATATAAATCCAAAATACTTCCTTTTATAAGTCTCAATAAAGCAGTTTCCATGTGGGAATCATTTGAATACTACAGAGATTATCTTGAATAAAATATAGAGCATATCAAAGAGTTCTCTTATGAGCATCTCCCTCAGTACATTACAGAAAAGGTCTACTTTGATGACCAGCAATTTAAAAGCAGAATAGTGCTTGATATTACAAAGTCATTGGTGATTCCCCATTCCCTACCATCTGGGGATTACTATAATCTACCCTGGTTCCCTCAGTGTGTAATCCCCACTCAGAAATAATTTGCTACACATTTTAGGAAAACCATCATCATCAAAAATATTAAATATTAATTTCTGTATAAGACAAATAAGAGATAAGGCTTCTGATTCCTTGGAGTAAAATAAAAATGAGTTTTCATTGCATTTTGTTGGGTTTTGTTTTCTATCATTTCTGTGTTCCCTTTTTCTTCTTTTTCTCTGTCCATTTATTTATATGATATTCTAATTTAAAATTAAGTTTAATCAGGATGATATTATATGATATCTGAAATTTACTCTAAAATACTCCTGTGGTCGGCATGAGAGAGGAGTGAGAGGATATAAATGAAGTAACATTTAATATTTCTTGATAACTATTGAACCTGGATCAATGGGTACATAAAGGTTCATTGCTCTTCTATTGCTAATAAATAACTTTGAAACAGTCCATAATAAAAGTTAAAACAAAGGTTAATCTCATTTTACTTTTGTTTGGAAATTAAGAACACCATTGCAATACTTGAAATAATTGAAGGCATATTGGAATGTTGCAAAACAGACTAGGAAATAATGTTGAAGCTTGTGGAACAAACTTTCATAGTAAGAATTTTTTAAAAATGCCTGGTAATGAAGAGAGAGCATAATTACTTCCTAGAGAATAAGAAAATGGGAACAGTTTTCTCATCACTTTCAACTTGTGGTTATCATGAGTAATTCCAAAGTCTCTCCAGGCTCTTTCTGGGGTGATGTGACATCTGAACTGAAGCCAGTTTCATTGATAGTTGGTTACCATGGGCAACAGTTCAGTTTCAACCTAGGTTTTTGCTATCTACACAGGAACCTGGTTGGACAAATTGCGGTGGAAAGAGATGAGGTTTTAGATTTTGAGAAAGAAATATACCAATGAGCTCAATAACTGGATGAAGTTATAGAGTTTTCACAGGTATCCTACCAAAACATAATGCTCACAACTTTAGAGCCAGCAGGCCTGTATTTGAATTCCTTGCCTGTCCCTAACTTTCCGTGTCACCAGGGATAACTTGATAATTTACTTTTCCTCTAAATTCTCGTTTATTTGTTTGTTTCCTTTACAAAATGGGAATGATGATAATATCATAAATAGGTGTTGCAAGGGTTGAGTAATATGTGCACATAGCATTCCTGGAATATACTAGATAATGCAACAGAAGGTACTGATTTTTCTAACATGTATTACGTGCCATTATACCCAAAATGGACTAAGTTCTGATTCCATGACATTATTGAATTTAAGTGATATGAAAAGAAACATGCTACTCCTCTAATGAATGCAAATTCTCTGTCTTCAGCGCTGAGGGTTACTTTCAAACTCATTATTCAGATACCCATAAATGCTTCTGATGTGATTTTAGATTGATAGTCCACCTGATACTCCTGATAATAACAACAATAACAACAACATAGTTACAACACAATAGGACACTGCTGTTTGTTCAGTCAAGGTGCCCTAATGTTTCCATGGTAACTTTCTCCCCTGTTCCTATGTTCAACCTTTCCTACCCAGGAATGGTGCAGTGAAACTGTTTAACTTATTAATGCCACCCTGCCTTTCCTTATTTATTTTATTGGTTGTTTTCCTTCTTTCTCTCTCTCCTCCCCTGCCTTTCATGCTCTGACCTCATTTTCACATAGCTCCTTTTCTGCTTTGATATGTATCCATCTCTCTTCTCAGCCTGTTATTTCTTTTGTGTCTCTTTTCAAAACAGTGATTATATTCCAACAGAAGTCCTATCATCCTAAAACTAGTTTAAATGTCCAAGTAACTCCCTCATTCATAAAGTTAGATTGTTATCTTTCCAGGATAACTGCAAATATGATCAAGCTCAAATTCTTCCTCATGGAATACCAAACACGTTGTCATGAAAACCTGTAAAAGTTGGCTTAAGTGTCATTTTTATATGGAAGATCTGAATATACTTTGGTTAAAATCAGGAACATTAGATAAACTTCTATAAATTTTCACTCTACAGATTCACTTCAGGCTTCAAAACTAAAAGGAATAAAATTTAATAGCAGTATAAAACATGAGAATTTTGCCATCCTAGTGAAAAAAATATGGTTGATGCAGAAGATATATAGCAATGGAAGCTATTACTTATAAGTGATGTTTTAAAAGCTACTGGTTATTGTGGACTGCTTCTGCCTGATTAATATTTGAAATGTGGATATGTAATGATGAGATCCTTACTATCGATAGAGATAGCAGGGGAATTAGTTCTGAATTTATGGCATTTATTTCTTAGATAAATCCAATAATCCTTCAAATAAATATTAAATGTTAAACCAAAGGAAGCTTTGATAAAAGTCAATTTATATTACTGTTTTAATAATTTTATCTCTCTTTTCTGAAACGTGTCAATGATTCATTGATTCAGAAAGGTTTATATGCCCTTTTATGATCTAAACACCTCTTTTCACTATGTTCAGTACTGTATTATGAATTTATACACTGGATACTGAATTACTGAGAGAATAAAGACTGCTTTAAAAATCTTCTTAAAAACAACCTCCTCTTTTCTATTCTTTGTCATATCTAGAATCTATCACATGTCACATTCTTTACAAATATCTCTAGTGTGGCTTTTGACTATAGCTTTTCTTTTTTTCCTGTTTTATAAATTTCCAGTTGATCCCATCTCTGACCCCTTAGTATCATTTCTTTGGCATTAATGTGGGAGAATTGTGATTCAAATAATATCCAGTTGGCTTTCTAATTCAGCGACGTCCCTATAGTGTTCTCCAGATTCCAATGACACAAATTTAGAGCAGAACTTCTGGGAGTTTATGTATGGGTCTCAGAGTGTCCAAAAGCACACCTGAAATTGCATGGCAACTTTCAAGTTATGTTCACATATGCATTTTTACCAAGGAAAGTGCCCATAACTAGCAGCACACTAGCAAAGCAGACATTACCAAAAATTATCAAGGACCACTACTTTAGGTCATAATATGGTATTGCAAAGCATTCATGCTGAGGTGGAAAAAGCTGATTTTGAGTCAAAAGAGCTGATTTTCAAACCCCAAGTTTTTCCTTCTAGAGTAACATATATGAGAAAATATACAGAATGGAGCAAAAGTAGGTTTGCAGTTGTGAGTATGCAAAACAAATCATTTATTCTTCTATTATTACTTATAAATTATTGTATTATTTTCCATATACACAACTGTAAACCTACTTTTACCTCACTATGTATAGGCATTATGTAGCTTACTATAAATATTAAAATATACTAATGATTGATAATTCTGGAAAACAGTGAAGTCTATGACAGGAAATTAAAAACTAAATGTACGGGCAAATCATTAATAGTAATTGAATTTAGAATATGTCATTGCTGTGAATTAATTTCCACATAACATTCCTCTATGAACTGACAAGGCAAATGTTTTTTTAAAGGGCTGCATTATCTCCAAGAGAAATAATATGAAAATAAAAGAAATAGATTCTAGAAAAAAATTAAGTGTTTGATACAGTTTATATTATAAATATTTGGATAAGTCATTGTCCCTAGGTTATAAATTCCTTGAAATGGGAAAGGAAAGTTTAGCAAACATTTTTATAACTATGATGCGTGATTAGCATTGGTTCTCAATAAATCAATGGACATATTTCCTAAGGACATATTTCCTAAGAACATATTTCAAAATCAAATTAGGTGTTGTCTCCCTTCACATGAACAACTTCTCCAATACAAATGAAGAACAACTGCTCTTTATGTAAAGACAGAAAATGAGTTTTAGGTAGAGAAAACTAAAGCAATTGAAAATAATTGCTACCACAGTGTATTAAGAGATATCTAACCGAGGGGAAAATATTCCTTAAACTCAAAGGGGTCTTAGTGGATAACTTGAACTTCAAAGAAGCAACAGATCAGCTAAAGGGAAAAAGAATATGCCCAAGAAAATGATAAATCAAGAAGGAAAACATGTTAAGAAAATAATACTCTTCTAAAATAAATACTCTGAAAATTTTATGTACTCGAAGATTCAGCTACTGTTGAATGAAATTAATAGAGCACTCAGCTTAGAACTCCACCCAAATAAGTGAGTTTGGAAGGAGAAAACTGTCTCAAGTCAGCTGAATTCCAGTTCACTACCTCACAAACATGTGGGAATTTCAAACACAGATGAATGACTCAAATTCTGTGGCGTTCGGTGGTGGGAGTCGAAGGTTTCCCTAACACTCTCCACACTGTTACTCTAAGCATTTACTCTTGTCTCTAAAATGAACTGAATGCCTTCTACACTTATAGCATTGTGTTAGGTGCTGGCGACAGAAACAACTGCCAGAAAGCTTCAGGAAAACCAACGTGAGTCAGGGTTAGGGATGGAAGGAAAGTCGGAGCACTGAGAACACCATTTACTAAGCAGAGTTGGGCAAGGATATTGACTTAGTGGCAGCCAGCACTTTCGGGGCACTTGACTCAGGGGCTGAGTCAGACGAAATCTGCTCTCAGCCTGGGAAGCCCTGACAAGAAGTGAAGACTGATTAAGCCACAGTAATGGTGCCAGGGTGTTTTGGCCCAGACCTGACCACCTGAGCTCGCCTGGGCTGAGAAAGATAAACACTCGGTCAAGTGGACTGTGGTTGGAAAAATTCAGGGTACCACAGGCCCAGGAATAAGAGCAGAAGGCAGTGGGGCAGGATCCATGAAGACCAAATAGAGGAAGTAAGCTTTTGTAGTCAGGTTTGAGGATAACGAACATTCAGTACAGTATTTTAAGGGGGGACACCCATCAGCAAGGAAAGCCCTCCTTCACTTTGTAATGGTGAACGGGTCCTTTAGGTCAGTTTCTAATAGGCATAAATCAATGTCCTTCCTATCATAAAACTAGTTCCAGAGACAATGAGATACCATGTCAAACCTTATAGAGGAGACAAGGATGAAACTAACATGGCCACTGCCTCTAAAGTATTAAGAGTCTAAGGAAAAGATAAATATGAAGACAAAGTTCATAAAAGTGCCAGGTAAGTGGATGTGTGCAGCACAGCCAGGTCAAAAACGACAGGATGGTGAACTTCTAGGGAACGACACTGGCACTAAGATCACAGTGGCCAACAGTACTTAAACACAGGGTTAATCGTTTCAAACAGATGTTCCTTCCGGGAAAGAAAGGTCCTGCCAATAACAGATGGAGTCCTGAAAAGATTGTTCATTTAGTTACGCAGTAACGAGAGCTGGTGCTGTTGACATATCACTTCAGCCACACCTGCACCCAGAAAAAATGACACCTGGGCACAAAGCGTGAGAGAGAGAGTGCGTGTGTGTGTGTGTGTGTGCATGTGTGTGTGCTTGAGCATTCTTAAAAATTAGAAGTCTTCTTTAAATACTTTTATTCCTGTTCTTATTATTCAAAAGAGATTGTATTAACCTGTAATTTTAAGATGTATATGTCGTTTATTGTACATTTGCCCCCATTTACTTTCTTTTTTTTTTTCTAGAATAAAAATTTACCTTGGAAATTCACAAACGCGTTTTCTTTGCTACTTCTCTCCCTTCTGCCAGGGAACATCTCCATGTTCTTAGGTAACAAATACAAAATGCCAATAAAACTCAAATGGAACATGTGAAAATTAAAAAAAGTTCGGTCTAAATATCATAAGTTCTAAAGAGAAAACATGCTTTCTCACTTGTTTTAAACTGTACTAGTCAACACACACTAAATAAAGAATAGAAACTTGGTAAATGTGATTTTAGGGAAAAAAATCTTTAATGAAGCAGCTGAAAAATTGATTCTGAAGTGTGTCCTAAAGGAATTGGTTTTATCATGGGATCTCTAAAGACTAAGTTCAGTTGCTCAAGAAAGGCAATGCTCTCGCATGAATCAGAAACAAGGGGTGTGGTAATGGAGAATTGTGAAAATTGGAGAGAAACAAAATTATTTCAGAAGACATAATTATATGACTAAAAATACATGCAAAGAGATTTTAAAGAGATACCATCACTGGAAAGAGAAAAACCAAAACTAAGAGAGTTCCATAGGGATAGAACTATTATAAGAAATACACACATATACACAGGTACTCACGCACACAGAAGTGTGCGTGCACGCTCGCACACTCACACACACACATATACACACATATATACATATACACACACATATATATATATACATCTAGAGTGTACAGCACTGGATTGATCATCATCCTTGTTTAATAAAAACATCTTTGCCAGGCATGGCCTTCTCATTTAATTTATTACTCTATTTGTTGTTACTAATAAAATGAACACTGTATGCTCAAGACCTAACCAAAGACCTAGAATATTACCAATTAGTTATTTATGTGCTACTTCTCTACCCTTCCCTTTCACTCCTTCTGCACAGAGACAGTTGCCATTCTGAATTGGGGGTGGTTATTTTATTTATAGATTTGGTACATAGTAGATATGCCTAAGAATTGTTTAGTTTTATTTGTCTTGTGAACTTTTGACAAAGGGAATATTCTGGTTGCTTTAGGACTGATCCTGATGTTACTAAGATTGGCACTCAGAGGTGCTGTGTATTCATTCATTTTCACTTTTATGTAAAAAAAAATGTACCACTATTTATTTATTCATTAGCCACTGACAGGTGTTTGGGTTATTTCTAGCTTTTGCTGTTTCCAACAGCGCTCCTCTGAACATTCTTTCCCTTTTCTCCTAGTGCACAGCTGCCAGAGTTCCTCTTCGGTTCAGTCTAGTTCCTCTTGGGGACTGACGAATCCAAATCATGGAAATACTCAGGGAAATACTCATGGAAATACAAAAAAAAGGCAAATTGTTCTCCATTTAGTAAGAAATCTCAATTATTTCAAAGTTGGGGTCAATTTTTGCCAAACTAAAGAGCGTACATAGGTATTTCAGTGACAGTTTGGGGTTCCTCAGAAGATATTAAAGACTAAAAATATTTCATTTAGCATTAAGATAGATGCTGGATCTAGATGAATTTAATTGTTGCTTATCTTTCAAGGAACAGAAACATTTTGAAACTATCTCCACAGTTAACTGTGCAAACCTTAGAACCTATATTTAATTTGAAACTACCAGAAAAAGAGAAGCTAATTCCTTTAGGACACACTTCAGATTGATTTCACTCAAGGGCGCTAGTGTAAAATTCTGAATTGCTACTCCAACAGTGTGTTGGATCCAGTGGTATATTAATACAATCATGTATTATGACTAAGTGAGGTTTTCCTGGGGATGTAGGGATATTTCACTATTAGGAAATCTATAACAGTTATTTATTTCATCAGAAAATTACAAAGCAAAACCAAATGAATACATCATTGGATATTGAACTTTGACAAAACACAGCAGGCTAGTAAATTTAAGTAAAATAGAAATAGAATAAAACTACCCAAACATCAGACATATTCACACATCCATGAGTTGGGAAATTCCTTAAGGACAATTATAGTTATTGTTCATTTTTATCCTCATTATCCAAAATTTCATCTATCCGGTGCAAACTCAGAGAGCAAAAAATATGAACTCCAAATTTCTTCCAATTGAAAAAAAACACATAAATTAAAACTATGAGGGAGGATGTTGTAATCATGGAAACTATGGTGTAACACAAATAGAAGGAAAGACTAATGGAAGCCTGAGAATCCGTATTCTTCTCTTGTGATTGTTATAATATAATCCCATGCTAAATAAATAACCTCGTACATAAGTATTCTCATAAATACATGAGAATAACCTTGATTCTTTTCTAACATTTCCATCTAATTAACTTCTAAGAGCCTCTGGCATTAATGCAAATATGAAGGACTGTCCCACACCCATGCCTGTCTGCAGTCATTCCACAAGTACATCCAGGAGGTCACAGAAACTTGGGAAGTACTTTATTAAACCTCAGGCAAACCCTCTTGTCATCCAATGTGCTGCCACTGGTGCTTAATTTACCTCAATTGTTTCCTTGACTGATTTTGTTCTATACCATCTATATTTTTATGTACTTCTGCCATGCGCAGCAATTGACACCTGAATTCTCAGCAAGCTCGCAGTGAAGGCTTTTCACTTTTACACCTTTGATACTGAACAAGAAATCACCTTCCTTAATTAAAATAGCTATGTTCACACACACCTATACACTCACACACACATAGTCTATATTGAAAAACTTAGTGACCCAACCCATACAAAATTGTGAAATTCTTTTTCCTCCAAATAGACTGCATTTTTCAAATCATGTTAGGTCAGTGGGAAGGCAAAACGATGAGACTGCATGCCACCAGTGAATTGCTGGGAAAAGGGGAATTACTTCTGAGTTGTTGGCACTGAAACGGTATATTTTCAACAACTGTTAAAAATAACAACTTGTGAATTCAAATGTCAAAGCTCAAAGAATGAAGCCAGGAGAGGAGATAGTAGCACTATTTTCATTACAGTGAATAGATTTTCTTGCACTCTAAGGGGAGACAAGGTTTAGATACTTCAATTTTATGTAAGACCTAGAAAATTATTGCTTGTTGTTACAATAATTTATACCTGCCAGTTGGAAATAAAGTGTGAGTTGGGTTTCAGAAAATCACACGTTTTCCATCAAATGTTCATCTTATTGTAAAATGAAATCACTAAAAAAAAAGTCTTGTATATATTCATTCATAAACCACAGAATCCTTTTGAAATAGGACAATAAGAAAACTAGCTGTAAACATTCTGAATTAAATTAACCATTGTATCCCTAGTATAAAGTTTCTATTCTTTTGTTTTAATTTATTTTTATTGTTGAGATTCTTACAGATGTCCCAAATCTCCCTCCGCCCTTACCTTCTCTATTTGGATCCTGCCCCACCCCAGGCATTCACCACACAATTGTCTGTGCCCATAGCCTATGTATACATGCATATAAATTCTTCGGTTAATCTATTCCCACCACCACACCCGCTTCCCTCTGAGATTTGTCAGTCTGTTCCTTGCTTCCATGATTCTGGCCCTATTTTGTTCTGCAGTTTATTTTGTTCATTAGATTCCACATGTAAGTGAGATCATGTGATATGCTGACATGCAGATGGTATTCTCTTTAGCCAAGGGTCAGAGATACAGAAATAATTCTTCTTTAGAAGTATATTCTAAGTTAAATACTTATGGGAAACTGGGAAGTCTTTAAATAAGTCTTGCCAACGATAACCACCACCATCACCACCAACACACACACACACACACACACACACACACACACACACACACAAGAAAGGAAATAGTTAAATCCTATTAAAGGGATTTAAGCTTTTATTTATTAACTCCACAGTGTTTGTCACTAGCTGCTGTACCTCAATATGATTACTTGAGAAAACGTACACTTATCATCCCCCTACAGGAAACTGAGGCCCAAAGAAGGTAGAAAATGTTCCCGGGCACACAGCTAGCAAGGTGCAGATTTAAATGCAAGCAATCCAACTCCATGAACACACTTACCTGCTATGCAAATAATAGTGCAAAAAGGGAGTTACTTCTATTAAAACTAAATTAGTTACAAAACATGTACAAAATGTTCACAGAACATTATTCATAATAGTCAGAAGTAGAAACAATTTAAAAAATCCATTACTAATGGATGAACAAAATATGGTATATCCACACAATGGAGTGTTATTATTCAGTCATAAAAATGCATCAATACAGATGCACGTTATACTATGGATGCCTCGAAAATATTACGCTAAGTGGAAAAGCCAAACAAAGGCCACAGACATAATGTACGAATCCATTACAGGAAATATCCAGTCTAGGCAAATCTATGGAGACAGAAAGTAAACTGCCTGTTGCCTAGGGATAGGGGTTTGGGTGCAAAGGGAGACTGACTGCTAGTGGGTACAGGGATTCTTTTTGGAGTAATAAGTATGATCTAAATTGATTGTGGGAATGGTTGTACAACTCTATGAATAAACTAAACACCATTGTATTTAGGGGGGGAAACGACTAAATTAACTGCTTTGAAAAGATTCAAAGATCGCCTGCTGGAAGACAGAGTCCAAAGGGAAAAGACTTAGAAAACAAAACAAAACACAGAATCTGTAAGGATTCTGCGATGACAATATTTTAAAAACGTTCTTACCTCTTGCTTCATTGTAAGACACTAAAACTGGAGACCATGAGCATATCACGGAGGTAGATATCGTAAGACGGGAAAGTCACGGGCCCAATAAAGCCAAACGTGAAGCCCCAGGGGAGTCCTGAATACGGAAGCGTGGGAAACCAGGGGACGTTTCAAAGAAGGAGTGATACTCAAGTTGGTTACTAAATGTCTTCTGAACAGTGCTCACCCAATACTGAAAAGCACAGACAGTTTTCCAAACGGAAGTATGAAACCCGCATGACCAGAGTATGGAGAAAAGCTCCGTGTACCTGGGCCTTAAGGCAGGTCAAGAGAAGTAAAGAAGAAGGAGATGCAAATGGACAGGTAAATCAGGGGGACAATGTCTTCCTAAGGATTACACACCTGATTCTGCCAGCCCAGGAGATCCAACAAAGGTATGGAAGTGAGGACAAAGCAGTGGTGCAGCCTCCTGTGCGTTAAAGAGAAAGGACTCTGCAGGGCTCACGGATTGGGGGGCGGAAACAGTGGAGGCACAGAAACCAATGTTGTGGTCCTTCGCTATCAAGGCAGGAAATGCTGCGACCCAAACCACAGCAATGACTGTGAAGACGGACAGGAGAGGATGTGATGATAGCTTTACATAGAATAGAAAGGCTTAGAGGCAATGTTAGTTAGGTAGCTAGGTATTAATAAAGGAAGGGAGCAAAGGAAATCGGGCATTATGAAGCGTAATCAACCAGGGAGCGTAGGTCTGAAGTTACAGCTTCACCCACGCCCACGGAACCACTGGTCTGCTTCCTGCAGATCGCTGGGGGAGGGGATAGCAGGATAACAGGGGAGGTGAGCACGTGCACAGTAAGAGCCAAAGCACTCACCATAGAGGCCTGTCTGTCTAGCCTGGGAAAAGGAAATGAGTTGGTTAGGAAGCCCCAGAAAGCTTGAGAAGTTGGAAGGGCTCCTAGAGATAATACACTCAGTCCAACAAAGAAGTCTCTCTCTTCCAGTAACACATGCTGGCCCCTTAGGTTCACCCCATTCTCTCTGTAGCAGCCATGGAGTCTTAGTGCTGCCTGCGGCTCAGGACACCTTGTGGGATCCAAGTGCAGGCCTGACACAGCACCAGCTGCAGCCCAGCTGGGAACACCGACTAAGCTACTCAGAAGGGGAGAAAGCCTGGACTGGACCGGCCCTGGCGGGGCACAGAATCTCTGGACACTGGCCCTATCTCTAGGCCCGATGAAGGCAAGATCGGAGTTTTTCCATGGCGGAACAGACAGAGATGGGACATTGGAAACCCAGGGGCACTCCTTTAATTTTTCATCTGGTGCCACAAATAAGCCTTACCACATCACAACCTCCCGTAGGTGAGCCTCTAGAATGCCTTCCCTGAGATCCTGTGAAAGAACACCATTTCCACCGGCAAGAACAAGAATAGAGGATACACTCTATGAGGACAGGAAGCAGATGATTTTGCTCAATATTACCCCCAGAGTCTATCCAAGTCCCTGAAAAATTACTAGTGTTCAATATTTGTTGAATAAATAAATGGCTGCTGAATGTGTAGGAAGGGCGGAGGGGGACGACCCCCATACTCTTCATATTTTCTAGGCTTGATAATGGTATCTTAAAATGGAAATGAAGATGGCAGGAGATATAAAAAGTGAGATGATTAATTTGGTGGGACCACCTGGGGTTGAAGTACCTGAAAACAAAAAGCTGGTGAAAATCTGCCACAGGCAACTTATTGAAAATATAAGACTGGAGTTCCAAAAAGAAAGGAGGACTTGTGGCTATAGCTTTTAGGAGGACTTGTGGTAAATGATAGGTAAAACTGTGTGAACCAATGAACTCAAATCGATTCGGTCTTCAGTGAGAGGGAATGTCAGGCGTGGTAGCTTGGAAAGCTGAGGAAAAAGGAAGAGGAACCAAGGCAGCCTGCAGATGAACATGCCCAGAATTAGTGAGGGATGATACTGGAAATTTTGAGAAGTGCTAACATTTCTGATCCTGAATGCAAAGTTAGGAATGTCTCCACATCTACTCAAAACCTACACAGTAAAAGAATGATGGTGTCTTTGAGTTATCATAACATCCATCAGCAGCATCCTCAGGTAAAATGTTAGACTATTTTTCTTTCCAGACCACATGTTTTCTGACTTTATATCAGAACTAGAGGCCCAGTGCACAAAACTCGTACACTCGGGGGAGAGGAGGTCTCCCTCAGCCCAGCCTGCACCCTTTTGCAGTCCGGGAGCCCTAAGCCATCAGTTGGACATCCTTAGCACTGCTGGGGAGGTGGGAGAGGTTCCCGCCACCACCACTGAGCTCTCCAGCCGTGAGCCAGGTTTCTGGCCAAGCAGTGCTCCCGCTGTGGGAGTGCACTGACCACCAGAGGGAAGCTGGTATGTTGAGCATCTGCCCCCTGGTGGTCAGTGCACATCATAGCGACTGGTCATTCTGCCATCGGGCCAAAACCAGCTCTCCGACATCCCCCGAGGGGTCCTGGATTGGGAGAGGGCACAGGCCAGGCAGAGGGACCCCACCAGTGCACAGTTGGGGCTGGGGAGGGACATGGGAGGTTGGCCAGCTGAGGAGGGACCACTGAAGGGCTCCAGGGCATGTCCAGCCCATCTTGCTCAGACCCAATTGGCCAGACCCCAGCAGCAAGTTAACCTACTAGTCAGAGCATCTGCCCCCTGGTGGTCAGTGCACGACAAGCAAGTGGTTGAGCAGCTTTAGCATATCATTAGCATATTACGCTTTGATTGGCTGACCAGCTGACCAGACAACTGGACACTTAGCATATTAGGCTTTTATTATATAGGATACTGCCTACCACAGACATTGTCTTTGAGATTTTTACATTAGAAAACAATTTAGTAAAAAGAATAGTCTCTTTGCAAATGAATCATGATGAACAGCATGTACCTACAGAAACAAGACTCTGACTGAGATAAACACATTGCTGGTCATGATTTAACCGAATCAAATAAGGATGAGTTCATGGAGTGGGATCTAGGAAATGCAGAACAAAGGACAAGGGAATTCCAGCTCCTCTCTAGCCTAAGCCTGAGGGAATGTACATTGACTCCAGGTATCCATTCTCATCCTATAGACAGAAATCGTTTTGAAGGAGGGAGGGGTAATTCATCACTATCCCTACAATTACCTGAAGTAATCTCTCTCAAGATCATGCAATTTCTTTTATTATTATTTGATGGCCTCTAGCCAAGCACTTTACCTGTAATTGTTTCTGGAAGGACCTGCTCAAGTGTGGTAACCTTCTGATGAAATAGTCAGCCAGCCAGCCAGCCAGCAGCTCCTGCTCTACATAAACAGCTTTCCCTAGGAACATACGAATGCCAAGAGCATCCGCATTTACTGTTCTCCCTGTTAGTTCCCTAACTCATCCCTGTGCTGCCTTGAAGCTTCCTTTAAGATGTACACAGATGTCACTACTGGACTGAAGGGGTCCATTCACCCGTGCACATCACAGACCAATCAAAGACAAACAGGAGTTTACAGCAAAGAAAGTAGAGGTGTTTTAGTTGAGGAAATGGCACCAAGCCCAGAGTCACAGGTAAGCTAAGTCTAAAAGACCTGGCTCCCAGATGGCTTCCACGGCATGGGGTACCCAGGGGGAACTAGGGCAGTTGGGTTCACAAGCTCTACTGACTGGATGGGGCCAGGTAGCTAATAGCTGTTCATTGTATCGAGTCCTGATGTCAGCCATGGCATTGTTCTGTCTGGTTTTGTGAGAATGTGGCCTGTGGGGTCCTTCAGTTTTCATGGGCCTAGGGCTGAAACACAACTGAAGTCAAGATGGTATCCTTAGCTTGATGGAAACTCTGTTTCTGTGGTCAACAGACCTGGGGCTTTGAGACGGACCAGAATCTGATGTCCTAAGGGCTTAATGACTAAGGGAGGGAGCAGACGGACAGAAAGGAGAAAGGGTTAAAGAAGTGGAGTTTCGGCATGGGTACAATGTCATCATCTCGGGGAGAACTTTTCTTACCATATTACTTAAAATTGTAGTTTTTACGCCCTGACTTTCCATTCCATACCTCGCTTTGTCTGCATAGTACTTGCCACTTTCAATTATAGTATACAATCTACTAGTAATTATTTATTTTATTTTCTGTGCTAGATTATAGGCTTTAAAATTAGAGATAATTTGTCTGTTATAGTAATTGATTTATCCCATACCTAGAATAGTTCCTGGCACATAATTGATGCTCTTCCCTTTCATTTTAATCCCTACCCAAGGATGTGCTGATTGATTTCTTAGAGAGAGGTAGGGAGAGAGAGGGGAATGCATGTGAGAGAGAAACTTCAATCAGTTGCCTCCTGGTTAAACCAGGTGCTTCAACCGGTTTGCACCTGGACAGGGGATCAAACCCACAACCAAGTATGTGCACTAACTGAGAATTGAACCCACAACCTTTTGGTGTACGGGATGATGCTCCAACCAACTGAGCACCTGGCCAGGGCAAGACTATTTTAGACTCTGGGGATGGGGATTAGGGGGATCAGTAGGTCTTGCTCAGGAATTGCTATAAAGAATGAAAAGATGCTAGCCTGGACAGGGAACACCAGTGGAGCTGAGAGAACTAGAAGCTAAGTTTAAGGAATGTTTTGGAGATATAACTGATCACATTTGCTGATGGATTCTACTGAGGCATGAAGAAGAGTGTAGAATTGAGAAAGGCTCCCAGCTTTCTAGCTTAAGAATCAGATTTCAGCAATAACATCTAGGGATTCCAGCAAGAATATATTGCTACATCTGTACTGCAAAATGAAAGGAACAGAAATGAGATAAAGCATTTGTTACATTTATTGAACGTCTCTGAAGTCTACTATCTAACTCCATTAAGTCTGAGTATAAATTAACTTGCATTCCTGCTTTAATCCAAAGGTTGCCTTGAGTTCAAGCTTGTAGCCCATACAGCCCAGTCTGTCAATGTCTTTTATTCTGTTGAAAGGGAAAATTAAATGCTTAATATATGTTCCTTGCTTCCTCTTCTGTTTGTTTGCACCCATTACTTTACTGATGCTATTCTACTCTCCCCTCTCAGCAATCCTGTTGTGTTTTTATTGCTATAACTTATGAGAAATCCAAAGCTCAAAGAGACTGAATATTTTGCCAAATATCACTTAGCTAGTAAGTGCTAGATCCAGCATTCAAACCCAGGCATGTTTATTCCCAAACTGCTCTTTCTTTAATGCCATGCTACTTCTGATGGTTTAAATTATGTGAGATTCAAAACAGCTAATTATTCTACACTCCTGCCAGTTTTACCTTACCATATGCATCATTTCAATATTTTTTACAGTTCCTTTAATTATATGTAGATGAATATTAACACAGTTGTTGAGTTTTGCTGAGGGAACCCTACCTAGACATTGGGAAGAAGGATTAGGATTAACAAACCCTGAGATTAAAGATTGATTATGACCCTAACAATCATAAAAAAAAGGAACAGGTTTGTAGCTTATTTATTAACCAAATCACATAGGAGAGTGCCATCTTATTAAAAATTTTTCTCCTATGATATGCTTATAGAAGAGGAAGTCTCTATTGTCATTTAAATAGGGGCACTTTAATTATAAGTAAATGACATTTTATCACCTCATTTTCATCTCCAAAATCTAATGCCTATAAAAATATCTAATTGGAATATATAATGGCTTTCAGACTCACCAGCAGTCACTGTTTATGGAGGCATTATGTCTCACAAAAACAAAAAACAAAAATTAAAAAGAAGAGTTATTTTCTTCATTTGACTTAGGATATAGTATAATGTGATTTTATCCCTTCAGAGTTAAATAAAATGAATATTTCAAATCAGAAAAAATATGCCTGCGTATGTAATTACTTATCTAAATTCTATGGATTTTAGTCTGACCAAAATGAAACAAAATTAATAGGTAACTGTGGTTTTGGGCTATTTTAAAGTTAAAGTTCCCTCAATCAGCTGACATTTTGTTTTCTTTTTACAATTTTCTATTATAAATGATACACATAATCCTAATACAAGTACTTCTTAATTTTTAAAATGCATATTAATATTAAAATGGAAAACTTAAAGTGGAACCCTGAATACTGATCACAATACACATTATTCACTGAATGTGAAATATAATGCATGAAATAATTTGTTTGAATGTGTAAGTTAAGAATAGGGCAGGAAAAAATAATTTATTACTAGTTTTAAAATAGCAGGTAGCATTTAAATCACCACAATAGAATAAGATATATAAGTATATAATATTGAATATTGCTTTGGGATATCATAAATATTCCTCAGCTATAATATAACTAAGGAAATAGATAGTAGGCAGCTAGTAGTTTAAAATTATATTGCTTTCATTCCATTCTTTGATATATAATTTAAATATGTGAAAAATTGCTTCAGGTTCCTAAAAGAAGTGCAAGTATATATTATTCCACAAGGTGGCGAAAGCATACCATGTGTTGCTCTATTGTGTAGGTTCCAAGTGTGTTGTGCTATTTAATCCTCTTTATTCTGTGGTCATAGTGTTTTGTGTTATAAGGACTTAAACTTCAAAGAGCCATGTTCTATCTTTTTCTCAGGCAGTACTTGCTGGTACACAAGCTATGCACTTTACAATCAAAAGTACAATAAAATCAGCATAGTTCTCAGCAAATAAAATTTCAAACCTACTCAGTAACCTATTCTGAGAGACCAGTTACCACTTTGACTTTATTGTTCTGGATTCTCTCTGAATCCCAGTGCAGCAAAGGTTTTTGCATGTGCAGTTTTAAAACATATTTACAAAAGGTGTTAAGAAAATTCTCCTTTACCTGTGTCCCCAGATAATTGCTTCCTAATAATAAGAGCAAACCATAGGTCCTCAGAGGTATGGTGATTTGAAGTGACCAGAAAAAGCTATTTTCCTTCACTGTCCAAAAATTCATCTTTGTCCTATCCAAGGGGGATAAAGTGCTTAAAATCCCACTTTTAGAGAATTATTGTTTTAGGTAAAATATTACCTTCTGTACTTAGTCTTTGAAAACACAAACCCTTCAGCTTGGGTAATACTAAATCTTTAGCACCCCCTCTTGCTGGCTGCATGACCTTGGGTAATTTACTTAAACTCTCTGTTTCAATTTCCCCATATGCAAAATGGAGGAAATAATAGAACCTACTTCATATAGCTGTTCCGAGAATTCATGTAGGTGAGATAATTCACATAAAACACCTTGCTCAGAACTTGGCAACCGCAGCGACCCCACAAACAGTAGCTATTGTGATGATCACGATGAACACTCGGCATGTTTCTCACGAGAATTTGTTCCATGCTCGGACCGGGGCCATGGAAGAAGAGATGGGCAGCGAAGGATTTCAAAACAAATCCTGTGTGGCAGCCTTGCTTGGTGGTGACCATGTGCTATGACGTTCAGGCACTGTGAGGGCTTCCCAGCATTTCAGCTGAACCCCTCTAAGACGTTCACTGGGAGATATTTCATATGTCTTCTCTTTATCCCACCTGCACCTCCTCAACAAGATGGCTGAACTCATCCAGAAGAAGAGCTGGTCTCTCCATCCTTTCTGTGGACCTTCTCCCCAATTTACAATCTCACCAATATCCCCATGGGGCCTATCCACTGAGGGACCTCTATTCACCATGTATCAGGAGCTCAGAAGGCTTGTTGTCTCCCAGTATCTTCATATGTCTAGGCCAGTGCCCACAGTCAATGTCAGCAGGCAGTCTGCATTCCCACATCTCAGTATTAGTTTTATCTTGCTGGGTCATGTGAGCTTTACCAAATAGGAGCCATTGGTGAGCCTGACTGGGACGTCAAATGTAACCTCCCAAACTACAATAGCTTGGAAACTTGGATTTCAGATACTGGTATTCTTTTTAATAAGGGCAATGTGTTAAAGTAGCAAGGAAAGTGATTCTATTTATATGTCTCTATATTTTATATAATTAAGCTAACAAATAAACAGAAGAAATAAGCCTATGTGGGCTCCAACCTCCTGATGTTTGAATAAAAAAATACATTCATTGCTTCTATATTAATTTTTGCCCAGTAGTTTAAAAATATGTAAGAGCCATGGTAGAAGGAATTTAACTGCTGACACTACATAATTAAGGTGGTGACAATATTATAATCCCAAGACTGAACCTGCTGAGTGACATGGGGCCTGCACATGTTATCTCAGGGCTCTGGATTGGGAATTAGTGCAAGAGAGTAAAACATTCACATTCCTCAAAGATGATCTGCAGTTTTCAAAGTATGATCCAGGGATCCTTGAGTCCCCAAGACTTTTTAGCGGTCCAAGAGGTGAAAGTTATTTTCATAACAATATTAAGACGTGGTTTGCCCTTTTCATTCTCTGTCACAAATGCACTATGAGAGGGAATGTACTGTGACAGAATTTTCCAGACGCTATGGGAAAAATGACAATGTCATCACTCTAATAGCTCATGAATGTGTGTATTCTCATCCTTTAAACAGCTCTCGGTTTTAATTTCTAATATAGTAAATATGGGTAGACCTAATCTACATGAACTACAAAAATCTACATACTCTTCATAAATTTATATAAAGGTTTTGAGGACTTCTGTCATTTTTAAATAGTGAAGAATGTGCCTGAGACCCAGACATTTGAGAACCGCCACTCTAGGCCCTGTTGAATTTTTTGGGAAATAAAGTTAAAAAAATCTTAAAACACTTTGTGCTAATTATCCTCCATCTGCCCCGGATCCACTCTCTGTCCATCTCAGCCCTGCTCTGTGCCCTTGGAGGCTGACCTCTACAAAATTCATCCCATGCTCTTCCTTGCCCTCTGGCTTCTGGCTGGGTTTGGCCAATGAAGGCTGTAATAGGAGGTCAGAATTCAGGAAGAGAAAGACTGAAGCATGTAGCCCTCTCACTCCTGTCCTGTTTTCGCTCAGATCTGGCTTGGTTACTTACCCTCTGGTTTCTGTTTAGCAGCTCTTCGTTCATAATCCCAATTCTCAATTGGACTCAGGAACTATTGTTTATGCTCCCTGACCTGGGCTTTCAGAAATAACGCTGCCTTTTGTTATTAGTCTAAATGTGCCTCAACCCCCCCAGCTCTTTTTAATCTCGTTGCATTCCTATAAAATATTACCTTCATTAAAACATTTCTTCATCAGTCTCTGCTGAATGTATTTAGTTCTTGCTAGAACTCTGACAGATATACTAATTAAATTCACACTGGATTTCTGTTTAGGACTCTCTGATATTTGATTAATCAAAAAGATCTTATTCAATATTAACTGAGACTTTATTTACCCTTTACTTAGCCTTCCTAACTTGGGAAAGATTTTGGTTTAAATGTAAAAAACCCTTAACATTTTCCAATTTTCACAGCAGCAAATATGATGGCGTTTAAAGCTCTCTCTAACCTACCTCTTCCGTATCTATCCCATCTGAGATTCCAACTCCTCGCCCCGCACCCTCTGCCTCACAGAGACCAGCTCTGTTGACTGCATATGTCAGATTTCTTCCCCACCTCTGTCACTGCTCAGCAAGTTTCATTCACTTACTAGAACACTTTCATATTGTTTTTTTTCTCTCCCTAAAACTAAGCTAATGTTTAAAATACAGGGTTGGGCAAAAGTAGGTGTACAGTTGTTTGCATGGAAAATAATACAATAATTAATAAATAAATAAAAAATAAATTGTTTCTCATACTCACAACTCTAAGCCTACTTTTGCCCCTCCCTGCACTATTCTCTTCCTGAATCCCTTTTCAAATTTGAACATACAGTGGTAGTTGTCTTGTATTTCTCATCTCTGTCATTAATCCAGGGCCCAAATCAAGTAGAGTAACAGGTTTCAAGCTTATATCCTGGGTGTCTTCGAAGTAAAATAATTTTTTTTTTTCATTTTTTATGTTCTTTGATGTGTCATGATACTGAGCATACAGTAGTGTTCTCCATAGCCAATGCGGGAAAGGGCTTAGCTAACATATAAAACAATAAAACAGGAATAGAATCGGTTAACCTCTAAGAATAAATCAGTATTGAGAAGATAATTCAAGGGGGTAAATCCTGACTTAGTATAGCATATGAAATATATGATCTAATTTTAAAGACAGATGAGCTGGTACTTTGTTTGAAATAATGAATAAAAGGGGAGTTCTCCAGTCCTCAAATACAGTGAGAACCACAGACATGTTGTTTATGTAGCTATTCATACAGAAACTGGGTAACAATCTGCAGGCTACCTAATAGTCACAGTTTGGAGAGTCATAATGAAAGTAGCTAAAATATCCAAAGAAACCTAGGCCTGAGTTTTTTCCTTCCAACGCCACGGCACACAGCTGTGTGTGTTCAGCACATGGAGGTGACAAGAGCCTCCCATTCACCACCGAATCCTGACTCAGCCAGGCTCACGCAGATCGCCACAGCCAGCAGCCGGGGCAGCTGCACAGTAAAGCGTTGGAGAGCTCACAGGAAACACAGCTGTGCTCCCAGACACAGCTGTGCACCAGAAAAACTGCTGGGTGGGGCTCGACTTAGCACATCCCACCCACTGTCATAGGCCCAAACTAATGGGATCTGGTAACTTGGCCTGAATGAGCATAGTATCTTTGAGGTTAGGAGCAAAGGGCATAAATCCACCAAGTTGTATTATGAGCTGCTGCTCAGCTTCAGAATTAAAGAATTCAGTGTGTTTTGTCTCTTTCCCACACCACACACACACACACACACACACACACACACACACACACACACAGTATTTTGCTTTGTTTCTTCTTTGTGGAGTTAAGCTTTCTGGATTATCACTTGAAATGACACTAGCTTGAGTTTGCATTGACCCTGAAGGAAGCTTTACAACCTGCTCAGCTAAACCAAAAAAAAAGGGGGGGAGGGAAAGGGGGGACGAGAAAAAAAAAGCTTAATCTTTCCATGTATGTAGCCAAGAAAGCACAAACTAAAACTGCACAAGTAATAACCACTAACTCAGCTCTTAAGCAACAACTAACTTTTCTGGATAACTAGTGAGTCAACATTTATTCAACAACATATTACTGTGTGTCTACAATGTGCACGGCACTTCAACACAGATTTAGATTTTTTTTCTAGATGCAGAGAAAGAGCTTTACAAAGAAGGCTGGTAAAATACTTTTTATGCTAGTGAACTTAGAAGCACAATCTGTGTAACTCTGAGAAATGATGCCTTCCAGATTCACGTTTATATGTTTTCAACAAAGTTATTTAGGATTTAAGTTAACAAACTTTGAGTTCAGATCTGTGCTGCTACTAATATGATATATATATAATGTGTGTTATATGCATATATATGTATATGTGTGTTATATATGAATATATGTTATTATATATTAATATATATAAAATATATGGTATTCCTGGCATTTTGTAAAGTTTAAAAAATCCTTACAGGTCTAATTTATTCTGAAGCTTACATTTTTAAAAGTAATAACACAACAGTATTTTACTTGAGTCTATTCTTTCTTGATGAAAGAGTCCCAAACACATTACAATTTTTTTTTCTCAATAGCCACTCAAATTGATAAATTTAATAACTGTTTAATGTATGGGTAAAATTATACAGATGATGCAATCATTGAAAAAGAAAGTGCAGATACTGAATAAGTAAGATTTGGAAACAAAAGCTAAATAATATTTGCCTTTTTACTCTCTGGTAACTACTCCCCATTTTCCTAGAATGTCATTTGGCCCTTGAATTGCCTAAAATTTGTGTCTTGACAATTACTGGATTTATCATGCTTTTCCCCATTCCAAATGCCTCATTTGTTTTTTTATTCAATGTGTGTGAATAGTGCTGGGTAGGAGGCTGGCTATATCAAACTACAGAAAAGGTTTATGTCAGAATCTATCAATATCTGTGCAGAAAGTCTTACTTTAAAATCAAATCAATTTTTATAAAGATTGATAGTAGCTAGTCAAATATTCATTTATATATATATATATATAGAAAGGAGGCATTCGTCTGACAATGCCCACATTTTATATGTCTCAAATGACACTGTCGTTTTTTCTCCGCTCTGTACACACATTTAGTTAGTGTTGTCATTATGAGTTCATCAGCCATTCCATTAACAAAAATGTTCTCTTTCCTGCTTTTTCCTGGCACAGGCTCCTTCCTCCTCTCTGCCCACATATGTCCTCTTCCAGTAACTAATCTCTATAATCCTGGCAGTAAGAATCTGAAGTGTTTAGTGTGAGATTTAAAAGAAAGATGGAAGTCTAAGTGCCGGTCCTTTCGCTCTAAGACACAGAATTAAAGTCATATATCACTCCTTCCTACAGAAGTCTGCACTCATTAAATTTATTTTAAATATAACTACCTGTACTAGAAATAACCATGTAGTTACGCATCGGAATGCAGATGAGATTTGAAGAGCTGACTGGTGTAACTTTGGTAATAACTTAAGCCGCACACTGCTCTGTGAAGGAGAGCATAATGGGAATGACTAAACCTTCCATTTCTGCCCCTCTCTCAAATGGGTGTTCATGCAATAGAAAATTGTAACAAAGGTCAAAGGGGGAAAAGAAGTGTTTATAACTGGATATTCATTTAGACTGAAGGAAATGAAAACATTTACAACCATCAGTCTTCACACTAAAGACTGGAGGACAGTGACTTCATGAAATCATTGGATCCAGGGGAGAATCCATGTTTGGTTCCCATTGTCAGGTGCCTTCCTGTTACTATCACAGGATGCGCTAGGAGTGCTCCTGGTGGAAACCTAGGACTTCACTTCAGTACAATTCCATTTTAAACACAAATAGTAACATAACTCGCAGAAAGGAGGAAGGGGATCACAAAGACAAAATTATTAGCAAATGAGGCAGGTGAAGGAAGGTACACCTGACACAAAGTATTTGGCCTACAAGAAAGAAGGCTTGAAAATTTTAATTAACATTTTCACTTAGACTGCGATTGTGAGCACGTATTCATCTGTCTAGAAATGAAAGAGAAACTCATATGCATCTAATATTGTACCATACAGGGTAGGGCAAAAGCAGGTTCACAGTTGATCATATGGAAAACAATGCAATTAGTAAATAAATAATGATACAAGAATAAACTCTGTGTTTCACATACTCGCAACTGTGAGCCCATTTCTGGCCCACCTGCTATGTGCATGCATACTCTCTAAAATGCTAAAAGAAAAATTTCCCTAAGTAGAAGGGATTACCGTAAAGGGAAGCAAAAATTCATTTTTCAGTTTCTTATTTGCCTGACTAGATTTAAATCCAAAGAGAGGGAGGAAGTTCCTCAATGTCAGTGTTTCCAATTAAATTATTAGGAATACACTAATGTTGTGAATTAGCAGGTCCTGAAGGTAAATCTTACCATGAGCCTCCAGTCAAGAGAGGAAAGTCCGTGCTTTTGGTACCCATTGGTCCAGATGACAATTTAACTCAAATGGCCTGGTCACTGAAGGAGTTACTTTCCACACTGTTTATAAGGAACCCAGAATAAACTTAAGTAATTTAATTAGTGGACTGGTACCCGTAGGTATCCAAAACAACATACACAGGTTCCCCACACCGCGTGCATGGATGCATGTGTGTGTGTGTGTGTGTGTGTGTGTGTGTTTTCATAACTCTTCTAATGGCGAAGGGTAGCTTATAGGTCTAAAAGTTTCCAGCCAAGTCTTTGTGTCTTGCACCCTAATTCATCACTAGTTTGCCAACCACTATTAAAACACTTTCACATCTAAATGTAAAGGCCCATATCCTGACATTGATCCAAGTGCGGAACTCCCATTGAAGTCGATGAGAGTGTAGCACAGAAATCAATGACAGGATATGGGCCTCAACGCTGGACCACCTCTCCCCTGGAACCTTTTTCTCATTGACACTCAGACATTGGAGAGTATTACAAGAAACAAGGTACATGAAGCAGAGAATTTGCAGATGCGCTCCATGGTCCTCTGCTCCTTCTCTGGGCAATGCTGACTGCAGGTTAGATGCCAACTGTACTGAAACAGGGTGGGAGGGGGGAGGGGGGAGGGGCTGTAGAAGCACCAACTTTAGCAGCAGCAATGTGCTTGACTAGGGCTTCATCTCTCACTCTGCAGGTGACCAGGCCTTGTTTTAATCGCGACCTCCATTTTGGCAAAGACACTGCCTTACCAACTGAATGAGTTCTTTTTCCAGCTATATTTTATGATTGTCTAAAATTCGCAGTCACAAAATAGTTGACAAAGTATACTTCTTATTCAAGACTTGAATAATATGGAACATTTCGTAGTCTAATTTCTAATCACAAGCTATGTGATTTATTCTGCCATGCGATAAAAGCTAGAAATAATCCTGTAGATTTAAATGGAGTCTTTCTTCTAGTGAATGCAAAGCAAATTAAAGTAGCTTAATTTTGCAAACGGTCTTGAACACGGTTTTCAAAGATCTTTCAGAATGTGCAAACATCTAAAAATAAACTTTAAAAAGTCATTTCTTCCTTACCACCACTGTTAAATCTACATATATAAGGGAAATAGAAAATTAATTCAAGTTTTAAATAAATCAAGGATTAGTATTCTAAAAGGACTGCTTTGATTTATTTGGTTGCTCATAATATGAACCCATGTTTAAAGTGAACAGCCAATTACTACCTCGGCCTTGATTCCTTTCAGGTCAATTGGGTGGGTTGTCTAGAATCCGTGGTTCTCAAATTTTAGCTTGCTTTAGAATCACCTGCAGGGCTCGTTAAGTCACACATTGCTGACCCCACCTCACAGTTTCTGACTGTACAGATCTGCGGTGGGGGGGGGAACTGCAGCTAATTCTAATGGGGTTAAACTCGGAACACACCCAGTAAAAGCTACCGCCTGAGTCCCTTCTAGCTATAAATACTATTATTATTTTTTATAAGCCAAATCAGGAAGGCCAAGACAAATATCCTAGGGACAGAAAACAGACACCAGACACAAAGACATCACAGAGGTAATGAATGCCATAGCTGCCCTAGACAGGTAACCTTTTAGATTCTTGTTTAATGGCAAAAACCAATGCCCAGACCACCTTCCACCCTAAACTTATCCTTTGTGGCGTTTTATGTATCTGTGATTACATAATTTCTTATTTGTAAAAACGTGTATAATATCTATCTTTTTAACAACAATAAAATGACCAGGATCCATCAGTTTTTGTTTGCCTTCAGTCAGACATGTTGTAATTTTGGGGTTGAGGTTACTTTCTTTGGTATAGGAACAGCAGATGCCCTCCCTTCCTATTATATGGAGAAACCCTATAGACAGAAAGAAGTTGGCAGTATTTATAAAATTACTTTGGAGTATTTTGATCGTCTCCCTAGCAAGGTACATAGTGTGCAACTACTTCATTAATAAGATTCTAGTTATATGTTTAAATTATGGAATCCAATCTCCTAATTTATTATTCATTACACTGAAGGGGAAAATGTTGTTGGATTAGCTGATTTCCAGGGAAGGCTTTTCCATTTCTAAATTTCTTATGATGTATGATTTAGAACTACAAAGTTCACCCAAGTGTCTATCATGTCAAAATTTCTGTAAGAATACATGTTTATAGTTTGAATTGATAATATAAACCATTTCATTCTTAGTCTCTTAAATGCCTTCATATTTCTTTTTATCTGACAACAAAGTACTCTTCTCAGGGTAGATCTCATGTCAAGTGTTCTTACCACAAAACAAAACAAAAATAAAGAAATGTTTCTCCTTGAAATCTGAAAAAAAGTTTATTCTTCTGTTTTGACTGCTTATTAATATTCTTCACATTATGATTAGCTAGTAATTAGTTTTTTCGTTATTAGAAGAATTGGGTATAGGAAATTACTTTCTCTGATTATTTGTATATTTTTATATACTACACGAGTCCTGGTGAGTGCTATAATTATAACCCTTTAAAATTGGCAGACATTAATTACTGAAATTGTACTGGAATTTCCATATAATTTTATATCAGAGCCACATGAATACTGAATAGATTAATCATGTTTGGAATGCCAATGGAAGAAATTAATTTCCAACTATTAAAATATGCAAGAACTTGTATGAATATGATAAAAAGTCGATATGCAGATTTCTGAGTCCTATGTCACAAGTAATATGTCTGTATATGTTCAAGTGTATTAAGCCTGGAGCAGCTATTCTCTACTCACTGAAATTAATCCAGTCTCCTACTGATATTGGTTCAGAAGAGTAGAAGAAGGCAGGAGCCAAATCATGGAAAAGCTCCCAGACATGAGGTGGAAAATACAGAGCAAGATATGATCACAAACATCCTCAATAAGCTCATCTTGCAGACACCCATATTTCTGCAGTTCTCCCAAACATCCAGGCTTATAACCTGGAGGTACTTTAAACTCCCTACCCCATGACACACATTCTATAGACTCAACCTCCACAATCTCTTTTCAGATCGGGATTTCTTAACTTGTTGTCCACGAATGGCCTCATGATCTCTGTAAACCTACTGAAACTGCATGCAGAAGTGCATACCCATGTATGAACATCCTTTCTGAGGGATGTCTATAGCTTTTATCAGATTCCCAATGACTACCACTCAAGAAGTTCAATCTCACTGCAACCAAGTAAACCCAGGTTCAGTGCTCTTCCAATTTATATATTCTACCCTAAAAGGTATTCTCACTCCACTCAATTCCAACACAAAATCCTGCAAAGTATTGGCATTACTGCAGTTCCCTATCCTGTACAGTTCTTTCTTTAGTAAATCTTATGTGATACACGTACAGCTTAAATAGGCCCACATTAGTTCCTTGATAATAAATGTTTGTCATGGGCATAGTCTTCAAATGAACACCCTTTGTCCTCTTTAAGTGCAACATACACTAGAAGGGACAATAGGGTCTGAGTTCCAATAAGAGGGTAGCAGAATCTTATAAGAAAAAGTATTGGGTGAGATGAGTACTACAAAGACACAAATTGGCCCACTACACTTATTAGTCAAGAGACCAAGTGAATCCCTTTAAGGTCTCCAGATTGAGCAGAGGAAACAAAATCTCATACTTTCTAAATTTGTTTCACAAATTTATTACTTTCTCTCAGGATACATTGATTTTCAGTTGACTTGATATCAAGGTCTTTAAATCCAATCTAATTTATTATGTTTTTCTGCCTGAGCAAAATAGAAACAGGTGATCATAAGGGAAATTAATCCTCAATGTCATTGTAAAATACAAACAGCCTTATAACTCAAAAAGTTGCCCCATTCATAGTAGTTATTTGCTATTAAATTTTCTCCAAAGAGCAAACAATAATGAAGTTAATGTGATAACTTATTAAGATATGGTTGTGCCCATGCATACAGGTAGCTTATGGTTTTCTTCCTATACATATTTACAGATATAAGTATATATCAATCTATTTATATTTTGGATTAATATTCTTTACCTTTTTTAAAGCATAAATATGTATGCATATGTACATGGATGTATATGTACTATATCTATACTAATAAAAGGGTAATATGCTAATTAGACCAGATGTCTTCTGGACGTCCTTCCTGACAAAGCTGGGCCCAGGAGAAGCTGTTCACCCACGGTCCCAGACGCCTGTGCCTGCAGCCGGCCCAGGCAAAGCCGGCCCCAATCCCGGGTTCCTGTGACTGGACAGAGGAGGAAAGCCTGGGTCCCGGGTGTAGGGCCAAGGCAGAGGTGGTTAGGGGCGATCAGGCAGGCAGGCAGGTGAGCGGTTAGGAGTCAGCAGTCCCGGATTGCAAGGAAGGGGTCCTGGATTAGAGAGGGTGCAAGCTAGGCTGAGGAACTCCCCCCACCCCTGCACGAATTTCGTGCACTGGGCCTCTAGTTATTTATAAATTTGTGTAAAGACACATGTAAGAACAGAAGAGAATAACTATGTTTCAAACTGTTAGGAGCCCAATACCAATTGATGGAGCTCAATTCTTTTTTTTTAAGTTTTAAAGTAAGATTTTATTTATTTCTATTGGAACAATTTAAATGATGTTAGGGCCAGGTGCCATAATGCATTAAAGGCAGTTGTGATAACCATATAAAGTAACTCCTAGAGTTCTGGGGTGACAATGTTGAGATACAAGAAACTTCGTAAGTCTCACATGGGCTATACATGACCTAGTAGGACCTCAGCCCAGACAGGCAAAATGCTCTGCCACCACCCAAGCCCAGATCCCTGAGGAAATGTCTGTATACTCTAAATTTTAATAACAGTCAAAATCCCATCCAGCTGGTGTGGCTATGTGGTTGAGCGTCCTTCCATGAACCAAGAAGTCACTGGTTTGATTCCCAGTCAGAGGATATACCTGGGTTGTGAGCTCAATCCCCAGTGGGGGGCGTGCAGGAGGCAGCAGGTCAAGTATTCTCTCTCATCATTGATGTTTCTATCTTTTTCTCCCTCTACGTAAAAATCAACAAAAACATATTAAAAAACACAAAATACCCACATACCACATTCCAACTAATAACACAGGATTTTTTTTCCACTTATTGCCATCAACTCTGCCCACACACACAGATTGCTGCTTTTCCAAACTGTGCTGAACAATGGCACAAGTACAGTGAGGGTTGCCAGAGAATATCCATATTTGCACATGGCTAATTTGGAACTAACTATATAAAGGCCTAGTCCTTGAGTTAAAGTCATCGATTTCAGAACCTCTTGTTCCTACCACCTGAATGTCCCTCGGATCGCCCATCATCTAGGATTACCTTTTTCTTCGATATTAAATAGAATGCAGGACCACCCATCTCAGATTCTGTGGGAAACCCAGGCTCTCTTCATTCTACTTCCAAATCTACAAAGATTGTCAGGGTGCTTTTTATCTCCCGATCACCTCTTGGGCTGATTTTCCTTTGCTTTCACTGAATTCAGGCCTCTCCTCTTTTTATATAATGAAACAGCAGACATTTTTAAATTATCAGGTTATGTTTCTTTTGTACAACCAGGGTAAAAATTAGAGGCTGATAGAGCACAGCCTCAGACAAAGTCAAGTTCCAAGATTCACAGATCAACAACAAAAAGTAATTATTGAAGTGTTACAGCTTTTATTTCTGTCACTCAAAAGCCATCACTGTGAAGCCAACACATAACCCACAGCCCAGTTTCACCAAACCACTATTTTTCTTCTTTTCAAATCTGTTGTACCCCAGAGTTGTTTTGGGGTCCTTTCACAACTTAAACTCCATTATCTCTTCCGGAAGTCCCATTCCTGGTGAATTTCCTGTCACTTTCTCCCCTTCACTTTTTCCTGCTTCTCTAGTTCTGCCCTCTACTTCTTCCAACTGCGCATCACAATCCCAAAGGGACTTAGCAGGAACAAGTGACAGAAGTTGACAACTATACCCTCTCCTGAAACAGGTAGAAATAGCTGTTCCTGGAAATAGCTGAAAATAGCTCCATAAAATACTGATGGTACCCAGAACCACCTAATAAAGTGACAGATCTATATAGGAAATCCTAGAGTGATCAGAAATACACTGGTAAAGAGAAAATAACAGAGAACCATCCAAGAAGCACTCACGGCCAGGAGGCAGATCTGAGCAAGCACACAAAACATATTAGTCCCAGGAATAGTCCACCTTTAAACTCTTAAGAAAGCCAAAAGACAACAAACATAGCCAGCGAGTTTTGAACTATTGTCCAGTTCATGATGTTAGCTTTGGTAATCATAAAATCAAATAAACATAACAAATCTAAGAGGAGGTTGGGTGGGAATTTTCCTGTTGCTCAGGAATTGGCAAAGACCCAAGGAGGGGTGAAGGGATTAAACAAAGAAAAACAAAGAAAGACTCCTGGACACAGACAACAGTATGATGACTGCCAGAGGGAAGGAAAGGTAGAGGGAGGTAGAAGTTAAAGGGGGTATAAAAGGTGATGGAAAGAGACTTGACTCCAGGTGGTAAACACACAATACAATATACAGGTGATGTGTTGTAGAATTGTATACCTGAAACCTATATAATTTTATTAATCAATGTCACTCCAATACATTAAAAATAAACAAACAGTAGATTCTATATACCCAACATTCTGAAGAGAGCAGTCACTACTGGGCTGTTGTATCCGAGGCATTTCCACTGGAGCCTTAATGAAAATGAAGAATCAGTCCTACTACAATCAGCTTATGTCCTGCCCTCCACAATCCCACCAGTAACACATGAGGAGGAATGAAGAGGAGAACTGGGAATGAAGAGGGGATGTCTATGTGGTAGTTATTAGCCTTCTTCAACTGCAGTGATCATCAAGTGAGGTGGGAGCCTCCAAGAGAATCATTGTAGAGTCTTGAGGAATGGGACCTATAAGAATAACAGAATGCTCTGAGTGCACGGGAGTGTAAGGAGGGAGTTTCTGGAAGAGTCTGTCAGATTCCCAAACTTGAGAGGTGGACAATTCCATAGAAAACTCTCCCCTGGAGAGTTCTAAAGAAAGCAGGTTTGCAGAATACCTCAGGAAAAGAGCAGCAAGTGTTTTGACATAGGTCATCTGTGAATAAAATGGGGTAACCCTAAATGTCATTCCATTTTTCTACAACTCTCAGAGGCAGCAGTCTCAATGACTTCACATAACTTAAAGGAGCCAGAAGAATTAGAGCCAGCAGACTAAGCAACATTCACACCTACACCTTCAAATTCTTCTTTCCTACATTTTTCTAATATTCTCTCTTCTTCTTCTTTACCTTTCACGTTGTGTCTGGTGCCACAGCTTAATGGTGCTATAACCCAAGTTTTGATCACCTACAAGGTAATTCCAGCATGTCCTCCTTAGAATTTTGCTTCATGAGATTGCAGATGCAAACTGGCCCACAACTGTGTCCACTTGTAGTCAACTGCACCTGAGCAAGACCATCACCAGTTCTCACCTGAATTTCTGCAATCATCTCCAGAGCTGTGTTTCTGCTTCTAGTCTAGCCCTCCTTCATCCACCTCCTCTCCACAATGCAGTAACAGTAATTTTCTTACAATATAAAATGGATCCTGACCTTGCTTTGGACACAGAATAAAACCCAAACTCTTCACCTTGCCTTAAATACCAGCATGACATAGCTTTTACCTCCCACTCTGAACTTACCTCTTTGACAAAATGCTTATTGGGTGTCCTTATAACTCTTCTCCTGCCACTCTCTTCTCCCCAATCTATGCTGCACTCACAGTTTTCTTCTCTGAGCTTCTGTCACATGTGAACTTTTTCCTACCTCAGCACCTTTAATCTGTCTCTGTCTTCCATTTTCCTCTCTCAGGATGACTGACTCTTCTTTTGGAAGATCTTAGCTAAGGGTCATCTCTTCTGAAAAGGTGTCTCTGACTACTCAATCTAAAGTAAGCTCCTCCTGCATTTTCTGCCATAATATCATGAAAGTAGGCAGAGGGGAGTTGTTTATATCATTGATCACAATTTGAATTGAATAATTGAAAATATATATATATATATTCCATATATTCCTTAGGGATGAAAAATTAAAGATTGTTGGGAATTTCAAAGTATAGGAAAAACAGACTGTAATGGATTGACTGACAGATGGAGGAAGGTCTCAGAGAATGAGGTCAGAGTACCAGAAGAGTTCATGGACATGAGTGAAGGAAAAAGAAAAGGAAAAATAATGCTCTAGGTGTCAAAATGCCTCCCCATAAATAAGCCTACCTCTTCAGTGAAGGGGAGAATGAATAGGCATCAAAATAGCAAAGTACTGTGATTCAAAATGATGAAAACGGTCAAAAAACTGCTAAAGCAAATGGGAAAGAAAGCTGATTAGGGATATTCAAAGTGGATTTGAAGTGCTACCAAACCAAGTCTTCATTGAGTTATCCATTCTATAAATATGTATTGCGTTCCAGCTCAGTACCAGCCAGTGTATTTGTTTCTAGAATCACGAAGACAAAGAGGCACTGACTTGTGAAAAGTCCCCTGGGTTTAAATCAGAGGGTACCAACTGTGTCGCATCGCGTCCAGAGACCCAGCCACCTCCCCTGGCCTCTTTGGCTGTGGTCAGAAGTGAGGCCTGGGCCACTGGCCTTCCCTTGCTCAGGGCGGGCGCTTCTATCTCATGAAAGTATCATGCAAGAACTTATTGTAGGAAATTCACAATCTTCATTATATGGGCTTGTGATGCTTGAAGATTTTGCAAAATACCCCCATTTCTCCTTCATTGACTTTCCTCTCCCTCCATTTCCATGGGGCACAGGGGCCTTTAGGTACTTGTCATCTAAGAAAGAATAAACTTCTGTGAGAGACACATAACAAACTATAATAGCAAAACTCAATTAATAAAAGTAAAACAGCCCTAACCGGTTTGGCTCAGTGGATAGAGCGTCGGCCTGCAGACTGAAGGGTCCCAGGTTCGATTCTGGTCAAGGGCATGTACCTTGGTTGCGGGCACATCCCCAGTAGGGGGTGTGCAGGAGGCAGCTGATCGATGTTTCCCTCTCATTGATGTTTCTAACTCTCTATCCCTCTCCCTTACTCTCTGAAAAAAATCAATAAAATATATATTTAAAAAAGTAAAACATAATCATGTATTTTATATATATATTTAAAATGTATAACATTGATACAAGTCCTTCTGCAATCTGGCCACCACTTTGCCTACTAAACTGATCTTAGTTTTGCTGCAGCCCAGGTTAACTCTTCCTGGGCTCCTGAATAAGTCAAACCAACAGCCTGAAATTTTCTCTTACCTCCTCTTTTCCTTGCAAAGCTTACCTTTTACTTAAGTTTCAACTCAAGCCCATATAGTTCTAAATTATCTGAGAATTCTAGAATATCCAAAATTGATAACATCTCTTGTAATAATAAAATTTTAAATTGATGGTCCTGAATTTAAAAGATAAACCCCCTCAAACCCTCAATCTCATGAGCCCCACATACACAATTAAAATGTACAATCCCTTGAAAATTCAAGGCTGCAGCTATCTGGATAAATAGTCTCAGGTTGATATTAAAAACAAATAAATATCAGAAGACTAAAAGCCCCTAAAGTTAAAAGGGGGTGGGTTTAGATCTTATGGCTAAAAATTAAATAAATATTAGAATTATGTTCTTAAATTTAATAAAAATCTTACGAAAACTCACCAAAGGGCCACCCTAATGTTCTGAAATAGCTGGGACTCTGTTGTCTCAGATGGCTCACTCCATCTCTCAGGAATGTGAGTCGTTAAGGGCAGTTTGAGAGATGAGGTGTCTCCCCACAAACACAGGGCTCTGAGTCAGCCTGAATGCCAGCGATTTCAATGCCAGACACATACACTTTCAGCTGGAGGGCATTTGTTGAGAGCTGCTGTGGAGAATACCCACACTTAGGAAAAAATGCACCCCCTTAGCAACCACTAATGAGTAAAATACAAACCCACTAATCAGGTTTGGGAAATTGCAAAGAACATTATGATTTGGTATTTTGAAGTAATTCCAGGTATATAAACAAAAATAGATCTAGAAATACAGGTTGGATACTCCAGGTGTTACCCAAGCTAACCTTCCTTTCTGATCCTTGGAAATTTGGCGCAACTAAGCTCTGGAAGTTCAAATCTTATTTTTTAACATTCCCGGACTGTCTTCTTCACACTAAGTGAACAGCACTCAGATTTCTTTGGGTTGGTGTGTTGGGACTGATATCATGCCAACTGAAATGTGTCTGTGGAAAGACGTCTATCTCTCAGTGAGCTCTATAGGAAAATGCGAAACCAGCCACAAACTGGTCTTCCCCAATATTTCTGATCATTTCCACCTGCTCACTCACCCTAGATATTGGCCCAAATCACTATTTCATGGAAGTAATAGGGACTTATGTTTTTAAAAAAAGTACCCTGCTATTAACTTATAAAAAGAATTCCTGGCTTCCACTTCCATTTCCACTAATTATCCTGCCTATGACAAGGAGTGGGCAAACCAAGTAACCAATAGGAGTTCAATTTTCCCAACTGGTAAAGCAGGGACTCAAACACTTGCTTTACTAGAACTTACTCAATGTTTGCTGAGCACTGACTATGCTGGATACAGTCAGTATTTTCAGGCATCTTACTGTTTATTTAGAGAGGAAGACAAGCGTCCAAACATGCAAACAATATGTAACTAAATTTATAAAAACTGCCATGAAGAAAAAGTAAGGAGTACACATTGAAAACAACACCACCAACAGGGAGATGTAATTTAACCTGGGAGAACATCTCCTTAGGGAATAATATTTAAGCAAAGAGGGTGGGAAGGCAGGGGGTGGAGAGAACATTCCAAGACAAGGGGATAACATGTGCAAAAGCCCCAAGGCAAGGAGGAGCTTGATGTGGTCCAAGAACAGCAAGAAACTGCTGTGGTTACATTGAGGGGGAGAGTGGCAGGAGATAAGGCTCACGGTGTTATTACAAGAATCAAAGAGAAATGTGTGCGAACATGCTCTGCAGAGCACAAAGCCCTGTCCCACTGTGGGAATTCACACAGTCATCGGTGTTTCAGGAGTCCTGCCCTCAGCACCAGAAGCAGCCGGTCAAAGAGAAAAAACCAGAAAACAGTTGAACACACATTTACCTCTTCTTCCGTCCTTCCTACTTGACCATTTCTCTCCTTGCTGCCATCAACTGCTGTCATATTTTCAACTTACAATGATTTGAATGATATTAAAAGTCTTAAAACAAGACCTGATTATTTCTTCTTTGTATACTCACTCAATGGGGCTTCAAAGAGGAAAAAAAACACAACACTGCAGCCTTTTTATGCCCAGGCAACCAAAAGCAGAGGTCATTAAAAAGCCAGGATTCCTTTATATTTACATCTTGCCCCATTGTGCCATTCAAAAATCAAAACAAAACAAATGGAGGAGTGCTGGACACGCTCTCGATCCACTGTCTACTTCTCTGACACTTGTTTTCCTGTAGAACTGAAAAAATGGAATGTGAAAAAATGGTGGGGCTGGGCTCATTTCTAACAAACTCATTCATTCATTCACTCACTCATTCATTCATTCATTCATTCATTCACTCCTTTATTCATTCTATCAGCAAATCTTTATTTAATCTATCCATCTCTGTGATGGTAAGCATGGGGGCTCAGAGATGGATTTTAATTATACTGATTTAGTGTCACAATTACCCAGATGAATCAAGAACCTGGGGGCAGATTTCCATTTAAGTTATGTCCTTGTCTGTTTGCTATAAACAGAGTGTTAGCCTTAAGGATGATTTGAATTCCAGCTTCACTCTGGCATTAAGAAGGCTTAAAAGCCAAGGGTCAAGGTTGGGAAGGAGGTGGGAGGGAGGGAGAGAAGAAAAAGAAAAAGATGAGGAATAGGAGGAGGAGGGGGGAGGAAAGAGATGGGGAGAAGGGAGGCCAGAAGGGAGGAAGAGGACCTTGGTGTGGGCATGGGAGTGGGGTGGGCACAGATGAGCACACAGGGTGTGCTGATAACAGTGTGCATGGACAGTGTACTTGAATGTGAGCTCACTGCTCTTCTCTGAAGGGTGTATCAGGAGACAGCCTTGCTTGGAAGAGATTCTTAAACCAAAGGCATCAATAACGCTGTGCCTACTCCAATAAGTGCTGTCTCCGGAGTGTTTTGTCTCCCATAGACCGAATGCCTTGGGAAAACTATGTTGACAGTGATGCATAACAAAATATTAGGCGATTGCTGCAATGAGAAACAGAAGGAAAGGATTGCTTCTGAAAAGGCCCACATGAGGAAGGAAACAGGAAAAAGCAGAGAGGAAGTATCATTAACAGTGAGTGAGATTGGGAATGGGGTGCTACTCCTAGATGATAAATATAAAATCATTAGGGTATGTTTAGCTATAGAGGGTAAAGCTGACTTTTCACTGAACTTCCCAGAAAGCAACAAGAAAGCACAGAGATTTAGAATAATTTATAAATTATAGGAAAACTTTTCAGAAACGTAGAAAAACCTCTTCCTCCTGGCACTTTATCAGCCAGTGTCTGCACATATATGGGATTGGAATGAATGGAGGGAGGACAGTTGCTAGATATAGAATCAGGTATTTTTTTGTTTGTTTTATTTTTCCAAAAAGAGAAACAAACAACAAGAGGGAACATGGGAAAGAGAAAAGTCAAGAGCTAAGCTAGTGGGAAGTTGGCTGTTAAAAGGGGGTTAGTCTCATATTCTGTACATTATCAGGAAATAAAAGTTTAGATATAATAGATAGTAAATTTTTAAAGGAGACACAAAAGTTATACTGCCAATAAACACATCGCGTGCACTTTACAGAGCTCCTTTCCCCACCACAGTAGGAAGAACACAATAGGACATCGGAAAGAACAATAGCGCTCCCTGGATTCCTCCCTTGCTTTGCTTTGTGGACATATCAATTATTAGTTACTCTCTGTTTAGTTATACAACTGAAGTCCCCCACAGGACTTCGTCACAGTCATTTCCCTATCTGTCCAAATTATAATTTTGACTCTTTAAAGTGTAAAAAATTAAATGCCCCCTGAAAAATACCACCTGCCACTAACATACCATCACAGCCACTATTTGTGCCAAAAATGTTTTCAGTAGAATCTACCAAGTCGGTGTTAAAATGAGATACGTCTCTGGAAAGGACCCACATCCTTGCCGCTAGCAGGGGACTGGCACTGCCAGTCTCCTTTGAACACACATGAAATATCTATCTAACCGGAAAAGCCAACTGTGGGGGAAGAGATCCATCTGATTTTTTAAAAGAAGGCTAACTGCTTCATCTTTTATGATTTTTACCTCCCCAGCTAACAGACTTGAGGAAACCCTGTCGGGCATGTCTACAGAACCGGTTCAAGTGCTAGTCTAGGTGGCCATGGCCGTGGACAGAAGAAACATCACTATGAACATCCACATAAACGGTGGCTTATACAAAGGCAGTCATGAGCATGCAGCTTTGCCAAGTATTTACCTACTGACCATATTTAGAGCACGGAAAGCAACTGTGTGACAATTTCCCGTCTTTGACCCGATCATGCGATTCAGTCTCACAACTGAAACCAAGTTTTTTATTATCATTTGATAGCAACTTATTAACGATGAAATGTAATCTTGGCTTCTTTCACCAAAAACTAACTTCTCCAATGGAAAGGCACATTACTATCCACCGGTTCCAGTCTTTATTCTCTCTGTTTTAGACAATCAAAATGATCTCTTAATTGGTCTCACTTCCACTAATCTCTCTCTTCTCAATCCCCCCAGAGTGTCAGGATATTGATCTTCCTATAAAACAAATCTAATTTGGGTTTTTGTTCTTTCCCTATTCATGCTAATCTAACTCCCCACCATAACATTCCTCCTACAAACCTGCCCCAAGCAACCTCACCCTCCCACTACCATTTCCTGTCTCTGCTACTCAACCCTCTTGAACACCCCATTCATTTCCAAATGCTCGCACCTTCACTCTTGGAACCCCTCTGCCTTGAATACCCTCTCTTCACCTGCACCTCTCAAAGCCGTACCCTTCCAGGAACAAAACCTTGGGATCACTTCTCTCATTCTCAGAGCCTTTAAAATGCCATTCCGTTTTGTACACTTTGTCTATAACTACATGAAGTCGAGTGAGATGAATTCTTAGAATATGAGAACTATCTTATGGCCTTTTTTTTGGGGGGGGGGGGGGGTGTTAGAGGGTTTCTGATAACAGCCAGTCTCTAATATGCATATTTTAAAATTTTTCTGGAAGGTGACTTGCTTAATGTAGTGCAGTATCCATGTGCCCATGTCTGGAGTCAGATCACCTGGATTCATTTTTCCACAATACCACTTACTGGCTTACTCGGGCTCTCTTTTTCCCAGTCTCCTCATTTATAAAATGCAGCAAAATTGTACCTCCTAGGGTTTTGGTAAGTATACAATAATGTCAAAAGGGTATGAGCTTAATAAAGCTACCATCTAAGTGTTCAGTTAATACAGTGGGGTTTGTTAAGTTCCATGATGAGGAAGACAAATGGAGACTATCATGGGTACCACTGGCTGGAGTCAGTGCTTCTCAAATGAAAAACAGTGTTCCCATTGAGACGGTACATATTTGCATGCTGCTTAAAGTTTGCAATGTCCACTAATGTAAAATATCCAATACTAACTAATACAACATTTCAAAGCATATCAGAGCACATGCATATTATTTCTAATTGAGAAGTCCTGCCAAGTAACAATGCAATTTCCTGAATGTTTACAAAATGCTGCCGTCCCCAGCATGCAGATCCCCGCCAGGGGGCAGCTCTCATAGGTAGGTGCAGCTGTTCTGCAGATTCCTGAGAGTATCTGTGCTGAGCGCCATCCCTCTACAAGCAGGTCCAGGAACTCCATGGAGCAAAGTCTGCTGGGGAAGGGAGGAATCTTAGAGAAGAACCTGAGCTGGACAGAAGAGCAAAGCTTTCCAGGTGGTTTATCTGAAAATACAACATCCTGCTGATCTTATCCTTGTGAGGACAAATAAAGGATTGTCTCAGAGCTCCCTATTAACTCATTTCACTGGACTGGAAAAGCAAAGAGCGAACCTGCATCCTAAACAAAGGGACCCATCAGACGGTGGACATGACCACACATTTGGACATTTGTTCAGGAGTCGGTTGGGTCGTCAGATGTGTCTGCCGTGATGATGTAAAGTCCTTTCTGCCTCCAAGGCCAGACTCACTGCAGCTCAGCACAGTCCAGCATGTGTGCTGCCTGTCCCAGGTGTCTTGTGGGACCCAAATACTTGCGGATGATGCTCAGAGTCAGAAAACGGAAATCTCTCTTCCAGCAGGAACTGAGAAAGGCTCACATCCAATCAGAAGAGCCCACAAACCAGGGGCTCTCAAGTTTTCTAAGAATGGTACTACGTATGGAACTGAATGTCATCTGGGTGAATGAGAGCCATCTCAAACCCACACACCTGCTTGCTCACAAAAATGTATCCAGGAACGGAGCTTGCTGCTCTGGTTACCAGGCCACTGTCCTTCAGTAAGAGAAAGTAGAAATGCCCCCAAACAGACTGCAATTTTCATTGCATCCTATTTTGAAATAGCTACATTCACAATACAAAGGACAGTTGGGAAACACTCAAGGTTTTGTACGCAGTCACTGGGAGTTCTGTGCACAGGAGCGTGGCTGACTAATGGACAAAGCCAAAGGCATCCATCCTCCACACCTGCTTAGCCGAGTAATGAGGTCAGAAACAGTTACGTCGGCCTGTGAGTAAAGGTGGACAATCCAGTCTGAAACACGAAAGAAGCATAATCTAGAATTCAGATTTAGTTGACAGCTGCTGTCTATAACAACCAAGTCACCCTGGAAAGGTGTATAAAGCATGTCTAAGGGTAGCTTGAACCTGAAATATCATAAAAAGTTCAGCAAGAGTCATCAAACCCACAGACTACACGCTAATTGTATGTTTCTGGGATTTCATCAGCACCCATATAGATTAGTGGTTGTGATGTCTACAAAGACGGAGGTGATATTTGGAAACGACCCTTGTGGGAGAAGGGCATGTGGAAGGTAAATGTAAAATGGGTGTTATCCCAAAGCTCTCTGGAGAATAAGCAGGATAATGTTTTTGTATGAACCAGGTCTCTTCAGAGCAGAAATAGGATGTATCTGATGGAAATAAACTTTTATATCTAAAGGCCTTGGTGTTTTAAAAACCAACTTACACCTCAGTCTACCACAAGGCCTTGATCTTAAAAAAAAACCACAAACAATTCCTCTGAAGATAGAGCTTATTTTTTAGTATCATTTAAGAACGAAATATATTTTTTCTAAGTTTTAATTTCAACAAACATGTATTCCCTTCTCAGACAAGTGTTTCCCTTAGAAAAACAGACGTTTAAAAAGCCTTTCCTGGATTATTCTAAATTAAGACATGCCAAGCAAGAGTAGAAATTTTAGGAAATGCAAAAAAGAAAAAAAAATGATACTAACACAAACAAAATAAAACTAGAAATCTCAGGAGATAAAAGAGAAAGTGAACACAGAAGCTTATCTTATGAAAGCACAGACACAACTGGGGACAGGACAGCACCCTCTGGGTCCCCTCTCCCATGAGCAGGCTGGCTCCCTGTGTCAGCCCCCGACTCTCCGCCTGGTCCGCGTGGGGCATGTGTGGGCAGCTCAGAGCTTACTGCCTACAAGCTGATAACCGGAGGAGATAAGAAGCCTTTGCCTCTAACTCTGGTTAGAAAATGCCAGGAAGGACCCTGGGCAGCTCAGTATGGGCCACATACTTATGACTGGACCAATCGCCATGGTGCACCCTGTTTGGGACCCCCAGAGCCACAGTTCTTCCTGGGGCCGGGGCAGAGGTGACTCTGATCGTCAGCCACCATCAGAACCACATGACGAGGGCTGAGCAGGAGTTTCTTCTGAGCAAACAAAACAATAAATTTACTCACAAAAGTATTTATAGTTAACCCTGTACTCGGATTACTCCATATATGTCCATTTTCTTTAAATCTACATACTTTTCTAAGAAGTACACTTTGTATTTCTGCACTTGTTAAATACATTTTAAAAATGTACATATGTAGTACAAAATGGGTTGTGAAATATTTTTGTCTCACACACACACACACACACACACACGCACGCATACATGCACATGCACACACACACACACACACAAAACACCACAAAATGTTTTTGTTACAAAATGCTGTCCCAGTAATTCTCAAAGACACAATAGAAATATTTTCACATACACGGCATTTCCTTTGGGTACAGTCACTGAACTTTAAAATTCGGGATTTCATTCAAAGGGGCAGGATATGAATTTGGGGCACAGAAGTGATCTACCACCATTATCTTTGCAAACAATTGAGAAAAATTATATTTTTGACAAAGAAGCAAGAGCATATTTTTAAAATCTGCGTTAACGTATTTTGGAAAAGATGATATTTTATATTATTCCAAATTGAATTCTAAGCTGAGGATTTAAAAACAACTGAGGGCTCAGGCAATCCAGTGAAGGCTGTGTTGAAAGAAGACATTAAGAGATCATGCCCAAGCCCTCATGAGCTTCCAGGTAGGTCGGATTGCTCACAGCAGCCAGGTGGCCTCTGGCCAGCCATGCTCTGGAAAGCAAGCTTCTGACCTCCACAGGAGCTTACTCAGGCCAGAAGTAGGTAATGTAGACCATCTTTCTAAGCCAAGGGTTTACCTGGAAACTGAAGGGCAAGAAAGGGCACTAAATTAATGTCAAATAAGGTACTTGGAGGTAGGGACGCAGCAGCCAGGAGTGCAGAGCAGGCCTGGTACTTGAGAGCAAGAGCAGAGAGTTCCTTATCACTCACACAATACAACACTACAGATGAACAAGTTACCATATGGATTATGTAACCAAAGAGCTATTTATTAGAAACAAGTACAGACCTGATGTAAAATTTCCTTGAGTTGAAAAGCTAAAGAACCTTCTATGGGTTTTCTCATATCTTTTCTTCTGTGTTGTGATAGAATCCTTCTGTTTGTGTATGGACCAAGGCAACAGGGAAACTGGGAAGGAAGGTAGGGCACCAAATGGCAAAGAAGGATTAAACAACAACAAAAAAAATATTCTGGCCTGTAGCCACTTGCACCTGGTAGAGAGTGTCAAGAAAAACCACAGGTTTATGCCTGGGGCTTTGCAAGTTTCAAAAAAAAAATCTATTAATTCTTTCAACAAATATTTATTGAGTATCCATTACCTATCAGACAGTTTGCTGGGAGGCAGGGATACAAAGATGTGGAAAACACTCAGAGGAGAGTGCAGTGTCAGGGTGAAGCCAGCAAGTGAATAAATAAAGGTTTAATGGTGGCATATATTACTACAAAAACCTAGATGGGGGAGCATTTCACTCTAACTGATCACAATGAGTGGAGGTCCAGAACCAAGCAATAAAAAAAAATGATATAAGAGACTACGCAAAACCAAGGCCAAACTAAAAGACTAGATTTGAATTTCGAAGCTACCAATGGGGTAAGAAAATCATGCCCAAACAGATTTGTTATAAATGTTGAATACTTCCTGCTTTGGGATGGGCAAGAAATATTAAGATAACAAGTTAAGTGCATTGTGCTGAAACCAGGAAGCAAAGAGGACCATGAAAACTAAACCTAAAAAATAATGAAAAGAATTCTTCAAAGATTGAATGGGTGAAAATGGTGGCGAATTCAGAAGGAGACAGGAGATAGGTGCATTGTTCATTTTCCAGATAACAGTTCACCAACTCAATTTAAGGCTTGCTCCCTTCAATCTAGAAATCTTCCAAAAGAGTAACAAGAATCCCAAGTTGTCCCTTATTCAGCACGACTTGTGATACAGAAAACTTAAAAAAGAAATTCCTCCTGGCTCCCCCTTTTCTTATCTCCTGCCATGACCTCTCTAAGTCTTTGATCAATTGAAAGGAATGTGTGGGTGGTGCATAACCTTTAGAGACGTCTCTCTGCCAATTTACTCTAGGGGAAGTTTTCTTTTTTCCCCTCACTCTGAGTTCTGCACAAAACCTCGGGCCTCACTTGCATTGTTCAAAGCCGCTCAGAGGCGTCCTTGAAAGACTCCAGTGAAAACAGAAGGGAGATGAGGCTGTGAAACCAGACAGCTCCCCTTCAAAACCAGATTTTTGTGGGCCCAAACAATCCGGTCTCTTTGTGTGGGATGTCTAGTGGTTGGTGAGTCATGTTGCTGGGTGTATTTATAGACCATGAATTAAAAATAAACAAATAAAAGCAGTTATCACCTCTTCAGAGTCTCTAAATGAGCAGAGAGTGTAGCCAAAGCAATGTTTGAAAATCACAAATGTTGCTATTTTGAGAGAGCAGACTAAATCCAACAGATCAGCCTAGGATAAAAGAGTTCCTTGAAAAGCCAGGGATTCTGGCTGAGTTCTCCGTGGACCACAAAAATTCTTCTATATAGTGGCTTGCACTTAAATAATGATCCATAAAATGACTGTCAATGAACAGGTTGATCCTGTGTTTCATGCATCTATTTCCCATTTCAGTTTGAAATATGCATGGTGTATAAGAATGATATTCCTTTTCACTAAGTTTTCTTTGTAGATGCACTGTATATTGAAGTTATTTTTATGTAATGTAATAATTGGACTCATGGTAACTATTACATTGGACAGAGAGGAGCTGGAAGTGGTAACTGGATCACAAATCCCCTCCCTCAAAAATTATCTGTTGGTCTGATAACCAGAGTAACCAACTAGTAGCCTGAGCGGGAAAGGTTTTCTTATTTCAAGAGCTCGGAAACACTCAACCACTTCTGAACTGCTTCCCAGAGCAAGTTCCTCAGGAGGGAACAAGAATCTAGTGAGAGACCCAAAAGGCAGTCTCAGTTTTGAAACAGGACAAGTTAGACAGGGGTAGAAAGATGGACGTAAAGCATAATACACACTTCAAGACAAGACAGTGTCAACCATCAAGAACACCAGATTTCTGTAGTCACTGAAAGTTCAGGGCCTCCAAAGTAGATGTACTTGGCCAGAGGATGTGCAAGGAGACCCCCTTTAATGAGGGATAGAAAAATCAGAACTTACACTTATGCTTGTCTTAGAAAAGAGATTACACCTTACTCTTATTTAATATATAGATTCAAAATCGTATATATAACATATACACATATTTGTGGGTTTCGTGTTCAATTATGTTTCTCTGGTTGGCTTTTGTTATTCACTGACTTTTTATACCTTTTTGTCCATTTTGCTTATTGATGTTTCTCAAATTTTAGAAGAAGGCTGGGATAAGGAAGTATTCAAAATTTTATTTTGGAACAAATTGGAATACACTTAGGAAGAAAGATTGGACACTACTCGCTTAAAGTAAAGTATAATAAAGGTAAGGATTTTTAATGATTAAGACAGATTCAAGCATCAAATCATGCTTATTCTTTTGTCAAACTGTATAGATAGATAAAAAAGATATCCATCAATGGTTTCCATCAGATAGCATGTCATGTGCATAGAAAAGGATTAAGCAAACGATTCAAGGCCCCTCTGTAGGCCAGAGAGGGAGGCACCTCTTTCCTAGAGCTGGACACAGGAGCCTGGAGGAAGCTGCCATGAAGGAGGAGGGCCTGGGGCAGTCTGTGGATTCTCAGAGACTTGAGACCCATACAAATTCCAACCACCCTCACCAAAAAGACACCAACCTACCTGGATTCCACCTTAAGTCAGACAGGAAAATTCCCCACATTTTCTTAATGCAAAAGAAAAAAGGGAAAGTGTTAGACTTTCTTCAACTTCATGCATGATAATGGCACAAGAATCAAACAAATGTATAAAACTAAAATTTTCTTAGCATCTTGGAATCTATTTACCTTCTTTATTCTAGAAATTATTTTCTTGAAAGAAATGAATTACCACTGTTACTACAGTTAAAACAGAAAATAATGTGACAATAATTATTGGGGAAAAAAGGTGAATTGTGAATAGAGATATATACCAATCCTGCGAGACAATGTTTGAATAACTCCTGTCATCCAATGAGATGTATAGCCTTTACAAGTCCCACCTCCTGGGTTCTGGCAGTACCAGTACTTCTGCTAGGGTAAAAAGAACATTTCAAGAGTAAAATAAGAAAATCATAAAATAAGCCCCGTGTATGTAGGTATAGAGCAGGGGTGGGCAAACTTTTTGACTCGAGGGCCACAATGGGTTCTTAAACTGGACAGGAGGGCCGGAACAAAAGCATGGATGGAGAGTTTGTGTGAACTAATATAAATTCAAAGTAAACATCATTACATAAAAGGGTACGGTCTTTTTTTTTTTAGTTTTATTCATTTCAAAAGGGCCGAATCCGGCCCGCGGGCCATAGTTTGCCCACGGCTGGTATAGAGTCTTATTATTTTTATTATTATTATTTTATTTTTTATCTTATTATTTTTAATAAGTAGGGAAAATTCCTTTTTTATTTAACAACTATCTCAATTTCATGATGAACGAATTATGGATTGTTCTATTAAAAAGGGTGTTTCAATTTTCAATACCAAAAGTCTTACAAAATTTCTTTTTAAATAAATAGTGTCCATGTGAACATATCAAACATCAAAAAAGTAACAGAAATACCTAGATGATTAACAAACAAAAGCAGATAAAGGAAAATGAGCTCTTGCTCTTTTAAATGTCAAAAAAATAATTTCAAGTAGCTCAAGTTCTCTGCATTTGGTCTCTGAGGCTTTCTTAAAACTCCTTTTGGGCAAAACACCTTCCCAAGTGAAGTCGTTTTGAAAGTAGTTTCAATTCTTCTGATGTGTTACTGTTTAAATCAAGAAAACACTTCCTTTGTCTGCATATCAATAGGTGCTTGAGTATGCAGAAAGGATGAAGTTCCAAGCGGAAGGTACTTCCCCTTAGCTGGTAAGGTGTAGTTCTGAATGCTGGGCTATTTGCACATTTAAAAGGTAGTTTTTAAACAAGCATAGGCATTTTGTATTAAAAACAAATCCTGTGTGGTTTTTCTTTAGAATGGGAGGGGGTGGTGGAGGAGAGGGTGGAGATTATAAAATATACTTCGTTATAAGCTGGGAGCTTAGGTATAGGTGTTTGTTAGTGTTGCTGCTCTCTTAGAGCTTTTGATGACAAATAATGAGTCTGTCCTAGATATGGACCCTAAATATGGGGTTTTACATCCTTTTCTACACTTGGTGTCACATCCTAGAGCAGTGATGGCGAACCTATTGAGCTCGGCGTGTCAGCATTTTGAAAAACCCTAACTTAACTCTGGTGCCGTGTCACATATAGAAATTTTTTGATATTTGCAACCATAGTAAAGCAAAGACTTATATTTTTGATATTTATTTTATATATTTAAATGCCATTTAACAAAGAAAAATCAACCAAAAAAATGAGTTCGTGTCATAGGTTCGCCATCACTGTCCTAGAGTCATATGGATTAGGAAGTGTCAAGATAGACACATATTAAATGGATCTGCCAGAATATTATTTGGAGGAAGCACCGCAGGGTGAATCTTAGAGTTCAATGCAGAAGTTTGAAAATAATAGCTTTTAATGATGTTCGTAACAAATAACAAAATTTGGACTTGTATTTAAGCCTACTTATCAGTTATTTTGTTTTAAGTTAGAATAACGTACAGTAATTTGGCAGATGCCAAGAAATCCTGAATCACAGATGAATAGGAAAGTATGGGTAGGCCCTTAATTCCTAACTGGCATATATACAAATCAAACACTATGCTTAGAGAAATTAATCTTCCTTTCCTTTCCTTTTTAAAATCTGTTTTATTTCCTTGTAGCTCATATTTTTCCTTTCTGTAATCACCTTTACTTCTACAAGTCAAATGAATGATAGTCACAGCAATCTTGACTTTTTGTTAGCTTCATTGTTGTGTCACACACACACACACACACACACACATACACATAAACAGGGAGGAGTGCTTAATGTGTTAATAACTCCATATGTTTGACTCTTTCTAATCATATAGTACCTACTCTTATACCATCTCATATTTATATTTAAAGTAATGAGGACACATTTTAGGGCAACTATTGCCATAAAATATATCATTTGATTGCAAATATGTTGAGCTTATGTCTTATTAACTTGTTTTTATTCATTTTAATCTAACATTTATTGACTTATTTACTAATATTTGGTACCTAGCTAGAAATTAGAAGGACTATTAAAAATGAGATTCTTCAATCTGTTACTTCTGAATAATCTGATTGAGAGAACTGCAGACATGTCCATGATAAGCAAAGGATATGAATGTATTTGAGATAATGCAGAGTAAGAGACGCATCTGAAAGAATGTGAAGAAATGATCAGTGTAGAGGGAACCAGGAAAACAAAGTCTTTATAGCTCAGGAAGGGATGCATGAGCCTTTCCTTAACTCATTCCTGGGACCTGGACTACAGTACTTAAAAAATAAAAATAAAATCCTAAATCAGAAGTCTAAGTAAGGTTGGTATCTTAGTCAGTTCGGGCTCCTACAACATATTACCATATACGGGTGGTGTACACACACAGTGCTAAAGGCTGGAAAGTCTGGGATTGAGCCGCTGGCAGCCTCAGTGTCCGCTGGGGGCCTGCTTCCTGGTACACAGACGGCTACGTTTTCACATGGCAGAAAAAGGACAGAGGTCTCTGGGGTCTCTTTTATAAGGGCATTAATTCACTATCATGACCTATCCACACCCCCTCCCAACAGGCCCCACCTCCTAATACATCACAATGGGGTTATGATTTCAACATATGAATAGAAGGGCACACAAATATTTATCATATAACACCTGGTGACACAGTAATCCTGGCATAGGGCCCTGAGGTTTTAATTTAGGTCATGAAATAGCTATGTGCCCTATCAACCATAAAGGATGCCACAGAGAGGGTATCTTTTAAAAACTTGTTGAGGAAAACAGTAATACTAGTAACTTCTCCTGAGATTTAATGATAGGAAATCCTTTGGAAGTCCTGTTTAATTGACAGATAGGTCCTTCGGTGACATTTATTCCAGAGACTGGCTGATAAAATCTTATCTGTGTGTGGGAGTTGGGGATATAATTTAATCAATTGTGAATTTTAACTCAGTTCTACCAAAAGGTGCTATCAAAACTATATCATGGTTTTATAAAATAAAAGCTTCACTGATGGATTCTCCCAGAACAGAACCTACTCTTTACTTTCTTCTCCATCCTCTATAGGATCTGCTCTGATTGCCTGGATGAGATAAGGTGACTTTATAGACCGAAATGATTTTGGTCATGGATTTTGTCATACGGAGCCAGAATTGTGTGAACATGAGGTGGCCGTGTTGCTCTGGCAGGCTTCTGAATTGTTCTCTAACTGGGAATATTGCTCCTCCTGGGCAGGAAACCATTACATGGGCCTGACTGATTTACCAGAAGCAGTAACTGTTTTATGTGAAGGTTGTCAAGTTTCATTTTCCTGGTGCTGCTGTACTTGCAGAAATGTGGCTGGTGAGTTAGAGAAGAGGCCAACAGGGAGAAGAAATCAATGCTCCAGGAGCGCCACCTCCCTGCCCCCAAGACACCTCTTAAAATGCTCTGCCCCTTGCCTTCCCATCATTCTCTTTGACGCCCTTCCTCAGCTGTCTTGTACTTTACAGTGTTCAAAGTCCTGCTTGAATGTCCCCAAAATACGCAGGAGGTGACATGTCCCCAAAGTCAAAAACATTTCTTGATTCCTATTAGGTAATTCTACCTGCTGTCCCACCAGAATCTCAATCTCAATATATCTAAATTTAGCCCTACCCCAGAGTGGTTCAGTGATTGAGCATTGACCTATGAACCAGGAGGTCACAGTTTGATTCCTGGTCAGGGCACATGCCCGGGTTGTGGGCTGATCCCGTGTGGGGCATGCAGGAGGCAGCCAATCCATGACTCTCTCTCATCATTGATGTTTCTACCTCTTTTTTTCCCTTCCTCTCTGAAATCAATTTTATATATATATATACTAGAGGCCCAATATATATATATATAGTATATATATATATATATATACTAGAGGCCCTTTGCATGAAATTCATGCGGGGGGGGGGGGGGAGGGGAGGGTGTTCCCTCAGCCCAGCCTGCACCCTCTCCAATCCAGGACCCCTCACAATCCTGGACCGCTGGCTCCTACTTGCTCACCTGCCTGCTTGCCTGGTTGCCCCTAACTACCCCCCACCAGCCTGATCACTCCTAACTGCCCCCTCCTGCTGTCCTGGTCGCTCCTAACTGCCCCCCCCCTGCCGGCTTGATCACCCCTTACTGCCCCACTGCCAGCCTGGTCACCCCTCACTACCCCACTGCCAGCCTAATTGTCCCCAACTGCATCCCCCCTGCAGGCCTGGTCACCCCCAACTGCTCCCCCTGCTGGTCTGGTCGCCCACAACTGCCCCCCTGCCGACCTGGTCACCCCTCACGGCCCCAGCACTGGCCTGGTTGCCCCACGCAGCCTGTTGTTCAGTCGTTTGGTCATCCCTCACTAACCCCCCTGCCGGTCTGGTCGTAGGCAGCCATCTTATGAGGGTGTGAGGGTTAATTTGCATATTACCTCTTTATTATATAGGATATATTTGAACCAATTACCTACCCTGAAAAATCAGCCCCCTTTCCTGACTCCTATACCCCTGTTAATTGCTGGATCATATATAGAGCCATTAATATATATATATATATATTATTGATTTTTTCAGAGAGGAAGGGAGAGAGATAGTTAGAAACATCAATGAGAGAGAAACATCGATCAGCTGCCTCCTGCACACCCCCTACTGGGGATGTGCCCGCAACCAAGGTACCTGCCCTTGACCAGAATCAAACCTGGGACCCTTCAGTCCACAGGCCGACGTTCTATCCACTGAGCCAAACTGGTTAGGGCTATATGGAGCCATTTAGGCATGAGCCTTCTAAATAACTTCTGACAGGATAAAGATAACTAATTTAGTGAAAGTGTCTTGAAAGCCCCCCAAATGAAATGTGAAGGAGTAGAAATTAACATAGAACTTAGAAGCCTTTCTACATTTTACTCTGCCTAACTGAATAGAATCTAAATATTTTGCTCACACTAGACTGTGCCCAACACTTAATTATGAAGTTCAAGATAATTCTCAAAAATCTTTAATTTCCTAAATATCTGGGTCATTTTCTGTGCTAATATAACAGAAGGCTGATAGAATAAAGAAACATTAAAAAAAAAAAAAAACCACATAGACAGCCCTGGCCGGTTTGGCTCAGTGGATAGAGCATCGGCCTGTGGACTGAAGGGTCCTGGGTTCGATTCTGGTCAAGGGCATGTACCTTGGTTGTGGGCATGTCCCCAGTAGGGGGTGTGCAGGAGGCAGCTGATTGATGTTTCTCTCTCATGATGTTTCTAACTCTCTATCCCTCTCCCTTCCTCTCTATAAAAAATCAATAAAATACATTTTTTAAAAAGCACATAGACACAGACAACATTATGGTGAATGCCAGAGGGGAATGGGGTGGGGGAGGTGGAAGAGGGCAAAAGGGGGACAAAGGTGATGGAAGGAGACTTGCCTTTTGCTGGTGAGGGCACCATGCAGTATGCTGATGATGTGTTAGAGTTGTACACGTGAAACCTGCATGGTTTTATTAACCAATGTCACTCCAATAAATTCATTTTTTTTAAAAAAAGAAGCATAAGTGTTAAAGAATAAGAATTTGCCAAAATTTTCTAATACGATGGACGATGGTGCCCTGAGAGTGAATGTTTGCTTTAAATATCTTGGCAGACATCCCCTGACAATAGAGAGGAATGCATTAATCTATCATGACTTTATTATACAAGCCATTTAGATCATTAAAACTTCTCCTCCAATTAGTCGGTCCTCTGATAATTATTTCCACATAGACTTGACACACCAGGCAGGCATCAAAACAAATGGAAATAATGCCATCTACTGCAGAGAATCAAGAACATTTAATCAGGGACCCAGGGTGCGTTGAGAGTAAGAGTGGGATGTGCCTGGTGTGTGGCATAACCAGTACGTTGTAACCTCGCCACCACTAGCATCTGCACCGTGTCTGTTCGCCAATCCCACTATTGCCATGGGGCCTGGAGAGCTGCCTGATATCGTCAGAACGCAAGTAGTGCCCGGTGTCTTTCACATGTAATCGTTACCAGCTTGGGACCTTAACGTTCATATCTCTACCACTGGATCCTTTAAGGACCCTGGGACTGAGGCAGTGCTAAAAGGTCATCTGGTACTTCCACTTTCAAGAAGGTAGGTTGCCTGGCATCACTCCGTCTGCAGCTTCCAGCTATGCCATTGCACCTTCTGCCCCATGGGGCAGGGGTGGATGCTAGCGCTCCACTACCTGCCCTGAGCTGCAATTCTGAGACCAAGAAAAGCTGTGCCAGGCAAGCCAGGTCTGTCAAGAGAAGACTGTTATCCGCATCTCTACTCTCCTTGGGCCAGGCTTAGCCACACGCTTCGATGCCCCAGCTCCCCAGGCTACAGCTCAAGAAACCCTGTTCTTTTAGTCCCATATACAGCCTTTCCCATCTCAGGTCCAGCACTCATCCAGCGTTAGGTCCAGACCTCTGCCCTCGTGGAATCTGAGACCATTATCTCTTCCCAAGTTCGTGTTTCCATCCCACGGGCAGACAACTTTCCTTTTTGTCTACCTCTTCCCTTTCCGTGGTAATAGCTTTAGCTACCTATCAGAATCTCAAGATCTTAGACTTCAGAGAATCTAAAGGGCCTAGACATCTTCCTGAGGGACAAAAAGGACTCAGGTCCTAGGCCTAAAAAATTCTGTTTAGCTTCTCATGTTGGATAATTTAATTCCTTCATAATATACAATCCCATCTCAGTAACAGATCGGAGGTCTTCTCCCTGCAGCAGGGAAAAAAACAAACAATATACACTCAAGTTAATTTCTAAATGGGTTCACCCTGCTACATAGATATGAGCATTTAATGTTAATTTCTAAATGGGTCGCACTGCCACTGAGATAAAAGGTGAGTGACAGATCTGGGGCAGGTAACAGTAGGCAAATTGCAGGGATCAAGGATAGGCACTTGGAGATAATTCCCCAGGTAAAGGAGTCGGCTAAAGATCTGGACTTAGCAGAAGAATCACAGGGCAGTGGGTTAAGGTATCGCTTGAAGCTGATCTGTGCCCACCAGTATGCTCTGTACCCCGGGGAAGGAAAAGTGCTGTGGCATGTGTGTGCCTGTGTGTGCGCCTGTGTGTGCCTATGTGTGTGTGCCTGTGTGTGTGCCTGTGTGTGCCTGTGTGTGTGCCTGTGTGTGTGCCTGTGTGTGTGTGCCTGTGTGTTTGGTTGTCAGTTTCTCTGAACTATATTACACCTGGCTCAACTGGCACAATGATTCATTTTTGGAACCTCCAAGCTGAGAATCCAAATCTAGACCCATTGTAAACAAAGTGGCATTCTCGTGGTGGATATGAGATATCCAGCGAATCTTCTTTCAAGTCTTTCAATTCGTTTTCTCCATTTCTTATTGTCATAATCATATTCCAGGTCCCAGTTAACTGTCCTTTATCAATCTAATGAGTATTACACACCTTTTCTAACTCCATTACTTGAACAATATTTGATGACCACCACGTGAATGACTCACAAGCAGGTAACTCCGCATCAACTAAATGAATAAAGTCAAAGCTACATGAGTCATGTTTTCACATCAATGTTGCAAATTACAGTGTCTAAAATTCCTTTCAGTACCAATTACTTGAGTTAACTGTCACTTAAAAGTAAGCTTTCAGGAGGGTCAGTCTCCACGGTCTTTGAACGGGCAGGTGTGACTATTACCAAGCATGCCATCGGTATTTGCACACTTGAGGATTCAGTGAGGCCCCTGCAGTCTTGGCAAATGCAATTCTATAATTTAAGTGGACCAAAAAATCAAATAAGTGAAACTGATACCACAAAAAGAAAATCTACCGCATAGACATAGGCTCTGGGATAAAATAATGTTCATTCAAGTGTTCCTCATTCATGTTATCAGATATTTGATGCTGGGGCATGGAGGGGGGTTGATCTAACCTGGACTCGCTCTTGTCTAAACGCCACTTACTATCAGGTGTGTGACATTGTGGGAACTATATTGTGCTCTGTTTCCTCATCTGGAAAAGGAAGATTAAAACTACTACCCCCTCACTGAGTTAGTCTGAGAATTAAAATAATACACACAAAGCTCAAACTGTCCAGGCCAGAGTTAGTGCTTAATCAATGTCAACTATTATTGCTATGCAGCAACTCTTTTTTATTGTTGTTGTTAATCCTCACCAAAGGATATTTTTCCATTGATTTTCAGAGAGAGTGGAAGGGAGGGGGAGAGACAGAGAAAGAGAAACAGCGATGTGAGAGAGACATGTGGATTGGTTGCCTCCTGCACGTGCCCTGACCAGGGCCAGAGATCAAACCTGACCAGAATCAAACCCAGGACCCTTCAGTGTGAAGGCTGATGCTCTATCCGCTGAACCAAACCGGCTAGGACTAGGGCATACGTGGCAACTCTTATACCAGCGGTGTGTCTATGCACTACCAAAACAAAATGGATGGAAATGAAGATATCAACTCCACATTTTGTTCCAGAGACTAAGCTGTTGAAAACCAACTGATAAACAAGCCTGGGTCTAAAAAGCTGCAGTGATTTTTTGGGTCGAAAAAATTTCATATTTACTTTTTTTGGGTTTAGAACATGTGAACCTACTGCACATGAAAATCACTGGTGATTTTGGAAAAGAGGGGTGTAAACATTTGAAATTGCACTGCGAATAAAGTTGCAGCACACTATCCCTCTGTACACCTGTCACAAATCGAGTTGAGGTGAGACAGGAGATTCAACGCCAAGTCAGAAATCTGATGGCCTTGTGCTCAGTTCTCTCTGCTACAAACATGAACCCCAGTTCAGTCCGTAGGGCCCCATTTTCAGCAACCTGTGGATGTGTGGGTGATTCACTAATTTTTTTTTCACTTTCTGTCTCAATATGTTGGTGTCATTTAGGGTAGGCACAGAGTAAAACTTCTAAATGACTTATTGCTGATGGGGATCATAAGCATTTAAATAAACAGTTTATATTCCCGATAGTCGCATTGATATCTTTTTAAAAGAGAGCAAGTCAAAACATTAAAAAACAAAACTCCCATTTCCTCTTATTATTAATTGAAAAGCGTTTTCATTAGTGGTGATAGAAGAAATGAGTTTACTAGTTAGCCTGCTAACTGTCCATTATAAGCCCCGAAGAGCTGCAAGAAATTGCCCTTCCCAGTGCAGTGTAACCCGAATGCTTTCTGCAGCTCCCTCAGTGCAGATAAGGTGCACCAAATTATCTTTCCAACTACAGTTGTGTCACCTGAATGCAATTAACACCTTATTAAGTGTTAAGGCATTTCTACAGGTAATAAATTAGTCATGGCCCGGTACCTTGCAACACTTCTTCAGTACAGTACTTGATCCTCTCGCTGTAGGCAATGGAAAATGCTACAAACAATTAGCTGAATTCTTTAGAGCAATACAATTACATGGGTAGTTTTATATTTGTCTCAGTGATGCTGGTTGCATAAGCAGTCAGAGGGTGGAAGACAATAAATCAACGATGCCTGTAGAAAGATGCTCTTTTGGTTTCAGGCAAAGTTTAGTGTCAGGAAGCTGATAATATATTTCTGGGAATTTTTCATTAAATTTAAGTTACTAAACCGTTCTTTTATAAGTTTCCCTTTGCACACTTTCAACCCTACGCTGAGCATCTTAAGATACCACAAGTTAACTACAATCATTTTCATTAAAAAATTGCAAGATAAATGCTAAGCAGCTAAAAGCTTAATATACATAGTATACATAAGTCATTTTAAAATTTAGAGCCATAAAATTTAGATATATAATTCTAAAAAAATTACCCTTATGAAAATATCCCTCATCCATTTTTGTGCTAAAAGTTAAAACCCAGATATAAGTTGCTCCATAAAGAAGAATGAATGGATGAAATATCCTTATAAAAATATATATGCATATATGTATGTGTGTGTGTATATATATATACATATATATACATATATATATAGTACAATTAAATAGGTTTATCCTACACAACAGACATTTTAAAATAATCTTTGTTTGCATTTTTTCTGAGACTAAAATTTTCTACTCATTTCCTTTCCCTTCCCCTAAAGTCAGGCACAGAATTTAAATTTTGTAACATCAGTTCTTCCAAGGGAACTAGAGAACTTTCCCTAGGCTCACATGATAGAAGTTATAAGATACTTTTCCACTAAATATGAGCTCAAGTTCTGCTGCTGTAGAAGTGAGTTTGTAGTGGGCATGCACACAGTAGCAAAGAATTCAAAAGTTATTTGCCAGTAAGTGTCTCTTTAGAATTTTCCTGCCTATATTTTTAAAATGTAAGTCATTTGATTTTGTTTTCTTTCTTCGTCAGGAAACTAGGCACCAGTATTAAGTGCCACATAAATAGCTAATTGGGTGAAATGATCAAAGGATTATATAAACCACTTCTCAGGTAGGAACCTCTGAGAAAAGCTACCGAGGAATGTGGGTCAAAGGTTTAATCGCCCTTTTCTATGCATATACAATTAATATTGCTTAATGAACTCGGTTAGCAGTTTTCAGCTTGCCCATTAAACTACAAATCAGACCATGATAACAAATTCTATTAGAAGGTTAAGATCATTCTAGTCCACTTCCTCATATTACAGTTGAGAAACTAAAAACCAAGGAAGTTAAATGACCTGCTCAAGGTCATATATTGAGAACCCAATTTTATGGTGCCTCATCTGGAGCGTCTATCAGTGTGTGTGTGTGTGTGTGTGTGTGTGTGTTGAGAATGTTCTTTCTTAAAACTGTCACTACACTGTGAGGAAATTCAATCTAATCCAAGTAGAGATGTTACCACAGACAGTAAGGGAGTGCTGAGGACTCTCCCCCCATTGGCCAAGAAGGTACTAGTCCTAAATATTCAATATAGTTCGCCTCAGATATGTTTCTACTGGTTTCAGAAGGAGAACCTATTTAATTATTGCAATCACACATGCATGGACATTTGAGATAAGCTGGGATTTTTATTATTTTTATGATGCCATTCAAAATATATTGTGTTGGAAAAGTATGAAACAACAGAAACATTTTTCCTAAATTACTTCTGTAGTTATTATCATAATAACTTTAATCCAATGCTGATTAATTTGTCAAAAGTGTCTACTTTAAAAATAGGTAAGCTGAATTATAGAGCCATTTAATAATTTCCCAAGGTTTCTTAATGTACAGGAAATGGTCTTCGGGACAGGGATTCTTGCATTCTGATGCAGAATCCTATGTACAAGGCTCTAAAAAACATACCAGCAAAGCAAACAGTCTTGTTAATTTCCTGTAGGACATTTTCTAATATCAATTGTCCGGCCATTATCATTTTTAAGTAGACATAAATAAGTTTAAAGTTTCATATAATTAAAAGTTTTGCACTTTGCATGCCATTCTTTAAAGCTTTCATCAGTTTGTCAATTAACAGACAAACTAGAAACCTCAATTATTCTAGTTATGCCTGGGAGCTGATGCTGCTAATAAAAAGGCTTCTTACATAAATAAAAGTTAATGCCTTAAAGAACTGACTTTCCCTAACTTCCAGAATTATAAATCAGTTACTGCTGTTCTTGAGTACATTCAATGTTTTCTAAGTGCAAAACAGAGAGGGAGTTTGTTAATCCCTTCTGCACTACGATATCTCTGTGTTTAACCACACTGATCTAAGTACCATATCAGACGATGGATAACGTTGGTAGACACCCAAACCAAATTGACTCTCACAACTGCTGTGCATACTTGCTCTATATTTGTCAAGGCTCGCTCACCACATCCAGCGGAAGATAAATCCAGGGCATGGTCAACAAAATGCACTCACAGGGAAGGTAGTTTTCATTGCTTAAAAGTTCAACATGTTTTATTCAAATGAAATATATAAATAAAATAAATTCATCATCCTAATATCAGTATAAGAGATGAATAGATGGCTGCACCAGGTAAGGCCACACCTCAGGATAATTCTTAAAAATCAACAACAATCCCAACCCCCCATGGAAAAGACAAGATACAGTGATAGTGATTTAAGGAATTATTACTTTTTATTAATGCCAATGATAGTTGCTGAGTTTCTAGTGTTAATGTTAAGCACAAAGGATGCATATATGAAAATGCCCTGGTCCACCCTTGAGAACTTCACAAGAATGCCAATTGGGAGAACTGAATCCCAAAAGGGCCTTGGCATAGTACAGTATATCAGGAGACACTACTAGCTGTCTACCAACAGTCATTGCCTTCAAATCTTCTCTCCTTTTCTCCCCGGATATCCAACTTCCAAACTCCAGCAATGACTTCAAAGGAGGTGAGCCTCAGACCACTTCCAAACAATAAATTCTAATTATTAGAAGGCAATCATCTGTACTGATTCCCCCGGCCAGTGATTGGTCTCAACATGCTCACGAGATAAAATTTTATCCAATCATGAAGGATAATTATGCTAAAGTATTTTGAAAAATGCTTCCTCAAAAATAATGAGAATTAGCCCTAACTGGTTTGGCTAAGTGGATAGAGCATCAGCCCATGGTTTGAAGGGTCTCAGGTTTGACTCTGGTCAAGGTCATGTACCTGGCTTGCAGGTGAAATCTTCAGGCCTGATTGGGGTGTGTGTGGGAAGCAACCAATTGATGTGTGTCTCTCAAGTCCATGTTTCTCTCTGTCTCTACCACTCTCTTCTACTCTTCGTAAAAATCAATAGAAAAATCTCATCCATTGAGGATTAATAAAATAATAATAATGAGAATTATATGGGAAAGAACTATACACATTGCACTGATATTACTGTGTCATGATAGGAGGTCAGGTTCTATTGAGGCCATTTTATGGCTATGAAGGCTGATAAGGACTAGTGAACATCCTAAGAATAGTAGGGAAAGGAAAACTACACAAACACACAATCACACCTGCTCCTGATGATGTCTTCAAACCAGTAACTTCTTGCTATGGTAGATAATAAATTCTTCATGTTGTTTAAATCTTATGAGTCAGACTTCTGCTTACTGCTGTCAAATGTATCTTAACCAATACAAACATGCTTAAATTCACAAATGAGGTGTTAGGGACCCTGAGAGTTGAAGAGGTCTGCCAGATGTCAGACAACTAGTTGTATGCAGTATTCTTAGCAGACGATCTCTTTTTAAATCACATTTGAAATGGCTACTTTCCATTAATGCTAACCTGACCATGTTGAATCAAGGAAATGCCCCTCTGTTCCTTATCTGTTGTCTTGGTTTAGAAAGCACCTTTCCCACTTCCATTACTGTCTATCATAGGACTTCTCAATTATCCAGAAATGGTATGCCCATCATGTACTAATGCCAAGACATAAGTTTCCATGAAATAAATTCTGATGCGTGACACCTGTAATCAGGTGTAAGCACGTGATGACCTTTATTACTGCAGCGAGCAAAGGTAACGCCTTGAACTTTTAATAATTTGAAAGCTAAAGAAATTTTTATTTTAAATTCCAAAACATAAGGGTCATTATTGATTTTGTCAATGTATTATTAGATTTAAAAAGACCATGTGCTGATTTATTTCTGGTATGATGTGATACTCATCAATTGAGTATAATTTTCCAATAGATGTAAATCCTAAAGCAAAATGTATTACATGGATGGACAAAAAATAAGTCGCAGCTATAGACTTCAACCAGGTTTAGGAATACAGGGGAGACCCCAGCACTTCCCTGTCTCTACAAGATTCTTCCCTTCTGGTGTGGACAGAGCAAAATAGAAACACATCCCTGCTCACTTGGGGGAAACACATGACTGCCCACTTGGGGTTTTTGTCTAGCAGAAAAGATAATAAATAAACAATGGATAATATAATACATTACAAAAACAATAAAATAATGACTTTATAAATGATGATGAATAAATACATAAATAATGAAAATAAATACAAAATAACAAAAATATTGTTTGTATACTTCTATTACCAAGAATATTGCCTGTCATATAGATGTTCACTACACATTTTTAGAATGAATGAACAAGAGAAATGAGGTTATAAAATGGATATAGGATGTATATAATATAGAGTTAGGCTGAGCTTGTTACTGAGATGAAGATGGTCTCCGTATGTTGCTATCTGAAAGCAAAACCACCTGTTACTTGTAGGTAATTGTAACAAAAACCGTAAATAAAGCTTAACGAATGCCCATAATCCTTGGGAAAGCTTCTGACCATAAATATTTGCTGTCCAATATGGCAGCCTTTAGGCACATGAGGCTACTTAAATTTAAATTATATTAAATTAAAAAGTCAGTTTCTCAGTTGCACTCGCCATGTATCAAGTGCTCAGTAACCACAGCTAACTAATGCCTATAGTACAGACATTTTCATCACCGTGGAAAGTTCTATTGAACAACACCATTATAGATTAACACGTGCTTTTGTCACACATAAAGCTTACAATTATATAGCTTTGTTCCTCCCTCACAATTGGCAAAATGTCAGTAAGTCTGCTGTTTAGGTATTTCAGTGTTTTACTGTTGGAGCTATCACAAGAAAATCCCTTTCAAGGGATTCACTTCCATAAGATTGAATGTATGTATACACAGAAACACACGAACACATAATTTTTATAAATTTTTCCTCAGAGGAAATAATTTTTCTCACCTCAGTCTTTTGTTACTGTATATCCTATAAAAGTTTATATCACTGGACTTACAAATATTTATTGAATGCCTCCTATATTAAGATTCCCGTGTTTGTTCCTCAAGGGATGAAGAATGTACAAGTAACGATTAAATGAGCAACATCACTTGAAGAAGGGAATGAATGAAGATGTTGAAGTGTTTTATATGACATCTAGTGACCTGAACTAAAACACTAGCTTGGCACAAATTAAAAACAACATAAAGAAAAAGTGGACAAAATGTAAGAACTGATTGGACATGGATGACATGGGAGAATAAAAGTCAACTGTAACTCTTGAGTTGTGTGGGTTCCTACTATGCGCACTATGTCAGCAATAGAAGCAGCCATAGCTCAGGAGATAAAAGCATTATGGGACTAAACAGGCAAATCAGGATGAAAGAAAAGTTTTTAGGGGATTAAATAGTATTATTTTTGAAACATTAATTATAAGATATTCAACTGATAATATGCAGCTGAAGTGAAGAGCAAAGGTTTAAACATCATCTCTAAATATCTGTAAGACTAAATGAAAAGGCCTAAGACAAGAAGGAAAGGATAAACATGAGTATTTTTCCTCTTCATGGGCATGAGAATCTTCAAATGTTTTTAGTCTATAATTATGTCCTCCTCACCATCCACAAGTCAACGTGTTGCCAATTTTCACTAGGTCTGTGATCCAAGCTTTCACGGTAAACCAAACTTTCTATTCATAGCCTTATGGTATTGTACTCTAATGAATTCTCATAATTTGTCTAGTTCTTTGTACAATCTCCTAATTACCCCAATGAATCGAAGTATTTTTATACTGTGGAAATGTACATGCAAAGTTTGTATATTTTGGAACATAGCCCAGTTAAACTGTAGTAACATAACCCATTAATGTATAGTTGTTTACATGCATCTCGGGCAATTAATGGTGTCTTTCAGGTTTAACAAGTACTATAAAAGCAAGTGAGAGTTTGTAGTTTAAACTCTGTGAACTGATGGTTGCTTTTGATGTTGAACCTGAGAAACAGCATTTTTTTAAAAAGTAAGAAGGGTAAAGGGTCCTATTTTGCCGGGAGCTGGTCCATCCTTGCTGTTTCAAAGGACCTGGCATATATGGCATACTGTTCTTAAAATGTTTGCTCACCTTCTTGGCACTATGTGTTTTAACCAAGGTCTCCTCTCTGAGAAAGATTGTTTCCCCAGGTAGGGATTTTCCCCTGAAGTTAGGGAGGGGAAAAAAAACCCTCAACTAAGTGCCAGGCGGGTAATTAATCACTTTAACTACGAACAATCATGCTTAAGCTACATAATCTTTACTCCCTGGAATGGAGATAAGAAACGCCCTAACCTTTGTAATAGAGATTGATAGGATTGAATCAACTGGTATAAATACAGATGTAACAAGACAGCAGGAGACAGAACTTAGAACACAGAACTTAGAACACAGAACTTAGAACACAGAACTCAGAAGACAGAAGAAAGAAGACTGGAGACAGAACCTAGGCACAGAACCTACACAGAACGTTCTCTAGAGAGAACATGGCAAAAGATCCTGGACAGAAACTGGCCTCAGAACCTAGAGACAGAACCTAGCGAGAGAACATGGCAAAAGATCCTGGACTGAACCTGACTATAGAACATGGCAAGAGAACCTGACTAGAACCTGGTGACTGAACCTGGCTGGAGAACCTGGACAGAACCTGGCTGGAGAACCTAGCGAGGGAACATGGCTACAGAACCTGGCTGGAGAACCTAGCAAGAGAACATGGACACAGAACCTGGCTGGAGAACCTGGAGAACCTAGCAAGAGAACATGGACACAGAACCTGGCTGGAGATCCTAACCAGAACTTCGCTGGAGATCCAAAGCAGAACCACTCTGGAGATCGAGACCAGAACTTGGCTGGAGATCCTGGCTAGGCTGCTGACCAACTGAACGCTGTCTCCGTGTCATTCCTTCTTCGCCGACTCTGTCTACGCCTTTGGGAACCCCTGTACCTGCTGGGGTTGGACCCCGGCACTATTTTTGCTAAAGACAATGATGTCTAAGTATTTCTGTGAGGTTGTGACTGAGCAATTTAAATTATTATATCTCTTCATGTTTAATGTGTATTTATGTGCACATTTTTTTTCATTTCATATAACTACATTTGAAGAACCTAGCTCAATAGGAGCATCAATAAACCATGATTTGAGTCTACTTCAAAAGAAGCAAAGCATCCCCCCCAAATATATATATCTATGCTAATAATAGAGGAATATGCAAATTTTCCAGGATGCTGTCACAGAAATGACCAAACAGCAGGCTGTGTGGGGCGACAAGGAAGGCAGGGGGGTTAGTAAGGGACAACCAAATGACCGAACAGCAGGCTACGTGGGCAACCAGGCCGACAGAAAGGTTAGTGGGGGACGACCAAATGACTGAACAAGCAGGCTGCGTGGGGCGAGCAGGCCAGCAGGGAGGTTAGTGAGGGATGACTAAATGACTGAACAGCAGGCTGCATGGGGTGACCAGGCCAGTGGTGGGGGGGGGGAGTTTGGGGTGACCAGTCCAGCAGGGGGGGCAGTTAGGGGCAACCATGTCAGTTGGGGGGGGCAGTTGGGGGCAACCAGGCCAGCAGGGGGTCAGTTAGGGGCGTTCAGGCTGGCAGGCAGAGGTGGTTAGGGGTAATCAGGTTGGCAAGGGGGACAATTAGGGGCAATCAGGCAGGCAGGTAGATGAGGAGTTAGAAACCAGCGGTCTTGGATTGTGAGAGGATGTCTGACTGCAGGTTTAGGCCCAATCCCCGGGATCGGGCCTAAACCGGCAGTCGGACATTCCCCGAGGGGTTCTGGATTGGAGAGGGTACAGGCTGGGCTAAGAATTTCATGCACCGGGCCTCTAATACACACACACACACACACACACACACACACACAAAGTAAATTAAACTTCAGGTAATTTAAATGCTATTTAGAAAGAGTGCATCATTAAGATCATCCATTCATTGTTAAATGAATGAGTTATTTTTATGGCAAAAGAACAGGGTGCCAAGGAACTACACAAAAGAGAACTTAGACTTGTCTGGTGTATCAGGGAAACTCCCTTAAAAGTTAAGTTTTCATCTGAGTCCTGAAGGATGAGTAGGAGGAATCCAAAAGAAGAGGAAGATGGAATACAGGCACAGGCAATAGATTATATTCCCATGACCTTCCATCCTTAAAAAAAATGTAATAAAGCCATATCTGTAGCCATTCAGAAATTTGTGTGCCACTGAAAACTAAAACCACAAGTATGAAAATATATGATTCTATTAAATACTATAATGTAAAATTGTAAATCTAATAATCTTAATGTGTAGGACACATGAGAATACAATAACTACTACAAGAACTGCAGAAATTATTTGACAAAGAAGAAAAAAAACACTTTTTTTTTCTGGTCCCTTGAAATGGCACTAATCAATTGGAGTTTATTTTCTGCACTTAGTCACATTTTCTACTCAAAGACTAAAAACTGTCCCTCAGGGACAAGAAAAAAATATGATAAGAGTACTACCTTTTCCCAGGGAAGGTATCTCCAGTGATTTCTAATGCTTACAAACCCCAGCTGTGACTGTGAGAATTCCAGTTGCCCTACATCTTCCCTGACAGTATTAATTCAAAAACAAGGATTTTTGCTTTTAATTTAGCCCATTTTGGTGGGTACAGAGAGGTATATCATTGAGATTTTTTTTTAAATATAATTTTATTTATTTCAGAGAGGGAGAGGGAGAGAGCGATAGAAACATCAATGATGAGAGAGAAGCATTGACTGGCTGCCTCCTGCATACCCCCTACTGGGGATCGAGTCCACAACCGGGGCATGTGCCCTTGACTGGAATCAAACCCAGACCCTTCAGTCAGCAGGCCGACTCTCTATCCACTGAACAAAACTGGCTAGGGCTATCACTGTGATTTTATGTTCTTGTCCCTAATTACTATCTACACCAGTGATGGTGAACCTATGACACGTGTGTCAGAGGGGACACGCGAACTCATTTTTTTGGTTGATTTTTCTTTGTTAAATGGCATTTAAATATATAAAATAAATATCAAAAATATAAGTCTTTGTTTTACTATGGTTGCAAATATCAAAAAATTTCTATATGTGACATGGCACCAGAGTTTAAGTTAGGATTTTTCAAAATGCTGACATGCTGAGCTCAAAAGGTTCGCCATCACTGATCTACACTAATAAAAGAGAAAGATGCAAATTGGTGTCACTCTGCTATGCCCACCAGCCAATCGGGATGAGTATGCAAATTAACCCAACAAAGATGGCGGTTAATTTGCATAATCAGGCACAGAGCAAAGACTGAAGACAGTGTAGAAGGAAGCCAAGCGCTGCAGAAGGGAGCAATGTGGTAGAGATGGGAGCAAAGCCAAGGCAGCGGAGACAGGAGGGAGCGAGGCAGTGGAGAAGAGAGCAAAGCCTGCCTTGGCTGCAGGACGCCCTATTCTTGCAGGAATAGGCCCAAGGAAGCCCTATTCTTACAAGAATCTTCCTGCAATGGGCCTGTAGTTTTTATATATTTATTGGACCTTAGGATATCCTCTTGGGAATTATCTGTTCATGTATTTTGCCTATTTAAAAATTATTCTGTCTATAATTTTGTTATTATTTTATAGGATCTTGTATATATTTTTATTCTTTTATGTAAGCACTGTGTGGCTTCTCTTCTCTCTTTTTAATTATGTCTTTCAATGATAAAAAATAATCCTCCACAAATTGGTAACGACTGATTAACCAGACTACATTAAAATAATACCATTTATAATTATATCCAAAACTTAAAATGCCTTGGAATAAATCTACTGAAATCTGTAAACAACTTATTCTGAGAAAACCAAAAACCACTATTGATAGAAATTTTAAAAGACCAAAATAAATGAAAGGATATGCCATGGTCATAATAACAAAGACTCACTGCTGTTAAGGTATCAATTCCCCCCAATTTATACATAAATTCAATGCAGTCCAAATTTTAAAATGCATAAGTTTTCTGTGTGAGACTGAAATCAACTGGTCATAAAAATTTTACGGATCTACAAAGAGCCAAGAATATTGAAGGTAATCTTGAAGAAATAGAGAGAAATTGATACTATATACCAAGACTTACTATAAAACTATTTAAGACAATGTATTGGCACAACAATAGACAACTAGATGAACGGAACAGAACAGTGAATCTGGAAACAGTGACATATACTGGTATCTTCAACCTTCATGTATGACAAAACTGAGCATCTGGGAAAAGAATGCCATGATCAACTGATGATCTGAATGAGTATACGCTGCTCCAAACTTTCCTTCCTTCCTGCTTAATAATATATTTTAGCAGTCTTTCCCTTATACACTTACACATCCAACTCATTTTTAATAGCTACATAATAGTTTATTGTGCAAATATATCTCAACCAACTCACCCATTCCCATCTTAATTGATGTGTAGCTTGTTTCCAGTTTTTTCTGTGGACACTTCTGTAAGTGTATCTGTAGTTGGACATCCTAGAAACACAATGTTGAATCCAAGAGTGTGTGAGTGTAAAGTTATTCACATATTTGCTTCCAAAGAGGCCACGGCTACATATACTCTTACCCAGAGCTTCTGAAAGTGCCCCAATTGTAACATAAATGACAGATGCTTCTATTTGTTCCACTTTCACTGCTCATGACTCACAAAGGACTTTGTGAACAAATTTAATCATATTAACTACTGATAAGTTAGAATGAAAGTAATGCTGACTCTGCAGATATTAAAGGGCTGGCAGAGCAAACAGGATGAACTAATGTGCGTACAAAAGTGGTCTCAGAGCTTGGGTAGTGAGAGCAGAGAAGCAGGCTTCTCTCAAAGCAGGCCAGGGACCAGCAGCCAGTCTTGGGCACAGTGGTGAAGGCTAACTCAAGGGACAATATGCTGACTGCAAGTAAAGGGCCTCATCTGATTAAATGACACCCGATTGCCAGAAATTGAGTACACTGTCATGTCATCAAGGAATTCTGTAGCATTGAACACCGTGTGGTATTTAAATAAATGGGTCATCTGCTGGGGTGCAGAAATCTCATTAAAGCTTTTCATTGGGTTGACATTTCTGTAACTGGTTCGGACTTCTTTGCACCCAAGCAATTGAGTTAGTGCTGCCCTCCTTGAAAAAAATGACTCCTTACTTTCAAATTAGACACATTCCTCTGCCATCTTTCAAGATTCATCTCAAGCCCCATTTTCTCCCTGAACATTTCCTCAAAACTCCATGCCATATTGGCAGGATTTTCCCTGCAGTTTAGGGTTACACTGTGTCAGTTTTGCAGTATTCTTCCCTTGTTTTGTGTCTAACTGCATCACACATACCCACCGTTTTCCCAAAATTTACTCTCAGGGAAGGACGCGATGGGAACCTATCTTGCACTTCCCTTGTACCAGGTACGTTGGTGTGACATTTAGTCATTGCAGCTACTCCCGAAGATATGTACTATTATCCTGGCTTTCAGATGAGAAAATGGAATTCCACGGACATTGTATGCCTTGCTTGTTCACACACGTGCTTAAGTGGCACCTTCAGATGCAAACTCAAGTTAATTGTATTATCAAGTCACTCGCCACAGGCTCTCTCCAGACACTGCTCAGCATGCTTTTTGGTTGTAGAAATGGTACTTAGTTCCTAGAGGCCTTTGAATCTGTGGTATCGGCACAACCACCACCACTAAAGTGGAAAGGTCCCGGGCCTCAGGGCCTGGAAACTACGGTCCAGTCCTGACCACACTGCTCTGAACAGAGTCTCTTCTCTTTTTGACTTAACATGCGAAACCCACCCAACTTCCACAATATGAAATCCATCTGTATATAGCACATTTAATGTGCAGTCTTTCAGAAGTAGTGTACAAAAGTATTCAAACTGGGCTTTAGAATAAAAAGAAATCTGGTTTTAAATCCAGTTATAGATTATTCTTGAGCCATCCTAATTTCAGCAAGTTATTTAATTTATCTTAGTAAAATGAGTTTAATAATCACTATGTCACTGGATCATTAAAAGGAGTGAAGGAGATTATATATGTAAATTCTTTAGCCTCTAGGGCAGTGATGGCGAACCTTTTGAGCTCGGCGTGTCAGCATTTTGAAAAACCCTAACTTAACTCTGGTGCCGTGTCACATATAGAAATTTTTTGATATTTGCAACCATAGTAAAACAAATATTTATATTTTTGATATTTATTTTATATATTTAAATGCCATTTAACAAAAATCAACCAAAAAAATGAGTTTGCCTGTCACCTCTGACACGCGTGTCATAGGTTCGCCATCACTGCTCTAGGAAATGGCTTTATAAAACTATCACTTATACTCAGACCCACTGGATTAATAGAAAATAGGCATTTATGCTATAGTACAGTAATCATTATGCATAAACACAGAAACTAATGAAATAAAATAATTGGGGGAAAGGGAAAATATTTAATTTCATTTAGTCTTGTGCCTGCCATTTAATAAGTCCAAGGTCAAAGTACTAATTAGGCTATGGTAGTAATTCATGGCTGTGCAGTAAAAATATTTTTGAAAACATACAAGAAAAAAAAGTCACCTTTTCCTGAACTGACTGGAAAATAAGTTTATCACATAAGATTATCTCAGTCACTAAGTTTTTGTTTTATCACAAAATTTAGCATAATGATGAGTAGCAAGAAACATTATGACTCAAGTCACAAAGGCACATACATTTCAAGAATCCTATATATTAGCTAAGATAATAAAAACACAAAATTGTCTTATTTTCTCACTTTTATCTATATTTAAGTAATGAAGATAAAGTTAGATCTAGAAACAATAGAACTGACTCAGGTGAAAATGGTGAACACCAAATCTATTTCTCTTCTGAGAATGTTTTTAAAATTCACCAGGAAAACACATTACTTTTAAATAAGGTCCCATGTCAATATGTGCTCTAACATTTCTACAGAGGTATGCAATTAAAGTTTGCAGAGCCTTTGTATGTGGACACATTTATAGGAGGGAATCCTATACTAATAAAAGACAAACATGCAAATTGACCATACTTCTGCTATGCCTTAAGCCACACCCACCAGCCAATCAGAGCGACTATATGCAAATTAACCCAACCAAGATGGCGGTCGGCGGCCACAGAGCTGGAGCGAGCAGGAGGCTTGCTTGCTCCAGTGATGGAGGAAGCCAAGGTACCCCGCCTGCCATGGCCCAGCTCTGAGCTCCACTGAAAGCAACGAAGTTTCAATTATGGAAGGTAAACAAACCCCAGATACCTGCTTTCAGCCAGCCGTGGCCATGGAGCTGGAGTGAGCAGGAGTGGGTTGCCCCTGGCGATGGAGGAAGCCAAGCTTACCACAGGCCTCTGCTAAAGGCAACGAAGTTTCAATTATAGAAGGTAAATAAATCCCAGAATAAAAAAGAAAAAAGGAGAGGCTGGGAGCTTATGTCGCCAGGGTGCTTGGCCAGCTGAAAACGGCCCTCAGCCCCTCACCCAGACTGGCCAGGCACCCTAGTGAGGACCCCCCACCATAAAGGGGGTGTGGCCAGCCTGAAAACAGCCATCAGCCCCTCACCCAGGCTGGCCAAACAGCCATGGGGTGAGGGTTCCCACTGGGGTGGACATCCTCTGAGGGGTCCCACACTGCAAGAGGGCATAGGACGGGCTGAGGGACCCCCTGAGTGCACAAATTTTTGTGCACCGAGCCTCTAGTCTATCTAATCTAATAAAAGACAAACATGGTAATTAACCATACCTCTGACACGTTTCCCATTGGCTAATCAGGGCGATATGCAAATTAACTGCCAACCAAGATGGCGGCCAGCAGCCAGGCAGCTGAAGCGAACATGAGGCTTGCTTGCTCCAGTGATGGAGGAAGCCAAGGTTCCCCGCCTGCCGTGACCCAGCTCTGAGCTGCACTATAAGAAACAATGTTGCAATTATAGAAGCTAAACAAACCCCAGAAACCTGCTTTCAGCCAGCCGGGCCTCAGCAAGCAGGACTGCAACAGTGTTTCAATTATAGAAGCCAAACAAACCCAGATACCTGCTTTCAGCAGCCGAAGCCTCAAGCTGGAGCTGGGCCTCAGAGATAAAGCTGGCTCTCAGCTTCAATGACAGCCACAGAAGGTAAATAAATCCCAGAATTAAAAAAAAAGAAAGAAAGGAGAGGTTGGGAGCTTCGGTCGCCCGCCAGCCTGAAAACGGCCCTCAGCCACTCACTCAGACTGGCCAGGCACCCCAGTGGGGACCCCCACTCTGAAGGGGGTGCGGACAGCCTGAAAACAGCCCTCAGCCCCTCATCCAGGCTGGCCAGGCACCCCAGTGGGGACACCCACCCTGAAGGTGTGCAGGCAGCCTGAAAACAGCCCTCAGCCCCTCATCCAGGCTGGCCAGGCATCCCAGTGGGGACACCCACTTTAAAGGGGGTGTGGGCAGCCTGAATACAGCCCTCAGCCCCTGACCCAGGCTGGCCAGGCACCTCAGTGGGGACCCCCACCCTGATCTGGGAGACTATTCAGGGCAAACCAGCCAGCCCCCACCCGTGCACCAGACCTCTATCCTATATAGTAAAAGGATAATATGCAAACTGACCCTAACAGCAGAAAGACTGGGAATGACTGGTCACTATGACACACACTGACCACCAGGGGGCAGACACTCAACGCAGGAGTTGCCCTCTGGTGGTCAGTGAGCTCCCACATGGAGCTCAGCCACAAGCCAGGCTGATGGCTGCCAGTACAGCAGTGGTGGTAGGAGCCTCTCCTGCCTCCTCAGCAGCGCTAAAGATGTCCGACTACAGCTTAGGTCTGCTCCCCGCTGGCAAGTGGACATCCCCTGAGGGCTGCCGGGCTGCCAGAGGAATGTTTGATTGCCAGCTTAGGCCCAATCCCCTGGGGAGCAGGCCTCAGCCAGCAGATGGTCATCCCCCGAGGGGTCCCAGACTGTGAGAGGGCACAGGCTGGGCTGGGGGACCGCGCCCCCCCCACCCCGCAAGTGCACAAATTTTTGTTTACCGGGCCTCTAGTATCCTATCTAATAAAAGAGAAACATGGTAAAAGTCGAAACAAGGGTACGACTGCTACCCTTCTCATTGGCTAATCAGGGAGATATGCAAATTAACTGCCAGCCAAGATGGCGGCCGGCAGCCAGGCAGCTGGAAGCGAACATGAGGCTTGCTTGCTTCAGTGACGGAGGATTCCAACATTCCCTGCCTGCCTTGCCAGCCTCTGAGCTTGCAGTTTGAAACATTGTAACAAATATAGAGGCCAAACAAAACCCCAGAAACCTGCTTTCAGCCGGCTGGGATCTCAGAGCTGGAGTTGAAACAGTGTTTCGATTATAGAACCCAAAAAAACCAGATACCTGCTTTCAGCAGTGGAGGCCTCAGAGCTGGAGCCAGAGCTAAAGATGGCCCAGAATAAAAAAGAAAAAGAAAAAAAGGAGCGGTTGGAAGCTTCAGTCATCCGCCAGCCTGAAAACAGCCCTCAGCCCCTCACCCAGACTGGCCAGGCACCCCAGTGGGGACCCCCACCCTGAAGGGTGTGTGACCAGTTGCAAACAGCCATCATCCCCTCACCCAGGATGGCCAGGCACCCCAGTGGGGACCTCCATCCTGATCCAGGACACCCTTCAGGGCAAACCAGCCAGCCCCACCCATGCACCAGGCCTCTATCTTATATAGTTAAAGGGTAATATGCCTCCCAGAACTGGGGTCAGCGGAGTCACGAGGCCTCCCAGCACCCGGATCAGTGGAGCCGAGAGGCCTCCTGGCACCGGGATCAGCATGACAGGGGGCAGCGCCCAAAACCCCTGATTACCCTGCAGCTCTGTGTGAGACAGGGGGCGGGGCCACAACCTCCCTATCCGACCTGCTCTGTTCGTGACAGGGGAAGGCGCCCCAACCCCCTGATCGGCCCTGCTCTGTGTGTGACAGGGTAGAGCCATAACCTCCCCATCGGCCCTGCCCTGAGTGTGAGAGTGGTGGCACCCCAACCCCCTGATCCGCCGTGCTCTGTGTGTGACAGGGGGCGGTGCCCCAACTCCCCTATCGGCCCTACTCTGTGAGTGACAGGGGGGAGCTCCCCAACCCCCTGATTGGCCCTGCTCTGTAGTGACAGGGGGCAGTGCCCCAACCCCCTGATTGGCCCTGCTCTGTGCGTGACAGGGGGTGGCGCCGCAACCTCCCCATCGACCCTGCCTTGAGTGTGACAGGGGATGGTGCCCCAACCCCCCAATCGGTCCTACCCTGCGCATGACTGAGGGTGGCATCGCAACCTCCCAATCTGCCCTGCTCTGTGCATGACAGGGGAAGGAGCCCCAACTCCCCAATCGGCCCTGCTACGAGCCCGACCAGGGACTGCACCTAGGGATTGGGCATGCCCTCTGCCACCCGGGAGCAGGCCTAAGCCAGCAGGTCGTTATCTCCCGAGGGGTCCCAGACTGCGAGAGGGCACAGGCCGGGCTGAGGGACCCCCCCTTCTCCCCCGAGTGCTGGGCCTCTAGTATATATATAAAAGCCTAAGGGACCGTTTGACCTTTAGACTGGTAGCTATGATGCACACTGGCCACTAGGGGGCAGATGCTCCATGCACAGGCATGGAAACATGGAACAGACTGATGAATCTGAGAGGGAATTGGGGAGGGCGGGAAGAGATTAACCAAAGGTCTTATATACATACTAGAGGCCCGGTGCATTGATTCATACAATGGTGGGGTCTTTCTGCTGGCCTGCTGGGATCAGGCCGAAACCGGCAGTCCAACATCCCCCAGGTGTCCTGGATTGTGAAAGGGCACAGGCCAGGCCCGGGGACCCCACCTGTGCACGAATCCATGCACTGGGCCTCTATAGTTATAACTATATACCTATATAAATATGTATATTGCATTTCCTTTTTATTGTTGACACTACTACAGATGCCCCCTATTTTCCCCTTTTACCCCCCTCTACCCAGCCCCCAGCACCCTCCCACTCCTGGATTTCACCATACTATTGTCTATGTCCATGGTCTGTGCATATGTGTTCTTTGGTTATTCTCTTCACCTTTTATCCAGTCCCTCCCACCCAACTCCCCTCTGATAGCTGTCAGTCTGTTCCATGCACCCATGACTCTGGTTCTATTTTGTCTGTCAGTTTATTTCATTCCTTAGATTCCACATATAAGTGACTTTTTAAAGTTCTCTTATATGAAAAGTATCGAAAGGATGCATATACAACTGAGTCAAGCTTCACACCAAAATCTTGTACACTTCTTGGAAAGAACCTTGCTTGAATGCTGGCCAATCCAGTCAAGCACAGCTATTTTAGAAAGAAAAAAAAATGGACAGCAGGAGTTAAATTTGATATTCATTAACATTAAGGGAAATTTCTTGCCCCATTTAACTAATTTCTTAGTTGGTACATTGTGAGAAACAAATATTAGTTGTTAAAATCTATTACACCTGCTTTAAATTGCATCTCCCTTTAGCCTGAGGCTCAATAGTTGGTTGAATTGAATTTGAGTAGCCAGGGGCTGTTAATGGGTAGGCTTTTCTATTTACTCTCTTAATTATTCTCTATCTAAATTATCACTGATGATGAAATCTATGTGCACTACATTCAACATAATCAGAAGGACTAAATAATTTTTCCTCTTCAGGATAATGATATGGAACTAAAGGCTCATAAAAATCTTTAGGAATAGTTTTTTGTTGTTGCTATTGTTTTTATAATATGGCACATTTAAACCCAACTGATTGTTTTAATGTGTGCTGATTGACTATCACAGTATATTTCTAGCAACAGGGTGCCCTTCTAAACCTTTAAAATGAAAATTGTTCTGTACTGAGTACAGATTTATAATTAATGTGTTATGTGTATGACATGACATTGATATGTCAATTTTAATTAGTTACAGAGTTTATGTTATAGTAACTACAGTAAAATGCAAACAATGAATTGGAAAGCAAAATCTATACCAATCATTTCCAGCAGAGGTCTCTAGAGAGCAACTAAAGTTATGGAAATAAGGTATATATGTTTAGTAATTTAAACACAAAATTTAACTCTTCAGCTCTAGAGCCCTTTCTTTTCACCCACGTCCCCTTTCTCTTTTGATGTCTGTGCTCCTTCATCAGATAAAAGGCTGTCTCAAAAACTGATCAGAAGTAGACACAAGAGACCAGGTTAATCCCAAGTGCACGGTGTAATGTGTCACAAAACAGACAATGTAATTATCTCAGCAGCCTGTTTAACCAGCTAATTCGGCAGCTTTGCATACCAGAGGTGAGCTCATCTGTTCACTATATTACCAGCCAGGCCGTTTTTCACCAAGATCACTACAGTTTTACAAAGGCTTGTAAAAGCCTGAGGACTATTTCTTTGAATGTGGTATAACAGCTTTTTGCAATCTTTTATTTTTAGGGAAGGAACAGACTAACAAAGAGAAGAAAATGGAGATCAGTGTTGCTCAGTATCAAAAAATGCAGTCCATGACACAAATCTCCGTGTGCTCATCTAAAATGAAATACTCTCTCTTTACTGGGCATCCCTAGAGAAATGCTACATGATTTAACAGAAATGTGATTTTGATGGCAAAGACATATAAATCTGGTTATGCTTTTCTTAGAAGTAAATTTATTGGTCCCACATGCATTCCCCATTTTGTTAATACTAGTGCTGCTTGGAGTAATCGGTGTGAGCTTTAGAGTCCCATTGACCTGGACTTGAGTCCTGGTTCTTTGACTTTTTCATCTCCTGATCTTGAGCAAGTTAGTCCCACAGTTTCCTAACCTTTAAAATGTGAATAATACCTGCATATTGCATGGTTACTGAGGGATGTTAATCATATATCAGGGAAATACTTACCAGAAAGAGATAGATAAGTAAATAGTAACTATTTTATTACATGATGTACACACATATGTTACACACAACATTTATATACAGGCACATATATGCATGCATTAGATATCCCTTTAACACTTGAACAACGTGCTAAAGGGGTTGGGATGCCAACTCCCACAGAGTTGAAAATCCATGTATAACTTTGATTCCCCCAAAACTTAACTACAGTTGCCCCACGGATATCTAAACCTGTGGATGCTCAAGTTCCCCATATACTAGTAAAATGACATGGATCAATGCATACAGTCAGCCCTCCACATCCACAGACTCCCAACCACAAATGAAAAACAGTACAGGTATTTATTGAAAAAAAATCTGCTGCATTGGCCGATGAAGTTCAAACCCATTGTTCAGAGTCAACTGATCAGGGCCAATCTGGGTTGTGGGAGGTTGGTTGGGGGGAAGGACCAAGGGAGGTTGGCTGGCAGGGGGAGTGGCTGTGGGAGGGGTCGTGGGAGGTTGGTTGTGGGAGTGCACTGACCACCAGGGGGCAGCTCCTGTGTTGAGCGTCTGCCCCTTGGTGGTTAGTGGGCATCATAGCGACCAGTCGAACCGTGTCTGCTTAGGCTTTTATATATATAGATTAGTTAACAATATTGACAACATTTTAGAGTGATGTGTTTTGCTGTTCATTATTTTCAACAAACTGAACTTTCACATCAGAGGACAGTAAATTCTGTGTCTAACAGCTTAGATGTAGGTTATACTTTTGATATCATGTTTCATTTGACATAGTTAAATGACAACAGTGGCATGAGAGCCAAAGTCTTAAACAATAATTAAAATGGTCTTAAAGGTGAGGCAGAGATTTTTTAAAAAAAGGTTCTGATTTATAGTAAAGTCTGTGCAAGTGCCTATTACTACACTAACATGATGAGAAAACTCCAATAGGTTATTACAAGTGAGGTGTGAAATGCCCAAGGAGATGACATGAGAAATCTCCATAGACAGGGAGGTGTTTAGGAAATAGATGTAAGAGCCAGCCAAGCACCATCTTTCAAAGTCTCCTGGCATAAAGTCTCAGATCTTCAGCAACAAGTTCAAAATCAAGGGGGAAAGGAACCAGGAAGTCTCCCTGCCTTTGGCTTCCATTTGATTCTCCATAGAGACTTTTCTCCACACATCCACTGAAATAAAAACTGGGTTATACAGTTCCCATACCCTAAATTCTCTTGCAAATCCTATTATGACTGTACCATCTACCTCCCCCCAAGTCATTTCCAACCACTCTTATTTCAAACCACTTGACTGAGACCATATTGGCCTCGTTGCCATTTTCATTTACAACAGCCTGGGGCATTTTTACCTACTGTTAACTGTCAGTACGTCTCTCCCTTCTGGCTTTTGCAAGGCTTCCTTCTCTACTCCACTTCCCCAAGCCCCTGCTCAAACATCACCTCCTTACAAAGGCCTTCACTGGCTGCCCTTTCTAAAACAGCAACTCTAGGCATTCTCTGCATTTTAACGCTATTTTACTTTTATTCATAGCACATACCCAGACCTCAGTTTACATTATTTATTTGCTTATGTTACTTACCATCTCTCACCCCACTGGAATATTAGCCCAGTGAAACAAGTAATTTATTTCATTCATTGGTCTATCCCCAATGCCCAGAAAGGTGGCTAGCGCACCCATAGGGATCCCATTGCAAAGTATTGCTACTGATTGAACTTTCCCAAGCTCTTCCCCACGTGATGGGTGCAGAAACTTGACACAGGGGCAAGGAGGGGGTGTTGCTGAAGAACCTGAAGCCTGAGGCCGCATGCACTTCAGTGCTTGCTAGGCAACTGGAAGGAGAGAGGCATCGCCAGGAATCCTTGGCTTGGACCTCTTCTTGTGTTGTACTCTTTGGCTTCACTCACCACCTGAGCTTTACCAAATGGAACTGTTTTCTAAAGCAGCTTGGAAATTAGCAGATCACATTGGAAAAGACAAAACGGCAGGCGAGCTTTTGGAGGTGTCGGCGCTCTTGGGTGCGTCAAACATTACAGCTGCCTGGGAACCTGTGGTCCCCCACAGTTCTCATCGGGGCCTTCACTGTGAAGTTATTTATTGAATTTCTTTGAAGTAGCTGAATGTGTTTCCACCACATTTTGTTCATTCTTAGTTTCATGTTGCACAGTAATCATGAATTTCCATGTTCTACTGCTGTCATTAATCTGTCAGCTCCCTAAGCTGGGCAGGGCCTAGATCTTACTTCAACTTTGATGATGGTGTCTGGCACACCGTGGCATCTGAGAAAAAAGTGGTCTAGTAAACAAAATTTTTACAAATGAACAAAAGGGCCAAATAGTAAAGCTACTGAAGTATTTTTCAAATTGAGATTCATAGCATATTTCCAAAAGTAATTAAACATGTCAAGGTAATATGTCTGTGATATGAAAAATGATCTAGCAACAATATCTTTCTCAACCATCAATGAAAAGTACCAGACACCGATTTTTATCTCTAGAATTCTCAACATACCCCTTGCAGGGTTCCATTATTATCATTCTTCACTTGCAGGTGGGGAAACTGAGACAAAAAACTCTTAAGCATCTTGCCCAGAATCACACAGCTAATATGTGACAGGATTTGTATCCTAACAGTATTAATAGATCTCTTTTGGAGTTTTTCAATATCTGCTTTTCAGGCTGATATTCTGCTATTTCAAATATTACTTTCCCCATATCCTTTTATACTTAATAGCCAATTTCTACTTCTCTCTTCTAACAATCAAGTTAATATCACTAAATTTAAAAATTAAATGTTGCAAAACTTCAGTAAGTTTTGAATATCAAACTCTTAAAATGTTCTTAATAATAAATGTGTATCCCCTCAAAAGGGAGTGAGATGGGTTAGCAAAGGCTAATGTTGTCCTTGGGGTGGTAGAATTAAATTTCATAAGCGTCTCCTAAGCCTATTTAACAAAGAAAAAAATGCTGCCATCTTTTTGTAAAACCTGCATTTCAAGGCGCTTCTATGATTTATGAATTTCTCTCACATCTCAAACGAGTGATATATAGCTGGAGTCTAATTCATTCCAACTCATCACATGTATTTTGGAACTCCATATCACCTTTCAAAATCGATAGGCAGTTAATACTACTGAGAAGATGTATTTAGGTTTGAAAGAAGATAAAAATTAGATTGTGAGTTATTCTTTGTATGGGATCCTGTTAACGTATTTTCATACACTGTCAGGTCAAACACCTTAACTTGTTTTCTAGATTCACTGTCCAATATCTTCAACTCTTCTATAATTTACTCTTACACTGAACTGCTGGGCAGTATTAATTTGCATGTATTAAAAAGGATCATTAGTTTATTAATAAATATCTCTGGCAAAGATAAAATATTATATAATTAGTAACTATGTGTACCAAATTAATAGTTTATTCTTCAGAACCTTCATTTTAAAATTTTCTTAAATTTTATTTTGTTATATCATTTATATAGTTCTGTTCATAAAGTTCGTCATTTTGAGCTCTCTCTCCTTTAGTCACATGTTTATTTGTTCATTTACTCAACAATTATTTACTAAATGCCTATTATAATGGGCTCTATGATTGCCTATTAGACTGGCACACTGTAGCACCCGAGAAGAGAAAATAGTTCTCTGGAAAAACAAAAATATAAAAAAATGAATAAAAGGTGGGAAAATGGTAAAGAAAAACAGACACAAAGAGTAGAAACCACATCTTTGAATGCCATTATTATTATAAAATTAAATGAATAGTCACAATCTCTTGGCATATGTTACATACAGGGCCAGGTCCTATGATTGAGGGAAGTGATGCAACTCTTGCCCTCACATCCTGCGGGGCTAGTCTTCATATTCTGGCCTGGCCTTCCTCACCTCCCTGGTGACTCAGCAGTAAAGTGACAGGAGACTTGGGGATGGAATTGGTTTGGGGAATGGAGTGTTGGAAAGAGAGAAAGGCCAGAGTTGTTCTATAGCCTAAAGAAAAGAAGGCATAACTTGCCAAATATATACCATATTTACCTTATGTTGATAGTTTTCCCCTCCCAAATATGTGAGCGTCTCTGTATATAATTTCTACTCTTTCAGAAATCAGTTATAATTTGTTAACTAAATAGTAATTATTTACTCTATAGTAACAAAAATCTTTGTCTGGCTACATTTTTTTTCAAGTAATTTGTCATACAAGAAAATGTTAAATGCTGCCATCTGCCAAATCATATGTCTATTGTCTAACCTATTGGTGGGCTCAGAAATTGGCAGATAAGGAGAGTAAGAGAAAAGAAATCGTTGATCCAGTTCTGCACCACAGTTAGAGTGAAGAATGCAGATGTTTGTCCTCATCCTTGTCAGCACTGCTGCTGCCAAGTGGGTTGGATTGCCTTATTTCCTCCTCAACCCTATGTTGACTCGTCATGAACTACATACCATACAAGGGCTAACTGTGAAGTTGTAGGTGAGAAACGTATGAAAAACATATCTATAAAAGCACAGCATATTATAATTAAGACAGTTTCCACAGCCTTGAAATCCTCGAAAGGCCCCAGGCTTGGTTTGGTTTGGTGCCAGAATATATCAGGTTGACAGCCAACAATCATTGCTTATTTTATTTTTTTTTTAAGTAAAGAGAAGCCTTTTGGCATACTCCTCCTGCATGTTACATCACCATACTACCGCAGAACTCTGATGAGTTTCCATTGATTTAAGTCAGCACTCAATACAAAATGATAGATGCTGGGCTGACGTGTGAGGACAGGACCGTCAGTTTTACCTTGGCAGACAGGTGCATTGTGCGGATGAATGAACAGAGAGGATCTGGACTTCAGAAGGAAATGGGACCGAGGGCAATCAGGAGGGGTAGTCAGAGAGAAAAATTCTAGTAAAACAAGGGCAAGAACAACTGTTTTTTACGGTTGGAGAAAGGAGCATATTCATTGCCTCGTTGCCTAAATGGCTGGAGCCAGTAGAAGAAAACAGATTAAAGACATAATTGAAAAAGCAGAGTGCCCGGTGTGTTTTTAAGCCACCTATGTGTTCAGCTATCACCTAGATTGCTGGACTAATTCTTTGTCCAAAGAAAATGTCATAAGCTCTAGGCTAGCATTTGAGACTTAAGTCACCGTTGTTGATTTCTGCTACTTTCTGACTTGATTATAGCTCCTAATTCCTGGATTCTGGCTTTATCCTTGGGTTCAAGCCCTGAACTTGAGCCCCCACTCACACAAATCATTCTCCCATTCTATGTTCCCACCTTGATTAATTTCCAAGGATCATTGATCTTCTCTGCAAAAATGAGACTTTCACCTCTTGCTCCACTTTCTTCTCAGGTGTGGTGTATACGCTTTGTACTGCCTGTCTCACAGCCTTCTTCCTGGTAAATATAACCCTAATTCCGCACAAGGGGCAAGTGACCATGTATCAAGGGAGTCTCAGCCCTTTCCCACCCCAGGAAGGGGAATTTTATTTAGTCACAGCTAGTTACGGAAATTCTATGCCCTGGAAAGTAATGTGTCTTTAAAAGGGATATGTCAAAATTCTCATTTTCTCCTGGTCCCCTAGAAAAGCAGCAGCCCTGGAAGAAGGATTTCAACTTTTTCTACTTGACATGGCTGTGTCTCCACAGAATGCCCGGGATGTGGACACATCTAGTGACCATGAAAGCAGAAGACAGGACTGTTAAGCAAGAAGGGGGAGGAACCTGGGCCAGTGGAATGCTGCTCAGCCCCAGAATTCCCTACCTTCAGTCTTCATGTCATATGAGATCATTTGTTTACTTCGATGCTTTATTGAGCTTCCTGTTTCTTTAAACACAAAGTATTCTAAGTGACATGGTGCAGAAATAAAGGCTAAGAAAAGCTGACTTGCTGAAGTCATGCTACATATCAGATCTGTATATGTATTATTTGAGTTCATTTTTTAAATATCAGAAATAGTAGCTAATGTTTACTGAACACAGACCAGTGATGGTGAACCTATGACACGCGTGTCAGAGGTGACATGTGAACTCATTTTTTTGGTTGATTTTTCTTTGTTAAATGGCATTTAAATATATAAAATATACAAAAATATAAATCTTTGTTTTACTATGGTTTCAAATATCAAAAAATTTCTATATGTGACACGGCATCAGAGTTAAGTTAGGGTTTTTCAAAATGCTGACACGCCGAGCTCAAAAGGTTCGCCATCACTGACATAGACTATATGCCAAAGTTTCCAACATGAACAAACTCATTTAATTCTAACCATAGCACTATAATGTAGGCACTGTTACCACCATTTACCAACACCTTATTTATAGATTATTAGAATAATATTGATCCTATAGGACAATTAAGAGAATGCATGAAACCATTATTCTTTTTAAAATTTTTTAAAATTGGCTTCAGAGAAGAAGGGAGAGGGAGAGACAGAAACATCAATGATGAGAGGGAATCATTGATTGGCTGCCTCCTGCACACTTCCTACAGGGGACTGAGCAGAAACCTGGGCATGTGCCCTGACTGGGAATCCAACTGTGACCTCCTGGTTCATGGGTTGACACTCAACAACTGAGCCACACCGGCCAGGCTAAAACAATTATTGTTTTTTAAAATATATTTTTATTGAGTTCAGAGAGGAAGGGAGAGGGAGAGAGAGATAGAAACATCAATGATGAGAGATAATCATTGATTGACTGTCTTCTGCATGCCCCACACTGGGGATCAAGCCTGCAACCTGGCATGTGCCCTTAACCAGAATCGAACTTGGGACCCTTCATTCCGCAGGCTGATGCTCTATCCACTGAGCCAAATCAGCTAAGGCTGAAACAATTATTCCTTATGGTGTCTGTATAAAAGCCTTCCAGAGCCAGTTACTTATTATTAAACTTCAGTAAATTCGTACCACAGAAAACCTCTGTTATTTGATTTAATTTTTATAACAATCCTGTGGGGGTCACATTTGATCCCCATTTAAAGACAGGTAGACTCAGAAGCCCGCATTTCCCCCCTGAAGTTGAAAGACACTAAAGCCTGACACCAAATTCTGATATGCATCATTGAGTGTCGCTTCCCTACTTCCATGACACCAGTTTCCTAGACTTCACTTTTTCCTTATGAATACAAAAGTGCAACAGTAGAGCATGGGGCTATGAGCACAGACTGAAAATAAGACAAGACTGTTCAAACCCTAGTGCATTTGTTAGCTGGGTAAACTAAGACAGGTTACTCAGGTAGTAGATATTTTATTATTATCTGTAAAAGACAAAAGCGCTTACCCCAAAGATTGTTGAAAGCATTAAATTAGATGAGCGCTTTTCAACCAGTGTGCCACAAGAACAAGCAATACCTGACTATTTAGTCAAAGGCACTGAACTCTTTTCCCTTAGATGGTCAAATAAAACATAAAAAATGACAACAGCTAACACAATAACAGCCCTCCACTGTGAATGAATCAAAATTATATCTATTTTTGTCAGATTAGCAAAAAATATATATTTTTGGTGTGCTGCAGAATTTTAGTAATTAGTTTATGTGTTCCATGAGATGAAAAAGGTTGAAAGTCGTGGAATAAGGTAATACTTGTATAACGTATTGCAAATGTCAATACCAATTCAGATATGTAAAATGTATATCCTTTTTTAATTTTGAAGCAATGTCAATTTTATTGGTTTCTTTTCTTTATTGTTGACAGTAGTACAGATGTCGCTTTTTGTTGTTGTTCCTTTTTCCCATTAACTGCTCCCCCACCCAAGTCTTTGCCACACTACTGTCTGTGTCCATGAGCTATGCATATATGCATATAAGTTCCCTGGTTACTCTCCACCCCCCAAACCCGCAACTCCTACCTTCCCTCTAAAATCCATCAGTCTGTTCCATGGTTCTATGTCTCTGGATCTATTTTGTTCACCAGTTTATTATGTTCATTAGATTCCACATATGAGTAAGATCATGTGATACTTGTCTTTCTGTGACTGGCTTATTTTGCTTAGCATAATACTCTCCAGGTCCATTCATGCTGTTGCAAATGGTAAGGATATATCCTTTTTTTTAAATATATTTTTTTATTGATTTTTTACACAGAGGAAGGGAGAGAGAGAGTTAGAAACATCTATGAGAGAGAAACATCGATCAGCCACCTCCTGCACATCTCCTACCGCAACCCAGGTACATGCCCTTGACCAGAATCGAACCTGGGACCTTTCAGTCCGCAGGCCGACGCTCTATCCACTGAGCCAAACCGGTTTTGGCAAGAATATATCTCTATTTGCATTGAAACTGCTGCAGCAAAATACACAGTCCATTTATTAAAATTGCATCATAAAATTTTAGGAATGTGAGAGACTGCAGAGAGGAAATTTTATGATATCCTTCTATCAAGAGGTAAATTTTATCTAATTAAAAAACTAGCAGAGGGCAAACTATAAAATGACCCTATGAGTTACCTTTAAAAAGCTAAATACAATGAACTGATATCACTGTTATGATAATGATCATTTGAAATTAATGACCAGTTAACTGAACATTGCACCACAGTGACATGGAGGAAGAAAGAAGAGCACATACAGTTAAAATTTCAGAACATGGTAATCTTCACTGCATGTTCTCACACCTGGCTGACAACTGTGCAGTGTGGCATAGTTGAAAGAACGCTGAACTTGGAATCAAAGATGTAGCTGGGATCAAGCCCCTTCTCCATTATTTATGAGGTCTGTAACTTTGTACAAGTCCTTTACTACTCTAAATCTCAGCTTCCTTATTTTTAAAATAGGGGTGGTGATTTAGCCTTTTGCTTACAGGATGCTTCTAATAAAGTATATGCAGAATACTTTTATACATTGAAATGTGCAGTCTACTTGTAAGAAAATAATAAAAATTTCAGTAAAAACAAATGGTGAAAACTTCAGACTCTGCATTCTGTAGCATGTTAAGTTCTCTCCCCATCCCCCGCCGCCCCCGGGGATATTTATTCATTACTTATTCTGAACCGTCAGCAGCCTTTCCGAAACCTCACGGTACTAACACAGCACCGTGCCATGGATGTTGCAGATTCAACTAGAGCCTTTTGATGATGATGATCTTTGAAGGTTTCCCATCTATAGAGCTGCCCCCACGTTGCTCTATCTGGTTGATAGAATCACGCTACAGGTGTAGCATGTGATAGCTGGTTTGAGTCAAGGTTGGAAATCACTCAATCAAGAAACCACTCAATCACTGTCTAGAAAACAAATGGATTAGAGAAGAAAAACCAAGATGACTCAGACCCAATTCTGAAAGTGTTTTTAATGGGCCATTGATTTAGCCTCTACTGAATATTTACTAAAAATAAAAAAATAATAATGTTGGCAATATTCTTTGTGCAGTGTCTTCCAGACAGCTGTGACATCTGAAAAACACTTGGAACACTGCCTACAAAAATTACATCAATAATAAGCTTCATCCTTATCTATGATTATTTTTCTCATTCCAAAACACATTGAATAAAATGGAGCTATTTTTCCCCCCAGGAATGTTCAGAAAGCTCTAGAAATTGGTAAATTGGACTCCACCACTCACTAATATACTATGGCAATTTTCAGTTTGTATAAAAGTCCAGAATCCTTTTTCCCTATAGAAACTATGTTTTAAATACTGGTTAGCTTTTCAGACTGGCCTACTGATTTTAGAGAAAGAGGAGGGAAGAGAAAGAGAGAGAGAAACATCTATGTGAGAGAGAAACAGTGATCAGTTACCTTCCACATACACCCAGACTGGGGATCAAACTTACAACTTGGGTATGCACCCTGACCTGGAATAGCTCACAGGACCCTCAGTTCATAGGACAACACTCCAACCAACTGAGCCACACTGGCCAGGGCTGGCACAGTCTTTTTCACATCATAAGCACTTTCATCATTATGGGTGGCAACAATGTTTACATAGACTACACATCTAAACCTTGGCTTCTCATTTCATGACCTAATCCCCAGTAACCTCCTACTTAACTCTGCTATGCTTCTCACTTTATATATCCTCCCTCTAAGCAATCTCCTCCTGTCACATAGCTCTAAGTATTGTCTATATTACATTCCTACCAAAACTGTATCTATCTCCAACCAAACTCATACCACCTTGAGCTCCAGATTTATACCTAACTCCTACGGGATATCTATCTCTATTTGAATGTCTTCTAAACTCAATGAACTCAAAACTGAATTCTTTATATGCATCTATCTTCAAACCCCTTTCTCTTCCTCCATTACACAATATTTCAAAATCGGTACCACTATCTATCCAGTTGCCAAAGGAGTCTTTATTTCCTATTTGCTCATTCTCTAAGTTAAATCAATCATCAAGTCACCACCTCCTAAATATATCTCAAACCTCTTCCTTCTTTCATCCTCATGCCACTATCCTAAATCAAACAATTGTACTTCCTTTCCTGATATAGCAACATCATTCTGATGGGTTCCCCTTTCTCTAGCCTTTGTTTTAATACAGTTTCACATGGCTTGGCAGCAGGAGACATCTTCCAAAAATGCAAATCTCTTCATGTACCCTGTTAATATCCCTTGATAGACTTAGCACTTCTTCCCTGATGTGAAATGAAATTTGGCGGGGGGAGCAGGGGGGGAGGTTCAGTTAATGTTCCCAAATGTTATTTTTCTGGGTATAGAACACAAAAGGAATCTGGATGCCTGTATGAAACTATCATTTACTTCAGGCTAAAGTTGTAGTTACTGGTAAACATTAAAGAGTCTATGAGGGTGGTGTAGAAATTTGGGAGCCACACGTCCACACTATTCTACTGACCTCCCCACCTTCCTCATGGCCAGCCTCAGGAATTTTAGCTCTTTTGAGATTTGTGTCCTCTTTCCCTTTAACGAATAATTTTTATGCCTTCTCTAGCTCATTCTCAGGGTTCTGCTTCTTCTTGTGCAAGTGGACCATCATGTTGTGGACTTTTCTGCTGGGTGGGGATGGAGAATAGATACAAGGAAGGTTGACTCTCCTCAGGGTGTGCTCTCCTTGGGTGGCATCTGCAAGTCCATCAGTATTTTCACATTGCTTTGCAGTTTTCTTTTCTTTTTTTATTTATTATTGTTTTAAAATATATTTTTATTGATTTTAGAGAGGAAGTGAGAGGGATAGAGAGATAGAAACATCAATGATGAGAGAGAATCACTGATTGGCTGCCTCCTACATGCCCCCTGCTGGGGATCAAGCCTGCAACCCAGGCATGTACCCTTGGCCAGAATCGAACTTGGGACCCTTCAGTCTGCAGGCCAACACTCTATCCACTGAGCCCAACCACCTAGGGCTTAGCAGTTTTATCATCTCTTGTTATATTAAAAGAGTTTCTATCTCTCTTTTGTCCTACGTAAAATAGGCTTGACTGCAGAAACAGGAAGAGAAAAAGTTGTTTTTTAAATGTAATCATGTTTCTATAGTTTAGAATTTCCTTTGGTATAATTATTAAGGTATACATTTTCTGTCTGTCTCTCCCATGCTCCTACTGACAGCTGATGCTTGCAGCAGCCGTCGGTTTCCCCTTCCATGTCCAGTCAGCACTCACTATTTCTGCATGTGCCGACAGCTTTGTCTGTAGGTGCCTGTGACTGCTTGATTATTTGCTCATTTATATGATAAAGTAATATGTGTATGTCATGTATGTCAGTGGGCCTGGTCAGTGTGTTGAGCAGGGCTGAACATTATCATACTCAGGAACAGCCCTCAAACAACTATGGATGAGAATTGGTGGAGAAATCATAAGGAAAGCAGGACATTTTTCTCAAGTGCACAAGATCTAAAGAAAGTAGTAAGCATCACAACAGAGGTGCTTTTGTCCTGTATTATAGCTGTTTTTTACTCTAAGCTGCAGTCAGACATCCTTAGCGCTGCTGAGGAGGAGGGAGAGGCTCCCACCACCACCGCTATACTGGCAGCCATCAGCCTGGCTTGTGGCTGAGCAGAGCTCCCGCTGTGGGAGCACACTGACCACTAGGGGCAGCTCCTGCATTGAGCATCTGCCCCCTGGTGGTCAGTGTGTGTCATAGTGACCAGTCATTCCCAGTCATTCTGCTGTTAGGGTCAATTTGCATATTACCCTTTTATTATATGGGATAGAGGCCTGGTACATGGGGGAGGGCCAGCTGGTTTCCCCTGAAGGGTGTCCCAGATCAGGGTGGGGGTCCCGCTGGGGTGCCTGGCCAGCCTGGGTGAGGGGCTGATGGGTGTTTTCAGGCTGGCCATACCCCCTTTAGGGTGGGGGTTCCCCACTGGGGTGCCTGGCCAGTCTGGGTGAGGGGCTGAGGGCCATTTTCAGGCTGGCCAAGACCCTCGGCGATGGACGCTCCCAGCCTCTCCTTTTTTTCTTTTTTTCTTTTTTATTTACCTTCTATAATTGAAACTTTGTAGCCTTGAGAGGAGCTCAGAGCCAGCCAGGGCAGGTGGGAGGGATGCCTACTGCTCGCTCCAGCTCCGTGGCCACGGCCTGCTGAAAGCAGGTATCTGGGGTTTATTTACCTTCTATAATTGAAACTTTGTTGCTTTGAGTGGAGCCTAGAGCCGGCCGCAGCAGGCGGGAAGCTTGGTTTCCTCCATCATTAGGGCAACCAAACCTCCTGCTTGCTCCAGCTCTGTGGCTGCTGGCCGCCATCTTGGTTAGGTTAATTTGCATATAGTCGCTCTGATTGGCTGGTGGGCATGGCTCAGGCATAGTGAAGGTATGGTCAATTTGCATGTTTGTCTTTTATTAGTGTAGATACTGCTGTTAGCAGTCATTAACAGTTTGATGTGTATCTATACTTATTAATAGCAAGGGGCCTGGGATCTAGCTGCCTGGGTTCAAATACCAACTTTGCCTCCTAATAGTGGTGCAACCTTGTCTCATTAGCTGAGACCCTTCCTAGGATTCACATACTGGAGAGTCATCATATTGCTATTTAGTCTTCCATGTGCATAGGTGGGGGTGCTGGAAAAAGGGAAGTTTGAGAAACATGAGAAAGCATCGGAATTTCTAAATTCTCCTTTTACTTTGCCAGAGCCTGCATGCCACATAAAGAGAAGTTAAACAACAATTCTCTAAGGTCCACCCCTGAGGTTTGGTCTGGAAAAAAACACTATTTTTTCCAACTGTACATATTATCCAGCACCAAGGCCACCAGCACCACCCCTCTCCTCAGATAATGTACCTCACTGTGCACAGGAGCTCTCTGCAGACACAGACCTCTGTGTTTCCTCACAGAGCCATTACATCGCATTGTATTCCTTGTTTCACCCCCATTTTTTATTCCTTTCGGTAATGTTTTGGGTTACATAAATTCAGGATTTAGAAAAATAAATTGATACAGAGATTGAATGGACTCTCTCAAACAGGGGGCTCATTTTGAAATTCTATATGGATATTAGTGCAAGAACTGGAATTCAACAATGAGATCTCTTAAAAATTTATAGATCTTATTGCACTTTTCTTGACCATTATTTAAATACAAACTGCATAGAACACTAAAACCTCAATTAACACAGAATTGTTCTCTCCCAAAAGCATGGAGACAAGTTGTAGCTCTAAAAGAACAACTCTAGTAAGGTAACTGCACCTGTTCAGAATTTCTAGGTGTGGAACTCTTGAGTGGTTTTATTTATAAGATGGCCAAATTCGTACAATAGCTTATTTCTGTGTTTACAGTGTCAACATTATCTCATTCATGTCATTTGTGTGTATATTAAACTCAGCAATTCTCTTTGCCACGTAAGCTTTTCAATTGCTTTTTCTCATTCTTTCCTATGGATTAAAACAGAAAACTCTTTGGAGTCAAATAAACAAAAGATGGAATAATTGTGATTGACAGAAATACCCTCCATATTGTTATTAAATACTAGAGGCCCGGTGTATGACATTCATGCACTGAACGGGGGGTGGGGGGGGGTGGGGGGGGGGGAGGAAGGGATCCCTCAGGCTGGCCTGCGCCCTCTAGCAGTCTGGGACCCCGAGAGGTCTTTAGTGCTGATGTGGAGGTGGGAGAGGTTCCTGCTGCTGCGGCTGCACTCACCAGCCATGAGCCCAGCTTCTGGCTGAGCAGCGCTCCCCCTGTGGGAGCACACTGACCACCAGATGGCAGCTCCTGCATTGAGCATCTGCCCCCTGGTGGTCAGTGTGTGTCATAGCAACCCATGCCGTTCAGGTAATTTGCATATTCGGATTTTATTATATAGGATTCTGTAATATAATATCTTCTAATAATGATTTGCTCAGTGAGTCTTCAAAGTATCTCTTTTTTTAGTTCTACCATTTGGAGTTTATCTCAGAATTTTGAGCACATCTTTTAGCCTCAAATCCTTCACTTCCTATACCCCATATTAAAGTAAGGGGATATGGAAACCTGAGCTCATGGGCTGTTTTGAGAATTCCATTTTAAAACCTCTAGCAGACAAGTTCTCAAACTGAGGCCTTTGTACCAGGAATGCTTCTCCTGGTGAGTCACATCATTTGGGGCATGGGTATTAGCATCTCATTGTCCTAATTGGCCATTACCTCTTATATTCCATTAAATATTCCAGAGAAACAGGCATCGAAATATGGTAGGATTGGCATGCTTCAGAAGGCAACCCATTTTTCAATGCTTTGTTTGTGTTTTTGCTAGAAATGTGGTGTTTGCTAGAAATTTTGTTTTCTGAGTACAAGTTTGAAGAATCCCAGGAGTTCTGGTGTCCAGTATAGATTCTATGAGGACTAGTTCTATCAGTACCCCCCTGCCCAAACCTCAAAGATCAAAACCTTGCCCTATTTATAAGTTATCTAAAGTATCTATTGTACTGGGCTCAACTGTGATTCCTTTCTCTATGATCTCTGTCTTCCCAGAAAATGTTACAGGATAAATAATCTTCCTTTCATCTCATTTCCCTTGTACATGTTATGTGGTAGATGGTTAATGGCCTCAAATTCCTCCCATCCCGGCAGGCATCCATCTTTGTAATGTGACTTGGCTGCTTCTCCCATCCGCAGGTGGAGTTTGTTTTTCTACTCCTTAGAATATGGGCTGGGCTTGTGACTTTCTTCGATAGAATGTGCCAGAAGTGATGTGTGAGTTCAGGTGTCTAGACCTTAAGAGGTCTTGAGGCTTCTGCCTTTGACCTCTCAGAATATCGCCCTGAAGAAACAGAAGTCACATAGAGACCTGCAGTGACCCAGCGGAGAGCCAGCCCCACTGCCACCTGGGACATTCCAGCCAGTCCCCAGGCAGAACACAGTCACTTGAGTGATTCAAGGCGAAGCATCAGAGAAATCGCCTGGCCAACCCTCAGAATTTCAAGAAATAATAAATCAGTTTGTTTTAATAAAGCCACTAAATTTGGGAGTGGTTTGTGTACAGACATAGATAACTGGAACATCTCGTGTGAAAGTCCCATTTTCGCCAGTTCATTCTGGTTTTCTGGTGTATCTAGATGGAACCGTAACAGTTTATGCTTCTCGCATCTCCAACTCTGGAGAAAACGAGAATATAAAAGTCTGAACCCAGATTGATTAGTGCTTTCCAACTCTGACTGGTTAAACCTATGCTGCTCAATATGTACCCTGGGTTTAGAGTGTTGACTCTTGTATGTGCATCATTATTGGCCATCAGAAAGGGCCAAGGTGAAAGATAGCCTATTGTCTTTGTCATTAAGGAATAAATATTCCAATTTTATTTACCTGTCATGTTATTCAAGATGAACACCCATGGGTTACTAGCAAACCATCTGAAGTGGGAAGCAGGTTTGGGATTTTAGGACAATGAGTCCTCGCCTTTGGTCTGAATCTAATGATAGCCTTGTGGCCAAATTCCCATGAGCTGCCCTTGCCTGGAATGAAGGAGCCATCCTGGCAAAATGCCTTTGCAGCTTTTTGGAAGTGATGCCATCTGAACGCGGCTATAAATGCAACCATGCAACATCAGGGCCTTGATATTATTTTACATCTTTTCCTCACCTTCCAGTGGTGGTGATGTGCTCAAAAAATGACGGGTGGGCCACCAGGGTCAGTATGTAATGACAACGTTTTGACTTATTTGTTCTTTCTGCCTAGAAACTGCTGCAAAACAGGACAGGCCAGGACTCTGCAAGCATGTCCGCGCTGTTTTGTTATAGCAGATTCAGAAAATACAGATAGCAGTGTGGTCTAGTGGTTTCCACATGTATTTGAGTGTCAGCAACTCTGGCTGTAATCTCATCCAACTGTCTTTCTGGCTGACTCAGATTACTTAAGAAAAATTACCTAACTTCTCTCTGTCTCATTTTTCCTATCTATAAATTGGAACAAATTGCTCTTACTGCACAAAGAGAATTTTAAAAACTAATTGATATCTATTAACACTCTGGAGATAATACAAACTATAATTATCCCAAACACATGCACATATAGACATGCACACATACAAGAAAAAAAAAAGTGTGCCTTCAATAGTTTCCTTTTCATTTTATTATTTTCCCTTATTTTATTTCCCCCCCCCCATCACTACTTATAGCACCTATACCCTGTTCCACCTCAACCCCTTCTTCCCCACCTCACCCCCTACGCCCCCCACTCCCACCTGCAATCACCACACTGTTGTCATCAATATTTTTCCTTCATTTAAAATCTCAGGGAAAAATTAAGATGGGAGCAGGGAAATCAATGATTTTTATTTTCCCATTTTAAAGGCATCTCACTCCTAGTTCAGCAGCATGGAGAGAGATTTGCTGTTAGCTCCTGTGCTGGGCAATGATTCAAATTCCCCAGGTTAGTGGCAGCATCTCAAGAGACATCCTCAGAGTTTTTCAAAGCTCCATTTTCTTTTAATTAGCTCCCTCTCTGCCTCAGGCACCAAGTTCAGGGAATCAATAGGTGAGACTGAGTACAGACTTTGTAGGTATCAGGAGCCATGCTATGTTGGGACTTGTCAGACCCTGGATTCGGGTTTCAGGAGGTAAGTAAGTATCACTGGTCCAAGAATATTTAGAGAGGAGATTTCAAACAGAAGCAGCCTGCCAGTTTCTGGAGACTATTAGACAATGATTCCCAGAAAGGAACTGCCATTCCTTTCAACCACATGTTGGACCTGCTCGAGTCACCAAAGCCCCAGGCCGTGCCCTCAAGGCTTGCAGACCTCGCCAGACCCTGGTTAAAAGTTAATATCAAGCCCCAGAGCAGCTGCAAGCATGGATTCTGCCGAGGTGTGAAAACACTCATGGAGAGTCAACTCCACACACTTCCTGTTCCCCCATTCTTATTATAATTTCTTCAGTCTCTATAAGGCTTTCTCTGCACCCAGAAGATATTTTGACTAACACTGGCTACATTCTTACTTTGTGAGACATACATTTAATTTGCAGCATTATTATTCTTTATTTATTATAAACATGAATGGCATAGAGCCTGACAGCTCTGCTAATTGAGACGCTGTGGGTTTGCTTCCAGAGTTCAAACCTCCAGTCGACAATTCCTGCTGCTTAGGTGTTGCCATTGTTCTGGCCCAAACTGTTCAAAGGCAAGGGCAGAACATTTGGGATACTTTGTGAGCATTCATTATTTATGCTGGGAATGGAACACCAAAATCCCTTCTTAAAAATCAGATTAAGAGACATGGAAAAAAGAAAAGAGACAACGTTTTAGTAATGAATTAGTCAGTAGCCAGTCTTCAGTGAGAGTGAATACCAGTAGGCCTGTTCTGTATGGAGGCGTCAGGCCCTGTGACCCTGCATGTTTGTCCTAAAGACCATAACACACAGTATCTGAAAAGTTCAGAAATATAGGAAACATTTAATTGCTTTTTAAAAAAATTTGCTTAAAATATTTTGAGGTGCAATACCTCTAAATTTCAAGCAGTGGTTTTAATTTTTAATCTAAAAAGTACACTAGACATACACTTGAATATCCAAAACACCTATAAACACAGAGAAAGTGGTATATTAGTTTTGTTCCCTTATTTGTTTGGTTTTTTTACTTTCAGATTAACACTTGAACCCATTGCTTTGAGTTTCAAAATACTTCAGGTGAAAATGTGTCTAGTGATCGAAGAAAAACATATGAACCAATTATTTGAAAACTAGAGGCCCGGTGCACAACATCCGTGCACTGGCAGGGTTGTCCCTCAGCCAGGCCTGCGCCCTTTAGCAGTCTGGGAGCCCTGGGGGATGTCCAATAGTGGGATATCATTAACGCTGCCATGGAGGCGGGAGAAGCTCCCTGCCACCACTGCTGTGCTCGCCAGCCAGCAGTCAGCCCAGCTTGTGGCTGAGCAGCACTCTCCCAGTAGGAGCACACTGACCACCAGGGAGCAGCTACTGCATTGAGCATCTGCCCCCTTGTGGTCAGTGCACATCATAGTAACCAGTCGTTCTGCCATTCAGTCAATTTGCATATTACCCTTTTATTATATAGGATGTGACCAATACACTATTTAACGATAATTGCAAACATTTGTGGATGGCCTGTTCAATGATAAAAGATCCAGTGCTTCTCATGCTAAAAATCAAAAGCAAGGGCTTACCTAGAGTTACTCAATTATTTTAACAAAGCTGGAGGGGAGAGTGAGTATGTGGAGAGAAACAAAAGTATGGTTGTAGGAAAGTAAGATGGTAATCAAAAAAGTTAAAAATTACTGTATGGAGTTTGAGAAATAAATATGAGGACAGGGATTCTGTTCATTTTAGGGCTATATTGGGTCAGGGACATTTTATATGCCTCCAGGGGCTGAGATAAATCATCCCTCAAGGCTGACCATCTCCCTTTGCTTTAAAGTCTTGTTTTTGGAGAAATCTTCAGGATTGCTAATTCCTGCTTTCCAGGTATCTCCAGTCTGGGAAAGGGTCAACTTTGGTTCCATTTGAAGCCTGAAGCACAAAATAATCTCTCAGCCCTATTCGTTTCAACTTTCCTTTTCAGATATTAAAGCAGAGGGCCATAAATTGTGATGCAGAGATCAAAATAATAAACACATCAATTCTCTTCTACCCTCCATCTTCACCTTAACCACAGACTTGGGCATTTCTTAAGCTTTGGGGATGAGAGAGAAAAGAGGGCTGTGCCCAGGTTTAGATTCAAAACAAGTTAACTACACCAAATCAAACCCTTCTCTGACCATTCCTACTCACCCAATGGTTCTTGCTGGACCCTTACAGCCTTCCGATAGGTGGAGCATAAAAACCCAAGTCAGGTCTGAACTGGGATCTCTGTAATGGTAGAGAGATGCCAGCCAGAGGCCTCACTTATCTGACTAAAAGGGGTCTTACTATCCACTTCCTAATAACAAAACTGAAGGATTTGCTAACAATGATTAGAAATCCTCTGACCCTTTACTTTTGAACTATTATTACTTTTCTTTACATTTATCCAACAAATCTCTCCACCTTTCTTAGTCCTCCCCACCCCAACACCTGATACAAATAATCAAAGTAATGAGGTATACCCATCTAGATGATAAGCTCTTGTTAAAATTGCTTTATCCTATAATATACAGATATGAATCAAGTAGACACGTCAATGTAAGTGACAAACTAATCACAATTGATTGTAACACATATTAGATATCATTCTATTGTGGAATTAGTTTATAGCATCATTCTGCGTACCCTCTTGAGTACCAAAAATAAAAATAGAATTTCTGAATCTGCAAAATTGAGGATTGGATTCTATAATCTGATAAGTTCACATACAGTCATACACTTATTTTTTTTAACTCTGTCTAAGTCTATATGATGGCTTGTCTCATGGAGGAGAGAGCACGAGAATAGGTTAGACTTTGTGGCTATAGCAAGCTCAAATTATGTAGGACCACTTTGATCATCTGCCAGAGTGTGGCTTGCAAAGGTATTTTCCCATTTTAAAAAATCTAGCTGTCTCAAATTCTGGTTCTGCTTGTCCAGATTTTATCTTTACAATGTCCTATATCTATAAGCACATGCAGAGTTAGATTTGAACCAAACCCTAAAAACGATAAAAGCACCACTCAAATTCCATGGTTTTATGTTCTTTTAAGAACTTAAAATTTGTCAGTAATCAATACAGTGAGAGGGAGACCTTGATTTAACATCTAGGTCTAGTAGTTTATCTTTTTTCTGATCACATTTCTTCTTTATTTATTTCATTTCCCTTTAAATTGGTGGGTAAATTTGACAGCCCTAAGAGAGGCCCTAATAGCAGTGTCAAGGGCCAAGGACTGAGCAAGCTTGTCTACATCACCCCTGTGTCTCAACAAGGGCTGTGCTAAATGTCTAACTTTAGGATTTGGCTCAACACCAAACACCTGGAAATGGCTTTCAGCCAGACGTGAACACAAAGCTGAGCGGTGGGTGAGCGAACGCATCTGTCTCCTCTTGTTTTTCCCTGCTCGGCTATTAGGTAAATAAGGTAGCTATTAGGTAAATAAGGTAGCTATTAGGTAAATAAGGTAGCTATTAAATGATGACTTATGCAAAGCCTACAATTGAGTGTTCACATCTCATCTTACCCACATTTATCAGGCTCCTCAGTAAGCAACATTTTGACAGTCTTTGGTATGAACACCAGTTTGACTTCTACTAAATACTATCTTTGAGGATGAATTTCAGCCTGTTTTCTTCTGAGACCAGAATGTGCACGTGAACATGTCTGGTGTCCAATTTTTTGGCATGGGAAATTCAAAACTGATCCGCTTTCTTCTTTTTCTTTTTTTGTTGTCTCTTAAAATATTTTTATTAAAGCTATATATATATATATATATATATATATATATATATATATATATACTAGGGGCCCGGTGCACGAAATTCGTGCACTGGGTGTTGGGGGGGGGGGGGGGGAGAGTGTCCCTCAGCCCAGCCTGCCCCCTCTCACATACTGGGAGCCCTCAGGCGTTGACCCCCATCACCCTCCGATCGCCTGATCGGCCCCTTGCCCAGGCCTGACGCCTCCGCCAGAGGTGTCAGGCTTGGACAGGGGACCCCCATCTCCCCCTGATCACTGGCTCTGGCCCCCGCCCAGGCCTGAGGCCTCTGGCCCAGGAATCATGCCTGGGCAGGGGACTCCCATCTCCCTCTGATTGCTTGCTCCACCCCCCGCCCAAGCCTGACGCCTCTGACCCAGGCTTCAGGCCTGGGCAAGGGGACCATCATATCCCCCCAATCCCCGGCTCCGCCCCCCACCCAGGCCTGATACCTCGGCCAGAGGAGTTGACCCTCATCACCCTCCGATCACCAATCACTGGATCGGCCCCTTGACCAGGCCTGAGGCCTCTGGCAGAGGTGTCAGGCCTGGGCAGGGGACCCCCAGCTCCCCGCAGTTGCAGGCTCCGCCCCTGCCCAGGCCTAACGCCTCTGGCCTAGGCGTCCGGCCCAGGCAGCGGGGACCTGCAGTGGCAGTGGGGGGCGCCGCGATCGTGGGCTTAGCTTTAGGCCCAGGCAAGGGACCCCTACTCCTGGGACTGCCAACTTTGACCGTGCCCAGCTCCCATCGCTGGCTCCACCCCTACTTCCTGCTATCACTGCCCAGGGCGGCAAAGGCGCCTGATTCTCCGATCATGGCTGGGGGGCAGGGCAAAGGCGGCCCCAGGGTTTCCGATCACTGTCAGTGGCAGGGGGCTTCTTCCTGCTTTCCCTTTCGCCTCCCTGCATTGTGCCTACATATGCAAATTAGCCGCCATCTTGTTGGCACTTAACTGCCAATCTTAGTTGGCAGTTAATTTGCATATAGCCCTGATTAGCCAATGAAAAAGGTATCGCCGTACGCCAATTACCATTTTTCTCTTTTATTAGTGTAGATATTATTGTTGATAGTATTACAGATATCTCCCATTTCTTCCCCCTTTTCCCCTCTTCTCAGCCCTAACTACACCCGCCCCCCTCTGGGTTTTCACCACCCTATTGCTTGTGTCCATGGGCTAAAGTGATAGGTTCTCAATTGCTGGTTTCTGCATGAGCATGTTTCGAGGCCCCTCCACACATGTCTGTGTCAGAGCACTCAGGACTCCTGACTCCATTTCTTCACCCACAGAAACCACATTTCCTTTCATTCCTCACTTCACCAATCCACAAACCCTTTAACCACCCCTGAAATATGGAGATATTTCCCGACATCTCCACAAATATAACAGAAAGCTTTCGTGGTCTCATGTAACCCAACTTATAACCATATGCACGCCTTGTGTGACCAAGAAAATCACTCATCTCCCGAGTATGTCCAATTCAGGATTCTTTGCAATAGACCATGGTACATGGAACTTGAAGGCTAAATTCTGATGCTATGGATTTTAGGGGAAGCGGGCACACATACAATCAGTGAAAGCAATGCCAGAATTGAATGCTTTATCTTTTCAAGTATACAGCTTGTTCACTTTTTTTTTAAGACTAACTTTTGCTTGCTTTCTGGAGGAAAATTGTTATTTTCCTTTGGTCTCAGAAGAACTCTAATAAATATGTTTTAAAACAAAATACATAACATAATTATGAGCTCATAAACCATTTATACTCCTAATGAACCCAACATAAATACATGAAGTAGCAATAATGATAGTACTTTTATTGATTTTAAATCAATCAATTTTATTGATTTATTATTTATAAATCAATACTTTTATCCTTGATTATTATTAATGAAAACCTTTAAAATGCTTCTGCATACAAGATCAGTACCACCTGTGCATCTCCTTGGGTTCCCTGGGTCATCTATCCCATTTCAGGTGCCCAAATGACCACCTAACCTGTGGGGACTCTGGTCAGCACCCCATAGGTGCTGCTGGACAGCCCTCTGCCCCAGAAACCCATGTCTCACTTCCGCTCAGAGTTTCTCTGTTGACACTTGGAGCTGAGGACAGAAAGAGAACCTACTCTCCACTCACACATGCATGACCCACAGTGTGGGGGAGTTAACACCCGTGCTAGCTTCCTGTGGCAGCCAAAACAAATTACCATAGCCTGGGTAGCTTCAACAATTTACATGTATAGCCACAGTTCTAGATGCTAGAGGTGTCAAGCTCAAGGTGACCTTGGATTTGGTTTCTTCTGAGGCAACTCTCCTTGGCTTGCAAATAGTTTCTTCTTTCTGTGGCCTCACATGGTCTTTCCTCTGTGTACACGCACCCCTGGTGTGTCTCTGTCTGAATTTCCTCTTCATATAAGGACAAGGTCAGGTTGAATTAGGGCTCACCCCAAAGGTCTCGTTTTAACTTAATCACATTTTAAAGTCCTATCTCCAAATACAGTGTGATGTTCAGCAATATTGGGATTAGCCCTTCAACATGTTGATTTTGGGAGAGCCCATGAGTGACCAATGGGGGAAGAAGAGTGATGAATAAATTCTTATTTCTTTCTTCACCTAGACCAGTGGTTCTCAACCTGTTGGTCGCTACCCCTTTCACAGGGGTCGCCTAAGACCATCCTGCATAACAGATATTTACATTATGATTCGTAACAGTAACAACATTACAGTTATGAAGTAGCAACGAAAAATAATTCTATGTTTGGGTCACAAAATGAGGAACTGTATTTAAAGGGCCAGAAGGTTGAGAACCACTGCCCTAGACAGACAGTCCTGAATCACATTTTAGGTAAGGCTATATTTTGTGATACAAAAGGTAGGCACTTATAACAATGGACCGCTGGCATGTTGATGTTGACTTTTCTCTTTCTTAGCCTGGATTCCATGTCCCTCACTCCTTCTGTTCCCAGGATCACATATGCCAACAAAAGACTTGCTTCCTTGAGAACCCAGGCTGAAACAACTAAGCTCTCTCATGTCACCTTCTACAACAACTATGCCAGATATGTCTTTTTATTTTTACTTCACAGATAAAGAAACAGAAGAACCAGAGAAGATAAATGACTTGCTCAGAGTCACACAGTTAGTAAGCTACCAAGTCAGAACTCTAATTTCAATTTTTTGACACCCAATCCTGCATTATTTCCCAAGTACCATAACATGTCCTAGCAATTCTATATGCATAATCTTATAAAATTTAATTTCCATTTCCCGTACCAATTTTTAAAACAATTTAAATGTACTACAGATAAGACATCCTGACTATATAATTCATCTCCTTATTGTTTAAATTCTGTTCCTATCCTCTCTCCCCAAGAGCCTAAGAGTTTGGTATTCCTTTTTGTTTTCAAAGATCACCTATATCTTAAGTTTTTCTTTCTTTAATAGAAATTATATAAACTACAATGTCTTTATTGGCACTATCACAAACTATGACTTTCCAAGCAAACTGCATCTCACAGTCTGATTAGTGAGACTCATATCTTAATCAAAACTTAACAGTTTAATCGCTCATTAAACGTAAGAGTAATTTAGTGTCCTACTATGCAATCATTATTGTTTCCTGAAAACCTGATGAGATGAGGTACAATAAATGCAAACTGAAATATTGCCTGTAGAAGGTTATTTATTATTTCTTCCAGCTAAAAACATTCATAACAGAAATTTATTGGTCCTTACTCCCTTCATTATAAATATTTTATGTTCTGCCTCAGGGATCTATGTCTTAGCATTTAAATGTCTCAATCTTGTGTCAGTAACAGGAAGAACAAGTTCACTGGGTGAAATTTTTGCCCTTTACCTCAGAATGTTATAATAATAATAGGCTATAAATATGTTATAATTATGCCTTTGATCACTGCTGTAGTTTTCTATTCAGAATGAATTAAATTCAAAACTAAAGCTGAGCTGGTAGACAAAAATGACAGTACTTACCTTAAGCTGAAATCCATATAAATATAGTGAAAACTATATTTAAATTGGTGGGTAAATTTTAGGACAGGGATTCTGTCTTAGAGTGGCAAGGATAATATACACCATTTTCCTCTTCTACATTAATGTGAATTAGCACCTATCACTACCTTTGTATTGCTTTGCATCTAAGTAAAGCTTTATATTCTTACTGCTTTTTAAAAATATATTTTTCTTGATTTCAGAGAGGAAGGGAGAAGGAGAGAGAGATAGAAACATCAATGATGAGAGAGAATTCTTGATCAGCTGCCTCATGCATGCTCTACACGAGATGGAGCCGCAACTGGGCAAGTGCCCTGACCTGGAATTGAACCATTGCTTCCTGGTTCATAGGTTAACATTCAACCATTGAGCCATGCTGGCTGGGCTATTTTCTTACTACTTTTATATCCTGATCACTACAACAATCTTTGAAGCCCTGAGCAGTTGTAAAAATCTCCATTGTTCAAATGAGAAAACAGGTTCAGATAGCTACAGATGTATAATTTTTGTTTTAATTTGAAGTTTTCATGATGAGATACTGTAAAATTGCACAGCAAGCTAACAATAAAAAATAGCAGGTCATCTAATTAGTCTGGGATTGGTAAATGCCACTGCAAGATAGCATTCCTTCCTTTAAAAGTGAAGAGAGTCAATTACTATTTTATGACATGAGCATATCCATTATTTAAAACAAAAAACTAAATGTGGACTTTTTGTGAAACAGTAGAGGGAGTAAATATTTTTTTTTAATATCAACTCAAAAATAAATTAAATATTTACTTAGGAGAAAAAAAAGGTAGGCTTGGTTTTTATGCCAGGAAATACTGAGTCAATTCCAGGAGATAGTGAGATGACTCCAGGAGTTCACATAAATGTAATTCTAGCTGTGCAATTGCAAATGAAGCCACAGAGGAAGAAATGGACCATATAGTCTACAAAAATCAATGTGGTTATGGAGATCAGATTTTTAAGGAACATACACATATATAAACCCAAACATACCTGGCCCTTCTCACGGTTGGTCTGAGCATAATGCTATATGCAACACAGCCATCTCCAAGAAAGCAAGGCAAGGTGATTCAGGTCTCTATAGAAGTCTCTTTAAGAGACAATATATGAAAATGACATATATCTTCTCTTTACTCTTTATCTACATTCATGTCAGTTATTTTCTTAACACCTACCATCTTCCTGGATCCTTCTCTAAAACTCTTCCCTAAAACCCTTCCACTTTTTAATCCAAACAGGAATGCCTATAACCACTCTTTTTCTAAGTCTTTTTCTGTTGAAAATCAATCTGGTCTTTCTCTGTTCAAAGGACCCAAATCAAAATGTTAAAAGCCCAATCCTTAAATGTGCAAGAAGAATAAAGAATTATTCCTTCATAGAGCTAGAGGCAAGTGGGGGCTTGCCATGTCTCTGAATTTGTAGGTTAATATATGTGTCCTCTCAACATGTTCAACGGAAGAACTAAAATAAACATAGGCAAGAATTCCTATCAGAGAGTGACACAGAATTGATAGGTGGTTTCAGGAAGTCTATAGCACCAAATAAACTGCAGTTTACCAAAAAATACATTTAGAAAATTAAAAGTCTTTTAAGCCTTGATCAGAGCAAGTAGAAGGCAAGGAAAGTGATGTTCTCTGTTTGAGGCCATTTAATACTTTCACTGATGACAAAAGAGAAAGCAAACCTTTCTGTGGATTGAAAAAGACAAAACGTAAGTAAGAGGGAATTAATCGGAACTCTAGCTGGGGAAGGACAGGTAAGCTTCAGACCTTGAATCATCTTTGTTTTTTTAAAATATATTTTTATTGATTTCAGAGAGGAAGGGAGAGAGAGAAAGAAAGAAACATCAATGATGAGAGAATCATTGATTGGCTTCCTTTTGCATGCCCACTATTGGAGACCAAGCCTGCAACCGGGGCATGTACCCAGACCAGGAATTGAACCATGACCTCCTGGGCCACATCTCCTGGGCTTGAGTCATCTTTAAAGGTCTATAAGGAATTTGCAAATAAGGTCATTAAGCCAAATATCTGCAGTGACCTCTGAGGGGCTATGGAGAAGAATAAAGAAGATAAAACTGGAGAAAGGCAAATACCAACCAACTTAAATTAGAGACAAGAAAGAATCACATTTATTTCAGCAAGATTATAGAATCCTTTATATAAAAAAACTAGAGGCCCAGTGCACGAAAATCATGCACGGGGTGGGGGGTGTCCCTCAGCCCAGCCTGCACCCTCTCCATTCTGGGACCCCTTGGGGGATCGGGCCTAAACCCATAGTCGGACCACCCTCTTGTAGTCCAGGACCACTGGCTCCTAACCACTCACCTGCTTGCCTGCCTGATTGCCCCTAACCACTCGGCCTACCTGCCTGGTCACCCCTAACTGCTCTCCCCTGCCAGCCTGGTCACCCCTAACTTCCATCCCCTGCTGGCCTGGTCGCCCCTAACTGTGCTCCCCTGCTGGCCTGGTCACTCCTAACTGCTCTCCCCTGCCAGCCTGGTTGCCCCTAACCACTTCTGTCTCAGCCCCCGCCACCGTGGCTTTGTCCAGAAGGATGTCCAGAAGATGTCCGGTCTAATTAGAATATTACCCTTTTATTAGTATAGACTAGAGGCCCGGTGCACAAAAATGTGTGCACTCAGGGGGGAGGAGGGGTCCCTCAGCCCGGCCTGTGCCCTCTCGCAGTCGGGACCCCTCGGGAGATAAAGACCTGCTGGCTTAGGCCTGCTCCCGGGTGGCAGAGGGCAGGCCCAATCCCTAGGTGCAGCCCCTGGTCGGGCTCAGAGCAGGGCTGATTGGGGAGTTGGGGCGCCGCCCCTGTCATGCACAGAGCAGGGCGGATCGGGAGGTTGTGATGCCACCGTCAGTCACGTTCAGGGTAGGGTCGATTGGGGGGTTGGGGCACCGCCCCGTCACACTCAAGGCAGGGTCGATGGGCAGGTTGTGGCGCCACCCCCTGTCACGCATAGAGCAGGGCCAATCAGGGGGTTGGGGCGCTGCCCCCTATCACTCACAGAGCAGGGCCCATCAGGGGGGTTGGGGCTCCGTACCCTGTCATGCAAAGAGCAGGGTCGATCAGGGGGTTGGGGAGCTCCCCCCTGTCACGCACAGAGCAGGGCCGATCAGGGGGTTGGGGCACCTTCCCCTGTCAGGAACAGAGCAGGGCAGATAGGGAGGTTGTGGCCCCGCCCCCTGTCACACACAGAGCTGCAGGGCGATCAGGTGGTTTGGGCGCTGCCCCCTGTCACGCTGATCCCGGTGCTGGGAGGCATATTACCCTTTTACTATATAGGATAGAGGCCTGGTGCATGTGTGGGGGCTGGCTGGTTTGCCCTGAAGGGTGTCCTGGATCAGGGTGGGGGTCCCCACTGGGGTGCCTGGCCAGCCTGGGTGAGGGGATGATGGCTGTTTGCAGCTGGTCACCCCCCTTCAGGGTGGGGGTCCCCACTGGGGTGCCTGGCCAGTCTGGGTGAGGGGCTGAGGGCTGTTTTCAGGCTGGCGGGTGACTGAAGCTCCCAACCGCTCCTTTTTTTTCTTTTTTCTTTTTTCTTTTTTATTCTGGGCCAGCTTTATCTCTGAGGCTTGGCTCCAGCTCTTAGGCCTCGGCTGCTGAAAGCAGGTATCTGGTTTTTTTGGGTTCTATAATCGAAACACTGTTTCAACTCCAGCTCTGAGATCCTGGCTGGCTGAAAGCAGGTTTCTGGGATTTTGTTTAGCTTCTATATTTGTAACAATGTTTCAAACTGCAAGCTCAGAGGCTGGCAAGGCAGGCGGGGAACGTTGGATTCCTCCATCACTGAAGCAAGCAAGCCTCATGTTCGCTTCCAGCTGCCTGGCTGCCGGCCGCCATTTTGGCTGGCAGTTAATTTGCATATCGCCCTGATTAGCCAATGGGAAGGGTAGTGGAGGTATGGCTAATTACCATGTTTCTCTTTTATTAGATAGGATAGGTTTAGAGACCCTTAAAAAAGCAATTATCACTAGGAGCCAATAAAAGCTCACAGAAAGCCGAAACTGGTTTGGCTCAGTGGATAGAGCATCGGCCTCCGGACTGAAAGGTCCCAGGTTCGATTCCGGTCAAGGGCATGTACCTGGGTTGCGGGCACATCCCCAGTAGGAGATGTGCAGGAGGCAGCTGATCGATGTTTCTCTCTCATTGATGTTTCTAGCTCTCTATCTCTCTCCCTTCCTCTCTGTAAAAAATCAATAAAAATATATTTAAAAATAAAAAAGCTCACAGAAAGAAATTAGACTGTTCTCATTTCTTTCTGTATTAGTTGGGGTTCTGGCATTGAAAAGATGGCACACACAACCAGAGGGTCACTGAAGAGTGTGTACAGAAGGGACTCTTCACAAGAGCATGGGAGCAGGTTTAAAGGAAACCCACAGGGATAGCGATCAACTGTTCAGATCTAATAGCACCCAACAAAGGACTAAGGAGCTGAGGAGAAAATGAAAATGCAAAGCCTTTTATTCCAAAGTTATTACACATTTCAAGACAGGGACAGTGAGTGCTAAATCAAGCCTAGGGCTAGATATGACCACACAACCTGCAAGCCCATTGCAGTCATCCTTGACCCTTAGGTTTCATGTACACATACCTGTAGGGCGCGGTATGTCTTTAGTTGAAGAAGAGTCCCTGGGAGAGACAATGAGGCCTTTGGTAAAAGAACAGAGACGCTTATAACTAAGCCATTGATTACCTGTGGCTGTGAAGAGACAGATCTGGGGAAATACAGACCTTAATCTCATTCTTCTCCTGCACTTCTACAAATCCTGGCCATGCAGGACAATGGAATCCACTTAATACAGAGCATAGAGGACAACATCTAGGGGCACAAAGGAGGGTGGAGCACGAATGAGGAGAGGCAGGGAGACAATCCTGCATGCCTGTGAAGTACTCTGCTCTTCAATCTGTGAAACATGGTAAGGCTAATCTATAAGGACTTCAGGAAGGTGTTTGAAACAATGTCTCAGGAACTCCTCTTGGACAATATGGAGAAAAATGGCCCAGAAGCAAAAATAACCATGTGGATCAATAATAGGTTAAACAACTATACCCAAAGTCTACTGAAAACCAGATTGTGGTGAGCCTGCAGGTGTTTGTGTATCCCAGTTCCTTCACTTAGTCCTAACCAGTTGAGCATTTTGACTACTGACTTGGAGACTTGAAGGGATACTATGAAAGCAAGGTTTACAGATTGCTGAGTGGGACAGTGACTAACCAGGGTGAAAGAATTAGAATCCGAAGATGGTCTTGACAAGCTGTTGCAATGGGATAAAAAGATCTTGGCCAGTGGAGCAATCAAATAAGTCTAATAGCAGTAAATCCTGGGATTTGCTCTCAAGTTCAAAAAGCCAGTGGCACAGGTTCTGGACAGGAAACACAATGCGAATGACTCAGGCAGTTGAATGGAAGGTAAGTTAATGTGAGTCATGAATGTGGTGGATCCTCCAGAAAAGCAGATTAGGGTTTAGGCAGCATTATCCGAACAAAGGAGGTGATAATCCAAACCTGGGATTGTGTGGATCAAACCACACCTAGAACTGGGTTTATTTTGAATGTCATAGATGACTTGGGATGGACTCTGAGAAGAGTAACTACGATAGGAAAAGGACTTAAAAGTAGGACCAGTGACAAAAGGTAATCTGGCTTTAAAACTGATGAAAATGACCATTTGAATTTGATAGTTTTGAGATCAGTGCTCATTCAGCAAACAAAAGAGCAAAGGACATAGATGGGATCAAAGTTATATGTGATGGGACATGGGCAATTCTTATCTTATTAGTGCCTTCCCCAGAATTTGCAGAGTTAAGAATCTACCCAGACAGGACTTTAGAAGCAAAAGTTCACTGCCTTCTAGAATAGAAGGGAGTTATTTTTCCACAGGAATGCATTATGACCACATACAGAAATTTTTGCTAGGCCTATTTGAAGACAGAGCCGTGTACTGGCACAGAATAGAAATTATTTCTTAGTGGTAATAATTGTAGAGATTGTGAGCCCATAATAAGAGACTATAATTCAGGAGAGTAATAGTATCCAAATATACTAAAGACTGCCATATGGAGGAATTGTTATCATTGTCTTTTACTTGCTCAAAAATTAAAACAGGATCATTTACAAGAAAGTCTGCCAGCTGTTTTTAATGGTCCAATTTTCTGAGGACAAAATGGACTGCCTTGGGAAGCAGAGGTTCCCATAACTCAACATGAATGACATAGTGGCACAGTCTAGATGACTCTTCAGCAGACATGTGAGTTAGGCAATTCCGGCATTAGATGGCCATTTAAAGTCGTTTTTTAAGATCACTTCCAGTGCCGACCTTCCATTGTTCATTGTTTCTTTCATTCAATAAGTATTTCTTGAGTACTACCCACATACCCAACATGGTTCTAAGAACTGAGGATACAACAACAAATAGAAACAAGCCATTTTCTCATGGAGCTTAAGTCCTGATGAGATAGGTAACTAATAAACAAACAATTTATAAAATGTCAGGCAGTCATGGTAAATGCTGTAAAGCGAAAACAGGGAAAGGAGCTTAGGTGATGCAAGAAGGGAAAGGAGTTAAGGATATGAGTTCGGAAAGGCCTCCTCACCAATGTGCTCATCTCCTGATCAGACCAAACTTCTCTAAACCTTCAGTACTGGACTCTTTTTAAGGCTGTTATCATTTTTCTTCCTTATGTTAATTACCCTTCATCTGGTTTACTCTTTAACTCCTAAACCGAGAATAACCTTAAATTTTAAAAGCAGAAGAACTTAGCAGTGAATCTTTCATAGTGGAATTTAAAAACAGAATGTGCCTAATCCTTGTAATTTCATTTACAGCCATGATGTGGATATCTTCATACATCATGTATATTGTATGATTTTCTTTCCCCACCAACTAATACTTTATCATATTTGGGCTCAAACCTATCTTTCTAATCCCAGATTATTTCTTTCAGGAGGAAACACAAACACTTATTTTACCTATGCCTCTTGCCCATTTCAAGAAAGGTTTTGTATCTCCCTTTTATCTATGCCATTATCTTTATTTAATGAATAAATAAAAATTCTTGATCTTGCCAAAACCGGTTTGGCTCAGTGGATAGAACGTCGGCCTGCAGACTGAAGGGTCCCAGGTTCGATTCCAGTTAAGGGCATGTACCTGGGTTGCGGGCACATCCCCGGTGGGAGATGTGCAGGAGGCGGCTGATCGATGTTTCTCTCTCATCGATGTTTCTAACTCTCTATCTTTCTCCCTTTCTCTCTGTAAAAAATCAATAAAATATATTTAAAAAAAATTCTTGATCTTTACTGGAAATTTTTATTTATGACAGAGGACAAAACAATTGGACTATAGACCCAAATTAAACTCACACAAACAATATAACCTTCCTTCCTTCCTTCCTTCCTTCCTTCCTTCCTTCCTTCCTTCCTTCCTTTCATCCTTTCTTTTCTTAACTGATTTTTTTTATCCTCACCCAAGGATATGATTTCATTGGCTTGAGAAAGAGAGAGAAACATCGATGTAAGAGAGAAACATTGATCGGGTGCCTGCTTATGTGCCTCAGCTGGGATTGAACCTGCAGCCTAGGTATGAGACCTGACTGGGAATCAAACCTGCAACTTTTGTGTACGGGATGATGCTCCAACAATTGAGCAACTCAGCCAGGGCTTAACTAATATTTTTATGCAGCTGAAGCACAGGGACATATTTGAAGGATTAGAGTGTTGAAAAGAGGACCAGGATAAGAAAAAATTTTCTATTAATATAATGTGCTAACAAGTTGTTTTAACTTTCTAATCATAGATTCACAAAGTCATACATTGTAATGAGGCGAAAATTACTTCAGAGATCATTTACTTTTCCTGCTACCCATGCTGCCAACACTGTCTTACGGAAACAATCTTAGCAAGGTAAAATTAATTGCACAAGATCACATACTTATTTCCACAATATCGTAATTAAATGGATGGCATTCAGATAGCAGAACAAACACAATTCTCTACTTTTCTCTTGCTCTTCATAACACTGAAATTATAAGAAATGTTTAATTTAAATAAAAATTGGCAGTACTGGAAAACAACAGAAAGATTCTAACGACAGTTTAAGAAAATACTAGAAGAGAAAAAATAAACAGGTCTGATTATTAGAGAAATCATAGCAGGAAACTATGGTCTCAGATGCCCTCAGTAGAAAGGAGAAGGAGTCTGTTTTTCCAAGGGATCATCAAAGGTTCCCCATGCTCAGAATTAACAATTACAAAAAAAGAAAGACTAGCCCTAGCCAGTTTTGCTCAGTGAATAGAGCATTGGCCTATAGACCAAAGGGTCCCAGGTTCAATTCCAGTCAAGGGCACATACCTTGGTTGCCTGGTTCCGGGCAGACGCAGGAGGCAACTAATCAATGTGCTTCTCTCTTTCTCTCTCTCTTGATATTTCTCTCTTTCTCTCTCTCTTCCACTCTCTCTAAGAATCAGTGGAAAAATATAATCTGGTGAGGATTTTTTTTTTTAAAAAGACTAGATTATATAAAAATGTCAGAATAATTAAAGAAACAAACTGGAAAGTTCCAGCAGGAAATTAGATAGAGGCTGAAGTAAAGGCTGAGTTTTGGTTGGAGATCATTCATTAACATGGCCTACCTCAAGACTTAGATTTCATGTTATGCCCTTTTCAATCTTACTGCCTAATTTCCTTTTCCCCTCATTATCACCAAAACTATTGCTGTTAGGACATTATGTAAATAAATTGTAGTACATCCTTTCAATATAATGTTATTCTGCCGTTCAAAGGAATGAGCTATGTCGGTAAGACGTAGGAAGCGTGGAAAGGCAAGTTTCAAACATCAATATGTATCACCACCTCAGATGCCAGCAGGTCACAGTTCAATTCCAGGTCAGGGCACATGCCCAGTTTGCAGGCTCAATTCCCAATGGGGGACACGCAGGAGGCAGCCCATCGCTGATTCTCTCTTATCATTGATGTTTCTATCTCTCTCTCCCTCTCCATTCCTCTCTCTGAAATCAATAAAAACATTTTTAAAATGTACAGAAAGCAAGCCATATTGAAAGAATATGAATTTTCCTTTGACATATAGACAAGCACAATTCTTGACAATACTTATGCATGATATTTCATGAATTTTATGATTTTGTGAATTTATATTCACATTCATAATTAAAAATAACTACTGCGGCTCTAAAGGAAGTTACCTCATATGAAAATCTTCATGACATAAATATAACTATCATCTGGGCATTTTAAAAGGAGACTGTTTAAAGGAGATTAAAAATTGGTACAAGAAGTTTGCATCTCAGACCAAGGATACAGAGAGGGAGACTGGGGTTTATTCAGCAGGAAGCGGAAGCCCACATCCCCAATCGAAATGAAGAGGCTGAGGCTGCACACACTAGAAGCTCACATCCACGCCCAAAGATGAAGGAGGCCTGCCTGGTACAGCTTGAAGCTATGCCCGTATCCAAGGAAGGAGGAGATAAGGCTTTATGTAACCAGAAGTGAATACCCAGATCATTCATATCTATATCCCACAGAAATAAACTGGCCCTTGATGGTGGGAATATAAAATAAGCCTCTCCGGAAAACAGGCCAGGCACTTCTTAAAGCACTACATTTTCAACCATGATACAACCCAGCAATCACAGTTCTCGGCTTATCCCAGAGGAATGAAAACCTGCAGGTTCTCACCAAAACCTGCACTGAAATGTTCACAGCTACGAAATCTGTCATAGGCAAAAACTGGAGACAACCCCAACAAGGAAATTTTAAAGGGCGAATGGTTAAACTGACTGTGGTACATCCATGTCATAGAATAGTGCTCAGCAAATAAAAAGGGAACAGAATATTGGCACCTTTGTGCCCCTTGGAAACTCACTTCCTAATGCAGACGAAAGGTGGTTAGGGTTTATAAACTGGACATGTTGGATGCAAACCCAGAGAACCTGGGTGAATTTCCAAAGAATGATGTTGAGAGAGAAAAGTCAACCCCCCAAGGTTACATAATGTACAATTTCGTTTATACAGAATTCCCAAAATGGCAGAATTCTGAAATGGGGAACAGCCTAGCAGTCGCCAGGCATAGCGGAGTGAGACAGGAAGGAGTAATGCAGTGAGGAGAGAGCACGCATATTGCACCCTGATTGTGACATTGTATCATTAGCTTTCCGTGGTGTTATTCATGGGGGAAAGTGGATAAACGGCGTATGGGAATCTCTCTATTATTTCTTACAAGTGGATGAGAATCCACGAAAAAAAAAAAAAGAAAACAAACACAGAGTTAAATCGCGTAGTATTTGCACAGTACTTTAGCAATCACAGCTTGGAAATCCTGGCTATCGATCAGTCCCCAGTGTGGTTCTCCCTTTGGAAGTCCCAACTCTCTCCCAGTAGGGCCATGCCCCAAATGCCACAAGTACAGGAGAACCAAGATAACAATGAAAAAAAAGAAATGAAGAAAGTCTTAAGTAGCCGTGGGAGCACATACAGAAGGCAAAAGCCAGACAAAGAGACATCCCAGATGAGACAGCGACAAAACAAAAGCGGGCGGCAAACAGCATGAGCCTGGAAGTATAAACTAAGTATACACTAGTAGCCGTCCAAGCCTGGGCTGCTGGGATGAACGCACATGCGCGCCGACGCTTTGAACCAGAGCTCCCCGGGTCGGAGGGGCAGGCTCCCGCCGGGGTCCTGCGCCTCCACTCCGCCAGGTGGAGCCTAGCCCCGCACCAGGGGCCTCCGCGGTTCAGAGGTCACGCACATACGGGACCCAACTCCGCTTGGGCTGAGGGACCCTGCCGGCTCCTCCCTTCCCCCAACACCAGGCAGAACGCCCCCACCCCCACCCCCGCCCGCGGCCCTCTCTCCAGGGCGCTCCCGCCCCCACCGCGGAACCAAGGCCGGAGCCCGGCCGCCCGGCCGCCCGGCCCGCCGCCACATGGCCCACCTGAGCTCCTGCGAAGTCCGGCAGCTGCTGCACAACAAGTTCGTGGTGGTCATGGGGGACTCGGTGCAGCGGGCGGTGTACAAGGACCTGGTGGTCCTGCTGCAGAAGGACGTCCTGCTGTCCACCAGCCAGCTGAAGACGAAGGGTGAGCTGACCTTCGAGGGGGACGTGCTGCTGGAGGGCGGCCGCTGGGGCCGCATGCACAATGGCACCCACTACCGCGAGGTGCGCCAGTACCGCGCGGCGCACCACCTGCTGCGCTTCTACTTCCTCACGCGCGTGTTCTCGCCCTACGCCGTGGAGGTCCTGGAGGAGCTGCGCGGGGGCCAGCACGCCCCGGACGTGGTGGTGGTCAACTCCTGCCTCTGGGACCTGTCGAGGTACGGCCCGGACTTCCGGAGGGGCTACCGCCAGGACCTGGACAGCCTGTTCGGGCTGCTGGGCCAGGTGCTGCCCGCGTCCTGCCTCCTGGTGTGGAACACGGCCATGCCCGTGGCCGAGGTGGTGTCGGGCGGCTTCCTGCTGCCGGAGCAGCGGCTCCGGGGTGCCCACCTGCGGCTCGACGTGATGGAGGCCAACTTCTACAGCTCCGTGGCGGCCGGCCGGCACGGCTTCGACGTGCTGGACCTCCATTTCCACTTCCGCCACGCGGGGCAGCACCGGCAGCGGGACGGCGTGCACTGGGACCAGCGCGCGCACCGCCACCTCTCGCAGCTGCTGCTGGCGCACGTGGCCGACGCCTGGGGGGTGGACCTGCCCCGCCGCTGCCCGGTGGGCCGGTGGCTCCGGGAGGGGACCGCCGACAGCGGAAATGCAGGTCCGGCCGGAGGGAGGCAGCACCGGGAGAGCCGAGGGGACGCCGGCTTATCCAGGTCCTCCCTCCTGGGCACCCCGCGACCTTCGGCCATGGCCCAGCCTCGACCTCTGTTCCCTTCCTACGGCCAAAGCACCTTCGCGCCCTCCCTCCATTCTCTGCAGCCCCGGCAGCTCTACAATAGCCTTTCAACGCTCCAAGTGGAATATACTTTCGAAACCAACTCGAGGCTTGGCCTGGAGCACCGCCTGGGTCCCATCCGCAGAGTCTCTATCCAGCCCCAGAGCAGAGGGTCTCCTCCCTACCCTCTCCAGCACCTCGGCAGGCCACGCAGGCAGCGGAGAAGGCACATCGAGGGGCAAGGCCTGGATGGCCAGACCGAGAACTAGGCTCCCCACAGCACAGTCAGTGGGCTGCACAGACAGCCAGGCGTCCCTCACTCAGGCCTCGTCTTCAGCAACCCTGCCATGGTGAGGTTTCCTTAGGCTTCTTACTCTCACCAGGAAACATTCTCACCCAGTCTTCGTTGCCAGAGCCTCCAGAGCACTTATTGCAGAAGTGCAGTCTAAATGAACACACGCACACATGTCTTAACTGAATATGTCTTGGAATAGTAAGTATTCTTTCCATAGATATTCTTCCTTAAAAAAAAAACCACCAAAATACAATTTTGATCCTTAAAAATTACCGAAGCATTTCTTTTAAGAGTACAGTATTGCCATTCGTGTTTACATACATTTATAGAACAAAAAACTCAAAGTTTCCACCATAAGCAGTCTTGAAGATTCTTTAATTAAAATTGCCTGTGCTTCCACAACATGTATCCTTAAAAAAAAAAGGATTCTATTCACTAATGAATGATTTTTTTTTTTCTGTTAGAAACGGAAATATTTTTTAATGCAGCTTTAGATTCACAGCAAAATGGAGAGAAAAGTAGTGTGTTTCCATGTACTTCCCAGTCAACAGCCCACACCTAGGTAGTACATGTGTTATTTTTCAGTTAAACTACATTGTACATAGTTATCACCCAATGTCCATTTTTTAGGTTTAAGTTTCAGTCTTGCTGTTGTACATTCTGTGGGTTGTATGTATGATATTATGATGTCATACAGAATTGTTGCACTGCCATAAAATTTCTCTCTACTCCTCATCCAACCCCTGTCCAATCCCTGGCAACCACCTATTCACATCTATCTCCGTAAGATTGTCTTTTCTAGAATGTTATATAGTTGGAATCATACAGTAACTAACTTTTTCAGATTGGCTTTTTTTTTCACTTAGTAATATGCATTTCATGTTCTCCAATGTCTTTTCATGGGTTAATAGCTCATTTCCTTTTAGTGGTGAATAGTATTCCATTGCTGGATGTACCGCTATTTGTCCATTTACCTGAGAAACATCTTAGTTGCTTCCAAGTTTTGGAAATTATGAATAAAGCTGTTTTAAACATTCATGTGCAGGTTTTTGTGTGTATATAAGTTTTTTACGCTTATTAGATTGTGTGATAGAGTATGTTTAGTAGTTATAAGATACTGCCAAACTGCCTTCCAAAATGACTACAATTTTTAGTTCCCCACATCCCCCTTCCCTCTGACCTCTGTCAGACTGTTCTATGTATCTATGCCTGTGGTTCTATTTTGTTCATTAGATTTCACATATAAGTGAGATCATATGGTATTTGTTTTTCTCTGTCTGGCTTATTTCACTTACATCCATGCTGTTGCCAAAGGTAAGAATTCCTTCTTTTTTATAGCTGTGTAGTTTTTAATTTTAATGAAGTCCCCCTTAGCAGCTGTTTCATTCATGGATTGTGCCTTTTGTGTTGAACCTAAAAAGTTATCACCAAACCCAAGATCATCAAGATTTTCTCCTGTTTTATTTTCTAGGGTTTTTTTTTCGTTTTGCATTTTACATTTAGGCACATGATCCAGTTTGAGTGAATATTTGTGAAGGGTGTAAGTCTGTTTGGATTCATTTGTTTTCATGTGGATAGCCATTTAATCTAGTACCATTTGTTGCCTGAAGTTGGATACTGTCAGTCCTCCAGTTTTGTTCTTCTTCAATATTAGATTGGATATTCTGGAATTTTTGCCTCCAGAAAAATTTTAGAATGAGTTTGTGAATATCCACAAATAGCTTGCTGGGATTTTCATTGTGATTGCACTGAATCTGCAGATCGAGTTCAGAAGAATTGACATCTTGAACATTTTGAATCTACTTGTGTACGTAAAATATCTCCCCATGTATCTAGTTCTTTGATTTTTTCCATCAGGATTTATAGTTTTTCTTTACTTAGATATTGTACATATATTTTAGATTTATACCCATTTCATTTTGGGGGGTGCTAATGTAAATGGCAATGTGGTTTGTTTTATTTTTTAATTCAAGTTGTTTATTCCTGGTATATAGAAAAACAGTTCATATTTGTATATTTACCTTGTATCAGACATCCTTGATGTAATCACTTATTGCGGCCAGGAATATTTTTACTAATCCTTTCAGATTTTCTGCATAGACAGTCAGTCATGTCATCTGCTAACAAGTACAGTTGTCCTTTTCTTGTCTTACTGCATTCTCGATTAAGTCTTCCAGTATAATGTTGAAAAGGAGTGGTGATAAGGGACATCCTTTCCTTCCACCTAATCTTACTGAGAAAGCTTATAGTTTCACCATTAAGTAAAATGTTAACTGTAGGTTTTTGTGTATGTTTTTTAATTACGTTGAGGATGTTCCCTAATTTCTGGTTGGCTGTTTTTATCATAACTGGGGGTTGGTATGAACATGTGAATTTTCTTCTGTAGCTTGTTGACGTGATGGATTACATTAATTTGTTTTTTGGATGTTGAACCAGCTTTGCGTATTTGAAATAAATCATATTTGGTCACAGTGCATAATTTTTTATGCATCTTTAGATTTGACTTACTAACATTCTTCAGTATTATAACATCTATGTTCTTGAAAGATATTGGTTTCTTGTAAAGTCTTTGGTTTTGGGATTAGGGTAATGCTGGCCTCATGGAATAAGTATGGAAGTATTCCCTCTGGTTCTAACTTTTGGAAGAAATTGGAGAGAATTCGTAATCATTTCTCCCATAAATGTTTTGTAGAATTCACCAGTGAACCTATCTGGTACTGATGCTTCCTGTTTGGGAAAGTTATTGATTATTTATTCAATTTCTTTAATAACTATATGCCTATTCAGATTGTGTATTCTTGTATGACTTTTGCCAGTATTGTGTCTTTCAAGGAATTGGTTCATTTCATCTAGATTAATAAATTTGTGGACAATAGGGTTGTTCATAATGTTCTTTAATTATTCTTATTATTTTGATGTACACAAGATCTGCAGTAATGTCAAACAGTTATGAATAAAAGTTTTCATTTTGCTTTAACTTATTCCTTCTCTAATGATCTTTTTTTTCCTTATACTGATTGAGGTTCTGACATGTCATTTTCTTCTTCTCTGAAAACCTTTAACATTTATCTCAAAGTAAATCTACTGGCAACAGATTCCTTCAATTTTTGTTTGCCTGAGAATGTATGTCTCTTTCATTTTGAAGGATAATTTTATAGGGTAGAGAAGTCTAAGAGTGTTTATTTTTGCTCTCGACACTTTATATAGTTCACTCTCTTTTTATTTGCATGATTTCTGAAAAGTTTGGTTTAATTCTTATCCTTGCTCTTCTATAGGTAAGGTATTTCCTCTGGCTTTTTGTAAGATCTTTTTCTTTATCTGTAGTTTAAATACGATATGCCTAAATGTAGATTTTTTTTTTTTTTACATTTATCCTGCTTGATGTTTTCTGAATTTCCTGGATCTATGTTTAGTTTCTGACATTAATTTGGGGAAATCGTCAGTCATTATTGGTTCAAATTTTTTTGTTTGTTTCTTCTGCTCTTTCTTCTTCTCTGTTATCCCATTATGCCTATGTTATCCCTTTCGTAGTTGTCCCACAGTTCTTGTATATTCTGTTATTCTTTTCAGCCTCTATTTTCTTTGCTTTTTAGCTCTGGAATTTCTGTTGACATACCTTCAAGCTCCTTGATTCTTCTCTCAGCTGTGTCAGTCTACTAATGAGCCCATCAAAGGCAGTCTTTATTTCTGTTACAGCATTTTTTATGTCTACAGTTCTTTCTTATTTTTTTCTTAGAATGTCTGTCTCTAGGCTTACATTACCCATGTGTTCTTGCATGTTGTCTGCTTTTTCCTTTAAAGCCTGTAGCATATTAATCATCACAGTTGTTTTCAATTCTCAGTCTCATCATTACAACATCCCTAACATATCTGAGTCTGGTTCACGTGCTTGTTCTGTCTCTTTAAACTATTATTTTTACCTTTTAATATGCCTTGTAATTTTTTTTATTGAAAGCTAGACACAATGTACCGGGTAAAGAAACTGATAAATAAGCCATTATCTGGGTAGGGTGAGTGTTGGGGAGGAAGCATTCTTTAGTACTATACTTAGGTCTCAGTCCTTTAGTAAACCTGAGCCTCTGGACTAAGACCTTCATAAATACTTTTCATTTACACACACACACACACCGCCTTAGATGGGACAGGATGATTAGAGGGGCTGGAGTTGGATATTTCCTTTCTGTCAAGTTGCTTAGGCTCTGAAATATCCCATTCGATTAGGCTCTGGTAAAAAAAAAAGTTTTTCTTGAAGGCAGGCCTGTTAGGGACAGAGAGTTCTGCCATACTTCAGTCTTGCTACTTTTCCTTTCCCCTGCCAAAATCATGGGACGATTTTTCTCTCATCTTCACTGTGAGAATCTGGTAGGGCTCCTGGAGGAAAAACGCACAAAAGTGTTGGGACTCCCCTAAGACTGAGCTCTCCTGGAGACGATGGCTTTAAAATTTATTCATACTGAGCTTCTAGCAAACTTTCAATTACAGTTTAGGTTTTCCTACCCTAGTACTGGTTCCTACAAAGATTTTGCTCATGAGTTTGTGTTTCAGTAAGTTGTGATTCTCTGTATCTGCTTGTCTCTTCACAGTGATTTGTCCTGTGACCTTACTTCTCTGACAGATCTAAGAAGAGTTGTTGATTTTCAGTTCATTCAGCGTTTTGCTTGTCAGAATGGAGTGATGACTTCCGAACTCCTTACACGCTGGACCAGAAGCCAGAAGTCTGGTCTAGCACGTTTTGAAATGTCCCAGAGAATTGAAGCATATTGCAATGCAAGCTAGAATACTCCCTGAATAATATTTCACAAATCTTCTTGTGTTTTTTATTCTTTAATACTGTCTCTTTCTTTCATAGTTTATGCGTTTTTTAATGTTTGCTTTAAAAATTAATATACTTCCCTATCAACTAACCCTGGTTAGAATTGTCCTCTATGTGATGTGACAACGTATGGATTTACGCCAGCCTGTCCTCAGGCTCTGTCTTTGTATCCTTTTTTCCTGTTTTAAGTGTGGTCATCATCTTGGGCTAGAGCAGGGGTGGGCAAACTTTTTGACTCGAGGGCCACAATGGGTTCTTAAACTGGACCGGAGGGCCGGAACAAAAGCATGGATGGAGTGTTTGTGTGAACTAATATAAATTCAAAGTAAACATCATTGCATAAAAGGGTACGGTCTTTTTTTTTTTTTAGTTTTATTCCTTTCAAATGGGCCGGATCCGGCCCGTGGGCCGTAGTTTGCCCACGGCTGGGCTAGATGCTCTTCTGCCAGGCCTCATGGCAAAGGGAACATCATCACACATTCAGCTTCTTATATGAACAGGAAGTTAAAGGCCACATTTCCATCACATTGCCTCAATAATCAATGCCATGGAGTTTCAATCATGAAAGAGGGAGATTGACACATTACAATGTAGAGTGTTTTCAGGAAATTAGGATATTGCATAAAAATAAATGTGGTTGAACATTCTCTCACTGTTAAGTTTCTGTTGGGCCCCCTTATGTCTTACTTGTCATAATTCTCTGTTGCAGGTTACTTTGTAAAGGGTTCCATTCTCTTCCCATCCTTTGTTAGACTCTCCCCACATTTTCACAGGCCCATAAACTTGCTACTGCATACCCATGGCAGGGACCAAAGCTCATCTCAATGCATCTCATGTCACAGTGCACCCATCAATCCACCAAGGACGGAGAAAGGACTACAGCCCTCACACCCTCTTTGCTGGGGTTTTGTGTATGCTGCCTACTTTCACTGCATCTGTCAAGCAGTTCTTTATCGGCAAGTCTAACAGCCTTTGAGTGCACGGTGCTCTATCACTTACATAAGTGATTATGTAATAGGGGTCATATTGATCTTTCTGGTGTGTGCTCTAAAGTGGCTGGCATCAAAAGCCAGTGAGGCAGCCAGTTTGAGCAGTATGGGTCATTTACAAACTTCAGGATGAAACGCCGCAGGATGCCAGGGAAAACGTTTTTGTTTTTCCAGAGGGAACCATAGTTCATGAAGTGTGGTTAACGTACCATATTTGTATACCCTTAAAATCATTTTATAACCACACTGAGTGCCTCTAAACATTAAATATATTTTATAAGTAGTTGGTTAACTAGCTGTTGTGTGCTTTAAATAGTAAATAAAATGGAGAGGCACTAAACAGAGACTATATTTCATAGAGTAAGATGCTTTTTCAGCCACTCAATAATTCTCAATGTTAGGAAAAATTGATTTTCTAACTGCTGAGTGCCTCTAAAAATTAGCATCTTATATTCCTACAGGGGCTGCTTTTCAGTTAGCCGCTTTTCTTTCAGCTTTTGATTTAATGATTTCTAAGGTCCTCTTCTTTCTAAAAACTGTTATAGGTTCTTTGGACTACAGTTTTACTTGGGCATATATGTAATTAATTAGTAAAATATAAAACAGAACAAAATTCCATCTCACCTTTTTGAATGTTCATTTGGAAAGAAATAGTTCTTCACTCACTGACTATTCCTTATCTCCTACCACCGCTCTCTCCCCTCAAGAGCAGGACGGCGTGAGGAGACCTAGGACAATGACACAGAACTTAAGAGTACTCATTTCCAAGCATCTTCACACCGCATCTGAGCAGTGGATGCATCTTGCATCTGTCAGAGCCGAATAAAGGAGAGGAATTCCCTAAGAGGTGGTAAGAGTCACGTATCTTTATGGCAAATTAAATCTTTTCCCCAGTTCTTTATAAATTCTGTCTGGCCTTTCAGAAAATCAAATTGCCAATGCTGAGACCATCCAGACTTACGAAATAATATCTTATAGCATCACAAAAATTGAGCGCTAAAATAATCACATCTTTCTACAGTTACAGGAAACAGAATTAAAGAAGACTAAACTCTTAGTGCCCCAAACGAAACTATCTGAGTGACCCTGGATGTCACAGAGCCTCCTTGAGTAATCTGTGGTAACCTTGCCACGGGAACCTCATCAGTAAAAATGCATGGTTTGAGCTACATTATAGAATCTGGCTGCTGGATAATCTCCACGAGCTCTTTTTAGATCTAATAATTTCAAAATTTCGTCTAGTCTAGCCCCTTGTGACTGTGTCTCAGGTGTGCTCACCAGTTCCACAGCAGTAGGTGACTGGCGTGTTGAAGCCTGAGGAAGAGCTGATATGCATCAGACTTTCTGGAACATGTGCTTATCCTTAGGAAAAAAATGCAAAGAGTGAATAAAATTCTTCTCAGATACACCCTCAACATTCCCACTAATGTCACCGGGAACTACATGGGATCAGATGAGGACAGGTTTCTGGTTTGGGGCCAAACCCCGTGATGAGCTGGCACTTAGTTATCCACGTTAGACTGATGTGTCTCCTGTTTCATGGGCTTGAGCTAAGATGTGACCGAGGACAAAACACTCCCAGGAGACTGTAAGCTCTCTGGGGTGAGGGTGTTATCTGAGTCACCATTTTATCCCTAGCATCTAGTCAATAGTATTTTCTCAGTAAACATTTGTGGAGCTAAAGCGAATCCCTTAAGCAAATGTAGCCTACCAGACAGACATACCAACTGTCTAAAACAGAAAATCCCAGAAGACTTGAGATATCACTCAACATAAGCTCTCTATTCAATAGTGTTAAAGAGAAACATCATGAAAATCATAATTGTCCAAAGAAGGAATCGTTTGCTGATTGGATTTAATCCAGAAACTGCTTTTCCAGCCAAAAGGTAAAGTAAGGTCTCACACCTTCTCTCAAACTTATATATTCCAAAATACATAAGAGAAACAGAGAACTCAGATCTGAAGGTTATAGCATTGAGTTACCTTACTACTGAAGTAAGCATTAGTAATTAACATTCAATTATAATATTCTCTGCGTCAGCTATTTTTCTAAACTCTATATGAGTTATCTAATTTAAACCTTTTCCCAGACCTATTAAGCAGACATTATTATCACCATTTTCTAGATAAGGAAAAATAGTACCATTATTTTTGAAGAATCTCAAAGCCTGTGTAATTCAGAAGACAGGTGACTGAATCTAGAGCAATAGTCATCATAGATAGCTCTGTATTTAATATCTGAACTTCGAGCAGTCAATCATCATTCAAATAAAAATATTCTCCAGTTAATGCTAAACTCCATGATGTGAAAAAGCTTCATAGAAGAACAATATGAAACACAGGAAATGAGCACACCAGAAGTCAAAAGTGATGTGGCCAGGAAAAGAAACAGTTACTATAGCCACAATTCTATCTGTCTTGATGGGTATGTATGATCTCAGTGAGTACAATCCCAGTGAATAGGGCATGTGTATATTCATATGTTTTGGTGCATTAAGAAAAGAAAGAGGCCAGCAATTATGTATGCAAAAGGGCATCCCCCTCACCCCTACCCATGGCTGGCTAGGCAAAATTGCTGGCTATGATGGAGTAATGGGCTTATGTTTTAGATTCAGGTCCAAATTATGATTCTGTTACCAACTGATCACATGACTGTGGATAAAATCATTAAATCTAGTGAAGTCTCAGTTTCCCTCAGATAGTAAATGAAGGACATGGGCTCAACAAACTCAAAATTTCCTTCAAACTCTGCAAGTCCCTGTCTTGGATGGTTGGTTTATCTTGGTGTCCTCCTGGATCCTATTTCTGTGTTCTCTGGATCCTATTTCTGTATTCCCTGAATCCTATTTCTGTATTCCCTGGATCCTATTTCTGACCTATCTCTGACCCAATGTATCTGCTCCTTTTTTAGTCTTGTTAATAGTCATCTTCCTTCTTGTGAAACATGTATCAGTCAGGGTTCCAGCAGGAAACATATGGCACATTCCAACAAAGATAATCCAAGATGATTTATAAAAGGACTAAGAACAAAGGCATACGGAAGGTGTAGAGAAGATACACCTTTCCTATGCAGTTAGGGTCCAAAAGGAGAGGTATGTAGAGAGGGCCACTCTGAGGAAAGCTGTGACTGTGGAATCAAGGAAACAGAGAACCAAAACTTGCACTTCTTTCTTCTGATACCTTACTGGGGCTCCACATGTGATAAGCCCAACTAGACACAGGAGTAAAGGAATTTTGTTTATGTGATTCACAAGGCTTAATCACAAAGGGCACAAAAGAGGGGGCGGGGGGTAGAAAACATACCGGGAGGGCCGATGGAAGATTTATAGCAGACTCATTCTTAAGGAAGTCTCTACTATTGATCCACCTATTATATTTCAGGATAAATTATGTCAATGTGTTGAATATGTCACATATACCTTTAGACCTTTCTTAAAAATAGACAATGCATATACATAAATAATAAAGGAAGCAAACAGCTTCAAAGAGGAGAAAAGCCTTCTGAGTAAAAAGTATTCCTTCCACACCTCAGCCCTAATATCTAGCCTGTCCTTCTCCCACACCCCATCTGCTCCGATCACATTTAGTGCCTTTCTGAAAAGCAGAAAAATCTTCTGGGAAGACCTTCAGGGAAATGCAATCCCTGGTCAGACACAGAATTTACCTGGCTGACCCTGGCAGAATTCCACTTATGCCCTCTCAGCCAACACTTGTATGCAGCTCACAATCTGTACTGATGTCCATAGCTATCCTGACAGAGACCCAGACCCCCATCCTGAAGAGCAACCATGGCTACCTGCTATATTTTAATTCTTCCTTTTAATCTTGGGATGCAAACTCATTTACTAATTAGGGGCAAGCAGATAAGTAAACAAGAAGAGAGGCGTGATCATGACTTTTGAGCCATCTGTTCTTTATTAGCTAGTGCCATCTACTTCACCTAGGTGGAAGACTAGCCCTGATTATCTGATTTGGTGTTTAATCAACAAAAGCTTGTTGAAGTATGCAATGTGTCAGGCACTGATCTAGGCTCAAAATTAGTGGAAAAGATCTCTACAAACATTGTTAACCGCTGATACTAACAAATATAGTGAAGTACTGATCAGTGCTGTAGAGAAAGGTAGGCTAAGGGGCTTAGAAGCAGGAAGAGGGGGGTGTTATAACAACTAATAATAAAAGGCATTGTAGAAATTGATCACAGAACTGAAGGAGATGAAGGACCAAGCCACACAGGTACTTTGAGGAAAAGTATGAAATGCTTAAGTTTTGAGGAAGATGCATATTGTCAAATTCAATGAGTGGTAAGAAGTAGATTGAGTTGGGGAGTTGGTAGCTGGTTAGCTGAATGGAACCTAGAGTCGTAGCCGTAGCCTTGTAGCCCATAACAAGGACTTCAGTTTTCCTTGAAAGTGAGATGAAAAACATGGGAAAATGATATTATGTCAATAAAAGGACCATTCTGCTGCTGGGTTGAGAACAGGAAGGAAACAGAATACAATGAGTTAGGAGATGATTGCAAATCCAAACTTCTTTTCAAGGTTCAGTCAAGGATGATTCTGATGGAGGCAGTGAGAAAAGGTTGCTTTGGTATATATTTGGGGGTTAAAAACCTCGTACTTTGCTGCTGCTTTGGATGCACAGTGTGAGGAAGAGGAGGGGGCAAGAATAACTGAGTTTTTTTGCCCGAGCATCCAGAATATTGTCTAAATGATTACAGTCCAACATTGGTTTTCTTTCCTCAATGTAATCTGTTGAACTTTCAGGGCAGTTATGGTACCACATAATTTATCAGCACACATAAGAAAGAAAAAAATACTGAATTATACGCTTATATTTACGTACCACTTCCTAAGATATGTTGAAGTCATTTAAAATATTAAAACCTAAATAAAGCCAAGAAGTTGGAATGGAAATAAGATGAACCAATAGGACTGGAAGACATAAAAACCTCAGAAATATTCTTTTTTTTTTTGTCTGTCACTGAAAGAACAAGCTAAATTACTTGAATAAAGAACTTCAAACCAGGAGAGATGTTTCCTTAAATGCTCCATCCAAACTTTAGTAGTTATTTAAGTGCCACCTACAAATCCAGAATTAACACAACTTGATAAAGAAGACTAGTTACCTACTCAAAGGGGCATCAGGGACCAAGACTGCAGAGTGAGAGGGAAAAGCCATTCTCCAGATTTGGATCCTTACAGAACACTGCATTATCCACTTCACCCTGAAAGCCTGACTCTACTTTCCCACTCATCTGCTGAGTCTCAGTTCCCAGGTCAAGTGCCCACCCTTTTCCCCAAAGTCTTTCCCGATTGGGGAAGAAGGTTTGGTTTAAACTAGAAGTTTTAAGTTTTTCTTCCAACCCTTTCTCCCTCAAATTAAAACCCCTGCTGAACCGAGACTCCTCTATGTTCTCAATGACCCCTTTCTGCTTCCCTGGGGCCCTTAGGCATATTTTTAATGTGGAATGGAAGGAACCAGCATACCTGTCTCCTCCCTGCTTAAAGGAATGTGTAAGAGTCATTTCCTTTGAGCCACCACGCTGACACCTAATGTTTTCATAAGAGATTAATTAACAAACTGCCAGGTTCCACCAGACGTCACACTCTTCATAGGCATCCTCAGAATGTAAAGTCACTAGCACCAAGGCTACTCGCCTTTCCAAAGAGCTTCTAAGGTGAGCTTTTTATTTAGGCCCTCAACCAGCCTGACATCATTGATATTGAGTCCTTCATTATCTTAGCATAGAATTTGCTGAAGCCCTAGGAGTGTCCTTAAGATTTGAGGAACTAGAACTAAAAGAATGGAAATACCTTAGAGTTTAGTATCCATGCCCAACTTCCCATGGACCTGTTCTTAAACTCTGGATCTGATGAGAGAGATAAAACACTTTATTTTATTTTAAAACTAGAGGCTCAGTGCACGAAAGTCGTGCATGGGGCGGGGGGATTCCCTCAGCTCGGCCTTCACCCCCTCACAATCCGGGACCCCTCAGCAGATGTCCAACTGCTGGTTTAGGCCCAATCCAGCAGATCAGGCTTAAACCAGCAGTCAGCCATCCCTCTCGCAATCCGGGACTGCTGGCTCCTAACAGCTCACCTGCCTGCCTGCCAGATTGCCCCTAACCACTCTACCTGCCTGCCTGCCTGATCACCCCTAACCCCTCTACCTGCTTTCCTGATCACCCCTAACCACTTGCCTGCCTGCCTGATAGTCCCTAACCACCCTGCCTGCCTGCCTGATCACCCCTAACTAACTGCTCACATGCCTGCCTGATAGCCCCTAACCACTCTGCCTGCCTTCCTGATCGCCCCAACTGCTCGTCTGCCTGCCTGCCTGATCGCCCCAACTGATCATCTGACTGCCTGCCTGATCACCACTAACCACTCACCTACCTGCCTGATCACCCTAACTGCTCACCTGCCTGCTTGATCACCCCTGCCTGCCTGCCTGATCACCCCTAATCGCCTCTGTCTCGGTCCCTGCCGCCACGGCTTCATCCGGAATGATGTCCAGAATGACGTCTGGAAGGTTGTTTAGCTGGCTGGTATAATTAGCATATTATGCTTTTATTATTATAGATTTTTTATTGATTTTAAAGAAGAAGGGAAGGGGAGAGAGAGATAGAAACATCAATGATGAGAGAAAATCATTGATTGGCTGCCTCCTGCAAACTCCTTACTAGGGACCTAGTCTGCAACCTGGGTATGTGCCCTGACAGGGAATTGAATCATGACCTCTTGGTTCATAGTTAGGTCGACAACCACTGAGTCACACCAACCAGGCTAAAAATGCTTTAAATAAGGGAAACAAACTGACCAGTTTAGCCTGCCTGAGGATATCACGTCTCCCTTAGTAAATCTTTCTGTTAAGGTAGTGGGGAGAGGTAGAGTCCTCAGACCCTTTTCATGGAATTAATGCCAGAAGAGTCAAGAGAAGCAAGGCAGCCAAGTATAACCATTCCTGAAATAGAAGTCAGCAAATGGAAACACAATAATCTACTGTCACCACCCTCACATACAAACTCTGAGCTGTTTGGGAGAATAAGGGGACACCTGACATCCTCCTCAGACGGTCACAGACACTGGCATGAGGCTATCTTTGAACATAGTCTCCAGAGCTGTCCTCTGGCATCTAGACATCATTTTGACATAGATATTCCCTTAAAAAAATTTTGTTGATCACTTACTATGTTTCAGAGACTATATGAGTTCTTTATATACAAATAATGGTAACTTTAGGGAGTACCCTTGTTTTCCTTGAGGTATACACTTCTTATCCACAGTAGACTTTCCTTTACCTAATTCTAAACCTCTGCTCATCCACCTTGTTCTTCAGATGTTCAGGAGTAACATCCGCTGGTGATCAGAATATGTTCGAATCTGATGAAAATGACTTGGAGAGACAGCACAGCCTACAGTTTAAGTTCCAATTTCACTTTTTAGTCTTATTTACTAATAGTGACAAATTCCCTATTACCTCTTAAATAGTTGAGTTTAGATCTTGTCCCCATTCTCAAGCTGAGACTGAATGTAACATGAAGATGCTCCAGTAGAGTTGTATAAGGCAGGCTACAACTTCTTCTCAACAGACCTAATGACTGGGAGACTCCAGGGGTGGGGCTAAAAGCCTCTAAGAACTCAAAGATTGAAGGTATTACAGAGACACACCTCCCCCCTCCTCCATCTCTGCCAAATGATGATTCCTGAAAATTCCAATTATGCCTCCCATTAGAGGTCAGAAACTGTACTTCATGCTTCTTTGTCACCCTATACCCGTGGTCAGCAAACTGTGGTTCACGAGGCACATGCGGCTCTTTGGCCCCTTGAGTGTGGCTCTTCCTAAGCCTTAGGAGTACCCTAAATAAGTTAATAGCAATGTACCTACCTATATAGTTTAAAAATTTTGGCTCTCAAAAGAAATTTCAATAGTTGTACTGTTGATATTTGGCTCTGTTGACTAATGAGTTAGATTCTAGACGAGTCTCAACTGGGCTGACTGGGCACTTCAAGTCTCTGCCATGTATCTGTTCCATGCCAGTAGGCTACCTCAGGAATGTCCTCATGGAGATGACAGAAACACAAGAAAGAGCAAGGCCTCTCGAGTTATAGACTTAGAAGCACCATACTTGCACTTCTGCTTCATTCTATTACCCAAAGCCAGGCACATGGTCAAGTCCAGAGACAGAGGCAGAGGACACTTCAAAGTTAAATGCCCAAGGGGGTGGATTCAGAGAGGGTAAAAGATCATTCAACCCATCAGCAAGAGCTATCAATTCTACCTGAGAAATACTTTCCACACCTGTCCAATACTCCTATGTTGTTGCTACCACCACTTCAGTTCACCATGATCTCTCTTACCTATCACCACCTGACTGCTCCGTCCAAATCTTTCTTGTCCATTCCTTCTCAGACAGTTCTCAATGCAGCGACGAGAATAAACTGAAAAAGAAAACCTGCTCTGACCACTCATTTCATTAAGTCTGCCAAATGGTTTCCTATTGTTCTCAGGATAAAGGTGAAAATCCTGAGTAAGGCCTGAATTGTTTTCAATTGAAGGGTTATTTTAAAGCAAATAGGTGAACCTGGTGAAAGGGACATGCCCTTGACTGGAATCAAACCTGGGACCCTTCGGTCCGCAGGCCGACGCTCTATCCACTGAGCCAAACTAATCAGGGCTGTTGAGAAGAAGATAAAACAACCTCAAAAAGAATTGTTTTCAATTTTCAATTGAGGGGTTATTTTAAAGCAAATAGATGAACCTGGTGAAAGGGAGAGAGTGAAGAGGGAGTGTGGGAAAGAGAGGCTTTGTAATGACTTCCATGTGAGGACAGCCTGGGACCCCTTTCTCCAATCTCATCTCCTTCCATCGTTTCTTTCACTTTATGGTTGCAACACATCATAATTCCCCAACTTGTACCCTATGTCAAGCCTCTGGGGTCTTACTTGGACTGCTCTGTGTCCAAGTAGAGTTCTTTATCCCTCCTTTTGGTACAGATTCAAAACCCTCTGCCTTTCTCCTTTCCTTCTTGCAGGCAAAAAGAAGAGAGGAGAGAAGCACAGATTGGTTTGGCTGAGTGGATAGAGCATTGGCCTGCGGATTGAAGGGCCTTAAGTTTGATTCCAGTTGAGAGAGAGGAGGCTGAGGGGGAGAGGAGGCCTGTCATGCAGAAGTTTAAGTTTAGTTTATAGTTTAAGTTTAAAAAATTTGGCTCTCAAAAGAAATTTCAATCGTTGTACTGTTGATATTTGGCTCTGTTGACCTATGAGTTTGCCGACCACTGCCCTATACCAAGCATGGGGCCTGTCATGCAGAAGTTGCTCAACCAGGCATTGGAAGAGACTGAGGGAAGGAGAAAAGGACACAGGTTTAAGCACATAACTAGAGCAAAGAATATGTTTGTGAATACATATTTCCCTGTGCTCTCTCTTCTGTTTTTAATCTCAATGTGATCTGTAAGTCTTTTATTATTTAACTTTTTATCCTATTAATTTTTTTCTCTAATGGGAATAAACTAAGAGAACAAACACAGGGTTAGCAGGGATTTTAAAATATGTATGATTTGATGATTTACTTGCAACTAATACTTTCCCATAATGAACTCAAATTTAAATGAAGGAAAACATTTAGTATAAAACATTTTCTAAATTAATCCATATCTACAAGTTTTGTTTTGTTTTTAACATTGTCTTCAAATTCTGGAAAATCATGTCTATTGGTTAACATTCCTATTTTCCAAAAATTATTTGACATATTTCATGTGGGCTTTTCAAGTGATTTTCTGCAATACTAACTAAATTGTTGTTAATCCTAACCTGAGGATATACGTGTGTGTGTGTAGTGAGAGTGGAAGGGTGAGAAAGAGACACAGAAAAAGAAACATTAATGTGAGAGACATATTAATTGGTTTCCTACCACACATGCCCCAACCAGGGCTGGGGATTGAGCCTGCACCCAAGGTGTATGCCCTTTGCGGAATCCAACCCAGGATCCTTCAGTCCACAGGCCGACGCTCTATCCACAGAGCCAAACCAGCTAGGACTAAGTGTATATTTAAATACAACATTCTAAAGAAGTTTCTATTTTTTTTATAGGACCCATTATTACACTTTTATTTATTAACAAAAGGATAAGATGTTTTGAGTAAGTTTTCTAATTAAAAAATTTAAAAAATATATACACACACCTCAGAGCTGATAGCTTTAACTTAATCTCTAAAAACTATAGATATTCAGAATAGAATTGTCTTAATCTACTTATAAATTCATGCAACAAGACTATTCTTGATTTTCTTGCTATGTGGTACTAGATGAAATCATTGTTATGTTTATGACCGATTAGTATCCACATGAATAAGTGGGACAAGTTAACACTTCATCCCTATTAACATATAGTGATCTAGATAACAGTCAAGATCAAAGTAACAGAATTCCTTACATATTGTGAGAAGTGAAGAAAAACAAACAGGGTATTGTTCTAGGAAACAACTTATTTCAATTGAGGTTTTTCTTTAAAAATTCTAAGTTTATTTATTAATTAAATAAATTAGCATGATTTATTTAAAGTTGATGGTTGTGAAAAAGTCCCTTTTTTAAAAATATGTTTTTATTTATTTCATATAGAATGAAAGAGGGAGAGATAGAAACATCAGTGATGAGAGAGAATCATCAATTGGCTGCCTTCTACACGCCCCCAAATGTGAACCAAGCCCACAATCCAGGCATGTGCCCTGACCAGGAATCACCCATGACCTCCTGCTTCATAGGTCCATGCTCAACCACTGAGCAACACCAGCCAGGCCCTTTCCAACACTAGTAGATTGTTTTTCTGAAGCAAAAACCAATAAACATGTCCTGAGTGTTTACTATTTACATGCCCCTATTAGGTGCTGATGATGGTTACAAGGAACTATATAATATGACCGATTAGTATCCACATGAATCTTATAATCATGTTAAAAAGAAAATAATATTATGCAAAAAGTTACAATACCAACTAGTAGTCTATAATTCTCATGTCCTTATTCTTTCTTAAAGTTCTCATGAAGCCACCTGTGATAATGGAAGCATTTAAAAATTGGCAGAAAAAATAGGCCTACATAAACCTCAAGCAATTGTTTAAAATATATTTTACAGGCATAACAAACTATTGAAATTATATGTATTAAAACTCAGATGATTAGAAAAGCAACTGGGGGAGCTGAATGAAAGAACATTCAACATAATACTCCTAAAGGAAAGCAGCCTTGGTACAAAGAAAAGTATCTGGAACCAGGAGGGCTTCGATTGGATGGACCCTGCAGAGTACAAAAATCTCCTGGGTGCATCCTTATTCATTTCTTCACATAACACAGAAGCATGAACCAGCTTTGAAGTTCCAGCTAAAGAATTGGACCTTAGGTATCAAATGGATGTACCCATAAGGAAGTCCTTTAAGGAAGTCGAGACTGATCTATTCTGCAACCAGAAAGGCTAATGGACCAGGAGGGACCCCAGAGTATATCATTCGCTATGTGTGCAATAATTGGTGTAAGAAGGTAGTAACAAGGATGGATGTCTGTCTCACAGATTACTCATCTAGAAAGACTATTTTAAAGAAAGGGGGTTGGAGGGGAGGGGAGCAAACAAAAGAATTAGTAGAACCTATTTTCTCATAAAAACCTTTTACGTAGGAAGAAGTGTCCTTTTTAATAGCTAGGCCACAGTCACCTTCAGGAAACATTTTGGAGTTGAGTGTGAAGCACCTTCTGTTTGGAGTAGAGAGGGAAATGCAGGGCAGGTAATTATCAAGTGAGAAGCACTTACCTTGGGTCAGAATACCGACATGTTGGAAGATGCTTACTTGTTTAATTATCAAGCAAACCAAATGAAGATGAGGGCTTCATATGACTCAAGTTAAGAAGCAGCACAGAAAACCATAAAGATGGAGAGATATATTATTGCCACTAAAGATCAAATTATTAAAGAGAAGGGGACAGAGAGCAAAAGCTAAGAAGTTTAAGCTTTAGGACTTCAGTTAATGAACAATGGAGGGTCCCTTAACCTTCCTTGCGGGGCAGGGAAGGTCAAGGAATGGAGCAGTTGGAGAATATGAATTAAACCCCTTTTCAAGATTTAGCTCTGTCAGGGTGCATAACGCAAGTCGAAGGAGGAACAACAACAACAAAATGTAGCAAGCCAATTGAGAAACCACTGCAACAACTCAGGCATGATGTTAGGGGGCACAAGAAAACACTGTGTTTGAGGTACAGGAGGGACCCCAGGTGAATGTTTATAATGGGGACTTGAAATTTTGGGTCTGGAACTCTAATGGCACTCATGGCTAGAGGTACAGCCTGTGTCCTCCACACGGAGGTGATGGCTGACTCATACGGGGGAAGTGTCCTCAGAAGAAGACTAGAGGAGCAAAAGGCCCAAACTTTAAATCATCCACTTGTTTTTCAACACCACCTTCCATCACAGCCCCCTTCCCAGCTTATTGGCTTAGTCAGCAGGAATGATTTCCTTTGGTTGGAATTCCTTGAACTTCCCCTCCTGTCTATAGCCACACCTTTAAGATTTTCCTTGGAGGAACAACTTTCTTTTCTCCTAGTAATTACTATGCTCAGGTCTCAGGTTCTTCCACCTGTAACAACTCCCCTTTCTTGACCAACTCTAGTTCCTTTTCAAACTTCCATCCTCCCTCTCTTCCTTTTAATAAAAGTTTCTTGAAAGAACTTGTTCTCTCTCTCTCTCTCTCTCTCTCTCTCTCTCTCTCTCTCTCTCTCTCCTCTCCATTCAGTCTTCAATCCATTATAATCAGTTTATCAGTTTTCTGTCCCACCATCCTTTTCATTACTGTCTTCAGGTTCACCAGCCACCTCATAATAAATCCAGTGACCTTGTTGACATTTAAGTTGACCACAAATTTGCTCCCTATGGAAAGGCTACTGTAATGCCACAATGGGGCATTCTCTTGCATCTCCTCCTACGTCTAGCATTGCTTTTTCACTTGCACTCTTTCTTAGCCTCCTCTTGGGGCTATCACATCTATGCAAATCATCTACCTACTGGGCTTTTCAATCATGACCATTAGAATCACCTAATATTTAAAAAATACAAATGCATGAAACCCATCTCCAGAGATTCTAGTTCAATGGAACTGGAATGGAGCCCAGGAAGCACTCTATTACTTGATTTCAAGCTTCCCAAATGATTCTAATGTGTACCTGCGGTGAAAAACTACTGCCTGAAATCACGCTTCCCAAACGTATCTCTTCAGAGGAATCACCTGAGGCAGTTATTGAATATAAATATACTAGAGGCCCGGTGCACAAAAATTTGTGCACTCAGGGGGTCCCTCAGCCTGACCTATGCCCTCTTGCAGTCTGGGACCCCTCGGAGGATGTCCACCTGCTGGCTTAGGCCTGCTCCCTGGGGGATCTGGCCCAAGCTGGCAGTCAGACATCTCTCTGGCAGCCTGGCAGCCCTCGGGGGATGTCCACTTACCAGTGGGTAACAGACCTAAGCTGTAGTCGGACATCCTTAGTGCTGCTGAGGAGGCAGGAGAGGCTCCCATCACCACTGCTGTGCTGGCAGCCATCAGCCTGGCTTGTGGCTGAGCAGAGCTCCCCCTGTGGGAGCGCACTGACCACCAGGGAACAGCTCCTGCATTGAACATCTGCCCCCTGGTGGTCAGTGTGTGTCATAGTGACCAGTCATTCCCAGTTGTTCTGCTGTTATGGTCAATTTGCATATTACCCTTTTATTATATAGGATTCAGATCCCACCTCCTTGATATTATAGTTGAATATGTCACAATTCAGAAACCAAAAAGTAATGAGGGACTCTCCTTCCACTCACATCTGTTGGGCAACACTGATAGCCATAACATTTTTGAGCATCTACTATTGGCTGGATACCATTTATTTTCTATTATGAGTGATCCTCAAGCTAAGTGCTTTCTTGTAGGTGCTCTTAGAACACTTTTCAAACATCAATTACTTGTTTTGTCTCCTTTATTTGACTGTGAGTTTCTACCTTATTCATTTTTTATATGGCAGAGATTTTACCTTATTCATTTCTATATGAATTGTATGTAAACCAGCAAATTGTCTCATACATATTTTTAATGAATGTTAAAACAACTTTGGGGGGCACAGACACATTTGTTTTGTCTAGTACATAATAAATTCTAAAATATGTATATTTGTGAAATAATGAACAAATTATTTTTATATATAGTATGTTTCTTACCCCAAATATAGATGTGTTCTAAACCTTTTATTTTCTTTTCACTTACACAAATTAGGCTAGTGTTCCTAATGTTGAATTAAAACTTTCTGCAATCTGCATTTTTAACTGTAAAATCACCTGTGTTATTATGTGACTTATATTTTGTTTTGCTTTATTTCCTGGGTTCTTTTCTCTTGGCACTGGTTCCAACTTGGCCTAATGACATACTCTTTAGGGTGTGCTTTTGGAGTCCTCTTTGTGGGAGGTAATAGGGTACATGAACTTTGGGATCAAACACCTTTGGACTCTGTCTCCTTTCTTCTCATTTGTATAATGGGAATAAGACATACACCCATCTTTAAGATAAGACAAGCTCTGGCCAGAAATTTTAATTTCTTTTGTTGTCAGAGTATCTGTTCCTTTAAGAAAAACCATATATCATATAAATCCAAGAAACAGTCTTCCTTTCGTTAATTTTCTCGTTGGCCCTACCGTCTCCCATGGGACTATATCTTCATTTATCCTTATATTTTTCTCCAAAATCTTAGAAAATGTTGAGTCTCTCTTCCAATTCAAGCTTAACTAATCCAGCTAGGCCTTTAATCACATTGGCTCCTTGAAACCTTACTGATACAGGCTTAGTCAATTCTTCCTCTATACCACCTCTAACTGGACACAGGCTTTTTTTATCTTTACACTTGTCATAATGGACTGTAATTTTGGTTTACAAGTTCTGTCCAGTAGATTTCTAGTTCCTCTGGGGAAAATATCAAGTTTTATTAATCTTTCATATCCAAGAGCTGAGTGTAATGCTGAAGTATGGACACTTGATGTTGGTGGAATTGAATTATTCTTGGCATCAGACTTTCATGCCACCTTTACTCAAAACTCCATACCTTCATGATCCTTCACCATTAGCTTTAGAGATAGAGAGCTTGAATTTCAAATATTTGCTGACCCTTTTTTAAAAACTGTGAAATGAAGATGATTAGACCTACATATAGTGTTGTTTATAAAATTAAGTGAAATAATGGATGTGAATAGCTTAACACCATAAGTCCTCAACAATTGCTGATCATGTGGTGCTCATCATGATTTGGGTACAGTTTCTTGTTTTGTTTTATTTTGTTTTGGACTATAGGGTTCTGCTGGTAAATTTCAGTACTGAAAATCCAGCTCTCTGTGAAAGAGATGGACATGTGGAGTAAATCTAAAACTTTCTTTTTCAGCATTCCTATCACATATTCTTAAATCCCTCTTCTCACCTTTTGTGCTTTCTTGGATGTATCCAGAAATGATGTGGAGGCTGAGTAATCCTTTCCGCAGATAACACAATCTTGTTTCTGGACTAAACCCATCAAGCCCTACATTCCTGTTCGCTTCAGTCACCCCCAAGTCATCTCTCATTACTTAAACTCTCATCCCCACATGGATCGTAATATCCCCTACTCTGGAGCAATCTTCCACTCCCCCATTCTTCCCTCAAGTCCTTCCCATGTGCCCTATGCAATGTCTGGTAACTTAACTCAATTCCTGGAATTATTGAATTCTTCTTTAAATGTTTTCTGGTGCCCTTGTGGCTACAGAATCCTCAGTACCCTCCAAAAAGGTGGTATTTTTTCACCTCTTATATCCCATCAATCTAGAGCCTGGGGTAAATGCTCTTCTTGGTTTCTGTTGGTACTTCCAAACCTCATTCCTTTAAAAAACAATCCCAGCTCCTTTGAAGTTCATGCCATATGGCAACCTCCTATCATAGCAACCCCCACCCCACCCCTGTTCAGCCTTGTTCTATCATGTGCAAACACCAAGGTCACCCCTCCTCATTCAGGGGAAATTTAGCACGTAGCTCACTGACTCACCGCCACTACTCTTCAATCACCTTTAGTGATTTTGACATCCATGTACCTTACATTGTGCAGAATTTTCTCCATATTCTTGGGCTTGGTGCCTTGACCTCCTCATGTCCAGAGATCTTTCTCTCACCTCCTCAGCCACCTGCTCCAAGGTTATATCCTAGATCTTGTGCCACCAACCACAGATATCAACAACTTCTGTGTGAAACACCCCACTTTGATCATTTTTTATTTGTTGCAAGTTAATCCCTTTTATATACCATCCAAAGAGTCTTCAATTTCATGGACAGACTGATTGTATCAACTTTTACCTTTCATTCTCTTCACATCCTCACTTCCCTCCTAACCTATAATCACTCCTCACACAATTCCTTGACAGTATCGTTCCCTTTATTCCTTTACTGTACAGTTGCCTGAAAAAAAAAAACCAACTCCACTCTGGTTGAATCTAACTTTTGCTTATTATGTGCTTGACTTTGAGAAGCTGAACATGATTTTATAAGACATATGGCCATACTGACCTGCCTCACAGTTAATGTTTGACTACGACCTACAGCGGGCCCATGGTGCTCGCAGCTGTCCTATTTTCTATCCCAATTCATTTTACCTTACCACTCTCCAAAATGCCTATTTCATCACTTATCCTTTCTCCTCAAAATCTCTAATGTACGTTCTGTTCTTCTGTGCTTCAGCTGATGCTCTTATTTTATATTTTACTGCTAAAGAAACACCAATCAGAAAAGAATATCCACATGTTCCCACCACCCAATATATACTTCACTGTATCTCTACTAAGTACTTTGCTTTCCTTCCTGTTGCAATGGTTGTACTCAACTATAAAGTCAACCCATCACCTCACACCTGTTAAAATGGCTATTATAAAAACGATAAGAGATCTCAAGTGTTGGAGAAGAAGTGGAAAAAGGGAATACTTGTACACTGTTGGTGGTACTGTAAACAAGTACAGTCATTATGGAAAACTGTAGAGGTTCCTCAAAACATTAAAAATATAACTACCATATGGTCTAGCAATCCTACTTCTGGGTATATATACAAAGGAATTAGAATCAGTTATCTAGCAGAGATATCTGCATCCCCATGTTTGTTGTAGCATTATTCGCAATAGCCAAGCTATAGAAACCACATGTGTCTGTCCATACATATATGGATTAAAAATGTCATATATATATATATACTAATGTTATATATATGTGTATATATATATATACTATTAGTATATTACCGATACTGTATTGTGTACTTGAAATTTGCTAAGACAGTAGATCTTAAGTGTTCTCTTAACACAGAGAAAATTAATTATATAAGGTGGTAGATATGTTAACTAGCTTGATTGTGGTGATCATTTCATAATGTGTACATATATTAAAACATCAAGTTATACACCTTAAATATACACAGTTTCTACTTGTCAATTATACCCCAGTAAAGCCAATAAGAAAATAAAATCAACTCTTTCACAAAACCTTTTAAGGGTTTTAGAGTCTATCCACTGGACCCCATTCCCACTCTCCTACTCAAGGGCTTCTTGTCTATAAATGTCCCCAACCTGTCTTAAATCATCACTTGTCCCTTATCTAATGGGATAATCAATATACAGCTTATGCTATAAACTCCCATTTTAAATCAAACAAATCAAAACAAACTTTCCTTGACTTCTCTTCACCGTTCTTTATACCTCTTTGTACTTACTTGCTGGTCTCTCTGTTTCATCTCTGCTCTTTTACACAAAATTGGTAAAAATTTTGTCTCTACTAATGTCTCTACTTTATTCAGTTTCCTGAAAGTACTCCAACCAGACTTCCAGTCCCCAACCCTATGGAAACCGCTCTTGTCAACACTGTCTTTGCATTCCAATTCCAAAGGACACACTTACCTGTCCTCATAGTGGCATTTAACATAGTTGACCACCACTTCCTACTTGGAATATTTTATATTCTCAGCTTCTCAACTATCTATTCCCATTCTGCTCCCATCTCAACGTCTTTCTAACTTGTGGATTTTTCCTGTTAACGTATTCTCAACACAGCAGCCAAATTGATTTGGCAAAACCATGAGATTATGTCACTGCTCTGCTCAACAAAACTCATGTCAAAACTCCATGTCATCCTATATCACTGAGGGAGAAAAAGGCCTTCCAGTGTTTTCTAAAGTTTTAACTTGACTTGATTATTGCCAAGTAACTTAGTCACCACTCCCGTCTTAGGTCACTCTGCTTCATACACACAGACTCCTTGATCTCCTAGAATATGCCAGATATACTACAATTTTTTATCCCAGGGCCTTTGTACTTACTTGCTGGTCTCTCTGTTGGCAAAGGCACTCCTCTAAATATCACAGTGGTTGGCTCTCCACTTCAGTTAGGTCTCTTTTCAGAGGTTCCCTTCCAGAGGAGGGGGACTTAAAAATGGCTACACTCCCTCTCTCCTTGGTAGTCGCTGTTTAATCCATTCACCTGTTTTATTTTTCTTCAGAGTTCTTAATAACCTGATACATAATATTATTTATGTGTGTTTATTGTTTCTCATCCCCACATAAAACTAAAGCCTCATGAGAGTAGGAAGAGTATTGTGTGTTTTTCTTCTCACTGCTATGTCACCAGCAGCTAACAGTATGTATAGTGCAGAAAGCATTGCTGGATGACTAAGGAAGACCCTTCTTTTGAATGCCTACATTCTTGTGTAGACATATACTTTCCTGAAATCATTCAACATCTTTATTCACAACTTAAACCAAATCTCTTGCACAGTAAATTGATAATGTAGGCAAATAGGTTGGCCATACCCTCTGTTAAATGTCTTTCTTCTGTCCTGGCACTAAATTTATTGACTCACGCTTAAAACTCTCTCCATTTCCCACAGTCGTGATGAAGGTCCAAAATCAATAAAAATAAGAATGCTTGGAGCAGGAAAGCAGAAAAAAGAGATAACAGAAAGTGAAATAGTAAAGAAATGTAAAAGGAGAAAAATTTAAAGAAACTCATACACTTCTTAGAATTGTATTTGGGAAGCAAAGATCATACAGACCAATTTGGAAAGAAAACACCTCCACAAAAGTGTGTCCTCTCTCTTCCCCTTTCTCTGTAGCAGGTTCTGCTCCGTCAGGCAGGAGGAAAGACAAGCCTTTGGCCTCAGTTTCTAGTTATCTGAGCCCAGGTAAAGATAAACAGGATAGGCCCAAGGCAAAACTGTCAAGTGGAAAAACTTGGCTTGTGTCTGGAAATTCCCCTTTCTCTGCTCCCTCCCAACCTGGAGATACTCTCCCTTCACCTCCTGCTTCTAAATCTTCCCTGCATCAAAAAAAGAAAAAGAACATGTCTTAGAATATTTATCACCAGGTTGTAATTTCATTTTTACTTCACTTAAATAGTAAAGACAAGGCAGACTTTAAATTTTCCTAATAACTGATCTGATCTTCCACTAGATAGCTTGGCAAAATAGTAGACTTAACCCAGTCCAGGAAGCTCTGGCCAGGCCTTCACCTTGAAGCAGTGTTTTTCTGTAAATACTTCCTGTGTCCAGGTAAATTCCTAGTCTTCTGTTTTCCTCTTGGCATTTAGATGCATGTGACCCCGTGGCAGAGGAGAGAAGGGTGCCTGATCCTATCGTTTTCCTTTTCACAGGTTCTGGCTTCCGGGTAACTCATTTGTTCTGGTTCTTGGGTTGGTGAATGTTGAGTTTTGTAGGCCCATCTGCCTTTGGCTGGGGCTGATAGGTGGTACCCACTACTGGACTCTGTCTCAGCATCCTGGTCTGATGCTCCTCTTGTTCTCAGATGAGCCCTCTGATATGAATCAGTCATCTCAGCAGCTTGGTTTCCCCCCCAGTCTGGAATGTAGGAACTTCTGCATTCCTGGTGTAGGAAACAGAGAAGCAGAAGTGCTACCTTAGGCTTCCCTACCCATCTCCTATCACCACTCAGCTCCCCAGCTCCTGGGCCATGAGGGTGGGAGGATGATCCTAGGTATTGGCAGCTTCCCCTCCACACACCCAGGGGTGCATGCCACTGACATGGCGATGCCAGGCTCCCCCAGCTGTGGGTGTTTCCATGGCTGCATTGAAAATGTGAGCCCTGAAGGTGAGGAAATCCAGGATTCTGGCAGCTTCTTGCCTTACTCTCTGCTCCCTTCTCACATTCCATGGCTCAGAGTCATTCTCCCCCTACCAGACTCTATAGCAACATATATTATTGATTTCAGAGAGGAAAAGAGAGGGAGAGAGAAACATCAATGATGAGAGAGAATCACTGGTGGGCTGCCTCCTACACACCCCTCATTGGGGACCGAGCCCACAACCTGGGCATATGCCCTGACCAGGAATCAAACCATGACTCCTTCTTTCATAGGTCGATGCTCAACCACTTCGCCACACCGGCCAGGCTCTATATCCCCTTTTAATAATAATTTTTGTCACTGCTTTTACTATTCTGAAAGAAAAATAATAGATAATATGACTCTCCTTGCATAACTTCAAAAAATCAATATTAATTCCAATTTATTACGGTTGGAATAAAAAGAGAAAAAGCAAAAGTAATTTGCTCTTTATGTAATTCACAATGAAAATGAATGTTTTGTCATAACTATAGGGAAAGACATACTGGGTTGGTCTCATGGTTAAATCTATACGCAGAAGTACCTACATGTGACTATCATGAATGCTGAACTGGGGACTTAAACTCCACGAGTGCTCTGTTGAGGATATTCTGAAACAGTGACCAAATCTCAATAAACTTGTGAGTGAAGCAAAGTATGGTTTTCTTACAATTAATGCCGCAGTACACTATGGAAAATATAGTACATAGTAAACTGGGCAAAACTACTTTCTGTTTTTATGTCCAATGGAGTTAGGTTCTAGGCTCAGATAACTTTAAACTAGGTTCTATGTCTGTCCATAGCTTAGGATATGACTTCATTTCAGTGAACCGGGCCACTCATTTTAGCTGCCTGGAATCCCTGGGCACTACTCATTAAGTACAAAGTGTGACCTCAGAGCATCATGTGATAGCAATGACAAAAGAGCTCCTCCGTTTTTCCAAAATGCTCCCTAAGGGGTGATTTTCAACCTATTGTAAGAATTACTTGTCTGCACCGTTTCCTCCTCCTCCACTGCACAAGGCGCCCAGTGCTGCTGTCACTGCGGAGGAGACATCTGCTCGTCCCTACAATGAGAAGAAGGACCCATGATCTGAGTTGTCCGCTGTGCTCATTGCATAACTGCAGTTAGCAATTTCTGAGGATAAAAGTGCATTGAGTTAATACTACACCCAAAGTATAATCTCAATTCCACATTAAACCCCATTCCTATGTTATATTACACAGACATTAGTGCGTTAAACTGTTTTATATTAATTTTATGTTTTCCAAATTACAGAAGCAGTACATGACTGGTAACAAGTTAAGGAAAAGAAAGAAGACTACAAAAATAATTTATCTCTTCTCTCATTTAATTTTCTCTCCTCTGTCCAAATACATATATACATACGCCACTCACACACATACCCCATACACACACATTCACATGCAAACACATGTGCACACTTTGACTTGGTTACTTTTAAATTGAATAGCACCATATTCTACACATTATCCTTTTCAAGTTAACATTATATCATGGCCACCTCAAAAATCTTTAGAACTTAATTTCTTAAATAAATAATATATAAATGCAAAGTTGTATACCCTCACATGCACTCCAAGATAAAATTATCTGGGAGAGAATCATTGATTGGCTGTTTCCTGCATGCCCCACATTGGAGATTGAGCCTGTAACCAGGGCATGTGTCCTGACCGGAAATCGAACTGTGACCTGGTTCATAGGTCAATGTTCAACCACCGAGCCATGCAGGCCAGGCTTTCTCATTCTTCTTATCCTTGGAAGCTGGGTCCCTATTGGTGCTTTGTTAGTTCCCTGTGTCTACTCACTGGGACCCAGCAAGCTTTGGAGTCCCATACATCATCTAAAGCTCAAGTACTGCTGCCCTTGCAGGCCCACAGTGCAGCCAAAATGCCTGCTGGTCTCCCACTGGGATACCTTGAGTGGCGGGGGCAGAGGGGGAGAGGTGACAGGACTTGCAGTGCCCAGTCTCCTCACACCCCCTCCAGGCCCCAGGACTCAGTCACTTGTTTAGCAATTCCCCAGTTGCATGAGGGCCCCAGAGACCACACTCACTCAAGCAGGTTGGTACCAACTTTTATCTTAGGGGTTCTCAGAACCCTGCAGCTCCCGCTCAGAGTGTACACTCCCAGGCCAGTGTCTAGTCCCACCAGCCCTCAGGAGTGGAAGTCCGGCCTCCATCCTGTCAGAGTTCGGGCAGTACCAGCTTCACAGGCACCTGAAGGCAGGCTCTGCCTGGAGGCCCTGGAATTCGTTTGGCTCAGAAGAGAATGGCAATGGGTAGAAGGCGTGTCATTTTCTGAGGATCTCCCAAGGTTATTGTTTCTCATTGTAGAATTAGAAGGCCTTTGAGAGAAAGAAATGGGTCTTATTTATCTTTCTTAATCCTCTTAGGGACCAGTTTCTTCATTTTTTTGGCATAGAGATATTAGCTACTTATAATAGACAGAATGCCACCTATTATAAGAGTTAAATGAAGGGAGAATGATGACTGAAATGTGTGAAGGGGGTCCAGTTATAAAATAAATGAGTCATGGGATCTAATATACAGCATGGTGACTATAGTTTACAATACTGTATTGCATATTTGAAAGTTACTAGGAAAGCCGGAACCGGTTTGGCTCAGTGGATAGAGCGTCGGCCTGCGGGCTGAAGGGTCCCAGGTTCGATTCCGGTCAGGGGCATGTGCCTGGGTTGCGGGCACATCTCCAGTGGGAGATGTGCAGGAGGCAGTGTTTCTCTCTCATCGATGTTTCTAGCTCTCTATCTCTCTCCCTTCCTCTCTGTAAAAAAATCAATAAAATATATTTAAAAAAAAAAAAGAAAGTTACTAGGAAAGCAGATTTTTAAAATTCTCACCACAAGAAAAAAGTGTGTAACTATGTATGATGACAGATGTTAACTAGACTTATTGTGGTGATCATTTCACAATATATATAAATATCAAATAATTGCATTGTGTGCCTGAAACTAATATAATGTGTCAATCATACCTCGATTAAAAGAGGGCCGAGACATCATATGCTATGTCCCTGGCATGGTACTTGGTCCATGGTGCTCAATCAGTAATTATTCACATCCTTTCTACCTCCTTGAGTGCCTAACACCATGCCCGGTACAGAGTGAGCACTCCAAAATGGTCATGGACTGAGGGATTGTTGATATTAAGCCCAAAGGAAAACTGGAACCAAAGTGAGTTGCAAAATAGTATGATGGTAAAAAATAATAATTTTGTTTCTTTATCCACTTTATTCATATTGAATTCAATATTTTTACTGCTCATGATGCCATAATAAGAACATATTAGTATATTATATAAATAGCATCAGATACTACAAGTATTTTTCAAATTCATTCTGGATTTAAAACCTCAAAATATGGTATAGTACTCATGTTTGGAACTATACCAATACTGCCAGAAAAACAAAGGTACGTAACCATAGCTGAGCAATGAAGGAATCACCATGTAAAGTTACACATGTGCTGCCGTGTTCCATGAAATTCCTTCAAAATAAAGTAAATCAAGGGAATATTTTGGAAACAGGACTATATAATATGTCTCACGATGTCCATCAGCATGCCCATCTCCTGCATCCAGTTAAGCAGGAGAATAATTACTCTCCATCGAAACCAGTTGCCTATGTATTAGATACAGAAAATAGCTTAAGTGCTATTTTCCCTAAAAGAGAAAGAGATATATGGTTCTTAAAAGCTCTTTGGGGCCCTGGCCAGTTTATTTCAGTGGTTAGAGGATTGACCTAGTCCTCAGGTTCGATTCCTGGTCAAGGGCACATACCTGGGTTCAGGCTTGATCCCTGGTCCTGGTCTGGGTGCTTGTGGGAGGCAACCAATCAATGTCTCTCTCTCTCACACTGATGTTTCTCTTCTGTCCCCATTCCTCCTTCCATGACACTCTCTCTAAAAAAATTCAATGGAAAAACATATCTTTGGGTGGGATTTAAAAAAAGAGTTATTTGGGTGTGTACACTATTGCTCAATGTCTCCTGACATTATTTTATCATAAATTCGTCATTACTAATAAGGGTTCCTACCCATTCACTCTTTTGAGTAATAAGTGGGCAGTATGCCCGTTCAGCGTGAACAGCTATATCACACAAAAGTAGGAGAAGAACCGGAAGGAAGGGCGCAGTACAAAACAACTACCCAGTGTGATTGCCCAGTGCGAGGAGAACATGGGTTGGTTCTAGACAGGATCACAGTGTAGATAACTCCCATTAGAATGATCCTCATTTTCTTGCCATAATTCAATTAGCTCTTTAATTGTCCTGCTCTTCCAATTAAGTTTCTTCATCTAACAATTATTTGAGTGTGTACCTGTTATGTGCCAGATACAGTTTTATGCTGTAGGAATTAAATTAAAAGACATAGCCATTGTCTTTTAGAGTCTGCTACTATTTATAGAAAGAGGTAGAAAACAAAGATAATTTCAGCACAATTGTGAGCGCTGCTATAAACAAATAGGAACTTTCAATGGGAACAACAGAAAGAACATTTAAGGGCTCATGCATGTTAGAGGCTCAGTAAATATTGAACAAAATCATAAATGAATGAGTAAATTAATTAAAGACCTTCAGTGTCAGGAAGGTCTCACCCACACACACACACACACACACACACACACACACACAGCCTTGAGAAAAGCAAGAGTTTTATGGGAATGCAGAAGGAGGAGGAGAGGGACTTAAGTAGAGTAGAAGGCAGGTATAAATTCAGAGGGTAGAGAGCATGGGTAGTTTAGGGAACTACACATAGATTCACTGGTAGATGGCTGGAAGTTAAAGATCCAACCTCCTGAATGGGACAGTTGGCAGGAGACATCATTGAGATCCTTGAAGACCACAAGAAGGATTGCAAAATATGTCCTATAGGTTAAGGGGTAGCTCCTAAGGAACGCTGAACAGAGAAGTGAAATGCCAACTTAACTTTAATAAAGATTACTTCTGGTTGCTCTTTGTTCTAGAAAGCTTTGAAAAATAAGAGAAAAGAAGAAAAGAGACAGTAACATGCCCCCCCCCCCAAATAGTCCCAGGGGTTGATGATCAGTGCCTACACCTGGGTCATGGAAGTGAGGAGGGAAAGTAGAGGGATGCCTATAGATTCAGGATGAATAATGAACAGGTTTGGTGGGGCATGGAGCGTGAGAAATAGAGAGAGAAAAACCCAGACTACCTCAATGCCAGATCTTCTTGCTTAAGCAGTCTATCAATCAGGGATAATAGAAAATGCATCTTAAAGAGATTAGGATACAAAACTAAGAATGGGTTGGACTGGGTCCAAAAAGGAGCTGCTAACTGTGCTTTCTGTAAATATAGAGATTCCCCTAGGCACCCCCTGCAGCTCTGTCAATGAGTTGAAGCCTCACAGGGGCAGGCAGATGAACTCTTTTAGGCTGAAGGCTGGAATCTGAGCAGAACTCAGCATCGCATAGCCCAGCTCTCCCTTTCTTTCACCCTTCCCAAGGTCTAAGGGCAAGTTCCCTCCAAGGCCTTCTCAGTCAACTCATCTAGAGTTTTCTCTTAGCGTCCATGGAAGACCCTGAGTGCATTGTCCACATTGGCTTTGCAGGCTTGGTACATGAAAACTACTTGCATTGAAAAACTTATGGTTGAGAAAAATCAATACCTTCTGGAAAAATTAAAGCCAGGCACCAAGGTCTTAAGTGAACTTATGAAAGCTCTGAACAATTTTGTTACTATAATTAAAATAAAAGTATATGGAAGGAAATTTACTATTTCATACAATAGCCAACAATTATTGAAGACTTTCTTTGAGCCTAGCCTTTCACATTATCATCTCATTTGGTCCTCACGTCAGCCCTACAAGTTAGATAACATACTCATGGTTAATAATAAACATTCTGCAATTATTTTTATTTACATTTTATTCTTTGTTATATTTAAGCATTTACCTTTTCTTCTCTTCAGTTTCAACCAGAAACTCATTGATAAACTTTTCTTGGCTGCATATAATATGAATACTAAAACTTGCTATATCTATTCCTTCAGCTAGATGTTTAATACTTTCCTGATAGTATTATTTACTAGAGGCCCGGTGCACAGATTTATGCACTGGTGGGGTCCCTTGGCTTGGCCTGGAGCTATAGAGCCGAAACTGGCTTGCCAACATCCCTCGAGAGGTCTCAGATTGTGAGAGGGCATGGACCAGGCTGAAGGACCCCACCAGTGCACTATTGGGGCCAGGGAGGGACCACAGGAGGGCTCCAGGGCATGTCCAGCCCATCTCACCTAGTTCCGATCAGCTAGACCCCAGCAGTAAGATAACATACTGGTCGGAGCAACTGCCTCCTGGAGGTCAGTTTGCGTCATAGCGACTGGTTGAATGGTCAAAGGAACAGTTGGACACATAGCATATTAGGCTTTTATGATATAGGAGAGTTATTTGTTTTCCCCTTCTACGTTCCACCACAGTCCCAGAGACAGAGAAGAACTTTAGTATCTATGATGAGAAAAACTTCACTGAGCTCTGAGTGTTTACAACTCCCCCTTAATAGAGAGACATAAAATGTTGGTAATTCTGTAAGCTACAGTTCAGGCTACGTATTCCCTACCTACACTTCCTGTAAATTTGGATTGGGTGGAGAATTGGGGGATGTGAAATAAGCATCGTTTTCTAGCTGTGGTTTATAATCTGGTATTATTGCATGCTTCCAAAATAAGGGAAAGAAATTAGGTAAACTATTTGTGAACATCTCTGAACATGAAAAATTAGTGCTTTATAGGCATTAAAAAGAACTTTGGAATCTATGTAGTCAGCATAATGCATTATGGTTGCTAGACCACTCAGGTCTGGCAGTTTCATTTTAGCAGATCAATTCTGCCCCACTATTGCTCCTAGGCTACAACTTGGCCAGATTTCACTTTAAAGGGCATTTTATGGCAAAGATCCAAACCCTCTCACAGCAGAAGCTGAATGCTAATGGAATTGTTGTGATTTAAAACTGTGAAACACAATCTATTTTTCAATGAAGGAAACAAAAACTATAACCACAAATATTTCCAGTAGCTTAACTCAACCTTGAAGGATATTTTTGCATTTTTATTCATTTTTTGATGACTAAAGGCCCAGTACACAAAAATTTGTGTACTCGGGGGGGCGGGGGTGGGGGGGCGTTTCCCTCAGCCTGGCCTGCGCCCATTTACAGTCCAGGACCCCTTGGGGGATGTCCACCTGTAAACTTAGGCCCACTCCCCGGGGGAACAGGTCTAAGCTTGCAGTCAGACATCCTTCTGGCAGCCAGGGAGCCCTCGGGGGATGTCCGACTAAAGGCTTAGGCCCCCAAGGGATCAGGTCTAAACCATTAGTTGGACATTCTTAGTGCTGCCACGGAGGTGGGAGAGGCTCCTGCCACCACCACTGCGCTGGCCAGCCATGAGCCAGCTTCTGGCTGAGTGGCACTCCCCATATGGAAGTGCACTGACCACCAGGGGAAAGCTCCTGCATTGAGCGTATGCCCCCTGGTGGCCAGTGCACATCATAGCAACCGGCCATTCTGCCATTCAGTCAATGTGCATATTAGCCTTTTATTATTATTACTAGAGGCCCGGTGCACAAAAATTTGTGCACTCAGGGACGAGGGGGGGGGGGCCCTCAGCCCGGCCTGTGCCCTCTTGCAGTCTGGGACCCCTCAAGAGATAATGACCTACTGGCTTAAGCCTGCTCCGGGGTGGCAGAGGGCAGGCCCAATCCCTAGGTGCAGCCCCTGGACAGGCTCAGAGCAGGGCCGATTGCGGAGTTGGGGCGCCACCCCCTGTCATGCACAGAGCAGGGCGGATTGGGAGGTTGCGATGCCACCCTCAGTCACGCTCAGGGTAGGGCCGATTGGGGGGTTGGGGCACCGCACCCTGTCACACTTAGGGCAGGGCCGATGGGGAGGTTATGGCTCTACCCCATTACACACAGAGCAGGGCCCGTGTGTGTGTGTGTGTGGGGGGGGGGGGGGGGGGGGTTGGGGCACCGCACCCTGTCACACACAGAGCAGGGCCGATCAAGGGGTTGGGGCATCGCACCCTGTCACACACAGAGCCGCAGGGCGATCAGGAGGTTGGGGAGCTCCCCTCTATCAGGCACAGAGCAGGGCTGATCAGGGGGTTGGGGCACCTTCCCCTGTCATGAACAGAGCACGGCAGATAGGGAAGTTGTGGCCCCACCCCCTGTCACACACACAGCCGCAGGGCGTTCAGGGGGTTTGGGCGCTGCCCCCTGTCACACACAGAGCCGCAGGGCAATCAGGGGGTTTGGGCGCTGCCCCCTGTCACTCTGATCCCAGTGCTGGGAGGCCTCGTGGCTCCGCTGATCCCGGTGCTGGGAGGCATATTACCCTTTTACTATATAGGATAGAGGCCTAGTGCACGGGTGGGGGCCGGCTGGTTTGCCCTGAAGGGTGTCCTGGATCAGGGTGGGGGTCCTGCTCAGGTGCCTGGCCTGCCTGAATGAGGGGATGATGGCTGTTTGCAGCTGGTCACACCCCCTTCAGGTTGGGGGTCCCACTTGGGTGCCTGGCCAGCCTGGATGAGGGGATGATGGCTGTTTGCAGCTGGTCACACACCCTTCAGGGTGGGGGTCCCCACTGGGGTGCCTGGCCAGTCTGGATGAGGGGGTGAGGGCTGTTTTCAGGCTGGGACTGAAGCTCCCAACTGCTCCTTTTTTTCTTTCTTTTTTTTTTTTATTCTGAGCCAGCTTTAGCTCTGAGGCTCCAGCTCTTAGGCCTCCGCTGCTGAAAGTAGGTATCTGGTTTGTTTTGGTTCAAAACAATGTATAACTCCAGCTCTGACTCCAGCTCTGAGATCCCAGCTCGCTGAAAGCTGGTTTCTGGAGTTTTGTTTAGCTTCTATTTTTGTAACTATGTTTCAAACTGCCAGCTCAGAGGCCTGCAGCGGCAGGCGGGGAACAGGGAACGTTGGAGTCCTCCGTCACTGAAGCAAGCAAGCCTCATGTTAGTTTCAAGCTGCCTGGCTGCCGGCCGCCATCTTGGCTGACAGTTAATTTGTATATCACCCTGATTAGCCAATGGGAAGGGTAGCGGTCGTACGCCAATTACCATGTTTCTCTTTTATTAGATAGGATAACTTTAACAAAACATATTATAGCACCTTACAGCAAAAACAACTCTGGAAAAAACTCAGGATCCTCATTAAACCAACACAAGTTTGCAAAGAGGAGAGGTGAGAATTGTCCTGTTATATAAAGAGGTGTTTGTAAAGGGGCACTGTCAGAAAAAGGGAGATGATTTAGGAATTTCGGGGGGTATCAATGCAAGACATGATGGCTAGTACCGCGATCATAGCAGTGAATAGCATGAAAAGTAGTGGGATTTTGGATATAGTATGGAGGTGAGGCAATAGAACTCATTGATGGACTAATTATGGGGTAAGAGGTAGAAATAAAAATCAGGGATAATATTTCATATTAATGAACTTCACACAAACAAACAACAAAGGATCATTGAACATTTTTAAAAAGTCTCAAAAATTAAAAGAATAAAAAATAAATGAAATAGGAGAAAAGAAACATAAAAATTATTAGCCATTATATTCATAAAACAAGAACAAGATCCCATAATCCTATCTAATAATAGAAAAACATGGTAATTGATCATACCTTCACTACTCCTCCCATTGGCTAATCAGTGAGATATGCAAATTAACCACCAACAAAGATGGCGATTAATTTGCATATGTAGGTGCGAAGCGGCTGAGCGAAGACTGAAGGCGGCTCCGGCCGGAGCAAAGGCCTGGGTCCTGGGTGCCAGAGGAAAACCAGTGCTGGCAGCCAGGGGAAGGGAAGGCCTATTGCACGAATCTTTTCATGCAACAGGCCTCTAGTATTTAAATAAAACTGGAGATTATAAAATAAATTTTAGAAAACAAAAAACATGATTGCAGAAATTAAAAGTTTGTGAAAATAAAGTTAAGGGAAAATGATTTACAAATTTGAATTAAAAGCAAAGGAGATAATTTTCAAAATTGGGAGTTTTGAGAGAGAGACTAAGTTAAAACTGTAGAAAATTTCCCAGAACTAAATAATGTTAATTCCTACATTGATATGACTCTCAAGATCTCATACAAGGATTTGAAAAAGATCCATACTAAGGGAATCCCTATGAAATGTTAGCATGGAGAAAGAAAAAATCCTAAAAGCTTTCAGAGGTAGAAAAACAATCAGAACATATTAACACAATCTTCTTAATAGCAACAACGGAAGCTAGAAGGTAGTGGCATAATTCATTCAAAGTTTTGACTAAAATATAATTTCCAAACTATAAGCTTATACGCAAATCAACTACTAATCAAGTGTGAGAGTAAATAAAAGCAATTTTCAGACACAGATTTAAGGTATTTATCTCTTATAAATATTTCTCAGGAAGTTATTTGATCATATTTTTACCAATATGAGGAAGAAAAACAGAAAAGGTGAAGAAACGTCTTAGGATATTAATTAAAAGAAGCCTTAGAATATTAATTAAAAGATAGTGGAATTGAAGGCCAAGAGATGAAAAGTACAGATTTTTTTAAAAAAATATCTTTATTATAGAAAATAATACAAATGCTCCCCCCCTTTTTTTTCCCATTGACCCTCTCTATCCCACGCCCACCCCTCCCAGGCCTTCACCATTCTATTGTCTGTGTGCATGGGCTATACATACATGCATATAAGTTCTCGGGTAAATCTCTCCCCACCATGCTCCCACCCCCACCTTCCTTCTGAGTCTATTCCAAGCTTCTATGTCTCTGGATCTATTTTGTTCATCAGTTTATTTTGTTCGTTAGATTCCACATATGAGTGAGATCATGTGATATTTGTCTTTCTTTGACTGGCTTATTTCGCTTAGCATAATACTCTCCAGGTCCCTCCATGCTGTCTCAAATGATAAGAGATCCTTCCTTTTTATAGCTGCATAGAAAAGTCCAGATTTTAACTGGGTAAAAACAAAGCTCCAAAAGGCATAACTCAAATAATGAAATGATACTTAATTTTTAAAATAGATTAAATGGAGATGGTTAGCTTTATTGGAAAAGTTAGGAGATTAATCAGTGGTTGGTATATATGAAGCCAAACAAAAACAAAGGCAAATGTAAACTTCAGGAACAACAACAAAAAAAGCTGTATAAAAAGCAAATTGTAATTATCATTATATTGATCATCTCTAAATAATATTTCCATAATAATAATATCAGTAATATAAGCTCTGAATATTTATTTAACACCAAATTATAAAATATCTCTATTGGCAGAATAGAAAGAAGACTGTATGAGTGAATGTCGGAGGAAATGTGGCAGGAGTGACAGGGCAGGGGTGTACAGAGCTAAATTCTCATCTTTAATAACAGGAAGTTCATAGATAATGTCTAAAATGAAAGAATCAAGAAATACTAATAAAGCATGTCACTTGGAAATACAGACGTAAATACTAGAATGTATAGTTAAAAGTGTTGCAGATGGTTGCCAAGAGTATAAGGAAGTGAAATGGAATTGGATATATCAAGGTTCTGCTGTTTTTATTATAAACTCAGTAGTATTATATGACTTTTAAAATATTTATACATATATTAAGATCCCTTCTATCATGTTTATTTTACTGTTAACAAATTTTCATATATCTGTGGAAGCAGTGGTCACACCTAAAAATGTGCCAGAGAAACTTGATCATTGGATACAAAAATATCACCAACTTTCTCATGATATAGCTTCCAGTCAGGAAGAGAAACATCGTTTTGAAAAGAAAGTGATCCCATAAAGTTAGATCAGCAAATACCTACCTTTAAAAAAAAATAATCCATCAGATAAAGTATGAGTAGCTAGAAAACCTGAAACTAGGTGTTAAACTGCATTAGCAGCAGTATCAACGCATTCCTTCCCCATTTCCCCAAGAATCCAGTTTGGTGAAAATTAACTGATGTTAGAACCTGTCATTTTTTCCAAAGTGATGAATTAATTTATACTTAGAGCCAGGGCCTTATTCACTGTTTATCCAAGTTGTGAGGGATAAGTTGAGGAGAGACAGGCTATTTGGATTTATTTAATTCTGTGCTACGCTCCATGGAGTGACCAATGTCTCTTCCTTACTGACCAAGTGAGCCTTCATTAGGATCCCATAAGGGAAACTACTATTTAATAACTAGAGGCCTAGTGCACGAGATTTGTGCACTTGGGGGGGGTCCCTCAGCCCAGCCTGCACCCCCTCACAGTCCAGGAGCCCTCAGGGGATGTCCAACTGCCAGCTTAGCACTGCCACGGGAGAGTCTCCTGCACCACAGCTGCTCTTGCCAGCTGTGAGCCCGGCTTCTGGCTGAGCGGTGCTCTCCCTGTGGGAGTGCACTGACCACCAGGGAGCAGCTCCTACATTGAGCATCTGCCCCTGGTGGTCAGTGCGCATCATAGCAACTGGTCTTTCTGCAGTTCAGTAGATTTGCATATTAGCCTTTTATTATATAGGACTAGAGGCCTGTTGCATGAAGAGATTCATGCAATAGGCCTTCCTTTCCCCTGGCTGCTGGCACCGGTTTGCCTCCAGCACCTGGGGCCCAGGCCTTCGCTCTGGCCGAGTTCTGGCCGGAGCCGGCCCCAGAAACGTCAGGCCTCACTGCTCCGCCGGCCCAGGAAATGTCAGGCCTTGCTGCTCTGCTGGCCCTGGGGCCTTGAGGCCTCGCTGCTCCGCTGGCCCTGGGGGCGTCAGGTCTCACTGCTCCTCCGGCCTGGGCCATCAGGCTTTGCTCCACTGCTTGGAGCCTATGTATGCAAATTAACCACCATCTTCGTTGGTGGTTAATTTGCATATCACACTGATTAGCCAATGGGAGGCATAGCGAAGGTACAGTCAATTACCATGTTTGTCTATTATTAGATAGGATACTTAGATTCTCAAAATATTTTCCTCTGTCAGAAAGAAACACCCCCCACACATATACACCACTGGGAATAATATGTCAAAATGACAGTCATAAAGGGACTATGTGCTCTGTACTTTTTTGTTTTGCCTCTATTATCAGGTTACTTATTTCATTAATGCTTATAGAACTGTCTAATCCTTTAAGCCAATGTTCCATTATGTGTTACAATTATTTCCCACATGAGTGATTTTTGTACATTATTTAGTGCTACCAAACACACATTCACTCTTGTTACTTTTAAATTAATTCATAGCTACATCAAGCTTCCTCTTGCCCTTTTATTTAATTGAAAAAGATTAAAAATAATGTATCCTGAAAAGGTTTTTTAAATTTGTTGTTTATTTTCCCCTTACCCTTAAATGAGAACTTGGTAAGGTAACCCTCAGCTAGTACACATCTGAAGTACACTCAAGGTTTGCTGACAGCTTCATGAGACATCGATGTAGCTTACTCTATAGTATGGAGGGAAAGTTCTCCTCCTACATAAACCATTGTTCTACAGGTGATCGTACAATACTTTGTGACCTAAAAATAAATGCCTGCTAACAGAAATGCTAATTTTTCTCCTTTTTAACCAAAGGAGAAACTACTATTTCTTGCATTGTACCCATTCTCTCTACAGGGACCAGTGTGATAAAAGTTTTCACAAAAAGAAGTAAAACTCATATTTCCTATCTTTTTCAAATTCAGAACCCGCTGCAATTTGGGTTACTACAAATAAAAATGAAATAAAAATATAGCTATAGGAACAGGGTGTTCACAGAGGGATTAGATTTAAGACTGAGTGTTCAGCTGCTGGAATATAGGAAGAAAGACAAGCAATACTATGGATAATCAAATACTCTGATGATTCCTGCACTAGTTCTTGATGTATATTAATCCATATTAAGAATGGGAAGTTCTAAAATAGCCTCAGCTATAGCTGGACACTTTTGCCTAAGAGTTCTTTATGATCATGAAAGGCAAAGGGAAAATAACCCAAAACCTCTATGGTCAGAAAAATCAGTTATGGTAAAGAGAAATGCAAGAGTTGTGCTTTAGCCGGTGTGTGTGATCCTGGTTGACCAAAGAAAGAGGACAAGAGAAAGTGTAAAGCAGTAAGGGAAAAGCCTTGTCAAGAGGCCTTTGGACAAAAATGAAATGGGGAGAGATGGCATTCAGATTCCAAGTGTATAGGCTTAAGAGACCATGGGGCATAATATCTGAAATGAGAACTGACTTAACACAGTTGGAACTTGTGGTTACTGCTCATGATTTATAGCTTTGACAAAGAAATCAGAATATTAGACTACAAAATTCAGAGACCAAAGTGTTCCTTGATGTATTTTTTGCTTGTGTACATCAAAATCACATAATTTATTTTGTGTGGGCTATTCTCTTTGCTATGTTTTGTTTAATTTTATTTATTTCATAGTTATATTTCTCTTAATGCACTTAGCCTGCATTCATTTTGCTGAATTTTATTTATTGTATAGTTATATTTCTCTTAATGAGCATATCCTACATTCTCTGACATCAACAAAAACGACTGATATGCCCGGGCTGGTTTTGCTCAGTGGTTGGAGCATTGGCACATGGATGAAGGGGTCGTGGGTTCAATTCCCAGTCAAGAGCATCTTATATTGGTAACAGATTCTCCAGCCCTGGCAGGGGTGTGTGCTGTGTGGGAGGCAACCAATTGATGTGTCTCTCTCACATTGATGTTTCTCTTTCTTTTTCTTTCCCCCTCTTCCCTTCTCTCTCTCTCTCTCTCTCTCTCTCTCTCTCTCTCTCTCTCTCTCTCCTCTGTCCCTTCCACTTTCTCTTGAAATCAATGGAAAAAATATACATGGGTGAGAATTTAAAAAACAAAAAACTACTGATATAGTGACTCCTTGAAAAAAGTTTTGACAGAATAAACTCCAATATGCCATTTACCTTATGCAATTTTTATTTTCCCATATTTTTCCTTAATAACTATGGAAGTAGAGATTATCAAAATTCCCATCACACACCCAGTATGGCATAAATTTCAGTTTGGCATTGCCGATTAAACCGTATCTTATCAGGGCACAAAAATTAGAGAAGGCACATTACAATTTGAAAAAGAAATTCTTAAACTTTTTACCACAAAGTAATATTTAATAATTCATTGGAACAAAATAAGAGGAAACTGCCTTGGAGGACAGAAAATAAAAAAATAACACTACATGGCAGGAGAGGCATAAATATAGACAGGCTGGTGGGAAATAAGCCGGTAGCACTGTCATGCTCTTAACTGTGAGTTCTAGCAAGACCACAGCTCCGTGCCCGCCCAGAGAGGAGGACTACACACAGAGCCATCACACGTGTGGCACCATCTGGTGACAGAATGAACAAATCGGACTGATTAAAGCTGCACGAATTCTATAGCCAGAGAAGACGGAGGAGGAAGCAGGGAATCAAGATAACATGGTTACATTTGCTCAAGTTTATTTCTTTGGCAGTCTCTCATGCTTCATTCTAACTATCTCCCAAATTCACTTTCTTCTTGCCAACCAATTTATGGACTACCCACCTGAAGTAAAATCAGGTGTGTTCACCTTTGGCAAGAGAAATAGATGCATTTTGAGCTACTTTTTGAGCTTGGATCATTTCTCAAGATGTCTTCACTATCTCTTTGGACTCAAAAGGTCATTACTTCCTCTTTGTTAAAAAATGAAAAGAAAATCCAATATTTTTCAGAATTTACTATTTGGAGCTAGAACTTGGTTTATAGGATCTTTATTATTTAATTTTAGAATTGCCTATATACCCTTAATGTGATGTACAGGGAAAGATACTTATACAAGCAAAGGAATGTAATGAAAGGACATCAGGGAATAAGTGATTAACCATCGAACTTGTGTTCAAAGATGCCAAATGTAGTCCTGAGTACAGATCAGTTCACCACAAAATCCATGCCATCAACATGAAGAAAGGGCAAGAAAAGCCTTTGGGTTTTGGTTTGCTTTGGTTTCATTTGTTAATACAAACGACCCCATTATCCTATTGGTACGTAAATGTTTGTCATTATAATAAAAGAACAATGAAGCCTGTGCTTCAAAAGAGGCTGTTTGCTTGACATTCTGAAAGTCCATAACTTTTCTAAATGTTCTGGCTGGACCTAAAAGAAAAATCCTGAAGGAAGATGCTCCTGGCTGTCCAGAAACCCATTAGGCTACAGGGCTGAGCAAATCCTGTAAGTATTTTACTGCACAGCTGAGATACCCTGGCTTTGGTGGATTATGGTATCCCTGTCACTAATGGAATTCCTAACCCCAGTGGAGGAGGGGGAAGATTCTCAACCTCTAAGAAATCACTGGCCTAAGTCTGGGGAATGTGGTGAGTTTTGTTTTCCTAAACAAACTCTTTCACCTGTTTCAGTTAACTTGTGCATTTCTACTAGAAAAAGCAATGCAGTCGGGGGGGAGAGGAGCACAGAGGTAAAAGCAACCTGATTTTATTCATTCATTCATTTATTCATTCACTAACTTTCTTACTCAACAACTTATTGAATAGATTCTAAGTGCCAGGTATTATTTTGCTAGGTAATAGAAAACTAATGGAAAAAAAAAGGAAGGAAGAGAGGAAAGAAGGAAGCAAGAAAGGAAGGAAGGAAGGAAGGAAGGAAGGAAGGAAGGAAGGAAGGAAGGAAGGAAGGGAGGAAGGGAGGAAGGAAGGAAGACATGGTCTGTGTAATCAGAGTCAATAACACAGAGATTGAGGAAGACCCTAAACATTGCAAAAAATTTGCAAAGTTTATAATTTCTGCATTGGTTTAAGGTCTAACAAGGAAAAGTACGGAGTGAGAAGAAAGTATATAAAGCAGTTCTTGATGTGGTAACATTGGTTTTCATGCAGTTGGTAAAATGCTTCCCAGAGGACAACCCTGTGAGGAAAGGAGAGTGGTTATGGAGTTCATGGCACCAATGAAGGACTGCAGGCTCTGAGGTTACATATGTTTCAGAAGGTCAAGTAGCTAGTGGGACCCAGGGCCAGAAGTAGGGTCCAGGTATTTTTTCACCATTCTTTTCCTCATATCACACTACCTGTCATTTGAATGCAGCCATTTTTGAAAGTGAAACATTTGAGGAAGTTGTCCATTTTGTTGGATTGTCCCACACGACACAGTCTTCAGCAGAAACAGTACTTCTTATAACATAGGCTTTTATGTTTAAAACACTTGCCCAAAGTTACCCAGCTCTTTCCAACGCGCCCCCACCCCCGCCCCAAATGGCATGTTGGGTATAAAATTCTCCCCACTTGCAGAACAGGACTTATTTGCTTCACTATGGTCTTGAAACACCTGCATGACCATCTGCCTCCCACAAGCTAACTTCCATCTCTACAGAATTTCAACACACCAACCAGAGACAATCGAATGATCACACTCCCTGGAATCAGACAAGCCCCGGAGATGCTATGCTATCTAGACAACACTCAGTAGTCTACTGAAAAGACACTCGATAATCTTTTGATTGCCCATTACAAAAGTCTTTCATAATAATGACTGCCACTGTCTTTACCATCTACGCTGGCCATTAGAGTCAGGTGGATTCTTTGATGTCACACATTCATCATGAATACAGTGAAATAAGCGATTCTTAGTCTATCATCCACAAATCCGCTAATTCACACATTCAACAAATTCAGCCATGTGCAAGACAAAAAAGAATACAAATCACTTTTATAATATCCTTTAAAAAATATAAAAGGAAAATTTGTTTTATGTTTACATGAAAAATGTATACCTTGGATAAGTAACTTGATTTTTTTTCTCTACTCCTTTATTTGAAAGATGAAATAATTGCCCTGCTCACCTCAGAGAGTTCTTGGAAGCATTAAGTAAGATAGCACATGTGACATGTTGAAATGCATACATTACTTTTCAAAGGGCAAGTTATTTTCATTGCAATTAAGCTACGTACTGGGGAGGACAAAGCAGGGACTAAGCCAAGAGACCTGAATTCTAATGCTTGCCCTTCCTAATGTAGTTGTTTAAATTTGAGTAAGTACTAAACCTCTGTTTATCTTTAAAATAAGAGGATTAAAATCTGTTTTTCCCAATTCAAAACTGATTTAATTCTTAGCACATTAATAGATGACAATAGAAAAGAAAAACCTAAAGGTAATTCTTTTTTAAAAAATCAACAAACGTGTTCGCCGCCGCCGCCGTGGCTCTCCAACGCCTGCGCCGCCTCCAGCTCGCCGAGCTCCAGCCGAAGGAGAAGGGGGGTAAGTGACGAGGTCCCTGCGCCATGGCTCGTACCAAGCAGACCGCCCGCAAGTCGACTGGGGGCAAAGCGCCTCGGAAGCAGCTGGCGACCAAAGCCGCTCGGAAGAGTGCGCCCTCCACCGGAGGGGTGAAGAAGCCGCATCGCTACAGGCCTGGTACCGTGGCACTTCGTGAAATTAGACGTTATCAGAAGTCCACTGAGCTGCTCATTCGCAAGCTTCCCTTCCAGCGTCTGGTGCGAGAAATTGCTCAGGACTTCAAAACAGACCTGCGCTTCCAGAGCGCGGCCATTGGTGCTTTGCAGGAGGCAAGTGAGGCCTATCTGGTTGGCCTGTTTGAAGACACCAACCTGTGTGCTATCCATGCCAAACGTGTAACAATTATGCCAAAAGACATCCAGCTAGCACGCCGCATACGTGGAGAACGTGCTTAAGAATCCACTATGATGGAAACATTTCATTCTTTTAAAAATTTTTCTCTTCTTCCTGTTATTGGTAGTTCTGAACGTTAGTTTTGTTTTCTTTTTTTTCCATGGGGTCAAAAGGTACCTAAGTATATGATTGCAAGTTGAAAATAGGGGACAAATCAGGTATTTGGCAGTTTTTCCATTTTCATTTGTGTGTGAATTTTTTTAATATAAATGCGGGGACATAAAGCATTAATGCAAGTCAAATGTTTCAGTGAACAAGTTTCAGCAGTTCAACTTTATAACAATATAAATAAACCTGTTAAATTTTTCTGGACAATGCCAGCATTTGGATTTTTTTAAAACAAGTAAATTTCTTATTGATGGCAACTAAATGGTGTTTGTAGCATTTTTATCACACAGTAGATTCCATCCATTCACTATACTTTTCTAACTTAGTTGTCCTACATGCCAGTACATGTTTTTAATGTTGTCTGTCTTCTGTGCTGTTCCTGTAAGTTTGCTATTAAAATACATTAAACTATAAAAAAAAAATCAACAAATATTTATTGACTGCCTGACCTTGTGATTTAATAAGAAACAACACCTAGATTGTGCCTTCAAGGAGCTCACTCTATTGGTAAATCTGTGCACCTTTCAGGTACTTGGTCGTGTCACTGTGATCTGCAATCCTGTGGTATTGCTCATGGTTTACTATCTTTGTATGCAGAGGCAGTTGCAATGGCTTCCATGTGGCCTTTCCTGCCATAATAGCAATGTGAGGATTTCAAAATTTGCCAAGCACATCCATTCCAACTATATATCCTGAAATGGGGGGTTGTGGGGGGGCAACTTCCCGGGGAGCATTTGTGGACATTTGGAGCTCATTGCATTTGGGGACACTCTGGGTCCAGGCCAACATTTTATCTATTATCTGACCCCCCCTAAGCCCCTGTTCTGAGTGGTGAACCATAGTAATGTTTGAGTTTCCAGGAATGAATGTCATTTCAGAGACAGTGCCCAGTAATCCCTAAATAATTGGATCCTTTCCCCTTTCCCAATGAATATTCATGCTGGTGAGTATTTTCAGTTCCCACTGAAGAATGCTAGAAGGGAAAATGTCCTGTAAATTTTGGGCTAGAGAGCAGGGTTCTTCCTCAAAGGAATCTGGACTCCCCTTTGTTCAAGCAACTCTGACTCTATTAACCAGCCCAAGTCTGGGAATTGGTTGAAGGACTGGTCATCACTCTTTGCTGTGGTGACTCACATCAGACTTCTGTTCGACTTTATTAAATAAAACTTTAGTAGCTGGTCATTGATTTCAATGTTAGGATCATCATCATTATCATCTAGCCAATATCAAAGATCTATATGGGCTAAGTCATCCTGATTTCTACAGTGTCTCTGCTGCCAACTGTACTCATGGTATCCACATTGTCTTTTGTAATGATAAGCAATCACTATCTGTTGCCATCTAGCAATTCCCATTTTCTCCATTGAATTCCAGGAGTTTAGTTTCTGGCAAGCATTCTCCTATCATTCTTGGCCTGTAGAAAACATCCCCATAAAGCTCTTCAAAGAAGCCAGAGCTCTCCTCATGAATATATTTCTTGCAACCTTGCCCAGCCCTGGGATAGGGAATGTCCTCTGGACTTTCCCAAGGTTAAGGGGTGTGTCAGCAGGTCTTATATAATAAACACACTCCAGCATTCCAATCTCTCTAAGCCTTTGGATACCTTCTCTACAATATACTGAGAAAGTTCTAGTATTACAGTTGTATTGAGTGTAAGTTAACTTTGGGTCTAGGTTCCAGTCAACCAGTCAAACAAATTATTAGACTTTTTCTTCACTGCTCAAGGCATCTCCATGAACCCAGAATCTCTACATAGTAAACCCTTTTTAACAAATTCAGCTTGATTCAACATTATTTCCTTCCAATCTAATCTGATTTGCTTAGCTGGGAATTTAAAACTCTAACCACATCATTTTCCCCCAAATTTGTCCAGAACATTTAAAAACAAGTAATATATCCCATTATACAGTTATTTTCACTAGGATATTCTATAGCAGAAACTTGATCTTCCTAAAGACTTGCTTCTTGTAGGTACTTGATACAGGTATTGAAAGTAAACATCTAAATAACTGTCAATGGATTCCTGGTATCTCTTTTATCACTGGCATTCAAATCCAATAAGATCAGAAAACCAATTCCAGACACTCATCTTTAACTTTCTTTTGCCCTGCAACTTTAAAGCTTCCGTTACAAATGACATCAACAATTAGTGTATAATCAGGGATGCAGAACAACTATGATATTATAGTATTAAAAAATTATTCTAGAATTACACCTTATACAATTATGGACCCTGAGGTAATAAAGGTCTGAAAATAATCAGAAAGATGTCACTGTTCAACCCTGGCATGAGTAAACCAGTTGAGTTTTCAGGAAGTTAAGCACGGCCACATGGTTCTGTGGACCATGAAGTAGGCTGATGTAGAAATCTATGGGCGTGGCTTCTGTGATTTTACAGCAAAGGATCTACTGGTGGGCTCTGCCTAGATAGCTCTTGATCAGAAGCACCAAGTGTTGGGAAGAACTGGATGCAGAATGGAAGAGGCAAGAGCACAGTGAGAGAAGTCCACACAAAGGTCCTGATATAGGAAGAAGTTTGGTTTATTTGAGACAGCGAAGGAGAAAAGTGTGGCTGAAGGTAGAAGAAACATTAATTTAAAATGACGCTGCAAAGATAGAAACAAGTCAAATCACATAGGGCCTTAGAGGAGTTTGCAAGTTATTCTAAGTGTGTTGGGAAAATATTGAAGGGTTTCCTAAGAAATGTGATCATTATCACCAGCATTATATTTACTTACATTGTGCCTGGGACTATGGTAAACATTTTCATAATCACGCATCTAACATTTACTGAGCATCTACTATGTACTAGACATTATGCTGGATACCAGAGATCTACCAGTGAACTAGGCTGTTGAACGTGGACCGTCTTTTCAAGAAGCTTATAATCTAGTAAGCGTCATTGCATTTAATACTCAAAATAGATCTACGAGATAAGAAACTGAGTCATGGGAGGGACGTGTTAAATTGCTTGAGGTTATCCGACTAGAAATTTACAGGGCCCATATTTGGATGCTGCTCAGTCATATTCCCACCACTTTCCTTTTAATCAGCAGTCTTCTACCTGCCTCCCATACTGTTATGTAAACACTCAGATGAACCAAGGAATAAATCACTGGGATATGATTAATTTCTTAATCTCCTCATGGTCCTCGGTTCTCTCTGCCTGTGTCAATGTGTGCATCTTAGGTGATCAATTTCACTTGAGCAAGGAAATGAGACAGCCTTGAGTATGTGAAGTGTCCTTTGCAGAATTCAGAGCAATTACATTTAGCAGTGCTCAGTTTATCATGTGTGTGGCGTGTGCTGAGCAGGCACTTTGCTGTCCATCATAAGTCGTGAAGTTCCACATTACACTGGACATGCTCACTGGGATGACACATCTCCTTATTGGAATCATATAGTTTCGTCATGTTCTCTTTCCTTAAACAGGAAGTGTAACCATAAGTATTTAAAAGGAGTTTTTTGAAAAAAAAAATGTCTGAGTGACTCCAAGAGAAAGAGAGTTAATTTAATGCTGACTTAAACCAGCATTGGACAGATAAAAATCTAAATTTGGTTGTCATAACTGTCAGGACATTTAGAAACCAAATAACTCACACCCTGCTAATTGCTTTTATGTTCATTTATCCAAGAGACGTGAGTCATCTCTCTCAGAATCCTCATTCTGAATGACTTACACCTTGTTGATGACAGAGCTCTATGTTATTCGTACAGAAACTCCCCAAGATGTATTTTGTTCAAAATCATTTTAACTTTCCCTGATTTGAGTTTATCTGATAAACTTGACTTCTTCTCTGCAATATGTGACCTAGGGGCCTAACCTAGGCTGCCTGTCTTTTCTGTATCCAAAGAGTTGTTCAGAAGCCAGGAAAGCTGAATTTCTGAACTTTTTGCCGCAAAGGGTGTTGACGTGGTGATGACAGATTAATCTAGGCACATGATTGCTGAAGCTCTGTTTTGGAAGCGTGGATTCTTTTCAGCAAGGGATCCAAAAACACCATGAAACACAATAGAGACATGAAAGTCCACATAGTGCATATGTGAGTCTATTAAAACAAGGGTCACCACATTCCAGGGCATTCAAGAAGTTATTGCATCACGACTCAGAGTCTAGATATACTTTCTTAATTGGGTATGAAATATGAGGGATTATTCCAATATCAAGGAAGGAGAACTAATATAAATGTAACTCATAGAATGTAATGTTTTAAATATTTATTGACAGAAAAAGTCTGCTAATTCAGATTAAAATTTTATCAAGATTTGCACACACACACACACACATACACACACACACACACCAGCATTCAGTAACAAAACATTTTGATTAATCCTTGATCCCCATTTTGTAGAACTGGAAATAACAACTTTACTTAAGCACTTCCAAACCAGCATATCCTCCCCATTCCCAGGCTTAACTCAATACTGGGAAGCAGATGTGTGAAGCCTGAAACAAATGTCTAGTTTAGACCTATTTTTGGCAAGTATTTCCTTGGTCTAACTTTTTTTTTAAACCATCAGCTGTTCATTAGAGGGACCATGTTAGACACAAGATTGGTTTTCCAAGAATTCAGCTATGGAGACTAAACCTTGACTCCCCTAAAATAACTCCCAAAGACTTTCTATCGTACATATCTGGGAATTTCACATAAAGGACATATTGGCACATAATTAAAACAGAATTAATGTGTTTGTTCAGTATAGGGAGTGGTAGTACAAATTGTCTGGAACATTATTCCAAATGGGAGGATCCAGCAGTAGGGATCAATCTTTCAGCTGAGTCAAATGTTGGCTTCTCTTCTGAGAATTCCGATATATGTACACCAACAAGTGTTACAATCAGGGATTTTGTTATGTGAATATCTTACCAGGAGACACTGATAAAAATATTAAAATAGTTTTTCTTGCCCTACCCTGTTTGGCTCAGTGGTTGGATCATCGGCCTGCAGACTGAAGGGTCCCAGGTTTGATTCCAGTCAAGGGCATGTACTTTGGTTGCGGGCACATCCCCAGTAGGGGGTGGGTAGGAGGCAGCTGATTCATGTTTCTCTCTTATCGATGTTTCTAACTCTCTATCCCTCTTCCTTCCTCTCTATAAAAAATCAATAAAATATATTTAAAAAAGGTTTTTCTTTAAATGAAGAACTATCCTGATATTATTGCCATTGATATTTCTGTTATCATAAATGCTTCAAAGGTACCCCAAGCTTATATAAAATAAAGTTACAGGATTGCTGTTTTTCCCAAATGGAAACAAGAGCATGGAAAGATAACATAAGGTCATAGGATTTACCAGCAGGCAGAACCAGAAAGAAAACAATGCCTGCTGTATTATTTTATTCCTGCCACAATAAATCACCCCCTTTTGAAAACACTCATAAAACAGGGCATGCACTCAAGGCCTGGTGTGATTTCTTTATCATATTAAGAATTCTTAGGAGCTTAATCAATTTCACTTCATTTATACCTCTCTATGCAACAAATTAAAGATAATTTTTAGTTGGTACTTCATTAGGACCCACTTGAGTTAAACAATCTCTACGAGGTGAACACTAAATTCTCTAAATAAATTTCCAAATTTTCTGAAATATTTTATTAATGGGTTTTATGAGAAGAAAATAATTTCTATCTCTCTCTCTCTTATTCTGCCTGCCCCTCCTGCCCTCCCTCCTTTTTTACTCTTCCTTCTCTCCATCACTACCTTTTATTCTTCCTTCCTGTCTGCTCTCCTTCCTTCCTTCCCTCCTTTCTTCCCTCTCTCCATTCCTCTCTTCCCCTTCCTTCCTTCCCTCCCTCCCTCCTTCCTTCCTTCCTTCCTTCCTTCCTTCCTTCCTTCCTTCCTTCCTTCCTTCCTCCCTTTCTTATTTCCTGCCTTCCTTTTCTTCTTCTCTTCCCCCTTCTTCCTGTTGGTCTTATTGCTTATTGATACGAAAAATTACATTTATAAAAAGTGGTTGTCATATCCAACTACCATATTATTATAAATCACTCTGTACACAGTAATATAGATTCCTTTCCTCACATCCCTACTCATATTCTTCCTGCTGTATCATTCTTAATCAGGAAGCAAGTGCATTATGTCACAGATAATAATCTCCTATAATGCAGGGATTACCAACACCAAACTAAATCACTCTGGACAAGGGTAAATTGCCCTTGGTAAAGGGAGTGGGTTTACTAGGATAAAAGATATAGGGTACTGTCTATTTTACTGACACACACATCCACAGCCATAGGAATAATCCATACTAAAACTCTGGTCTATAGTTTCATTTCTGCATTAGTAAGGAAATTAAACACCTTACTATCAGAGCCCTCTGATTCAGGAAGTTCATTTCCTAGAGCAAAAGTTTAGGAATATTTTAAAAACCAGTTTGCAGCCAGGATCAGGAACCAGGAAGTATGGAGTGAGTAGACCGCAATCAGTAAAGCAGTACTTGGTTACCAAGCATTGGGGCAGGATCAGACAGGCTGGGAACCCTCTGGGCATCATGCTTCCTGGTTGTTAGAATGCAGGTCAATCATATGAGCTCAGTGCCAGGCCCAGAGCAGGATGTTGGGTGGGAGAGGCAGTGGTCATGCTGGAAAACAAATGCATGAGAAAAATATTTTGTGATTCTCTCATGAAACCACAGATATATAAAGGTCATAAACCTGATTAACTTCAGCCATTGTGTAGTAAATAACTTAGATCAATAATTCAATTTAATTAAACATCTTTAGTCACGGGCTGGAAATGCACTGCTGATTATTGGCATCAAAATGTATTCTTTCCATAGATTAATAATACAGAATTGGCATGGCAGACTATACAGTATAACTTTCACTGTTTATGAAGCCTAAGGAGAAAATTATAGTGTTTTTTATTTTGTGAATGAGGTACCTTCACTTTTCAGAATCTTATCAATAAAGCTGTAACAAGGACATAATTCTGAAAGCAGTTAAATGAACAGAGACTATATACTCCACTTTTCCCTCACATTTAATAATACTGTTGGTCAAACACCTAAGATGAAGTGTAGAAAAGAAAATTAATTCATTCATCTATCCATACTCTCAACAAATATCAGGTTTGGACTTGTAGATCTGGGGGTCATAAATTAATAAGAAGTAGTAGAAGCTGCGGCTCTTAAAAATAGTGTACCATAATTGCAACTCACACTTTTCAGATCCAATAGTGTCAGATGCTACTAATAAGTTAAGTGAAATAAAGATTAAGAATTGACCTTTAGATTTAGCAACAGGAGGATCATTAGTGACCTTGACAAGAGTAGTCATTTTTGGAGTGGGGGCTGGGGGCAAAAGACTGGTTGGAGTAAGTTCAAGAGAGAGTGGGAGAAGTTAGAGACTGCAAAATATACTCAACATTTCCAAGGACTCTGTCTTAAATGGAGGAGAAATGGAGCATTACCTGGGGTACCACTGGTCCAAAGAGGGCTTTTTAAGATGGAAGAATAATAACAGCATGTTTTCAGGTAGATGAGAAAGATCCAGAAGAGATGGGAATGTTGATGATGTTGGCAAGACAGAGAGAAACTGCTGGGATGATATCCTTAAGTAGACAAGAGTGGATCTGATCTAGATCTTAAGTGGGGGAGTTGGCTCCTGCTAGGGGCCTGGATAGTATTAGCAGAGAAAGCTCTCAGTAAATAGTTGTGAATGGATTTTCAAATGCTTATTATGTTCTTTCTCAAGGTGTTAATGTCTCTCTGTTCTTTTTCATATGTGTGTATATATTCTGACTTGCTCTTTTGTAATTTAAAATGTGGTTCAGGATTCAGGTGGGGTAAATAGGCATCTCAAAGGAATGACCCTCCACACATTAATGTTTATGGGAAATATAGTCAGATTGTGGAAGGCAGGTTGCTTTTGGTCTGATACTGCTGCCAACTACCCTCAAATTAAGACATGGTTAGTGAAATGTCTGCTAAGGACACAGAGAATTAACTCTTGGGAAGGTCTTCACAGTCGTTCACAGGATTCTGAGGCAGGTAGGAAAAGTGAGAGCTCTAGAAAATAATTCCTCCAAATACTGTACATTCCTTGTGCCTTTTTATCCAACTGCTTGGCTACACGCAGACTGATACTATGATGATAAGCAGGGAGTGCATTATTCCTCAAAAGATAAGCATCAGGACATTTCATGGAAAATAAAAAAAACAGCTTATAGATCTCTGAGCTTTTCACCGAAGAGTGTAGGATCAATTCCTCCCGTGTGAATCACTTTGACATTTAAAGAGTTCATGGAACCAAGAGAAAGGTAAAGCCCATTATTGTAAACGGAAAATGTCGTAACCCTCATGGAATGTTCCTGGATTTCTGCCATACAGAGAAAGAGACTTACAGTGGTTGCCATAAGGACAAATCATCACCCCTGTGATGAGTAGCTGATCAAGCCACTGAAGGTTTGAGCCCATGGAGCCAAGTGTCAGTCCCGGCACAGGTGGGCTCCAGCACCAGCAGCCTGGCCTGCAGTCTGTCACCATCTGCACTAGGGAGACCCAAGGGGATTAAGAGACTCTAGCCCTTCCTTTGCTCACTCCCCTAAAGAGGAAAATAGACGTTGGCAAATATTTGCTTAAGAAAGATTCTTTCTGAGAGCTGGACTGGAAGCCTCTGCAGAGTAACCGCAGGGGGAGGATTAGAATTGTCTTGGTGGACGAGAAGGAGGTGTGGAGAAGGGAAGTTGGGTGTCACCATGGAAAGCTGGAATCCTGCTCTGCTGGGGCATGAGCCGCTGCCACCTCGGAATCTTTTAATTGCCACGAAGCCCCATGTCTGGGTAAACACAAAGGGACTCATTTTGAAAGAAGGAGGGGTGGGGAGAGGACAAAGAACAGAGAGGTAGCCTTCCTATTCAGAGAAAATGTAGGTAACTCGCCCCTTATCACTGAGAAAAAGGTCCCACACTCCTGGGACTTTAAAAAGTTTAGCACCCCCACCCCCCCATACAGTGTCATATGTTCTGTGAGAGAAGGAAAATACTGTATCTGAAAGCTCAACAGGGCATGTAAAAAGAGCCAATATATTCGGAATTACCAATTCTAAAGCTCAAGCCATCACATTAAGAGAAGGAGGGAGGAGGGAATGTCTCAAGTTCCTTAGTGACATATGGCATTGCTGTCTTAAAAAAAACTAACCCCCCTCCCTTCCTTTATTTTATTGGAACTGTCTCAGAGAAGGGAACTAACTGTCCACCTTTTGTCAAAGCACTCCTAGCCCACAGACCAGGCTAGATTGTTTGGGCTTAGTTGAGTGCCACCGGCTAAAGTTGAGTGTGAAGGCAAGCAGCAATGAGAGGTGCTATGCTCTAGTTCTTTCTAATCCGTTTTTAATTATAGCATAAACACAATGCACCCAGCAATAGGGAGCTTTCCCTGGATCCTCCTGGCAGGTATCAGCTTGTTTCCAACTGGATAACTTATTTTATTTCTTTTTTCCTCCTGAATTTTTTTATTTGAAAGGCTATTGCCCATCTTATTAAATTAATTACTACTTTTCTAAGGTATTAAAGAAGGATTAAATTTAGAGCACACAAAGTAAAGCAAGGGCTATCCCTTTTTGCAAAAACGATGCAACAACTGAGACATAAATATTTTCATACTTTTTCTGACATAATTTACGTCTTATAATTTGGTAAATTTATATTCCACAGTAAGGATGAGGAAAATTTAAACTGCAATATTTAACAAGTACAATAAATAAATAACAGCTTCAAATTCAATGATGTTCAATTTCATTATAGGTAGGATCTCCCCATTGTTTCTATAGTTTTGTAATCATCATTATTATTTTACATGCACATAGTAATTTTTAAATAATAAAACACTTTTAAAATGATATTTTATCTTCACAAAACTATAAAGTCTCATTATTCCCACTTAATAAGGGAGATCCAGTGACTTGCCCAAGGCCACAGAGCTAATAATAAGGAGAAGAATTAGAATCTGAATGTAGGATTTCCAGCCCCAAATTTACTCATCTTTATGCTACAAATACTGTAAATTTATGAGTATTCCTCATTTCATATTTTTCCTCAAGTCTTCTCCTCTTGCTACCACACACAAAAAGTTAACAGATTAACTTTGCGTTAGTATTTCATTAGACTAAATGTATTTCCTATCTCCTTTATTCATGCTTTTCATCAAGTATTTCTAAAGTGTGTCAACAAAGTTTAACTTATTCAATTAGGATGTGCTTTCACAGGCTACTTAATCTGTCTGGGCCTTGATTTCTAAATCTACAAAATGGGAACAGTAATTGCAACTCTTAGAATTATTTAGATACGATTGAAGCAAAATGTATCTTTATTGTTATGCTTTATTTTTAATTAGACATGAATCACACGCATTCATTAATTTAATGATTTTCTTTTTACGAGCGGACAAGATCTTATTGCAAATGTCATTAATAGTCTGGGCTCTAATCCAACATAACTTGGAGGTAACTTTAGAAAGACACACTGGCAAAGATTTTTCAAACATAAAAGGGAAGAAAGGAATTCCTTATTTTACTACCATATGATAATCAGCAGGGGGAACTAACAATCATTTAAGTGTTTTTAGAATAATTACACTTGGGGATGTTGCAAAATTTCAAGCTTGGCTTGACCTTTTGGTGTTTAAGTTTGTCTGCTTGGCATAAGATAATTTCCTGACTTTAAAGACATCAGGCAGCTCTTACTAGTAAACATTTTAATTATTCAACTTGCATAAGTGACTTGAAAACATATGGAATCAATTTCCCACATAATATTCATTGGTTAAAAAATTGTTGAGAAGAATGACTTGGCTATATACTTGGATTCAATTTTCTTGAACTTCAAATTTCATGGGCCTGAAGGTAGAGAGATTCCTGTTAGACCTGAAGCAACTCAAACAGAGTGGGCTACAATCCCAGGGCTGAACCGTTTCCCGTATTATTAGCTTTCATAGCATCAGTTTGTATCACACACTATATTTAACTTTATCACTGCCCTTCCCCTATATACCGCTAATACACATCATCTTTCCTTTAAACAGATACCAAAACTCTTCTAGATAAATCAAGCACACAACAATCCATAGACTATCAAAGAGAGCCAGAATGTATAATTTGTAGCAATGTTCATTTTACATGGACTTTTGATGGGGGGAAAAAAAAGCCCAGTTGATAATAAATTATTTTTTTGATAGAGTGGAACAGAGGAAGGGGGGAGGAGGGAGAGAAACATCGATGTGAGATTGGTTGCCTCCCACACATTCCACGACCAAGCTTGGGTATCCACCTGCAACTCAGGTACAGGCCCTTGACTGGGAATTGAACTGCAGATCCTTCAGTGCCTGGGCTGATGTTCTAACCACTTTGCAACACCAGCCAGGGTGATAATAAAATTTCTGTGAAGGCTACCATTTACCAACTCACCAGTGCTTACTGTGCTCCAGACTTCTCTGTTACATGCTTCTCACTACTTATTTTCTAAGTACAAATTCCAAATCATTGGGAAATATAACCCTGCTGTTCTCACTTATTTTTCTGTCACTTCAGTTAATAGCACTGAGCATCATGTGGACTGCGTGGGATTGTAGCACTTGGTATGAAAAAACTCGTGGGAGGACATGACAGCAACAGTTATGTTGAAATGAAAGTCTGGCATACAATCAAAACCATCTTCCAATTCTTTCCCTTTTCCAATCTTGGCCCTACTATGATACATTATTAACATTCATTTCGCTATTCCTCCCAGTGATTTAATTTTGTGACACAATGATTTTAATATTCATTATATTTCAATTGGTATATCTTTAGAACTTTAGTAGAAAACACATCATCAAATTTGAAATGGTACAGACTGAAGCAAAGTTAATTATTACACTAATCATTGGTCACCAAGTTTCTCCAGACAAAGATGAAGTCCATTGATGTCTCAGTGTGGATAGGAATGAAACCCGTCACAGGATTAAAACTGGTTTGGGGTTCTTTGTTTGCATTTACAGTTGTTTCTCATTATTGGCAGGTGCTGTTTGTGAATTCCCTTACTCACTAAATTTTATTTGTTACCCAAAAATCAATAATCACAGTGCTTTGTAGTCATTCATGGCCATGGGCAGAGCAGTTAACAAATTTGAGTCACCTCAGAAAGCATTCTTGATTCAGCCCTCACACTATAAATGTGTCTCTTCTGTGGTGAGTTTAGTGTCACATTTTTTTTTTGCTTTTTGTTGGGAATCAATGTTTAAAATGAACCCCAAGCCCAGAGATGAAGAGCTGTCTACCATTTCTATGTGAAAGACAGCTCTGATGTGCTTTCTGGAGAAAATATGGGGGTTAGGTAAGTTCTGTTCAAACAAGAGTTAGGAAGGTATCGACTCTGAGTTTAATGCTCATCAGTCAACAATAATATCCAGTAAGGTGCCTTTACACAGAAACATACACTAAACAAGATTATATACCAATTGGCTGATTAAAAATGTGATGAAGCTTATAGGAGCCAAATCCTGTATTTCCCCTAGGAGCAATGGTTTAGTATTCCGGGAAATTTTATAGACCAGAACTACTGCAAATAAGGAGAATTGATGAGATATATGACATTTGTATGGTCTTCAGAAAAGGTCAGATTAAGAATTTAGAGGAAGATGCTAATATGTAGGGGTATTTTTTAATGAGATGATATATTTTACTGTATGTCTCATGCTCATCATTTCTTTTCTTAAACTTTATTTTTTTTAAATATGTTTTTATTGATTTCAGAGAGGAAGAGGAAGAGAGAGATAGAAACATCAATGATGAGAGTCATTGATCGGCTGCATCCTGCATGCCCCCTACTGGGGATCAAGCCCGAAACCGGGACATGTGCCCTGACTGGGAATCAAACTATGACCTCCTGGTTAATACGTCGATGCTCAACCACTGAGACTCACTGGTTGGGCTACTTTTTAATTTTTTTAGCCAAATTTTAGTTAATTTCCCCTTCCTATGGATAGCTCTTCATTGAAGATATTTTCTAAGCTAAAGGTCCTGGAAGAGTGACTTGTTTCAGAGTTCCCTGGAAGTTAACTGGTGGCTATGTCCTCTTGACCCACAGGACTGACCACTTACTTGACAAAAACACTGCAACCTGAAGCTGAGAAAAGGGCCTTCCCATTCAACGCACAAGGATTCAAATTCAGGCTTTATCAATTCATGCTTATATGCAAGTTACTCACCTTTCTGAGGTTCTCTTTCTCCCTTCAAGTGTCAACTTACAAAGGCAACCTTTTCCTTCACTAAAACCAAATCTAGAAACCCATCGTCATGGAAGCAGCAGCTTGGTGGACAGATGGGTGGAAGCCAAGCTGCTCATGGCATTTCCCTCCGCTTATGTTTCTATGAGGTTGTCTCATTTTTACCACCACTGCTCGCACCGCAAGGGGCTCTCTGAGGCTGGCTGTTCTCCTTCACTGACCCGAAGGTGGTTACAACCTCTTGTCTCTTTTTGGGGCAAATGAGGCAGATGGAATTCTATCATCACTCACTATCCAGGGAAACAGAGGGCTGGTGCCGGGGCCCAACCCCAGCAGGTCCAGGGGTCCCCAAAGGTGTGGACGGAGTCTGCGAAGAAGGAATGACACGGAGACAGCGTTCAGTTGATCAGCAGCCTAGCCAGGATCTCCAGCCAGGATCTCCAACCAAGTTCTGGTCTGGATCTCCAGAGAGGTTCTGCTGTTTATTGTCTTGTTACATCCGTATTTATCCCAGTTGATTTTAATCCTGTCAATTTCTATTACAAAGGTTAGGGCATTTCTTATCTCCATTCCAGGGAGTAAAGATTATGTAGCTTAAGCATGATTGTTTGTAGTGATTAACTACCCGCCTGGCACTTAGTTAAGGAGTTTCATCCCCTCCCTGACTTCAGGGAAAAATTCCTACCTGGGGAAACAACCTTTCTAGGAGAGGCATCCCCTCCCTGACTTCAGGGAAAAATTCCTACCTGGGGAAACAACCTTTCTCGGAGAGGTGACCTTGGTTAAAACACACAGCGCTAAGGGGAGCAAACATATTAAGAACAGTATGCTATATACGCCAGGTCCCTTGAAACATATGCTGTGCAGATGTTTCTATCCTGCAGCGACTGTGTCAAGCAGCAAGGATGGACCGGCTTCCGGCAGGCTGGGACATCTAGAAGGGAGCGTCTCTGAGGGCTCATTTGATGGCGCCCCCATGTGGAATGAGGCCAGAAACTAGAATGTGAAAATTCCAGGGAAACAGGAAGCAGGTGAGAGCTGGACTGTCCATTCTTCAAAGTGGCATTTGGAATCTTACTGGGGCTGAGTTCTCCTTAGCTGTAACCGAATCAGAAACCAGCAGTGTGTAAACGAGGCTTCTGTTATGTTTTTTGTCATTTCTATATTTGTGTGCTTTTTGTTTTTTTCTTTACTATTTGGTGGAGCCCCTTTAAACTCAGCAGCCTGTGAAAAGAAAAAGTTTCAGGGTGCTAATGAATTCCATTTTGGATTTCTGACCATGGAAAGGGATATAACTGGAGACAGAAGATAAACATAATATTGAGGACAGCAATGTTAATGAGTGACACCCAAGAAACTTCAAGCAACAGTCATTTGGTTAGACGTTAATTCCCTACTAGGAAGAGTATGGAAGTGGTTGTCACAGGACTAAATATGACAGTATATGCAAAAGTGTTTAGGGAAGTAATATGGCACATAGTTCTGAAGTATTTTTACAAGTATACACACATATGCTAAAATTAGATACTATTTTTTAGAACTCTTCATAAGAAATTTAAATTTCTTCTAGAAAGGGGAAGAGTGATATGGTATTTAAAAATTGTAATCAGTCATTCCATCCATTCAGCTCAAACATGTCATGCAATATAATCATTTTTAAAATAAAATCTGTAGTAGGAATAATTATTCCCATTTTACCAGAAGTGAAGAGGTATTATGTGCATATTTCCAAATCATGAGTAGAGTTTAAATTAGGACTGAAAACTTTTGGCCCTAGACATTATCAATAAAACTTGTGCCCAGCTGGCATAGCTTAGTGGTTGAGCATTGACCTATGAACCAGAAGGTCATGGTTCAATTCCCGGTCAGTGCACATGCCTAGGTTGTGGGCTTGATCCCTAGTAGGGGGTGTGTAGGAGGCAGCCAATCAATGATTCTCTCTCAACATTGTTGTTTCTATCTCTCTCTCCCTCTCCCTTCTTTCTGTAATCAATAAAAATAAACTTAAAGAAACTTGTTACATGAATTGATGTGAATTCTACTGCTCCTAAAACATATTTCATTTTGTATATTTTAAGCCTGAAAAAGTCTGTTCAGTGCCCATTGCAGGACAATAAAGAAAAAATACTTCTGTAAATAGAGTCAAATGACTGCTACCGGCTGGTAGAGTCAGGGAAAAGGGAATCAGAACCTCCAATTTGTTTCCTGATTCGGAAAATGACTCATTGTGTAACTTTGTGAACGTTGCCTAACCTTTCAGCATTTCAGTTTCTGCAGCTGAAAAACAGGGATAATGTCTGTCCAACTTACAATGGTAAATGCGCTAGAAATAATAAAAAAAATTAATCTCATATCAAGGGATAGCAAAGCTGGTTTTTCATGTACCTGAGAGATCGCTGACACATGCACAAAACAGTTTCTGCCGGAGTGGTATGGTGAATGCTTCCCGATCACCTCCCCACACACCACATTGTGCACTGAACTTTTTATCCTGCCCTGAATCAGAATGGTAATCGCTGCGGGGTGTGTCCGACATGACTGATGAGGTGCTGCACGAAGCCTGTATCGCTCACCTGTGCTGGAGCGATTTCTGCCTGGTTGACAAGGAGGACAAAACTAAATAGAAGGGGAAAGATCCATACGGCGGGGATCAACATCCTTCTTGAATTTTGATTCTGGGAAATATGACTACAACCATGAATGAGGCAGTTTCGTTTGCAGTCTTCCTGCCTCATATACAACTGTTCTGTGTCCCTCATATTCTGGATGCCATGATCCAGGAAAGTCAGGTACAAGTTCGCTCTTGTACTCTGCTCATTGTCTTCTTCCCTTCCTAGTAAGTTTGGTTTCTTCTGTTTTTAAAGAGTAGTTATTTGCGATGGTTAAGTTGGGATCTTTCAATATCTGTTGCTTGACATATCAATATCTTTCCCCATTATTCTCACAATTGGCAATAATTGCAGTTCATTCAAGTCTGCATCAATGGCTTACTACGGGATCACCTATTGCTGATATGGAGCTTTACCTTTAAATGCCAAATTCCAACATATCTTAACTGGACAGGGACAGAATGCCATTACCACAAAGAGAGAATATATCACCAGGATAGGTAAGGAATTGACACAAAACAAACAAACGAACAAACAAACCACTGGAGTGGTCACACACAACTAGACAAACACAGACGTCCAAACGGAGGAACAGGGCTGTTTAGGAAATAATTGAGATTCTACATTATGAAAACAAAGCAGATTTTCCCCCAATGTATACACCTTTAGAGGGGAAAAAATATTGTGACTTTTCTCAAACACCATGTGCCCACTGTAAACACAAAAGAACATTTTCAAACTTTGTACTGAGATTTGATTTAACGTCCTCGCCTTCAGGGCTCAGTGACTGGCCTCTTTTGTAAAACTAAACTTGGATTTTTTTCTTGGCTTCACTGTTCACTACACATTGGAGCAGGGTCATAAATGATTACATTTCTGTGTCAAGAAGTATGGACATCTGAGCATAAATATTAAATCCACATATGACCAGAAGTAAATAAAGTTGGATGGCAAGTGTGTACTGGGCACGCTATCAATATATTTAGATATTGACAACATGATATACCCTACTCAGAAAACTTAGACCAAACTTCAAGAGCAATTTTGTTCCATGCCAACATTTTCCCACCTGCTTTTCTCAAAATACATGAGATATTATTTGGTACTGCCAAATTGTTTTATGTTTGAAAATTGCTGCTTATTCTACACAACCCTTTCTTGGAAATGCGTAATACATACTAGCCTACTAATTATTCCAAAGTTATGTAGTAGAAGGCAGTAACTTTAATTCCACCTTGCTCAGAAGTACTTAACGAAGGAACATCTATGTTTTTTTTTTTTTTTTTACTTCTCTGGGAATATCTAATAGAAGCTCTCAGACCCTCTGACATGGTTTGGAAAATACTATTCTATCCTTATTTGTCAATCCCTTTAAGGTGGGATTGAATTTCTGACTCTGCTCCTGCATCTTTGATTCCTTCAACCTATTCTAAAGTATATTTATATTTTAAATACAAGTAACTTCCCTATTAGCAGAGACCTATTTTAGGTGTGACCTGGGAAAGGATTAACTGCAATTCCCTTTTCTTCTGAATCTTCCTTTAGAGAATTTGTGGGCAGGCAGCTTCCTCATTTTGCTGGTGAGCAAGCAGAAAGTATTTGTTTAATTGAATCAGATGTACCAGCATTAGAAACTTCTATTTTTCTACAAGAAATATTATCCCAAAGGGCAAAAAGAAAAAGTGGATTAGATTGGTTTTCCTTCATTTTTACATATCCCGTTTAAAGAGTATCTGCCAATGATTTAAAATGGGGGTGAGGAGAGGTGGTGGGAGGGGAAAGAATGAAGACAGTGAGGCTTCGTATATCTGCAAGTCCCAGTGCCTTGAATGCTGATCTGTCCCAACCATGCAGGTGTCCCTGGAGATGTGACTTAACACTTACATTTGGAGGCAGCAAAAGCTGGAATGTGGTCTAGCAATTCTCTTTTAAAAAGAAAAGTTCAGACATACTTTCCTTGATGAATATTAGTGGTTTTGTTCTTTTCTCACCTCTTCCCCCCATTCTATTCTCTTCCCTTTTCAGTACAATTTGAATTTTTCTTTTAGTTTTGTTGTGAGGTATAATTTTGCTTTCACTTTTTCAGCTAGGATCACAGAATCAGAGTCACAGAAAGTTTTAAAAGTCTATTTTTTTCACATAAAATTTTCTACCCCAAACTCAAATCCTTCCTTCCAAGGATGCACACACTTTACTATATGCCTCTCATGTATTTTGGAGATGTTAGTTGTTGAGTACTGACATTCTCAAGTGTTCCAGTCCCCATTTTCAAGGTGGAGGACAGAACATAGAGAGCAGATGACTTATGCATTGTCACAGAGTGAGTCACCAATTTCCCTGGAAGAGGGAGCCATCTTTCTTATCCACTGATCTAAACTCCCCCCCTTCCCGTGTTGTGGACCTGAAATTTGTATCCATTGTCCAGCATATGTAGATGATTAAGACATACACACACGTACACACACACACACAGGCACCTTTGCATCACTGCAGCATTATCCTTGAATTTTTTTCAACATTTAATTAGCATTTGTACCAGGCCAATGCTAGTTTCCCTGTTATGTAAACCCACACCCATGCTAAGAGTCTCTATAGTTAGGAACACAGTGATAATATGACTATTTGGTTTCGGTGTTTGTGTACAAGGAGCCCCAGGTCATTTCCAGGAAAAAAATTAAAGATTCTAAGGAGAGGTTCGCCAATAAAAACGACTGTTCTCTCTCTCTCTCTTTCTCTTGACAAAGACAAAAAAAGCAACTATGATAAAGGGTCAAGGAAATATAGAACATAAAAAATAGACAATGAATCACTTCACCAGGCAGTCAAGAAAGTGGTAAAGCTAAATTTGGAGTGCACTGAATAAGTGACTCCATGAGAACTCTGGGTGCTTAGGGAGGGGAAGTACACAAAGATTAGGAGACATACTAAATCCACGACAGCTGGGGCCACCCTGTCCCTTGAAATTTAGATGATGCTTGTGCAAACTCCCCCAATTCCAAGAACTGTGTATATCTAGGGCTGCCCCTGTGATTTCTGCAACTTTCTACAGGGCACCATCTCCCATGAGCTCCTCTGCTTCTCTGCTCCAGTGTCTCTACTAAGGTCTCTTATAACCACAGGGAATCTGCCCTTTCCAGATTCCCACCAAACACTTCCTCCCGTCATCAGAGATGTACGGATGGGACCCAGTGTACACAGTAGGGCTGGGGAGGGGTTACTAGGGTATACACCGAAATCATGCAAACACCTTCAAATCAAACATTAAGAAGCCCCACGCTTACCTACTCAAATATCCCTTTTTACACAAACAACCTCCTCCCCTGCACCCCGCCATACCCCAGAAATCCTGGGTGAATTTTTGCTTGCTCTTTCAGCCATGTCGTTCCCAGCATGCAGTTCTCAGACGTTTGATGCTACTGTTTTCCTTTTTTGAGCACACTCACCCCACCACCCTCCCTCCTCTCATCAGCAGTGACAACTACTTTTCCTTTTCTCAAGCTGAGGAGTAGGCCCCTTCACAGAGGTCGTGCCCTCAGGGTCTCACTTTCTATCCCAAGCAACCAATAATAAGTTTTCTCTAAACTGTGGGATTCTGGGGCCACCTCTTCACAGATAGAGACTCACCTGTTTCGTCCAGGGGGACGATACCACTGAGAGGCCTACTTTGTGAAAAGTTATTAATCAAACTCAGGTGCTCAATTATAGTCTTTTTCTAATCTCCTAAAATTTTGAAACTGCATTGAATTTGACAAGAAAGTTAGGACATAAACACGTGCCCCATAGGTGCATGTACTCTGCCCACTGAGACCACTCACACTGTATAGCAGTGCAGCAAGGGGATGGGGTCAGGGGAGGCGGTCAGGGGACCAGAAACTGTGGCTGCGTGGTCGAACTCTGAATTCTGGCTCTGCTTTTCCTACTTGGGGCAAGTCCTTAATCTCTAGGTGCCCCAGTTTCCTCATCTGTAAACCAGAAGAACCCACCTTGGCCTAGGAGACTAGATAATATGCATGGAGCTTTGAAAATGCCTGGCTCCTCTCAGTATGAGCTGATTTGTTTTAACTTGGACCAATGACAGAAGGCTAGGCAAGGGCTGGGCAGAGCACAGACAGATAGCAACAGAGCATGTTTGGCACAACTTTCCCCCATGGGAGGCAGAAGAGATGGTTGATGTTGCTATTGTAAGAGCTTGGAAAACTCCACTCAGGAATTAATCCTCTTGGCAGGCTTTTTGGCTGGGACTGTTTGTAGGTTAAAATCCTGTAGAAAAGATAGGGGTCTCTCCAGCCCCAGTATTTAACATCTGGGCCTTTAAAAAAAATAAACAGGGATTTAATTTATTAGTGAATTTGTATATTTTCATAGAAATTTGGTTTCCATTGAATTTTCATAGAAATTCAGTTTCCATTGAAATGGATTTCTATTTTTCTTGTGTAATAATCTTTCATTTTCTGAATAAAGTGCACTTAAAATTTTCTGAAGGGAAAAATTAACTACATCAATTCATATGGTTAACATAGGGCTTCCGCACTATCTCTCTGATTAATGTCTCTCTTGTAATCGCATATCCATGTAGTGCCTTTTCCATATAGTACATGCTCAATAATTGCCAGTTGGTTTGATTTTCATCTTTAAAAGAAAAAGGCACAGAAAGAACTGTTTTAAAAGACTGGTAACTTCCACACAGGTTCAGCAACAGCAGCAACAACAGCAATTTAGGTAAGTTTTCCATCCAATTCTGGAGGGATTTAATCACTTGGGTTCGTATCTTAATTTCTGCACTTCTAACCACCCAGGAGTCTGAGATCTGTGAGTAACCAGTGAGGAAAGAATACACTTGTTCTCATTTTCAACTGTCCTTGGATATATTGTATTGTATTCACTGGTGCCAGAAAAAAATCAATACAAACCATAACAGTAAAAATATTCATTATTTGTGAAGGAGAAAGAAGGAAAAAAACACAAAAAAACCAACAACAGCAGCAAGATAAAAGAACAGAAGGCCAGGGAAACACAGAGAGAAAGTCAAAGCCCACCAGAGTCCAGCTGCACAATTCCATGAGCACCATTTGCACAAAACATGTGAAACAGCCCATGGAATTATTCAAAAGGTGTTCTTGAAGATTACCTTTGGTGCTTTAAATTTTAGGTGACCTGCTTTGTGGTCTTAAATAGTTCATTCATTTTTCTGTACCGGTGTTCACCAGTAGTGATCACATTTAAAATAAGAATGAATATATTTAGCATTTACTGTATACCCTGCACCTAAGCAGTTTATGCACATTAATTTATATGATTTTTGCAAAATCCCATGAGATAGGTACTTTTTGCCCATTTTACAGGTGAGAAAACTGAAGTAACTCACCCAAGGTTATACGGCTAGCAAGTAGTAGAGCAAGGGCTCAAATACATGTGGTCAGGGTCTAGAATCTGACGTTCTCCAATGCTGCCTGATTTATTAGGCCTTACTGCAAACCGGAGCAACTATGGTATTCATGGCCATTGTGGTTGATGCCAACAGTTCCTGGTTGGATAGAATGAGCATGAGCTTTTTTTCATTAGAATCCTGGAGAGAATAATGCAAGAGACATCTTGTCACCAAGACCATGGAGTGTCTGACCGAAACAGAGCTCCAAACAGTCACTCCCTGAACAAATTCGGAAAAATTGGATGTTAAACTTTCTTAACATCCACCTGGGCATTCTGGGAAATCAGGGACAAAATATTTGGGCTGCTCAGGAAATCTGTATTCTATCCAGAGCCATTAGGTGCTGCGAGTTGGGAACTCTTGTAAGCATTGGAGTAGCTCATATCCCGCGCACACACACAAAAAGTGAACCAAGGTATGTATCCTTTTCTCTAGAGAGGAGGGCTCAGATGGCTTCAGATTCTACCAGGAATCCTTATTCAACATCCTGGATTTTAAGTCATCATATTCCTTGTCTCATCTCCCAGGTCCCCTTTGTAGGACACTTAGAAAACAATAGCCAGGGTTTTTGAGGTGTTTTGAGATTCTCATTCGCCTGCTTCCTTGTGAATGTAAGGCAGTCATTTTACTTTAGTCATTCGATTATTCCCAGATCAACAACTCTGTCCCATTACAAAATCTTTGCTTGTCATTTGTTTTTCTTTGAAGAGGGTAATTTAAAACAGGAAGTAGGTGAGGGAGTTATCATAAAATAGTTTGGATTATGGGACGGTTACTTTTAAGCAAAAAGAATAGGGAAAGCAAAGGAATAAAGTAAGGGGGATTTTTGTTTTCTCAAAGACTAACAAACCCTACCTTACTCAGCGAGTATCAGGTCAGGGTAGTTCGGAGAGGATTACCAGGCCCTCAACCCTTGGGAATTCTCAGCTCTGTCATGTTTGTTTTTGTCTCCCAACAGAGGTGTGGTATGAAGGGGTCACAGAGAAGGTGAGCAAGACATTAAATGCTCCACTTCCTCACTGTGAAGTAACACTCTTCAGTGAAACCAGGTGAGCTGAAATAACTGGATGTGCTTCTCCATGGAGCTAATACATTTTATTAAACACTTCCTCAACAGTTCTTATTTCTTGACTGGAGCATTCTTTGCTACTGCCAATTATAGGAGGATGCAGGTAGCCAAAATACCTCCAAAAAAGAAAGTGGCAAAGAAGTCAAGTAATTTATATTGTCTATAAAAGAGATAATTTGTAGTACATTATCTAGACCAGGATGAGTTAGAGATTTGCAGCTTGATCTAATAAAGAACCAGTATGAATGAGCTTTTAGTTTCTTAAAATCAGAAGGGCTTAACAACCATTGGTGTTATAGAGTCAACTATCACATATTTACTGGAAAACACCTGTTTAGGAAATCAGGCAATGATGTTGAGTAGATTCTAAACTATGATAAGACTGGGTTCCCTAATCTCAGAAATAGGGGTCTAAACTAATTTATCTGTAAGAACAATTATCATGCTGAAAACTGACTGGATCTGAGTATTCTCTAATTCATAAACATATACTCTGTATTTAGTCACTGTGAACAAAAGCAACTGAGTAGTATTTATAGTTTACTAGAGTTGCTTTGACTACCTAGCCTTGATTTGTTGATGGCATGCAGGAATCAGGGATTTCAAACACAACAGTGTATGGGCAATGTAAGATCGACCCCAAAGCTTTGGGGGAAGTTCTCCTACCTTTTCTCTCTGCCTTACTAGAACTTTCTTAATGGCTATTTATCCTTTAGAAGTTTTCATATAAATTACAGACTATTCGTACAAACATCACCATCATCATTTATTTCCAGTAGAACACTTTTATTTCCTCTATTAAGATAAGCCCAGAAACTCAAACAATCTGAGAAATGGGGACTACTTGGAGTTGCCAATGTAATCAAACCCCCCTGTGTAAGAGGAAACTTGCGTATTCTAAAAAAGGATTATATCAGTTGGCTGACAAGTTCTTGAGCATAAAAACCCACTTAAGCAGACCTAAATAGAGTGGAATCTATTGCTAAAAGGAATTGATTCACTCAACTCTTTCACCCCCACCCAGTTCACCTCCTACGCTCGCCACACCTTTTCATCCTTTTTTGAAGCTCCTCCAGTTCTAGTTGGGTTTCAAATAGGTGCTGGCATCCTCATCCAACAGCTAGTACTGAGCATAATTGGAGAGCAGCCTGGTCCACTGGGAAGAACAGAAGCTTTGTAGTAAAATAGATCTTCCTTTGAGTTCTCTACCATTTAATAGCTAGGCGACTTTGGACAATTTATTTACCTTCTCTAGCTCACCTTCTACATAACTGGAATAATAGCATCTACTTTGCAGGGTGGTTGTGAATTATCATTGATTTAATGTAAGGGAAGTATTTAGCATCACAATGGAATTCAATATATAAACTAATTCTAGCTGGAATTAAGAAAGTATCTTCAACAGAATTGTTGGGTGAACATATAATCTGATCATGTTGCTTTCTACTTTAAATTTTTTTCTTTAGTTTTATTGTTGACACTATTGCCGATGTTTCCATTCCCCCACCCCAATTTTGCTGCCCCCCTCACCCAGCCCCTGCCCCCCTTTCCCTCTGCCCATTACCACTGTTGCTAGTGTCCATGAGTTATGCGTGTTTTTGACTAATCCTTTCATCTTTTCCCCTAGTCCCCCAAACCTCCATCCCCTCTGACAGCTGTCAGTCTGTTCTCTGTATCCATGAGTCTGTCTCCACTTTGTTAGTTTATTTTGTTCATTAGATTTCACATATAAGTGAGGTCATGTGGTACTTGTCTTTCTTTGACTGGCTTATTTCACTTAGCATAATAATCTCCAGGCCCATCTATGCTGTCACAAAAGGTAAGATTTACATGGCCATAAAGAAGAAAAAAATCTACTTGAAATTTTTAATGAGTTCTTCTTGTTCTAAAAATTCCAAATTTCTTTACGTGACTTACAATATCTTTTCTGCTCTGATTCTTATATCTTCAGTTATGTTATGGGTCCCTATACCTTTCATTACACTCTAGCTCCAACCATACTGAGGGCATTGTTATGGTTTTAGTGTCATGCTAAGAGAAAATTTATGCATGCTCTTCCCTGAAACTCATGTTCCCTCCTTGGCTTACAGCTAACTCCTTGTCACCTCTTCATTTAGTCACTGCTACATTCAATGCCTTCAATAGAGTTCCTGAACAGCCTGGACTATGGGTTAGCATAACATCCTTAATTTCTTCTGCCATAGCACTTACCACACTATTTTAGTATTGCCTAGTCAGTTCTCTCTATCTCCCTTACCCTATGAATTCATTGAGTGTGTCTGTCTTGTTATCTCACCATAGCTTAGCAACATACCTGGCATATATTATGCAATCACTAAATAAGGCTGAGTAAACAAACAAGTGATTGTGTAGTCTCCAATTTCCATTTCTCCATGTGGCCATTTCCATGACTTCAGGGAGCCATGAGAAAGAGATGAGCTCCCTGTTTCTGCATACCACTCCCAGCTCTAATAGGAAAGGAGCATGCGGATTACACAGAATGCTTAATGGTTAAAATTCTGTAGATTGGCAGAAAACTGGTTAAGATATTCATTCCCAAGAGGTCAGTCTTGGAGATTCAGGCTTGTTCAGTACAAAGAGGTGATTTTTATAAAATTAATTCTTAAAAATATGTAGTGTACACACAGGGTGGGGCAAAAATAGGTTTACAGTTGTGAATATGGGAAGCACAGTTTATTATTATATTACTTGTTAATTATAGTATTAGTTTACATACAAACAACTATACACCTACTTTTGCCCCACCCTATATGATATACTTCCAATTATACAAGTATGTATACTTATGCAGAGGAAAAATACTAGAAAGAAATACAAAAAATTGAATTAGGCATCTCTATGTGTTTATTATTTTCTTCCTCATGTTTTTACAATGTCCATGCATTAATGACGTAATTTTTTAAAAAATTAATGACAATAAAATATTTTTTTTAAAAAAACTCAACTTTTTATATGTGCCAGGTACAAGAAGAGAATTCTGGGAAAACATCGATTTTTTTTTTCTTTTCATTTCAATCTGTTACTTGCTTAAGTTACTATTTCCCCCAGATGTTAGACTCACTAGGCTTTATACAACTCCCTCTCAGAGAGCCCCTCTCAGGCAAACTCCATTTCACTGTCTTCAGGATTCATTTCGTTTACAAAGTCTTCCCAGATAAGATACTCATCTAATGAGAAAGGTCTTTATTCACTTCCAGTGAGGTCCTTTAGAACTTAATTTGAGGTCTATTTTCTCTAGTCCTTCACTGTTCTTTTAGGGGGCTCTTCTGTTCCCTGATTTTCCAACTATATTTTTTGCTCCCTAAAGTTAGGAGTTTGCTTTTTACAGATTTCATGACTTTTAGGATGGCACTGGACATAGAGAAGAATCTTCCAAAATACTATTGATTTAATGAATATTGCATAAGAAGATGCATTCTACAACACATTAGCAAGTCAGAATGCAGGTCTGTTAATTCCCGGCATGTAGGAGATCAGTTCCTGACTTTTTATTTTATTTTTTTTAATCCTCACCTGAGGATATTTTTTCCATTGATTTTCTAGAAAGAGTGACATAGAGGGCGGGTGGAAGGGAAAAGGCGGGGGGGGGGGGAGGGGGGAGAGAAAGAGAGAGGTGAGAGAGCCACATCAATTGGTTGCCTCCTGCACGTGACCCACCAGGGATCGAACCTGCAACCCAGATACATGCCCTTGACTGGGAATGGAACCCAAGACCTTTGGATGCTTGGACACTCCAACCACTTAGCAACACAGGCCAGGGCAGTTCCTGACTTTTTGGGCCATTGTGGGGTTTGGAACTCAAGTATATTTGTGTTTTTGTTTTTGTTGTTTTTAAATCAAGTGCAATAAATGACAAATTTTAGTTTAAAAAGCAAAGTTTTCCTTTAAAAAAATTACCTAAAAATGGTGAACCAGATATCTCTGTAACCATTTGGAAATAATCAGCATTCCTTGGTGCTAACCCTGGAGTCCTGAATTAACCTGAAATAACATGATCATATTTTTTTCTGAGTCTTAAAATGCTTCTTTACCTGAGCAAACTTGCAAGGGTAGGAGAGAAAGTAAGTCAATACCACCACTCTGACCCTCATTCAAACCTCAAGGTTTTACAGACTGGCAAAGATTCAGAGTAGAAGTGGATTGTGCCCTGCACACAGTAGGCATTTCAATGTTTGTCTATGTCATACTAAGCAATTGAAAAGCTAACCATAAGAATCCAGCTAATGCTTACCTCACTGCAGTTTAAGACTACATTCAGCAATATCACTCAGAATAACCAGGAGAGATACTTAACAATGTGCTCCCTTAGAAGAAAAAGAGAAAAGGGTATGAAAGTAATAGGCTCAGATTTCTAGATACAGATGTGCTCTCTTTTGTCTTTTCCCCTTTCCCTCTGAAAAATGGGAATAAAGCCTGTTGTCACTGAGCCATTGGAATGTTGAGGAGACAATAAGTTAGCATTTGAAAAGGATTTAGGGTGAAAGGTACTTAAGTTCAAGGTGTTTTTTAATGTTATTACTCAATCCCTCCTGGCCCAATGTGGAAACAAAAGCAACTTCTATTACAAATAACACAAGTTGCTGAAATAACCTTAGGAAAGAATGAATGCATCTGCAAAGACAAATATTATAGCTGTCAGGCCTCATGTTGAGGTTGTAAGCTTTGAACACTAAAAAAATAATGTTATTTTAATGTTCAAGAAAAAAATCATTTTGGGAAGAAAAGCAGGCAACTTATCACTATCTGTCTATGAAAAAATGACATTTCTAGGTGCATATCAACAAATATATTTACAAAGCCACTTTCTATTGAAAGACTATGTTAAGTAGAAGTCTCCTTTTTAAAAGGGGATATGTAAGGAAAGGTCCATGTGTGAAATCTGAAAATACCCAGGATTTAACTTCAGGGATTCATTTAGGATCTTAGAGTCAGAGCCCAAAGATAATATTTAATTTATTAAATATCTTATTAACATGTATAATTATTAAACATTAAACATATATTTAAATATAGAACAGCTATGATATTACTATCTGCCTTTATCAATGTCCAATCAACGTCTAAAGGCAGAAGGTTACATTTTCTGCCCATGGATAGCTGGTTATCTTGGGTTTGGGCCATCAGAAATGTTTCTTCCCTACTCCTAACATTTCCTACCAAGCAGAGGGTTCTTATTTCTGTCTTTAGAAAAAGAAGGAACAATTCACTTTTATTGAGCCCCTTAATCTCCCAATTCTTCTGGGATTGAAGTGCCTCCAGAAAGCATACATTCTACTCTCCTATTTCAGACCCCAAGTTTTGGAGGAGGACTATGTAGTCCAATGCTGGAGATAGAGCAAGTAAGTCTCTCTAAATCTGAAGTTCATTATTAGTAAACCCATTCTGCAAAATCAGTTTATTGGTGAGGAAACTGATAATTTGTTCTTTATCTATTGGACTTTTATTTTTCAATGGTTCATAGACAGCTGGGGAAGGGAGATGCCCTTTGCCTTGAGCCTCCTAGAAATCCCAACAATCCACAATACAATGGAAGGCATACCCAGGTCTTCTAGGCCAAAGGAAAGAAAGCTAAACTTAGGTTTCTAAAGGCTTAGAATAAAATATCATAGATATAAAGTCAGCAAAGTTAAACTCAGTCATTAGAAAATGGACTTAAGTATTTTTCCTTTGGTTGCTGTAACAAATCACCATAAACTCAGTGACTTAGAACAACAGAAATTTACTCTCCCACAGTTCTAAAGAAGAGAGATCCAAAATCAGTTCACTGGGCCTAAACAGGGAGTGGGCAGGCCATTCTCCCTCTGAAGGCTCTCAGGGAGAACCTGGTCCTTTCTTCTTCTAGCTTCTAGTGGCTGCCAGCTTTCCTTGGCTTGTGGCTGCATCTTTCCAATTTGTCCCCCCAATCACACATTTCTGCCTCCTCCTCTTCTTTCTGTGTCAAATCTCCCCGTCTCCCTCTTCAAAGGATCTATGTGACTGCATTTAGAGTCACTCTGATAACTGGAGGTAATCTCATCTCAAAATATTTAACTTAATCATACCTACAAAGATCATTCTTTTAATTTAAGGCAACATTTACAGATTCTAAAGATTAGGAGCTGATATCTTTGGGAACCATTTTTCAGCCTACCATACAAATTTAATAGTCTCAAATAACTATCATTTATTTCTTTTGCTCCTTCCACTGTATACTGGAATTCTACAGTGTAAGATATTAAAATATTTGGTCTGAAAACATTGTCTTAGAGAATCAAGAAGATAAATTCATCCTAGACTTAGACCAACCAAATGATATTGAGAAGGACTATATTATAAAGTGATCACCTTTTCTGTGTTTATGTGTGACTCATCAAATTTTCAAATACATATATAATTTTTTACCTGGTCCAGTGGCAAAGTGTAAATGTAATAAAATGCAAATAATCCTTACATATATGACTCGTATTATAAACTCAGGACCATAGTTACCTAGAACTCTATCTTTAAAATCTGGTTAAAGTGTTTACTGAAACAGTTCAAAAATTAAGAATCAAATATTTATTTAAAAAAAAAAATATTTAATTGATTTTTTTACAGAGAGGAAGGGGGAGGGATAGAGAGTTAGAAACATCGATGAGAGAGAAACATCGATCAGCTGCCTCATGCGCACCCTCTACTGGGGATGTGCCTGCAACCAAGGTACATGCCTTTGACTGGAATCGAACCTGAGACCCTTCAGTCTGTCAGTGCTCTATCCACTGAGCCAAACCGGTTAGGACAAGAATTAAATATTTCATTCTTCATGTATATAGAGCACATGATGGAATTATTCATAGACTGATATAAAATTTATAAGGTACAGTGGGGCCTTGACTTACGAGTTTAATTCGTTCTGAGACCGAGCTTGTTAAGGAGCTCGTTAACTCAAATTACTCTATCAACTCAATGCGAAAAATTGGCCGAGAGACAGCTGGTATCTCAAAAACTCGTTAGTCGGGACACTCGTAAGTCAAAGCCCCACTGTATTTTAACTGTTAAATTGTAGAAAATATTCACCTTTTAGCTAAGAACCATTGCCTTCTTACATACATTCAATTTCATTTTACTTTTTCTACCAACATTTAGTGATTTACTTTTGTCATGTCCCACCAATATTCAAAAGACTTGCCACTTGGCGAGAGTTACTGCTTGGCAAGAGTTACAGCAGACAGCAAGTCATGGTGAAGGGCAGGCACTGTGCTTCTACCAAGCACTCTCACTAATGAAGAAATGCATCCTCAAGACCACACACACAGAGAGGACAGGCTGCTGTGATGACAAATCCACCTCCAAATTCAGCATCTCAGGGAACAAGACATTTATCTCTTCTCTCACATAACAAGCAAGGGTGGATGTTCCAGATCAGTGTGCCCAGCTCTGTGCAGTCCCTCAGAAGATTAAGATGACAAGGGCTCTATGGTCCTTTCAAGAGAGCTGTGGTTGACTCCTCAGGAAGCCAGAATGTAGACAGGCATGTCAGAGCACACAAGTGCAGAAACTCTAGCACCTGGCCACACCTAAACTGCAAGGGACACTGAGAAATACGGTGTCCTGTATACTTAGGAAGAAGCGGAGAAGGGATCTTGGTGACCTACTTGCAGGCATTTTTGCATGTTCTAAATATATTTCTGTCTTGGAAAAAGTAAAGACGATGACATATGTGATAATCATGGGCTTTAGGTTTGTCAAAAGGATTCACACATATAAACAGTAAGGATTCATTCTACATAAACAACCAGTTATGCTTAATTCAGTAGAGGAGGGAAAAAAGACAGAAATGGCATATCGATAATAATAAATGCATAATATGCAAATCGACCGAATGGCTGAACAGTGGAACAACCATCCGGACAACCTTCCAGATGAAGCCGGGGCTGCGAGGGCCGAGGCAGCTGCATTTGCGAAGGCCTACTCTTACATGAATTTCATGCATCGGGCCTCTAAGTTTTATTATAATTATCTCATATATTAGCTTATATAAATTGTCTCAAATGATGGCAATGCAGAGGCTTACTTTTATTAAGTAAATTCTATACTTATGTAGTATACAGGGTGTGGCAAAAGTAGGTTTACAGTTGTGAGTATGCAAAACTGTTTATTTTCATATTAGTATTTAATTACCGTACCATTTTCCATATGAACAACTGTAAACCTACATTTGCCCCACCCCGTGTATTGAGAAGCTTTTCTTTATTCAGTTCTTCATTCTACTGAGGAAGAAACTAGGCCAAGGAAGTTAAACTTTTCTCAAGGGCCTAACTATTGGCCCAGGCTGGGTGCCAAGAGCTGAAACCAGGGATGATAACTGGTGGGGCCGACCTTTTTCTGAAGAAAGAGAAGATGAGAAGAATTCCAAGTCTGTTTCCCAGGCACAGGAAGGACCAGGAAGCAAGGAAATCCCCAATTTTCAAGTTCACTGAGCAGAATACAAGAACAGGGTCAAAAACAAAGATTTCTCCATTGAGAACTGGGCGAGATGGAGCAATCCAGTCCTGCAGGCAGGCGGCGCCTGGAAAGGAGCCCAGAGGCCAGGGCATGCTTGGAAGGAAGGTTGCTCAGACCCTGAAGGAGCTGAGGCTTTGACATCTCGGCCCAGCATTTTGCTTGAGGTCTGTCCACTCTCTCCATTTGGAGAACAGTGATCTGTAGAGAAGTCACTCACATGGGAATGCTGAGCAGTGACAAGTCATGAAGGGGAAACAAACCCAAAACTCACCGAAAAAATCAGTAGAACCACCTGTAGGACCTATGTGGAAAGAGAAATTAGCTCTCAGAGAGAAGCGATGTTATGGCATGGCATGGAAATTAAGTACACTAGATTTGGATGAAAAAAGAGTTTGATGAAATTCCTGCCCCAGGAACTAAGTAGCCTGTGACATTGGGCAAGTGATGCATACTCTTTAAATCTTAGTTTATTTTCTGTAAACTGAGAGATAAAAATAATACTAAGTCATATGCTTTAACTCTTTCTAATAAATTGTAGAACCTCAACATATAACCAGCTACAAATATTTCAAAGAATGGATTATTTTTTCTGGGTATGAAACTGTCCCTTATATTTAAAAATCAATTGATCATTCAACCAAATCTTGCCCCCATGACCTCTTTGGCTCTACGGAATATAAGATGGGGGTTAAGTTGTGACAACTGACATATGTAGCAAAATATGTTAATTTAGGACATTTCCTTTCAGATGTGAATGCCCCTGGCAAACCTAGGTATATTTTTAAGATCTAGACAATAAACACTATAAAAAATAGTATAGTCCAAGTCATGTGGAAGAAAACATCCACAAGTTATATCTCTCAGCATTCTTTCATACGAGATGTAGCATTTGCAAAGAATCCATGATTACCTCCAATTTATTTAATATTTCCAAAACAGACCACCTTTTTAAATCAGGACTCTGTCCAGATCAGTATAAATGTTATTTCAAGGACTCCTGGTTTTCTTAAGGACCCATCAGCACTGGGCATGCCTGTACATCTTCTGGCAAAGTGTGAGAATGGAATTCGTTGGCAATTATGAGAACAAAAGAAGATTTCTCTAAAGGTGACCAGGCAAAAAGGGAAAGCAGATGCCCCTGAGGCACAGGGACAAACGTCAAGGAAACTGATCTATCATCTCAGCACCCTAAGGCCAGAGGATGCGGGGGATGAGCCAGTTCATTGCCGCATGAAAAGCAAAGAGGGAAGGATCCAGCTGATTGCTCCCTAATGATGACTTGGAAAAGGAACTTGCAGGTTTAGGGAAGAGGAGTTGCAACATAAATTCAGAGGAAGATAAGATTCACTGGTGTGATAAAGTAAAGAGACCTCCCAAATGCGTGGGACAAATTACTGGAATCTTGGGATTATTGCAAAATCATTTTATAATAATTTTATTAACGGACATTTATCCAGTATGTAGTATGTATCCAGTACTCTGCTAAAGTGCTTCGCATGCTTTGCTTCAGTTCATAGTGTCCCCCTAAGAGGCAGGCATCAATATTGCCCCCATTGAACAGATTGGGAAGCTGAGGTTTACAGAGGTTATGTCCTAAGTGTTCAGTAACGTTATGGAATGTACAGTGTCGAGCCCAGATCACTTCCTCAGAACCTAGCTAGGAAAAGAAGCCTGCTCGATAATGGACTTTTCAGCGGTGCTTACATTCTAAGAAAACGTGGCTCACATCCTTTGGGATGAATTGATAACTACCTTTGTGTCTGGAAAAGACTGTTTCTCTGAGGTCATATTGTAGCACTTTCAAAAGGGTTTCCCTCAGAGGCGTTTTGTCTATTAGTATCAGCGAAAGGATCTCACAGAATGACTAATTTTTAGTAATTGTGACCTGCAAGCCTCCGTTGAGTCATTCTCTTCAGAAATAACAACCTGATTCATCAGATCTGTTTTTTACATTAATTATATTTAACATCTGATATCTCCTTTACCCCTTCTCCACAGTCCTGAATGTTAGGGAGAAAATAAGACAAGCCAAACCCGGGTTATGGTTAAAATAATAATTATTAGTAGGTTTCAAGTGAAAATTGAGTAACTTTAATATCCCATGAAATAAAAAATCTTCCATTTTATACGGTAAAAAAGAACATTAAGTACTTCTTCTTTTGACTCAACTCAATAAGCATATCTCGGGTGAGGATTAAAAAAACAAACAAAATAAACAAATAAATAAAATAAAATTAGCTGCTTTTCTAAACCCTGGTGAAACTGCAAAATACTTACAATGAACAGTTAGGCATCTAAAAGTGTCACTAATGTTTCTATAATAAAAAGTGCCCTGACATTTAATTAAAAATGGTTAGTATTTGAACCCCAATGTAGATGTGTAGAAAGTTCGCGGCAGCACTGAATCAGATAAACGTTTTTCCCTTTTTTCCCTTAATAAAACAAAAGTGCCCGTGGTGAACAGCTGTTGTTAGTGCCAGCCCAGCATCTATCTCTTCCCCTTGATAGCTCCCCTCTGATTTCTGGGGATCTGCCCACCCCCAGCATGTACCACTCTGGTAGGAGCAGCAAGCTATGGATCAAAGTGCAAGGGGGTGGATTGGCACTGCTCCCCCATTCCTACTCCCACTTGCCAAGACCAGTCCCATAGAAATCCTAGAAATTTGGCCCAAGGACAGATCATGGTTGGAGCTGAGTGGATTACAACTCCCCGAAGAGACTGTCCCTATTTCTTCACCCAGATCTCTGCCATGTTCCTGCTTCTCTCTCTCTGGAGTTCTCTTTGCTCTTCCATTTCTTAAGTTTTGGGACCTCCACATTCTTCTACTAACTTCCACTCTTCCTTAAGTCTGTCGGTTTCTGTTTCTTCCATTACAGCGCAGGTAAACACTGTCATTAACCCCATTTTACCCAAACTTAGGAAGATTAAATAAGTCCCTGCAGATCAGACAGCAAGTAGGTGAGAGAGACTGTCGGTGAAGCCAAGTCGGTCTGAAATCTGAGCCAGAGCTCATACATAATTAACCTCCAGGGAACTAGGACTGAGTCCTTCTCCATGCTATGCTGTTTCTGAAGCAACCAACACAGAGTTTGGTACATTTTGGATGTTCAACAGTTTGTAGTAGGGTGTATTTTAGTGAAATCAAGACAGAAAGGCCCCAGTGTAGTAAGTGCTAACACTGAAACTCAAGTTAACATCCGGTTCATTGTCTCCATTAAACCCATCACTTGAGACAATTCACATCACAAACACAGGCCCAGCGGTACTTCATCGCCCCTTCTTTAGCACAGCTCAACGCCGAACCACAACAACCAAACACATGCACACACGCAGACTGAGATGAGCACACGCCTGTTGTGTATGCATGTGTGTTCTCTTTCCTGGAAACGCCTATTAATCACCCAAAGTCTTCTCTGCCTCCATTTAGTTTTAAAATTACAGTAGCTATATAATTTTACTATGATGCTCTGAATATTTTAATGTGGGCATACGTTGGCATTTAGCCTCATTTTTCATTTCCTCATATTTACTATTTAATTTTTACTTTATATATTATAATATCCTTTTTCTACAAATGGTAAGGGCAGAGGACAGATTGTTTATTAAATAAAATATTATTTCCAAAGAGACAGTCTCTACTGGATCTCCCATTCACATGTACTTTACTCTTTTTAAAAAAAAATTATTTTTATGTATTGATTTTAAAGAGAGAGAGGAAGGGAGGGAGAGAGAGAGAAGAGATTTGTTGTTTCACTTTCTTATGCAGTCATTGGTTGATTCTTATACGTGCCCTGACCAGGGATGGAACCTGCAATCTTGGCATATCAGGATGATGCTCTAAGCAACTGAGCTGCCCGGCCAGGGCCTCTACCCAGTGTCTTTGTAGGAACACTGCAGCTCCTTATTGGAAAAGGCTTGCCACTTGGTTTCCTTGGAATTCCCATCTCCATGCTACCTCTCCCAGGAGAAACCCTGGTTGAAAGGTTCTGGTTGAATTACCTAAACCCCTTGACCTCTTCCTATCAAGCTTTTACCAAGGTCAATTAATATTAGGGTTTTATAAATAATTACATCAAATGCTTCTCAGAGTTCCCATTTTAACAAGCCGTTTCTTTTAATATTTGAAAATCATCTGTTCGCATCGTCTCTGACAAACTCACCATGTTTACCTCAAATGACATTTTCTGGATGAATATTGATTTCCTCTTAATTTTTGTTCTATGATTTTGAAAATTATTGACAACCCACTCCCAGAACAGTAATTAGGAGGTAATATGCACAGAACAATTCAAAAACAATTCTGGAATGTACTGTACTCTTGTTTCCAGGCCAGGCCTTAATCCCCAGAGGCTAGGTAGTATTTCTTCAGTTGCTCCTTGGTTCAAGCAGCATGACCTAAACAACAATGTTCCTTGTTCAAAGTGTCCTCACAGCAGCATCTGCTCCACTTGGGAACAGAGAGCTCAGCTCCACCCCGTGCCTCCAGAATCCAAATCTGCATTTTCACCAGATCCCCAGGTGACTTTAAAGGGTAGAATCTAGTATGCCTATGCTAAATGATTGGTAATGAGTACTTGGGGAAATAGTATAGGAGAGGAAATCTTTCAAATTTGGGCTCAATGGGAGGAGTGACAAAATGGACCAATGAGAGTGTGATTACCTTAGGCAAGGGGTATGCCCATTGCATTGCCAATCAAGTCCTTCTTGCTAACTCTTCTGCATCTTCTACTCTGTCAAATCAACTTGATCTTGAATATTTCCACATATATACTTTCTTTCTAATGTCAAGCGAAATGTTGCATTATCCTGCAAAAGTTGCATATCTTTACTTATTGTATTATACAGGGTTCTCAAAACAACAGAATGTATAAGATGAAGATATTGGCTCATGTAATTATGGAGGCTGACAAGTCTCCCAAGATCTGCAGGGTGAGTCAGTACTCTGGTGACCTTAGTTTAGGTCTAGTCTGTGTATGAAGGCTGAGAACCAGAACTGATGGTGTGAGCTCCAGTCCATAGGCTCAAGACCAGGAAGAGCTGAGGTTTCAGTTTGAATTTGAAGGCAGGAAAAACTCTCTCTTCTTCAGGGTAAGGTTTGCCTTTTCTTTCTAGTTAGGCCTTCAGCTAATTGGATAAGGCCCACTATTTTAGGGAGGGCAATGACCTTTCTTCGCTCTATTGATTTAAATGTTAATCTTATCTAGAAACACCTAGAATGATGTTTGGCCAAATATCTGGGCACCCCTTGGCCCAGTGACATTGACACACAAAATTAACTATCACACTGATCATGTTCCCATTTTCTAGAATTCCCCACCCCACCCCTTCCACCACACATCTTTCCACGCATAGATCAAGACCTGTGTTTTCCAAGAAGCTTTCCCTAACTTCCCTTTGTGAATTTCCTCCTTGTCGCAACTGCCTATAGCATTTAAAGAGGCAATACCACATGCTAATCTAGGATTATTTACTCTTTCATGTTCTACTCTTGTTCTTGGTATATTAGACTTGCTTCTACCTAACTGGTAGCATCATCAAGACCTGAATGTTTTCCTATTTTACTACATACCTCACCGTCCTCAGGTGCCCCCCAAATCCACGATAATTGATTTTTATTTAGCCTCACAGTTAGAAAATACTAGAATATCCCTTCTACAGAACGCACTTGCCACTGAAATGAACATTGCTATCATGTATGCACTAATGGAGACCTCTTTGGAGATAGGCAGGATGTTGAATTTTTATTACACCATTTTTGAGTACATAAAATGATACCAATTTAGAATTTGTCTAAACTTGGATTTCCACCCTGACATAGGTTTTGCTGCAAAAGCCGCAGGAAATATTGTGTTCATGTATGTAACCTGCATAATTTTGAGGAGGAAGCAATTATATTGTAATGTCCTAGAGCTGGGCAGTTGTGAGAAGGAGGCTGTTGACATTAGACAGAAAATACCATGGTGCTGCACAGTGAAAAAGACAACCCAGAACCCATGCAGAAAATGCCTATTCCCACCCAAAGGAGTTTAAAATGCCTGTGGTTGGTTCCCTTCAGCAAATCCCAGACTGCCCCTGATGGAAGAGATGAGGTTAGGGTGACCTGAGAGCCCACAAGGAGCCTGCAATGCCTCCCTTAGGATAGTCGTCTTGAGCACTCCTGGAGGAGAGTGAGGCATGCACAGCAGAATCAGGAGGCAGTGAGGAGAAATAAGAGGGTCTCTGCCCTGAAGACCAGACCGCTGCCATCCACTAGTGTTGCTGCTGGTCTGGGCATTGATGTTTATATGTCCTCATGGCAGCTCCCAGGGCCAGGCTGGCCGCAATCTTCCTGACATTGATATTGGAGCATCAGCTTTCTATTCTTGATAAATTAATTCCCATGCCCATGCCTCCTTCCCAGGTACTTTTCCCTGTTAAAAACCTCATCCTTACTTGCCTAGACTATCTACACTTTAAAGAGCAAAGAGAACATTTTGTTAACCGGTGGTTTGGAGAAGCCTGCTCTAATATTCACAGGGTCTGGTTCAAAAGTAAAATGAAGGTCCATATACTATATGTCTAAATATTTAAAAGTTAAAGCCAACAGATGTTTAATGAAATATGTTCCAACCTATGTCTTTGCCTAGAAAACCAAGTTCAAATTTAGGAGGCATCTTAGCCCTTAGGTCATTGGTTCTCAACATTCTGGCCCTTTAATACAGTTCCTCATGTTGTGACCCAACCATAAAATTATTTTTGTTGCTACTTCATAACTTTAATGTTGCTACTGTTATGAATCGTAATGTAAATATCTGATATGCAGGATGGTCTTAGGCGACCCCTGTGAAAGGGTCGTTTGACCGCCAAAGGTTGCGACCCACAGGTTGAGAACCGCTGCCTTAGGTATATTTCTATCCACAACAAAAACAGCCATTAACCACTAGGCTGTACACCTGAAACCAATACAAAGTAAAATTGGAAGAAAAAAATAAATTTTATAGGCCCAACCTTTAAAAAAAAACAAAAAAACCAAAAAGCTACCCTTAATCAAAATCTTGGGAGATGGAATAGTTGACTCTTTGGAGGATGGACAAGACAGAGAGGCTAATACAGGTCCAATAGGTTCAGTGTCTCTAGCATCCAGACAGTGGTGTTAAGAGGGGTCACAGACTCAGTGGAAAGGGCCAAAGCCAGCAGGTAACTAGAGTCAAATGTCTAACACAGGAGCTCAGGGGAAGGAATTGTCTTCCCCAGGTCTAAGGGCAGGACTGGGACTGCGGTGGGAGCAGACAGAGGCTCTTGTGCATTAGTAAAAGAATTTGCCTTAGCACAACAGAGAAAATGCAGAAAATACAACACAGTGGAAAATTCGCACACGTACGACTCGGGTCAGACAGTTAAAAGCTGCAGCCTCGGGAAATTTCCACACAAACAAATAGGCATCTGGGATTTTCAGCTGATATTGGAAGGAAATCAAGCAATGGGGGAAAACTCCATGTATAAAAAGTATACTTGGTGTCAACTGTATAAATAAGAACTCAGGATTTCCTGTGACCTTTTTTTTACTAAAGCCCCTGAAATAAGATGCAGACTGAGAATGATCAGGATGGGACATGGGGGGAAAGGTTTGCTAGAATTTAGGAAAAGAAAAACCCAGACTATCCAAAGTCTGAAATCATGTTCCTGGTTACAGACACTGTGATATATCCTCATGGTTTACCGAATAGCAAAATCATATATAGTTCTCCTTTCAGAGTCAGGATTCATTCATTCTGAACATATCCCCTTGTTATCCACATGAATCTTCTGAGTTGTATTATTTGTAGATACTAACATCTGCTTAGGAGAGCCAATTGTGCCCATCTCTTCTCACCCCTGACTTCAGTGACTTCAGGACAGTGACTTGAAATTGGCCTTGGTGGGAGTGTTTATTAACACCATAGAAACTGGCAAACACTGCAAATCAGGGCTTTCCTTCCCCGGGAGAGCCTCTTTTTAAATAAATTTACCAACACACAACTGTACCAAGGCCACAAGCGGGTAAAAATATCAGAGCCAAGCCAGCCTGATTCAGTGGTTGAATGTCAACATATGAACTAGTAGGTCAAGGTTCGATTCCTGGTCAAGGCACATAACTGGGTTGAGGACTCGATCCCCAGTGTGGGCATGCAGGAGGCAGCTGATTAAAGATTCTCTCTCATCATTCATATTTCTCTCTCTCTCTCCCTCTTCCTTCCTCTCTGAAATTAATAAAAAAAAATGTGTTTTAAACAATCAGATAAATAGCTCTCTTACGTAATGATGCTAATTTCTGGATAGGCTACATGTTTATGACACATGCAAGCGTAATTTATATACTTGTATCTCAATTTTCAAATACTGATATTTCTCACCCTTAACCTTTGAAAATAAAATCTAAAGTAAGAGGCAGATATATCAGTATTTAAAAATTATCAGTATTTCCTCCCGGATTATTTTATCTAAATTTGATTTATAAAACATGGTTTATTGCCCAGAAAGGTAATACAATTTAGTTCTGTGTTTAGGAAAAAAGGAAAAACATATATTTCTGCACCTGGTCAGAAAGTGCTCCTTAGCTTTTGAGAATAAATTGAACAACACAAAGGCATTCTCACACTGATGGTTTTCCTCTGGGGCTTGTTTTCTGAAAATGCCTAAAGCACCCAATCCAAAAAAAAATACCAAAACACGCAGGTGTGTGTGCATGTCCAATGGGAGTCTGTCAGCCCTTCAGCTCCCTTCTGTAAGAAATTAAAAAAACAAAAAACACAACAAGTTTCCTCCTTCCAGTCTTGCTCCAACATGCCCAGGGCAGACACCGCACACCTGCTTCACCTTGGTCGCACGTCACTCATCATCAGCGGGAAGGAAGGCCTTGAGAGGGAACAGGGAAAGGAGGGTCACCCGCCACCTGAAGAGCTGGGCACGGGCTTTGTTGTTTTAGATGTCTGAGGGCATAAAGTTACAAAATCTGGAAAAGTCAGAACTGCGGGGTGAACTCACTACATGACTCCTTTACTGGGAGCAAGGATGGGAAGCAGTTTTTATGGTCTGTCAGCTTTAGCACAGTTTGCGGAATACTGAACACACGTGCATGGCTCCATCCTCGTGCTGATTTATCTGCAACATCTGTGGGGAAATCCACAGACGGGAAAGAAATGACCTCAACAACTTCTTTTACCCAAAGTGCTGTTGTATGTTCTCCATATTCTAGTCTACACTTGCTCCAAAAACACATTGGTGAAGTTGAATTGGAAAGTTCCTCATTTGAATTTCCTATAACAGCTCTGACCTGGCTGGGACTGATTTGGCTAATGAAAAGTAAATATTTTGATGTCTAATGAAATTTAAAAGGTTCAATATCTTCTTTAGAGTGTTATATTGTAATCATTAAATTACTGTGGAGGGATTATTAATGACCCCGTTCCTGGCCAGCGTGGCTCAATGGGTGAGTGAAGACCTATGAACCAGAAGGTCACTGTTCTAATTCCCAGTCAGCACATATGCCCAGGATGTGGGCTCGATCCCCAGTGTGGGGTGTGCAAGAGGCAGCCAATCAATGATTATCTCTCTTCATTGATGTTTCTATCTCTCTCACCTTCTCTCTTCCTCTCTGAAATTAATAAAAATATTTAAATAATATAATGGCCCTTGAATCTGTCCACATTCTGATCTCAGGGAGTCGTGAATATGTGGTGTTACATGACTCAAAGGACTTTGGAGGCGTGACTAAATTAAGGATCTGAAAACAGGGAGAGTATTCCAGTTTTTCAGGTGGGCCCAATGCAATCAGAGGGTCCTTCTAAGGAGGAGAGGGGTCAGAGAGATGTAGGTATTGTGCTACTGTTTTTTAAGATAGAGCTGCAAAAGGCAAAGGAATGAATTTTCCCAGAGCCTCTGAAAAACACAGCCAGCTGACATCTTGGTTTTAGCCTAGTGGAAAAGCTGATAGGGATTTCAGGTCTCCAGACCTGTATGAGAATAAACCACTGACCCACACTGGCTGGACAGATAATTTGACTTTTTGATGAGTGAACCCTCACATTCTATGGAAATGGATTGTGTCTCTCTCTTCTTTCTCTCTCTCTCTCTCTCTCTCTCTCTCTCTCTCTCTCTCTCTCTCTCTGCACGTGCGCATTTAGCTGAAAGGATCGTGGGAAGCAAAAGAACCCATTTTAAGGAAGTTAAGACCATGGGGGGCGGGGATGGGTGACACCTGTAATACTGTCAACAATAAAAAAAAAGACTACAAGGCAAGCCAAAGTTTGATTACTCACACCCCCAAAAAGAGTGGAGGTGCCAAGGTGTATGGGGAGGGAACAGCCCTAGAGTCACTGGTTTGTAAGCTGTGAAGAGCGAAGCTGATCAGACACTGGCAGGGCAATGGCCCTACGAGACCACACAAGTGAGGTACAGCTCACAAATGAGCCAGAGACGCAAAGAGGAATACAGGTTTTTAACTAACTTTTCCCTGATAGAAGGAATCCTAAGACAAAAGAAAGAAAAAAAAACGAGTACCATAAGTAAGAGGCTTACCTTGGAGAGAAAGACGCAGAGCTGGCCTCCTGGGGCAAAGCTGGTTGTTGTTATTACACACGTTGGGTGAATGTGGATCCACCTGGAGGAGTGAGCGCTAGTCCCCTGTGCAGCCCAGGTGGAACAGGCATCGCTGATGTTCACTTGCTGTGAAATAAGCAGAAATGAGGCCAAGCCTTAGATGTTCGGTGGCCATTTCTGAAGTCGGCTACCTTGATGGGATTTGGGGAAACCACCCCGATGTGGGGCTGGAGCAGCACCAATCCTGATCCATCACTTCCTCTTGATTTAGTGAATGCAGAGCTGTGCAGGGGTCTCTGGAGATAGTAAGCCTTAGAACTGCGTGATGAGCCAAGCATAATAGCAAAAAGGGCTGAACCTATTTGCACCTGAAGTGGAATTGGTGTGAGATCCGAGAGAAGCAGGAATTGCTCTCAGCTCTTCAATAAGCACCAATAGGTAGAAACTTTTGTCTAGGTCAGTGGTCGGCAAACTGCAGCTCGCAAGCCACATGTGGCTCTTTGGCCCCTTGAGTGTGGCTCTTCCACAAAATACCACGTGCGGGCACGCACATACAGTGTGCTTGAAACTTCGTGGCCCATGTGCAGAAGTCGGTATTTTGTGGAAGAGCCACACTCAAGGGGCCAAAGAGCCACGTGTGGCTCGCAAGCCGCAGTTTGCCGAGCCGCAGTTTGCCAACCACTGGTCTAGGTGCATAGATGTGGGTCTCCTGATGCCCATTCTTGGAGGCGCTACAGTAATTTTCTCGGCCTCCAACCAATTGCTCCCAACATACTATTCTTCTTTTGCATCAGTGACCAGGGGGCTCCATCCCTTCCTTCCATGTCTACCTCGCTGGCTCTGCTTTGAAAAATTGTGTATGGCAGCAGCATACACCATGACACATTATTCAAGCTGCTCAATTTAGGCCCCAAAGTAGTAGTTTGTATTGTTTCACAGGCCCATTTTAAAATCTAATCAAAGATGTCAGCCCTCCCATACCTCCCAAACAGAAGACTGCATGGATGACCATCATTATAGGGCAACTGCCACATATATTTGCAGGAGTTCATGAACCCCCCAGAGGCCATTCATGGAAGCCCGTGTGAAAAAGCCCTCAACTTAAAGGATGGCTTCACCCTTAGGGTTGCCAAGAGCTTTAGAAAGAGAGAGAGAGAGAGGGCGTGCAATGATGCGTGTGCCTTTTCCTTTTAGATAGCTTGGATCTCTCTCCGAGCTGTTGAAGAGTTGAAAAGCAAATAAACGTCAACAGTTCTGAATCCCAACATTGTTTAATGACAACCTTCCCATGTTTGCCAACTTGCTGCTTAACAACAATCCTGTTGACACTGTAAAAAGCTTTCCAGGTCCTCCCAGGTAAATAACCCACTCCTACCGATCACTGGCCGCCCAGCTGAATTCTTTCATACACAGAGAGCATGAAGATGAGTCATTCTCTTTGCCAAATGTACCTTGACATGGTATAGATTTTACTTCTTCACGAGTTCTTTTCGTTTACTAACCTCAGCGAAGACAGTTATAAGAAAGCATCAACTTTCAGGGAAACTGTATAACTAAAATGAAATTAGTTAAGTTCCCATATCTGTGAAAATCGTAAATATCTAACTTTTCTGAACCATTCTATTTTGTGTTCGAATATGGTTAGCACCTGACTCTTTGGACAGGTGAAAATATTTTAAAAAATTTGTCATTTGCTGCTGAAATCTCACCGAAAACTATGTGAAATGCAGTGAGGTGTTTGTATGTTATTGGGAATAAAGAGGTAAAATTATGTGATGGAAATTACAACAGGCATCTATTCATTATAAACAAATGGGATACATGGTCGGTTTCCTGAGGAAAAAAAAAAAGAGCCACTGAGAGTCAAAGGAAGCAGAACTTTTGATGTAGAAAAGGCCAATACGGAGTGGACGGCAGATAAATAGCATTGTGCCCTTGCTGGCTCTACTGCAAAGGTAATTTAATCACTTAATTTGATCCCCTCAGTACAACCTGGCAAGCAGCCTGAGGCAGGAGCAGAGAGCAAAGGCAGGGAAGCAGGGGGTGGGGCGCGGAATGTGTTGGGCTGGCTAACCAGGCCCTTCCCTAACAGCCAAGAAGGAAATGGATTACCTGTGGCTGTGACTAAGAGACCTGCGGCCAACGAGACCAGTTGCCCACATAGAATTCTGCCAAGAAGTATAAGAATAGTTCCAGCTTTCACGGTGGTTTTACTCAAGTTTGGAAACAGGTGGAAATGTCTGAGAAAGCCAGGTGATAGTTTTAACTATAAATGGCAAAAGAAAATAGAAATATTTCCCCAAAGTCATACGTAAGTTGCTAGAAACAACCTTAAATGCCAGAGCTCAGAGTGGAGCTAGACAGATCATCAAGGGCAGGTTCCCAAGATAAGGTAAGAGGAGCTTGGATTGGGATAATGTATAATGAAATTTAGAGGAAAAGGCATGTTAGATATAATTGAATCCCCCCTGACTCTCCTGTTTTATATATGAGGGGCTTCGCAGAGCTCCCACGCCATTAAATGAGTTACCTAGGGTCCTATAGTTAGTGGCAAACCAAGTAGGCTCCAGAGTCCTTAAGGACTGGTTCAGGGACCCTGGAAATGGGGAAATGGGTGCAAGAGGTAAGACAATGGAAGCCTAGCTGTTGGTTAACAACTGAAGAAGTTACAAATGAGTAAGAAGACATCAATTGTAATTAGGTGTTAGCATAATTTAGAATTTTTGTTTTTAGTGCTTTCCCCCCCATGGTTCTTAAAAACATTTTTTTAGGAAGTTAGGAAACTTCTTTTTGAAAACCATATTCTAATCACTCTTTCTGTAAGAAAGCCAAAAGCAATCATTTTAGTGAAGGGTTTTTACCACTACAAATGTCAAGAAAGTGACATGATCTATTTGTTCCTCTTATTTAAATAGAAAGTTCTTAGAAATGTCACTCAATGATTTGACCATATTGTGAATGGTTTAAAATGAAGATTTCTAATTACTTCTACCTATAAATTGAGAACAAACTTTGAGCTAGGCAGCATTATTAGATTCTAATATTACCATGAACTTTAAGGAGCTGAAGGTCTATAAATGTGCAGTAAAAAACAAGGACACCTTGACTTTATTGTTAATATATTTTAAAAACGCTTCTAGAACCTTCTTCACAGCTTTTTAATATCATATCACACAAAAGTATGAAAAAAAACCTAGTAGTTTTCTGTGGCTTAAGAACCTTCATCACTTGCAATTACTATTACTATATTACTGAATCAGGAAATATTGACCAAAAGTCTATTTTCTATACATACAAAATTTACCTTAAATAATTATCTCAGATGCCATTTTCTTGAAAATTATAATAGTAAAAGCTTAGCACTATAACTTTTGTTTTTGGTGCTCTGGATACAGAAAGAGTGATTAAGGTGTATTTTTTTAAAAAAGGATTCTAACTCAATAAAAAGCTAAAGAACCATAAAATTATTTCTAAAACATGGTTACAATGTGGTGCTTATTTCACTAATTTATAGCTTGAAATGTTATCTACAGGTGGTTTTTCTTAGCCGTGGATTAAAACACATATGCATTTGGCCATCCATGTAATTATGCAAGGCCCCGATAGGATTTGCTGGAGCCCAAAGATATAAAGCCCTATTAGGTGACTGAGAAAAGAATGAGTGAAAGAAGTGAAACCTGTTCTTTTTATCATAATTTTATAAGAGACATTTAATTTTGCATGACTATTTAAGTATTTTAATAATAAAAGTAAACTACTTGAAAATAAGCCAGTGCCCGTACTTAAAAAGCATTTTGACACAAAGAGAAAAATATCTAAAGGATGTTGAATTCCTCTAGTGAGGAATATGAGAAATGGCAAGTGTTATACCAGTATAATTTGTATTACTCTTAATCACCAAAGCCCATAGGCTAAAACCTTATCCAAGCACGATCTTCATAAGAATTGGGATGTAAAGAAATATCAGTGGAATCCTTATAAGCTATAAACTCAAAACTTCGAGTATTTTCAGAGAACAGCATAGCATACTATATCACTTAATTTTTAGAAATATCCCGAGTAGAATATTCTATAAAGTTTGCAATGAGAGCATAGAGAGAGAGGAAGGTGTGCTGTGAAGCTAAGGATGAGGAGAGTAGTTATTTAAGGACTAGGCCCTGTTTCCTAAGCATGAAAAGGCAACAGCAATGACCAAGCCAGTGATAAATTTGTTCTGCCAGGATTTAGGAATAAGCTGATGAAGTTCCAAGCACAGTGACTCTGCATATCACTCCCAACCCCAAGAAACTGCCCCGGCCAAGTGTCTCAACTATCTTTCCAGTTGAATGACCAGAAATTAAGTGTTAATCAGAGCACTAACTTACCCTCCAGAGAACTTCCAAATTACTCATGGTATTTAATCCATTTCAATTCCAAAAAATGCGAAGAAGCCAGGAAAGAATCAGAGTTCACCTTCAGTTGCTGGCCCTTGGAACTTCCTCAAGTCAACCTACAAATGCCAAGACCTTTTCTTTTGTCATCCTTCTTTTAAAAAATCATATGAATCTGCACCAATCCTCTGAACACAGATTGAGTCTCTCTAAATTAACACAAGTATTTGGGATTTTTGTTTAACGGGTTAATGACAGCCTAGTCTATGTTTCTTGCATACATTCGAGTCTTATACCTTAAAGGCTTCTCTGAGTCTCCTGCTAATGTGGTCACACCAGCTGCAGGTCTGTTCTCTTCTGCTCTTATGTACTTGTTCTTCTTGATGACAAATGCTCTAGTTGCATTTATTTCCGTAGTACCTAAAAAAGGGGCAAACCCACTCAGGGTTTAAAATATACATTTTAATAGAAATCTCAGTAATCTCCAGGTATTAATAACCTTAACATTTTATTCAGGTAACACAATGAGTAATACCCACTATAATTCCCTTAGTGCTATGAATAATTTCTTTTTCCTAATTACAAAATGAAGAAATAGTACACATTTATAATACAATGTGGATTCAAGATTAGGACAAGAGTGCTAACATTATTTCATTGCAAACACACAGACCCATAAAGAAAATAGTTTTTTGAAAGAAAGGAAGGAGTGAGAGAGGAAAAGATTTCCAGTAAAGTTACATAAATGTAATCTTGAATATCACTTTTGTGAGGAAACAGTAATGTAAAAACAGTAATGATAAAAGATGTGTCATTCAAAATCAATCTCAATTTTACAAAAATCATTTATAAAAAATTTTATACTCATTTATAAAAATCATTTGGGATAGTTGAGAAAGCTCAGATGGAAGAGAGTAGTAGCTGAGTTGAGCATTCACTCATTCACTCATTCATTCCTTCAATCAATCAATCAATCACTCAATCAGTACTAACCAAACAAAGAGGAAGGCCCTTGAAGGGAAGAGTTTCCTTTCCCTTTCGTAGACTTAAACCTCCAAATGTAAGACTAGACCTCTAAAATGTTTAGGTACCCACTTAACTAGACAAACCTTTATGCAAACACACTGCTGCCTAAACACACTGTGTATGTTTCTGTGTTCTGTGTGTGTTTCGGGTTCCCATGCATACTGTTGTTGTTGAGGCACAGAGTGGAACTGTTATCTATACATGCTTAAGCTGAAAGCATTAGGCCAGTTCCTCTGAAATGCAGCCAACTCTCAGTACGTTTATTAGTTCATTAATTTATTCAATATTTATTTCCTTCAAAGTATTTGCTGTGAACCTACCATATCCAAGCATTGCCCTTAACACAGCTATTCTCCTTTCAAAAAGCTATCAGGCTGGAAAATGAGTTGCTGTACATCTACAGAGGAAATAACTCAGATATATCTACATTTGTTTTACTAATATCAAAATGATAACTTGTAAACATAAATAAATAAAAATGAAAAATGAAAAGCTACCAGCAAAGGCTGTCCATTCTAATTTCAAAATATATCTGGAGTTGACCATTTCTTATCATCTCCCCTGCCCTTAAGCTGGTTCAAATGATCAACTCTTTCTTGAACAACTGGAGTAACTTTGAACTGGTTTCTCAGCTTCCACCTTCCTTCCTAAATTATTTTATCCAGAGTGGTCCCTTTACATTGTGACCCATTGTCATGGTACCTCTTTGCTCAAGAACCTGCAATCATCCTCCATCTCTTTCAGAGTAAAGCTTAAGACCTAGCACAACCCATCAGGCCTGGCCCCACACTACCCCTTACATCTCTTTCCTCGCTTCGCTCTGCTCCAGCCACTTTGATGTCTTCCAAAGGCTTATGTGCCATCCTGCTCTTGCTAGTTTGTCTTTCCACAAATATCAGGAAGGCTCGCCCCTTCCTTTTCTTCAGGTCTCTTATCAATCCGGCTTCCTTCCCTGACCACCGTGTGGAGATGGCATCCATTTCCCTCCTCACAGTACACTCTGTTTCTTCCCTCACTTCACTTGTCTTCCTCGGCCTTATCACCACCTGATTGTTATCTAGTTATTTGTCTTTCTCCTCCAGATCAGGGACATTTTGTTCGGGCTGCATCCCTGGGGCCTGGAACAGTATCTGGCACACAGTGGGAGCTCAGTACACAGTGAATGAATGAATAAAATAACTGATGTGTCACTTTCTAAGGATGACTTTGTCGGAACCCTCATTCGAGTGACTGGATTTCCCACTGCAAATGGATTTGCATTTATTTTATGGATCTGAAACATTGCGAGATTGGGTTAAAGGGGCTTGCTTTTTTTTTTTTTTTTTCTATCATATTTTCCTCCTGAGATTTGGGTACTGTTTCTCTTACTCACTTGTTTAGAGCCAATCAATGTCACCCTTTAGTCTGCCAAAGTGGTTGCCGAGTGATGATCAGGCGTTTCATCCCTCCGGGAGCCTCAAGCAGCGCCTGTGCAGCATGTACAGTTGCTGCCGGCTATGAGTGAAAATCTGAGAAAGTCTCCTACCAGGGAGCTCAGACAAGGAACATTCAGACTCTGGGTCAGAGCAGAGAGCTTGTCAAGTCTTCCCTTCAGTACTCGTGCCGGTGTATAGTGCTCATGAAAGCGCAGTGCCCCGGAGAGTTCACAGCACGCTGAGGCACTAAAGGATCCCCACAGAGCTCCCACCAGCACTCTGCAGAGAGAGAGAGATCTAGGTCTCTCTGGAGACGAAGCTCATCATATACTTTTATAACTTAATTTCTAATAAAACGTTATTTGAACCAAGAGAAAAATCCCTTGTGGGTTTTAGCATTAGAACTGGAGCAGTAAAGAAATCAGCTTTTTCTCATTAAGGTGACATTTCTTTTTCATATGGTAGAAGCGATATAGTGATTTTTAGCAATGTGGTGGTATTGGTCTGCTGGGCTGCTATGACACAATACCGTAGACCTGGTGGTGTCAATAGGAGAAATTTAATTCTCTGCAGCCTGGGTAGTCCAAGATCAAGGATCCCACAGATTCCTTTCCTGGGGAGAGCCTGCTTCCCGATTTCCGGCTGTGTGCTCAGATGGCCTTCTACCGGGACATGCCTTGGAGAGAACAAAAAAGAGAGCAGCTGTCTTCCTCTTCTTAAAAGGCCACTAATCTCACCATGAGGGTCCCACACTCATGGCCAAATCTAAACCTAGACCTGTATTTCCCAAAGGCCCTACCTCCAAACATCATTACATTAGGGGTTAGGGCTTCAACATACTATTTGAAGAGCAGAACGTGCAAACATTCAGCCCTTAACAGTGGACTCAAGTCTTGGTTGAGATAATTACTGAGTGTATGTAGGCGAGTTACTCCACTTTTCTAAGCCTCAGTTTTTGAAACCTGTAAAATGGACAGTCAGTCCCTTCACTGAAGTCCTATTGGTACTTAGCAAATAATTTCCATGGAGCAAGTTTTAGCTGGTAGTTGTCATTTTTATCTTTTAAATGCCTCCCTTTCCCTTATGTAATCACTAAAAATATTCAGGAAGGTATTCTACTTATAATGAAACATGGCATACTTTTTATTTCTAATTTATAGTGTATTAACATGTAAAATGTATTATCCCTCAAATGGAAAATGGCTTTATAGGTTCCTAAGCTCTTATTTTAAGAAGCCAATTTTCATATTATGTAAGAACTTTATCAAATATTATTTTACAAATATAAAATAGTATTAAATTGTAAAAGTTCAACTGTATAAGTACACATAAATACTATAGCTTATTTATAATTTAACGTGAAAGTAGATGGTGAACACTTGCTGACTAATATATATATTATTTTTCTTTTATTTATAGGAAGAGTTCTAAGCATCCTATATAATAAAAGCCTAATATGCAAATTGTCCTGTCGGGCGGTCATTCTACCAGAAGACCAGGAGTTAGACCGCTTGCTATAACCTGTGCCACAGGGGCTGGCACAGAAGATGGCAGTGGGCAGCAGTGGAGTTACTGCCAGCTCTTATGGGCTCCAACAAGAGCTGGACTGCGGTGAGATGGTGGAGTAGGTGAGCAGGTGGCGCCAGGAAGACAGTGACCAGTGACAGTGGCGGGGGGGGGGGAGGGGGGCGCGCAACCCCAACCAATCACCCTGCAGGCAGGATGGTGGAGCAGGTAAGGGGGTGGTGCAAGGCCAAGGCAGGGTGCCAGGTGAGGCTGCGCGGCTGTGAGGCTGCAGGCGTGAGCTGGGGTTGTGAGGCTGGGGGCTTGAGTTGGGGCCCGATCTCCGCAGGCCACCTGGAGGGACCTCACCTGTGCATGAATTCGTGCACAGGACCTCTAGTATAAGATACATTTAATAAATTTGAACTCCCCTTCACTCCTATATCTATGTAAACATTAACATAAACTAAAATGTTAACATTTCCATTTTTTAGATATTAGTTTATATTTTTAACATTATTGCTTTGTTCATCTACCTGACTTCTATAATTTCTAGTGCAGACAGTAAGAGATGATTACCTACTGTACATTCTGTTATCCAGAGTGGTCCCTGTAAGCTGTCAATCATTGTTATGTCACTCTTTTACTGTAATGTTCACTGCCTGCCAAGATTCAGCTATGCATTAATTGAGTCAATATTTATGAAGTGTCTGCTGTGTACCAGGCACTGTTCTAGGTGGTGGACATATAGAAGTGAATAATACAGGTAGTGTCTTTCTCCTGAAGACAATTAAATTCCATTTTAGAATTTAAAAAAGTAATAATAATAAGCAAATAAACAACCAGGGAAATTTCAAATTTTTAAAAGTGCTAGAAAAGGCTGAAAAATAAGGAATAAGGGTAGTGTATGTTCCTCTACATTACTGCTCAGTGGAAGCCTCCCGGGGTGATGCCATTTGAGCAAACCCCTGAAATTCGAACTGAAGTAACCAGCCAGGTAAAGTAAGCCAAGGGAAAACATTGCATTTAGAGGAGAGAGCAAACCTAAGGCCCCTGAGCAGGTAAGACTTTAGCATGTTCAAGGACCAGTGGACCAGTAGGGCTGGAGGCATAATGAATAAACACATCTGGAAGGAGGTGGTGGGTGAAGTAGGCAGGGACCAGATCCTATAGTGCTAGTATAGTCCAAAGGAGTATGTTTAGACTTTATTTTAAATTCAGTCAGAAGCCAAAGAAGATTTTAAGGAAGGGATGACATAATTTTACTACATATTAAAACAGTAAACTTGGCAATAGTATGATTAATCCTCTGCAGAATTGAACAAATATCTAGGAGTCCAGGTTGGTGGCTATTTCCATAACCCAGGCCAGAGCTAGTGTGGTTTATATGAAGGTGGTGGTAGTAAAGATGAAGAGAAGGGGGGACATCATAAACTCTTAGATATTCAACTTGAGCAAATGAAAAGAAAAAGTGGAATGGGAAGCCTAGTATAAGATGAAGCATTATCAAGAATTCTATTTCTGAAAGTTAAACTTTATTATATGTTATACTATACAAGGAGAAATGTCAAATACACTGTTGGATATGGGTCAAGGCTAAAGACACATTCAGGAGCTAATGGCACCTGGGTGAATGTAAATTCACTGGCCTAGGAGGAAATATAACCTTCAACATTGAGAGGTCTCATTTATAAGAAGAAGCCAGCAAAGAATAATAGAAATTATCAGAAATGGAAGAAAAACCAAAGAGTGTGTAATTGAATAATAACAATGATGATTAGCAATTCCTGTGCCAAGTACTGCTTTAATTGCCTTAAACTAATTTAATTCTTACCATTTCAAGAGCAAGGTGCTGTTGTTATACTATTTTATAGGCAGGGAAACTGAGGCACAGTGAATTAAACATTTTGCCCAAGTTCAACATTGCTCTCTGATTTGCAAAAGAAAAGTAGCTTTTCTATCCCCTTCCAAAAAAAAAAGATGTCAAACTTTACTGAGAGACAAAATACAATGACAGGAAAATAGTCATTGTATTTGTAACATGGAGATGGGTTGTTTCAGTAGAGATAGCTTTTTCAGGGTAACATGGTAATAAAAGATAGATAGATGGGGATTAACAAGTAAGCAGAAAGTAGGAAGTGGGAACCATAGCCTTACACAACTCTTGGGTGCAGTTCTATTACAGAAGAACAAAGACATGGGGCTGTAGCAAGAGAGGGATTTGGGACTCAAGAGAGGTTTGTTAGATATGGTGTCTGGGACCTCTGAACCAGGAGGTCACAGTTCAATTCCTGGTCAGAGCACATGCCCAGGTTGCAGGCTCAATCCGCAAGGAGGGTGGCATGCAGGAGTCAGCTGATCAATGATTCTCTCTCATCATTGTTCTCTCTCTCTCTCTCTCTCTCCTCTCTCTCTCTCTCTCTCTCTCTCTCTCTCTCTCTCTCTCTCTTTCTCCCTCCCCTCCTCTCTGAAATCAATAAAAATATATTTTAAAAAAAGAAATAGGCAAATGACTCGAGTAGACATTTTTCCAAAAAAAAAAAAAGGGCATAAATGGCCAATAGGCACATGAAAATATGCTTATCAAGAGGGCGATGTAAATGAAAACCACAATGAGCTATCACCTCACACCTGTTCGGATGCCTATATTTTTTAAAGTGTTGGGGAGAAATTCGAACACTTATGTACTATTGGTGGGAATATAAAAATGGTTCAGCCACTCTGGAAAACAATATGGAGATTCCTCAAAAATAAAAAAATAAAACAGAATTACCATGTGATCCTGATGGGAAACATAAAAATAGATTTTTGGGAGAAGGCTAGCAATCTGACTCTGTACCTAGTTAATCAGTATCCCTAATGCTCATTCTTGCTAGCTGATAATCAACTCACTGCCCCTTCCTTAATTATCTGGTCTTGCAAGACCTATTTACCTAAATACTCACATTTGACAGAGGACATAAATCATCAACAATACACAACCCCCAGAGGAGGTTATCAGTGCTGGTGTCAAGCGAGGCCTTTAGGCGTGGTCTCATATCCTCCATCCCAACACACAAGGCTTTTTGCAAAGCCCGTGAAAGGTCCAGAAGTCTGATCCATATTTGGGGGACAAAGAAACCAAAGGGTATAAAGAAAAAGCTTCCTGCCAAAACCAGTTTGGCTCAGTGGGTAGAGCGTTGGCCTGCGGACTGAAGGGTCCCAGTTTGATTCCGGTCAAGGGCATGTACCTGGGTTGCGGGCACATCCCCAGTAGGAGATATGCAGGAGGCAGCTGATGATGTTTCTCTCTCATTGATGTTTCTAACTCTCTATCCCTCTCCCTTCTTCTCTGTAAAAAAAATCAATAAAATATTTAAAAAAAGAAAAAAAGAAAAAAAAGAAAAAGCTTCCTCCATATTGGCTTGCTCAGGATTTGGAAACAGGCTCTCCTGAGTCATGGTACTAGTACATCTGGAAATAAATGGTTTTTTTCCTATATCTCTGAGTACTCCTGTGTGTACCATATTTTCTGGTCACCTGGTAAATTCTGTAACAATCCAGTAATTCTACTTCTGGATAGTTATTTAAAATAATTGACATAAGGATGTCCATGAGATATGTTCATTGCAGCATATTTCCGGTATTCAAGATGTAGTAACCACCTACAGATGACTGGGTAAAGGAAAGGTGGCATATGCATAAAATAGAATATTATTCAGCCTTAAAGAAGGCAATTCTGCCATATGGGACAACATAAGCTTTGATGATATTATGATAAGTGAAATAAGCTAGTCACAGAAGGACACATACTTATGATTCCACTTATATGAAGACTAGAGGCCCAGTGCATGAAAATTCATGCACTGGGGGAGGGGGGCCTCAGCCTGGCCTGCCTCCTCTCACAGTCCAGGAGCTTTCAGGGGATGTCCTACTGACAGGTTAAGCGGGGAGAGGGTCTAAGCCAAAATCTGGCCTCCCTCTGTGGGAGGTGACTGGGCCAATCAGGGGAAGGCGCCGCCCCCATCACCTCGCTGCTACTACCACTGCCAGCCACCGCAGCTGCCTGCCCTCGGCCCTCATAGCTGCTGTGGCTTTTTCCAAAAGGACGTTGGAAGATGTCCTGTCTATCTGGTCTAATGAGCATTTTACCCTTTTATTAGTATAGATTACAAAATAGTCAAACTCATAGAAGCAGGGATGAGAATGGTGGTGGCCAGCGGCTGGAGGAGGTGGAAATAGTGAGTTGCTATTCAAAGGATATAAAGTGTCAGTTATACAAGATGAATATATGTTCTGGAAAGCTATACAGTATAATAGCTATAGTGAACAATACTGTACTGTACAGTTAAAATGTTGTTAAGAGAGTAGAACTCATGTTTAGGTTTAAAAAGGGGTAAAAAAAAATCTGGATTTTCTTGAGCAAAAAAAGTGAACGTTTCTAAATCAGGATTCATCAATTTGGGCCACCTGATTTGCATGGCCTAGTATATATGCAAAAAATAAAGATAAATCCTACAACAGAATCTGAAATAGAGCGTGCCTACAAATTTAACTCTGTCCCATCTCAAAAGTTAGGCCAAATTATATAATCAAATACTAACTTAAAGTTCCTTGTGAATATTGAATTTTATCCAAGGAGTTCAAAGCACTTGGTCAATAAATAAATGTTATTAACACTTGTTGCTTACTATGTCCATGAAATGGGATATGAAGATGCAAATTAAAATCTTGGTTTGCAAGACACAAAAGCAAATTGTGTAAGAACTCACTGAGCTAAACTATGTTTTAGTAAATCTAGAAACGATGGTACTGAAATAATGATAAAGCAGTCATCAAACATGAATCAAAAATATTGAGAGATTAACTCTGTGCAAAACACTAGTCGCCGCCTGCTCAGTTGCATACAGGATCAGTTGCACAGGTTGCGAAAACGTTTTTTGGAGATTTGAGCTATGTGTGTTTTCACTGGGCTGAAAGGCTAAATGCCTTGATTGATTGCTGTTATGAAACACACACACACACACGCCGAAATTTTTAAATCCTCGGAGATTACCAAAACACGATTTTTCTATAGTAGATCAAAGTATATACACATTTTTAAGTCAGCACAGCACTTGTGAAACAAGACTAACATATTCTTTCTCAGGGGTAATGGGCTTCTCATTAGGAGAAGAATAATTCCTGAGATATCCATTGTTTGGGGATTCTTGGTGAAAATCATTCTAGTAATCTGAGCGGCATTAAGGCAATAATACAGCAAGCCTACAAAACCGTTCACAGCTACTCTCTGTTCCCTGGGAATTTAGATGGGCAATCCCATATGGTTAAAAGTACTTGTTATGCATGGCAGAGGATGATTCCAAAACAATAGAAATCACTAAGGAATAGTAAGACGGAGTTAAAAATGAAGGGGGCCTTGCTTTTCCGATGGAAAGAGAGCTGCAGGCCATTTTGGCCAGTGGCTGCCAATGCTGTGTCCTCTTCACATCATCTTAGATGCTAATTTTGTGCAAGAGCCTGGCTATGGAAGAACTGAGTTTATTCAACCACTTGTTTCATCACCATAATAATCTCAGCGAAGACATCTGACTTCTCACTCTCTTTGCTGCCTCCTATTATTCAGCTGCTACAAGATGATCTGTATGGGAATGACTGGGAATAGTTTGAGTGGAAAGAGAGCAAGGATGAAAATCTCTTGAGTGTCACGGTTGCAGGTACAAGCTGTTGCCTCCATGCCCCTTAGGGGAAAATGACATTGCACATAGCAGAAACAGCAGCACACTCCTCTTACTACCTTGCATTTGTGAAGGAATTTCTTTTTGGAGGAGTACAGGGTGCTGGGCACTATGTCAGCCTCTAAGCAATGGTATGGGTGCTTCGTTTTCATGAGGACCCTGAAAAGTAAGACAAAATAAGTCTCAGACTCATAAACTGGGAACAATAACTTCGGGAACAAAGTCGATTTTGTGCACTCAGGCAATGGGATTAAATGAACGCCACAAACTCTTCTCTTTGTGACAGCCACAATTACTCAAAATTCCTGAAATAGGCCAATCATTTGTCCAGAGGGCGAAGAAACCCTGCCCAACTGGCTCCCACTCGAAACCAGTGTCAGGTTCCTGACCTTATGAACTCCCAGATGGAAAAGGAGGAGCTGTTCTCCATAACCTCTCTCTCTCTCTCTCTCTCTCTCTCTCTCTCTCTCTCTCTCTCTCTCTCATTAAAGCAGGTAATGTGGTGGTTTGTATTGTCATTCACTGATTATCTCTCAGACAGAATTGAATTGTTATATTTTGTTATGGACTTTCATCCTTTGTAGATTGGATAATATTTTTTAGTTTCCTTTTCTTAAAATGACACTGTTCATTATTGACAGGGTATTGTGATTCAATGTGGGGGTTACAGGAGTCAGTGTGGAGGCTACAGGAGTCAGTGTGGGGGTACAGGAGTCAATACCCTGTACCCCATTATTGTGGCTTAGAAATATTTTTTCTCTTACAGCGGGTGTTGCTGGTAGATGAGCATGTCCATGACTGTAGATGTGCTCTAATAGTTCACTTTGAAGAAGACATTATTGTGTTCTTTGTGATCTACCACCTTCTTTTTTGTTCTAAGTGTTTTCTGAGTGGGACTGGTGACAACAGGTTTCAGAAATCTGGAGAAAAGTGAGGAGTGAGACTTCACTGTCTAAAGCAGTGACTCTTAGAATGTGGGATTTTTTTCTTAACAGGAGAAAATTAAAGTTTAATACATGTGCATGTGGAATTTACATAGGCATGAAACATTGAGTATATAAGACATTTTTATACTAAAGAGAAAGGGGGAGGAGACAGAGTATTAGATTTCAGAAGTGAGAATGGGCAATTTACAGGTCATTGAGGAAGAGCAGAATATACATGCTAGGAAAATCCCTGCTGGGCGACTCAAAAACAATGAGACCTGGGGTACCTAGTAAGAGTAATTACTAATTTAATTCAAATTAGGCTCAGATGACATTTTTAGTTCTTCTTCCTGAACCAGGTTTCTCTGTCTAAATCTCTTGGGCAGGAAAAGGTGGGAGGGTCAAAAGTCGTGGATGTCACAGGTTTCCTTGAAAACTTGGTAAAAAACTAAGAAGGTACATTAGAGAGAAAAAAATGTTTATATGCTCACAAAAAAATCCTATATAATAAAAGGCTAATATGCAAATCAACCAAATGGTGTAACGAATGGTTACTATGGTGCACACTGACCACCAGGAGGCAGACACTCAATGCAGGAGCTTCCCCCTGGTGGTCAGTGTGCTCCTACAGGGCGCGCACTGCTCAGCCAGAAGCCGGGCTCATGGCTAGCAAGTGCATCAGCGGTGATGGGAGCCTCTCCTGCCTCTGTGGCAGCGCTAAGGATGTCTGCTGAGGGCTCCTGGACTGTGAGAGGGTGCAGGCTGGGTTGAGGGACCCCTCCCCTGAGTGCAGGAATTTCGTGCACCGGGCCTCTAATATTATATAAGATCTCGGGAACTTCAGAATCCTGCTAACATGCACAATGGTCCCTCACCCAAAAGTTTATGAATATTAGATAAGTCCTGTATAATGAAAGGGTATGAATATTTACTGAGTTTTGGAAGACTTTGCATGCCCCACTATATCTCAGCCTATGGCTGAAGTCTTTAGGGCTTCTTAGTTAGCCCCATTGCTCTGAGCTCTACTATAAAAAAAAAATACAGGTCAGTCTTCAATAGCAAGAACTGGATTCTTCATAAGTGCCGGTCATGAAGCAAATGGCAAATGTCCTACCCTATCTTCCCCTAAAAGTTGAGTTTTTAAAATTTCAACCACAGACCACACATTGCATAACTCACTTGGAGCACTCAGGGATTCACTTATGAGAAAGATGTACAAGATTTCAAAACTGGCTCTAGCTGGGTGGTTTTGCAGTTGCCTATATGAAATGATCTGTCAATTTTAGCTTTGATTTTAGAAAACACATAGCCACTTCTTGATACATTCTTTATAATAAGCAGCTTGGATAGTACTCCTACTCCTGAATTCAAACTTTAAAAGTATCTGGAGAAAGAACAAACCTCTCTCTTCTTGAGACATTTCCTCCAGGGCAGGCCGAAGGTATACTGGGAAAAGCAAAGAGGGAAAGCTTGTCATTTTTCTATCCATAGTATCCTGAGCTGTCAATTCAGCAGCTTTCACAAGAACTAAACCAATTTTAAAAAGAGAGAGAGAGAGAGAACTTGAAAGTGTTGTACCATTAGCTATTCTGATTCTAGTCCATACCAGGAAGCAAAGGTTCTTATTATACCTTGTTCTATTTTTGATCTAATCCGTATCAACAGCCTGAAGTCTCAGCATGGTAATGCTGGGGAAATTCTTTGATGATAATTGGAAAGTTCACTGCCATGCCCCTTAAGTTAAACAATCTGACTGTCACTGGGAGTGTCACTTGGGCTATAAAGAGCCAGGGATAAGAAAAATGGGCATCTGAAATCAATGTGGGGTACAGGAGTCAGTGTGGGGGTACAGGAATCAGTGTGGGGGCTACAGGAGTCAATGTGAGATACAGGAGTCAATGTAGAGGCTACAGGAGTCAATGTGGGGGTACAGGAGTCAGTGTGGGGGTTACAGGAGTCAGTGTGGAGGCTACAGGAGTCAGAGTGGAGGCTACAGGAGTCAGTGTGGGGGCTACAGGAGTCAATGTGGGGTACAGGAGTCAATGTGGAGGCTACAGGAGTCAGAGTGGAGGCTACAGGAGTCAATGTGGGGGCTACAGGAGTCAATGTAGAGGCTACAGGAGTCAGAGTGGAGGCTACAGGAGTCAGTGTGGAGGTTATAGGCGTCAATGTGGAGGCTACAGGAGTCAATGTGGAGGCTACAGGAGTCAGTGGCTACAGGATTCAGTGTGGGGGGTGCAGGAGTCAATGTGGAGGTTACAGGAGTCAATGTGGAGATTACAGGAGTCAGTGGCTACAGGATTCAGTGTGGGGGGTGCAGGAGTCAATGTGGAGGTTACAGGAGTCAATGTGGGCTACAAGATTCAGTGTGGGCTACAGGAGTCAATGAGAGGGCTACAGGAGCCAATGCAGGGGCTATAATATCAATGTAGGGGCTACAGGGATTGAGGTGGGGGCTACAGGAGCAAGTCAGAACCTCTGTAGAAGTTTTCACATTGGTTAGGTTGGGGTATGAAAGGAAGAAGGTGTGCTTCCCGACCCTCATATTTTAGAGCCTCAAAGGAACTCAGTACACCATCATTCAAACACCCAGATAGCACTATCTTTACTCTTTGTGCAGACAACATGATGTGGGAAGAAAAGTCACACTCCACAGCAGTTATTGAAGACAGTTAAATATTACACCAGGCGTTAAAACCTGGTACCTTCTTGTCATGATAAAGATTGTAACAAGAACAGGAAATGGCACAGCACAAATCCGTTTTCATGATAATGATCTCATGAATGTAAAGAGCATAGGAAATGGAACAAATGTAACCCATTCCATTACCACCTTCAAACGGTCACCTCCTTGTCCTAGTCACATGCCCTACTTATGGTCCAAGCACAAAGGAAATCAACAGGCTGACTGTGACACGGGGGAACAAAACCGCCCCCGCTTATGTGTGTGCATGTATGTGCTTGCACACACGTGTCTGTCCTCCTTTGACTGCTGATGCACTAGAGAATGCCTTACAGCTGATTCCCTGCCTTTGACCTGAATAAAGCAGGTGAGGCACTGGAGGAACAAAGAAACCTAAAAGCCAAGAAGTCACCTGGGAATATGTGCTCTCCTCACCACCCTTTATCGGATGAGGAAACCCTGACCTTCCCCTAAATAGAAGCAGTAAACAAAGATGTCTGTATGCCTTTCTTCCTTCCAAGCCTCAAAGCTTCTCAGCTTCTTGGGGAAAATGCAGCTTCTGTCTCACGGTGTGTTCTCTCTCCCCTATCTAAAGAGGCTGCAACTTGATTAGGGCTCATCTACAAGCACAAAGGGAGGTCTCAGAAACACAAGGAAGCCAGAACTTGAGGTCAGTCAGGCCAGGCCAGAGTCGGGGCTGCCATTCATTCCTCTCTGACCTGGCGGTGTTCTGCAGGAGGACCTGCCTCCCTCGGAAAGCTCTTTAAGTAATACTATGTGAAATTCATCATAAATCATCTCACCCCAGGATGACTACTTCAGATACGAGGGGGAGTAGCGAGGATCCATGGCTGAGTTTGCCAAATAAATACTAGAGAAAAGGAAAGCCAGATTGCCTGGAGCGCTGTGCCCACACCCTGCCCCAACCAAATGTCACTCACTCTGCTCAGCTGGCTAGTAAATCCTTCCATGGCAACCAAGCAACGGCACTATACGTTTTCTCCTCCTGGGGACTAGTCCAGGCAAGCCAGCCTGAATCTACTTTACATTTCAGGCATCCTGGCTGGCTATCCCTTCCAGATGATATTCCAGTTACAAAATGGCCCTGGCTGGTTAAGGAGGAATGCAATCATGTTCCTTGCCCTGGTTATGTGTCACTTGTCAAGTGATGTTGGGAGATTCCCAGGCGATTTCACATCTTCAGATCGGATTGATGGCCTCCCTATCAGACGCCATACAAAATTCTCCTGTGGGGCGCATCAGTTTCCTAAGTATCATACCTTGATCCTCAAGACAGATTACACTGAAATCATATTTCCAAAGAAAAGAATGAAGCCCCAAGTTTCAAATGGTCTAAAATTAAAGTAGGTGATGAGCACTGAAAAGTAATCATTTGAGGACAATGCTACGTGAGAAAAATATACAGGTGAAGTAGTCTCTAACCTCCATTGCCTTCCTAGGAGGTTTTAACTGATTGTATGTGACTTTGACGAATCACAACATAGGCTTGTTTTATTTATTTAAAAACATAATCTTGCCAGGCCAGTGTGGCTCAATGGTTGAGTGTCCACCTATGAACCAGTCAGGGCACACGCCCTGGTTACGGGCTGGATGTGCCTATCTCTCTCTTCCTTCTTCTCTGAAATCAATAAAAATATATTTTAAAAATACTCTTTTGAAAAGTGACATGATTGAAATAACTAGAATCTAGGTTTAATTATTAAATATCTCTCATCCTCTAATTTTTTAACCTGTTTTTTTCCTGTCTTTTTCATTTCCAAATGAGAGTTTATCTTTACAGCACAACCATTTCATTCTCTCACAACGCTATGGGAGACACTGTGGTTGCTTAGAAAGAGAAATGAAATAAGAGATGAATGAGGAGGCAGACCTCGCTAGCTGTGTAGCCTGGAGGTGAACCGTAGGCATTTCTGAGCTTCCGTTCTCTCATTTGTAAAGTGGAAAGGTTGGTCTGGTTGATACTGACTATTCCCTCTAATTCTAAAATCTAAGAGGGGTTTCTATAAAATCTAAACCCATGACACAGACATCACCTGCATTTGTTGTTGATGCTTTGCTGTGGATTTTTGGTGAATGAATTGAAAGTCTTTCTTTTAGGAGGGCATTGTCTGCTCCTTCCATGCTTATTAAAGCTCCAGGTTCCCTATTTCTTACCTGTAGTCCTTTATCTTTACAACGAGAGGTACTTTGTTGTCCTCAGTGTCGATGTGTGTGCTCAGTGTCTGTTTCTAAGAGATAAATACAAGGGAATAGGAAAGAGAATCATGGAGTGAGTCTCATGGAAAGTTTGCAAAGCACAAACAGGAGCAAGGGGAAGAAGGGAGGAGAGAGGCATTTGTTAGGACACTACATATAAAATGTCCAAAGTAAGGGAATTATATCATTAAGAACTACAACTGATTAAAGGAAAGGATTAGTGTTTGTATACATGAATTTCTAAACCATATTTGAGAAGCAGACTTTTAACCGCTGTTAAACACTAACAGCCGTGGGCAAACTACGGCCCGCGGGCCGGATCCGGCCGGTTTGAAATGAATAAAACTAAAAAAAAAAAAGACCGTACCCTTTTATGTAATGATGTTTACTTTGAATTTATATTAGTTCACACAAACACTCCATCCATGCTTTTGTTCCGGCCCTCCGGTCCAGTTTAAGAACCCATTGTGGCCCTCGAGTCAAAAAGTTTGCCCACCCCTGCCTTGTACATCAGTTTTAGTTTAAAAATAACATTCTCTGGACATATAATTAGTAATAAAATGTTAGAAATAATTTTCCAATTCAGAAGCATGAGCCAGAAACATCTTTTCTCCTCCCTGTAATGGCATCTATAGATAATCCTGAAATCTCCCTAACGGAGCTGCCCAGCGGACCCCTCCGCTCCGCACTCTCTTGGGTAACCCAAGTCTATTTCAAAGGCTTTCGCACTGTGGGACCAGAGATAAGCCTTGTCTCAGGCTTGTTCAGGCAGAGTACTGGCCACAGCAAGGTGCCATTTCCCATCCCAGAAGTGGTATCAACCGAAAAGGGAACTTTCTCTGATCTTATCCAGGGATTTCATGCCATTTTAAGTGACTCCACTTCAGCATCCTATTTCCCAATTCCGCAGCCATCTTGGTCGGTTGTTTATTTGAACACTTGAGGCGACTCATTTGACATTATTTCCCCTCTAGAAAAATTAGCCCGGGATTCAGAGCACTCATTTTGTGGAGCACAAACAACAACAAAAACAAAAACAGGGGATTGCATGGTGTGTAAAGACAAACTGGTAACCAGATGTCATCTCTGTTAGCAGCTTGTGACCAGCAGCCTTTCTGTGAATCAAGCGATATCTTCTAATAAGACTTTAGACTCATGGTTTTGTCCTAAGTTGGGTTTTAGGGCCAAGATGCCTTTGGCTGATCAAGCAGATGTGACTTTGTTACCAAAGATTAAGAAGACTATGGACAAAAAGTAAACCAAACACTACAAAAACTGTAACATTACTATGAGTACAGAAATAACTAAAAGAGTACAAAAGAACATAGAAAAGTAGTTCTCCCAAAGCTAGTATTTTCACTGCCCCACTTGCCAATATAAAGTATCATCTTCCAACACATCTGGGAAGCAGATAAATTCTTTAGAAAGATGGGAGACAGAATTACTGTGAGTTGCAGTGGTGATTAGAGAACTGTAGCTGAATAGGAGAAGATTGGTATTTGTATTTGCCAATTCAATTATGGATCTATGCACCTGATCGTATATCTACATAGACTTTATTTATGAACCACATGAAATATGTTTAAGTGAGAGCTTGATATTTATATCAATGCATGTGAGTTGTGGTGAGAAGCTTAACATACGTGTTGTAGTCTCTACCTTTGAGGTAATCTGAGTAAAGAAAAGTCAATTAATTATACGTGATCGTGTTCACATGATTGTACATAACAAATCTCTAACCTCATTTCAAGCAGGGAAAAGAGTGCATTGGTCAAGTTGGAAACAGGTGTGCACTGATATCTCTTAAAATGGCCTAAGGGCTCCCTTTGCCTTTATAAAAAATGAGAACGGTTTTATGACTTAAAGTGGATTTTGAGCTGAGTATTGGGAAAAAGTTTAGAAATGAGTGCAGATGAAAGTATGGCTAAAGGCCAGGTCATGGAGAAGAAGCAGGTAGGAAAAATAGAGCAATAGCCAGGTATAACAATGGGAATGTTGATAGATGACCTCAAAACCCAATTCAGGCACTTAAGGGATTTTCAGCAAAGAATTATGTGATCCCAGCAATGGAAACTAGTTTGCAGCATTTAGATGAACATATCTGTAGCAAAAGGGGTCTTAAATATGAATGGTGAACCAAGGAACATCAAAGATAATCAAAACTGAGATGAGAAATGTAACTAAAACAATGTAGAATAGCAAAGTATTATGAATGTGATAAACTCGGACATTATTACAAACTAGATGCCCGATGCACAAAATTTGTGCAAGGGGCTTGGCCCTCCCAGCCCTGGCTTCATCCAGAAGGACATCCGGAAGGATGTCCAGTCAAATTAGCATATTACTCTTTTATTATTATAGATTTGAATTCACTAGGACCTGATATCTCTAAATTTTCTGGGGTCAAAGGCTGGCTCTGTCCACAGTTAACACAATAAAATAATCTCTTCTTTTTCCTCTTCCTCCCTACACATTTGCTAATGGATTTCCTTCTAATTTTAAATAAGTAATGTATAACATAAACTTTTGAATTATATGATATACAATCCTATATTTTCGGATTCAAAAGTACTTCAGTTTCTTATAATGCCTTAAGTTTATTATTAAAAATGTTGACAGGGATGAGTAAGGAGAGTGCCAAATAATAATGTTTAATAATTACTAGGCATATTAGAAGTTGAGTACTATGCAAGGGGCTTTCTATGTTTTTCTAAATATTGAATTATTGTTCTCTACAGATATTCCAGTGCATCTCTTTCTGTTTTAAACAAAAGCTTTACTGCACATTGCATATAATATTGTTCATCAACTTATTTTTTTTTTGAAAGAAGGAATGATTTGAGGCAAAAATTAGTGTGAAATCGTAGCCACATGCAAATGGAGATCTTAAGAAAACATAAGAAATTTAGGGATTTGTTGGTCAAGTTTAACATTAAAGTATATAGGTAGCTATCTAGATAATTTTATTTTGAAAAAAAGAAAGAAAGAAAGAAAGAAAGAAAGAAAGAAAGAAAGAAAGAAGAAAAGAAAGAAAGAAAGAAAGAGAGAGAAAGAAAGGAAGAAAGAAAAGGATCCCACAAAGGATCCTTTTAATTTTAGAATTAAAAGTTCTATAGACATGCATGGCTGGATTTTAGTAACATTAGGGCAGAAAAGCTAGTATTTTGAATCATTTGATGTACTTTCTTAGGCATTACTGCAATAATTGTAATCTACTCTGTTTCCACGGGTGATGAGTAAATTTTTGTACGATTAGGAATCTTGAGCAATATTAGCATAGATGCAAGATAATCTTAAGCAAGACTCATATTTCTGTATATGACTGGAAAAGCTAGGCCTATATCTTTAGATATCTTGATTGGAAGATTCATTAGTTATAAAAGAATTATATTTTGAGTCCACAAACACATATTGAGTACACAGGTGTGTAGGTCATGGTGCACATTCTCAAAGAAGCATCAAGTTGAAAGCCCTGAAGATGCATTTTCTGAAAAATAACTTACATTTATTTTTAGAGAGAGAAGAAAGGAGTGGGGGAGAGGGACAACAACAACTCTGTGTGGGAGAGAAACATTGATAGGCTGCCTCCTGCACATCCCCTACAGAGGATGGGGCATGTGCTCTGACCAGGAATCAAACCAGCAACCTTTTGGTGCATAGGACAACTCCCAACCAACTGAGACACACCGGCCAGTGCTGAAAATGCATTATCTACAATGCTTCACATTAAGACAGAAAATACGAGCTACTCCAGAAGAAATATGCTAATGTGTCAATTACTCTGCATTCTCTGGCACTTTTTTGAGGTGTCTCTTGATGTAGTGCATGGGATTAGAAAAGATAATTCCAAGTCACATTAAGCAAGTAATAAATGTTTGCTGTCTTTCAATTTAAATAATAGAGCTGCCCAATATTATGTTTTAATCTGTCTTAAGTAATAGAGCAAACTAAATTGGAATTTCTGAAATTGCCAAGTGTCATTATAAATAAAAGGAAAAGAAAAATCATCTATTCTAGGTATATGATATTGTGGTATTGTATTACTATCTGTAGAGCAGGTTTTATATGCTGCTCATTTAACAGAATATATAATATGGTAATAGGTGTGTAAGCAGGCAATCTCCCTAAGGGAAGACTGCAGAGGGAGATGTGTTCACCAAAGTACTCTACATGGTGCATCAGAATCAATGGAACAAAAATACAAGGAGGCCTTGTAATTATTTCTGGTAACATCAAATGATATATTGTGTTGAGAATTACAGGCCTATTGATAACAATCAATATAATAAGGTTAAAAATAAAAACATAAAAACCAATGTAAATTCAGTCAAACCCTGAACTCAGGCTACTCAAAACTATAAATGGCATCTGAAACAGGAATGGCCACCCAGAAAACTTCTGCATATCTGATCCAGCATTACCAATGCTTAGCAGTCAGATGAAAAGTCCTTTCTTCAAGTTTTTTTTTTTACTCTAATGCATTCCAGTACCATTTCAATGATACCTCCCATAGTGCTTTCAAGTATAATAGAGCTTAAACAGACCACATTTAAGGACAGAGCTCATGATTTGGAAATGCGGAGAAGCAGAAGTTCACAAAATGTGGAGAGAATAGAGTATCACTTGGCATTTGTGTAAAGGCGTTTTCCCTCCGTGTCCTTGCAAACCATTACCTTGTTTTATTTTGACAACATTCCTATGATATGGGTAAATGCGGCCTTGAAAATTAATCAAATTTCACTGTAGAAAATGAGCTTGCTACCTGCTTGAGGAGAGAAATATGGAATTTGCATTCAGAAAACCATTCTGCCACCAGGATGTTCTTTCAATAAAACTCGCTGCTTGCCTTTGAAAATTAGAGGCAGGACGGAATTCAACAGAAAATTGGAAAGTACCATGAAAAGAAGAAATTATTTTAAAAAGAGAGACAGACAGGTGGTTTGCCAGGTAAAGATTATGCCGTTTTATAATACTTCAGGTTGATTTGGTTGGCATTCGTAATCCATCCCCTTACACTTTGGAGAAATAACATTTTTCCCTACAGTATTTTTTTACACATGTTACATGCTTTGAAAAGTATTCTTTACTACATAACTCAAAAGGAAGTTTAAAATATCTGAATTTCAATGAATCATGATATAAATTCCTCCTGACCCCGATCCTCACTCTTTTTCCCTAAAATCACCATTGTTATCATTTCCAGCCTGGAGGTATATAACATTTGACAAAATGAAGTGACTATATTTATAATGTCGATGTCCTTCTTAGAAATAGTGTATATATGCCATGCCTTCTATGTGGCTGTGTCCTGTGAATTTACATCATCTTCTTAAAAAGTAACGGTCTCCAGGCCAGTTACAACAGATACTATTGTGAAAGAGTTCTTTTCTAGGAATTTTTGCTAAAGGTCATTTTAGTTTTTATTTCTCTAGAGAAATAAAATATTTGGTTCGTTACAAAATTTTTCAATCTAAAAAACTGGTAAGGCTGTGGTGTATATAGCAATTTTTGAGAGATGTGTTATGGTTTGGTATGGGCATATAAATTTCTCTAGTGAGAATTGTACTAAAATTTCAACATGCAACACTTTTAATTTCTGTGTCTAAAATGTCAATTTATTGTTTGAAGCTCTAAAAAGGATGGCTACGTACATTGTTAAGATAAATAATAAATAAATAAATAAAGCTCCTTCACTGGTTACTGATGTTTTCTCAATGATTCAAGTAATCAGGCAAGTTAAAACTAAGTGAAGCATAAAGACTGTGAACTTTCTAGTCAAGGTTCTAAACCGTTCAAAATTGCTTCACGCAGCAAGATTTTAAGTACTATCAGGGTTAGGAGTGATGCCACCTTCCATTTCTGTCACCCCTCCAACATCACCTATTACCATTCTGGACAAATACTGGAAGCTCTACAGATGCCTGACTGTTTCAAACAAATGTTTAAATCACCTACCTCCTCTTTGCCCTCTTAATGATTTATTTTTGCCAAACCACAGTGATGGGAAGTTATTGCAATGTTTGTCGATGAACACATTTAGAAATTAAACATCGAGTTTAATAGGGGAGGAGGATGCCAGCACTGGCTGATAGGAATAAGCGATTAATTCTGAAATAATGAAAGGGTGCAACGCTAGCTGCAATCGTCAGTTTTATGCCTGCAAGGAAATGATGAGTGGGGAATTTGTGACACCTGACTAAAAATCAATGCTCCTGGAAGGTGATATAATAGCTTTAAGTTGGGGGAAAAAATAAGTACAGGGGAAATCAAAGCTGACACAGTGAAACTGCACAGAGAAAAGTAGGTAGAATAATGACAATGTCAAGCAGCTAATGGAGCTAACGAGGCATAATGTGATGGCACTAAAGAGCTCACGTCTTCTAGAACAACTAGTTAATTTAGCTGGCTGATTTGCCTACTCACCTTTTCTGCTTAATCTCTTAGCGATATCCGGTCAGTCCCCTAGTATTAAACTTTGTATCATTTCTCAGAAAATTCTCAAAATAATCTTTAATATAAGAAGGAAAAACTTGAAAAGAGGAAATGGATGTTAAAATCAAGGCCTTTAACTTACTTATTAAAGTGATGATTATTTAACGCCACAACAAATTCCAAAGTTGTTTCTCTGTAAGTGAAAATATGAAGGAAAGAGATATGAAAATAAACGGCCAGCTCTATATTTTTCTGGCTCCGAGAGGGAAAAACATTAAAATGTAATAATTTGCACTTTGTGGAGAGAAGCAAGCTTAACAGTTGATGTAAAAAGTCTGCACTTGTGCTATATTTTCTTTATGTTAAATTTGCTCCTGCATTTCTGTTGTGGTTGTAAGGAGACATTTTTCTGTCTTGGTATTAGGAAATGGATGTAAAGGTAGCTAAAACAAAACAAAAACAGGAATTGAAAGGGATGCTGAAGATGACTGGACCCTGCCGAGCAAACGCCTTAAAATTGCAGTGGACTTATTGCTTTCAAGGTCGCAGTCAGCATCCTTCTACATGCTAGGCATCTCTTTTGGTGAATTCTAGGGTCTCAAACAATGAGATGTTTTATCTTGGTTAAGCTGATAATCTGTCCTACTTAAGCAAATAATGCAAATTTCCTTGCAAAGCTGTGTGCTCATTAGCTCATAATTAGGGTAATAAACCTGGAATCGCCAAACAGATCAGTGAAAACATCACAGAGCTGTATGTGAGAGTAAGTTTATCCTACCCTGCAGGAACCTTTAGAGAGTGTGCAGAAACCTATTCAAATTCTGAATGCAACCCTACAGGTAATTATCATAAATATCATAAATTTAACCCCTAGGAAGAAGCGGAAGAAACAAAAGCTGGGGCATGAAGACACTTTGGGAGGGGGTATGGATGACAGAAGGTGAATGGCTTAAGGGGGGAAAAAGCCATATATCTACCATATTCAGCAAAACAACACATACGAAGCAGTGTGCAGATGAGGTTTACACTGAAATAGAAGGTATTTCCTACCCCCCGTTTATTTTTGTGTCCAAATGCCAAAAACTCTGCTGTAGTGTTTTCATTTTTACTTATGAAGTTTATTCTGTCCATAGAAGAAAATCACAACTGTACTTCAATAGCATATTGTGAATGGCCCACTGGTAAGACGAAAAGCTGGTAAAATGTGTTTAATCCAATAAAGGCTATTTTATGTCTGTTCTCGAAAAACAAACAAACAAAAACAGTCCACATACCAACTGAAACTTCTAAATGTATTTCTGAATATAACGAATACCTGTGATTCTACAACATGTTTATGAATTACCTTTAAGTGGGTCTTTCACACAATTTTCATGCCTGGACATTTTTGCAAGTAGGCACTTCCTATGCTGCTGGGGGAAACCATTGGCCTGGAGGTACTGAGCAATTAGTGAGAATTCACACAGTGAGTCAAGATCCCATGTCAAGAAGACAGCCCAGTAGAAGGCACAGAGTCTACACTCCACCCTCAGTATACAGAATTCCAGGGTGGATAGATAACTTGAACTACTCCAGAGACAAGAAAGAACTTCGAAGGCAAGAGATCAAGTGATTCTGCTTTCTATTTCCTTTAGGACAAAAGGGTTAATTCCAAGCAGCTTATATGTATATGTATAGTACTCCTTTCATTCTGTTTTGCTTGCAAATTGTCTGCAGCAATTTGCAATTTGTTTACAAATATGTCCCCTCCTCCCTCAAAGCTGATACCAGTCTCAATCACGCCTGTACATGCTAAATATTTTCTGTTTATTTCTGAGCTCCACCCAACTTGTTCATTTTCCTCATTACTCAAGGTTTAGAAAAAGTTGACTCACGTCAGTACCGCACCTCCTACATTGACCACAATAACTTCAAGACAATAGGATAGAAGTCTGTTCTCTATAGAAGAACCGGGAATTGCTCTTCGCCTCTCTGAGTTTGTCCTAATCTGTGTCACACTTAATAAGTTAACAACTGAATTTCTTTTGTGGTTTATGTTACCACTGAGAATATGCTTCGTTTTGCTTGGACAGTGGTATATGGAGACCCTAATTTTCTCCAGTCTTAGCAGAGGAGACAAAATACTCTTCAGTGATCTATTTACTCCAAACTAATTGTCATCAGTGAAGTAGGAATTCATATTCAATTATCTGTTTGGGTCTCTTTAGGGAATAAAATGCAAACTTTTAACTAAAGTTTAACTATTCAATATTTAGAAAATTAGAACTAGGTGTCCTCTATTTGAAAATACAACAAAAAGCTAAATAAAGCAAATATTACATCTCTATCTTTTTTTTGTGGTTGCTATTTTTTGTTTTAAATATATTTTTATTGATTTCAGAGAGGAAGGGAGAGGAAGAGAGAGAGATAGAAACATCAATACTGAGAGAGAATTATTGATTGGTTGCCTCCTGCATGTCCCCTATTGAGGATTGAGCCTTCAGTCCACAGTCTGACACTGTCCACTGAGCCAACAGGCTAGGGCCCTCTCTTTATCTTTTATCCTTATAAGGTAAGCTTGTGAAGAAAAGACCCCAGAGGAACCTTCTTATATGCTAATAAGTGAACAGGAAGAGACTCATCAGGTAACATTAGCTAGAAGGCCAAATAAGCAGGTGGGCTCAAATGTATTTTTATTTGGGATTTAACTCTTAAATTCTTTAGTTGTCTACCTGCGATTAAAATTATTAGAATGATATATGTAGTCATTGTTAATGAACCATGTTGGAACTTGAATTCTCCTCCAGCTGCTACCTCTTTAAAAATCAAGTTAAATATGTCTTTGCTCCCTTCCCCTTTCTTTAATTATCAAAGACATACAGAACCATTATCCCATCTCTATATGTCATATTTAGCAGTAATTTACATTTTTGTCAATATATTCCACTTTGACTTTTGGTGAAGTCAGAAACTGCTATAAAAGGTAGTATGCTCATCCACAGCATAGACATTTTCCCAGACAAACTCTATTTAATTTAAGAACCATCAGTTTTTCAAACCAGCAGCAATACCCTGACATTTAAAAAACAAACAAATGAAACAAAAAAACAGTGGCAAGAACACCCCCGCCCCCCCCCCCCCCCCCCCCCCCCCGCCCGCCACTGTAGCCAAGATCCAGTGGTAAAGGGCTTAAGTCCAGAATGATCTTTAACTGGGGAGGACAAATACGTGTTTCCTTGAGCTAATATAATGGAAATGGAAGAGAGGAACTACCTTTAAATACTGAAGGTTAATTCATACACATAACAGAAACAAAAGTATAAAGGTGATAGAAATGAATTAAACCTTGTGTAGGTTGCTAGGGGGAAAAAAATGAAAAGGAAAACAGGAAGAAAGAAAGACAAGGGCTAACATAGAAGATATCAAGATATTGTGAAGCTTCTAACTTCAGGACTCATCTCCATGCCATTTAACCACACCGCAGGGGAGAGCATGCAGCTTCCAAGTTCATCCTTCCGCCTCTCAGGCGCACATCCCCGAATTCCAAGGCCACAGTCCTCACCATCCTCCCGTCTTTCCTATGTGTTGTCAGCACCTTTGCTTAAACAAAATGAGGGGCTAAATCCTGAAACAGACCCTCCTATCCCCAAATACCCACCTCCATCTCAAATGTTCTTTTCTATAGACTGTTTTCCTAGGATTTATTGTGTATCATAAAGAGGAGAACATAATGTGTGTGGTTTTTTTTCTTCTAAATTTAGATGCTTCATATTTATTGTGGGAACTTGGACATGAAGTGAAGAATAATCTCTAGGCTTGTTACAGATTCAATCCATGGCTCTGTTGGCTGCCTCTTTGTTGTTATTTAAGATGGAAAATACTAAATGCATGGGATCTTTTTAGTTTGGTAAACACGAAGAATTGAGTACACTACATCTGTTTTTAGGTCTCAACCCCAATTCTGTCCTCTTTTCTCCTCTTGGGATCTCAGCTAGAAAACTCTCTGCCTCCTCCTCTCTCCTTTACACTTGCCTGGGAATGTCTAGCAGTGTGCTGCTTTCCTCAGGGGCATTTGCATGTTAACCCCTGCATCCAGTTCTGCATTGTAAAGCCTTTTCCCTAAGACATTTCAGTTATTGCATCATGTTAACTTAAGAGGCTGGCTCTGACAGTCAACTTCCTTCACTGAGTCTAAGATAGAGGAAGTGGTGGTGGAGGGTGATTTTTGCCCTCATCCCCACCTTCTCTTTTGCATTGGAGGCAACGCAAGAGGCTGCTCCCAGGGCCCGTGCTGCACACCCAGCTGCAGGACGTATAGATAACAACGGAACTTGGGGCTGGTTTGAAAGTCTTCTGGTCAAAACTGAGACATGGAACTCATGATGAACAAGCAGGATTGTATTCTGCTTCTAAAGCAGGCCTCACCCTTCTCCTTTTCCCAAAATTTTTATTGAATTTATTGAGGTGACATTGGTTACTAAAATTATATGTTTCAAGCGTACAATTCTATAATACATCATGTTCATGTTCACCACCCAAAGTTTACTCTCCTTCTGTCATCATTTATCATCCTTTTGCCCTCTTCTCACTACCCCCGCCCCAGGCCTTGCCTCTCTTTTCTCCCTGTCTGGTACCCATGGTCATTCAGATTCTGAAGCAGCTGGGAAAGATGTGGAATATGTGTATGTCCTACCAGGCTGGTGATGCAGAGGTCATGAGCTAGTGTAAGGAACAGAAATTGCCTTTTCCTTTAGACCAATTCAGGAAAAACTCTACAGGCCACTTCAACAATTCAATATGAGAATCGCTTCATTTGGTCTTTTGTGAGAGTAGGTGTAGTCACTCAATTTAGATGACTTATTTAATGTCAGTAACAAGAATGGGAGCCACTTTCAGTTACCAACATGTCAGTGTTTGTCATTATATGGGGCAGTTTTCTAATTGCCTACAGAAAATAGGTCCTCGATCACATGGAAAAGTCAGGAAGTTTGCAAACCTGAGTCAGGAGTTGCTCATTATTGCCCTGCAATCTGATTCTCTTGAAGGAAGTCATTCAAAAACCCAGAACAATCAATGTCAGTATTTCTATGAAGGGAGAACTCATTCCTTTGGAAGTGAGGACAGAGTGCTTCAAGCTTGAGTCATGTGAGAAAAGTAGAAATTGAGGATGTGAACCTAACATTTAGTTTCTGACATGAGGGTAGATGTCAAGATTATCTCATTCAACCTCCCAGATTTTACAGACAAGGAACCAGATCGGTTACATAACTTCTCGAGGCATTTCTTGGCAAGTGCCTGGGAGTCAGACAACCTCAGTGTGATGACGGGCTCCAGCATTTTTCACTGGTCGGGCAGTAAGCATGTTTACCCCTCTTTGCCATAGTTTTCTGCCTACAGAGTTGGGATGATTCGTTGCAAGGAATACACGAATCCACTCATATATACAAACCACTGAAATCAGTACTTGCTGCTAATCTGCACTTAAAAAAAAAAGATAAACTCTTTGGGCAACTCTCCTTTTTGAGAGGCATTTTAGTTTTTCCTCGTGTCTTTTAGAATCATTTAAAGAATATAGAGATGTCTTCCATGGGTACAACATTCCTGAAAGAAAGAACATTGCTATAAATTTTAGAATTAAAATGTAAAACAAATAATATTAGTTCTTGTTTGAAATTTCAGTGGGTCTTTAGCATGAACTTAGACTTGAAAATGCAGTAACTCAGCATATTGGACAAGCATTTCAGCTCTGGCTAAGCCTGGAGGAATGGGAAAAAAGGAAATGAGTTAGCCTCCCCCATTCAGAGATAACACCTCCCCACCCTGCTCTTAACTCAGACAGCTCTGCACTTTGAGGAGAAGAGGACAAGGGATAAAAGGAAAGATAAAAAAATACTTTTTTTTCTTTTTTTTTTTAAAATCCCTGCCTTTCTTAGAATTCGTCTTTCCATGAATGTCTTCCTTTCTCTTTCTAGGTCCCTGACAATCATTCAGTGCCAAGGCTTCAGAAAAATTTCCCAAGGTCCCAGCCTACAGTCGCCTCTTAGTCTCATAAAGTTCTGGCATTTGTTGTCATTCCATTTGTTTGAACATTAATCCCAGGCTACATTCTGAGAACTCCTCTGCCGCTTTAATATGTTGCTATTACGTTTCCCATGTTAATATTCTGTTTCCCAAGTACATTGTAAGTAGAGTTAAGTTTTTCTCTTTTAATTAGTTGACCAAAGAAAGAAGAGGAAAGGTAAGGCTGAAAAAGAAAGTAAACAAGGTCACTCAGAAGAATTTGCCAGAACAACTCAAATACCAGCTTTGCTCCACAAGCCCCACCCCAAAACTAAGCAGGATGGAATGGCCGAAGCACAGTCATAACAAAGCTCAGTAAATATTAAGCTTGTCTTGGAATATTGCAATAGATTCCTAACTAATCTTTTTACCTCCAGTCTCTCCTGTCCAATACATTCCCCACACGAAGGTTCAAATGATCTTAACCTATGTTAGGCACTCAATAACCAGTTGTTTTGCCGAATTGATTAAGCGTATATTTTATGCAAAGAAAGACAGATATCTTGGTGATTCAAATGGTTATATCAATCATATGCTGTAATAAGAAGGTGAAACTTTGACAATTTAAAGAGTAAGAAACTCAATTTGGAAAACAAGGTTTGAGTATGAAGTATGTAGTTTGCTCTAAATTCATCAGTATGACTGCAGAGTAGAGCATGTTTTTTTATTCACAGCCAAATAATAATTATTTATCTATCTACACTATTCTATATACAACATACAATTAATTGTGTTACTGGAATTATACTGATGTTAGGAACTGTAATTCAGGAAATATTAGACATTACATAGATGCATTCCATCAATCAACAAGTAGATACTCAGTACCTACTACATTCCACACACCAAGACTGGAAAAAATGCAACAGGAGCTAAACAAATACTGGGGTGTTGTGAGAGCCTTGCTTTTTGTTAACTATGAAAAACTAAATGCTTACAGGTAAAAACCATACCTGTGGCATTTAGTCAGGGTCCAAGCACAAAACGGATGGCATATTTGAGCTAGGAAGGTTTGAGAAGAGTATCATGTCCCTTTTATGAGCTGGAAGAAAGGAGACACAGGGCCAGTGTGATGCACTAGTCCCAGAGCCCATAACCTGAGGGGCAATGGGCAAAGGGGGAGTTCTGGAACCTGGAGACAAACAGGGTGTTCATGAAGAGGCAGCAGGGCAGAGCTGAAACCTGGGAAACCCCGTGGGGCTGGGACCTGAGTCATCCATATCCCCTCCCTCTCAGCATTCCCTCACCCTCCTGTTGAGAAGTCAGAGAAGGCAGCTCACTGATGGGGCCCACACACCACAGCCACAGCCAGTGCGGAGAATGGAGCAGAGACCCCAAGGGGACGTTATTCAGTTCTCCTTTAATACCTTATCATAAAACGGACAAAGGGTGAAGAGGAAGGAACTACCCTAGTCCTTGTGGCTCAGTTGCTTGGGCATCACCCCAGGCACCGAAAGGTTGCCGGTTTGATTCCCTGTCAGGGCACATGCCCTGGTTGCTGGCTCAGTTCCTGGTGGGGGGCGTGCAGGAGGCAGCCGATCGATGTGCTCTCACATCAATGTTTCTCTCTCCCCCTCTCCCTCTCTTAATAAAAATCAATACAAATATTTAAAAAAAGAGTACAAACTGGTAGTTACAGATTAGTCAGGGGATTGTCAAGTATAGCATTGGGAATATTGTCAATAATATTGTATTAACTCCATATGGTGCCAGGTGGATACTGGAAATATCAGGGGAGGGGGAACGCTGTATAAAGTATACAATTGTCTAACCACTAGGCACCCTGAAGCCAATACAAAATAATATCAAATGAAAACTTTAATTGAAAAATAAAATTTACATTAGAAATACTTTTTACCATAAGTATCTATGCAGCCAGTATGGGTTGGTGGGCAGCACAAACTCTTGAATGAGCGATTTAGAGTAAGCACTTTTTAAAAACAGCACAATAATATTCTAATGAGATTCCTAAGGCAAGGTGCCAAAGAAGCTGTCAGCATCCATGCTATTTATGGAAAATGGAAAATTAAGGAAGCACGAGGAAAAAGATCAATTTCAACTTGGTTTGGGTAAAACTTCTACTTTCAGCCATATATATGAATTGCTTACCATTTATGCCTAATTGTGTCATTAAGTGGTGAGGTCCTGGTGTGGAGGGTAGGGCAGGCTAGGCGCGCTCAATGGGGGGAAAGGGGATATGTGTAATACTTTCAACAATAAAGGTTTTAAAAAAGAAAACGTGTCAAATTAACTTTAAATACCAACTTTGTAATGTTCATTTTATACAATTAGCTCAGTACAAGTTTAGGCAGTTTTTATAGGTTTTGACTCACGTAGGATATTTTCCTCTCTTTTCCCTCAAAGACAGTATTTGCTTCAATGATATTCTGCCCAATCACATAGTCTCTAGAGTCCTAGGAAAGGAATACAACATGTTTTTGGTGGCAGGTCCTCTAGCAGTAATAGGACTTAATTTAGTCGTGCCTAGAGCTAACCCAAAGCCCAGGATTGGGTTATCAACTAATTCTAGCCATGATAGAGTGCAAGGAAAGGTTCATGCCAGACCCTTTATAGCTCTGAAGTCATAGGACTCAGTATGCAGCTAACTGCCACCAGGAGGATCAGATGGGCAAGGGGTGTGCTATCTTTAGCAGATGTATCCTGATCACCAAGACCACATTCCCTTTCGCACTTGAACTAATGCTTGATGGTAGCTTCAAACTGGAACTAATTCTTGATGATAGCATAAAACTGATCCACGCTCAAACACCAGTGATTAAGGTTATCGTGATGTGTTCGCGGTGCATATTTGCATTTCCAGTAATGACTCAGAGCTTTATTACCGAGTCTGTGCTCTCACTCTAAGGATTTATCACACATTTTTTTCTTTTACCTTGATGAATTGCAAAGAGATATAGTCCACAAATTCTAGATCCTTTAACTTGCCAGGCAGCAAATGCCTGAAATGTACATCAAGTTGTTCTAAAAAGGCACAGTTCAATTATATCAAAATGCCATAATTCAGCAGTGGGCCTAATGCTATAATTAAAGTATTTCAAGGTACTATGTGGTATGCATTTAAAGGATTAATTTGCTTTAAAGAGAGGTTCCCTTTGATCCCAGAGAACAGTTGAGTTCCGATCCTTCACTCTGGTTCAGGCTCTTACACTCACAAATTTAAAAGTGTGAGCATATGCTGGGACATGAGCCATATTTCAGACCCTCACAAAATATCAAGAACTGGAGGAGTCCACTCCTCCTTAGGGATTCAACTGCTGGGATCACAGAACTCCTCACAGTTACTATCTCCTCCTCTAGAGCTTCAGTTGTAATAAGAAGGGAGAATGGTTGTAGTAAGTCTTCGTATGCATCAAGAGAGAAAGCAACATGGTGACATGGAGAAAGGCCAACTGTTTGCATTGACACTTCATCCTTGTGTGCCGATGTGTTGCCTGACCTTTAGACAGTTTGCCACTGTTGTTTGGAGAGTCCTGCTAAATTAATCACGTAAAGGTCAACAGGCATTAGTTGACCCTCAATGGAAGACAAATGACAGAAGACAAATGACAGCTTGGGGTATTATTTTATGGGGTCAGAACACTTACTGTGTAATAGTATAAGAAATATAACTACCCTATATGGCTTGCCTGGTTTCTATTGAATATTTAAATCCAACTGGTTATTTCATTCATTGAACAACCACGGAAGGTAAACAGTATAGCCACTATGTAGATGTAGATGAGGCAACGAGAATAATGGAAACAAAAATATGTACCCATGTGATAGCATATCTAGGAGGAAGAGGCTGATTGGAGACCAAGTCTGTCTAGTTCTAAAGTTCATATCCCTTCCACTCTCTGTAGGCCGCAGCAATGCCTTTCAGACATCCAGTAATGGCTGTGTTTTCCCTCCATGGAGATTTCCCCATCACCTTGTACACATACGCCCACAGTTTATCCCAGACTGTTTTCCTGCCCTCTGTTCCTTCTAAACCATCTGACTCAGAGTAACCTTCCTGAAGTAGCAAGGCACTGAGGTTAATGAAGTAGAAGCACTATGATGTCACATGGGACAGTGACCTAAGGGCTGTGGTCAGTAGATTACAGCCTGAATAGGTCACATTTTGGGGGGTCAGAGGTGATGATTAATATAATGTCTTCTTTTATTGAGATCAATTTGAAGAAATGTCAGAAAGTTCAGTCATTCATGTTTTCTAAGAAATCTGCCAGCAAAAAAAAATATTTTCTCTCTCCAAGCTTAAAATAATGCACGTAGGTGCTCTGTAACCCCTCATTGTGGAGGGCTGTCAGGAGTTAACAATTACAGATTTCTTTCCAAGGCTCACTCTGGCACCTGTGCCTTAGATCCAGTCACTTCCAAATTCCTCTAGGAACTTGTTTCCACATGTTTTACCTTCATCTCTAGAATCTTCAGTTTTCTTCTTCATTCCCCTTTTATTTTTTTTCTGCCTTCAAACTTCACCCAAAAAAACTGAGTTTGTGCTGCTGTCCCTTCTAGCTACTGTCTCGTTTCTCTCATTCTCATGTGCTGGCTTTTAAAACAAGTAGTTTCAATGCGCTACTGTCCTCCTTGCTTCATGCAACCTCCCTTTGGGCTCTGACATTCTGGCTCCCACACCACTACCATGTGAGGCTCAGTGATGTCCTCGTTGCCAAGTTCATTGGACAGTCTTCATCCCTGCTATAGCTGTGTCATGTTGTTCTAACTGCTCACTCCTCTTTCAAACACCGGCTTTATTCTTGGTTTCCTCTTGTCTCTTCCTACAGCTTTCAGTAGCTATCTGTCCTATTTCCCTTGTGTTGTTTTTTTTGTTTTTACATTTATTTTCTTCTATTTTAGAGCTTCTGTATAGTGGTGACTTAATGAGTTTATTAATCTTTTTGGCAGCTTTATTAAGATATAATTGATGTGCAATAAATGGAACACATTTAAAGTGTTCAACTTGATGTTTTGATATATGTATACTAGAGGCCCAATGCACGAAATTTGTGCAAGAGTAGGCCTTCCTTCCCCCCGGCTGCCAGCACCAGCTTCCCTCCAGCACCCAGGACCCAGGCTTCCCTCGCATCCCCAGCTTCACCCGGAAGGTCGTCTGGAAGGATGTCTGGTCTAATAAGCATATTACACTTTTATTATTATATCATCACAACAGAGTGAACATTTCCATCATCCCCAAAAGACCTTTCATGACCCTTGTGATCACGCTCTTCTCTCTCTCCTCTAATCGCCACCCACTTCATCCCTAAGCAATAATTAAGAGTGAAGTGCATACATCACATGGTAGTATATTTACCTTTTAGAAAACTGGTAAACTGTCCTCCAAAGTGCAGTACATTTTACATTCCCACCAGCAGTGCATGAGTTTCAGCTCCTCCACACCCTTCCTAACACTTGCTATGGTCAGCATTTTAATTGTAACTATTCTAATGTATGTGAATTAGTATCTCATTGTAGTTTTAATTTGCATCTTTCTAATGAATAATGATGTTGAAAATCTTTTCATGCTTTTGCTATCTGTATATCTTCTTTGGTGATGTGTCAATTTTACCTTTACCAGATTTTTAAAATTGTTTTTGTTTTCTTATGTTGAGTTTGAGAATCCTTTATTTATTCTGGATAAATGTCCTTTATCAGATATATGATTTTCAAATACTATTCTTCAAGTTTGTGACTTTCTTCTTAAGAACTTCTTCCAAAAATTTTTTAATTTTGATGAACTCCAATTTATCAATGTTTTTGTGTGTGTTTTTTTTTTTTCCTGCTGGGTCATGCTTTGGTGTTGTATCTAAGAAATCTTTGCCTGACCCAAAATAAAAATATTTTGTTTCTCTTTGGAAATTTTAATTTTAAATGTTACACTTAGATCTGTGGTCCAATTTTTAGTTAAATTTTTTACTTAATATGTGAGGTATGAGTCAATGGTCAATTCCATATGTGGCATATGGAATTTCAACTGTTCCAGCATCATTTGTCAAAAAGACTATCCTTTCATCATTGAAATGCCCTAGTAATTAAGTAAAAATCAGTTGCCTGTATGTGTATGGGTTTCTTTCCATTTAATTGCATTTGGCTTTCTTTCTATTTAATTGCGTTGCCTTATTTGTCTATTCTTACAGCAATACCACAGCATCTTCGCTAATGTAGCTTTATAATAAATCTGGAAATCAGGTACAGTTAGCTTCCAACTTTGTTCTTCTTCTCCTTCCTTTTAAAATTCCCCAACTGTGGCTATTCCTGTTGGTACTATTGTTGGCTTGAACTTTTATCTCTAAATGTGACTAGCCTTAATGAATTCTGGAAACTTTCTCACAATTTCCATAAACACTTTTTTTTTTTTTTTTGCTAAAGCCTCTAAAAAAAAGCAGAACTACTACTAGGCCTAGCTTCTCCTTTGAGTTCTAGCCCTGTAGCTCTTCCAGTTTACAGACAACTATAGCAGAAATCTGATTTCTTCACGCTCTGAACTTCTCATCTGACATTCCTCATGAATTATCCCTCCCAGGGTCATATGTTAGCCCCTCCATGACTCTTCTCCTGTCACTCAAATATGAAACTTCATCTTTGACTTAGCTCTGTCCTACTTTCCTAATCTAATAAATCACCATACACTGGCCTTTTTTTTCATTCAAAATATATTTCATGAATCATATCAAGTATCTTCTCAGATCACAATGGTATAAAACTGGAAATCAATTACAAGAAAGAAAAACTAAAAAATGCACAAACACATGGAGGCTACGTAAGATGTAACAAAAGAATGCATGGTTAACAATGAGAGCGAGGAAAAAATTGAAAGATACCTTGATACAAAAGAGGATGAAAACACACCAACGTAAAATCTATGGGACACAGCAAAAGCAGTTCTAAGAGGGAAATTCATAGTCTACAACAAGAAACAAGAAAAATGTCTAAGAATCTAATTTACACTTAAAATAACTATGAAAAAGAGCAACAAACAAAGCACAGAGTAAGTAGAACAACAAACAAAGCTCAGAGTAAGTATATACAATAGAATCATATTTGGCCATAAAAACAATGAAATCTTACCATTTGCAACAGCATAGATGGACCTAGAGGTTATTATGCTAAGTGAAATAAGTCAGAGAAAGAAAAATACAATAAGATTTCACTTACAGCTGGGCTGGTGCTGCTTAGTGGTTGAGCATCAACCTGTGAACCAGGAGGTCATGGTTTGATTCCCAGTCAGGGCACATGCCCGGGTTGTGTGCTTGATCTCCAGTGTAGGGCATGCAGAAGGCAGTTGATCAATGTTCTATCTCTCCCTCCATTTCCCTTCCTCTCTGAAATCAATAAAAAAATTCACTTATATGTATAATCTATAGGGCAAAATAAATGAACAAACAAAATAGAAATGAACTCATAGATACAGAGACCAGGCTGATGGTAGTCACAGGGGATGGGATTGGGGGACTGGATGAAAAAGGTGAAGGGATTAAGGGGTTCAAATTGGTAGTTACAAAACAGTCATGGTGATGTCAATAATATGGTAATAACTATGCATGGTGACAGGTGGGTACTTGAAATATTGAGGGGACCACCTTGCAAAGAATATGATTATTTAACCACTATGCTGAATACCTGAAACTAATATAAAATAATATTGAATGTAAACTATATAAAAATTATATATATATGGTCCATGCATGGTTTCTCTTCTCAGTTCTCACAGTTAATGCATAGTCCCATTGTCTCATGCCTGAATGACTGACTGAAAGCCCAGCTGACTCGTCCTGCCCCAAGCCATTTTCTCAGACTCATCTTTCTAAAGCAAATTTGTTCTTGAGTCAAACACCTACCCAGAAGTTTCCTTTTCTAGCTTTCTTTCCACTTAACTTTCTACTTTTAACTTATTCCTGTCTAACTGGTTTTCTTTTCTTTTTCATTTATTTTTTGGTACTCTCATTTACAAATAAAATTGGCTAGTTTTTTAGAAAGTATTTTCTAAGTAGAAGGGGATTTTAAGTTACATTCATTTAAAGATTTTGTAGAAATGCTTTGAAAAACAGAAACTATCACAGAATTTGATTACTGGTGCTACTGCTCTATTTATAAACTGTCTTTCATTAGACTAAAAGACACCTGACCATTTGATCACGGATAATTTTATTTTTTAAACATGCCCCTTGCCCTATAGTCATATGAGAACCTACTATTGGTTAAACAATAACAAAAAAAGGTCTAATAAAAAGCATCTCATGTCTCTAAGACAAGAAGCAGACAAGTGGTAACTAGTGTTCTGTAGCAATGAGGACAGATTCCTGTGACTGGAAGCAACTAAAGGAGACTTTTCGAAGTGAAAGGTTACTAACGATCCCCTTTCTTCATTTAAAAGTTCAACAAATGTAGTTAAGCTCAACTTAGTAAATGCCCGATTACTCTTTAGATTTCCCAGCCTTAATGGAAAGTCATGGAAGAGTAACATTTATCATAGTTGAAACGAAGCTTAAAAGTTTATTTTCTTCTGATATTTTGTTGAAGTGCTGAGAAATAAAATGTTTTCATAAGTATGATTCTTCTTTAAGAAAAGTAATATTTGATTATCAATTATTTTGAGAATAAAAGAAACATTAGAAACTTGTTTGTGGATACAGAGGCACATGAATGAAAAATGTACCCTTTCCTTGTTTCAATAACGTAGCATCCTGACCATGAAATCATTAATGTTATCAAAATGCCATCTTGCTTAGGGAAGAATATCACAGTTGGTTATTCCGGCAAAAAATTATCAAGTCTCTAAAGGGAGGTATTTATCTTTTTCCTGTTAGCACCTAACAAAATACTTTATACATGGTAAGCATACAATATGTATTTTAACATTTGAATTCAATGATACTTCCCTCCCAATATTAATAATATTGACACAGCTAAAAAAAACACACAAAACCTGGCTTTAAAGGATCAATTAGATTCCTAATATGCTTGAAGAACATGAAAAATGAAAAGAGGCAGTATATTTCCAGATCTGATCTTTTCTAAACTAAGAAAGACCTAAATCAGAGCAGCTCACCTTTGAGATAATTTTCTGATGTGTAATGTAGATATTTTATAAAGATTAAAAAGTGAAAATTAAGAAAAAGGAACCATCAGCATAGTCGAAGTAGTAGAATGACTTTCTTCCAAGATTTGCGAGTTCTTTTGGAGAGACTCCCAAGTTTTCAAGGACAGGCAGGTTCAGGTACTTGAGTCCGTGTGGGGTAAAGGTGTCATCACCAGAACACGGTGCTTACAACATTGAGGCCCTGTACAACCTCCCACAGTGCAACTCCACAATATTTTCACACTAGAAGAACTGAGTTTCCTAGAATTCTCAGGAATAGAAGGATACTAGCTTTTTTCTTTTTTTTCTTCTTTCCACTTCATGCATAGAAAAAAAAAAATAAAGGTCAAGAAGGGTAGTGCCCAGTTCAATTCACCTAGCAAGCTAGCCCAAACATCACCTGACTACTCCAGATCTATACCGCATTAACTTTCACCTGCTCAGGAAAGAGCAGGGAAGTGCAATGCTTTGTTTGGATGAAAACACAGGAATTCAGGTAAGCCAAACCAAACAGCTTAGCCAAGATGATTCAGCTTAATAGGTAAGACTCGGGCAGACAAATGGGGGAAAAAGGAAAGTAGAAAAATACCCCCACCAACTCTGCTATTCCTCTGACAATCCAACCCCCCTTTGCCAAAAAATCAACAGGAAATGTTAACTGAAATATAGATGAGATGATGTAGAGTAGGAAGAGTAAAGGTTGAAAAAGAGAGACTTGGAGATAAATTAAATTATATGTTGTCTATGCAACCTAATTTCTGGTCATTTTAGAAAGAGAATTTGAACATGAAGAGGTTTGAACAGACTTTAAAAGGAACAGAGGGGACATAAGAGAGAGAAATTGTCCATTTAAGCATGTTTTTCCCCCAGTCCGTATTGCTCATCTGAAAACAAGAAGTAGAGCAGGTCAGGAAAGGGGTTATGGTTAACACTGCAAGATGAGAGATAAGCAGCCAGGCAGTTAGAAGCCAAAGCATTTTATCTAGAAGAGCAGGTCTGGCCTTGTTTCCATCTTGATAAGAATTAGATTGGAGAGCTTGTTTGTCTATAGACTAGGATGGGGTGACCGAGCTGAATAAAGGGGACAGGGAAGGTGGGGGGCTTAGTTATGGAGTTGTGGCAAACCACTAATGTAGTGATAAATCCCTCGTGTGTGTTAAATATCCACCTGAACTTTGAAATTGTTAGACTTGACTGTTTAGATAACATGGCTGTGTTTCTTTCAAATATGGAGACAGATATCTAGAGAGTTTAGGTGACCTGGAAAGGCTTATTATCTTGAAAGGCTTATTATCTTGGGCTAAAATTTTAACACAGTGACTAACTGGTTGGGTCACTGACTCAAAACTTGAAGCAAGTTACATCTGAACTTAACTCCTCTTTAAATGCTACCTTGAACTTATATTCTGAAGCACACTATATTCTGAGTTTCTTTTTAAAGTTGTTTTCATTCCACTTCAAGTCCTTTTTTATTTAAACAAATTATAATTATAGGAAATTCTACTTTCATACTGCTCTAATTTGATGATATAAATGGTTCAGACACAATTTTTAAAAAATATAATTATGAAGGCCCTGGCTGGGTAGTTCCATTGGTTAGAGTGTCGTCCTGATATGTCAAGGTTGCAGGTTCCATCTCTGGTCAGGGCACATACAAGAATCAACTAATGAATAAATGAAACAAGCAATCAATGTTTCTCTCTCTCATCAATCAATTAAAAAAACAAAAAATTAAGTATAATTTTTAAAATTGACAAAGTTCTAAGGTCACCAAGTTTTGTTCTTGGTATTCTTGGATGAGAACCATGGCTGCAGGTTTTTCTGAGATTTTATTATTACTTTTAATATCTCAGTCCAGCATACAAACCAAGAAATCAGAAATTCAAAATTATATAATTTAAAAAAATAGGCCTTCAGAAGTATTTTAGTGGCTAATTGAAATGATTTTAATTGTATTAGGTTTATTGTGCTCATGACATTAATTGCTTAAGATGAGTTTCCTGACTATGTAAGATGGTTAGCACAGGAGGATGCATTATAGGACGGATATAATTTATAAACCTGTTTAGAATCTATACTCTCTGAGAGATAAAGCAGAACATTTGTAGCCCAAGTGGTTAGATGCAAAAACAAGTTTTTATAAATGACAGGTGGGAAGAAGGATCTTAAAGCAATTTTTCCTTTCTTATCTAAGCTACTTTACAGATCGTCTGGTAACTTGGGTCTTATCTTCTCTGGTCCTGAGGCAGTCCCTATATATAATTAGCTCTGGACACTGCCCTGACCACCAGGAACATTGTCCAGAATGCTCTACTAAAGACTTTTTCCTAGAATGCTTGCTATTTAAATTTTTTCTTTTAGTTCTTGACCTTGGTGACTCTGTAGAGTTGAGTTGGTAGTCAAGTCTGAGGCTGGAAACAATTTTGATGGTGATAATAACAGTAGTAGTAATAATAGCAGTAGTAATAATAACAGGCCTCATTTATAGGAAGCCTCCCGGGTGTTGCAGGACTCTGGTAAGCATTTTATATATGCTGTTTCTACATTGGTTCTAATATACTTTAGCTACTAAGCCCCTACTCTACTTCCTTTCATAGACAAGATTTACCAAAGAATAATTATCACTTGCTATTCTATATCCTGACCTCTAGCATGCTTTCAATTATTTTTCTTAAAAATAATCTCTCTCTCTCTCTCTCTCTCTCTCTCTCTCTCTCTCTCTCTCTCTCTCCTTTCTCCCTCTCTCTTTAGCAGGGGTGGGAACTTCTTTTCTGCCAAGGGCCATTTGGATATTTATAATATATGGGAGCCATACAAAACTATCAACCTAAAAATTAGCCTGCTATATTTGGTCAAATTTTTAATTAACTCACTCCTAATGCCTTGGCAGGGCCAGACCAAATGATCCCCACCCTTCTTCTAGAGAGTCATTCCATTCAGCTGGTTTATAACTTTTTTCTAATGAAAATCTGTTACTATCTTTCCATAATGTTAAATAGTTAACTACACAATTTTTCTTGGTTGCATGCTATCACAAGGCATGAATGCATAAGTTGTTTTAATCAATCTTACCACTGAATATTGATTATTTTTGTCTGTATTTCACAAATTCTCAATATAAATACTTTATAGCATTAGCTCACTTAATTCTTATAAAACATAATTAGGCTGTCATAACATTATTGATAATAGTAAATTGTTTTACTATTTTATAGCTAAAGAAACTGAGGCACAGAGAAGTTAAGTACCTTGCTTAAGGTCACAGAGCTAGTAAATGGCAGATTGCAACTCAGGTTGTCTGACTCTGGAGTGAGTGCTCTTAGCTACTGAGATATGGTTGCTATCATAAGCAATGCTGCCATGAATGCCTCCATTTCTCATTTTTCCTTAGAAAAATTCCTGGGATGAAAATGCTGGCTTCTCAAATGCCTTGCCAATTGACCATCAAAGCACTGATACTTTCCTTTCCCACAAGTTGTGTATTTCCAGGCCACAGAGCAGGGGTGGGAATGCCCAGCCTGGGGGCCATATCAGACCTGAGAACTCATTTGGGCTGGCCCTGCCAAGGCATTAAGGGTAAGTTAATTAAATGTTTGACCAAATATAGCAGGCTGATTTTTAAGTTGATAATTCTGTATGGCCTGCAAATGATGTTATAAATATCTAAATGTCCCTTGGCAGAAGAAAGGTTCCCCACCCCTGCCATAGGCAATACCGGTGTTAAAATTTAAAATTAAATTTCATGCTGTTTTAACTTGTATTTCTTTCTTTTTTTTTAAAATATATTTTATTGATATTTTACAGAGAGGAAGGGAGAGGGATAGAGAGTTAGAAACATCGATGAGAGAGAAACATCCATCAGCTGCCTCCTGCACATCTCCCACTGGGGATATGCCCGCAACCCAGGTACATGCCCTTGACCGGAATCGAACCTGGGACCTTTCAGTCCGCAGGCCGACGCTCTATCCACTGAGCCAAACCAGTTTCAGCATTAACTTGTATTTCTTATTCACAGTCCTCTTAACCTAGTGGACTTTTTCAGCCATCTTCCTTGCAACCATGGAAGCAGAGATGACTTGAGTACGCCAGAGCATTTGGTACTTTTGATCACTTCCTTCTCATACTTCCCAACTCTCTCCTGATTCAGTGGGATTCACTCTGACCTCTTGCCTTCTAACTTGTATTGCACTGATACCTCTCTGACCTCCTTTTTAATTTAGTGTTTCTTTGCTCTCCACTTGTTTCCCCTCTCATGTTACAGTTTCCTCTATTCCCATGACTTGAACTATTTAAATGCTAATGCCTCAAAAAACTATCCCCTCCCAGGCACCTCCCCTAAATTCTAGACTTATATATGTAACTATTAGACATCTTCACCACGGATATTCTCCAGGCTTTTAAAAACAGAAAACGTTTAAAATGGAACTCACTATTCCCCCCTAAATGTGCTCATTTTATATTTACCACCATAATTTTATTTTTACCATCATATACAACCTAACAACTAAGGTAAGATCCATTCTAGACTTGGCTGCAGTAAAGGGTGATGATGAATAGTAATGACTGTGAATCAGGTAACTCTGGGTTTGAACCTTACCAATGCACCTTAAAATGTGGGTGAGCTTGGGAAATGGCTTGAACACTCTAATCTCCAGTTTCATTGTTTACAAAATGGGGGTGAAAATACCTGCTTTGCCAGGTTGTTGAGAAGAGTAAAGGGGATGATGTAGTGTTCTCATTGGAGTTCCTGATATTCTCAAAGCATTTAATGCAGAGGATTGCTAGTTTGGGGGATCATGTCTCATCCCTCACCTCAATCAGTTTCTGAATCCTGTTGCTTCTAACTCTGCAAGGTTGCCCCAATGTCCTTGCTCTCTTTACCATCCCTACTGATCATGCCTAATTAGGGTCCAGTCATCTCTGCTTCCATGGTTGCAATTTTCTCCAACTTCATGATCCTCAGCTTTTCCCCCTGACATCATCAGGATGGAGGATGTTCACATGTGAGTCACTCCCTCAGGCATAGTCAATGTTAAGTAAAATTCCAGAGGTTTAATAACTCCGCCTCTTTCTTTCCCATGCCGCTAGAAAACACACTGGAATAAAAGAAAGAGTGACATTGAAGAGGTAAACTTGAATCTGCTCCAACTTATGTTTTTAAGTCTCATGTAAATTTGGTTCCTTATTTTTAGTAGCACACTGCTTGGAGTACATCTGTGTGCCACTGCATCCTGGTCGAAAGGTTTGTGTTAACCAGCATCCATTGCCAGTTGTCTCACTCCACGCTAATCCAATCTTCCTCACTATTGGCAAAGTGAGCTTGTTTCTATTATGGAGATTTTTACCACTTGCCCAGTATCTTTGATGGGACAAAGTTCAACCTCTTTTAGTATGGCATCCAAGGCCTTCTTCAGGCATTTTTCTTTCTATACTTCACCTTAAAACAGCATGATAATGTAATTTTCATTTCCCCTTTTCCATCTCCCTCTCCATCTTCATCCCACTATAGTCTGCCCTTTGGCTCCAGACGCACCCCTAAGTGTGCCCTTCATCCTGGGACCCATGACCTACATTCTGCTAAATCTACTGCACATTCTTCACTCAGCAGTAATGGATAATTTGAACACTCTCCTTCCTCCTAATTCTTTAGTTGCATCTTTTTAAAACACACTTTTGGCTTCTTGTTTCCTACCCATACTTCAATATCTTCCTCCAGCACTCTCTCCTATGCAGTTTCTTTTCTTCTCTTGTTCTTCTGTTCTTTCTTTATATTTTACTAGCTTGGGGAGATTATCTCTCTGCTTTATGGTTCCAATTACTATCTGTATGCAATGCCAACAAAGCCTCAATGTCTAAGCCTTGCCTCTTTCCTGAGCCCTATCTATCCAATTGCTCACAGAACTTTTCCCACCTGATGGTGTTGTGACATCTGCACAGTGTTTTCAGAAGGGACTTCATCCTCCCCCATCCTCCCCAACCAAGCTTTTTCTTATTAAAGTCGCACATTTCTACAAAGGGCACCACCCACCCAATATCTTAAACCAGAAATCTAGGAGAATCTATATTTGACCGCCTTTACTATTTTTGACCCCTAAATTTCAACCAGGTAGCCTATCTTGCTTATTATACCTCACAAACATCTCTAAAATCTGCCACATCTCCAGATCCATTACTACCACCTTAATCCAGGTTGCCATTATTTTACTTAAGAGTAATTTATCTCCTTCCTCTAACTTTGCTCCTCACCAATCCATTCTCCACCGGCAATGAGTTATTTTACCTTAATCCAAATCTGTTAAGATAGCCCCTAATTTAAAAAAGCCTTCAAGGTAAAGTTCTGACTTACCATGATTTATAAGGCTCTCCAATACATGGGTCTGGTCCCATCTACCAGTCCAGACTGCTTGCCATGTCCATTCTCACCACCCTATGATCCAGCTACATTGGACTTTATCCAGGACCTCAGGTCTCTCTTGTCCCTGTTTTGCCTGCATCGCATGTTCTTCTGTCCCTATTCCCTTTCTTTCCTAGGCTTACTCCCACTTTAGAGTTCCTATTCTCTAAGATTGATTAGTCTTCCTACTATAGATTTCTAAGATCCCAGTACTTTCCATATCATTACATCTAACTTCTTTATTAGAAACTCTTACTTATATGATCATAATAATTAGAGTACATTAAAATTGATATAAAAATGTTACCTACATTCCTTAAACATTAATTTTAATCCAATACATTTATTTATATTTTTAAATATTTATTGTTGAAAGTATTACATATGTCCCCTTTCCCCCCATTGACCTCTCCCAGCCTGCCCCTGCCCCAGGCCTTCACCGTCCTATTGTCTGGGTTATGTATATATGCATACAAGTTCATTGGTTGAATTCTTCCTACCCACTCACCCTCCTCTGCCTTTCCTCTGAGGTTTGACAGTCTGTTCAGTGCTTCTAAGTCTTTGGTTCAAATAACAAAACCCCAATATATTTAAATACACAATTGTTCGCTTTTTTTAAAAAATGTATGGCTATGGCCTTAAATTTGGAGATGGGTTCATTGAAGATCCATCAGTCTTTCTTTACCATAATGCACTGTGTGTAAATTCTAGTTTCACTTTATTTAAAGTAGAATGAAAACTAAAAATAAAAAATGCAAACCATCTGCATGTAGAATTTTCTGGATTATTAAGAATTTTTTTCTGGGACATTTCTGGTAGTAGCTCCTATATGTAATTTTGATAGAAACATTTTTAAAGACTCTCCTTACTAAGTCTTTCTAATATATTTAACTTAATTTTCAAAGAAACAACCCTTTCATTTTGTACTCTATTTTATTAAATTATATAAGCAATATTTAATTATTATATGGTTATAGTAATAACTTAACTGTCATAAGTTTGGGCATAAACACAACTAATTCTTGGCAAGCGTGCAACTCACCCAGTGAGAGGAGAAGTGTGTAGGCTTACTGAAGTGTAGCCTACTGGCTGTGAGGTTTCACTCAGCTCTGAATATTTCTTTCTTTCTTTCTTTCTTTCTTTCTTTCTTTCTTTCTTTCTTTCTTTCTTTCTTTCTCTCTCTCTCTCTCTCTCTCTCTCTCTCTCTCTCTCTCTCTCTCTTTCTTTCTTTCTTTCTTTCTTTCTTTCTTTCTTTCTTTCTTTTGGTTAATTTTCACCAGAAAATATTTTTTTTTTTTTTTTTTTTTTTTTTTTTTAAGACAGCGGGTACAAGAGAAGGAGGGAGAAGGGGGAGAGAGAAAAAAACATCATCAATGTGAGAGAGACGCGTTGATTGGTTGCCTCCTGTCTGGGGCTGGGGATGAAACTGTAACCCAGGTATGTGTCCCTGACTTGGAATCACCCATGAGACCTGTTGGTGCTTGGGGCCCGAGCTCTGACCGCTTACTACACTGGCCAGGGCTGAGCTCTGAATAGTAATCAGTTTGTTTTGCAGAGGAAATCGGTAGTATTGGTTAATTTGCCAAGTTAGTTAAGTGGAGAACTGTTAAGGGTATTCTGTTAACTTTGTTCTCTCTCTTTCACATTGATTCTCACCATTGAAGACAAAAGAAGCATGCATGTCTTAAAAAAGGACCATCTCTCTTTTTATTCACCACTGCATTCTCCACCATGTGTTAGGTACACAATAAATATTTGCTGAAGGACTGAACATATTCTTAAATATGTAGACAGTCTACCCCTCCTACTCTGTTCTTCCACCATGACAGCTTTAGTGTCAACTACTATAAACAGCCTGACTCTCCTGAGGGATCTCTCCATCCTCCAAAGGAAAATGCTTAACTTCCCTTTTTCTGCCGCACTGTACTCTACACCTGCTCCCAGTATACCACTTTAAAGTGCTCCTACTAACACTCCTTTCTGTTTCTCTTTAATCCATTGCATATGAATGAATGAAGGCAGGAAATCATTTTTATTTGTATAGTTTGTGTTTAACATATGAATGGCACATGCTATTTGTCCAAGGAAATGAATTAATAAATAATGAATAAATAAAATAGCTCTTCCATGTAGATATTCTTGTCACCATGTAGATGAGGAAACTGAGGCCAGCAAGTCTAAGTATCTTAAGTAATATTACATAGCAAATAAATCCTGGGGTCTCCGTGGTCTGTGGGCCCAACTACATTATGTCTCCTTCAATCATCTGGTAAGATAAAACCTCTTTGAGTAATGGAACTAAAGCATTTCCTGGCTCCAATCAATTCTTACTTGCCAGCCATTTGTGAATACTAATATTTTCTCTGCTTGATGTTTCATAGACTCAAGTAAACAGCAAGAAGGAAGGGCAGATGAAGAATGCTTAGGAAAAAGGATACAAACCTGAGTAATAAGGAAGAGTCTGTGGTTTGAATTAGAGGAATGAGGAGGCTGAGGTGGGACAGAGATTGTATAAAGCATACCAGACCCAAGTGTATAGATTTGCCCTATGGCAATACTTAACTCGTAGAATGAGAACATTTGTATAAATTGCCATGCCATGCTGTTCCTCTCAGCGGAGGATACAGTATTTCCCATATGTGGTTTGGGAAGGCTTCCTCAAGTGGATTGGTTCCAAGTGGCATCCCAAATGGTAGGGAAAAATTTAGCACAGTGTTTGCAAAAAGGAATTTAATCTGCAGGCTGAATGGCCAGTGATATTGAAGGACCTGACACAAATAAAAACTAGGTAAATTGTGAGGGTGGGCAGAGTGTAGAAAGAGCCATTGACATATTGTAGTGAGCAGTGGAGAACCTCCGTAGAGTCAAGAGAAGAACAGAACATCTTTTTATGAATGTTTTTCCTTGACATCCAACTCCATCCCACAGGCCCTTACAATCATCTTTGATTTTGTCCAAATAAGACTTATTTATTACACATATTAGTTCTACATAAACTGTATCTCATGCAAATGTGTTTGATCCCAAACTAATAACTTCATATTTTAGAAAATTCAGACTTAAAAATCAATTTCCCAATTTTTTTTTAACATTTCTATAACTGATTTTCTTTCTGCATGCTTAATAATGTAGAGGTTCAACTTTTTAGGTTTCACCACAAATTAATTCTGTTCCATCTGATGAACACACAACCAGGATATACTATTATCCTTCCTGCTTATACTTATCTTTAGTTTTGTCTGGCAAAGATATATGTCCCTGTGGTCACTGTATTTAATATCATCTCCATAGCATCATCTCTTTTATTGCTCTTGACTAGTCAAAATTCCCTTAACCTACAAGCAAGATAGGTGAGTGGTCTCTCACTTTACCAACTCCTGATTCACTTAAATCATTTTACCACAAATTTTCTCCTCCTAAAACAAAATTGGCTGTCTTCACTTACAAATAAAAATACAAAATCATCTGAAAACACTAAATATAACTATTATTTCAATATACTTTTAAAAATCTTCATGTTTGAATACTGGTCTGTCATTTGTTAACTTTGTAGATTTAAGCAAGCGACTATATCTTTTTAAGTCTCTTGTTACCCATTTTTAGTAAATGGGGTTGACAATGGCAACTATATCATGTGACTGTTTTGAAGATGACATAAGGAAAACATGGAAATCACCTCAGTGACTGTTATATGCTGTTTATGAATATAAAAGGGTAGCAGTGGTCATAATTATATAGTTGATGGATCATAAATCTGCTACTGAGCCCATAATGTACCTATAAAAACTGAGGTGCACTATAAATATAAAATACAAACTGGATTTCAAAGACTTTATGAAAAATGAAGGTGAAATGTATCATAAAATATTATATGCTTACATGTTGAAATGATAATAGTTTAGATATACTGGATTAAATAAAATACATTCAAATTAATTTCACTTTTTAAATGTGGCTATTAATTAATTACATTTGTAGCTTGAATTTGTGGCATATATGACATTTCTATTGCTATAATGATAATCGCAAACTCATAAATGGGTTTAATTTTACTTAAAAGTCCTGTCCTACCCTTTCTATCTCAGGTGAAATGTCACTCACAATGAACTTTTTTTTTTAAATAATTTTTATTTCTTAAAGTATTACAAAGAGTATTACATATGTCTCCTTTTATCCCCCCCTTAACATTCCCTCGGCCTCCCCTACCCCCCAGTGTCTTGTGTCCATTGGTTATTCTTATATGCATGCATATAAGTCCTTCAGTTGATCTCTTAACACCCCCCCTCCGAAAAAAAAACAAAACCCTCCCCAGGCTTCCCACTGTAGTTTGACAGTCTGTTCAATGCTGCTCTGCCTCTGCATCTATTTTTGTTCAGTATATATTGGTCTTCATTATCTGTTTCAACCTCACCGGGGCTGTTTCGACCTCACCGGGGCCGTTTTGTCCTGAACTTTTATTATTATTTACAATGTATATACCTTTAAAATGTTTTTGAAACCTTATAAGATATATAGAAGATTATATCTTAGGATTATAGATTTTAAATGACTGATCAATAAACTATAATTTGAAATTCTTCTGATATCATATTTATCAAATGCCCTCCTTATATAGCCTATGAAAATAACATTTAAGATTTACTTGGTCATCATATATATTTATATATCCAATAAATTGTGGCTAACTGAAATCTGCATAATAATAAATGGGAAAACTTAGTTTATTTTATGACAAGGCATGCAGGTTACCAGAAGACCAGTAATTAAACTTGTGGTTAAAATGTGGTCCCAGGGAAGCCTCTGTAAGTAAAAGAGATTGTCTAAAAGCCGTGTCGAGATATAGGGCTGTCCTATGACTGTACATCCTGCCTCTTTGTGTGACCTTGAGCTTCATCTGACTATGATGAGGCCCCAGTCCTGTCATGTGATTAACTAGTTGTGAAGAAAAAAGGCTCATATAAATAAATTCATAAGAAGATTGTAGTGCAGGCCTCAGTTTCTGTACATAGAGGTGCTCCCCAACATCCTCTAGCTCAAAATAAGATGATACTACATGGAATATTCAAATGAGTGTGAATAGACACCTACTTTCACATATGTATGCCACAAATTTTTAAAGAATAATTTTAAATATTACCCTGCCTTATAGATCACAAAGAGAATCAAGAAGCTCTTCAAATGCCCATGAGAGAAGAGACAGAAGACTAAACCACCATCCCCCAGCTCAGCGGCGGTACATGGGGCCTCACTCTCTGGCCAAGCAGTGCTCTCTGCTCTCTGTTTCTCTTTCTTAGACACATTCAAATTCAGAGGAACTGAAAATTGAAGTTCATTTCCCTTGAAATCCCTGTCACACAATTTCAACCTAACTTTATAGTTGCCTTTTAAAAACTTCCCAATAAAATTTCCAAAAACTCTTGCAAATACCACCTTTACTATGAGGTCATTCTTGGTCCCTAAACCATCTCCCACTGCGATCCCCCAGGTTATCTGTACCTTTGTTTTGACGCTTGGTGATGGCTTTTCTTTATAGGCACTTTTATACTTTTATACAGTTTTATTTCTTCTACTGTTTTGTGCTTTCCTTGATAGAGTTCTTTTTATACTTTACACTTTACCCACTGTATATGAGTGTGTGTATATATATTTTTAAAATGAAATGTAAGTTTATATCCCTCTCCTGATATTAACCCAGTGTCTCCAATTTCCTATCAGACATCTCCACTTGAATGCCATACTGGTATTTCACACTCAACATGTTCAATATATTCCTCATCTCTGTACCCCTCAAATCTATTTCACCCCCTGAGGTCAGTAAATGGCAGCATCATACATCTACTTTTCCAACTCAGAAACTAGGATATCACCCTTCTATATACCTCTCCCTTACTACCTATCTACAACCAATTGACAGTCCAGCATATTCTACCTTTTAAATACCTTTGGAATCTAAGCACTTCTCTCCATTTCCAGACCCACTACCATAGCACGATTCACCCTTATCTTTTTCCTGTATTTACTGAAGCAGCTTCTACCTCCAGTCTGCATCCCACCAAATCAATTCCATAGTACTTAGCAAAGTGGCTGCATGTACTCGGCATTGTTGTCCCTTAAACTATGGATTATTTTTCCAGTGAATACTGGCACAGGAACCAATCATGTAGAAAGAGATAGTATGGAAAGTGGACCAATTTTTAATTTTGGAAACTAAATAATCTGCACATTCTATCCTCTTAAAGTCTCATCCTATAGGCTAATTCTATAGACATTTGCTTAAACTTCTCCAAGGATACAAAGTGGCATTGCCAAGAATCCCAGAATAAATTAATGTTCACTGAGCCAGAATCCTAGAATGAAAATGTGGATATGTTGTTTCATACTTGTTTTTTTTTTATTCTTCTAGTATTATTTACCAAGTAATTTCTCCAGGGCCCTTAATAGAAAACACAAATATACATGTTCACCCTTCAAATGATAACAATTTACTCCACTTAGCTAGACAGAATCAGGCTTAAATTTAGGTTTTAAATTGTATATGTTCTTTCATAACTAAATCTTCTAAAACTCTCTTTAATATTATTCAATAAAATGATCAACGATATTTTTCAGGCTCAGACTCATATGTCGGCTTATTTTACTTGCTGTGTCATAAATTAGGTGTTCCTGCATATAAATCAGACCTGCTTTGTGCATTGTGATAAATGGGGTGGGATAAGTCATTCATTCATACTGTCATTCAGACAGCCAGTGATGTAGCTGTCCTTGTTCTCCAAATTAGTTGTATTATGGAGTTCTGCCAATAATAGCTGGACAAATGGGATGAATTCAGATCTCATAGAATAAAACAAATTCAGAAGCTAAAGCTCTCTTCTCTTCCCAGACTATTGCATTTATAATTTACATGGTCTCAACTAGTGAAAATAAGTCTAACTTAAAAATAAGAAAAGTTGCCGAAACCGGTTTGGCTCAGTGGATAGAGCGTCGGCCTGCGGACTGAAAGGTCCTAGGTTCAATTCCGGTCAAGGGCATGTACCTGGGTTGCGGGCACATCCCCAGTAGGAGATGTGCAGGAGGCAGCTGATCGATGTTTCTCTCTCATCAATGTTTCTAACTCTCTCTCTCCCTTCCTCTCTGTATAAAGTATATTAAAAAAAAAATAAGAAAAGTAGCCCTAACCGGTTTGGCTCAGTGGATAGCGTTGGCCTGCGGACTCAAGGGTCCCAGGTTTGATTATAGTCAAGGGCATGTACCTTGGTTGCAGGCACATCCCCAGTGTGGAGTGTGCAGGAGGCAGATCGACGTTTCTAATTCTCTATCCTTCTCCCTTCCTCTCTGTAAAAAATCAATAAAACATAGTTTTTAAAAAATAAGAAAAGTAGAAAAAGTTTTTGCTTCTGAAAAATACAAGGGATATTTATAACTCCACATTCAGGGAACTAAAGAATAAATAGCAGATAAACAGGAACAGAGACTACAGATTTAAAATGTAGTAAGTGATTACATTTTATTAGTTGCACTTTAACCCTGTGCTGGTGTAGGTCATACTCACTGTCCAATAGCAGGTTGACCGACCGCCATTGCTGACATGTGATGGCTTCAGTGCACTGAGTTTCCATGGGGCACTAAGATTGCCCAAAGCTACTTATATATAAACTTCTATGTGGTGACTCATAATTGTAGTTGGGTTATACACACATTGGAAACATGGCTGGCAAAGCCTACTGATATTAATGAGCCATATATCACAGAAAGGAAAACACATATCCCTCATTATGTTGGTCATTTTTGCTGCCTATATTTTTGAATTGGTCTGATTGTGCCATGTTTTCTGAGTCTGATACAAGAGAATAACATAACTAATCCCAAGCATATTGCAACCAAAGAACTTGTATGCATATATGCATAAGCCATGGACACAGACAATAGGGAGGTGAAGGCCTGGTGTGGGGGTAGGGGGCATGTTAGAAGGGGTCCATGGGAGAAAAAGGGGGACATCTGTAATACTTTTAACAATAAAGATTTTTTTAAAAAAACATACTTCATCTTAAAAAAAGAAACCACAGCATTAAGATATTTCACATTGATGGAATGATATGTTAGTAAATTTTCTCATAGCCCCAAAGCCACGACACCATATCAAGTTCTTCAATAGTAAATTTTCTGTAGGTTAGAAATTGTGAGCCACGATAAATTACTCTAAGACAGTGATTTTGAACCTTTTTCATCTCATGGCACACATAAACTAATTACAAAAATGCTGCTGCACACCAAAAATATATTTTTTGCCAATGTAATAAAAAAAAATGAGGTATAATTTTGATTCATTCACACCAGAGGACTATTGCTGTGCTGGTTGTTGGCACTTTTTACTTGACAATCTAAGAGAAAGAGGTCAGTACCCCTGACTAAATAGCCATGTATTGCATGTTTAAAAATTCTCACCAGTTGAAAATGCTCTAGGAAGAATTCAAAATACATTAGCATAAATGAGCATTTTATTAAAGCAAAGAGATACCATATTGAGTATGACAGCTAGTCTCTCATGATGATGATTAATATTTTTTTTAAAAAGCCAAACACATTTTTATAATTAAGGCAGAACATGTTTTAAGCATACTATTATTTAAATAGATAACATTGTGTCCATTTTAGAGTTTCTGTTAAGAGACATTATACCATACAGTTATCTTTGTTTCAAAAGAATTAGGCCATGACCCACTTCATATCTCAAAGACCCAGGAAAGCTACTAGAATTCTTCTTGGCGAATGAAGTGATGTTGTCCCTTCCCCCAGGCCTGAAGCAGAGCTGTTCCATGCTCATTATGTGATCAAGTGACCACGGTTCTTAGCTATAATCAGACTTGTCAAAACACTGAAGAAGAAAGCAGAAGACTCTGGTAGCCTGGAAAAGGCATCAGCAGTACAGTATAGCCAAACTACCTTTTGTTAGGATGACTACAAAGTGATTTGGCTAAGAGTTTGGAAAAACATGAGTCATTTGCTGTCCCAGTTTTTCTTTTTTCCCTTGAGTGTTATCAAATGATAGTAATATCTACGCATGTTACAATCTGATGTAAATAAATAAATAAATAAATAAATAAATAAATAAATAAACAAACAAACAGTGAAGGAAGGTGGGGCAGGGTTCCAAAGAATAGACTGTGTGAAGGCCAAAATACCAGGTTACTTACATTGTTGAAGTAAGGCAAGGAGAATATGATGGCCGGCGTAACTACAGCACCCATCACTGAAGACTGGGGGGACTCGTCAGGTCAAAGCCAAGAAATTCCAAATAGCTGTACATGTCTCAGTCCTAAGGGTAGACAACATGAGGTCAGAGTTCATTATAAACATATCACTTCACAATGGATAGAGTTGGGACTGTGGGTTAAACTTGAAAATGCCCTTATGATACAGAAATAACAGTAAAAAGGTAAGTTAGTCCTGGTTTAAGCACGTAAGAAGAATAAGCGTACTGTCCAGGCCGCTCACTGAATTTGGAAGATATAATAAAATGACAACTTATCATTGTGAACATTTGGGATATCATGTCCAGAGCTTCCAGTACTGATAACTTCATATTACTCATGATGAGTCAGTCAGCTCAAGGTTTTTCAATAGAAAGGAATCAGAAAAAAAAGTATAAATCCTGGAAATTACATTCTTCAGTAAGAAAAGAAATGGATATGGGAATACAGATAAAGTGTTTTAGAAACGAGTAAAGAATTCCATCAATTCTGAAGGAAGTATTTTGAATAATCTGAAGTCCACACTTAGTTAAATCAAGTATAAAAAAGGAGTCTTTAGAAGATCTAGCTAGAATAACTTATCTATTTCTTAAAATTTCTGTAGAAAAACTTACAGCGGGAAGGCTGAGGAGGTTTGGGGAGTAAGGGGGGGGGGGTAAGAGATCAACCGAAGGACTTGTATGCATGCACATAAGCATAACCAATGGACATAAGACACTGTGGGGTAGGGGAGGCTGGGGGAATGTCAAGGGGGAAAAAAAGGAGACATATGAAATACTCTTTGTAATACTTTAAGCAATAAAACAAAATTTAAAAAAAAGAAAAACTTTAATTCCAGGTGATTTTTGCCTTGCTACTTAATGTTATATTTCTCATCCTTCCTGATTATGTAAATTCGTTTGTTGATTTGGGATCACTCTGCTTAAAAATTAGAATAAGCAAAACATTACTTATAAGTTATGTCTCTGAAACATTATTTTTTGTTATCCACTGCTTTATAATGTTTGCTGTCTCAGTGTGTTCAGCTACTATAACAAAATACCACAGGCTAGGCAGCTTGTAAAGAACAGGAATTTATTTCTCACAGTTCTGGAGGCTGGAAGTCCAAGTTCAAGAGGCCATCAGGGTCATGTTCTGGTGAAGGTCCTCATGCTGGTTCATACTAGTAGCTGCTGTCTTCTCCCTGTCAAAGGTGGAGGGAACCAGGCGGCTCTGTGGGGTCTGTTTTATAAAGGCGTTAATCCCATTTATGAGGGCTCCATGCTCACAACCTACGCACCACCGAAGGCCCCGCCACCCAAGATCATCAAATTGGCATCCAGAATTTGGGTGTGGGGGATGCAAACATTCAGACAAGAGATTTGCTGTTCCCCTGTAATAATGTGGCGTGTCAATCAAATGCTGAATACACGCCTTTAGACAATAAAACACTGGGCTAAGCATATTTGGACTTAGATTCTAGTCCTAGCCTTTTCGCTTACTTGTGGTGTTCCTGAACAAAATCACAACCAGCCTGAACCTGTTTCCTTATCAATAAAATAAAGTATCAGATATGCTACACATCCCATGAGAATTTTGAGAGTGAATTAGATAAAGCCAGTAACAATTGTGCTGACTTGTACAGTACCCGTGAAAAAGGGCAGAGTTGAAACTCACATTTATGTTTTGGTTGCATTAAATTGCTTGTATTGAAAGAGACTGGATTTCAAATCAGTCCATCAGAATTGTGACAGGGTGAAGAAGAACAGATAGCGAGTGGTACAACAGGTATGTAGAAAAGGGGAGGGGGAGGAGTAAAAAAGGTTGATGTGGACACAGATGAGGAGGGGGTGAGAAGGGAGATGGAAAGAAATGTAGATGAGTTACATGATATGAGAAAAAAAAAGAGAAGGAAAAATAGGGAAGAAAAGAATGCCACTCATTCTGAGACTGGGATATTTCACTTCCAAGACATGGACCCACTTTTACTGCTTAAGTAGCCAACCACCCTAGGTCCTCTTCCCTATTTTTGAATGGGGGATGTTAGCGTTGGAAACTTCTCCACATTTACAAGAGCTATTTTGGCCATACATAGCCTTTTAAGTTTTTAAATCTACCAACCCAGGGCACTGACATACTATGAATTTTTAAACTCCTACTCCACCATCAAGGTATTCCATGAAGCACTCCCAGTGCACACAGCTGATTCTGTCCCAGTCTCCATGAGTTAAGGTAAAAAGATAACACTGAATGGCTCTTTAGTTATAAGCTCATCGAGGACCCAGGAGAGCCCAACACACACACCCTTACCTTACTTCCTTTTTAACCCTCCGTTCTTCCTGAAGCACTTAAAAATCTTGCTTCTTTGCATATGCTTCATTTGGTCAGATGATCAGAGTCCTACAGCTCTTTTAAGGGATTTTAGATTAGAACAAATGAACACCAATATGGGCAGAACCTATTTTTACTATTTGTTTTTAAAATATTTTTATTGATTTCAGAGAGGAAGGGAGAAGGAGCAAGAGATAGAAACATCACTACCGAGAGAATTAATCGGCTGCCTCCTGCATGCCCCCCACAATGGGGATGGAACCAGCAACCTTGGGCATGTGCTTTAACTGGGAATCTAACCATGACCTCCTGGTTCAGAGATCGATGTTCAACCACTGAGCCATGCCTGCAGGGCTGTTGTTTTTTGAGGGATCTGTCCTGTGCCTGACAAAATTTTAAGTTAGAGGCAGCGGGTCTGATCCAAGAATATTCTAGGACGACAGAGCAATAGTAAGGACAAAAAGAAAAAAGCTAATGTTTCCTTTTCTCAGACTGGGCTTATTTTTACTAAGATCTCCCCCTACTTTTGCCCGTTTTTTTTTTATGTGTGGATTATGGACACTCTATCTTCTTTGTTAATTCCTCCTATTTCCCTTAGGCTTGTTTATGGAAGAACTGTCCCTGCCCCCCTCAGTTTTTGTGTCCAATAGGAGAAAAGCAGCAACATTAAGTTTCATCAGTTGTATCCTAATTTGTACTTTAGTGAGAAGCTAAAAAATCATACTGGGAACTATTAGTAGGGATATTAACAAAACATGAGGTTTTGTTGGACGTTTAATAGGTCCGTCTTAGAAACCCCTATAGTAAGAGGTAGAGTTGCTAAAATATTAAATGAATGCCTTCACCAGGTGTCTCACATACCAAGGACAGCCCTGTGACTTGAGCACATTGATAAAAAGTCTAACAATCATATCAAGATTTCAATTATCCCATTTCTCTGACCCTACTACAATAGAAGAGTCAAGAACATATGGCATGTTTTTTTTTTAACAACTTTATTTTGCTCTTGTCAATATTATAAACCAAGAAAGTTTGATAAATATTTCTTGCTGATCTTGAAAAGATCCCTCATAAACTTAATACTAGAGAGTAATTTACTAAGCTCATCTCTTTTTTTTTGGTTTTGTTAGTTCCTTTGTTTGCAGTTTCCCCCCTCATGTTAATATTTTGAATTAAAGATGGTCAGTGAAGTAAAATTTCATTTGAATTTGTAGTATTTTTATTCTGTGTGGCTTGTAGAAGTGAAATTATTAGAAAATGTAATAAAGATCCAAGAAATTCTGTGAATACTTATTGATGAAGAAAAATTCTAACAGCTTTCTCAAATGTGATGGTAGACTTACGTAAAATTGGCATGGGATAAGCAAATAGCTAAAGCTAAAGGAAGTGAGTTTGCAAATCCTAAGTGCCCTTTCACAAACTTTTCATGTTAAAACAAATTTCCTTTGTAAAATCTGAAGTGAATATCATGACTCGCATAATTGTCCTATAACGAAGCAGAACAGACAACCACCTTTTTGCCAGTATGATTCAACAATCTCTGTGACTTACACTTTAATCTTGGTCTGAACCTAAGAAATGCTGGTTTCTAATATGGATAGTGAATGTTATGTGGACTGCTTGTGTAATTCACTGTGTACTTTGGAGCAAGTCACAACTATCTTCCCTCAGGTCTCACTTTTTTCTTCTATAAGTAAGGGATGGACCTGTTAGATTTGTTTAAGGGTAAAATAAGATACAAACTTTCTGAAGAGGTGAGAGATGTCATCCTTAACAAATCATGGAACCAACAACTGAACACCCATATGGGCAGAACCACTTGGTTCTCTGCTGTGGTGGGCTGCATAGTAATGATGGGGGCTGCTGAGATCACACGTATCCAAATCTCTGAGTCAGGCTATGTGACACACACACTCACAATGGCCATGATAACACCAACAAGCCAGATGCCAGTGAACATTTTAATCTTCTGCATATCAAGATGTTTGTGAATAGAATTTTCACCAGAAAGTTTTTATAGCAAACTTTTATGCCAGAAGTTTATTTTATTGGTAAAATATTAAATAATATACAGAATTAAAAACTGCACTTACACTTCTGAGAAGAAATAAATCTTGGACAAATTATATGCTTGTTCCTGAGATTCCCTAAATTTATTCCAGTAGCTGTGCACTCAGACAGTACAAACCTTTATAATATAATCCTTTTCACAAAGTATTACAAAGTTTCTGCAGCTTTTTAGTGGTACACACATACAGACACACACTCACACATGCATATACAACACTCATACACATATACACGGTACCCACATACATGTGCAGAACATGTATGTGTGTGCATTAAAAACAAAGAAAATACAAGTCCCATAATTTAATCTGCAGTGATGTTGGAGGTCTCCAAATTCGTGTGTAGCAGACTGCCTTGTCACACAGCTGCAAAGCCTGTCTCAGTATTTCCATAGTAAACCTCATTTTCTGAGGTATGGTAATTGAGCCTTAAAAAAACTACATTACACTGAGCAAACCTGACATACAAGGTCTGGAATTTCAATTTTACATATATATTTATATATATTTCTTTTTTAAACAATAGCTTTATTTTCCCAAATTATTAGTTTGAAAAAAAATGAGGTTTACTGGTTTGACCTATTTTTATTTGTATTTTTTTTTTTTTGCCTCTACAACTCAAAATATCCTAGAAACTGTCAAGCAATTAGTTTTTAAAGTAGTCTAATTAGCTTTGGTATTGTTAAAGAAAAAAAATCTAAAATGGCCAAGACATATACTGTACAAATGCAGTAACTGCCTTTAAGAGAAATGCCAAAGAAATGTCATCTTTTAACAAAATATGTATTTACATTACAGCAGTTTTACTACAGGGACACAGGTGTAAAAAAAGAAAACCAACAAATGGCATATAAATATGTATGATATGAAAAATACTTCTTACTTAAATTTGTATGAAAACAGGAGTGCTCCAAATATTTCTTAAAAATTTTCTCCAATAAGTGATAGGCAAGTGTTTAAAATGGAGCGAAGTGCTTTGCTTTTATTTTTAAGTTCATTTTCAAAAGGAGAAAATCGAAATAAAAAAATATTAGGTTTTTAATTTAAAACATCAAGCAAGGGCCTAAGAAGAAAGTTCAGTCAACTTGAGGACACACTTCTCAGGCAAAAGAGTTCTAATTTCAATGGGAATTTAGCCTAAATTACGTGCCATGAGATTAGATCAATGGTTTGTACATTCTCTGATTTTTTTTTTGACTGAGGAGTGTTTTTCTCTTTGCTTTTTGTGTCCTTTGACTAACATACCATGATTTTCAAGGGTTTCTTTTTTCATTAACTAAAGAAAGAATAGTTCAGAAAACAAACAAAAAAATAACCATAGTTTTTAAGACTTTAAGGAGAGTATTGCACTTGTACAGAAAGAAAAGAAAAATATCTTTTAAACTAAAAGCAGAAGCAATCATCCTAGAATTGCAAATAACACATGGTCTAAAAGGTCTGACTAGTAAGAGCAAATGTGGAGCCTGGAGTGTCCCCTCTAAACCTGGAATAACATTAGAGTACTGTTAAAGCATTTTCTCCCAACTGGGAAAGAGTTAAGACTTTTGCTTTAAATTTTTAACATCTTCCTAAATATTTGCAAAAATTGTTTCACCTCTCATAATACACACTTTCGAAGAAAAACCAAATTAGAACACAAAATTCAACAAAAAAAGGAAGGCAAACATACTATATGATGATTACATAATCTCTGAAGTCATATTTTAGGTATCCAATATTTGAAAGGGAAAGTAACACAAAGATTATATATCTTACCATTTTTATCTCAACTACTTTTTTAAAATATAAAACTACACTTGAGTATAAAAATATGTCAGCAGATTATACAGCCAACAGAAATCACGCACAAAAGAATTAAGACTTAAGAGACCCATGAATTAGAAATAGGATTTGAGCTAATCTTCAAACTAGTAGGGGGAAAAGAAAAGAGAGGCAGAGACATCCAAAGACAATGATGGAAGCGATATGGACAGAGAAGAAAAAGGGTGGAGGACAGCAGACGAAATTTAAGAAGAGACAACGAAGAGAATTTGTTACACAGGAAGGGGACATGATTTATGTTCAAAATCTGAGGGTGCTTGGCAGTCATTTTTTTTTTAAATCACAGTTTCAGAAATGGAACTACTTAAAAAAATAAACACAAAAGAATAAAACAACAAAAACAAAACCCAGAATCCTTCCCTTATTACAGTGTATTCAACGTTTTAAATTCATTTCCAGTAAATTAAATTAAGTAGAATCCTGATAAGTGCATAGAAGGGGATTCAGTGACCGCCACCCATCAGAGAAGCTTTTCTTACTAGGTGTCACTTGAGGTAATTTGAAGGCCCAATTGACTGCAAACTGGCTTGTCTGTACCTATATGAAATTATATGCCATACTTTCCATGGTTTAGCAGAGGGCCCCTACATTTTATATGTTATTCACAATAAAAAGGACATCATAGAAAACTAGTCATTCACATACTATTCTCTGTATGGGATAAAGGTTATTTCACAACACATTTATACAGAAAATATACAAATGCAATGTTACGGAAGAAAAACCCCATAAACAGAATTAAGAACTTATTTCTAAGAGGGCATGTGAAAAATATCCACAAACTTACAGTACAGCAAGAAAAAACTAAAAAGCCAGAAATAGAATGTTACATGAAAACCTTGTGGAAATTTCAAAATTTTAGGTTTCTGCAAAAAATGTAAAAATAATTAAGGTGTCATTATTTGGCCTAGCAATACACCATGAGAAAAGAAACACTAGCATATCACAGCTTCTTGGTCATATGACATTTGCTTTGTATAACAAGCAGTTTATTATTACTATTTTTATTATTTTTTAAAAGCTGTCATATCCTTGCATTCCTTGCAAGTAATACACAACCATGGTAGGAAACCATTTGAGATTATGCTTTGGAGAATAGCAAGCAGTGTGATCTGACTGTTCAGTTTTGTTTTGTTCAAGGAGAATTAATTACCTGCGTCTTTACATTATTTCATTAAACATTAACAGATTAGAAGACTGAGGTTCTAAGACTACCACAATGCTAGTCCTTAGATGAAATTCCAAACAATACTCTGTTTTATTGAGCAAAAATCCCACTAATAATGCCTTGCATAATATCAGAACTTATTTTTTTTCCTTAAACAAAACAAAACACATACCATAATGCAATTCACAGCTAAAACTTCCATCTACCTTATATTTTACCAGCATAGCCTTGTAATGGCATTCAGAAATACTATTTAACTAAAAAGACAAAATCTGGTTTCAAAATTTTCTTTGACTTTGCACAGATGAGCTGAAAGTCTCTGTATTGAAAATTCTTCTAACAGTGTTGGCCTAAAAACGTGAAGATAAATTATATAGTGCTCAATTTTAAGTGATTTTTAAAAATACATAGTAAAAGTGTTGTAGAGGTACAACAGCTAATCAACACTCTCTCAATGCATTTTAAAAAGGCACCAATATAAAAAATTTTGTAAGTATTTAATACATTAAATTAAGGATGTTAAGAGACCAGTTACTGTATATTTTAATTATTTTGCAGAAACTGGAGGTTTAAAAACATTTCTAAGATAACTTTCCTATATACAAACTATAATTTCTCCGCCACTCTTTTTTTTCCTGTGCATTTGGGGAATTCCTGTTTTAGAATAGTCTTAATAAAATAGTATTTGCTACAATAATATATCGAATGTAAGTAAAGATGATCACAAACGTAACATCCCTTTTTGTAAAAATGAACAATTTAAAGTTGAAAAATAACACAGCCAGTACCTTATAATCTGAGTTCTGTCTTGAAACTAAGGCCATACAGATTTTTGTTTGTATTTTTGCAGCCTTTTCTTTTTCTACTTTAATGAATGATTTTGGAGATAAAATGAGTTAACAGTGGAAAATAAATAAACCAATTTTCACTGAAATGCCTTCACTGGTATAAAACTTGTGACATATTAAAATATCATAAAGACTTCAGGGTGGTTGTGTGAGGTGTACAACACACACAAAACAATACCAAAATCACTAAAATTCTCTTGTTTTTGTCCATCTGTCATTTACATAGCAGTTGGGGTGGTTTTTTTTTTTTTTTTTTTTGTATCTTCCTATCCAAAAGTAATCTGTTTCCTTCTCTTTGGAGATTATATAAAATCAGCTTAAATTCTCTACTTTTTTTTGACTGTTTTGATTTCTTCTGAAGTAGATAGTTGCAACTTTCAATAGTTGCCAAATAGTCCTAGCGACACACTAGTTACTTCTTTAATATTTCTTAATACAATCTGGTAAGAAGAAAGCTCAGGCATTAACAGTAGTTAGCTCTCTATATGCTTTTGCAACACAGCTGACCACTCTAATTGCTTCTTTTTATGCATTTTCTTTGAAAGACTGTATGTGTGTACACATAATTGTTTGTATGTATGTAGGAGATAACCTCCACTTTGTAGCCAAATCTAAATCCTGCTCTCTTATTCTCCCATTTTGTCCCTCTAGAATATCCTCAACGGAATGTTTCAGCAACTCGAAATCGCTTCCGATCTGCTGATTGGTCACTTCCACTGTTGTAAAAAGCCAGGGTAGAATAGCTTTTTAAGTGATTGACCACCAATAGAGAGAGGCTGCAGATTTCTCCAGCAAGAGTTGGAGAGAAAATTCTGGGCAAAATTAGGGCAATGCAGTATGATGAATTTCTGATTTTTTTTGCCAACATGGGAAACACAGAAACTAACCCATTTTTATGCCCCTTAAATACTCTGTATTGTAAAATCTCAGCTGAATAAACTGGGCATAAAACTGTTCTATAAAACTTGACTTATTTGGTGTCTGACCCCCATACTTATTTTTAGGTGCTACCACCTTGCTTATTTCCTTTAGTGAAGAAGAGGCATGCAAATATAGCCATCCAGATTTCCCAGAAAGTACCGTGTCCACAGAAATTCCTTCTAAACCTACACACTGGAATCGACCTTGTCCTCATTTGTCCCGGCCACACCCTGAGCCATCTTTACCTCTTTCTGTTCCTCAGATCATGAGGCTAAGAAAGTACAAGCACACACTTGTAGCAAATGCACTTGCATAAGTACCAAGTCCCTTCGATAAAATAGATCCCTAAAAAGATAAAATCAGAAAAGGAGAGTGCATGAGTCCTGTCTTCATGGGGCACTACACAACTCTTTAGATCCTCCTAAATTCAGTTTCAGCCCAGGGCAGGTACATCATTGTTCACACTTTTTTTTTTTTTTTTAAATCGGAAGCAGGAAGAAAATTGAGCCAATGCCAGCAGAAATTCACACACAGCCAAAGTTATGAACATACTGACTGCCGTCCAAATGTTTCTTTAAATTGCGGTGAAACACAAAATCACTAATTTAAATGATTTACCTACCACCGAAAGGCAAAAACAAAATCTCAATTACTTATGATTAGTTAGGGTGGAGGGGGGAGGGTCTCAAAGACATGCGTTCGCTTTGAATGAGCTGTATATCAATGCACCAATGTACCAAAGCATGCAAGAGAAAATAAAATGACAGTTGACATCCTATTTAAAACATTTCACATCTCTGTTTTGGTGCCTTTCTTAGATTTAAGGAAACAGTTTGGACATTTCTCCAAGAATAATTACAGCAGGGGCTAGTAAAAGAGAGCCGAGTGGGGACCATTTTGCTTGGCTCTGGCTGTCGGTGCTCAGAAGTTGCTTAAATAAGCAGATGGTAAACCAGCAAATGAGCAAAGAGCTGCATCGAGACCAGAGGTGCTTATCTGTCCATCGCTCTCTAGTCTTGCTAATTCTCACATCATTCTGTATTAAGAAACATCGTTTCTGCATCCTATTTAATGGTGTTTTTTTAAAGCAGCTATCAGGGACTGCTAACTGAATGCCAGTCTTCATAAATGGTTCTCAGAGGATGCAGTCACCTGCAGGCTTGCCCTCTCTGAACACAAGCAGCGAGTTCTGCCTCAAGTGTGCCCCCCAGATGACCTGAAGCAACCTCACCAGGCTGCTTCCCTCGAATGCTGTAGGACTGCAAAGAACAGACAGAGCACCCACACACGTGACATTAAAGTCTGCGCGTGGACTATGGTGACCTGTATTGATTAAAGGAAGAGAAATTCTGTACTAAGGAGCTGAGATGCATTTCTGACAAGGACTTAGACAGAGTTGAAAATTTTTGAGACCGAAAAAGTGCTGGACACAGTCACTTTCATTTGGAGGTGCTGTCACAACCTATGCTCTAAGAATAAAGCTTTTAGTTTGTAAAAATAAGCTTTTTGTTTGTTTGTTTGATCTATAGTTCAATGTATAAGAGACACAGAAGTTCCCTTTCCCTGCATCAAAAGTGGTAGATGTTATTATTGAAGAAATACTAGAATAAATAGCCCTAGTTCCATAACCTTTGGGGTTTCAAGTTACACATTCAGATCAAATCGGGCATTGCTCCAAGGAGAGTTTGAAAGACACAGCCTATAGTAAGGTATATAAGGTTTGCTGCTGGAGGAGTAAAAGATGAATGGACTATGGACAGAACACTGGGTGGTCACAGCTTGAAAAACACAAGTGAAAAGAGAAATATACCAGAAAAGGGATTTCTGAGTGGGTTTTTTCCCCCTACTGTTAGCCTAATTATATTTTTTTCTGCTGGCTGGTTAACACTGATTAAATGCTGATAAAGTGACAATCGTAAGCACACTTTTAGCAACAAATATGTATACTATGTGGCCATCACATTACAACGTTAAAAGAAAACTCCCCAAACAAATTTATGAAAGTAGAGGTCCCTTCTGGAAACTACAGACTGCCTCTTAGCCACTCTTAGACCATATGTTATTCTGAAAACTAGATAAAAATACTATTCATTAAAGGTGTTAAAAGTAAGGCTGCCAGGGTGTCTATAAAATGCCAGTCATCAAAACTATGGAAAAACAGTGCTTAAGTTTAGAAAAATAAGATCCTAGGACCTCGGATGTATTGGAGGTGTCCTTAACTAGCTGTAGTTTAAAAGTTTTGCTATGTGGTACAGTGTAACATACTGTGTTATAAATTCCATAGGGGAAGTAAACATAGAACCCACCACAACAACCCACCCAAGGAGTTATCACTGAAAGTAACAATGTGTTTCTGTTCCATGATCTCTAAAGGAAAAACAAAACAGTTTACAATTTAAAACAATTTTTTCTTTGAAGCATTAAATTACTCATACCATTTTAAACTGTGAAAGTCCCACCCAGAAAACTAAACTTTCCTGCCTTCAATCACAATCCTGAACATCAGTGGCAAATCAGAATCTCTTAGGTGAATCTATAGGAATCAATCGATTTTTTTTTCAAAGCACGATATGCCTTATATCTATGCATGGCAGAAAAGAACTGCTCTTAAAATCCCACAAAACAAGCCAAGTAATCAAGATCCCCTGTCCCTGTCCCTTCTGTTTCTTCCTAATTGTAATTAGGCAGAGCAAAGACACTGCGTCCACAAAATAAGAATTAATGACAGCAATAATATTAAAAAAAAAAAAGGTATGTCAACATCTTAGGGAAGGTGGGACTGTAAGTGCAGTATTTCTTCATGTGCAGTTTGTTACTTCATAGGGGTCCCCTCTGGAATGAAAAGGCCTAGTGGAATGTGTGCTCCCCTCGAACAATGTGTGATGAAAACTCGTAACGGTCCTGGCTCCTGTAGCCACAGATGTTGCATTCCAGTGGGTCCCGGTAGCCATGGCAACCCATGTGAATGGTGTACATGACATGGTCTAGGAAAAGGACGCGGCAGTGCTCACACTTGAAGGCCCTAATCTGTTCTCCTTCTCCATTGAAGACTTTGTAGATGTCCTTCAGAGAGCCCTTGGGGGCCTTGGTGGTATCCAAAGCCTTGACATCCTCCTTCATGTAGGCTGGGCTTTGTTTCCTCTTGGGATTTAAGGCAGGGTTTCCTTGGTAGGACTGGTGGTCATCGTGGCTGCTTTCTGAGTCAGTAGAATCCAGGCAGCTATTGCTGGGGGAGGCCTCTCTTTCCTGGGGTCGACTCTTTGGTCTGATGAGAGAGATGGGGCCATCCATGTTGTTCTCGTGACTGTCGGAGGTTTCCCTGCTAATGGGTCTTTCTATCCTGTTTGGATGATAGACCTGAGAATAAGCTGAGCTCATCACTGGGGCCACCTCAGCGATTGTGCTTGGCGGGTGCTGCATCAGCGGGTGAAGGGCCTCGGCTCCAAGGTAGGTGATTGCATTGTTGATGGCTTGGTCCATCATATGAGACTGCATCAGCTCAGCCTCCTTCTCATACGTTAAGTTCATATCAAAGTGAATGTCTGGGTAGCTGAATCGCATGAGCTTTTCCCCTGAAAGAGGGAGGGGAAGAAAAGCAACAAGGAAAAAAAAGGGGACACAATAAAATTAGTGGTTGGGTTAAAAATATAAAAGTACAAAACTAATTAATCAAATCCGTGTTCCACAATATGGTATATCTTATTCTTTAGACCAAGTGTGTAGGCTCTTTAATTCTGCTGAGATTCAAAGACATTCTAAACCTGCAAAGGGGAGTAGTAATAAAAATCTCACAAGCCATTTGTATTTGTTCTAATGCCATCATGAAAATGTGTCCAGCCTGAGAAGTATAATTGAGTGTTTAATCTTATTTTAATCCAGTATTAAAATTTCCACTTGTCAAGAGCTCAGCAAATATAGGAGAAAGAAAAAATACCAGGTGAAAATAAGTTGGAGACTATGCTTGTTTTTGCATATTTTAAACATCAGTGACCAAATCACAAAGATAAAAAAAACCTAGACTGAACTGGTTATAAAATCTGTCACCTCACTACTGTATAGGGTTAATTTGGTTGATTTAGCTATATGTTAAAAAAACAATTTTTTTTTTTTGTTAATCCTCACTTGAGAATATTTTTTTCAATGATTTTTAGGGAAAGTGGAAGAGAAAGGGAAAGACAGAGAGAAACACTGATGTGAGGGAAACACATCAATTGGTTGCCTCCTTCATGAGCCCTGACCAGGGCCCAGGCCAGGTAAAGGCCTGCAACCAAGGTACATGCCCTTGACCAGAATTGAACTCGGGACCCTTTCGTCTGCAGGCCAATGCTCTATCCACTGAGCCAAACTGGCTAGGGCATGAGATCAGTTATTCATATATTTATTGTGACACCAATTTGTAAAGCTGTGAGATTTTCCCCAAAAGTACTAGCAGTTATGTAGATATGGCTTCACTAGACAGTGTGATTTTACCAGGAGGAGGAGATAGAAGAACAACACATCAGGAGAGTCAAGAATATTGGCAAAAGAGGAGAAAAAGCGATGAGCCATGGAATTGAATTTGGATAAGAGAGGAGACTAACATATATGCAGAAAGCTCAGGGGTCTCTGGCTGAGAGGGCTTGGCAAGGTCAAAGAACAGTATTGAACTGAGGGACATAGTAGAAAGGAATCTACATTAAGTGTGGAATGATGAAAGCTTCATTTCAGATATGGAAACAGTTAGTAGGCAATTGCTATCTATTGCTACTAAGGCAGACTCTAAATAAAGAAAAAAAGCCCATCAAATTCCTAATAAAAATCTGAAGTCATTACTTTAGAATCAAAATGTAAATTAAAAAACCTGTCCCTCTTTTCTAAGGAATGTAATAAAATCAAATTGAGACTAGCATTTCTAAGTCATAAAAAAAGAAAATGTTTTAAAAAGCAGAGCTAAATAAATTCAGAAGACAGAAAAAGTAGTAACGTATTTCATATTTTACCAACTACACTAGTGTCTAGTTGAGATACAGGCTTTTAATGGACATCCATCAAATCAGTCAATTTTAAAAATAGATGAACTTCCATTTAAATAAAGAGAAAGAGACAGAAAGGAAAGTCCCTGAGAGCCCATGGCAGGCCTCTGAATATACTCTCAAGGGCTTCACATCGACCTACTATGAACCATGGTACTTAGGGCTACCCTCAGCCTTCTCTCAATAAGCTTTATCATTAATCTCTCCAGCTTCCTTAAGGCGATATTTTGGTGATTTGTTAGTTCTTCAGTTTTGGAGTGAAAGGAAACCTTCACTGTTCTTATTGGAGTCACAGAATTTTATTACCCTTTCCTCCCTGAAATAACCAAGATTTTCTGCCAATCGCCATTCAACTCACATAAGATATTCCACAATGATTTTTACAATACAATGTGAGAATCCATTAGAGTATTTTTTATTTCTTCTAATTTCTACCCCAAATAAGGTTTATAAAAATAGATATTACATATACAATCAATGACAATTCTTCACTTTGAATCTCTATTATTTACACGGTCTTTAAAAATTAGATGCTTTTTGTATCCTCAGAGATACTTTATGACTTACAATATGCGGAATGATGCCAACTCTGAGTACATCGAAGAATATTTATGGGCATGGAAATGTAAAGGGAAGCCTAATACATCATTTAATCTTTTCAGTTCAAAATCATAGGCTGGGTGAAAAGAAAGATCCAAATATGAAACATCTTGAACGTAGGTTGCTGCATTATTTTTCTAGTGCAAAATTAAAATAACAAGAGAGGTTTCTTTTTATCCTAGATCAAATACTAAACACATGTACAGAAAACAGTTTAAAGACCTGGTGCTAAAGAAAATTTTAAAATGCAATGCAAAACTGGCTAACAGCCTACATCATTTCCCTGAAACATTATTTTTAATTTAAATGAACATTTTATTTTTACATGCTGTGTCAATTTATATATCATTTCATTTTGAGACAGCAATTTACTACTATCAGTCTTTCCTTTGTTTCTCTTTCTTCAGCTCATACACTTAAGTTTAAGTGTGAGTGTGTATGTGTGTGTTTGTGTGTGTGTGTGTGTGTGTGCACACACAAGTATGATACACATGGAGTGGCATAAAGTAGAAAAGAATAATGGAGAAAAGAGACTAATGTTTATTTCATGAACGGAAATACAGCATATATACTTCCAATACATGGGAACGTGTCTTTGCCCATTAAAAATCACCTTTGTAAAGAAAGAAAAGCATTTGTAATGCTTACCCACAAACTTTTGTGGAGTGGAGCTTTTACGTTTTCCCATATTCCCCGTGAGCTTCTCTATGACAGCAGGTCTCTCAAAAGGCACCAGAGAAATATTGTTGTCCATAATAGGCTCTTGTTCCTTACAATCTTCTATAGGAGGTACTATATAAAACCATACAAAAATGCAATCTCATAATTTCTTCAACACTTTAAAGGTACAAAGCTGAATTTGCCATCTCACCATGTGTTATACAAACATAAGCTGGTAGGCTTGAGCAGAAGCAAGTAGAAAGGTAACCTCCAGTGTTCAAGTCCCCGGCAGTTTTACTCTCACACACAGAGGATTTCTTTTTATCTGAGTCTCTCTCAGATCAATAGCATAAACTGTTGCCACTTTTATGGGTGGCAAACATGTTCATCTTGCTTCTCATCTTATGCCCCTGAAAGTGTTTTTAACAGTGATTAAAATCAATACTACTTTAAGACTGCACTAGTCTCAAGGCTTTTGGAGTTTATTTTTGTAAAACAATTTAAGTCCACTCGTTTGCAGAAAGACTTCAACAGACACACAGAATAACAGCACAATATTTGACCAGGTGTTTTGTTTTTCATCCATGTATTTTCTTGTAACAATTTTTCTATTTGATGAGCCGAGTGAGCTGGTGGCCCCATTGAGCCTCCTGAAGGAGATTCCATTCTGAACATGCCGACTAAGCTGGCTGCTTCATGATTGTAATTTATTTTATCAAGAGCTCTTCAGCAGGATAAAAGAATCTATTTCCAAACTGGCATATCTGCTCACTGAACTGCTCTAATGTATTTGGCATAAACTTTCCAATGCTGCTCCCTCTTCATCCCATTTCGTTAGTTGCTATGGGCTAATATACTAGCTCCGTGGTCGGCAAACTGCGGCTCGCGAGCCACATGCGGCTCTTTGGCCCCTTGAGTGTGGCTCTTCCAAAGCCTTAGGAGGACCCTAATTAAGTGAATAACAATGTACCTACCTATGTAGTTTAAGTTTAAAAAATTTGGCTCTCAAAAGAAATTTCAATCGTTGTACTGTTGATATTTGGCTCTGTTGACTAACGAGTTTGCCGACCACTGTCCAGCCCAGCCGTGGGCAAACTCCGGCCCGTTTGAAATGAATAAAACTATTGAAAAAAAAGACCGTACCCTTTTATGTAATGATGTTTACTTTGAATTTATATTAGTTCACACAAACACTCCATCCATGCTTTTGTTCCGGCCCTCCGGTCCAGTTTAAGAACCCATGTGGCCCTCGAGTCAAAAAGTTTGCCCACCCCTGGTCTAGCTCATAGGTTATACATTGACATGCATAGTGTAGACCAGTGGTTCTCAACCTTCTGGCCCTTTAAATACAGTTCCTCATGTTGTGACCCAACCATAAAATTATTTTCGTTGCTACTTCATAACTGTAATGTTGCTACTGTTATGAATTGTAATGTAAATATCTGATATGCAGGATGGTCTTAGGCAACCCCTGTGAAAGGGACGTTCGACCACCAAAGGGGCCGCGACCCAAGGATTGAGAACCACTGGTGTAGACAAAGAACTTGTAAAAGTTGTTTTTGAATAAAAATATTGTCAAAAAACATTTAACCAAGGACAGATATAACTAGGTAACATCTGAGGACAGACTGAGATCAGCTGATTAAAATGATGTTCATAGGAAAGACCATAACTTATTGCTTCTTGATTATTGTTGATTTCTCCAATTGTATCTGTGCCAATACTGTTTGGAAACCACAGGGTTTCATATATTAGGATATCATTACTTGTTCAGCATGCTCTGTATAGTGATTTATTCTGCTCCTTGCATTTGTCAAGGATAGTTCACTGTGCGAAACACAATGCATTCTCATTTATAAGGGCGGAAGCTAAAATAAAGTGAGAAAGCAAGAGATGAAAGTTAAGAAAAATCCAGTGCACAATTCAGGTGACCTAGTTAATAAGCAATATAGGTTGCATATTTTGAAAAAAAATGAAAAACAGCATCATAAAATTGTTTTCCTAAATTGGATATGTTTAAAGAGATCGACATTCAATCTAAAGTTTGGGATTAACCTAATGTAGTCTGGTAGATGGGCCAGAAAATTTTAATCTTAATTCTCTGTTTCATAACAGATCCTCCATTACTGATGACAAGGGATTCTAGAATTATTGGATGTTAATTTGGAAAAAAATATTCCAAGAACAGATTCAGAAACAAGGAAATGCTTTGATCATTTGTTATACTGGTATAATTAATAATATTACCAGGTGGAAAAAGTATGTCCTACATTATGTATGTCCTATCTTAGAAAAAACTAAAATTAAAAAAGAAAAAAAGAACTTAAAAAGTAAAGCAAAGAGAGGATTCAAATAAGGGGGTACAGGAGGATGGAATGGCAGTGGTGATGTAGTGGGGAACCATGCAATTAGATGCAGATTATTGTCAAAATCTTAACTTGTTTTGGGTGGATTCTCAGGCACTTACTATATTATTTAAAAAGTACCTATAGACCAAATAACTATAAATCAAAGATTAAAATATGTCACAGTCCAAGATCCCAAATTAAATAAGAAAAGGAAAAAAAAAAGTTTGTTGTAAATTTTGCTAAAAAACGGCAAAACTGGTTAACAGGGATTGTCCCAAAATTGAATATACTAATTAGTTTTGAAATGAGTAGTCTAAAACTTAGCAGTTTTGCTCTAAGTCTCACCTTGAATTTTCATATTTGCACACATTTAACATTCAAAACGAAACCTGGGTGTGGGAACTGTCCCCCACCACATCCACCTCAATTCAGATGATTTGTCCCAAGTTCAATGAAGCTCATGTGAACTGAAAACAATGACTTTGGCAGAGCTCTGGTCTAAATTGTGCGTTGCAAAAGTCCTGTACAGATCAGATGTTGATCCTGATTCTACCATATTAACAACAACAATAACAACAAGAGCTGACGTGTCAAGGATTTGCATTTAATAATTCATTTAGTGCTTTCAATAACCCCCTGAGATACAACTGCCTTCTCCATTTCACAGGTGGGAAAACAAAGACCCAGATATGATGTTATTCCCTCAGGGTCTACATCTAGTTAGTAAGGAATACAGTATATGAGTTGAACCTAAATGGTCTAGTTCCAGGGATTGGGCTCTTAGCCACTATGCTGTAGTATTCTTTTTAGGCATAATTTGAACTTTGACTTTATATAAACAAGATTGACATATTTTTATGGTCTGCCATTGGGGAAATATCTGATACATTTTCTCAATTATGTAACTAACCTGAACTTTTTGCTTTCACGAATCTGTGCAACTCATCAAAATGTTTCTGGGTACACAGGGTGGTGGGCAAAAGTAGGTTTACACTTGTGAGTATGTTTAGTTAACTCAATGATGTGTTACTCCCATAATGAGACATTCATCTAGGCTATGAAAATACTAATATGCTAACTTCACTTGTTGGAGCAAACTTCATAACCAAATATCTTCTTTAGAGTTATTTTTAAAGATATAACCAGGAAAAAAGTAGATTTATACTTGCATTATTTTATTATCTCATCTCATTGATGAATCATAAAGATAGAACCATGGTATTCCCAACATAGACCTACTGTATTGAACCATCCACTTAAATTTCAAACTCCAAGAATACACAATCTGAGAGACCTAGATTAGGTCATGTGTCCATCCCGTGACCAGAAGCAGGCCCGGCCCCCAGACCGACAGTCCTGCCATGGCTTCTTAAAATGAGAGACAGTTCTCTAAAGGGAAATGAAAGTCTTGTTATCAAAAGAAGAAGGAAGGTATGTAGGGCAGGCAAAAACAACAGATGTCTTCTATATTCTCACATATTTTCTCCATGTTGTTGAAGCTAACACAAACTTTTCAGTCATCTGAGTTATTTTCTTGAGAACACTGGACAGTGCTAATACTTGCTTTGGCTTCTGTCAAATCACTCTTTCCGTTTTCAAGCCTTCTGCTCTTACTCATCTTCATGCCTTTTATTTTTTTTAATTTTTTTATTCCTGATGTGTTCTTGGCCTTCTAGATGTCTCACTATATTCTTAGCTATATAATTTATAAAACTTGTTACTTTAGGCTACTGTCTATATAATGATGGCTCCCACAACTTTATTTCCTACCCACCCACATCAACGATGAGAGAAAATCACTGAATGACTGCCTCCTGCACATCCCCTACTGGGGATCGAGCCCGCAACCCAAGCACGTGCCCTTGACTGGAATTGAACCTGGGACCCTTCGGTCCACAGGCCAAGGCTCTATCCACTGAGCCAAACCAGCTAGGGCTTTCTCCAGATCTTGATATACATGCATATATCAAGAATATATATACATATACATATACCTATATCTAATATATATATATATCTATACATACAATATTTGACTTCTTCTTAGATTCACTTGGCTATCTCTAATAGGTACTTAAAGGATAATGTGTTGAAAAACTGAAATCTCCATTTCCATCCCCAAACTTTCTCTTATTTCTCTAATTTTCAACTCTGTGAATCGCACTGCTACCTACCTGATCATCCATGCTAGATAATTGTGGCAGATTCTAGATTTCTTCCTTTCACCCAGTCTCCTCTTCCCTACCAGCTCTCCATAAATATGGAGAAAGAGGAGAGGGAGAGAGAGAGGGGGGAAGGGGAGGGAGAGGGAGAGGGAGAGGGAGAGGGAGAGGGAGAGGGAGAGGGGGGAGAGAGAGAGAGAGAGAGAGAGAGAGAGAGAGAGAGAGAGAGAGAGAGAGAGAGAGAGAGAGAACACCAAGTGTTTTAGATTGAACATCTACAGTTGCTCCCAATTACCTGAATTTTCTGGATATTGCAGGCCTCTAAGCACAACTAATCAGTAGATTGTTGCAATGGCCCACTTGCTTCTATGTCAACTCTTCTGATCTATCTCCCATATTTCCAGCAATAAAATTTTAATGTAATAATGTTTTTTTTAGGATAAATTACAATTCTTCACTTAGTACAGAGGCCCTTGATTCCCTGTTCATAGCCTCAATCTCTTAGCCTTACCACCCTCCAATGCTTCTTGCCCTTACAAACTAGGCTCTGATTATACATGGCTGCTTCTAGGTCCGTAACCTACCCTGCTGTTCTACATTTCTATGTCTTCACACATGCTGTTCTTTCTGCATGAAACACCCTCCTCCACTTATTCAGCTGTCTATATCTCCTTTCAAAAGTCCACTCGAACATAACTTTCCCTAGAAATTCCTCTTAGATACCCAGAGGTGTGCCCTCATAATGCTTATCACAGTGTCCTCACTGTAGGTTTACAGGTCAAATCCTTCCAAGTGTTTGTAAATGACCTTAGGGTAGAAACTGCTTTTTATATGACTTTGTATCTGTAGTACCTTTTATGATGTGAGACAAATATACTAGTCAATGGATGTTTCCTAAGTGACTTAATGAAGGAAATGTTACCCAATGAAAATAGGGTGAAAAAATATACTAGAAGGTTTACAGGTTCCAAGTATGTCTCTACACTTGCAATAAAGAAATTCTCTTTACCAAATCATCCAAACCATACATTTACAAAGCTATATGTTTTTCTTTAAAGTCAACTATCTTTCCAGTTTACACTTCCATTTTTGTCTTTGGGCAAGGGGAACACTAAATTATATACTTTGATTTTTAAAGCTTTTCATTCAAGCTGAATAGACTTGCAAAATGAGCATAAAATAACTTTCAAATAAGATAATGTGCCATAAAACCAAATTATTATCTTTATTTTAAAAATTATGTTATTATTTTTCCCTTTCCATCAAACTAAATAACTTTTTTATTCTACCTGCTGAATATGCATTCAGCGTTCCGCCCTGTCCTCATCTCCTGCTACTGCCTAGTCCTCCTCTCTGTCGCATTCTCACTTCCCGTCTCTCCTAACATGCCAGCAAGGCATCCATCCTATATGCGACCTGGGTGCCGTTTTTCTTTAGAAGACACAAATGAAGTTAAAGAATGCTGCTCTGATTTCAGACACTTTCTCGCTAGAAGAGCCAACATGGGAAGAACATGTTCTGGGAAAGAGAGGCTAGGAAATATAACTATGCCAGATATGAAAATAAAAGAATAGTAATTAATTTCAAGGAGCTAATGGCAACCATAAGTATAGCAACTGCCATATATGCCACAAGAAGACAAAAAAATAGAGAAGATGTAACAAGATAGTAAGAGAGGGAAGGGTGTACAAATGATTTCATTGTGGCTCTGTTTAAAAGGAGACACATGCCAAGCAATGCCTATGAGACAAGGTTCATGATGAACTCTAGCAGCATTCACCCGTATTTTTCTCTCCTATGGCATTTATTAATTCCTACTTCATACATTCAATTCTCCACCAAGTATGCTAACAATTATTATTACAATACACCTAGAAAAAGTACCACAGTAAATGTCATTAGTGTAACCTTAGGTGGTGAAGTCAATATCCAATATTGAACAAATATTTGGGTCTATAAATGATATCGACACCTCTCCCTCCCCCCTCCTCCTTGGCTTTGCTCCTGGTCTTCCCAGTACCTGAGGGTCTCCCTCACCCCTCCCTCCCTTCCCCAGTCAGTTTCAGAGCCACCTGCAAAGGGCCTTTGCCGTGAAGACATAAGCAAGCTGGAAAGTGGGGCTGATGCTGAGGCTGCAGCTGCTTAGAAAAAAGTCTTTCCCCTTCCCAAAACACACCTGCTCAAACTGCTCATCAGCACTCACTCTGTAACTGGTTAATCGGCCAACAGATAGTTAAATGCCGACTATATTTATGTATACCGATCTCCCTATAACAATATAAAGTCTTCTGGAGAGATCCCCTCTCATTCAGATGTGCATGCGACCTTGAGTTGCATAAATAACTATGATCAGAAAAGTGAATTAATAGAATCACTAATCCAATCAAATGTCAAAACTGAAATAAGAGACCATTAAATGGCGAAAGTAGTAGAGCATAAGGTGTCTTTGGAAATCTGTGGCAAGCTTTGGCACGGCCAAGCCTCTATAAGCTATCCTGCCTCAAGCCACCTCTATAACCAATACTTCAAACAGAAATAGCGTGCTTCGTAGGCAAATGAAACCTCCAATGCCAAAATTAATGCCAGTAAGTAACATAACTTTAAAGGGGATTGAACATTTACTACTTCTTAATATTTAATGCTCAGAAATGTACTAGTAAAAAGAACTATTTATTGGGTGTTTATTTCACACCCAATAACATTTAATTCTCATGCCAATCCGATGAGTAACACACTCAGACACCACATAGCCAGACCAGGTTTGCTGGACTCACACCTCTTTAACCTCTTTGCTCTGGAACCTATGCTACCCTCATAAGCCCAGGTAATCCAAGCTTACAATATCAAATTTGACAAGACTTAAAACAGAGAGGTTTTAAATTGTTTTAGTTAATAATGATAACAATATAATAAAAAATGGACTGGCAACCATGCACAGACCTAAATCTGATCCTTTATATTATATAAACTAGCCTCAGTGCAAAGACATGCTTCAATTATTCACGATAACAAAACGTTTTAACTAAAAAGAATTCCCAACAACATATAATCACTAACTATCCAATAAACAGTTTCATAGTATTCACCATATAAAACAAACAAAAAACACACAAATAACCTTAGGGCTATCTATAAATCACTCAATAAATATTTATACTTCAAAGGTGACTATAGTAATCTCCAATTATTCTGTTTAATATTGGCCAAATCTTTTTATATAACAGATATAAAAATACCAATAAGTTAAGATTTGTATATGTTCCTGTATGGATAATAGGATAAAAAATATAATTAATAGGACAAAACAAGATGCCTCCAAATCTAAAGAAGTGAACTTAATAACTTCCTTGTGTAAGGCTGATTTACTCACATGAATTTTAGAGTTATTAACTGATAAATCTTAGAGACTGCCTTCCATCTGCCACTGTGTATTCTGGAGACCAGGATGACTTGCTTGGGTTTTGATTTCTGTGCATGGAAGTGGTGCCTAATTTTGATCTAGTCTGTGCCCCACACTTGCAGAAAGAAAATCAATAATTTCCAAGATAATTCACGAGACATTTTGGAGAAAATTCCAATTATATCAACAATCACTTACCTAAGAGAAATGTGCACATAGCTAATTACATCTTTCAGGAAGCCCGTAGACTTATGGGGGACCATCTCTAGCTATTTGAATAAATAATACCTTCCTTTGGTGTCTTCAAGGTCACCTGCCATTATTATGTTCATTCAAACACTGGTTATGAGAACTAATTGGGGAGTATGACAAAAATTCAATAGAGTTTGTTTGCAAAGCCTCTGTCCCAAAGCTCAAGTCTTTTCAAATGCTTAAGAAGAGAACGCCATACAAAGCTAATGTGATCTAAAATTGTTTTAAACAAAGTAAGGTTTGTTTCCTTCATGCTGAAGGGTAGACAACTCTTTAACCCATACAAAACTCTAAGAGCAGTAGAGAGGAGTATGAGCATTGCGAATGCCAGTTCTACCCACCGTGGTGACTCATGACCTGGCCCGCAGCCTCCATGCTGACATTCTGGAGATAGTTGTGGCAGCGTTCCTTGTGCTCCTCCAGTGAACTGCGCTGCTTGTAGCTTCGTCCACAGTAGTTGCACTTGTGAGGTTTACCCACTGCGAAGAGACGACGAGATTAGTGGGTGGCCGGTCTCCTCCAAAGCAAAATTAATAGCTAACTTCTGGTGGTGTGGAGGGAGCATTTAGAGGCTTTTCAGACTTAAATCTCTTCCTCCTCCACACTCTTAGATAATAAAATCTCCACCAAGACTAAAAGACAGAAAGAAGATAAGGCGGATCGTGCCTTCGGCGATAGGGGAAAGACTGAATCAAATTCATGCTCTGACTGTATGCTACATGATCAGTCTTCAAATTATCTGACTCTAACACTAACAGTGACTCTTACACAATTCTCTCAGCTTTGACTCATTCACAAGACAAATCAGGAATGCCCTAGATACATGACAAGAATTATCTTTTATTTTATTTTTTTTGGGGGTGGTGGTGGTAAGGACAGAGAATCTTACTGAAGAAAACTAGAATGTGACAACTCAAAATGTCATTGTTTAATGAGAAAATTATTCATGGGTACCAAGAAGACTAAAAGGAATTCAAGTGATGAGAAAAAGTACAGATAAAAGCAAGGTTTCTCTTTTCTTTCCACCTTGGTAATAGCTATTCACACATGCAAAACTTCAGCAGATAAAGCATATTCTCCCACATCACCACTGTTCTTATGTTACCAAGAATTAACCTACTAGGCGCTTTCGGTCGGGATTAACAATAAGCACGGAAGCCCTCACACGGTTGGTTATACAATGATAGTAAGTAATGTTTTCCAACACACTTCACATTCAGGAAGTAACTTATTTCCTAATAGCCGGAGAGCAGTATTTCAGTATACCTGGTAAAATACTGTGATGCCCACTTAAAAATAAACAAAAACACTTTACAATATTGATTAAGAAGAAAAAAACACATTTATGGAAAGAGGCATGTTTTAATGTATGACTATTCACCTGGATGTCACAGAGCACTTTGATTTTCGGTTTTGAATAGTAAGCGGGGGGGGGGGGGGGGGGGGGGCGGGAAACATATGCCCCCGGGTGGTCTGTGCCTCGGCCTTCCGTAGTACAGGCTGAGTCAGGTCAGGAGCGCCCTTTGACTCCCATAGCAGTTTCTTTGTTTTGCCCACACGACACTCCTTTTCATGGCCAAATAGAGCATTCCTGGGTCCAGTCACCTTAACGCACCAACGCTAGACACTGGCTATAAGTGGGGTTAAGATACTGTAACAAGGCAAGATATTCATAGGTAGATAGAAGTTGCACTGTGCTGATTTTTGTTTTAAACAAAGCCTTTAGATTGCATTTGAGATACACATAAACTAAACTAAGTTGTTTCATTATTATACTTTTTTGGTAAACTATCTGAAATAAACAAGAGTTTCTAAGGCATGATTACTCATTTCTAAAAAGACTAGCCAAAGTAACTTCTATTATTCAGAACCGAGGATTTCTGAGAAGTGGAAACCAGGTAGCTGTGTATATCGTGAAGAATTGGTATCACTGTGTAAGAGCTATTAAAAAATACTAGAAAACGCTTTCAGTAAAAAAATATTTCATGCAAATAATACAAATATATCTACATGTAATTATATTCCAAGACAAGGGGCTACACATAACAAATTGCCTTTGTTTGCTGTAACTAATACTCAGCTTTGGGTTCTTTAGTGCTGTTTCTTTAGAAATAAGTGAGGGATTTGTATGGAGAAAGTCTATCAAGTAATTAATATTTATTAAGCATATGCACTGAAATTAGTTGTCCACTATAAACTAGTTCTGGCATCTTATTCTTCCTCTTCATTATTCCTATCGCACTGCATCCTATGACACCTGTGCTCCTGTGAACATAACCTTCTATGCTTCCCCTTATTTATATAAGCAAACTTGATACCTTCTCAACTTAACTAGAATGTACTTCCTTTTTACTCCCCCTGGCTCACAATCCTCTATAAACTCCCAATACACCCGACAAGGAGAAAAAGATGACACTTTATACTGCTCTCAAGACTCACTTTATTACTCCCCTCATGTCTGAGGTCTACCCGTTTGCTTTACTTCAGCTCCTCCCATTTTGTCTTGGGCTTTAAAATGTCACTCTTGTGCTAGCCGGTTTGGCTCAGTGGATAGAGTGTCAGCCTGTGGACCAAAGGGTCCAGGGTTCAATTTCAGTCAAGGGCACATACATTGGTTGCAGGCTCCTCCCTGGTCCAGGCCTTGGTCAGAGTGTGTGCAGGAGGCAACCAATTGATGTGTTTCTCTCACATGGATATTTCTCTCTGTCTTTCCCTCTCTCCCTAAAAATCAATGGGAAAACATCCTCAGGTGAGGATTAAAAAAACCAAAACACACAAACTAAAACATCACTCTTGTCTGGCCAGCATGGTTCAGTGGTTGAGCATGGACTGATGAACCAGGAGGTCATGGTTCCATTCCTGGTCAGGGTACATGCCCAGGTTGCGAGTTCGATCCCCGGTATGAGACGTACCGGAGGCAGCCGATCAATGATCCTCTTTAACCATTGTTGTTTCTCTCTCTCTCTCCCCCTCTCCTTTCTTCACTGAAATCAATAGAGGTATATTTAAAAATAAATCAAACATCTCTCATTCCTCTTCATCCCATCTTTGTTCTTGTTGAGGCCAAGGAATGAGAGCAAACTTTTCTAAAAACAGTAACCCCACGTTTCCTAATTCTTCAACTGCACCCCACTCCAGCAATCCCCGTACCGGGTGACATGTTGGACTCTGACAGCCCATAACTATTTTACCTGCAGATTTGCTTTGGAAATGCTCCACCTCTCCCCTCTCATTTGCTATGCATTGCTGAAGAGCTTACTGTGCACCAACACTGTGATGAGGCTGGGTTGTAAAATGGAGAACAAATCTCAAGGTGGCTATCCTCATGCAACTGACAGCTGGCTGAGGGAGGCGGGCATTTAGAAAATACACAATATATGACAAATTGCGGTAGATTCTGCAGAACAAGAGAATGCTGTGCTGGTCTAACATCAGGAACTTAATTTAGTCTGCGAAGGCTGCGCAGGGAGGTCTTCCTGAGGTAGGAGCATTTAGGCTGATAACTGAAGAACAAGCAGAAGCGAGATAGTGGGGGGAAGAGGGTGGAGTGGAGGAGAGGCCGTGTTTCAGAATTTCCCGGAACTGCCTTCATCTCTTTCTATTTGCTCTCACATTTTTAGCGCCTTCAAAGTGTAGATCATGCCCTGACAGGTCTTTTGAACACTATTTTCAAACATCATTAAGGATCCCGGCCAAATCTAATGGCACTACTACCTCCACAAGACCATTTCCTGTCATCTCTTTGATATTTCTTAAAAATCATGTCCATGAAAATATGTTTAGTGTTTATTCTCTACATATGATGAGTTTATCAGTGCAATGCTTACTTATAAACTTATGAATTAACATGTAAACATGTATACTAATTGAAGAGAACCAGTATTTTGCTACTTTCATTTTTATAAATATTATTATACATTCTCCCCATCTGTAACATCTTCATTCAGATATTACCGAAGCATTTTAAAAAGTCATCAATAGCCCGAATCACTAAGTAGAGTGGACTTGAATCAATTCTAAGTCTGCCTAATTTCTTGGTCCTTATAAACTCGTGTGTGTCTTGAATCTCGTTTTATTTAGTGTCTGGGATCAGATGTTATGGGCTTCTCAACCTCTTCCTTCTGGGTGTCCCCAAAAATGCATACACACACTTTGAATAATTATAAAGGCAGTGTTTATTAAAGTACCTTTCATTTTCAACACTGAGCTATCAGCTGTTAAAGTGTGTATACATATTTGGGGGACACCCTGGATATGAATCTCTAGATTTTGTTTCCAGTAGTCTCTTTTCCCTGGAGATCAACCCTTGTTACTGTGAAACATCCACATTATGCCTGGAATAATTTCCCATAGTTGTAAGCTCCCACTTGTCATTTAAACCTTTTTAAAAATGATCCTGGTGACCCCAAAGACATAGTTCTCTCCTCTGTGTTTTCACAGCATTCTGTTCATGCTCTGTTGATACATATGCTAATTGCTTTGTAATTATCCATTGGGCAACTATTTATTTCCCTGATCCAAACAATGAGCTCTCATAGGCACATGGGTCATGTTTTATCCAACTGGGAATTGATAGTGCTTATGACAGTTATTAAACATAGGAGATACTCAATATGTATTTGCTGAATGACTGAACTTGAAACTCCAAATACCTTCTAAGTACTGCCTCATAAATATTCCTCTGAAATCTCAAATTCCACATATCCATTTTAAAATTGTCTTTATTGATGTATAATTTACATAAAATAAAATCCACCCACTTGAAGTGTATGTTCAAGGAGTTTAGAGTGTATAGTTGTGTAACCACCACCACAACTAAAATATAGAACCTTTCTATCACTCTATAAAAAAATCTCTCTCGCTCCTTTGCACCAATTCCCTTCCCCACACTCAGTCCATGGCAACCACAGTTCTGCTTCTGTCACTACAGTTTTGCCTTTTAAGGATTTCACATAAACTGAATCAGGCAGTATGTAGTATTTTATGTCTGCCTTGCTTCGCTCAACATAATGATTTTGAGATTCATCCATGGTGTTGCACGTATTGATAGTTGGTTACTCTTTTATTGCTGAGCAGTATTTCATCATACAGATATACCACAGTTTGCTTATTTATTCATTAGCGTGGGTTGATTCTTGTTTATGGCTATTAGGAATAAAGCTTCTATTAACATTTGCAGGCAAGCCTGTGTTTTCATTTCTTTCAATTGCGGGGTCATATGGTAGGTATCTGATTAACTTCATAACAAACTGCCTGTTTTCCAAAATGGCTATATCACTGTGCATCTCCTCAAGCAATATGTATATTAGAGTTAACAATATTCCAACATGGCATTGCCAACCTTTGTATTTTATTTTACCTGTTCCAGCAGGTATATAGTAATACAAAATGGTGTTTTTGTGTTGTCCTAATATCTCATGAGACTAATCGTTTGCCATTCACATTTCACGTATTTTATTTGGTGAATTATCTGTTCAAATCTTTTGCCTTTTTTACTATGATATTTCTAATTTTATTATTAAGTTTCAAGAGTTCTTTACTTATTCTACATACAAGTCTTTCATTAGGTATATACTTTGCAAATACTTTCTATAAGTGTGTTTTGCTTTTTTATTTTTGAGTTTCTATTTTAATTTTGAATAAGTCCAATTTACCAATATTTTCTTCAGTGTTTTGTCTTTCTTTGTGCTCTATGCAAGAGACCTTTGACTAACCAAATGTCAGGATATTTTCCTCCTTTGTTTTCTTCTAGAAGTTGTATGTTTAGCTCTTATATTTAGGTCTCTGACTCATTTCAACTTAATTTTTGTATATTATGTAAGGTAAAGTCGATTGTTCTAGCTCCTTTTATAGAAATTATCTTTTTTTCTTTAAATTATCTCAGTGCCTTTGTTGAAAATCAATTGATCATATATTTTTGCATATATTTCTGGACTCTCCATCCCACTTCATTAATCTCTATGTGTATTCTTTACCACAAAGTAGTCTTACAGTTAGTCCTCGTAAGTAATGTAGTCATCCAACTTTGTTTTTTTTTCCAAAATTATTTTGGCTATTTTAGGTCTTTTGTACTGCCAAAAAGTTTTTTGAATCTGTCAATTTCTACAAAAATGGCTGGCTGCTAGGATTTTTATTGGGATTACACTGAACCAATAGGCCAAAATTCAGGAGAATGAACATCTGAATAGTACTGAATTGTTTAAACAATGATCATGCCATTATTACAACATTCATTTAGGCCTTCTTTAATTTTTCTCAGCAGTTTAAAATTTTTTCTTGCATATACAGAAATAAATATAAAGCTATTCAGGTATTTCTATTTGCGGAAGCATCAATGATTTCTATGGTCCAATGAATTCCTATAGTATACTTCCAATGGTAATAGGTGCTTCAGTGATGCCCCATTTTCATTTCTGATATTGGTAAACTGAGTGTTCCTTATTAGTATTGATTAATCCTGTCTAGAGGTTTATCCATTTTATTGAACTTTTCACAGATTGTTTTTGATTTCATTGTTTTTTTTCTATTATTTTGTCCTCTCTTTCATTGACCTCAGCCTTTATCATTCTTATTTTACACACTCTAGATTAAATTTGCTTTCCTTTTGTAATTTCTTAAGAAGAGGGCTTAGTTAGTTTGAGATCTGTTTTTCTAATTAAACACTTAATACTATACATTTCCATCCAAATACCACTTCTATTTTCATGTTCATGTTTTCCTTTATATTCTTAAACATCTGGAGTATATTTACAATAGCTGTTTTATCAACTTTGTGTGCTATTTTCATCATTTGGTAATTTCTAGGTCTGTTTCTATTGACATTTTTTTTTGCTGATTATGGGTAATATTTTCCATCTTCTTTCCATATTTGTTAATTTTTAAATGAGATTCTGGATATTGTGAATTTTACTTCAGTGGGTTCTAAATTTCTTTAATTTGTTGTATCTCTTTAAAGTGTATTTTTTCTGCTATGCTGTTACATTTCTTGCAATCATCTTGATCCTTTTGATATTTGCTTTTATGCTTTAAGACAGATCCAGAGCATGCTTTAATATGAAGGTTAATTTAGCCCCAGTACTAAGATTATAACTTCTGAAGACTTTACTCGATGCCCTACATGTTACAAAATCTTTCCATACTGGCTGGTGATAATTAACTATTCCTAGTCCTGCACAAACTCCAGGAATTGTTTGACCTTATGCTTTCTGGTGTTTCTTTTCCTAAGCAGTTTCCTCATACATGTAAGTACATAACTGCCTTGCGAAAGATTTAAGGGGCACTCTGCAAAACTCCAGAGCTTTTTCTGTGCAGCTACTTCCTGTCTGATACTCTGCCTCCCACTCTCTAAGCATATAAGTCTCCCTGGATTCCTCAAGTCAGCAAGACTGCCTCCTCTGTTTGGGTTTGCTGGTCCTGAACTGTGGCCTGGAAACTGCCTCCCAGAAGGAAGCTGGGGGTAATCATAGAACTCACCAGCTTTGCTTTCTTCTCTCCTGGGTCACAGTCCCACAGTGGCTATTGTTCGATGTCTAAATGACACTGAATATACTTTGTCTGGTATTCTAGTTGTTCAAGGCAGGAGGGTTAATCTGATCCCAAATATTTCCTTATGATTGGAAGCAAAAGCTACATTGTTTAATTATTTAATACCAAGAAAGTCACACTAAATTTGTAAGTTATCCACACAGTTCAGGTAACTGAAATAAAGTTTCTTAAAAATATAATTCTAAGAATATGTAACACTAAAGATTCTAAGACATAGAAGATAACAGGGTCAGTGTTCCCAATTATCTCAAAGTTAACTTACAGTCTCTTCTTTGACATATTGTACCTCAGAAAATCCAACATCTGAACCCCACTAAAAAAGGAAGAACTACCAGCATAATCTGTCAGAGATGTAGTTGCAGATTGCTGACCTGAGTAATGAATTGTACATTGAAGATGACATAAAGAAAATGTGACAATCCTGAAGACTATTCAATTAAAAAGATTTGCTAGCATTAACTAGGATTATCTCCATCCGTCATTATAAGGAATTAAAAAATAAGAAATACCTGCCCCTATACGCCTAAGAACTCCATATGCCTACCCAAGAGGAAAAATATATTTAAAAAGCCATAAAGAATTTTAAAGTAGGAATGTTTACCATAAATTCATAGGGAGTTATGAAGATAAAGAGCACAACCATGTCTTGTTCACTTATATTTTCTTGAAATATTTGACTTCAAGAGTTATCCTAGTGAAACCTACAAAACAAATTACAATTGCACTAATATCGGTGGTAAATATTTTATCCTTTATATAGATATATAAAGCACATCTATATAAAGACAATATATTTACCATTTACATATTTACTGTAACACATACAGAATCAGCAACAGAGCAGACATATATCACATTCATTTTCCTTTAATACCATTAAATGCACTCACTTTCCTTTATATACTTACTAGAAGCCCAGTGCATGAAAATTCATGCACTGGGTGGGTGGGGGGGGGCACAGTGCAGGTCCCTCAGCCCGGCCTGCACCCTCTCGGGGAATGGGCCTAAGCTGCAGTCTGGCCTCCCTCTGTGGGGAGGCAACCGGCGACCGGGCAGGCCTGAGCCCCTGCAAGTGGCCGCCCCTCCTCCCTGACCACCAACACTGGTGGCCTCCCTCTGAGGGAAGTGACCCTGGCGGACTGATCTGGGGATGGTGCTGGCTAGTGAGTGGCCAGCCCCGCCCACCCCCCCAAGACCCCTCCACTGCTGGTCGCCAGCTGGTCACCACCGCCCCGATTGCCATCCCCTCCCTATGCCCACTGGCATGTGCCTTGGCTGGCCTGGTGCCACCTGCTTGCCAGCCCTGCCCCTGCCAACTGGTCGTTCCACCATTTGGTTGATTTGCATATTATGCTTTTATTATATAGGATAATGCAAAAAATGGAAACTTGGATATCTGATAGTACTTGGCAGTTGCTTACAGAATTATAAATTAATCTTAAGAAAGATGAGCACTGAAATGTGTAAACGACATTTAACTTTTTGCTGTTTTTAGGGCCCATAAGTCATACTTTGTCTGAGTTAGTGATCTGTTGTTTTATTGTATGAACCCACTATATAATTTTGATGTTCTGGATCACTATTGTTATACTGCTGCCTCAAAAAAGGTTTTGCCAATTCATATTCACCCCATTAGCATTCACCACCTTCTAACATACTACACAATTTACTTACTTATTATGTTTGCTGTTGATTGCCTATCTCCCTTCATTAGAATGTAAGTTCTATAGAGCAGGATCTTTTTCCCCCTCACTGCTATATCTCAAGTGCCTAGAAAAATGCCTGGCATGAAGATACTCAAGAAATATGTGTTGAATGAATAAATGTCACTTCATTACCAGAGCTTTTTCAGGCTTCTCCACCTGGTACCAAGAATTTTCAACTGGAAGAGGCCATCACCCATGTATGCTATGCCTACTTTCCAGGAGTGAGTGAAAAGAGCACCTGGAGTTACATCTAATTTCACACAAAAAATACCCAAATGTATTATTTATTTTTTTTGATTCACAAACTTGGAAAATATGCATGAGCTGACCTTATAGAAATGAGAACAGTTCAGTGATTTTCTTCCCTTTCCTACTATGGAATTTTTTTAGAACAAGTACATTATACCGTAAGACTTGCGTCATTCAATTAATCAACTTTTTTTTTTTATTACCGAATATGTGCCAAGCACCATTCAAGGAGTTGGGGAATACATTAATAATACAGAGGAGACCCACATTTCATGGAGCCTACATTAGAATGGTAGGGGTTAGGGGTGACAGGGTAGAGACAAGCAACAGATGCATGGACAAGGAGCCATGATAACCGCAGATTGGGATGGAAGCTTTACAAGATCTTATGATAGGACCAGAAAGCCCTAGCCAATTTGGCTCAGTGGATAGAGCATCAGCCTATGAATTAAGGGTCCCAGGTTTGATTTTGGTCAAGGGCATAAAGCTCAGTTGCAGGCTCAATCCCCAGCCCTGGTCGGGGTGCATGCAGGAGTATGCAGAAGGCAACCGATTGATGTGTCTCTCTCTTACATGGATGTTTCTCTCTGTGTCTCTCCCTTCCCTTCCACTCTCTCTAAAAACATCAATGGAAAATATCCTCTGGTGAGGATAAAAAAAAAAAAGAGTCAGGAAAATAGTAACTTAGAGAATGGTTTATACAAGGACACTATCTCCAAGGAGATGGTATTTAAAGTAAATATCTGAAGGATAAGGAGGCAATCATGACAAACACTGGGGAAAGAGCTGAAGGGAAATACTTCTAGGATCATGAGTGCAAGATCCCAAGGGTTGGCAAAGAATAAAAGAACCTGGGTGGCAAAGAAAGCAGAGTGAGGGTAGAGTGGTATATGACTGGACAGGTGGGCAGAACTTCCATTAGCCATGATAAACAGTTCGATTTTTTTTCATGAGAGTGATGGAAAGCCATTAAGGTATTTTCAGTGGAGGAACCACATTTTATTTATTTATCCTCACCTAAGGATATTTTTCCATTGATTTTTAGAGAGAGTGGAAGAGAGAGAGAAAGGCAGAGAGAAATACGGATGTGAGAGAAACACATTGATTGGTTGCCTCCTTCATGAGCCCTGACTAGGACCCAGGCCAGGGAGGAACCTGCATGTCCTTGACCAGAGTCGAACCCAGGACCCTTCCATCTGCAGGCTGACGCTCTATTCACTGAGCCAAACCAGCTAGGGTAGAACCACATGTTTTAAAATGGGTTTTTAAATAACGTTCTGGCAGCTATATAATGAATAAATTGGAAAATAAGAGTATGGTGACTGACAGCACAGGCTATAGAGTCAGGCAAAGTGGAGTTTATATCACAGCTTTTCCTGAGTATATTGGAAATTGTATATAATACACATATATGGTTATAATAGAAAGTTTTACTCTATCAGAGCATAATTTTTAAAAAGTACTCTCACAAGGATAATTTATACTCTTTTTAGTTTTTATTTTATTCTAAATTTCTATATGTGATCAAGCATTATGGCACATTTGTATATTTGAGCATGATATGATCTTTAGTTTTATTATTCTGAGCACTTGTGTGTGTGTGTGTATGTGCGCACGCGCATGTGTTTAAAATCTAATCCAAATAATACATTGTTGGAACAATATAAACGAAGAAATGAGGTGAAAATATAATCAATATATATATAAAACCCTAATATGCAAATAGACCAAACAGCAAAACAACCGAACAACCGAACCGGTCACTATGACATGCGCTGACCACCAGAGAGTGTGCATGGAACATGGTGGGCGTCAGCAGTAGGTGGCAGAGCATGGAATATGGTGGGCACTGGCTGTGGCAGGATGGTGGAGCAGGTGAGGGGGGCACCAGACCAAGGCAGGGCGCCAGTTGCTGTCATTGAGCCAAGCCTCTGGTGGTTACTGAAAATTCTTTTCTCCCACATACCATGGTCCCACCTGGCGCTTGCACCTACTGCCAGGGCTCACACCCGCTGCAGGTGCTGGAGCCACAGCTTGCACCCACTGCTGGTGCCCAGTGCTGGCCCCGACTGCTCAGCGCTGTCAGTGGGTGCAAGCTGTGGCTACTGGCCCCGATTGTCCCTTAGGGCTTCTCCACCTCCCCCTGCTCCTGAGGGGCGATCAGAGCTGTCAGCCACCGCTTGCATCCACTGCTGGTGCCGACCCTGCTTGTAGCTGGTGCCAGAGCTGCTCGCACCCACTGCTGGTGCCTGGTGCTGGTCCTGATCACTCAGTGCCTTCAGTGGGTGCAAGCGGCTGCCGGCCCCGATCATCTCTGAGGGCTTTTCCACCTGTCCCTGCTCCTGAGGGGTGATCAGGGCAGCAGCCACCACTTGCACCTGCTGACAGCGCAGGCCCTGCTTGCACCTGCTGCTGGTGCTGGCCCCAATCGCTCTGCACCTTCAGTGTGTGGGAGCAGCGGCTGAGGTGGGGGCTGCCAGCAGACAGGGGACTGAGGGCCTCCGCGGGAGGGGCTGGGCAGGGGTGCAGAGGATGGGCCGAGATCTGCCCCTGTGCCCACTACAGCCTCGCAATCCACAGTTCCTTTCAAGGTGCACAAATTCATGCACTGGGCCCCTAGTAACCTTAATAAGATAAAGATTTAAATACAGGACCATACACATAATATTTAAAACTCTAGGTTGTGGATATGTTAGGTACCACTTTCCTCTTTAAATCTGCTTTAAAAATAGTGCTTGTCACAGAACAAGGGACTATTAAGTGTTAGCCATTAACTTTTATTTTTATAATGAATTGAAATTTATCATCTACTAGAAAATACATATAACCACCACTGACCTCCACTAATATTAAAAAACTAATTTTCTAGTTAATGCAAACATGTTCAACTGAAAGCATCCACAGATTCATCATTCATTCAACTGATACAGCATAAGGGATGTTGATGCAAAATATAATAAGATCTCTTATTTCAAAATGCTGGATTTAGGATCTTTCATTATCTATTTGCTTATTATCATAATATTTCTGCACAATGTAAAGGGATACCACTCTGATAGATGATATATACACCTTAAATAAAAATTTAATTTTCTCTCAATATATTTTATATTCTTATAATGAATGATATGGGTTTTTATGTACCTCCTTTGTATGACTTTCTAACACTTGGGAGTTTACTTACAAGATCTGGCAAGATAGTACAGGTTGTGGATGAACAGGTTTCCTTGACTCACATAGAAGGATCAAGTAGGGAAACAGGAGGGTGGAGGTTAGCTCACCCCCATCCCCCACCACAAAAACCAGTGTGATGTGCCCTTTTGGACACTGAGTGAGTAATGAAGTTGGCATGCTGCCCTTCCACTTCTGACCTACAGTTTCAAAGAAGCCAGGCCCGCAGGCTCAGCGATGTGAAAGGGAAAATGTGAACTGGCCACAAGTTCAGACTGTCCACCCCAACACCCACGTAGGGTGTAAAACAGTGACAGCCAACTTGGGAATGAGAACCATGTCTGCAGAAGACTGAGGAGGAGGAGAAATAGGGCCATGATTCTTGCCCTTTTCTTTAGAACTCCTGAGAACAGGAAAAGGTAAGGACGAAAGTTTCCAGCAGTAACCTGATCTAATGAATGTTGTTGCGCCAAAGTGAAGAGCTACCTCAGATGAATACATGTTACAGAAGAAAGGCTTACCTTCAGTAACTCCTTATAGAAATAAGTGTCTGAAATTTGAAGGAGTTTGACTACTGTTATTGAAAAAAATTCCATTTAAAATATACTACCATATGTTATTTTAAAGTTTTAATTTTTTAAATAAGGAACATAGGGTAGACTGTAAAATGATTATTTGTTTGGGAAAAAAATAAAGTGTTCTACTGGGTGCAAATCCCATGGGTTGTTTTACCTGTTGACCTGACTGACAGTGGCTCTTCCCTTCTGATCACAGTCCAATGGCAGGGCCTTAAGTGTGAGCTTTAAGAGTCAGGAATGAAGATACTAATTCCATCTCCTCTCTTCGGTATTTATTGCAAAGCATATAGAGAAGGCACCATGGGCATCTATTGGGACTCAAAGGGTGAAATCGGCATAGCACAGTTATGTAAATCATGTGTGCAACTGACACAGCTTGTGTAATTATCAGTGTAATCCACTTCCAGGAAGCAAAGGAGAGGGTAGAGGGTGGGGCAAGTTCACACTTGGGAGATCATCCAGAAAGTGGGCCAGGTGCCAGGTCTACAATCAGGTGAGAACAGTTCCTTCCCCTGGGAAGCCTGCACTTAATGCACCATCACTATCGTGAATGACTTGCACTAGATTCAGTTTCTGAACCTGCATCATATAATCCAGTATGTCTATCACTATACACTGGCCCATGAATTAGTTATTTTTTAAGTGGATCTCTTTGGCAAATCTGGTAGAAAAGTCAAGGTGATCAGGTTTTAAAATACTATCAGTATGAATAAACTGATGATAATCTTTTGGCCAAATACCTAATTTTCAGACATTTTTTTTTTTTTTTTTGCTCCCCACTCATTTCACAAAATAATCAGTACTGCTAGTATCTAGAACCTGTAGTAATTTCATGTTATACAAATAATTTTGTATGTAATATAAACTAAAGGTACTTTTTAATGTACTTTTATTCTGGCCATCTCCTTAAAAAATAAAGTGAAGTGAACCTTGAAGGAAGGGGGGAAAAAATCTATGAGAAAGATGAAAGAGTAGAAGGCAAACGTAGAGACAAGAAGGAAGATAATTTAAATAAAACAAGATGGAAAGAGGGGGTGTTAGGAAAGAAGAGTGAGTGATTACAAATGCTCCATGCACTTCAGAACACCTTTTAGTTTAATGGAATTCCTGATCAGCATCAGTCAGCAACTTAAGGAAGCGAAGTGGCTGTGATAGTGAAGCTCTAGTAAGAAGCCACAGGATATTTGAGGGCACTTCATTCTCATGAGGAATTAACAGACTTGCCCACATGAGACTTAAAACTAAAACATTTGCCATGAAATTGCTTCTTTAACAATGTAGTCAAAGATTGGTCCTTTCTCAATCCAAGTTAGATGCTACTTTTAACTTTATTTTCAAGAAATTTGAATATGAGGTGAAAGCTATCTCTTCTTACTGGCTTCCTTAAGAGCATGTAGTTTATACTTTTAAAATGCCTGTTGGTTGAACATTCTACTAAAAGTGAACATCCACTCCAGAGGAGGTGAGTCATAATATTTTATTTTATGGTTAAGGGCATAAGTGAACAAGACAAACTAGGGTTTAAAATAAAATGGGAACTTTTAAGTGAGTTTGCAGCAGTGCACTATTTAACTGACACATTTTTTAAAGAATCAATATTAGCAACAAATACAAGCAATCAATATTTCTGAGCTCTTTTTTTATGGATAAAATAAAGTCCTTGGAATTATAGGGTCTTGAAAAATAAAAAGGCAGTCCTTATCAAGAGAACTACAAATGTACAACGAGGAGAGAGTTGTTGTTTTAACAGATGGACTTTTACGTGGTACATCTGGCCCAGTCCCTTTTTATAGGACAAAATAGCTTTAAACCAACAATCAGACATATAGAACAAACTTCTTACGCTGAGAGCTATCAAACACTGCACAGGTTATAAAGCAGTGTTGTAAAATTCAACATTCCTGAGGTGTTTGAAAATAAACTAGATATTTGTTCAGAAATGTAGACTTAGTGACCCTAAGTCAAGAAAGTTCCTCAAGTATACTCCAGGGTTTTCTGATACAGACACAGAGTCCTGCACACCATGATGTTCCAGTCAATGATGGGCTACATGTATGACTTAAGATTATAATGGAGCTGAAAAATTCCAACCACCTAGTGATGCAGCGACCGTCATTTTGCAGCGCAATGCATTCCTCACAGGTTTGATGTGGTGTAAATGAGCCTGTGCTGCCAGTGGTCTAAAAGGATGGACATAAATTTAGAGGTAGGCGATACCTTCTAGGTTTGTGGGAGTGCACTCTGTGATGTTCGCACAACTCCTCAATGGCCTAATGACACATTTCTCAGGACGCATCCCTTGTTGTTAAGCAGCACAAGACTGTATAAGATAAACTATTTTTACAAAGTATTTATTTTTAAGTGACATCCAAATAAAAAATTACATCATGTACCAGAGTTTCATGGAAAGTAAAGGTTTTACTTTGAATTTTATAGCAAATCTTATTAAAAACAGGAAGCAATTCTTATTTTCTTAAAATGAGATAAACAAAAAAATATATATGAAAAAAATTCCTGAACTGAACTGCCTACGCAAGGATATTTTATTTATATACTAGAGGCCCAGTGCACAAAATTCGTGCATTCGAGGGGGTCCCTCAGCCCGGCCTGCACACTCTCCCAGTCCGGGAGCCCTCAGGGGAATGTCCGATTGATGGCTCTGTGCTCGCCAGCTGTGAGCCTGGCTCAGGGCTTCTGGCTGAGTGGCGCTCCCCCTTGGGAGCACACTGACCACCAGGGGGCAGCTCCTGCTTTGTTCGTCTGTGCCCTGGTGGTCAGTGTGCATCATAGGGACCGGTTGTTCTGCTATTTGGTCAATTTGCATATTAGCCTTTTATTATATAGATAGGATCTTAGTACAATATATTAGTGATAAAACAAACAAGCATCTTAAAAATATGCCAGTGTTAAGGAATATTTGGTTTTTGTTGAATATGAGACAATGAACAAATTTCTCTGAAGCATTAGGACTTTTCATTTTTAAATGTTTCTAAAAGATTTCATTTTTATGCAATACTGTTTTTTTTATAATAATCTGAATCCAGTACAATTCAATGACCACAACTGAATTTTAGATATGGCATAACAACATTTGAGACTGTGTGAGAAGCATACTTACTGTTTCTTTTTATAATGTACACAAAGGAATTTATAACACATGTATATTATGTAAATTTTCATATATTAAAAATACATACTCATCTATGCTGTTTTAAATATTGAATTTGGGCACAGCATTAGTATATGTGAGAAAAACCTGAAATGCTAATTAGGAAGAAATATTCAATTCTAGTTCTTCCTAGATTTAAAAGATAAGGAGTGTGTTAATATTACTTTGATTAATAGGAGTCCAGGGCTGCATGGAAAAACCATGTCCCCAGTGCATTGCGTAAAATGAAGACAAAAGGAATACCATATCATATGAAGCAAACTAATCCAACTTTTAGGAATGAAAAAACTATAGTTACTTGTTAAACTAAAAATCTAAGAGACAAAACTTATTGAAAATCATTTTTAGCAAGCACACTGATTCAATGATTCATCATTAAAACCTCTAAAATACTATGCTAGGTTATAAATTTATATAAAGCAAATTAGATGATTTGTGTTGTAAATCTTAAGATTAAGGAACAGAGAGTTTAAAATAGACACCAGTACATTTTACTTTCTCACAGCCTTATATAATGTACAAAGTTGGGACATGTTTATAAAAGTGTAGTTTGTTTTCTCACCAGACTAAAATTCTCCAGCAGATATACTGTTGATGATACATTTCAATTCTTTATTTCTCTTGCCTTTCCCTCTCCTCCCACTCTCTCTTAAAATGTCATTTAAATTTCACATATAAAAAAATCTTTTTTCCCTCTTTCTCAGCCATTTATTTTGTTCTGAGTGTTGCAAAGGAGAAAGAAGGTTGCAATTTCTAGGTATGTTTAAATTTAGCCAACACAATTGCAATAAAATAAAGGAATTCTAATAAAATGCCAAGCATCAAGACAAATAAATAGCTCTAAATAACCTATAAGAAATGAAAATACTTTAAAAATAAAATACTGATGATCATTGTACAAATAAAACAGATTGTATCATTTTATATTTTTTATTTCCTGAAGGGAAAATATTACAGAATTAAGATACAGCCATGCCATAACCAAAGCTGGAAAGGTTACGATATCTTCCGTCATGATAGTAAAGAAATGGGGAATAAAATATAGGAGTTGTTGTCAGGAATTATCTGCTACTGAAAAAAATCATCTGCTATTGGTTTGATATATTTCCAGAAATAAGAAAATTATACTCTTAAAAATTATTGCCAGAAAACAAACTTTTCCATGGCAAATACTGGTACATACTATCAAAGATTTTTTGCTCTTTAAAGGCCTCTGCTTTATTATTTGTAAAATTGGGCATCCTTTCAAAATTTAAAAATGTTATCAATGAAAATCTAAAACATGCAAACAAATCAAGTAATCAAGATTTGTACACTTAAACCCATTTTCTGTGAGAGAAGGAAAATTCAACACTGTTTTATACTTCTGTTGGTTTTCAACAAGACAAAGGGAGCTTTAACCATTTATTAAAAGGGAATATATTTTGAGTGAACAAACTATGCCTGGAACCACAAGTGGAAAATCAGAAACTCTCTGTATCAAGGAATCTCTTAGATTTAGGTTAGCAGATAGTAGTGGAGAAATCATATTGGCCCTGGGAAGATCATCTGAAAACATCGACATATTATGTGTAGAGCAAATCTATTTTAAAAGCTAAAACAAACTACAGCGAATAAAAAAGTGGGGCATGGGGACTACTCTCTTTAAGGTTTGCTCACAGAGACTGATCAGCAAAGTCATGGGGGAAAAGATAATACATTGTATTAGCGTCATATAATATTAGTTGCACAGGGAAATTAAAGATTAAATTAAGTGATTTCTCAAAGTCACAGAGCTCATTTGCAGTGAGCCCATTCTACAACCTAGAAGTCAACATCTTGACTTCCAGACAGTACTTTTTGTTTCTTTACCATTTGAGTTGATTAAATTGAGTTAGAGTTTTATAGAATAAACATGGAGCTGTTATTTATCCTGTAGCATAAAGTTCAGAATTTGGAGTGTGAATCCAGGCTCTGCCTGCATGACCTATGAAACAGGAGTAGTGATAGCGAGAATCTCTCTTGACAGATGTCTCTCCATTCCCTTTGAGAAGCACAAAGATGGGGGGCCTGAGACACTGATTTCCTGATGCTCAGAGGTGCCTCTGTGTTTGTGCCCACATAAATACTTCAGGCAGTTGAACTGGATACTAAGGGTCGGTCATGATTCTACCCACACCTATTCATGCCAGCTGAATCTGTTATTACAATTATGTTAATTATTAAAATATCCATATTCTGATAAAATAAGTATAAAAAGAAAGTTATTTCTATAAAAACTAATTTTATCACTTTAGAAAGATTCAATAAAGGTGAGTTGATAAAAACAAGTACTAAAAGACTTGGAGGTGGGCAAAGATAATAAAAAAATTATATAGAATGCCATATATTTTTTTTTCTAAGTGTCTTCTTATTGTTAAACTGGTAAGTATAAAATCTTATAGAAACTTAAGTGCACATCAACTCTGGGCTAATTGATACCAACCTACCAGATGTAAAATTTTCAAATCTAAAATACAGGTTACAGAGATGCAGTAATAATACTATACAACACCGTAGCTAAATAAAACGAAATAATGAACCAGTGAACAGTCATTACCCATAGTAAGGGGGGTAGAGAAAAATACCTTCTACTAATAATAATATTCACAAAAAGTTAAAATCATTACATTACACTTAGTACTCTAATACTAGCTATTTTAAGCACTAGTTCTTAAAGTTGAGTAAACCTGTGGCATATTCTCTGTCTTGCCTCCATAGCGATTTTCACTCTTCTTTGCTCTGCTCTGCTCCTGCAGAAAGCTCATTTCTATTGGATCCTTCAATGGCATCCTTTGCCCTCTGGCTTTTGTTTAGGGTCAGTTAATGTGAGGCATCAGCAAGCGTTAATGTGGAAAGAGTGAGGCTAAGGTGTTTATTCCTCAGTCACAGGTTAACAGATGTGCACTCCCCTATTGAAGGTCAGTGTTCAGGACGTGTCCTACCTCGCTTAATTCCAGGGACCTCTCTATTCCCTTGCCTTTTCAGACATGGGGCTGCTATTTACTTCCTGCTATTGCGAGTCTCAGAGCGCTTCAACCAGCCCTTGTTGGTTTCCTTTATGCCTCACCATTCTCTTGTAAATATTAGTCCTTTCAAGGATGTCTTCAAATTTTTCCCATTTGAGTGTCTGGCTGCTTTGCTGTCAGAACCCTGATTGATAGCTTTGGGTAGCAGGAGTGGCCCAAGGCCAAAGTCCATCAAAATGACAGTCTGCCAGTGGGTGGTTTAGGTTTGAAGAGAACACGATGGTCTCCTTACCAGGGAAATAATAGAATCCTGGTACATAAGTCTAGGCATGTGTTGGCAGCATGATTACTCAGATTACCACTGGTGGTGGCATGGCATGCAGTGCAGGGGCAAGGCAAGGCATTGGGTGCTGTAGCCTTCACTTGCTGAAGTGTGGAGATTGTAGTGTGGCATAACTACGATGACCCTAAGAGAAATACAGAGGAGAAAAGAACAAAACGAAGGCCTTCAATGCTCAAGTCAGACCAGAGGTAAAATATCAGAAAGTTTCTCAGTCAGCTCTAAGCCCCTATTTACTTAAGCCTCAGGGCAAATAAAGCTGCAGGTCAACTCCAGAATCTGATTTGAAAGCTTATGGAATTGCCATGCTAAATAAAATGGATAGAACCAATACCACTGGTCTTGGTAATGAGGTACTGACAGGGAAAGGGTGGAACAGGGGATGGTACCATCTGATCAAATACTGAGGGACTTACTCCTATTACCTCTCTTGACCCCAGGCTCACAACAAGTCAGATCCTAATATAGCCAAAAACTGAAGCATGATCCATAAGGTGATGGCCTATACACTGAAGATTTAGGAAACTCCTCTGATTTGTATCAGCAGGAGTCTAGCTAGCATGTAAGGGAATGTCATGGATTGATTCTAAGGGTTTTATACCAAGAAGGTGAACTAAGATGCTAGATCAGGCCAAACCAATCAAAAGATGAGCATTCATCTGGGATTTGGGATTCAGCATATTGCCTTGAGCAGGTGGGAGTGACTGATTAATTGATCCTTGATTCAATGATGGCTTACATAGAAAAATGTTGAAATGCCAAAATTTTCCTGGCAGACCAAACTGGAAGAAGTCCAAAAGCTCAAGTAAGTAAGAATATTGAAAAGGATCTATTATGAATCATCCTGCTCAGCCTGTCCTTTACCATATCCCTGGAAGGGCATGTGGGACACTCCCTTCACCAAATAATTACCTGGGTGAGGAAAGAACCTGCATGCTTGAAAAGCTGGATGGTAACCGTCTTCTCTGGCTAGAGAGAACAGCAATAGATGTGCAAATAGATCTGGGCACCCTGATTTAAATGTGCAGGGGTGGGCAAATGTAGGTTTTCAGTTGTCCAGATGGAAAAAGGCACCCAGGCTCTGATTATTACAACAGCTTTATTAACTGTTTCCCATACTCACAACTGTAAACCTACTTTTGGCAACCCCTGTATTTAATTTAAGCAAAGCGATTTCAGCATGTGGCACCAGTATATTTAGGTGTGTAATAGCCATGTGTGGCTGGTGGCTAACACATCGGAGAGCATAGCCCGAGAACTACCACATCTCCCAAGGAAGTCACTAAAACTGAAAGGTTGGGGTGGCGATCCCTACCATATACCCATGGAAGCTGTGTTTTTAGGCTAATGTGAGACCTAGATGGTTCTGTGGGTGGATGCAGACTTAATCACCTCACGAATGCCAACTGCAAGTGCATTTCTAGGTGTAGTATCTTCACTGGATCATATTAAAATAGCCCCTGACACCAGGTATGAAGGTATGAACAATTTTTCAAAAAAATAATTCCTTATCAACAAAGATAATCGGAAGCAGTTTGCCTTCACATTGCAGGAGCAGCATACTTTCACTATCTTACCTGAAGGTCAGGTCAACTCTCCTCTTTTTGTCATAATATAGTCCACAGAAATCTTGTTCATCTTGACATCCCACAGAACATCAAGCTGGAACATTACATTCATGGTATTATACTGATTGGACTTGATGAGCAGGAAGTAGTAAATACCTAAGATACCTGAATGAGATATATGCTAGAGGGTAGGAGATAATCTCCGTTAAAAGTTCAGAGACTTGTCGCCTTGGTGAAATGGTATGGGCCCGGTGGTCTGGACGTGTTGGAATGGATCCTCTATAGCAAATGACAAATTGCGGCATCTCGCATGTGTCATCATGAAGAAGGCACAAACTTGGCACTCTCTTGGATTTTGGAAAAATAAATTCCACATTGGATACGCTGCTCTGAGGCATGTACCAGGAATTCACGGGGCTGTTGGTGTTGAGAGAGGACTGGGGCAGGAAAAGGATCTGCAGCATACCTCTGCTGTGATGAAAGCTGTCCTATACCTTTGGCTCTAAGCTCCAGCAATGCAATGACTTTTTGGAAATGGCTGTGGCTTTAAAACATCTCTGTCATTAGGAGTATGAAAGTACAGAGTTTTTTTTAAAAAGTAAAGACATGGAATCTTGAATTAATAACTATTCTTATTTTAAGAACTCCTCCTATCTTAGTACTGGACTCTGTTTAAGACTGAGAGTACTGGGCCACTAGACTCTAAATGACTATGTGGCCCAAACTACACAAAATGAACTAGGTGTTATCTGACTCAATATAACATTGAATCGGAGGTACATAAGAGCATTTTGTTGTTAAATGAAACTGGGACCATGCAGGTTTGGGAAGCCAGGTGTATTTCATGAGCAATAGCTCAGGCGTCCCTGATACCTGCTATTACTGCTTCACAATCTCTCCTCAAGCCACATGTATGGCTTCATGGGGTGTCTTTAGAGCCAAGTAAAAATGGAGGATGATACTGTGAATCTAGTTTGTGAATGGATTTCATGGTATTTGGTATGAGTTGTGACCACTGTATCACAGGCCCACTAAAGGGGGCTAGCCCTGAAATAGCATAGTGACAGGATATTTCCCTAGCAGAATTTCAGACTGTGCACTTTGCATGGAAGGAGATAAATCAGAGGTAATGATACATGGTATGGTCACGGACTTGGAAGAACAAGACTGGAAAATTGGTGATAGAAGGTCTGGGGGAGAGTTGTGTGAATAAACCTCTCAGAATTGGTACAAAGTGGGACGACCTGCCCTATGTGAATTCTCTCTAGAAGGTATCCACTGTGCAGAAGGCTCTTAGTAATCTTGACAAGAGTATCTGATGGGTGACCCAAACCAATCAGACAATCTATTTTGTGAATGTCGATCAGATCCTTTACCTAGCTACTCTTGTGCCTGTACAAAGTGGCAGGACCATCAGTGTTGTGAACTTCTAGAAACAAGGTTTGGGTCACCCATCAGATAATGAAACCTGTCCAGCCCAGGTGCTAAAAAAGGGTGAGGAAAAGATAGAATTGGTACTGGAAGAACACGATGATGATCAACTTGAGCTTTCTGACTATTTAGAAGCATGGACTGTAGCAGTTTTGCTTCAAGTTTCCTCTATTATGAAGAGCATTGGTGATGACTAATATTTTAGAGTCCAGTCGGAAGATGACTGAATTATAATACCCCTTGATGATGCAGTAACATCACTCCATTATACTCTCTTTTATTAGCCAGTTGGAGTATGGTATAAGTATAGCTGCAAAAATGATGCCTTGATATAGCAACATCAACATGATTGTAGTTAGTGAAACCACAGTTCTGGTTTCTTTGGAACCTCAAAGTAGCAATATATTTATTTGTAAATATACAGTTTCACAGAAACAGCTTCAATTTATACACACAAACTTTACAATTACACAGAACCATGTAAATAATGTTAAGGGTCTGGCCTGGCCAAAGCTAATGAGTGGCCTATTTCTGGAGTGACATCTTTCCCTCCCCTCACTTTATCACCCACCAACCAGGTGCATCAGATGGACCATGCCTAATTTGCATAAAGAAGCTAAGTGCAGATGCCCAGCTCAGTCTAACACAAAAAACAAGACGACTTGAGTTGTGAGACACCAGCCACAGGGATAGAGTTGTTAATAGAACAAACATGAAATCAAGGAAACAGGAATTGAGATGAATATTGAATGTCTTCCAGAGGTGTCTCCAGGCATCAAACCTCTGAGAATATAGCACATGCCAGGTAAAGAAACATGTGTACACTAAACCACAGTATTAAAAGCAACACAATTTTATAAAGAATAAAACAGGTGTTTAAAATTATTTTTGCTTCAAATTCATGCAATTTATATGTTCATGAAAAGCTATGTCTTATATAACCCTTGGTCAACTTAACAACAGTTTAATAAGCCAGAATATGTGGCTAGCTTAAGAAAATAACTCAAGTCTTAAAAATATTTCCATAAAGAACATTTATAATAAAAATACCACTTTAAGATATAGTTTTCATAGCATAATTTCAAAATAAAATAAAAGTGTCATAGTGGAAATAAGTGATTTACTTTGAGTCAGGAGGAAACTAAAATATGCAAAGTATGTTGTTTTAATGTTTGCATTAATTTAATTTTTCTATAGCTGCCCAACTTTGAGTTAATATCTAAATAGTTTTACATATTTCAGACACATGTTAAAAAACTAGGTAAAGCCTGAAGACTTAACAGAAAAAAATGTAAAGAAAGATAATACAAACATTACCTCACAATCCACAGCACTCTCTAATACAATTTGTCAAAGTAGATGAAAATATCACTTCCATCTTATCTTTATATTAAAATTAAATTTTAATATATCACTAAGGATAGAAGGAGCATCTAAAACTTACTTGAGAGTATCTATACTAATTTTTCACCTTTAACTTCTTGGTTATGGCAATTCATGCCAATAGTCAAATGAGATTCATTCAGATTTCTAAGCATTCCTTTTCTTTTCAGAACTACATTCTAGCATTTAAAAAAAATAAAATTTCTTCAAGATTTTTAATGATGATTTATAAAGTCAAGAAAAGTTCTAGAGAACATCCAATGACTATAGTTTGAGAGATAAACAGGAGCTAACAGGAAATAAAATATACTCCAATAGCCAATTTTCTAATGAGCACAGTTTCAAGTTTAAAAATAGCAATATTTGACTTCCCACTGAGGCCCCTCAGCCTGGGTGTTGTAATCAGAAAAAAAAAAAAATCAGAACTTTCATCTCTTTTATGATAACATCAGCATGTAACTATAACATTTCACATTATCCTGGATTAACCATAATTATTGTGTTAATAATTATAAAATTGAAAAATTATTGAAAACTTGTGTAACAGCTGTTTTCTTACTTTGGCGACTTAAAATAAGAGACTTCAGTTAACAGTGCTCCTTTTAGCCAATTATATAAGAAGGGCAAGATTTATCAGTTATTCAATGCACACTAATAACAATACTGTCTGGGTCATTGCTAGCTATGGACCAAAGCTGTAAGTTACTCTGCATTATTTATGGCCCTCTCCTGAAGTCTGTTTTTGCTTTCTTCTCAAAGAGCTGCTGACACTTACCAGAGTGGGTCCTGAGGTGTCCTGTGAGGGCGTCCCTTCTTCTACACGCATAGCTACAGAAAGGACATTTGAAGGGCTTCTCTCCAGAGTGTAGCTTTATGTGTCTCAGAAGATTGCCCTTCTGAGTAAAAGAAGCTCCACACTGGTTACAGTGGAAGGGCCGTTCACCTGCGGGAAGGAAAAGAGAAGAGAAAGGTCAGGCAGGTTATGTGCAGGTGACTAATTCGCCATATACTGTTAGCTAGAGCCAGTCCCCATGCAGAGAATATTCATCTCCCTTCTGAGCCTTCTAAACTCTTACCTCCCTAAAGTCTCAAACTTTAGGTCAAGTGTCCCCCTTCATATAACCTTTACAGGATTTCTGTCATTGACTCAAAAGAATAACAGTCATGAGATTGACAACTGGTTGAACAACTAGGTGTCATCACTTTATTGATGTTACTGGTCGTTTTACATAGACTATGTTAGTCCTCATAATGACATAACCAGGCATTTTAAAATTTACAAATGAAGAAATTAAAGTGCAAGTATCAAAGTATCTGATGAGAGTCACAGAGCTAATAAGTACTCCAGCTGATAACAGAATCTCGGTCAGTGTGACTATATCTTGCTCTCTTTACTGTACCATGCTTTCTTTAAAAATCACATCGATTTTGAATTGCAAGCCATCTTTAGTCTAACTCTCTCCTTTAGCTGATAATTTTCTTAACGGGGGACAAGAGACTTGCAGTGAATGAACCAGGTTACGAAGCTCATTACCACAAAATCTCCAAATATAGCTCAGGTCTCTCAATTCTCCTACTCACTAACAGTAAAAGCTTTGGCAAAACTTCCTCACATAATGAGAGCAAGTCCAAGAAAATTATTCATTCAGACATTTCTTATCTATTCTCTTTTTATTATGAAAATCATTTGTTTGATAGGAGTCTTTTATTCTATTACTGATATTGCTATAAGACCGTTTAAGCCGTAATTATCAGTTCAGTCTGTTACCATCAACTGGCTGTCATCAATGTCATCAAACATAAAGACATAAAGTTGATGAAGTAAAAGGGGCAAGTGGATCAAACTCGTATCATTAATTAAACCATGAAGAAAATGTTATTTTAATACCATTATTTTAAGCTTGTCTATTTTCTAAAGATATACATAAAACATACACATTAATACATAAAAGTATAACTACATCATATTAAAGCTCAAAGTTTAGAATAAAATTTTAAAAAAATTCCTTTTGGATAAACTGGGCCATTTCTGTGGTTGAAGTTAGATAATAATTAAAATTTTAATAGTTAAAAAATTTTTTGAACTGAATCATCATGTTTCATAACTTTAACTGAAACATTCATAATAATAAAACCTCAACATTTGGGGATGCCTTTAACATAATGCAAATTGTGATTCTTTTAATTTAAATCATCTAGAAAGCATAAAAAATAAACTGGCCCTTTCTAGCAGCTGCCACTGAACATTCTATCATACAGATTTTATATAAATGCTAAAGATACTGAGAAATTGATAGATCAAGTCTATCTTGAATTCATAGTACCTGCTCATTTTGAAATTTAATAAAATTTATACCAAAAATGTGTAATCTGTGGCTGTGTGTAGCAAGGGTTAAGGTTTTTTCTTAAGAATTCTGGAGATCTGATGAGCTATGTTTACAAAATGTCCTATACTGCTGTATTAGGTTAAAAAAGCTAAAGTTGCCTTATATTTAATTTTAGTTACCTTTTTTATCCATTTGCTAAAACTAAAAAATTAAATCAACACTAAATACAGTTTAAAAGAGAAATACTTGACCTAAACCCTCTCATATGCAGTCTTAAAAAATAGTCAACAATTTAAATCTAATTTGGTAATACTTGTTTATTTTACACACACACATGCACACACTTGCACACACACATATAAACTTAACTTGATTCCTTGATATTTTTTTCAATGGAATGGCATTCTACAATTTTTTAAAACCAGGGTTTTCTATTACCCACCCCTACCATGGAATCATAATAAAAAGGGAGAAGGAGGCACTTGCTTCATGAAGTTAACTTTTCAGACAGTAGGAAAATAGCAAATTATTTTAAATCATATTTTTTACTCCAAATATTTCATTTTTACATTTGAAAGCTGTCTATGTAGAATTTCCCAAGCAAGTAACAAATCAGTATGCGATAACTTTAAAATTAATTAAATTAGGGTGGTGAACAAAAACATCAGAAATCATGTTTGCCTTTGGACAACACTCCACTAGCATGTTAATTAAATTTTTCTTAAAGCCACCTACAATTGAAGTATTTTTAAATCCTGATTTTAGAGATCTAAATTGATCATTTACTATCATGCTTATTGAAAAACTAAAAATAATATGGTAACTGTTTTCAAAATAATTTTTAAATTCATCTAATTGAGTTCATGGGTCTTAAAGCAGGGTTATTTAGTTGTTTTTTTTTAAGATTTTAAAATTTATTTTTAGAGAGAGAGGTGGGGAGAGGGAGAGGAAGAGAGAGAGAGAAATACTGATATGAGAGCAAAACATCCATTGGTTGCCTCCGGCACAATCCCTACTAGGGATCCAGTCTGCAACCCAGGCATGTACCCTGAGTGGGAATTGAACCAGAAACTTTGGTTCACGGGACAGTGCCCAACCAACTGAGCCACACCAGCCTTAAAGGAGTAGGAGAAACAAAAAGCGACCTGGGCATACCGGGAAATACCGCCATATTGCTGAGTGCGTAAGGCTTAGTGTGGAGGTGTTTGCTATGCTCCCACAGCCATGAGAAGCGAAGAAAGAGGCATCATGAAAGTGAGTAGTCATGCTCCCATTTGGGATAAGAGGGTAGAGGCAATGTCAATAATGCACACTGATTTCAATCACATGAACCTTTGAGGAATACAGATCTGTTTTACATGAATTATCTTGATTTTCTTTTTAATTATCTGATACTAATCATCCTGCATGTGGTTAAAAAAGTCTGGATGAACAACTCGGGATCCATTCTGGGTCCATTCTCATTATGTTTTGTTTTTGTTTTTAATCTACTAATCTATTCAAGGACCATATTTAGTTATTCACTGGATGAAGTTATCATTCTTATGGAATAAATTATATTTCAATATTTTATGTACTTTCATAAATATATTTCTAGTTCTCTGTTTAAATATTCAATTAAACTGCAAGTGTACATGCATCGATTTGCTTTGGTGCATCAAAAACAGAGGGTGTTCCTATGTTGTATGGCACAATAACCCATGAATATGAAAAATCAGCACCTGGAGACAGGGCCTTAGAGCAGGAGAAGGGCTCCATGAAGCTGCAATGCACAAAATATTGTGCAGAAAACTTGAAGGTACAAAGATGAGAGTACTTTCCCCCAAAGAGGGGCAAGATGAAAGATATTCTGTATTTATAATGCTTACATGAGTACATGTTTATGCATGAATTTATTTACTGCCCCTACTTCTTTTCTTCTCCTTATATTCCCAATGAAGAGTGCCTGGTGTATCCGATGACAATATTACCTGGTTACCTACTACAGTAGAAATGCCAAAGAAATAACACCAACCAATTAATAAGATATTGGAATTGGCACTTTAATAGAACATGAAAGAGAAAGAAGTGAATTTGATCTGGTGCTTCATGTCATTTACTGAGTTGGGTGGTTGTATCTTTTTTCACTATCAATTTTGTATTAGATATTTTATAAGCTAAAACACAGAAACATATGTTTCCCAAAAGCTGTATAAAGATTTAAGGCAGTACATGTTACACTAGCGCCAAATTATTGGTGAGAGGTAGACGTTCTAAAATGAACATAGTAGTTCGTAGTATCAAGGGGAAAACCTTTGGTGAATTGCTAGATTTTGACTGCATTTTTTTCAATCAAACTTAAATTAAAGACATTTAAGTAGACATTCTATTCTAGTACTAAAATGGAATAGAAAATGTCATGACCCACTCGGATGCATAAACCGGGTCAGCAGAAATACAAACAAAAATAACTATTTTACAAATATATCATAATTTCAAGGTCAACAATGGGGCAGGTATCCCAGGCTACTCCGTGAATGACTATTACTTTAACAAAACCTTCCCTGTCTCAGGAGAGTGTAAGAAGTTTTACAGTACTCTGATAAACATTCATTAACAGTGAAAGTTCATACAATTGCAGAGTACTTTAAACGGTTTATTTAGCCCATTCTCCTTGCCTTTTCTAGCTGAGTGAATCTCCTATTTCTGGGACTTGTGGAAATCTACATAACTATTTAGAAACATTATTCAAGTCAATTAGAAGATTTCAGAATCAAAATAACTCAACTCTACTACAGCAGTAAATATCAAATGGACAGAATAGGTATGTAATTATTACTGTTAACAAACCCAACAATCATCATGAAAATCACTGCAGAAGTGAAACATTGATTAACCTACATTTTCAAGAGAGCATAGTCTGCGAATTTTAACTCAGACCATAAAAGATTAAAACTTTCCAAAAAAATGATTTTAGTATCCTTTTCAGTCTTAAAATGAACACTATAGGCAATTTAACTGAAAATTCCTTATGTGGGGTTTTGTTTTGTTTCTATATTGCTAGAAATTTGAATGAGTGTCATGTTCTTAAACATGATCAATCTGAGATAATGAATCCATTATAACTTTGTGCAACTCGTCTTTTAGAACTGCAGTTAGAATTATTTCATGAGCATAGAAGGTAAGTAGACCCATTATTTTATAGTCTTTCCCTTTTTTATCTTATCAAATATGGAATCCAAGCTTGATCTTTTAATTTTTCCATGAGATTTTTTTTTAATTAAAGGGAAAAAAAAACATGTGCCCTAATAATATAAATATTACTATAAAATTTTAAAGATAAATATTTAAAATATAATGATATTTGAAGGAAAATTCAAAACAAAACATAATGTAAAAATGTTACTGTCTGTATGTTTGGAATAATCTTAAATCCTTATAAAGTTGATGATATTAACCTAACACTGATTTTAACATATTAACTTCTCACTATAATTAAAAAAAATATCAGACATATTATAGTAGTATTTTAACATAAAATGTAGGCATCCTGATATACCAAGCATTGTATATTTGAACAAAATCACTCTGGGCATCACGAAACCTTGGCTCTGGCCTCATAATGCCGGTAACTACGTGAGGGATAATGGATAAGTCACGACTGTTTGGGGCTTCAGTTTCTTCCTGTGTAAATGAGAGGTTTAGACTAAAAACTTCAATGTACCTTGTATCTATCATGTTTTAAGCACCTACACGTGATTTACAAATCAATATTTTAAATCAACTTTTTTATTATAATTTATCTCTCTTCTAGAAGACTGTCATATTTAAAGTTCTGATTATATTAGTTATTGGTATTTTATTAAATAATACTAGTTTGCCTTATAGTTAAAGCTATCATTACCTTTAAGTAAATTTTTATGTGAATTGGAAACTTTTCTTAAGAGTCAACTATCTGCCACAATCACATTTCTGTGTTTTTTGTTGTTTTTGTTTTTGTTGTATTCTTGCCAAAAGATTTGAAGAAATTTCAATAAGGCCTTTTCATTTGGCTGGTGTTTCACAATACTCAAAACTCTAAAAGTATATATTAAATTAATCTAAGGTCTTTTTCCTCATCCTATTTCACAATTACAGATTCCTACCTCCACACCCACCACCCTTAACTATACTCACCCTACATATTTCCTTGTAGGATTTATGGTAAAAAAAAAATAACATGAAGTTGGTAAAATCCTCAAACTGGGGAAAATAAATATCTGCCTACTATAGTGACCCATGGTATGCAAAGATTGATTGGAAATTGTATTCCAAGAAATTAATTAGATCATGTGAAAATGATCTGCCCCTATATAAATGCATGAATACCATTTTAGAGTATCAACTCTTTGCTAGCAAACTGTATTACCTGCCCATGGGTATGGCAAAAATGTATAGAAATACAAAAAGATTAAGTTACACAATGAAATTCTCCTCTACCTTTTGAACCCTTATCATATTATTGCTATATTAAGAACTGTGGAAACTGAATCCCAAACTTCTTTTCTGATATGCTATTCAGATTTGAAGGCTGGAAGTCAAGACCCAGGCTACTCTCTGCTGCTTTTCAGCAATCCAATACTAGCGGAATTCTGAAAAGGTAGTTTCACCATTGCCACCCCTGAATAAAAAGGAAAGAGAATAGATGTCAGGTAATATCAACATCAGATGTCACAGGCAGTCATCAGGGTATTCTTTCAGCTGCTTACCAGTGTGACTCCTTTTATGTACCATAAGCACATTGGGCCCAATGCAAACCATGCCACAGACGTCACATTTCAGTTTACCATTCGGAAGCCGGATTCCTCCCTCGCCTTGAAGCTCCTGGACTTTCCTGTTGTCGGCCACCTCGCTGCTCTCAATTAGGGGTTCTTCTAGGCTGCTACCCTCATCATGGCCCCTGATCTCGTCTTCGCGGCTCAGGGGTTTCCTGTCACATTCTTCATCACTCTGCATTTCTAGCTTTACTGAATTTGCTGTAATTTAAAGAGAAGCAAGAAGATATTTTAGATACATGTTATGTGTTGTCACCTACTTTTCTCTCCTACCTACTTCCATTCTATTACCATGGTTGGAAATGCTGTATTAAGTAGAATACAATCCATCACCAATGCAATGTTAGCACACACCGTACTCTATGATATTTTCATAAAGCTTTGGCATGAAAGTGAAGATGGCTCAGGAAAGCTCTAAGAGTCCAGAATGTCACTTTATTTCTGCACACATTTCTTTCTCTTTTTAAAAAATTTAAGTGTATTGGGGTGACACTGGTTAATAAGATTACATAGGTTTCAAATATATAATTCTCTGATACATAATCTGTACATCGCATTTTGTGCCTACCACCCAAAGTCTAACCTTTTTCCGTCACCATACATTTGACCCCGTTACCCTTTTGTATCCCTAATTCTTCTTTCCTCTTAGAACCACCATATTATTGTTTGTGTCTATAAGTTTTCATTTGTTTGTTTTTCTTGTTTATTTGTTGCTTTCAGTTTTAGATTCCACATATGAATGAAATAAGTTTTATACTTTTAAAGCAAGTTTCTAAATAATTCTGATATTGGCTGTTGAGTATGTCATTAAGGCTCCTGAGACTGAGGTAGGATAATGGAAAAGATTAGATACTGTTTCATCCACTGAGACATACCTCTTCTTAATTTAACAATCATTACACACACACACACACACACACACACACACAATCTTCATGATCTGTGTTTCACATCTGAGTACTTGTGTAAATCTGCTTGTGAACTGAGCAAGAGAAACAACTCAGGATATTAATCCAGCAAATGTCTTAGACATATGAAGGCACACTGTCAAGGCCAATACCCTAAAATCAGACTAAACACATACATTCAGTTAAGACCTGTATAAATGTGGTGTAGAGTACACAGACCTCACATGCTCTTAGGCTACTCTGCTTTTTTTTTCCTATATGAAAAAATTTCTCCATGGAACACATTAGCCTGCAAATCAAAGTGTTTCAACTTGAAAATGTGCACACTGAAAAGCAATAAATGACAGAAATGGCATCGCCTGCATGTACACACTTGTGACTGTTAAGAAATGCAATGCCTTCTGTTTGCTGGGTTTGGATCACCCCACAGAAAAGTTGGAATTTTGTTAGCATGGCCCTCATTCTGGAATGCTGACAGAGTCTTTTCACAGAGCAGAAGCAAGATTTAAATAAATACCAGTTATTTATCTAGTAATCTTGAACATTTCTTAAGAAATCATATCCAAGTTACTGAGCAAAACAAATCATTTGGTATTACTTGAATAGAGGAAATCTTTTCACAAAAAGGAAGTTTTCTGCACTGTAATTATTTTCTTAGAGAAACCATACATTCTGTGATTTGTCATTAGTACTGATGATGGGTAGTGCTATCAAATGGCTCCTCCCCTGTTCTCTACTCAGGACTCCCCTACAACTAGAGGTGGCCTGGCACACCCAGGAGATCACTGGGTTTAGTCAGGAAAACGACGCTCTAGCACTGGCTTTGACATTTAGTAGCAGTGTAATCTTGAATTAGTTATTTAACCTTTGAATCTTATGTCTTTTGTTTGCAAAGACAAGATAAATTCAGACTACAGAATAAAGTTTGAACAGAATGGTTGAGCTATTCAGACTCTGGGTCCTGTAACCTGGATTTGAACACTAGCAATGTCACTTAGTTCAAGGAGTGACAACTTTTGCAAGTTACTTAGTTCTCTCCGTCCTCTGTTAAGCTGGGATGATAGTGGTACTCACTTCCTAGTACTGATATGAGCATTCAATGAGTAAATATACTAGTAAAAATGGGCTTGGCTGCTGTTTTTCTCTGGACAGTGTTCTATTCCAAGAGGTTTTGTGCAGATTAATTAACTTATAGGATGTAAAACTACACTGAGGTCTAAAAGGGATATATATATATATATAGGCTATATATATATATATAGCCTTTCTGGCCCATGTCTAATAGAAAATCTACTATGTTGACTTTTACCCTATTTTCAAATTAGTTCTACTTTACTGATTTTTCAGAAGAATAGGGACAATATTTTATCCACCTTAATATCCCCAACAAAATCAAGAAAGTTGTGGCATAGAGGAGGTATTTCAGACAGTATTCAGTTAGATGTTTTACTTAATTTGATTAAAAATGTCTTTCTTTTTACTTGTTTTATATGTTTATAGAAACCATGAACATAGGAAGAAAATGTAAACATAAAGAATAAAAAATGAAGTCCTTTTTTACCCATCCCTTAGTTCCAGTCTAAATGCAACCATTATCCTCATTTTCTGATTCAGTATTATGTATACATGTGTGAATGTACAGTCTCTTTCGTAAAAAATCAGAATGTATAATTCACGTCATTTTAAGTTTACTTTTTTCATTTAACAATATCTGTTTAATATTCCCCATATTAGTACTCAGAAACCTACACTATTCTTTTTCAATACCTGCATTTATTAGTTACAAATGCAATTTATTCATCTGCATTCTATCAATAGAAATGTAAGATTATTGCTTATTAATTACTATTATAGATATTATTGTATAATACCTATAGGATCTAGCAATCTGATAAATAACCATTGGCATTTTTACTCTAGTAGTTAATCTGCATTTTTTATTATGAGTTGTGCAACTTTTCCTATGTTTAAATTTTGGTGTCATTGTTTTTAGAACTATTAAAGTTCTTGGCCCATTTTTCTAGGTTGTCAGCCTTATCTGACTGTATTTAAATGCTATATATACTAAGAACTTAGCTCTGTTTGATATGTCTTGAAAATATTTTGGCTCATCTTTTTACTCAAGGGTATATTTTAGCATGTATGCTAATTGTAAATTTTGAATTTTTAGGGTTTCAATTATGGCTTCTGGATTCTATATCCTGCTTTAATAGGTTTTTTCATACTCCAATAAATTCTTCTATGATACCTTTTTCTGATTAGTGCAAAACATTATTTGGTTACCATATGTAATCCCATATTTTACTCATAATTGTCATTTAAAGAAAAAACAGAAGAAAACAAATGAAGAGTATGAGTTTATATAGCCTTACTTCATATACCAATCTATGAACAAACTTCCCATAATTCATTTTAAGTGATATATTAAAGATTACAAATGTCACAGAATTGTCATCATTTATATTTCTGAACTAGTCAACATCTGATAAGATGTATTTAATGAGTATAAAGTCTATCAGTATTCCAGTTCACAAACTGAAGAAATGTATATCTTAAGGAATAGCTTTTGAATCTAAAACTATGGGCCTCTTAAATTTCAAAACAACATATAATTATTAAGAATATGACTTGAGGCCCTGGCCAGATAACTCAGTTGATTAGAGTATCATTTGGATACACCAAAGTTGTAGGTTCGAGCTCCAGTTAGGGCACATACAGAATCAACCAATTAATGCATAAATAAGTGGAACAACAAATCAATATCTGTCTGTCTATCTCTGTTTCTCTCTCAGATAAAAAATGAAAATATATGACTTGATCTTACATTAAATTATCGTATTTTCCCTAATGAGAATACTAAAATATGAACACCATTATATAATATCAAACCTAAGTAAAAATGTCATTTTAAAAATTATTGGATATTATACTTAGGATTTTTTTTTTTATCAACAGAATAAACTTGAAATGAATATTCAAAAAAGTATATATTTGCTGGAACTGAAATAGAGGAAATGGGAAGCTATAGTCATCTTTAACAATGTTATACTCTAAAAAACTATACATTTATCAAGTATGAATGTACACACTATTGCTGTATTATATCGTAAATCAATAAACTGAAACATTATTTTCTATTGATTTTAGAGAGTGAGGAAGGGGGGGAGAGAGAGAGAGAGAGAGAGAGAGAGAGAGAGAGAGAGAGAGAGAGGAGAACATTGATCAATTGCCTCTAAGCACCCTGAACCCTCCACCTAGGTATGTGCCCGGACAGGGAATCAGACCCACAACTTTTTGGTGGATAGGCTGACGTTCAAACCACTGAGCACACTGGCCAGGGCAGGACTGCAACATATTTTTATATATGCATCTCATATATTAAAGTTTGCATAGATATGGTGGCCTATGTACAAACAAAATCCCATCCTAATTAAATTTCAACCCATCTCTCTAAAATTAGGTTGAAATTCTAGGATAAAAAAGAATTAATTAAAGTAGTCTTTCAATTTTAACAATGAAATAGAAAGAAACGTTCCCTATGCAAAGAATATAAAAGAAATTTTGGCACAATTTATTTTCAATACTTAAGATGTTTCTGATTAAAGCAGAGCACCTATATTTTAACTAATGATTAGATTAAAGTGCTTGGTAAACTTAAGTATACTCTAAACTATAATTTATATATTCATACAAGAGTTTTATTATGATTTTTATAGCTATAATATATAAACCTGTTATAATAATTAGTCATTATGTAATCATTAAGTACATTAACTATGAAACCTTTGAAATTAAATTCTCACTCTTCATTATATGGTATTTCTTTTATAATTTGGTAAAAAAGGAAGACATTTTCATAACTGGGCTAATGTCTATAAAGATTAAAACTTATTAGTGTGAGTGAAATGTTATTACAAATCTCCATCCTAAGATTTATTTTTAAGTTTGTTTCCTTAATATGAAATGAAAAATGTAAAATTCAGGTATATCTGTGGGAATTTACAATTATTTTGTACTATCAAGCTGTATAGTGTTTAATAAAAACAATGTTTTGTAACAACAAATTATTAGAGTGAAAAGAAAATAAGTAAGATTTTAATTAATTAATCAATTTGTTATCCATAGTATATCAATATTTAAATATTTTCAAAATAAAGTAAAAATTGTTAATATAGGTATCTTTTCCCTTAACTTAAAGGAGATATGGCTTACAGTTTGAAACAAAAGTTCTTTTAAAACAAAGGATCATTAATTTTATAGCATTTATAATCAAGAAAATGTTAAGTAATTGTTATATTGATTTTTTAGTAGATTTAAGAGGTTTGTGAACAAGTGGAAAGAATAATAGTGAATAGAAAGATGTTATGATCAATTTTTCATAGAACAAGCTTTGAATATATTTCAGGATAAAAAGTTTTACATACATATTAGTACAAAAAATTTCTTCTTAATGAAAAAACTTTTATGAATTAAAGTTTCCTCCCGCCTCTGTTTATGCTTTCAAAATACTACTCGTAAACATTAGAAATAGCATATAGATGCCATAGAAACATGTAGTTTAGTTATTTCCATTTACAAATGAGCATTACCAATGCTGAGAAGTAAAAAGAAACTTAGAAGCTCTTGTTTTGAGTGACTCTCACATCAAACTATTTTCAATTTAAAAGTTTCCTCAGTAGCCATAGTGGGTTCTCAGACTCAAAGGCTTCACAATAATCATAGTTTCGAGATACATGATACTGAATGGGTAAAGTTACACTAGACTTGCCTTTAATTCACTATTATGGTATTAAATAAAGAGATAACGCAATAAAGGTATTTAAACAGGCAAACAGATATACATCACTGTAAAAAAATGAGCTAAGGGTGTGGAAACCAAATGGTGAAAAAATTTTCTTTTGTGAAGCTGTTAAAAACAAATTATTTTAATTCAGTCTATTTTTATTGTTGTCATTCTTAATCCTCACCCAAGGATATTTTTCCATTGATTTTTAGAAAGAGTGGAAAAGAGAGGGAAAGACAGAGAGAAACATATATGTAAGAGAGACACATTGATTGGTTGCCTCCTGCAGGAGCCCAGACCAGGGCCCAGGCTGGGGAGGAGCCTGCAACCGAGGTATGTGTCCTTGACCAGAATCGAACCCTGGACCCTTTGGTCCGCAGCCCGACGCTCTACCCACTGAACCAAACCAGCTAGGGCTAATTCAGATTACATTTTAATGAAAATTGTATTTATTATTATTATACTTGGAAAAATAATTTAAAACCCAAATGTATACCATTTTAAAATAAAACGAAAAATAAAATATATAATGTTGTTGAATACAGTCATAGACCTCACACTTGTAAAAGTCGTCTACCTCAACCAATAAGCAACAAAGACCCAAACTGAATTTGCTTAATAAATATCGGCTGGCTCGGTGATTTTTAAAGCCCCTGCTGCTCCTGTAATACTTTGCTGTGATTAAGAAGGTTTAAGGCAAAAAGCTGAAGATTACATTAAATAAGGAATCCATATTAACAGGATAGAATATACGCAGGTAAAGGTCATAACACAATTCATGAATAAGAAGAGTACAGGAAATATTTCAATAACATATATAATTTGGTTACATCATAAATTTATTGACCTGAACAGTACTTAAAAGTAAAACGATTTTTCCTTAGAAATTTGGCATTTACTCCTTTTACTCTATACCTTCACTAAGTTTATCTATCTATGTGCTACAGCAAAGATTTTGCAATGTCTGTCAAATGATGTCATCAAATAATGAAAGTCTTAACTTCTATGATTTGGGAGGAAAAGGTAATTTTTATATGCATGATAAAATATAGTCAATTAATTCTAAGTGATCAAACTGAAGGAATAAATTCTAGCCTCATCCTTAGCATTTGGTTTTCATAGATAACCTTATCATTTCTAAATGTCAAGTTTTAGAAATATCATAGTAACCAGATCCTAAAATATCATTATTAAAATATTTTTAATATCTAAACTAAACTTTCTACAACTTGAAATTTTATTTTTAGTATGACTTGATTCTTTTAACCCTTAAACAGACTATTCAAATTTCCTAGCCAAGAGAATAATACAAAAGTATTATGATTTGTTTGTTATATTAAAAGGATGCAATACTGATTAATCTTATAGAATATAAAAAAGGCTTTCTAGATTAATTATTATCAATTTAGTGATTTATTTCTGTGTAGTTTCCAAAATAGTTTATTTTTTAATTTTTAAAGGGAATTAATAAAATATTGGTTTCACAGTACTGAATAAAAGATAACTGAAATACCATTCTTTACTTACCAAATTGTGTGTGTGGGGGGGGGGGGGTGGGATGGGGGGAAGGGGATCTTTCAGGTGTGATGTTTAAGTGGACTTTTATTTGCTTGGTTTCTGTTGTGTGAGAATTCAAGAGGACACTTACGGGTAGTTATTACTTACCAGCATCAATTTCTCCCTGTCTATGTCAGATACTTGAAATGGTTTTATACACACTAATTGAATCAATATGTCTATCTAATAATCTGTTGAAGTTGCTTCTAAGCTAATATATCTTTCTCTCATTTAAACTTTCAAAACAGAAACACTAAACATGATGAAATCCATGTTAACAGCCAGCAGCTGTTTAAATAATGTGTTAGAAAAACAAACTGCCTTCAAAACTCTTACGGAAAACACATTTACTAAGAACTTATGGACAGTCTAAACAATTAAAACAAAATCGCCACAACCAGAACTATTTTAAGATATGTGCAGTTTTTTTAATTTCCTCAAATTTCACACAATATAAAACCTTTATTTAACTGTGAATAAGGAAATAAATGGGTAAGTCTCACAAAATGGCTCTAGCACAACATCCTTGACATTTTCATTTTTATAAATGGTTGCACAAGTCCAGACACTGACTGTTACTGAACTGCAGTTGAGCCACTTGTGGGTAGCATTCTACATCTGTGCATCACCTCGCCTCACCTCATCTATTTCCTCTCCACTCTCTTCTCTCTCCAGTATAGTTAGATCATGTATTTTTAAAACCCATTAGAAAAGCTAGATTAAGAGAGTGCTGATTTCTGAAATACTATCATTATTCTGAGAACAGTGTAAAAAGTTGTCCTGCACCTAAAGGCAGGATACCAGGGTCTTGACCTCTTATTCTACCACTTAACTCAGTAAGGAACTTGGGAAATTTATTTTGACTTAGCTGCATCATCAAATATATAAAAAATAACAATTGATGTTCCTAAAAATATTAGGTTAGATAAAATAGTCTTTTTACACTAAGGATTTAGAATCCTAATAATAATAACAGTGATAATAGAATATAGCAAATTGTATTATTACTAGAGGCCCGGTGCACAAAAATTTGTGCACTCGGGGGGAGGGAGGGTTCCTCAGCCCGGCCTGTGCCCTCTCACAGTCTGGGACCACTCAGGAGATAACGACCTGCTGGCTTAGGCCTGCTCCCGGGTATCAGAGGGCAGGCCCAATCCCTTGGTGCAGCCCTGGTCCGGCTCAGAGCAGGGCCCTGTCATGCACAGAGGAGGGCGGATTGGGAGGTTGCAATGCCACCCTCAGTCATGCTCAGGGTAGGGCCGATTGGGGGGTTGGGGCACCGCCCCTGTCCCACTCAAGGCAGGGTCGATGGGGAGGTTGCGGCGCCACCCCCTGTCACGCACAGAGCAGGGAGGATCAGGGGGTTGGGGCGCTGCCCCCTGTCACACACAGAGCAGGGCCCATCAGGGGGGTTGGAGCTCCGTACCCTGTCACACACAGGCAGGGTCAATCAGCGGGTTGGGGAGGTCCCCCCTGTCACTCACACAGTAGTGCCGATAGGGGAGTTGGGGCACTGCCCCCAGTCACACACAGAGCAGGTCCGATCAGGGGGTTGGGGGGCCGCAAGCTGTCACACAAAGAGCCGCAGGGTGATCAGGGTGTTGGGGAGCTCCCCCCTATCAGGCACAGAGCAGGGCTGATCAGGGGGTTGGGGTGCCTTCCCCTGTCACGAACAGAGCAGGGTGGATAGGGAGGTTGTGGCCCCGCCCCCTGTCACACACAGAGCCGCAGGCCGATCAGAGGGTTTGGGCGCTGCCCCTGTCATGCTGATCCCGGTGCCAGGAGGCCTCGTGGCTCCGCTAATCCTGGTGCTGGGAGGCATATTACCCTTTTACTATATAGGATAGAGGCCTGGTGCATGTGTGGGGGCTGGCTGGTTTGCCCTGAAGGGTGTCCTGGATCAGGGTGGGGGTCCCCACTGGGGTGCCTGGACAGCCTGGGTGAGGGTATGATGGCTGTTTGCAGCTGGTCACACACCCTTCAGGGTGGGGGTCCCCACTGGGGTGCCTGGCCAGCCTGGGTGAGGGGCTGAAGGCTGTTTTTAGGCTGGCAGGTGACTGAAGCTCCGAACGGCTCCTTTTTTTCTTTTTTTTATTCTGGGCCAGCTTTAGCTCTGACTCCAGCTCTGAGGCCTCTGCTGCTGAAAGCAGGTATGTGGTTTGTTTAGGTTCTATAATCGAAACACTGTATCAATTCCAGCTCTGAGATCCAGGCTCTCTGAAAGCAGGTTTCTGGGGTTTTGTTTAGCTTCTATATTTGTAACTATGTTTCAAACTGCAGGCTCAGAGGCTGGCAAGGCAGGCGGGGAACGTGGAGTCCTCCGTCACCGAAGCAAGCAAGCCTCATGTTAGTTTCAAGCTGCCTGGCTGCCGGCCGCCATCTTGGCTGGCAGTTAATTTGCATATCGCCCTGATTAGCCAATGGGAAGGGTAGCGGATGTACGCTAATTACCATGTTTCTCTTTTATTATATAGGATATACTAGAGGCCTGGTGCACGAATTTGTGCATGGGTGTGGTCCCTCGGCCTGGCTAGCGATTGGAGGCCCAGTCCCGACCAGGGCAGATCAGGGCCGGCTGGCTAGGGGGAGGGACAGCGGGAGGTTGGCTGTGGGAGTGCACTGACCACCAGGGGGCAGCTCCTGCAATGAGCGACTACAGGTTGTTGGGTCGATGGGTTGTAATGGTCACTTAGGCTTTTCTATATATAGATTTTATAATTTAAAAAATACATATTCTGTCTTATTTGATAATCAAATTACAGTGAATTGTAGGTAGGGCTGGCACAAATAAATAGAGTCATGGTTGTTAAGTGACTTTCCCAAGTACACAAAGTTAGTAAATGTGCCTGATATCAACTCAAGATCTGCCTCTTAGCCTAACCATCTTTCTATGACATGATAATGGCTCTCCAATTAAACAAGTAATTAATATTAGTAATATAGTTAGGATAAATATCAGTCATGGGCGAATACATCTTTCAGGTGCTATAAAACTATGTCCATCAGTTGAAGAGGATAATAGGGGTTCCAGTCCACAGGGGTCACAAAGAATAAAGATACTGAAAGTTTCCATAAACTGACCTACTGAATTAATACTTTATATTAAGTCTGAAGTACATATACCCACTCAAAGTAACCACCTCTTAGTTTGAAAATCTGCTTTGGTCTTAAGGAAGCAATAGGTCCATGTAGCACGACTAGTTCCTGATGAATTAGTCAATAGTCAATCCTCTCCCTGCCCCCCCCCCCCGCCACTTTTTTTATATTCTTTTGTCAGACTATGACTTATCCATGGTAGGTTAAGACAGCTATATGAAGAATACGTCAATATTATCCATTTTAATCTCTAAACCAACAGTATATGAAGTATGACATTTTAGGACTTCCTTTGTGGTCAAGATTGACAGTCTTATGTCAATTATTTTTAGAAAGATAAAATCTTTATAACATAGGTATAAAAATCATACCTATGAGCAGCTCATGTAGCATTTCATTTGCATTTAAAGAGATCTTCACAACAAAATAAATCCAAAAAATTGTCCTTTCCATCTCCTTAAATGAAAGTGGAATAAAGAAGGGCATAACATCCGATTTCCTGGTGGTCTCCCACAATATATGAAACCGTATACAGCATGCTCATCAGCAGACACAAACACAGAGCAGCCCAAGAATGAAGTTTCTATTATTTTGGCAGACAACTACTTCATGAGAAATGTACAATTTGTAGAAAAGAAGCCTAGTTTAAATAGAAATGCCACAGGCAAAAAATAGGCTATCCCTTTTTTCATCCTTTAAATGAATGATTTTATTTGCCGAGTACTAAAGATTCAGTAACTCTTGAATATCCAACTCCTTTTTGCACCTTCATGGGCAACACAGACCTTTAAGATTCCTCATGACCTCTTACCTGGAACAATCCTAACGGCTTTCTAACTAGTCCCTTTCTTTGGTCTTTGGCCACATTCCACTCCCTCAAACCATCCTATGTTCAGGTGTTAGATTACTATTCCTAAAGCAAAGCTATTACTTTTTTTTTTTTTAAATCCTGAATGACTGCCTGCTATCAACAAATTAAATCCGAAGGTCTTGGTGTGGAATTTAGGGTCATCCACAGTGCAGCTCCGTCATATCCCCTGGCCATATGTCCTACCAGTCCCTTCGTTATTCATACCTTTTCCAGTCACTTTTTCTAGTCATCCTTCCTGGAACTCATCCTGTACATCTCTACTTACTCTTTATCCTTGGCTCTTATTATTATTTACTGGAATCCTTCCTGTTTCTATCACCATTAGCATATTATTCAAGGCTCACTTATCTGCTCCCTTTTTTCAGGAAGTGTTTCCTGAGCATAGATGCATTACAGTGATTTTATTAGTATATTTGCCTTAACACATGACTCCCTACAGTATAAGGCCCTTACTCCCTAGAGTGTAAGATCCTGGAAAGGAAATATCTTTATTCACTGCTGTAAAAGCATCTCACCTTTACATCTCACCTGGGTGCTCAATATGTGTTTGTTGAACTTCTGTCACTAATTTTCTATTACACTTCTCCTTTTAGGTTACAGAGACTGTGCATAAAATAACAACAGGTGACAAATAAATGTAACAACACAGAGTTAGATTTTAATCACAAAACATCATCAACATAATGCCAAGTAAAGGACTACTAGATGACACATTATTAGGCACATTTTCTGTGTTGCCTGACATAATAATGACGGCCACTCTGTGAGGAAAATACTATCCTCAGTTTACAGATGAGAAGACTAAAGCTCAGAATGGGCGACACCAGTTACATGTCCAAGTCACACATCTGTTCCGAGCCAGATCTGAGACTGGAACCCAGAAGTAACCTATGACCAAATTATTGCTACTCGCTCTTTGTCACCAAAAGCACTTCTTAAGGTACAAATAAAGAAAAAAAAATAATATGCTAAAGAAAAATAACTTTGAATCAATGTGTGTCATCCGACATGTGTTTTATTGCGTGGCTAATACAGGTGTAGTAGTGTGCCAGCTTTGAGTAAAGAGAAATTTGTCTGAGAGCCTGTCTTGGAAGAAGACCAGCTTACACTGCCAGGTTTTCTGCGCATGGATTTTATTTCATATAAGAGCAATCTACTTTGAACTGGTGTTTGGAAACCATCTCCTTAATATCACTGTGGGAAGTTTATGAAGCAGATTACATTGTGAAATTATCTCTTTAATACGGGAAGTGTAAAAATGTTAACCAAACTTCTCTAAGAAGTAAAATCATTACTATACAATCCAGCTGAGTGGGCATACTCCCAAAGGGACCCACACACTGCATTGCCAGAGGTCACTAAGGACGCTCAAACCAGGTCAGAAGGCAGTGCTGCCGGCACGCTGAAGAGAAAGAGATAAGAAATAGAGCAGGGTTTCTATTATCAGGCAACAGCAACAGCAACGGAGGGAAGAACTGAAGCCCTGAGAAGCATCTCAGCAGCTTTACTGAGTCTCTGAGCTAAAGTGACAGGGAACTCAACAGCTTCCCATACCCTGGGTTCAAATGTGGCAATGCTGGTTGCCAAATCTGGTCCATGCTCCCTGACAATCAAGTCTACAGACCTTCCTTCCCTGGTGTTCTCCCATGCTTCACTGATTGTATGAAACAGTCAACATCTGGCCCCAGGATGCAGGATTGGTCAGTTAAAAATGTATAACCAATAGCCCAGCCAGCGTAGCTCAGTGATTGAGCATGGACCTATGAAACAGGAGGTCAACTCTGACCGGTTTGGCTCAGTGGATAGAGCATCAGCCTGTGGACTGAAGGGTCCCAGGTTTGATTCTGGTCAAGGGCATGTACCTTGGTTGCGGGCACACCCCCAGTAGGGCGCGTGCAGGAGGCAGCTGATTGATGTTTCTCTCTCATCGATGTTTCTAACTCTCTATCCCTCTCCCTTCTTCTCTGTAAAAAATCAATAAAATATTTTTTAAAAAAAGAAATAGGAGGTCAAGGTTCAATGCCCAGTCCGGCATATGCCTGGGTTGCTGGTTTGATCCCCAGTGTTGGGTGTACAGGAGGCAGACAGTCAATGATTCTCTCTCATCATTAATGTTTCTATCTCTCTCCCTTTCCTTTCCTCTCTGATATCAATACAATATATATTTTAAAAATGTATAACCAATAAAATATATGAAGTAGTAACAAAGAAGAAAAAACTTTTGGTGAAAATTAAGGAAAATAAATCTGGACAATCACCCAGTAAATTTTAAGAGATCAGTGCCAGATATTTCTTTCCCACAATGTAGTAGCTGCATTTTTTATTTCAATGCTCATATCTAGTTTCCTACCACTACTGAATAGACACTTCACAGAGTGTCATTTAGAACACATATTAAATCAGCCGTGGGCAAACTACGGCCCATGGGCCGGATCCGGCCCGTTTGAAATGAATAAAACTAAAAAAAAAAAGACCGTACCCTTTTACGTAATGATGTTTACTTTGAATTTATATTAGTTCACACAAACACTCCATCCATGCTTTTGTTCCGGCCCTCCGGTCCAGTTTAAGAACCCATTGTGGCCCTCGAGTCAAAATGTTTGCCCACCCCTGTATTAAATGGGGGAAAATAGCCTTGTTCGGTTTGGCTTAGTGCAGTGGTTCTCAAACCTGTGGGTCGCGACCCCTTTGGGGGTCGAACGCCCCTTTCACAGGGGTCGCCTAAGACCATCAGAAAACACATATATAATTACATATTGTTTTTGTGATTAATCACTATGCTTTAATTATGTTCAATTTGTAACAATGAAATTGGGGGTCACCACAACATGAGGAGCTGTATGAAAGGGTCGCGGCATTAGGGAGGTTGAGAACCACTGGCTCAGTGGCTAGAGCGTTGGCCTGCGAACTGAAAGGTCCCAGGTTTGAGTCCGGTCAAGGGCACATGCCTGGGTTGTGGGCTTGATCCCCAGTGGGGGGCTTGCAGGAGGCAGCCGATCCATGATTCTCTCTCATCATTGATGTTTCTATCTCTCTCTCCCTCTTCCTTTCTCTCTGAAATCAATAAAAATATACTTAAAAAAAAATAAATAAATGGTAGAAAAAAATTACAAAGCACCTAGATGAAAAATAGAAACAGTGGGTTAGAATACCTGTGTTTAAGTTCTTTCCATGTGCAAGTATTAAGAAGTCACTTAATATCTACCTGATTCCTACTAGGTAAAGTGAGGATAATATTTTTTTCATAGCAATCTTAAGGTTGGGAAAGCATGCAGTCACTTAGCACTGGCAGGGTAGCTCACGGTTAAGAATAATGTTTAAGGCCAGGTTCTTTCATTCATTAGCCACCTGATCTTACAAAACCTCTCTAAGCCTCATTTTTCTCCTATAAAATCAAGATAATGATAACACCTCCCTCCTAAGTGGGGGGGTGGGGTGGGGGAGGAGGAAGCAAAGCAAACACAACAATCTCAAAACTTTAAAAATCAAACAAACAGAACGAGTGCTAGAACAATCTTCACAAAAACTATAAAGTAACTCAATTAATATTATGAAGACTCTTGAATTTTACCTTTTTTCTATGCTTCCCCTGTAAGGATGTGCACCCTGGCGTTTGTATGGATTGTGATGCTTGCCAGTTTCCTCCCCATCTGGGACTAAAAGGTCCTGTGATAGTAGAGATTGTCTCAGCTCCTCACATGGATTATTCCAAGCCCAGGGATACCAGCTACCTCGCTGCTGTGACAACCGGCCGCCAGGTTTTGTACTTTAAGTGACTGAAAATGTATAAGTTGTACATCTCAGAAGCCCAGAATTTCCTTTGTTTGAAGACAATAAATACATGAACCAATAAGAGTCATTTTACTTCTTTTCCACTTTCAAAATTAATTCAATTATCTCAGGGGCACCAGAATGCCCCAATCTACACTTTTGTCACATTCGTCTCAGGAAGCTCACTGTCCTTGTCCAGGCTCCTGGAAGACTGCCTTTCTTCAAGGCAGCACCTGGTTACTAAAGGCTCCTCATTCTGTGGAAGCTGTCAGCAATTACTGCAATGAACTCAAATCTTTTTTCTCTAACTACTGTGGTATTCTAGAAATAATGACACACCTTCTTCCTGCTTTAAAATGTCAAGCTGACCACTCCGAAATTCAAACGAGGTTTCTGCAGGAAGGCCCAAATGATAAGACATTTGATGAGCCTTCCGTTTTAGCTCCTGTCCCATTACTACGCTGGCTGCCTAACACCTTCACAGGGTAGCAACACCTTCTGGCACAAGCTAAAGCTAAAACAAACCACAAAAAACTACCACCTGAAAACAGTTAACAATATCTGCCTGGGAAGCATTAGCCGTAAATACATATTTTTTTAAATCTGAAACTATCATTTGAATTAATTTTATTTTTTTTCCTTGTGGTGCCATTTGTAAGTAGTTTAAACACGTTGCATGACTAATTTACCTAATGGCCAGGGAGCCTTCCTTTAATTGTGCAACAAGATTTTTTAAATTATATGCCCAGAACATTCTATTATTTTCACACATTTCGGGATAAATTTACTTTCAAATGTCTGGTTCAACTCTTATATTCTGAGAGAAAAATAAAATACGTCTCCAAAATTTGAACTACCTTAAACTCATAAAGCTATACACTCCTAGCTGACCCCAGAATCGCAGATTTACAGGCCAATAAGAACATGATAAAAATCTTGATAGAGTTTTTCAGATAATATAGACAGCATATGACTTATAATTTTAACTATGCCCAATTCTGGCAAAGAGACACATTAAAAAAAAGAGATGTGTATAGATCAGGTAAAGTTTGAATTGCATATCTTCAACCGTACAAAGCAAAAAACAAATTAAGACACAAGGTCCTGATGAGTAGATTTTACAGACAGAAAAGGTAGCTTCTTTCTTCAGATACTAAAACTCTTGGTATTGCTTTCAAATACACAGGGTGTGCTTGGGATCGCACTGGGTTGTACTCAAGATCAGGGAATTCACTGGCTTTCATGATGCCTCCTCCACATCCTCCATTTCCCATGAAAATTGAGAGACAAATAAACAAATGTATTGGTTCCCTCAGTATGTATTTACAGCGTACAATCTATACACTAGACTGCTGAGTACTGGTGATACAAGGGTTAACAAGACAAGCTTGGCTTCTAGTCTGGTTGGAGACAGAGGATCTCAGCAATGGAAGTAGTTCTCTGGCAGAAATAGAGTGGCGGGGGAACACAGGTAACAGTGACAAAATATATGGAGCTCCAGAGGAAGGAAAGACAAAAGAGCCAATGATGGTGTCCAGTCCTCTCAAAATAGGAACACTGGAAAATAATGGTTTTAAGGTTAAATCCAGTGCCCCTGGGGCCACAGGGATTCATTCATTCATGTGGGACAGGGACTCATTCATTCATGTGGGCCAGTTTGAAATGACTAGAAATGGAAGGAGTAGATGAAAGACAGGGAGAAGAGCTAACATTGAGTGAAGCTCATTTTGTTGGTGTTCTTCAATATTAGTCATTTAATTTCCAAACAAATCTTTTCTTCATCATAATGCTGAATAATACTGTGCCTCTGAACCAGCCAAATACCCTCATAATGTAAATAGTTGCTTACAAAGAGAACCAAATGGGGGTGGGACCCAATTTCCACAAACAGGAGAATTCAACATTCATTTCCTATTGATGGTGCCATCGTAAGATATTCATATATTACTAGGTACCAAACAAACAGTTATTAGTAACTCAGTAACATGCAAATAAATGAAATGCAACATAATAAAGATGAAAGTGCAAAAAATGTGCAGAGAAAAGGAACTGAATGAAATGAGTGGGTCCATTTTTTTATTGTTACTTTCTTTTTTTAATTTTGTTTTATTGCTTAAAGTATTACAAAGAGTATTACATATGTCTCCTTTTTTATGCCTGCTTTTAATGTGGCAAAAGTGTGAGTGTTCATTCAGACTGCAAATACATCTGGAGTACCCTTTTGTACCAGATATTCTGCTACACACTAAAGACACATGGGAATCAAATCAGACATAGTCTTTGCTCATTATTCTGCTCATATCAGGAGCAATCAAGGAGACGACAAGGAGAGACAGCAATCCTACAAGAGCCTGTTTTTTGTTGTTGTTGTTGTTTTGTGGAGAGAGGAGGTAGTGAATTTGGAACAAGAACGGCTCAGAGCAATTCACTAAAGTTCCTGGAACTAAGGACTGATAGCCCTACCACATATCCTTTTATCAGAAATAACTTGGTTTCATTACTGCTTTACTGATGTGAATTTTTGTTCGAGTATGTAAAAACCTAACACAGCAATTGACATTTTTCACTAATTCCTGCACTGTCTCCACCACAGATATAAACAAATTATCCTATTGTCTTTTTTTTCACCATGAAGGTAACCCTACAATGTGAGCAAACACCCCCAAACTAAAATAAAACATACACACACACAAAATTTGAAAGAGAACTTCAAATGAAACCTCTTCAATCCATTCTATTCACCATCATTACATACAAGATTACTCTGACAAGTAATAGAATATTTGGTCAAAAAGTAATAGCTTGTTTAAAATTTCTACAGGCTGGTAACATTGCAAGCTTTCACTGTGCTGCCATATTATTAGTCTTAATGAAATTCACTTGTCATTTCCATTTTGAAACAGTGAATTCTTGCTCTGCATGAAGAGGGTAAAATTAAAATTTCCTTTCTTTTCCTAATCAAATCAAATAATGATAAAAAAATACAAAAGAAACTTCTGTCACTGATTGATGAAAAAATTAGTTTTAGATTCCTTTCCTTTGCTTTTTTATTTTTCCTGTTATCACAGGTGACCTCTTAAAATATTACCAGTGAGCTGCTGCTTTTTTTTTTTTTAACTCATTCGCCCCCAGCAAAACTGGCTGAAATATGTTGAACTATATAATCTCAAGGAATAATGCAGTAGATAGTCTAAAATTTGTTTCTACCCCAGATGCAGGTTTTATTTCATTATAATTCATTCGTTATTGAATCTGACCTATTGTGGAATATGTCACCAAGCAGCTCATTCTGAAATGCAGAAGGCAAATATGCCTGTTTAAATATCTTAACTTTAATTCTGAACTTCTATAAGCCTCAGTGAATTTCAACACTCTTAAAGAAAGCCCAGTGAGAGAGGGGTCATATTTATTTATTTTCTATCCCATTTATAGGGTACCTTTGCAAGCCCAGTATATTAGGCACATTACACTTTATATTTCCTAGTATTCTTATTTTAAACCTTTGCTGAAAAGTGTTAAACACAGCAAATCAATGAAAATTAAATGTGGTCTAGAAGATAAGAAAATTCAACTGAAATGACATATGAACCTGATAAAGTCTATCATACTAAATCATGCAGTTGGATCCTGAATTTATGCTGTATTCTATACATTTTATTCTACTTAATGGTCTTCTATCCTCTCAAATGATGTCCAGTCAATGTTTCACTTATTCATTCATTTAATAATGGATAAATTTAACAAATACTAGAACACTTATCATTGAGTACAAGTACAGTATTACCCTTGTGCAAGAAGGCAGAAGATTTAAAGAGTTGGATATAAATAATTTCCTTAAAAACGTTAAAACCTACTTAAACAATAATATGTCATAAGTCCATACTTTTCATGATTTGAGGGATGAGGAAAGTGAAAACCATTTTTTTCCATTTCTTGAGAAACATCACAAATAAAGGTTAATAAAGGAAACTAATGTAATAGTAGGAAGTGATACACAATAAACCAACCACAGAAATAGAGGCAAGATGCCTAAACTTTACTGCTAGTTACTAATGATTTAAATGAGTAAAAATGAAGGTAAACATTATGTATCTCAGTTTCCCAATGAGTAAATGGAAATAAAGTAACTCCATATTTACCATAGAAGAACTTTACAGAAGTCAAGCTGAAAACAATTCTAGGGAAGTATTATATAAATGTTTTCTCATAACCATAAAGTGCTTTTGAGTTATGACAAAGAATTCATTATTCAACACTGGATGGGCAATTGATAGAGAGCATGTTACACCCTTGAAGGATGTACCTCTTATACCACAAAAAAAGCAGCAGAAAATCAACTTACTCTTTTATCTTTCCAAACTGCAAAGGTCAAATTAAATATATAAAATTCAAATCAGGGAAGTGAAAACCACATTAGCTTCTAAAGAACCAGAGGTAGGTACAAACTTATAAATAACATAAATTACAGAAATTCAGAATGATATAAACTATCTCTAAAACAAACAAAATCTAAAGGTTGAGGAAAAGCGAACTTCAATTTCATTTATTAATTCTAGGGGATCTGAAACTTGTACCTATTTAATTCAATTTCTATAATCATATTTCTTCAGTTTTTTGAATGTACGTGTTTTAACACCCTCTCAAACTTGATAAAATAACAGTTTTTATTACTTTGTTGCAGGTGTCTAGAGCATGGATCTAAATATCAGACTAATTATGACAATAGCAAAAAGTGATTAAAAATATAACTTTAATGAGACAGATCCATCTCGAATTAAAAACAGGAGAGCAATAATTATTTCTCATGGTTTCTTCCCTAGCAATGAAATAGAAAACTAAATAAAAAGAAATACATTTATTCTGACATGCTTGTAAGTCTTATAAACAAGTATTTATGTAAAACATTAAAATTCAGACTGAACACTGCTTAGAATTGGCAAAAGCACAACAAACCTTGTTTTTTGAAAGACTACCACAGCATTCATCACCACGTAAGCTAACATTAAACTTCACCTGGAATCTTGATTCTGTGCTATACTTCAATATCTACTAAGTTTCGCTAGAGAAATAGAACAAATTTTATGAAACTATTCCAACTAGAAAAAAAAATTCCCTTAGATAGTTGGTAAATTTTCACTCATCAAAAGTTTTAGCCTATTAATAGAGTGATATAGAAAACTATTTTTATAACTTTATTTAAAGGCTCACAAGTTTAACACTAATTTACTCAGTCCAGATTGCCAGGCATGAGTCCGGATCATAAAACAGCAGTTTGTTTTCTTAAAACTAACTTTTAGTGATTTGAGATTTAACTATGTGTATACTTTTCTAGGGAACAATTCTAAAATGGCATACAAATTAACTGTTTCTCAGTCATTTACCGTACAGATACCTTGTCATTAACATGATATAGACAGTCATTCCATACAACAGATTTTAAAACACATAGACACACTAATAATTACATTTTTAAATCATTATTTGTAAAAATCGATATAGGTTTTCTTTTTCCCAAGACTTTTCTACGCATGAAATCATTTAAACTAAAACTAGACTTTTGTAAACAGTCAGGAAAAAAAATCAATGAAGCCTCATAAAGCCCCATTACTAAACTTAAAATATTTCCAAGGATGAAGTTGTCAAAATGATTACGGCACAGTTTATCACTTATATAGGAAAAAACCTCCTTGCAGATATTCTAGTTCTTCCAAAACATTGAAACAGTATATAGTTCCCACTGTATAAAGTTATTTCTAAAAATAATATTTACTCTAAATAGAAGATATAACTAAGATACAAATAAGACAGAGAACTACTTGAAGGCAAATAATGTGTATCAGGCACATAATGCTAATATGGAAATTAAATATAATGGTTTGCAATGTAATTATACTGTCATAGCATCCACCTATGGATCAGGCATTTGTACTTTCTCCCATAATTAAGTTAAATGAAATAATGTGTATGTGGTGATTTTTAACTCTAAAGTTAAATGCCTGTGTTAACTACAATTATTATGTTTTAGAATTAAATATTTAATATGTAAGTGAGAGTAAACTGGATATCCATTTGCTTGTATTCAACACTATGGAATAATAATTCATTTTCAATTGTTCAGGAAGTTTTCTATATGTTATCTTAAATTAGAAGAAGCCTGAGAGACTTTTACATCCAAATTCTGCAATTTACTATGAAAAATCAAAGCATATGAACTTAGAAAATCAGAAAGTATAAAGTTAATATAAAATACTAAAGGCCCAATGCATGAAATTCATGCACAGGAGGGGGGGGCGTGTCTTCAGACTGGCTTGTACCCTCTCCAATCCGGGACCCCTTGGGGATGTCCAACTGCCAGTTTAGGCCAGATCCCGGGGATTGGGCCTAAACCGGCAGTTGGACATCCCTCTCACAATCCTGGACCGCTGGCTTCTAACTGCTCACCTGCCTGCCTGATCACCCCTAACTGCCCCCCTGCCAGTCTGGTTGCCCCAATTGCCCCCTCCAACCGGCATGGTCGCCCCTTACTGACTCCCGTGCCAGTCTGGTTGCCCCACACAGCCTGCTGTTCAGTCGTTTGGTCGTCCTTCACTAATTCCCCTGCCAGCCTGGTCACCCCATGCAGCCTGCTGTTCAGTCATTTGGTCATCCCTCACTAACTCCCCTGCCGGCCTGGTCGCCCCACACAGCCTGCTGTTAGGTCATTACTGTTATAGCATCCTGGACAATTTGCATATTCCTCTATTATTAGTATAGCTTGTCTCAAGGAAAATATGGTTACCTTAAAATAAAATATTGTTATACATGGGTAGGAATTTACCAAAAGGTCTCTGAAACATCTTTAGATAAGGTTGCTTAAGAATGACAGAAATGTCCATCTTACATATTTAAAGTCACCAAATCTCATGTACAAAAGTCTTGTTTTAATGATTTCCTAGTGACTTAATTTTCCAATATCAGATTTCTAACATCAGATGAATATCATAATGGAGGAAAAATATGTATACTAATTTGTCATTTGTTGATATTAATTTCTTATGAAGTACTGAAAAGCACAGTTTCCATCATATGCTAAGTCGAAGTATTCCACAACTAAAGTAAAGTAATATTGGTCTTTCCTATCATAGAAAGTCAATTTCTAGAACTTTACAATTTTAAATTTTTATAAGAATTTATATTAAACCACTGCTATTAACTACCTTTTATCTAAAGTGAATGTAGTAAACACAAAATATGTGAAAACAACAATGAATGACAAAATGTGACAATGTCTAGCATCTTTAGATTGTCAGGGTTTTGTTGTTGTTGTTGTTGTTGTTGTTTTAACTGACCTGTGGGTTTCTGCTTGCAATTTCCTCCTTTGTATTTATAGAAAAAAAAAGTCATGTCCACAGCTACTTTGAATGATAGAGTTATTCCTTATTTTTTTCTGAAATCTAGTTTGTTTTTGTTTTTATCTATACTGTGTGCTGGAGGAGGACATCTAATATTCTGTTTTAGCTTAAAAGCTTTCTGATCCCAGGAGGAATCCCACTGGTACATCTACATATTCTTGTATCCTCAAATCTTTAACTGTAAACAGACTACCCATGTGTCCTTTAAAAAAGTAATTCATGAATACATGAATTTATGTTTAGTTGTTTGAATTTTAGAAATTGCTAAGGAAATTTGAATATATGGATAGCAATATTTTACAATGTTAAAACATTAAAAGAAAAATACACTTTAAAAAAACACACACAGAAGATTTCTGCCCCCCCCCCCCTTTATGTTACATTAGTTCATTGATCCACAGCAACAACTATTATGTTCTTTTCAGAAACAAATTTGGCTTACAGAGAATGAGTCTACTATGTCTGAGTTTATATTATGATGTAACTCATACTTAGGAGTTCCATATAGTTCCCAAGCATTGTCAAATCTGTCATCGCATTAGCTCTTCACACTACAATATAAGGTACTATATGTATTTCCTGTACATATAAAAAGAGTGAACCCCGAAACACTCAACTGACATGCTTAAAAACGCATAAATAGTAAGTCGAAGAACTGGGCTTTGATTTTGTTAGTTTGGTGTTTTTGTTTTTAGTGCAAATGCTGTACTTTTTCTTCCCTTTGAAATGTGAGGCCAGAGAAGGAATTTTACATTTTGGTGAAATAAAGTGAGTGGCTACCTAATTTTGACCATTAAATTCTCAATTATCTGCCTCTTAAACATGGAACAGACAAACAATCTGCCAAACAGAAGGAATTCAGAGACACCAAGTTCATTCTTCTCTCTTATGTCAACCTCACAGCCAAAGAGTCTTCTCTGAGAGTTTTCTGTTTCCAGATCTATGAGGACACAGCTGCATGGAGGGTACTAATTTCTGAAATATCAGCTGGCATGAAATGACTAGCCCACCATAATAAGGTTTAACTCTATTAAAAAACTGAAAATACTGCATTTGTTGTGTTTGTTTCCTATAATTTTCTTTATTTTGAGGGTAAAAATGTCTATCGATAAACCACCATCCTAACTTTCTTGCACATTACCAATGGAGGAATCTTATATTGCCTCACCAGAATTGGGCAGAATATGTTTGCCTGTCCACGTAAAACTGTGTAAAGTGTGAATAAAAAAGGCAAAGTTATGTCATTTCCTCCATTTTTATTTTTGCAGCCACTTCCATTTTTCCCAAAGTTCTAACACCTTTAAGGCATCTAATTAGTGTCCATATGTTTTTCCACTCTCTAGTCTGTCCTTTCCATAACATATTCTGAAAGAACTCTCTGTATATGCTTTCCTATGAGCAGTGAAAATCAAAATTCACCTATCATTTTCCCTATTCTTTGGAACCCTTCCAAAAGCTCTTGAGAAACCAATTACCTAATTTGATAAACTGATGAGCTATTTCTAACATAAAACTTAATTAACACTTATAAAGCATGTGCACACCAATTCCACATCATATAACTTACAAATAAAAAGTTCAAAGGAACAAAAGGAAATAAAAATAGGAGAAAAAGGTAATAAGCATCAAGCTTGGGCTACTATATACCCTCAAGTATGTGATGTGTGTGTATGTGTGTGTACATATATGCACACACAAACATAAATATATATGGTATATTCAGTTCTGACATGGAACAGAAAGTCTTTTGCTCACCCAGTGACTTATAAACTTTATATTAGTGAACTTCCAAAGAAGTTGGAGATTTGCTTTAAAATAATCTGTGAGGGAAAGTGGCTTGGGGTATAGCTAAAAGAAGACTAACAATGAATTAGTAAGTACTAAATCTGTGTGATGGCTACATGAGAGTTCACTAAACATCTACTTCTTCACATATTCAAATTTTTCCCACTAAAAGTAAAAAAAAAGAAAAATTCAATCAATTGATCTATCAGTCCAGATATAACAGTTATGAAAAGAACCTTACAAATTGTTGAAATACAAAAAAGTGATAAAAAAGTATTATGGGGTAAAATTCAAGTAATTAAGGCTATACATAAAATCTAAGAGAACTCAATGTTTAGAAAATGTTTTCAAAGAATTTCTTAAAGCTAGTAAATTTTCATAGATCTGATGAATACTTTTTAAACAGAATTAATTTTCAAAACAGTGACACATTCAAGATGAAATATATGCATTAGGGATGAAAAGAAATGGTTTGAAACTATATTGTAGCAAACATATCAATGACTCAAAATCCTAACTCTAATAAAAAGCCTTACTAATTGCAACACATAGGGGGTGGAAAGGCCACTTACTAAGTTCTCTCCAAATCTATTTAAATAAGAGATGGGATGTTTGGCACAGTCTTGACTTATTCTTAAATTAGTTCTAATCATTAAAAATCCTTTTTATAAACAATGATTTTAGTGTTAGAATGGGATTTGTTTTAGTTTAAATCTATTAAAGCTGATAAAAAGCAATTAGAGTTTTGTTGATTTGCCCAACATTTATTGAGTAAGGCAGATTCATAATCCCATAAGCTAGAAAGAGGTATAAAGAGAACCACTGCCCATAAAACTCAAGTAGAGACATATCAGGCCTGGGAAGAGCACAAGGGGTAGTTCAGAAAGACACCCAGCCCAGGGAGCTCGCTGTCCAGTGGTTGTCCTAGCAATCAACAAACTGCAACATGGCCCAAAGGTACACTGAATTCAAGATAGTCTCCAGAATGGAAGGAAAAAAGGACAGGTGTATGAGCATGTCATTATTAGATTCAACTCAGCTAGTATCCATGCTACCCTCAAAACAGATGCAAGACAGGAGACTGGCAAGGTTCCAAAATGAAGTAATTGAAGTCATTCATTCTTTTACATATTTATTGAACTACAAAGTCCAGTAGAGACAGAAAGTGAACAAATAATGAGACTATGGAGGGATTAGGACATTAAGAGAGGCATGGGTGTAGGTATAGGAAGAAGTATAAAGGAGGGGATGACTAAAGAAGTTTAGGTGGATTAAGGAAGGCTTCAAACTCTAACTTTTAAAAAAAAATTGATTTGAGAGAGAAGGAGGGAGGCAGAGAGAGAGAAACATCGATTCGTTGTTCCACTTATTTGTGCACTCAGTGTTGGTTCTTGTATGTGTCCAGACTGGGGATGGAACCCACAACCATGGCATATCCGGATGATGTTCTAACTAACCAAGCTACCCAGCCAGGAAGCATTTTTCCTTTCAACAGCTATTTTAAAATGCCCTCCAAAAAGCTTCTACCAGTTTATACTTCCACCCAGCCAGAGCCCAAACTTCAACTTAAGTTGGCCAGTAAACTGGGTGGAAGACACCCAGGCACAGGGAATAACATCTCTAAGAGCAGTGACTATGAAAAAAAGGAGTGCAAACAGTGGTGGTCAGGAACTAGTCATAGGGAAAGTGGGGTTTAAGGGCAACAAACTCAAACCCTAGCAGCAAACCACAAACTAAGGCCCTGACTACACAGCTTCTAAATTCTCTCTGCTGCAGTGGTTCTCAACCTTCTGGCCCTTTAGATACAGTTCCTCATGTTGTGACCCAACCATAAAATTATTTTCGTTGCTACTTCATAACTGTAAATGTTGCTGCTGTTATGAATCGTAATGTAAATATCTGATATGCAGGATGGTCTTAGGCGACCCCTGTGAAAGGGTCTTTTGACCGCCAAAGGGGTCGCAACCAACAGGTTGAGAACCGCTGGCTTAGAGTCAGGAATCTAAGTCCATTAAGGATATTCAGCTGTTGAGGTCAGAGGCCAGGATGCCAAGTTAGGCAGATCACTAAATATATTTTTAAAAAGAACTAAAGCAAAACTAAATTAGAGAGATAGTAAAGGTCTACAAAGAACCAGTGAAACACATGATAAGGTAACAGGTAAATGAAGCTGATTACAAGTTACCCAGTAATTATGAGAAATGTAGGATTTTGGGCAACATGTCAAATGGGAATTAACTTTTCTAGTTTTATTCTACTCATTGTTGTGCACTATATTGAAACAATTTACCATGAGCTCCAGGAAAAATAACTATAGACTAAAGGCTTACTATATAAAAATTATTGTGCTAAGTTTAGAGAATAAAAGAAATGATAATGAATGATCCTTACACTCAAAAATTTTATAGCCAAATTAAAGAAATAAAGCAGCTGCCTAAACATATGAACACACACACACACACACACACACACACACACACACTTCTTTTATTTGCCAGTGTACTTTTTAACAGCTTATCCTATAATGTTATATCCATGTGATAAATGATAAGATTTATAATAACAATATTGAAAAAAAGGATTCGAATCTTGGTAATGATGGCGATGAAGCAAATCCTTTGACCAGTCAGTTCTAAAACTGTAAGTCTATAGGGTTGGCTCTTATACACATTTGGTCAACATCCCAAGGTAATTCAAATTACTCAAAGCCCTCAGTATATGAGATGTGAAGGAATATTTAGACCACTTGAATTTACCTATTATGAAGCAAAAGTTAAAAATGTCCTTCAAAGTAGGGTGAATACGTGAATAAGAAATATCTGCTGTAAATTCTGCACTAATACTAAAAGGAATCATAAATTTTAGTGACAATTGTTTTGGATGAGATTTTCAGCAAATTAAGTTAATATGTCCATAAAAGCTGGGGACATTTTCGCTACCTTTGATTATTCAAGTTTTCCATTTTCATTCTAAAATATGTTTGCAAAATACAATTTGAAAGGAGAGATTTTGTTTTGTTTTGTAAGGTTTTTAGCAATTCATTTAAAGTCCCAGAAAAGCGTTTTACATTTTCTTTCATGTATCTGCTTATAGCATAATAATTTTATACCTTTGATACAAGACAAGGAATTTTCTACTTTGGTTAAAATGAGTCATATAGGTGAGAAATGATTAAAAACTATGGCATAGAAGGCAAAACACAGTAAAATTAAGTAATGAAAACGTTCTGCTTTTACAATGTTTGAAGTTTAAATAACTTGTATAAACTGTAGTGGAAAGATTAAGTTTTGGAGTAAGTTAGGCTTTGGTTTAAATACCCAAATGGATACTTATCATTTACTAATTATACAAGTCTGTCTAAGCCATAACAAAGTGAGAACCAGCTGTGGAACCCAACCATCTTGATTTCAAATCCAAAGGCCACTTATCAGTTATGTATCATAGAGCAAATTAGTTGGCCTCAGTTTCCCTCTTCCAGACAGTTTTCCTTGTTTGAAAAATTGACATAACAGCTGCTTCCCAGAGGTACTTTAAGCATTAAATGGCATAAACTATATGACATTTTCTCATATAGGGTCTAGCACACAGTGGTCCTCAATAAATGTTAATTCTGTTCCTCACTCTTCCTCCAAAGGTTTCTCCTAAACTACAGTTTGCTCACACAATATTAGTTTAGTTCCTTTGGTCAGTGTTAGGAAAATGTTTTGTAATTCATCTTATTATAGCTTGGGACAAGGAAGTGAATATATATGAGATCTTATAGAAGTAACAAAGTATATGAAAAATGTTTTCTGAAACAATCATAAAATGATAAAATGGATGAATAAAAAAATAATTTAGGTCACACTAAACCAGGGATATAATTGAGCAGAGAAAAATCATGACATTTCCCAAACCTTAAAGTTCTAGGATAGCAGGTAACAGGTCTATCTCAGTCACCTGGTATCTTCCTAACACCATGGACTGTGCTAGGCTCATAGTAAGACGTAAGCCTAGCAATGATGGCGAGCCTTTTGAACTCGGGAGTGTCAGCATTTTGAAAAAGCTTAACTTAACTCTGGTGCCGTGTTACATATAGAAATTTTTTGATATTTGCAACCATAGTAAAACAAAAATTTATATTTTTGATATTTATTTTATATATTTAAATGCCATTTAACAAATAAAAATCAACCAAAAAAATGAGTTCGCATGTCAGAGGTTCGCCATCACTGGCCTAGAGAAATGACTAAATGAATGGGCAAATGACATTATAATACACTTTCCCATCAAAAATTGAGAGGCTTCAATCTCAGGAAATTCTCTTTGCTACTCATTTAAAACCTCTGCCATTTATATCTTTCAAAGTAAAACAAGTACCCTCAAATGTCTCTTTAAGTATTTTCTAAGGTGCTACAAACTCCCAAGATCTTGTTGGGATGGACATTATTAGAAGGCATTTCGCACGAGAAAAATATTATGTGACTTCCATAATTTCAAAGTATACACATTAAACTTTGGCGAGTCGTCTCTTGCAATCTTTGCAGCTCTTCCCAGTTCCCCCACCACACACTGTGACAGCATTGTTTGCTCATGGGGTACATATTGCTTTTCCTTGAATGTCCTTGTTGTCCTCATTTTCCTGTTTTCATCATTCCAGGTCCAACCCGAATATTATTTCCTGAAAGAAACCCCTTTCTGGAGCAGTTCTGACAAAATTATTGGCTGCTATCAGCATAGTGAATCTACACCCTGTCTGTTCTATTAAACTGTGTACTGTGCCCTCAGAACAAACTCATTCATTTCTGCAGCCCAAGCACTTAACACAGTCGCAGGCACATAATATTCAGAAAATGTTCACTGAATTCCTTCCAACATTATCTTTCTGATTTGTTATAAGAACATTTAAAAGCAGGTGATGTTAAAAGCAATTTTTAGTAAGCATCTGAAAAATTAAAAATAAGTGAGCTCCTTTTATATTATTAAAAGGTGTTAAAGAGCAACTAAATATTTTCCAGATTATGTGTTATCAAATAGAAAGGCTTTTGGACACATGCTCATGTTACCAGCCAAATTCGCCAGTCAGTGTAGTGACAAGTTTGACATCTTAGAGGATAAATGGCATGCATATGAGCATATCAACATTAAATATTCACACACTTCCATGTGATTTCATTGAAATGGGGCTTTGTTTTAAAAATCTGGTTTAGAAATTTTTTCATCAAATTCTGATTCCAGAAACTCTTCTTAAGCTTATTTACAAAAGCCAGTAAAACTGGAGTTTATTCATCAGCCCATGGGAGTCCGCGTGCTGGTTTCACTGAGGTGTAATGAAAGAATGAGAGAGTGGATATCTGCTCGCAAAGGTGTTGCAGCATTAATGACAGGGAAACCGACCTGAGAAAAACACCTGAAACCCACAACATAATCGTAGAATGAAGGAGGTGACATGATGCTGGGTCAGCCTGCCCATTAATGCTGTGCACTCTGTTTAAGAATTACCCCGAGGTATAACTTTATGTTTTGTGAAATATACAGAAGAGCAGGTCTCAGTTCTTGATATCCTGAAGGAGGTTGCCATCTTGTTAATGATAGGTGTCAAGATCTCCAAAAGAGATGGACTTTACTCACTGGAAAATGTTGAGACTTTCCGGGATCGCGCTGGCCAAGTTCTTAAACTTGAGAAGGTGGTGATTAAAAGTTAGCAAGTGGCTCTGTAGTGGTGAGATGTGAGGTGAAGAATAATTGCTAACCCAAACTGCAGGCAACACCAAATATGAACTTCACTGAATTATAGAACGCAAGATGCTCAGTATAGGAATCATTGCCCGCTAAGCACGGGAATTACTTGGACTTAGGGAAACTTTTGAACTTTTACTTAAACACTAGTCTAATGAATCTTGCCTGCTTCGGTATTCGGCAATACTCAGTGCTTAAATATAACTCTGAAACGTAAGCATGTTGAATCCAGGGAAAGAATCTCTGGAATGCTGTAACTGTTTGAATAGCTTCTATCCTGCAAATACCTGCGTCCAGAAAAAAAAAATAAAGGCTGGAAGAAAGCTGCAAATGTTACTAACCTACTCGAGGCACTAAGCTCCTCGAATATATAGTTTTAACAAACTAAAATAATATATGACCCGAGGTGTGATTCACCAAAAAACGGATGAAAATAGCTCTAAATTTCCATAGACAAGAATGTCACCTGAGACTGCGGGGGGCAGGAATGATCTTGATGTGGTATTAAGTTAGTCCAGGTGACTGACAGGAGTGCAGTTATTTTTCACACATAAACACTAGCCACAGCGGGGGCAGCTCCCCTTTCTTCCATGTCCCTATAGATGTTGAGAGATTTCTGGACTTCCTCAGCAGAAACCACTGAGACTAAGGATTCTTTCAGAGAGACACCCCCACCCCTTATACAATAAGGCACCAGTCCAGCAGCCCCTGGCTGTGCTCAAGCAAGGAATTTTAGGAATGGGGAAAGGAATGGCATATTCCCTAGAGAGGTTAGGCTGGAATGGGGATGGAGGGGGAGGAAAAGAGGGCACCCTTCACATCCCTGTCAGTCAACTATTATTAACTATTATGCTGATGGAATGGAATCTAAGCTTAGTCTAGCAACGCCTGGGTTTCTTCCAGGTTCAACAGGATAGCCAAAGAAGAGACTAGTTGTATTAAGTGGTCTAGCCTTTGCTCCTTAAGGATGGCTTTGTTAGCACAATAGGAAGAGTCTAAAGGTAATATTCGCCAGTATGCATTTACTCTTTAAAAAAAAATTTCATAACACCAGGACACTTAAAATAGTAATCTTAGGTTTTAAAACAAAGAGTAGGGGAGGTGAAATCAACAGAAAACCTGAGCAAATAGAAGGCTTTGGTACACAACGTGTGATAACGTTAATACGAGCAGAACAGAGAGAAAATGTGATCTAAACACTGCCTGTGACTCATTCTTCTGTGTGAATTTTGATTTGCATAAAATTATGGCAGTTCTTATGAGGCACCAAATACTAACTTACATCACTAAACATTATTTATAATTCAGACAATCCCCTACATGTGCTTATAAAATTCAAGATACTGAATTTAACATTTTATTAAAAATACAACTCATTTAAATAAGAAAAAAATTACTATGTGTGTGTAAAATGATGATCCACTAGAGGCCCAGTGCAAGAAATTTGTGCACTTGGGGGGTGTGGGGGGGGTGTCCCTCAGCCCAGCCTGAGCCCTCTTGCAGTCCGGGAGCCTTTGGGGAAGAGGCTCCCACCACTGCCGTTGTGCTCTCCAGCTGTGAGCCCAGCTCAGGGCTTCTGGCTGAGCAGTACTCTCCCTGTGGGAGTGCACTGACCACCAGGGGGAAGCTCCTGTGTTGAGCGTCTGCCCCCTGGTGATCAGTGTGTGTCATAGTGACCGGTTGTTCCACCATTCGGTTGTATGCATATTAGCCTTATATTATATAGGATATGCTACCTCATTCGAAATTAGTTAAAATTGGCTTTAATAATAATATTCATTTTGCAAAAAAACAGAAACAAAACAATAACTGAAGATATTTAATAGTATCTAATTACATGCCAGGCACTGTTGTAAGAGTTCACAAACATTATATAATGTAATCAGCAAACAACCCACTGTAATATGTAACATTATCTCCATTTACAGATAAAGACACTTAAGTCTTAAAAAATTAAGTAACTTAGGCAATTTTTATAATTAGTAAGTAGCCAACTCTTGGAGAGTAAAGATTTGGAAAGAAGAAAAACATAAAGATGGGGGAAGGGGGGAGAGTATCACACATAAAAGATCTGCCATATATGTCAGCAGGAAAGTTCATACATGCTGTTCAAATGTCTGGCAGCTTGGACCTCGATTACACTGTAACGAGGTTCATAATTGCACTACCCGAGCCTTCTGGCTCTCCAGTCCTTTTGGTTAAGAGTCAAGATCTCTATCTGCATGTCATAGAAAAGAATCTCAAACTTCAGCTGTTCAAAAGAGAGCTCTTCACTTCAATCCCCAAATCCACTCTTCCCCCAAGCCTTCCTATGTCAGTAAATGACACGCTTATTCACTGTGTTGCTTATGCCAAAAACCAGTAAGCATTCTTGACACCTCTTTTTCCCCTCACATGCCACTTCTAATCCATCAGCAAATCCAACAGGTTCTACTTACACAACACATCTGAGCCTTCCCACCACCTCCACGGCTCCTGCTCTGGTTGGATCCACCACCATCCTTCACATAGATCACGTCTACAAAGGCTTCCTTAACATCACTTTGCTTCTACTACGGCTCCCTTTGTCTACACGCCAGAGTATTCAGAGTGGCCTGTTTCAATATATCTCACTCCTACTATTCTCATTCACACCACTATAATCACACTTGCTGTTTCTCAAATACACCAAATTTGCAAAGTTTTACAATTCTCAAGAATGATGCTAACTCATCTTAATTTAGTAAATCTAGTGCTTTATGTAACAGAACATTTTTGGCTAACAGATATGGGGCCCAAAAGTAATCTCCACTCTTCAGCTCCAAATCTGTTTGTAACTGTACACATTCATGAGAACCTTTATTCTGTAAAGGGCAGACGAGGTAGGAAAATGAACTAAAGTAACATAATTATAGAGGTGAAAGGACAATCTGGTATCTGTTTGTCATGGGACAACTTACCTGAGATTAAATGCTTATAATACAGGGTCGAAATATGAGAAGAGACTAGTTTATTAAGTGATCTAGCCTTTGCTCCTTAAAGATGTCTCTGTTAATGCAATAGGAAGAGTCTAAACGTAATATTTTCCAGTATGCACTTATTTTTTTTTCAAAAACAACTTCATAATACTAGTACACTTAAAGTAGTAATCTTAGGTTTTAAAACAAAGGGTAAGGGAAGTGAAATCAACGGAAAACCTGAGCAAATAAAAGGTCTTGGTACACAACGTATGGGTGGAATTGTGTTTCACAAGATGGAACTGTGTTTCACAAGAAATGAAATTCTGGAAAAGCGATTATGGTCTGAAATGGCATTCTGGCGCTATCAGAGTTTCGTTAAGACCCAGATGAGCCCTAGCCAGTTGACTCAGTGGGTAGAGCGTCAGCCTGTGGACCAAAGGGTCCCAGGTTTGATTCCGGTCAAGGGCAAGTAGTTCAGTTGCAGGTTCCTCCCCAGCCTGGGCCCTTCCACTTTCTCTAAAATCAGTGGAAATATCCTCAGGTGAGGATTTTTAAAAAAGACCCAGATGATATGGCATGGCACAGAAAAGTCTCAGAAGCCACATATGGCATCCTTGACATGAGCACTGGCTTTCTCCTTACAGGTAATGATAACAGAGGGTCTTTGTCAAGGACCTTCTTGATCTGTAGATGTGAGAATCTGGGAGTAAGAGGAGGAATGGCAGGCAGTTTGTCACAGTGTCACCTGAGAGAATGACTTCCAGACGTATGTGAGGTGATACAGACTTCCAGGGACAACTAGAAACCGTGAAAACTAAGAGAGCTAATTTCCTTGTAGGGCTGCTATTAGGGATCATGAACTACCTTCATCTGCTCACTAGAATACACATGTCTGTATATGGAAGTCACAGGCTTGTGAGGTAAAAGTACATGAGTTCACTTATAGTCATTTAGGGTCTGCCTAGAGGTGAAGTCCATCTTTCTCATTTATTCGAAGCTTTCTAAACAAGCATGACCTACTGTGTCACCAGCCCTAGGCTAATTTGCTTTGACATTCATACTTTTATTTGATGCTCTGGCCACACACAGAGAGAATTTTACAATGAAATAGTTTTATATCATACTTCATTTATACCAAGAAACAAACTAATTTAAAAATTAAATATTCTTTAAAATTGCAGATGCAATCAGTTTATATAAGGTACGAATGGTATCCGTCTAAAGAGGGGATAGAGGGGAGACTTGAATGCAGATATGCACATAGGAAGAAAGATGTGAACATGAAGGCAAAGATCAGGGTGATGCACCTACAAGCCAAAGGATGGCAAAGATGACCAGCAAACCACCAGCAGCTAGTGAGGAGGCATGGGACAGTCTCCTGACAGGCCTCAGAAGGAAGCAACACTGCTTACACCTTGACCCGAGAGTTCTAGCCTCCAGACTGTGAAACAATAAACTCTCAGGGTTTAATCATCCCAGTATGTGGTACTCCAGCTCAGATGACATATATCCCATTGGCTTAAAAGGATATGTAGAAATGATCAAGAAACTACTTTAAGAACCCGTTGAAATACTTCAGAGATGAAGAAAGGTGCCAGAGGTGGATTAATGTTATAATTTTTAAAGGCAAAGGGTGTGAACTCTGCAAATCTCAGATAAGTAAGCTAATATGAACCCCTTAAAATTAGTATGCAAATGTTTGTGCAACAACTTTAATAAAGGTTCCAATAGGGGTTCACTAAGAATATTATTATTGTTGATTCAACTATTAGATTGGGAGATAAAGAAAATGTGAACATTGTTCATCCTGAACTTAATTACACATTTGAAGACACCTCTCATGATATTCCTGAGGTCAAAATGGTGAAATATGCAGGAAATAATATGAATTAGGTACATTCATAACAAGTTGAACAACCACACCCAAAGAGTGTTGATTCATGAGAAGATATTAACTTATAAGAGAGGTCTCAAGTTGTAAACCATAGGACTACTTTAACAAGATTGGGGAAAAAAGCATGCAAGGCACATTTATCAAACCTGTGGATGACACATAGCTGATAAGGAAACCTGATCCTTTAAATAGCTGAGTCTGGATTCTAGAAATCATCTGAGGAATCAATGGAGAAATTACAGATGTTTAACTTGGAGAGAAAGAACAGGAAAGTAGACATGGAAGCTCAAGGCTAGATCTGTGGAAGATGTCAAATCAATGAAGGTCTTGCTGAAAAGACCTGAGATCTTAACAAAAGAAACAATACTTCATTTATATCTATCACTATCACTCTAGTTCGAATCAATCTGTTTTACTTAACTAATACTGTCTTCCTCATGTCCACTAGTTTCCCCATTTTTTCCCTTGCATTTCTAATCTATTTTCTAAAACAGCAGGTCGAGCCATCTTCTATAAACTATAACCTTCATGACATGATCCATCATTTCAAGGTGCAATTGTGGTCATATTTAAATGTTTACTTTAAATATAACTGGTTGCAGCCCTCATTTGCCCTAGAAGTACATTCTACGTGCCATACTTCAAGAAGGAGTAGGAAGCACTAATTAGTATGCTACTCCCAAGGCTACTGGTCCCTTACCACCCATCAATGTTGTCCTATTTGGCTCCCTGTTCAAGCCACACAAGCTTGATGATCTGGTTTCACTTGGTGCCTCGCTCAGGCATGGGTTCTCTAACTCTACAGTTTGCACTATTTCCAGACGCTCTTCCCCAGCACACAAACTACCCTGATGATATCTATACAACTTTCCAGCATCAGCCCCAAGCGCTCAAAAACTTTTCTGAATGTTGGTCCTGCCCTGAGGTCCCCCCTTTCGTCCTCAAGGACATTTTTCCTAAGTTATTTTTTTTTCAGCACTCTCATTGCTTTTTTCCAAGACTGTTTTTGTGGGGATTTTTTGGTCAGGGCCACACGGCTCCATCAAAACAAAACAAAAACAAGCACAATAACAAACAAAAAGAAAAACACAACGGGTATTAGTTTCTTCTCTCCCCAAAAACCCTGGGCATCTTATGTAAGGTGTGGCCTCCTCCTCCCCAGGAACCAGCTTCCCTGAGTGGAACACACCTGCATTCTCAGGGAGTGGCAGCCTTTTATTAATGAAGTCAGAAAACTTTCTACTGAAAAAAAAAGGCTGTGTACTTGCTCTACATTTCCACAGCTAAGAAAGTCATTCAAGAAGTACAGAAAATCAGCCTTTCTGTATTTAATGACCTGCCCCCCACCAGGAAAAAATAAATTCAGCCAAGTCAGTGTTCAAAATTTTCCAATAGCTGCTCAATGCATTGAGATAAAAAGTCAAACTTCCTTCTATGATCTACAAGAAAATATATATCATATGGCTCCTTCCGACATTTTCAGTCACATGTCCAAACCTTCATCTTTTTCTCATATACAAGGCCCACCTGCCTTCTTTCACTTTAAGAAAGAAAACATTGTCCTAACTTAGGGCCCTTGAGCAGATACATATATTAGTCTCTCATACACCAGGGCTCTGTGAGTTTCACCTCCTTCCTTACTCTTCAGATTAAACATTACCTCTTCTAAATAGTCACTATATACTAAGGCCCTAATGTTCTTTTGCTTTGTCCTCTGTTCTTTTTCTTCAGAGCACTTACCATAAGTCATTACTACACATTCCTGAGTTAGAAAGAAACATCAATTACCTTAACTTTCTCTTTCTGGAATACTTCATAAGAGATAGGTTGCTATTTGGATTCTAAGAAGAAAAGGTCATTATAATGTGGGATGTTGGCAGACGTTCATGAGGAATTATCTCAAGATAGAACTGACAGACCTTAAAAGAAATGTTTGACTTGGAATGGCACAAGACAGAGAATCCAAAGGCGTGAAAATGAGCAAAGGTAAACTTAAAAATGGAAAGGAGAACATCTTGTATGAGAAGATCAATCTGACTTTCCTTGAGAGAGGCATGGAACAACAGATGAAGCAGCAATGGTAAGGTGAGTGATAAAGGATCTGAATTGAGATCCATCTCTTAGTCAGAGGCATAATGGCATTAGGAAGGGTCATCTAGATATGATGAATATGTTAGAGGAAAAGGGAGCTTAAAAGGTCAGTAGGAGGTTACTTTACTAATCTACCATAATAATTATGAAGCTTGAAGTCAAGACAGGAGAGATATTCTACATATTTAATTATTACATAAATTGTTGCACTACAGAGAGGCTACAGCTCCCATGGGCAACAACAGGGGAGGGCTGGCAAAGGAAGCCCATTGTTTCAGGAGCCCAGATGGGTACTCCGTGTTTGCTGGTGAAGAAGGGTTACTCAAGGGTCTTGGGGAAAGGCTATTTCTTGACCCTTTTTTAAAAAAAAATAAAAAAAAGGCATTTTAAGTATTTTAGTAACCAGTACAACTATACCTGTGAGTGCTGGGTGGATATCAGCCCAAGGTAAAGGAAGCCGAGATGAGACAAGGAGCAGTCAGATGGAAGAGAACAGATCTAATTGAAAGAAATCTTACGGGAAAAAAAATACAAGAAACCAGAGAAGTGACTACATATGAGAAACAAAGAATAGTAAGTAAGCAATGATGTCAAGATTTCAAGCTTGAAGAGCCATAGGAGTAGAGTTATATTAATAACAAAGATAAGATATTTTGGAACCAGAATAAGTTTGAGCGAAGTGGCATGTGAGAATTCTGAATTTTTAATCTGCTGAGCCTAAAATGTGTAGTTATAATCATTTCTGAACATTCTAAAGGCAGCTACAAATATACATTTTAAATTTAGAACTGAACTCTAAGTTGCAGACTTTGGGGAAAATCATATAAATGTGATTACTGTAAATAAGCTCTTTAAGTAAGTGAACATTATAATAAATGACTGATAGAGTTTGTTTTTAGGATAAATTAAAATTGACCAAATTATACCATTAGCTTAAAAAGTAGAATGTTATATAATACTGCAATACACAAAACATTCAATAAACCCAAGATTTGCTTAGAACAGTGATCCTCAATCCAGGATGCACAGTAGAATCATTTGGGTAATTTAAAAACGTACAGTGATTGCTATGGACTGACTTGCATCTGCCCCCAATTTTTTTGGTCAAAGTCTTAACCCCCAATGTAATGGTATTTGAAGATGGGGCCTACTGAAGAGCATTAGGATTAGATGAGGTCATGAGGGTAGGGCCCTCATATTGAGGTTAAGTGTCCTCTTAAGAAGGGACACCATGCCGAAACCGGTTTGGCTCAGTGGATAGAGCATCGGCCTGCGGACTGAAGGGTCCCGGGTTCGATTCCGGTCAAGGGCATGTACCTGGGTTGCAGGCATATCCCCAGTAGGAGATGTGCAGGAGGCAGCTGATCGATGTTTCTCTCTCATCGATGTTTCTAACTCTCTATCTCTCTCCCTTCCTCTCTGTAAAAAATCAATAAAATATATTTAAAAAAAAAAAAAAGAAGGGACACCAAGGAGTTCACATGCACAGCTAGCTAGCTTGTGTGTCCGGCCTCACAATTCACCTCCCCACCCCTACCTGCTCCTTTCCTCCATTGTGAGGGCATGGTGAGAAGGTGGCTGTGTGCAGCTTAAAGAGTCCTCAGCAGACCCAACCATGCTGGCAGCATGACCACAAACTTCCAACCTCCAGAATTTTGAGAAAATAATTTACTGTTATTCAAGTCAACCAGCTTATGGTGTTTTGTTATGGCAGCCCGAGCAGACTAATACATTGATGCTTCATCAATTAAATGATTAGCAATGGACTAAACATAATCTATTTTTGCAAAAATAACTATATCCAATTTAGTCACCCAACTAATTTCACTGAAATATTCTACCAGAAAGATTTGTGTCCTAAGTCCTTTATATAGTAAACACCCTATAAATGTTGTTGCATGAACAAACATGTGAATGAAAAATGCATGCATATCTGACTGAATGAAATTTTGTCAGAGAACATATAAAGTCAACAGAACAAGCTGAGAAAATATAAAAACTTAAGTATTCTTCAATAAAGATTTATCTAGATAATAAATATACTTTAAACAATGAAGAGTCAAAAATGCTAAACCATGCTTATATTACTTATTTCCATTATACAATGAACTCTTTAGCTGTTAAATGGTGTACAATAAACCCTTCAAACATTAAATCTTTAAACATCTTTTAATAAAAATTAATACAACATAGAAACTGCTTTTTATCTAGTTTTACTGAATTGTCTTATGATAAAAATATGTTTATGAAAGGGGAAGAACAAAGTATATTTTGTTATTTCACCAAATCTAAAGAAAAATAAGTTATTGCATGTATTTCAGGAGAAGCAAAACTCAGGAAAAAATCCTAATTTAGTATGTCTAGCTCATCTAAAGATATTGTTTCTATTTACTAAAGAGAAAATTATAGATTTTAAAGTAAAATGCAAATTAGATTAAAAGAATACCATTTGCAGTTTTCTTAATAATTAGCTGATATTTGTAAGGAACCCATCTCTGGGTTACAATGAAATATTAGACAGTTTATGAGAAGATAATCTGAAAAACAGGCCGAAAATAGTCTAGAAGATGTATTGGAGAGGAATGTATAGCTGAAATCTCCAAAAAACAGAATCCGTTCTCTGAGGGTGGGTAATCATACTCTATACTTGACAAAATTTCACAAACAAGAGCAAATCAAGCTTGCGCCCCCCCCCCTAAATAAAACAGCTGAAAATTATATGTAAACTTTAACATTTTTCTCATGATTATCAAAGCAATAATTCCTTATTAAATAAAACTATTATATATCTGTGGAACCTTTTTTTTTTTTAAGTCTTTGCCCTGGGAGAGAGAGAGAGAGAGAGAGAGAGAGAGAGAGAGAGAGAGAGAGAGATCGTTGTGAGAAACACTGATCGGTTGATAGGCACCCTGACCAGGAATCAAACCTGAGACCCTTTGGGACACAGGACTAAGCAACTGAGCCACCCTGACCAGGGCAACTGTGGAATCATTTTAGATATTCAAGTTAACTATGGTAGTTCTAAAACTATGCAATAGTTCAAAATAATCAGATTTATAAAATTGATACACAATGTTTTAAAACATCTTAATAGTGGTGAATAATCATATCTAAAGAGTTAAAGTAAAATTCCATCTCTGCTATAATTACCAAATAAACTCTAAAAAAGACCACAACTAAAACAAACAAACTCTACAATTAAGCAAATAGTTACACCAAATAAGCTGAATGGTACCAATCCTTTCTCAAGACATTTTTTTTTCTTTTACTATGTTTACTTTTGCCTACAGAAAATGTTTTAAATCGCAAGGTTCATCCCTGATTTCATATTTTTATGAAACTTCCATATTTAGCCTTTACATACAATAAATGACTTACTTAGATTACATTTGTATCAATCATATCAATGATATTCTATGAGTTAATGAACCATAATTAAATCTAACTAGCAAACGCTTTAAGTCCTGATTTCTTCACGTATAAGTGGGTTATTATATTATAGAACATGGCACAGAGCACACAGATATGCTCAGTTAACATTATTCCCTCTCCCTTCACTTGCTTTCCCATCCTTCCCTCTATCAGTATATAGCTGCTGGAAAATCAATTATTTATTTGTAATTAAACGTGATACAATATGATAAAAATTTTTAACAAAGTGCACTAACAAGCAAAACAGAGACAGACTCATAGGTAGAGAGCAGGCTGACAGATGTGGAAGGGCGTTGAGTGCCTAGGTGATGGGGTTGGAGGAGAATATAGGAGGGATACATGGTGATAGAAAGAGGCTTGATTTGGGGTGGTCAGTGATGTGGGTGAAATTATGCCCCTGAAACCTGTATAATTTTGTTAACCAGTGTCAGCCCAATAAATTCAATAAAAATGAAAAAGGAAAAAAGAGCCCTGGCTAGTGTGGCTTGGTTGGTAGGAGTATTATTCCATACACCGAGAGGTCGTGGGTTGGTTTCCTGGTCAGGGCACATACCTAGGTTGTGGTTACCGTATATCCCCAACCCAATCAGGGTGTGTGCAGGAGGCAGCTGATCAATGTTTCTCTTTCGCACTGATGTTCATTTCTCTGTCTCTGTCTCTCTCCTTTTCCCTCTCTAAACAAATCAATAAAAATGTCCTCCAGTGAGGATTTTTTTAAAAGGAAAAAAATATATATAATTACATATTTATGATACCCATCACAAAACATGTTTACACCTTCTTTTGGTTAAATGTAATCTGCCCAAATATAGGACCATATCAAAAGACTCTTTTCCAATTCAATATTGAAAAACAAAAGACACTATATTTTACAGAGTTCTTTTTGCAAAGGCACAGTTAATATGTATTCATTAACTTCAGAAAATCCTAAAAGATAGGTCAGCTATATCATTCTATATCTGTGGTTCTATACCTTCACTGTGCAGCAAATTTACTTAGGGGAATTAAAGAATCATTACAGATGCCTGAGCCCCACTCCTGAAGATTTTGATTAATTTGGTCTGAGGTGGAAGCCAGTGACGAAGCTGAGACTAGAATCCAAATCTCCACTTTTAGAAAAGATAAGACTCTAGAGTCAACAGAGGTTTCAGTGTATGATATTAGATAACCTGGAAATATTTAAACACAATATTGAGCACATTTAATCTGCATTCAACCTTCCACCAAATGCTGATAGTCAACAAAAGGTCGCCCTTCCTACTGCCACAAATGGCCTTTCCATCATCATTCCTAATGACAAAACTAGTATTTCCCTTGCTTCTTCCTCTGAAGAAAATAAAAAGACCTCAAAGTCTAACGTGAAAATGAGCAATTACTTTTGCTACATAAAGAGAAATAAGTCTTCGTAACTAATCTATTTGATGTATAAATGAACAGAAGCAGAAAAAGAGGTGAACAGAATCACGGCCTCAGGTGATGTGCAAAGTCCCTAAAGCAAAGCGCTCTCTGTGTCCTGGTTAAAACCTGTTTGTCTGGGGATTGGCTCAGCTGCTCCAGTTCCAGCTTCCCAGCCTTCCAAGGTGTTGACATGACCTCAGTTGTCTCTTTGCTGGAGCTGGATCCAATGAACAAAATCCGACACATGCAGGCACTTGTTTCTCCTTTATCCAGTGCCTTCGAGGGCAGCAGAGAATCAGAGTCAGTCACCTCATCTAGTCTTGCCCTTGATAGTTTTATCCTTAATCTTTCAACACTGTCTAAAGGCTATCAGGCCGATGGACACATCAATGATCAGTGGGAGACCTGACTAAACGAAGACAAACAAGATATAAACCCGAATGAATATCAGCTGGTTGAATTATAGTATTTTAGGGAAGGAAAAAAAATCAAGTAAAACAACTGAGTGTACTCAACAACTAATGAAGATCTGAAGGCTTACTTGGTTGTGGACTCTACATAAGTAAGGGAAGTCACCCTTCCTCTCTTTACCACCATTCCTCCCACCTTCCCTTCCTTCCTTTCTTCCTTTTTCTCATTTGCCAATATAAAAAGAAAACAGATTATCAAAGAAGCTTGAGGAGAAAAATATCATAAGTATTACTTTATTAGCTGCAAATATTATATACATGATTCCTAAGAGTTGAGTAGGAATACAGAGAAGGAATGCATTCAAAAATCAAATATCTTCTCCTTTTTGGAAAGAAGGATTCCACCTTACAAACAGTATCAACTATAACTTGAGCGTATTATTCCTAAAAGTTTGCATTTATCCATAAATGCAACAGACTCTGTAACAGACTCTACACTTGATCTTAGCCAAAAGGCCGAGAAGCGATGTGTAACAGACTCTGAGGTCAAAATCAACATGTGTGATGAAGTGTCACCTTAATCTCTCTACCAACTTCCCACTGAAGATTTGCAAATACTTCAATCTTCCTCTTCTACCTCCAACTAGCTCCTGATTTTAGTACATATAAAACTACTAAAATCTACTCAAATATAATATTTTCCCTCCTTCTATTACTAAAACAAAATAAACTCCTAAAAAATCTAGAATGAAAATTAGAAAACACCATCTCCTATCCTAACATAAAAGGACAGGCTAGGAGAGGTCAATGGGGGTAAAAAGAGGACCTATGTAATACTTTCGAAAATAAAAATTAAAAAAAATGTACAAGTATAACAACCCCTCCCCATCTCATCTTTAAAAAAGGCTAAGACAGAACCAATCCAACCCCCTTGCACTTTTATAGCAATAAGTGAGATAAAGCCAACCCGTTGTACCTGGCACTTAGTAAATGACATTTACGCATAGGAGTAAAAGCTCTGCTGCTTTAGAGAATATGAAGAGTTGGCTTTCATTTTCACTTTAGTTTCCTTTATAAAAATCATATGGTTATTTATGTAAATATAAGTTGGGTAGTAATGTAAGTTGGCTCGGGATATGTTTATATTATAAGGTGTAGCAGTTAAGACACTGAGCACATAGCTGACTCTTTTTAGGTCTTCTAAAGCAGTGCTTGTCAACTGTGAAAAACAATCTGTGAAAAAAAATCACATTTTAGTCTAATTTCCAATTTGTTAAAAAAAATAACCTTTGTACAATACAATAAAAGTGAACTTTGAAAAACATAAAACACAAGCTCCCAATTTTCATTACTGTTAAATTTTTATAAAAGTTTTAAATATGTGCCTGGCCGGTGTGGTTCAGTGGTTGACCATCAATCCAGGAACCAAGAGGTCACTCGTTCGAGTCCTGCTCAGGGCACAAGCCCAGGTTGCAGGCTTGATCCCCAGTAGGGGGTGTGCAGGAGTCAGCAGATCAACTATTCTCTCTCATCATTGATGTTTCTTTCTCTCTCTCTCACTCTCCCTTCCCCTCTCTGAAATTAAAAAAACAACAACACATTTTTTAAAGTTTTAAATACTTCCTAAATTTCTATCTTTATCTCAAGGCAGACAGGTAATAAAACACTACGCAGTCCACAGACATTTTTAACACTGTTACAAAGAATGCTTGATTTTAGAAATGAATGGAGAGTGGCTGTTTTGTAATAAAAAACTGAAATTAAAAACTAAAAATCATTCTCTTACTAATGATGTTCCACTTACATTGATCTCAACTCAAATTAGATATTAATTTAAAAATACCAGGAGTCCTGCCAGGTGGCTCAGTTGGTGGGAGCATTATCCCTTACACCAAAAGGTTGCAGGTTTGATTCTTGGTCAGGGCACCTAACTAGGTTGCAGGTTCAATCTCCAGTGAGGATATATATGGGAGACAATCTCTCTCTCTCTCTCTCTCTCTCTCTCTCTCTCTCTCTCTCTCTCTCTCTCTCCCCTTTTGGTGAGGATAAAAATATAGACAGGAAAATAGCCAGTATACCATATTAACCCCTCATAAAAGCCACATATTTGATACACTATGTTAAAAGGTTATTGAATGAAGTGACTGGATTTTAACTTAATACTGATTTAGTACAGAATAACTTCTATACTGTAGAGCAGTCACTAAATAAACTATAAAAACCAAACAATAAAAGTAACCTCCCAGGTTTACATTTAAATTATTAATGAAGTTTGTTACACTAACAAACTATTTTGGAACACTTGGCTACTTTAACAGAACCTTTTTGCTACTTCAGGTAGTATTAAAAACACTTCTATGTTCCTGTATAGAGTTATTAAAGAGAAACCTCAATAGCATAAAGCCAACAAAGAATAAAAATGCTTATTATGCATTTTCTTTTATGGTTTCAACACAACTTCTTATCAGTTTTGGCATTAATGCAATAATTCAACAATACAGACCCTACCTACACAGTTGAACTTTATTGGGGATATATATATCTCCCTAATAATGCATTTACTAGTGTAAAGAAGAATAAGAAGAGAGTACTACAATAAAAAAAAAAAGTGAGATGGAACAAAAACATTCCTGTGTCTATAGTGATAAAGTTTGGAATATCAGTAAATCATTTCATACCTTTCAAGACTCCCTTAAAGAAATCTCAGAAACCATGAAATGTTTTCATTGGTTATTTATAACACCATATAGTGACTGAAATGGAGAGAAAGGTAAGAGGCAGTCTCTAAAGTAGCATTATTCATTACTAGAGGCCTGGTGCATGAAATTTGTGCATGGGTATGGTCCCTAGGCCTGGCTGGCAATTGAAGTGTGAGCATCTGGCATGGAAGGGCAGGTCCCAGCTGACCTCTGGGCCCTGGGCAGCACCTGGGCCCCCACATGCTCCCCTTCGCCTGAGTCACGGTGCCTGGGTCCCCAGCAGAGATGTGGTGAGTGCAGCCAGATGCCGTGGGCTGGGGCACAGCGTGGGTCTCTGGGCCACCCAGAGGCACTGCACACGAGCAGGACGGGCAGTGCGCTCTCTCCTGACTGGCCTTGCAGACTGGCTCCTGCGCGAACCCAGGGGTAGTCAGACTAGCCCCAGAGGTTCCAGCGGCTGCGGCCCAGCTCAACAAGAAGCCACTGCGCACGGGTGTGGGGTGGGCTCCTCGCGGACACCTGGCACCTGAGCATGGGTGGGGGGAGGGTGGCTTCCCCCCACAGGTGAGCCCTGGCGTCCCGGGGGAGGGTAGCAGGGAAAGTTAGAGCAAGCTTGGTGGACACCCCACATTCTCACTGCACCTCCATCCCCATCACCCCCCGGCCCCTGCTCCCAAGTAGCCTGGCGAGAGGTCACAGTACATCACCAACGCCCACCATGTTCTGCACCATCCCCTGGTGGTCAGCATACATCATAGCATCGCATATCATAGCAAGCAATCAAGCCACCAACTGAGGGGACAATTTGCATATTAGGCTTTTATTATATAGGATTCCTCCAATCTAAAAGAGTTTTGTGTGTTTTTTTCTTCCAGATGTCAAATTAAAAGTGTCTTTACCCAAGGTAGTCTAGGAAAGGCACTAGAAATGAAATGAGTGGATTCCTTCACTCCAATCTGCCTTAAAAATGCACTAGGAAAAGGACTTACAATATATAAATAAGCTCTCTTCACATTGAGGTTTTTCTGGTGATAGGCACAACCTACTATAGAAATTATTCTGAGATTACAAAAACAAATTAGTTTCAAATGGAGAAAAGTCTTTCCCAGGCCCAAATTAAATTTATATTTCATTTCAAAGGCAAGGACTAAAAATTTTTAATGGCCACAAATGAAAATAACTATAAGACCCCCATATTTAGTAAGGCTGTAGTCAGCTATCAAATGAATAATCTGGTGCCTTTCACAGTATTTTAAACAGTCTCTGTATTCCAACATACATGAAATTCAGCACAGTGTGTTCCATGTTTGGTCCAAGATGCTAATGATAGTAGCTGTTGCAATCAAATCAGTAGCACAAATGGTAGTACATTCACACCTAAGGTGCAGAGGAACATTCGTACCACTTTATTCTCACTTCAGCTCTGTGTAAAGGACAGGAAATAATGTCATTCCTCCTTCAACAAATAAACCTGCCATTTCAGATAACTGATCCATGACCAGTTGCTAGTATTCAAACTGGCACTTAGAAGAACAGTGTCACCCTGCAAGCCAACAGGAAGTGATTCCCAGGCTTAGACCTGAACCTGCTACCTAGATTTTTTCTTTTCTTTTTTTAGCACACAACTGGGAAAGAAGCATATACAGTGCATACATACATACATACTTTGAAGGTTGTGACAACTTCATTGTTTCAATTACAACATATTTTATTGGAATTTGTGAGTGGCATCTTTCAGATGGGACAGGTGTTTCACCCCAGAAATAAGTGACTACTTTCTGTGCCTCGGAAAGCCAAGGTGTGGTACTGTTAGCAGTTGTCAAGGTGTCTGTTTACCCAACTTTTATCCAGCGGGAGCAAAGGTATTCAGCTCTTGAGGCATAAAGGGAAAGTGGAAAAGGACAAAAATTTAGAACTGAACTTTCAATAGTGAATTAAAATGTACAGGGTAGCACAGCACTTGACCATTCAATGCAGTACAAAAATAACTAAATCACAGCAGCTCACAACTCACCAGGACAAGTTTGGAAGCTGTTTTTTTGCGCCTTTTCTTTGTTCCCGACATACAAACAATAAGGGATTGCAAAAATAAACAAGATGTCAATCTCTCAAGATTTCAATAACTGAGTCTCGGAACCTAACAAAATATTGGAGTCCTTCACTCTTTCTGTCCCACGCCCAGCCATCAGGAGGAAGGGAGGGGAACAGCAGCGCCTCCCTAGCATTGCTCCGCTGCTGTGCAAGAGCATGAAGGCATCCCGATGGAATCAAGTGTGAAAATGTTTTATTCTAGAATATTGTAAGGTGGCCAGTAGTGAAAACAGAGACAGAGAAAACAGCACGGAGGCAAGGAATCATGGAAGGCTTGAGCCCATATAGTGATCACAATAATGATAATATAAATAATAACAATAAGTAACTGAGCGATCATAATGTTTAAAGAAACTGAGCCCCTCTATATTCCAAATACATAGGGGGCTTAAACATACATGTAATTATAACAATCTTCACAACTCTCAGTGTTATCACTTCTGTTTATATAGGTATGAGGCTCAGACATACTGACTATTCACACAAGGTCACTCAGCATGCAGTTATTCTTTTGGGTAAATAACAACAGATCATATTAAATGATGATGGCTAGACATATAGGCATGTTTGTCACAGCTAACCAAACTCATGGGGTTTTAACCTAAGACTGCCTCCAAAGCCTGACTAATAATTTAAAAAATTATATTGTACCAGCTTTACTAATAAAAATATTTTATTAATGATTACAAAAGATAATCTTATGATTTATCAAATCAACAGACTAAAAAGGAAACAATATAAGTTTAATGGACACTTAATATTATGTACTCCATTGACTTAAAGAATGAATGACTATGAGTACAAGATGACAAAGAATAAATAGGCTTTTTTTTTTTTTAAGGAAAGAATGGGAAATCTCTTTAACCTTTTTTATTGCTGCATCCATCCCATGAAAGGAAATTTCTTCTTATAATAAAATTACATCTTGATCTTCAATAAATGTTTGTTTTGTAAACTCTGGACAATTAGTAAAAATTAAAATGTAATACAATATTACATTTTTGTATTATTATTACTTTTTGAAGAGAGCTTAATAATAAGCTGTTTTACAATGTATATGGATTCTCTAAAAATGTTAATTATTATAAATTACAATAAATATTACAGAAATACTTTAAAATTTAAAAATACTACATAATTATTTATTCATCACAAATATATTTATAAGGAAAAAAATTAAAATTACTTTGAATTTTCTGAGACTACAGTATTCTGAAATGTACTGACTAAAATGAATGATAATTATGTACGGCACATTCAGAAGGTGCATATATTATTTTCTGCATAAAAATTATGCTATTTTCTTTATTTTCATGCTCACACACTTCAGATCCCATTTATAATATAGATAAAATGGGGAGAAAAAGAGAGAGTGAACTATTCCACAGATACTGCAAACTCTCAGAAAAATATTATTTTACTGTTAAAACAGAACCTGTTGGTCTCTTCGGCTACCACACGTGTTTTAAAAGTTTTGTTTTGCTGTGGTTTTAAAGCTCAGTGCAATCTCTCTACCGCCGCTTCCCACGGGCGAAAAAACAAAGAGTTAAAACTCAAATGCAACAGTAAACCACCGGGCAGAGACCAGGCCCTCGCAGCCCATTCCTTAACAAACTTGTTGCCAGGCCTGTCTGCACCATCCTAACGCCTATGTTTCTCTGGCCTCAAGCCAAGAGTGTCATTTTACGGCGAGTAAAGAAAAAGACTTTCATTCTTCCAATCTTGTACTACTTTCACCCCGACCTTGTAATCTTGTTTTTCCACATTTCTAACTGCTCAAACAAAAGCCTTCCCCCCTGAAATATTCATAAGTGACAGGGAAAAGAGGAGAATGGGAAGGAGATGTTCTCTGTACAGAGAGCACTCCTAGTCCTGGGCGCGCTATTTTAAACACCGATGAGGACAAGCTTGGAAGCAGGGACTCTGCTCACACCCAGTGAATTCAGGTAATGTCTCCATTGTCCCACATTGCCATGGTCTGGTGACAGGAACCCCAACGAGAGCAAGCTTGCCCTGCATTTTCCTCGGCATTTAGATGCCAACTCTGATAAAGTCACGCCTTAAAATATCCACACAGCATGCAGCATACAGACAGCAATGAAGCCTTCAGCCATTCCCAGACACAGATAAGACGGTAAAAAGGAGAGGAAATCGGGACAAGACTTACAGACACAAGTAGACACACACAGCCAACCCATTTGTAACTACGGCTATCGAGATCCTTCCTCACACTAGGGCCTACGAGGATCCAACAACAAAAATAGTGGAGAGAGTCCATCCCTCCCCCACCCCTGCTTCAAATTTTCTCAGAAGAGCCCATTGCTTCCTGTCACCAGTCGCCTTGGAGGGGTGTCCAAATGCATTCTTCATTGCTCTTTTTCTTTCAATTCCAGTGACTCCCTGAAATGTCTAATTCCTCACTCTATTCTCCTGAACCTCCCACAAGATTTGACTTCTCTCCTACGGCAGAGATCTCTCCCCTGAGCTACCCATAGAAACCAATTCCCCCACTGCCTTCCCTCCCAACATTCCCCAAAGATCCAATCCTCTCCTCTCCTGCTATTTTCCTTTCCAGCTGTTCCCTAAAGAACCTGACATCACTATGAGTGAAACTACAGAAGAGGTCTGGGAAGGAGAGGAGAGAATACCGCTGTAGCAACACACACACACACGCACACACACTGAAGGAATGATACTTAATTCCTGAACTGTCTGTTATCTGTAAGTTTTGTTTATACACATTACATCCTATCACCTCTAATAGACTCAAATTTTCCCAAATGCCTTGATGAAATAATTGTATCTACAAAAACAACAACGCAACTTACAGAAAGCTTTACCAACTTATAAAACTGTAACCAAAGTCCAAAGAATAAAGTGCAAAGATCTTTTTTTTACCTCCAATCAAACATTGGAAATCAGAATTCTGGGGTGGGGAGTGGGAGGAGGAGGAAGCTTTAACCAAACCGTGGACAGATTGGCACCATGCTCAAAAACTCTGTTGCTCACAATTTAACTAAATTCTATTTCAGGAAACTATTTTGCTGAAAAGTTTGTATTAAGATTTAAGAGTCTTGAAACAACTTTCACACTGTTTAATTTTCGCCTTCTTCAGATAATAAAACATCTCTGGCGCAAAAGATACATATGTATAATATTTTCTTTTTTAAAAAATATATTTTATTGATTTTTTACAGAGAGGAAAGGAGAGGGACAGAGAGCTAGAAACATCGATGAGAGAGAAACATCGATCAGCTGCCTCCTGCACACCCCACGCTAGGGATGTGCCCGCAACCAAGGTACATGCCCTTGACCGGAATCAAACTTGGGACCTTTCAGTCTGCAGGCCGACGCTCTATCCACTGAGCCAAACCGGTTACGACAAATAATATTTTCAATAACACTTTCTTCATTCTATATATTTTTACAACCAGAAATACAATTATAAGAATTATTTTTTTTCTTTTTAAGATATAAAATCCCTAAATGTACTTTATTTAAATTGATAAACTTCACAATTAGCTATTTCTGTTGGGGTGGGGGGGCGGCAAAGGCATTATTATAATGACTGAAAATAATGAACCAAGTAATTAGTATTTAAGTATTTTTGACACTGACCCTATTTCCTCTGTGGTTTCTAAACAAGTAAGATACAAAAAGAGAGAATCAAACTCTTTTCCTGTTTAACTTAGGACACCCTTGTTTTTCTAAATGAAAAGAGGGTCTAACAACTTTTAAGAAAAAAAAAAATCTGTTCTTTGTAGATTTTCCATTTGATGCAAAGTATCTAACAGCCCTTTGACACTAAGAAAAATCTAAAAGTGAAGTACATCAAGTCTCACTTTCATATATCTTGTTCATATTTAGTACTATGATGAACATATTAAATAATTCATGTATTTAAGATGTAATTCTTATGTAATACTTAGACAACAGTACTAAAAAGTGTCTCTCCAATTTAAATGCTTTCGAAGTAAAAGATTTTAAAATTTTTAATGTAATTCCTATTCCAAGTACCTATCATTGCACCTATCAGCTCATCATATGGTAAAGAATGGATATGTCCTACACCTTTCTTGACAATATATTAGAGAATTTTTTAAAAATAACTGCGACATCCTAAATTGGAAGTGAAAAGACTCGAAGTTAATCTATCTATTACCTGTGTGGCCTTGGACAATTCCTTAACTTTTCTTTGTTTGTTTCACACCTCTAAGATAAAAGGGGCTGAAATATCTCTTAAAAGCTCTGATTAAATGAAATGAAAGGAATCAGGGGCACACGCCTAAATTTGACAAAAGGTAGCATAAAAACAACAGAGACACTAAATTGAATTTTCAGGAGGATGGACTGACTATAAATCAAGGAAAAATTATTGAAATTACTAAGTAGAAACCAACAAGACATCATTTTCAGTATTTAGGTCACTGACTATTCTCCGAAGTATTTAAAATGGGTGTTATGCTTGATGTCAACTAGAACATATCACCAGCTGCTAAGAAACGAAAAAATGAAGACTATAAGATGTACAATTATTTCATAGGGGATTTTTCTTAAAGTAAACAGACGTATAGAAGAACTTTACACATTTCTTTTACATTTTTCTTCCATTTACATAGCACAAAGAAACTTCCTTACAGTAGCCTAATGGGCTACTTTCACCAATACCCTGTGATCTGTATTTGATCTCAATAAGCACAATGTCATGCATGAAAGAAAGAGGGACCCTCTTCTAAAAACCCCAAGTGTGTTGACTTGGGGAGGGGGTTAACATACAATACAATATACACATGATGTATTATAGAACTGTACACCCAAAACCTATATAATTTTATTAGCCAATGTCACCCCAATGAAGTCAATAAAATAAAAATTTAAAAAAACACACACCTTAGTGTGGCCCACAACCTCAGAGAGCTGAGCTCCGGGCTGAGCTAATGAACTGATGTGACCTGAGATCTGATCCCACTGCAGTAGCCATCAGGCTCCAGTGGTAGTGTTACTTTACCAAAATAAACCCCTCCTCAACGCGCAAGAGTGCCAAGAGCACTCCCAGGTGCCAACTTCTACTCTTCTGGAAGAAGATTCTACTAGCAAAGTTAGTAGGACTTTGAACTGTTTTTCTGTAGTAGGTACATATATTTAGATTCTACTCATCCTAAAATCCATTTTCAAAGTATAAACGCACTGCATTACATGCTCATTGTAGAAAATTTGGAAATCTAGAAAATAACATAGGACCCATATTATAATTCCAACACTCAAAGATGACCACTGCATTTGATGTATATTCTTCCTATCTTTTCTCTATGAAATACTCATACAGTAGTGAGTTTTTATTTACCAATTTGAGATTCTACCAAATGAAATTGTGCAGCCTTTTAAATTTATTTTGTAAAATTCCTATGCCATCATAACGTTTGTGCACCTAATTTTTAATAACTGCATCTTATTTCTTCCAGTGGGCATGCCATTTAAAAAAAACAACAAAAAACAATCAGCCATACTCTAAAGCATTTTTAAAAACTTAAATGTGAAAATTAATTTTCTGTATCAAATATTCAAGCCGAGATTATTTTAAAGGTGATTTTTAAAAATATATTTTTATTGATTTCAGAGAGGAAGGAAGAGGGAGAGAGAGATAGAAAAATCAATGATGAGAGAGAATCATTGATTGGCTGCCTCCTGAACACCCCCACGGGGAAGGAGCCTGCAACCTGGACATGTGGCCTTGACCTCCTGGTTCATAGGTCAATGCTCAACCGTTGAGCCATGCAGGTCTGGCAAAAAGTGATTTTAACAGTTGATTTATCAGGCTCTTAGTAAACAAAAAATACAAGCAGACCCAAACTTACACCACTGAAAATTTTGTGATCAACTCCCCCTTTATTTTATTCAAATACTAGGGGCCCAGTGCACAAATTTGTGCACCTTGAAAGGAACTGTGGGCTGCGAGGCTGCGGTGGGTACAGAGGCGGGTCTCAGCCCATCCTTCTGCACCCCTGCCAGGCCCCTCCCGCCGTGGCCCCCCCGGAACCCTGTCTGCCACCGCTGCTCCCATGCACTGATGGTGCCAGCCCCTCTAGCACCTGCTGACGGCGCGGAGCGATTGGGGCCGGTGCCAGCAGCGGGTGCGAGTAGCGGCTGCTGCCCCAATCGCCCCTCAGAAGCAGGAGGAGGTGGAGAAGCCCTGAGGGGCGATTGGGGCCAGCAGCCACCACTCATACCCACTGACAGCACCAGCTCTGGCGCCAGCTGCAGGTGTGAGCGGGAGCAAAGAATTTTCAGTAACCACCAGAGGCTCACCCCAATGGCAGCGACTGGGGCCCCACCTTGGTCTGGTGCCTCTGCTCACCTGCTCCACCATCCCACCATGGCCAATGCCCGCCATGTTCTGCACATGCACCCTGGTGGTCAGCGCACGTCATAGCGACTGGCTGTTCGGTTGTTCCACCATTCGGTCTATTTGCATATTAGACTTTTATTATATAGGATGTCAAATATTGTAAGTAGGTGGAAGCTGTGCTTTTTGGCTTGTCAACACTCACCTTAGAACTTTAAGGTTGCACATCATAATTAACATAATCACTGGCATAATACATGCTTGTATTCAGTATTCACTATGCTAAGTGTTTTATAAAGACTTTCACTCTAATCTTGACCACAACTCTATAAGGTAATTATTGGTATCTTTTTTACAAATTAAGAGATCAACTAAAAAATAAATCCCACCAAATATACGATGTCACTCTTGAATCTCACAATGAACAGATGTCCCATGTTCTCATTTGTGTTCATATACTATACATTTCTATTTATTAACTAATTTTAACACTAATGAAAACAAACACCTAACACTACCACTATTGCCATCGTGTTATAGCATGGCAATTTGACAATGTTATATACTACAAGGAGATTAGCATAAACAAAATAAAATATAATACAGAGATTTTTAATATTATAATTTTCAGAGGTGCATGTTATATAAAAATGTCCAGTAATTTTTAAAATGAATTCCAATCCTAATTTTTGTCCAACTGTTTATTAACATTGAGTGGTGTGGTTCATTTGTTACTTTTAGTGTCTATCTTTTTTTTTTCCTTTCTGGGCTGTTGAATAGATATATATTTACATGTTTTTAAAAAATTAAGGTATATAATGAAAATTCTTGCTTTAATAAAGTATATAATGAAAAGTCTTGCCTGTATCCCAACCCCCTATATGCTCAGCTATGAACCCTCAACCTACATACCCCCAAAATAAATAACCAGTTTACTGCTTTCTTGTATGTTTCCCAATATTTTTAACACAAGTACCAATAATTTATCCTTTTTTTGCACAAATGTATCTTATTTTATTCTGCCTTTGCCTTTTTAAACTTAGCAATATATTTCGGAAATCTTTTCCTATTCATAAGGTTCCTCAATTTTTTATATGTCTGTATACATTCCATTATCGATGTACCTAATTTATTTCATCAGATTTCTAAAATGTTTCCCATGTTCTTCTATTGAAGACAATTTCAGATGGAAGGGCAGGGGGGGAGAGATTAACCAAAGAACTTATATACATACATGTATAACCCATGGACAGAAAATAGTGCAGTGAAGACCTGGGGAGGGGGCAGGAGTAGGGTAGAGGGAGTCAATGGGAGTAAAAGGGGGCATCTGCAATACTTTAAACAGTAAAGATAAATTTAAAAAAACAATAATGTGGTCATGAATAATTTTGTATGCTTAACATTTTACAAATATACTGTAAAATAAATTTGTAGCAATAGGACTACTAAATCAAAGCTCATATGCATTTGTTCCAATTTACATTTATAACAACTCCTACTCCCCTCAACAATGTATGAAAATCCTAGTTTCCTTGTAGCCTTGCCAACAGAGTATGCCATTACACATTTTGATTTTTGCTAATGTACTGCATTAAAAAAAAATTAACTGATTTTAGAGAGAGGAAGGGGGGGAGAGAGAGAGAAAACATCAACTGGCTGCCTCTCACATGCACCCCAACAAAGGACAGAACCACAACCTGGGTATGTGCCCTGTCCAGGAATCAATACCCACCACCTTTCGGTGCACTGAGTGACAATTCAAGCAACCAAGCCACACCAGCCAGGGCTAATGCACTACACTTTTTAAAAATACTGTCTGTGTACTCTTGGATTTCTTCTATTTGGAAAGAAGTTGAGGAACTCTTTATATGTGTAAAACTCAGTGGTAATTTTCTGTGACCTATGTGTTAATATAACCAGATTTACATTAGGTCTTCTTTATAAATTACTTGGAGTTCCTATGTATTAGGGAGATACAGCTTATTCATAATGAGTTGTAATTTATACCGCCAACCTATTTATATTTTGTTTTTGCTCATATTTGTTGTCATGTAAAAGTTTTAAAGTTTTATAAATTTAAATACATTAATCATTTTAAATGGACTTTTGGAATGATGAGTCTACCTGCCAAAGAATATGGTATCTCTTCCCATTTTAAGTATTCTTCTGTATATTCTTTAATCAAATATTATGCAATTAAATAAAACATACATTAATTTTGAGCTTCCCTATTACTGAACTAATATGTTGTGTGTGATCCTTTTTCAACTGATCCTATGAGGGTTGTGGATATAAAATCTTATAAAATAATAACAATTATTTTACCACTTCCTTTCTAATTTTTATACCCTATTCCAGTGATGGCGAACCTATGACACACATGTCAGAGGTGACACGCAAACTCATTTTTTTGGTTGATTTTTCTTTGTTAAATGGCATTTAAATATATAAAATAGATATCAAAAATATAAATCTTTGTTTTACTATGGTTGCAAGTATCAAAAAATTTCTATATGTGACACGGCACCAGAGTTAAGTTAGGGTTTTTCAAAATGCTGAAACACCGAGCTCAAAAGGTTTGCCATCACTGTCCTATTCTCTTCCTTTTATCTAATGACATTGGCAATTTCCTCCAGCACAACAGTAAATAACAGTGAAGGAAATAAGCCAAATTTGTTCTTATTTCTGATGTTAATGAGTATGCCTCATGTGTTTTCCCATCAATCATAATAGCTTTGGGATGATGTAAGTATATATTTATCCCATTGAAGAAGTCTCCTTTAAATACTATTTTATTGAGTGTGTAGAATGGCTGTTAATTTTTATCATATGTCTTTTCAATGTCCTTAGAAATAATGCTATGATTTTTATACTTAGGTTAGTATGATAACTATTAGGAAGGTGCCTACTATTGAACCATCTTTGCACTGCTGAAATAAACACCACTTGTTAATAATGTATCATTATTTTAATGGAATCCAGATTGTTAAGTTATTTTTAGAAATTGCTGTTTATTTGGACTATTATTATTATTTGATAGTATTAAACTACAAGAGGCCAAGTCTTAAAGCAATAAAGCATTACCAACCAGAAAATTTGGGGGAGGAAGACTTGAATTTAGATTGGGACTGGGATATAAACTAATTGATTATCAGGCAGCTACAGTTCCATTGATAAGAACTATGGGGCTATTATTTTGGGTGCTATACCACAAGGAAATTATACATTCAGCAGAAACCTTTTAGCCTAACACTGTATGAGGGTTTCTTTAAATTCAATAATACATTCATTCAACATAATAAAGATTTATTGAACTCTTATTTTCAAGGCACTGAATGGCTGTTTAGTGTAGTTCAGTGACTTGCAAATGTTTTTGACCTAGATACACAATCAGAAATACATTTTTATTGCAACTCAATATATATGTGACCTATGTGAAATATATAATATGTACATCTATGTGTATCTAAAAATAGATGCATGTTTATAAAATGGTTTCATAAAACAATACTATACTACACATAATATATACACACAATGATCTATTTTTATTCCATATCATTTTTTATTAAAAGCTAGTTGAAACACACTATGTTTACTTCCAGCCCAGAATAAATGACAATATGTACTTTAGGAAATATTGTCATACTGGCTAAGAACAAAGATTCTGGAGTGACACAACCTAGGTTTGAATATCAGCTCCGCCTTTTAACGGCTTTTGTACATCCATGTCTCATCTATAAGACGAGGGCAACAGTGTCCACCTCATAGGATTTTATGAAGATTAAATAAGTCAATACTTACAAATGCATGTTTCAATAGATTTGACTGGTTTAATAAAATATTTCCCTTGACCCTACAGTTGCCAAAAGAAAAACAGTATCCCTATAATGCAGAAACTGAGGGAAAAATCACTAACAACATAAACTTTCTATCATCTATTAGAAATAATTATGAACATTTCAATATGATCTAAATGTCTGATCTGGGCCATGTCTTCCCTTCCAAAACCTTAGAGATAATTAATAAATATGCATTAAGGCCTTCATTTTATTCTCTCTTTATATACAGATGCACATAAGGGAAACCCCTAAAAGTCCTTTTAGTGACTTTATGAAACCAATAAGTATGCTAAAAAATAATTTATCAATATATTACAAAGAAGTCACCATATGTATGACTCTCAATTATGTACTTTTAAAATATTTCAAAATAACATAAATATCTCTGGCAGATGTCATATGCTCCAGATTTTCATATCTGTAAACTGGATAAAAAACATTTTTATATCACATTTCTTAAAGATAATTATGAAAAATTTCTGGCTTATTGCCTATCCCCTACTCTTTACTGCTTCTGATTGAGTAGTGAAAGAGGAAACAGTGCACGCAACATAACTACAGATATGACATAAGGACCAAGTCCTGGAATCCATGGCCACAATGTCCTTTATCCAGAACTTCTGGGGAAGTTGGTGGTACTAAGAGGGTTGGTGTGAACAAACATCCTCCTGAGGAATACAGAGAGCCTTTACCTTCAGATTTATGTGCAAATTCTTTTATAAGTTTTATTTTTCAGTTACAGTTTACATTCAGTATTATTTTGTATTAGTTTCAGGTGTACAGCATAGTGATTAGACAATCATACTTACATGGTGGTGCCCCTGATATTTCCAGTACTCACCTGGCACCATATGTAATTATTACAATATTACTGATTCTACTAGAGGCCCGGTGCACAACATTCCTGCACTGGCGGGGGGTGCTCAGCCTGGCCTACGCCCTTTTGCAGTCCAGGAGCCCTCGGGGATGTCCAACTGATGGTTAAGCCTCAGTCAGACATCCTTAGCCCTGCTGCAGAGGCGGGAGAGACTCCCACCACCAACCGCTGCACTCACCAGTCCTCAGCCCGGCTTCTGGCTGAGCGGCGCTCTCTCTGTGGGAGCGCACTAACCACCAGGGGGCAGCTCCTGCATTGAGCATCTGCCCACTGGTGGTCAGTGCACATCATAGCGACTGGTCGTTCCGACGTTTGGTCAATTTGTATATTAGCCTTTTATTATATAGAATTCCTTACTTTGCATCGCAGGCCCATTTTGTGACTACCAATTTACAGTTTTTAATCCTCTGGCAACCATCTATCTATCTATCAGTCTATTTCTATTGTATTTTTGCTTATTTTATATTCAAATTCTTAGGGGATTCAAGATGAAGTGGAGATAGGTATGTGATAAAGATCTATTTGTATGAAGGGCATAGATATCCAGTGATCATTCCCACAATAATAATAAAAAAATGAGTCTTCCTATCTGATCCACCAAGACTATTCTACACCCACAATGGCTCTTGGTATAGCTGTAGAAGGGACAATCCAGGAAATATATGAAAGTACAACTCTAAATCAGTCTTAAATGGTAGGCAGAAAGTACCCTAATATTTACAGTACTCAGGTGTATAAACATCTTAAGGCCAGCCTGGAGGAAAGAGTAAGCTCTTTCCCTCTTTAACTCCCAGTATTGCAGGGCCTGTCCAAGGTGAACTTGTGAGCTAATAGAGAATAGATATTTATTAGACATACTTTCACTATTCCATCTACTTTTAGAATCTATCCACTATACATATCAAACAATATTAATATTTAGGCTCCTGCTGGTAAACATGCTACATTAATTTCAAGTACAATCTCAAGAAACCCCCTAACTATGCAAGTGTCTGTTTAAAAAAAAAAAAAAGGGTCATGTTTGAAAGTTCGTTTACTACTGAAGTAAGAAGATTTGTTTTTTCTCTTCTCTCTTTCTCCATTTTATCTAGTGACATTGGCTACATTTTTTTTTCTAATTGTGGAAGTAGGATGGATAGTGGTGTGTGTTTTGTTTAGTTTTAGCATCCTCCCCAAATCTTACTAGGATTATATACTTAAATTTGGCACTTATTCAGCAAGGAGGAGCAGGATGCATGAGTTTGATAGAAATAAAGCTAAATGGATAATTTTATGCTTATCACATGGATGGCAAGTGCTAGCAGGCTAACAGAACACCTATCTCCCACTGAAACTACACCACCACCCTCCTCCCAATAGACCTACAGCAATCAGTCCTGCTTAACGCAGCCTGTTCTCTGCCCTTGAATGACTTCCTGAATTCCTTCCACATCGATAACCAACTCCAAAGTTTAGTTTCAAATGACAGCTGATTGAAAATGTTAAATATGTCTTCAGTGCTTGTCTTTGCTAATGATGACAATAAGGTTTCTTGAAAAACGACTGTATCTTTAGTTTCTTCAGAGAAATCTAATCTTCCTCTAAAATAAAAAGGTGTGTGTGTGTCCATGTGTATTTTAAGGACAAAGGTGTTTTTTTAGTCTGATAAGTACACTGATAGTTTTACTTTGACAGATCCTAAATATAATTGCTACAGGAAAATGTAAAGGAGTATTTTGATAAAATAAAATATTAAGTGAGAAAAACTAGATGTTGTTTTCTTTTTCTTTCCTTTTTTTTTTTTTTTTTTTTTTGTTTCTTTCATGTTTACCCACTGATTCACTGTTGGATGGAATTGAGAAATGTAATTTTTTTTTAAATATATTTTATTGATTTTTTACAGAGAGGAAGGGAGAGAGATAGAGAGCTAGAAACATCGACAAGAGAGAAACATCGATCAGCTGCCTCCTGCACATCTCCTACTGGGGATGTGCCCGCAACCCAGGTACATGCCCTTGACCGGAATCGAACCTGGGACCCTTCAGTCCGCAGGCCGACGTTCTATCCACTGAGCCAAGCCGGTTTCAGCGAGAAATGTAATTATTGATGATCAGATTACTTAACTATGTGATGTACATCACTATACAAAATGAACACACTCATAATATAAAGTATATGAAAGAATATGTAAAAAACGGGTAAGAAATTCCTCATTAGGTCCCCCCGAAGTGTGAAGATCTGATCCCCCCAAAGGAATCCAGTGTAATGGCTTTGATCAAAGCATAAGCCTCTTAAGAAACAGAAACATAAACCTATTCAGAGAATGCTTTCTAGAATTAAAGCAAATGCACAGTAATTCTTGAAAACTGTAAAAGAGCAGTTTCAATCACGTTCTGAAAAGGCAAAATCACAGCCAAATTAGATAATGCTGCTCTCAGTAGCTGTGATAAAGCTGTATAATAAATATATACAATCACTTGCTATTCAATAAACGTATTGAACTTTTAGTTTTCGCAAGACACTAGCCTAGGAAAATGAGATTATACATGTTTATGCATTACATATGAACTGCCCCTAATTTGAAGTAGGAGGAAGGGAATGGTCACTGGAGAGGAAAATAAGACTTCTAGAAACCTCCTGTATAAACATGCTATCCTATTAGTTAAATAAAATTCTATAGGCTTGAAACAATAGAAGAATTAAACCTCTGATGGAATACTTCCTTTAACTTCTCAGCCACCCTGGGAAAACGTCTGTGTTCACAGTGAGGTCTCTGAATATGATAGCAGACTAATCGGTACAGGTTCTTGAGATAATAGAAGCTCACCTGGCGAAGCAGGCAGCCTGCCCATCAACTTCAGATCCACATATCTCCCGAATTACAATCAGAGACTGTGTTCACACCCTGAAACCAATCCATCACTCTCATCTCCTGCCTTAAAAATAAATTAAAGGGATAGGTGAGGGCACTGCATGACTCAAACCACATGGATCTCAACAAGTATGTCCTATTTACTATTAGGGAATAGTCATAATTGGCATTAGACCAAGTTTTTTTTCCATCAAAACTAAAAGGTAAATTTCTATACTACATGCCAATGGTCAGTAACCCAAAACGTCTCAGCATTTACACAGTATAATAAATACTTAGATTTTTTGGGCTTTTTTTTTACTTTAAAACATTTTAGAACAGAAAAAACTATCTCAGAATCACATAGTTTGGATATATGATAGAGAAGAAATAGCTGTGTAACATCAGAGCTTTCTTATTTTTCAGAGCAGGTACACAGAAGCAGGGTAAAACTCTTAGATACACCAAAGCACTGCCTGAAACTCTTTTAATATTAAAGAAAAATAACAGAAGATACTTTGTTGACTTCCTGCTTAAAAACACTATTTGTAGGAAAAATAAATCGTATTATCAACATCTTATAACAGAAGATACTTTGTTGACTTCCTGCTTAAAAACACTATTTGTAGGAAAAATAAATCGTATTATCAACATCTTACATGACAAACTCTCCTTTGGTGACAGGAGCACAAAGAGAAGAGCCAGTAGGTTCATTACCACAGATTATAATACTCTGTAGCTATTAAAAAATACACACACACACACACACACACACACACACACACACACTTAGTGACATAAAACAGTGTTTAGAAGTATAATATTGTGAAAAATAACCTTATAATGAACAATTATTTTCAGGTTGGTAATTTACCAATTTATGTACAATTAGATACAAATGCCCTCGAATATGTTAGTGACCCCCACAAGGCAACGCCCATTCACTTCTTCCTCATAACACAAACCCCTAAAGACCCTCCTGAAGTAACATGTTGTCCTATTTCTTTCTCTTTTTTAAAAATTATCTTTATTGTTGAAAGCAGTACAGATGTCCCCTTTCTCCCCATTGACACCCCTGCCCCAGCCCAGGCCTTCAACACACTATTATCTCTGTCCATGGGTAATGCATATATGCATATGAATTCTTTGGTTAATCTCTCCCCATCTCCCACCCTACCCCACCTTCAGTCTCTTCCATGCTTCTATGTCTCTGGATGTATCTTGTTCATTCATTACTTTATTAGAGTCCATGTATGAGTGAGAGCATGTGAGACAGCATGGAGGGACCTGGAGATTATTATGCTAAACAATGTTTATTATAAGATCCAAGCCATTCCTGTGTTTACATGGGAATAGAAAATGACTGGACAGAAATCCTTTGAACTGCTAAATAAATTGTATACAAAGTACTTAGAACAATGCCTGATACACAGTAAATGCTATATAAGAATCTCTGGTATTATTTTTTGCATAGTAATTGGCTCTGATTGTGAGATTATGAATGCTTCTCCTTTTTTTTTTACTTATGCATATTTCCTTTTCCCCTTAATTAACCTGTATTCATTCAATTAAAAGCATTTGCAATAAAATATGTGTAATTAAAATATACTTTATTAAAATTATTATCTTCACATCCAATAATCACAATCCAGGAAGATTTACACATATTATAATTCCTTCAAATAACTGGGATACCCAGTCATTTTTACACAATGACATTTAAGGTACAATTCATTATGAAAAAAGCTCAGAATAAAAGGTACAGAGGAAAGGAGAGAAACATTAAAAGTGTAGACACCTGAGTTTTCTGTCCTCTACTATGAAAAAATGTAATTTCACAAAAGCTCCAACCCCAACAAAGAAACCAAAGTGTAAAACAAGCCATCCATCGTTATTCAGTACTGTCTGCCTAACTCAGAAGCAGCAGGAGCCGCTGCCACTCATCCAACAGTTACTGGTATTTAATAACCACATTTCACATGTACGGGATCACTTACAAGGTGCCCCAAATTATGCCAAGAGTTTCATACTTCATCTTATTGAATCCTCCCAACAGCCTTATGAGAGGTGCTCTTCCCAATCTTTAAGGCAGAGGGAGATGAAGCACAGAGAGGTTAAGTAACTTATCAAGGTCACACAGCTGGTTAAGTGAAGCCTAGGCAGATCCTAGGTCCCAGCTTCCAGCACTAATTATTGAGCATCTTCTATGTGCAAAATGATAGGCACATCAAGGAATTCATAACTGCCCACAAGTCTAGACTCCTGATCTGCTAAAGCCAGGGCCTCTTAACAATCACTCTCAATCAACCCTCTTCCAACTTTCAACCTGAGCCCCTACAGAAACACAGTCACTGTAACTGCAATGATCATGACTACCAACAAAACTCTAATTGCCAAAGCTCTGTTCCCACTCCTGGCTCTACAAGAAAAAATGTGTTCCTCGACTTCTGATTTGTAATTTAAAATGTATTTCCTCATAAAAGGTAGTGTGCATAATGCTCTTAATACTACCCATCACATAGCCCCAGCTTGTTTGGCTCAGGGGATAGAGCGTCGGCCTGCAGACTGAAGGGTCCCGGGTTTGATTCCAGTCAAAGGCACATACCCTGGTTGCAGGCTCAATCCCCAGTAGGGGATGTGCAGGAGGCAGCTGATCAATGATTCTTTCACCATTGATGTTTCTATCTCTCTCTCCCTTCTTCTCTGAAATCAATAAAAATATATTTTAAAAAACAAACAAAAAAATCAGATAGATGTTACATTAACTGAGGCTTTTCATTCATTATTCAGGAAATTTAACCACAATTTTACCATAGTTTTAAATAAAAAGTGCATTCCTTTACTGCATCATTTTATGTTTAATATTATCATACCGAAAAATTGAGCTTTTCTCCCCAGTGTCCAGTTCTACAAGTATAGATTCATGTGACCATCACCATATTCAGGACATGAAACAAAAATATAATCTTAACAAAAAAGAAAAGAGACTTATCAATGAACTTAAAGGCAACCCCTGTAACATTACATGTAGTTCTTGCCTTGTGTCTCCAACTGATCAGGTTTTCCCCCCTCCCTAGGACAAATGCAGTGAATACCGAAATAGAAAGGCTTGGTATATTTTTACAAAACATAGTTTTACAGCTGTAGCATTTTATTCTTTGCAGATATTTAGCAGCTGAGGTTTTTATAGGGGATTTATCAAAACAGTTGCAATTCTTTCCATGGCAGAGTTTCGACAAGAGTGGAAATTATGAAAGAGCACACCTTGCCCACACTGTGCATGCCTGGACACTGCTGATCCACAGACAAGGGCTGGGTGGAGGTCTCGGGGCTGAGATGATCAAGTGTGTATTTGTACAGTGTTCAAAGACACTGGGAAATGTTCTTTATTTATACAACGAAAACTAGAAGTTCCTCAATATTACAACTAAAGTAAATAATACCAACTCCAACAAACTCAAAAAGGTAGTTTTGAATCTTATAATTAGCTCAAGCTTTGTATGGGTTATAAATGCCACTTAAGACTTCCTCCCTCTCCACAAAAAAAAAATTATTTGGCATGGGGCCAAAAAATGGCAAAAGAGTCACTTCCAGATCCTAATATTCTCTTTTCTAACCACAAAGTTAGTGCTAATATTCTGTACTCATGAAAAAATAAGTATTAGCTCAGGTATGGTACCACTTGTGGGCTGAGAGCAGTTACTTCAATGTTATTAATTTGATAGAAAGTAAATAAATAATACAAATAAATAATACACATGGCCCTAACCTTCTCCATAACCTCCGATGTGATCTGGTGCTTGAAATTCCCATTATTAGGAATGTATTGCAATGACTTGAGACTTTTTCTGTTTCTAGAAAAACCTCAACTAAAGCATATATGCTGCTCTAAAACAACAATAAACTATTAAACTAGGTCACTCTAAAAAATATCAGCTTTACATTTACTTGAATTGTTCTTTGATAAAACAGGATGTAAAAGTCCGTAGTGGCATAGACAGGTATTGATTTGGATGAAGAGGGATTGTGAAGACATACAGAATCACGCAACCCTGAAGGGAAGCCAGGACTGAGAGGAACGGCGAAGCAGCAAGAATGTACCACAAGGGAAGTGGGTTTCTAAAGGGGAGTGTGAAGAAAGAAGAAAGAATAGCAAAAGGGGCCCAAGACAATTCATGCACTTCGCGAAAGCTAGCCTTATCTACATAACCTTTGCTGGGGCCTTGATGGCATGCCCCTTCCTGCGTTCTAAGTACTCTTCACACCACAACCTCATTTTTTTTTAATGAAATAGGTCAACTTGACAAAGGGCAAATGACGGAGCTGAAACAAATTTCCCTAGGTTTAGCCAGAGGAAGTTTCATTAGAAGACTAAAACCATGAGCCAGCACAAACAGGACTGACGAAAGTGTGGGAGAGAAGAAATATGAGAAGGACAAAGAAAGGGTGCACCACTGTTATTATTCTGTCGCAGATGACACATATAAGGAAGTCTATAGGAATGTGCTTATTAATAGCCCAGCCTACTATAAGGCCCAGCTACAGACGTTCCATCTTGGCTGGCTCCAAGTTACAAGAATAACCATGAAGCAAGACCTGAACAGGCTTGAGTGCTGGGTATATGACTATCTCTAAGCTCTGGATTCACAGGTCGCCATCCTGTATGGATCTCTACTGCATCCTGTTCACCAATGGACAGGTGAAATCAGATCAAAGTTGGCCTTTACTGCTTGATCTCTCCCCCTGCCCAGCGAAAGGAGACACCGCCACCTGTCTTACTTCAAAGGCAGCCCCCACTCCCATCTACTTCATCCAAGGCCATTTACGCTCCCTACTTATCCTATCTAATAAAGAGGGAATATGCTAATTGACCCTCACACTGTCGCAAAGATGGCAGTGCCCACAGCCAATAAGGAGGGAATATGCTAATTGCTGTCCCACCCTCAAAGATGGCGGCACCAACAGCCAATAAGGAGGGCATATGCTAATTGACTGTCCCACCCTCAAAGATGGCGGTGTCCTCATCCACAAGATGGTGGTGCCCAGTCCCCTCAGCCCCGCTGGAGAGGCAGGCCCAGCCTTGCCACGCACCTGCCTCCAGAGTCCCCCAGTCCCCTCAGCCCCCCAGCTGCCCAGGGCCATCCGAGGCTCAGGTAACCAGGGCCGGCCGAGGCTTGCGCTGCCGGCAGTGGCAGCAGCAGAGGTGTGACGGGGCATCGCCTTCCCCTGATGGCCAGGTCGCCTCCCGCCCCTGAGGGCTCCCGGACTGTGAGAGGGAGCAGGTAGGGATGAGGAATCCCCCCACTCCAGTGCATGAATTTTCATGCACTGGGCCTCTAGAATGGTCATAAAACACTGGGGAGAGGTGTACCTACTCTGTTGCAGATACAGCAAGATTACAGGCATAGAGCTGAACAAGACATAGTCTCTGCCCTGGAGGATGTTAAAGTCTAACATGGGAGACAGTTATAAAACAATAACGACAGAATGTGGCAAATACTATAATAGAAATATGTACTTAATCAGTGCTACTAGAATGCAGGGGAGTAACTACAGTTTTAAAGAAACAGTAACATTTGGTCTTTAAGACAGATTGGGAGCTTGCCTGATGGAGAAAATGGGACAGAAATTCAAGGAAAAGGATTATGCAAAGGCAAAGATCAAGACATGACAAGTGGCTGTGGTTGAAACATAGTATATGTGAAAGGGAATTTAAGGAGTTGAAAATAAAAAGATAGATTGTATTGTTTAATAAAGGGTGTAGCATAAAATCCTAAAGAGCTTATTAGTTCTTTATAGGTAATATAACTTTTGGTAGCTCTGCATAGGTAAGGGGAGTCATGAAGGTTTTTAGGAATGGGAATGACAAATTTATATTACAGAAATAAGTGACAAGACACGGAAAAGAAATTATTAATTATACGAATATAACTAGAAGGTAGATGACCTCCATATCTTCCTAAGAAACTGGTGTACCTTCTGCCTTAATCATATGGATATAATTGGAACACTCTGTTACGTTTGCCTGGATGTATCAAACTTCCATCTAAAATATCCAACTGATATTCGATTTTTTAATTTACTTGATTTCTCTATGCTAAACTTCATCTCCATAAAGAAAGCATATATTCCAAAGTATTCAATAAACGCTCACTAACTGATATTTAGATAATTATCCTATAGGGTCTATTCTATAAATCAATTTTCTGCTTTCTTATTCTATTTCTACCTATTCTATTATTTCTATCGACTCTATGGGGTCCTCTGACTCTATTTCTGCTCTATTTCCACAGACTATTAGAGAAATATAAGGTCAGCCAGGTAAATGTTTGCACAAGCACATTTAAAACGCACATCTCTTCTTTCCTTCTGGCTCCAGCTCCTGGGGATATGGCTTCCTATCTTATAGGCAAATCAGGACTTGGGTGCCACACTGATACCATTAGCTATATTTCTTACATTCAGTAGTAATTCAATGTGGAAGTTGGAGTCTCTGGAAAATTGTTTAGCAGATCATATAGGTCAGTCCTGGAATTCCACCAATATCTCTCTAACTTTCAGGGTTGCTTTAAGTGAAAGGAACCTAAGGAAAGTTTTGTGATTACGCTTGGAATAACTGCTCTTGGCAGACTGGTCACTAAATGTTTTGATAGTTTCTCTGAGGCACAATAAAGAAAAATATAACTATAGCAAAAGCTTTTCATAACCAGAGTATGGCTTAAATGTGACCATCAGTACATTTTTGCTCAAGCTTAGTCCGGTAACATGTTAACATTCTGGAGAGTTCCTTCTCAGTTTGGTTAGAACTGAGCACTAATCAGCTGCTGAAATCTAAACTGATTATTTCTGAAGTGTCAACAGATGCACCAGTCCCCTGGCTGAAACAGGAACATGCCCCTATTTTTTGTAAACAGCTGAAGGAACACGACTGGGAGAGAGGTGGAGAGAGAAAATATCCAGTCCCATAAATCTCAGTGTGAAAATGTTGCACGTGGTTTTTATAAAACGTCCCGAACAAAATAACCAAGGCCAAGAAAAAGGAAAATGACCCAATGTGGGTAGAGGAAAAGTAATGAGAAGAGGAGTAAAGAACTCTTACCTACTGCAATAAAAAAATGTAATGTATCTTTACGTATTAGTTTTGGGGTGTTTTGTTTGTTTGTTTGTCTTGTTTTAAGAGCAAACTCTGCCTTCCCTCCATCCCCTGAAGACTCTCAAGACACAGTTCAGTCATATGTTTACACCATCACTGAAAAGAAAGGGACATTTCACAGTTTGTTGGTTCATGGTGCAATTCCGTAGTTCCTTAGGTCCTTGAAGCAACCACTTTTATCTACCCCAATGCAGTCCTTCCCAATCCCCTGCATATACACCACAAGCACATGTCGGAGATGTTGCAGGTTCAGTTCCAGACCACAGCGATAAAGGGAGTCCCATAATAACGACAGTCATCATCTTTTTGCTGGCCAAGTGCCTTCCCTCAGTGTGCAAAAAATGCCACATCTGTGAAGCGCATTAAAGCGAAGCCCAATAAAATGAGGTATGCCTGTATTTCAGTGTTTCCTAAATCGGCCTGATGATCAAAATCACAGGTTCCTTCCTTGAAGATTTGGGTTCTGTACCCCTGGGCTGAGGTGTGTTACAAGCATCCCAGAATGATTCTTATGATCAAGCAAATTTTGGAAACAAGGCTCTATGACATAACCATTTTTACAATAATTTGGTTGTAAAGACTATCCTTTTCTGAGAATTCCATAAATCCCTTGCAATAATGGTACTCTGTGGACTTGTTGAAGTACCCTGATCAAATCTGCAGTGACATAAATGATTGTGCTAACACATCTCCTATAAAGATATCCACTCATTTACTAGCCAGTGAATCCCCTAGTTAGATGATTCTCCAACATACGGCAAAAAGTGTCTGATAAAACCCAGCCTGGCTAAATCAAGAGACTCCCGCCCTGCCACAGGTGATCTGGAACACTGGTATATCTCTGCAACCAGTGAGTGTCAGCTCCTCCGCAAATGTTCACACAAGACAAAGCCAGCTAATTTCCCTGTTAAATGTGAGTCACCATCCTAATGATTTAGATTGCTTAGGTGCACATATTGAAATATATGCTTCCCGGCACCATTCCATATCCAATTACAATAGTAAATCCAATAAAGGCATAGTTAAACTGCCACTTGGGCAAGGGAGAAATACAAAGTTATAAGCCAGAGCAAACGTTCCCAGGGGAACCAATGTGGATGCCCAGAACCCTTCTCAGAGAGCACCATATAATCACTTTCGTCTAGGAATTTTTTATAAGAAATTTCTGCTGGAAAATTTTGGTAAGTTTCCACATCCTGAACTAAATTGATCCCTGAAAGATTAGTCCATTTCCTTCATGTAAATTTCAACACCTCTCTATGTCCCTCTTCACTTTTAAATCCACTTTTGTCTCAAAGCATCAAAGAACAAAAACAAAATTTTGCACTGCATTTGAAATGGAAACTTTTAAATTTTTATTTATTGATTTGAGAGAGAGAGAGAGAGAGAGAGAGAGAGAGAGAGAGAGAGATCAATTTATTGTTCCACTTATTTATGCAGTCATTGGTTGATTCCTGTATGTACCCTGACTGGAGATGGAATCCCAACTTTGGTATATCGGAACAATGCCCTAACCAACTGAGCTACCCAGCTAGGGCCTGAAATGGAAACTTAATGGATTTCAAAAAATGCATAGTTGCCAGGCAAATCAGCATTTTAACTATAATTCAATCTGAACTGTTAAATAAAAGAAAGTTATTTGAGGGTAAAATAAGAAAGTAACATTAGTAAGATGTAAATTACTGAAAATAAAGTCAGAGTTTTTGTTGTGATTTTTGTTTGTTTGTTATTTAACCACATTTAGATGGTTTACTTGTTCTGTCTGGGTAAAGATGTAAAGAGACAGGATATGTATGTTAAGCACAACACCTGTTGCATTATCCTGGAAAAGAAATTATGATAATCTTTTGAAGACAAGGGCCAATACAAAACCCTAAAAAACCAACATGAAATCCTAATCCACAAGCATGAATATAGAACAAAGCATCTGAAACTCCTCTTAGGTATTTAGTTTGTGTCTTCGTAAAAGCAGAAACATTCCAGAGAGGCAGGTCAGGGCTCAATATAAAGAAGAACCTTCTAAGAATTAGAGCAGATCAACAATGCACCAGTGAGCTTCCTTCCTCCGGCCCTGAACCTGCGGAGCACCATCCCGGAGACCACCTGCCATGTGTGCTGCCAGGGATGGGCCAGCTTTGTTTAGGAAGTTGCTCTAATCGACCTCTGGGGTCACTTCCAAGTCGTGTTTTGATTCATTGGGGTTATTCTCGGCGGTGAGAAGCATGATGTGAGTACACACACACACACACACACACACAGAGCACCAGAAGGGAACCGGGAAGTCTAATATTTTCAAATGTGATTTTATAGGCAAAAAGCAAAGGATGAATCAGCTACAGCCTCACACTGACATTTCAGAGAAGCGAGAAAGGGAAAGAGGTACAATTTTGTTCGACCTCAGAATTCTCTTTGAGTCAAAGAACGAGCCCAGGTCCTTAGTGGCCTCAAGCATACTCTTTAACAGGCCCCGACAACCTAGTTCTCGGAGAGACTGGGAGCTGCGAAACTGCAGAACGGACCCAGGTGCATAATTTCTCAGGAAAAACATGTTTGTCATGCAAAGAACCTTCTCTGCTCTCCAGCCTATTTCAGCTTCCCGTGTGAGTAAAACACAGGGCAAGTCCCAACCTAGTACTTTCCTGAAAAAGTATACAAGAAAACAAACAAAAAGAGGACTGACTAGATGTCAGCTTCTCTCAGGAGTAGGCTCAGCCTGGGAGTTTCCAGGCAGTTCAACTCGCTTATCAATTGACGGCTTATCAATCTACAGCTTATCAATCTGCCAGTCTTGAAATAGGAAAGAGACATCAGTCCGACACAGGCAGCTCCCTTACACCTTCTATAAGGAATCCCCTTGAATCTCATCTAGCCCTTAAATGTAATCAATCAAATATTTTTTTAACGTAGAGCCTTATTTTTCTTTCTGTATTCTTTGCTTGCTACTCTACTATTTAAACACATTCTTCTCTCCTTAAAAGAGTTGCTGCTACATGGATAGTCAGTTTTCATAATATAAAAATTAAGATTTCATTAACCTCTGAACTTTATTGAAGTTCTATGCTAAACACCTCGGAAGGGTTTGTTATGGGATGTATCAAAAGGAACCAGAAAATAAAAGCAGGTACATCTTCTGCTGCAGAGTAGTTAACACTTGGAAGTTTCTACTTAACATTGAACAATCAGTACCCTCCCATTTAATTTTCCTCAGCAGATGGACCCCCAACTAAAACTTTTTCTTCCTTTTCGTAGTTCTTAGTAAGGTTTTTAAATATAATTTCTCCTGTATGCCGAAGTAGATATATTCTTCCGGGACAGAAAGTAAACACAGACATTTCTGCCAATTAAACATATGAACTAATGTTTAAGTAACCATAGTTAAGAAATGTCAAATATACCTAGATACTATTTCCCCCGCTCTCAGACGAACCAAAATTGATAAAATGAAGTGTTGTCAAAGGTAACAGGGACTCACAAACTCCTTGGAGTGGGAATTGGTAAGCTTTTCAAAGGGCAATGTGACCAGACTTTATCCACCAAAATGGTCACCACACACATTTCTGGCAGAGTGAATATGCAGCCACGTTATCCTAAGGATATGTGCTAAGGTTAATGGACAGACAAGGACATTCCAGCTAAACACCCAATAATAGCAAAAACCTAGAAACTAAATGCTTCTCAGTGAAAGACTAGCTAAATAAACACAATGTATCATCAATATATGATGGGATTATATGTGCTGATATTTTTTAAAAAATTGAAAATTCAAGCCATAAGTCCGTGTGCACAGTGTAACCCTATGTACCAGCTGAACTGGCACTACACCGAACCTGCTGGTAAAAACAGAATTAAGTACTGAAGGACAATGAAGAAACTGGCCACGGGATAAACTGAGGACAGGGATTACCTGGCCAGTAGACCTTTTACTTTTCATCTTGCATCTGTCTCTACTGTTTTAACTTCATACTCTGTTCCTACACCATTTTTATTTCTAATCTCCCCGTAGGCTACTCTCCAACCCAGGCCATGGCAGACTTTTGTAACACTGGCCACATCCCCTGTGGGGTGAGGCTCACCGCCCACATCCCATCATCCCCAGCGCTATCACCCCGTCACACCGAAGTTCCAGATGGGAACTTGCGTAACGGATGGTTTCAGAGCCCACATTTCTCCCCACCACTTTTCTTCTTTCTTCACATCCTTATGTTACTTGTGCTGATTTCTGTCTCTAAGACATAAACTCATCTGAGAGCGGGATCAAGGTTATCATAACCTTTCTTCCCCCAGTGGCATCTAGCACAGTGCTTAGTAGGTACCAGAAATAAATACATGTTAGATTTGTGTGTGTGTGTTTATGAGATTATAGCTTTAAGGTTACGATTTTATTTTGAAAGGAAGAACCTACCACTCTCCCAATCATGTAGATTTAGTTAAAAAAAAAAAAAATCGCCTCCATTGAACAGGGGGAAAAAAAAAGACTGAGATACTTTAAACTTTTAAGTGATTTGCCATTAAACAACTAATTAAAAGACAGAGAAAAGTAGACAAAAACATTAAAAGAGGTCTTGAACTTATATGCACATATGCATAGCCCATAGACAGACAATAATGCAGAGGCTTCAGGAAGAGGCAGGCGCAGGGGGGAAGAGGTCATTGGGGAAGGGGATGGAGAAGGGAGACATGTGTAATATTTTCAACCATAAAGATAAAGTTTTTAATTAAAAAAGAGATTTAAATAAAATTTGTTAATGTTAAGAAAATACACAGCTTTTTATTAGGTATGCCATATGGGACAAGAGAAAACAGACACACACAAAAAGAATCTGATTGAAGAAAAAAAAATGTTATAAGTCCCTTCATTTCCAATAGTGTCAACTACAATTTTTTTAAAAAGGCCTTGGTTTCAGCTCTGGGTACACATTTATAACAGTGAATAGGAACTACACATCAGAATGGAATGATTATTGATTTCTTAATGGATTACTGCTGCACAAATTTACACTCACCAAGAAACCATCAATCTTTGGGTAATAATTATAAACCTATCACAGTACATACAGCATTCTGACTGAATTGAAACTTACTGCTATCTGCCGGGAAATGACCAATTTTCTATTTCTCCAGCTCCAACCACAATACAGAATGGTGAGCAGCTACTTACATCAAATGCTATTATAGGACATGGTCTGAAACGGCCACAGCATGCACCATCTGTAAATTGCTATTAGAGAGGTAAACAATCAGATCCTAGTGGACATGTGTCTTATTATTCATTAGCTATGAAAACTGTAAATAAAATGGGCATAAGGCAGTTGCCCTTGTCAAAGCCCTATCATTACTGGCAGGTTGTGGAGCAGAGTCAAGGGCAAACAGTACATGAGCTGAAGTCATGCTGTTCTGACTTTACATTCTAATTTCAAACCGCTCCCAAAATGTGCATCAGAAGTGCCAAACCACTAAGCTACAGAGGCTCGGCCGCTTTCTAAACCCCATGTATGTTCTCAGTGAACTGCATTTTTACCAAGTGGAACGCCATTACAATTAAGATATCATTTTCCAAAAAGAAAATCACGTTCCATCAGTTCTACTAGTAGTCTTTCATCACTGGGCAGTAGTGTGATCCAGTATTAATCAATTTAGTTTTTAATCCTCAAGTTTTCCAGCTGTAGGCTTTAGATTGCACCATTTCCTTCCAGATAGTTAACCCCATTCTGAACACCTAATTGATCTTTATTATGCTTATGGAGTCATGGAATGAAGACAATTAGTCCATCCAAATAAAGGTAATCTGGAATGGATAGTATATTTGTTTTCCCTTTTTCTTTGGTTATATCTAACCCAAAAAAATCTATCATCAGATTTTTTTTGCTTAGATATATCAATTTGCTTTTCTAAAAAGTTATAACTTGCAATTTTTCCACACAATTAACAACTTAAAAAAATACGTATTTCCAAAACATCCCAGGAAATAAAGAAATGAGATATGATTGGCTTTATAAAGTGTTCTCTTTCTTAAGTACTAAGAGAGTATTAAATTACAAGGATAATTAAAATACTATTAAGTGTAATATAAAATTAAATGGAAAAGCTAAATAAAGCTACCACTATAAAATAAAATAGATTTGTGAAGCACCATAATGGATTTGTGAAACAGTCAAATTTGCAGATGGTAAATTTGGTGGTTTTCATTTGTTTAATGGAAAAGACTATTCTCTATGTATAACAATCAAATCAGAAAAATAAACATTCTCTAGAAGTCAAGAGATAACTGTAGACTGAGTTGACTTTACTTATATTTCAAATAGAAACCATATATAATAAGTATAAAAACCATATGTAAATATTTATAATCTACAAACTATAACAATTGTGCAAGAAAACGAGCTAAGTGTTTTATGCTAGTTATTGCATTTATTTCTTAAAACCTTCTGATAGGCATTATTATTTATAGATGAAGGCACTGAATGTAAAAAGCCCAAGGAACATTCCCAAGGTCACATAGTTGAAAAACAATTCCCTAAAATTCAACCTTAACATAAAAGAGCAGAACCAGTACTTGACTCCAGGTGTAGGTACATTGAAAGTCAGTACTCTTAACCACTTCCACTGGATTCCACGCCAAAACCTGAGAACAGCTTCACTCACAGGTATGTTCCAGAGTAGACAGATGCCCATATTTTCAATAAGTGAAGTAAATAACAATTGTACAGAAAAGAGGAATGAGCATATTATGTAAGTAAAGTAACATCAGGTCAAGAGCCAGAAGACAAGATTTTAAGTCATTGTTCTGCTACACTCTCCCCATGTGTCCTTGAGCCTCAATATGCAGATTTCTAAAATAGAGGCTTTGGAATGGATATTACAGCATAAACTACTATGTTGAATATACAAGTACACACACACACACACACACACACACAATTCTATTGTTAGAAGGGAAAGGATGGGGATTTAATGGATCTTAGGATCCACATTTATTATCTACCATGTTTCTGGGTGTTGGGGCTGCATCAGTGACCAAGACAGATGTTCTTCAAGTGTATGTTGGAAGGAGAGATAAATAAATAAATGATTAATTTCAGATACTATTAAGTATAACAAAGAAAAGAAAATAGGGTAATTTAATAGAATGCTTAAGAGAGGCTTATTTACATAGGGTGCGTGGGAGAAGCTTATCTAAGGGTCTACAATTGAGTTGACATAACAAAAGAAGGAGGCTTTCAAGAAATTTTATGAAGGAAGAGTGTTGCAACCATAAGGAACGGAAAGTACAAACACCCTCAAATGGACATGAACTTGCCATGTCCAAGGAGAAGAGAGATGGAAGATGTTTTGAGAGTTTAGTGAACAAGAAGAATGTTGGAAGGGGAGGTCAGAGATGGAGGCAGCAGCCACATCCTTTAGGATCTTGTAGACTTTAGAAAGGGATTTTAATTTTATTCTAGTTTTAACAGAAAACTTTTGTGTTTAAGAAATGGATTGTAAAGATCTGATTTAGAGTTTAGAATATTGAGCTCTGCCGTATGGGTGGATTACTTACGGGGGATGGACAGGGAAGACGGAAGGAAGGAAGACCAGGTGTAAGTTTTTATAATAAGTTAGGCTCAGGGGACCAGAAAACAATGGTAGCTCATAAAGTTGTAGGAGTGAACATGGTGAGAATTATAAATTCAGGTTGTATTTTAGAAGTGGAACCAATGGTATCTTATGGACTGGATGTGGAGTTTGAGGAAAGAAAAAAGTACCAAACAGTCCTTTTAAATAGATTTAAAAGTCAAAGCATCAGCTGTATCTAAAGAAATAAACTAACAAAGAGAGGAAAGGATCTGTAGATCTCGAGATATAAGGGCTGCTAATAGATGAAGGGGATTTCCTTTAACTCAATAGCCAGCAATCTAGATTCAAAACCTGTGGTAAAAAGAGACACTTGGAAATAAATACTAATTAACAAGTCCAGGGTCCCTCAAGCAACAAAGAAATTAAAACTCCAAATTCAAAGCCTGAGGACATTTTATTTTTTTATGTTTTAATATATATTTTATTCATTTCAGAGATAAAGGGAGAGAGAGAAACATCAATGATGAGAGAGAATCACTGATTGGCTGCCTCCTGCACACCCCACACTGGGGATGGAGCCTGCAATCAGGGCATGTGCCCTGACTCGGAATTAAACCATGACCTCCTGGTTCCTAGGTGAACACTCAACCACTGAGCCATGCTGGCTGGGCGCATGAGAGCATTTTAAAGCAATAAAGTGCTTTATTATAAATTAAGTATGATTAGTAGGCATCAATCACCAGAGTTGAACCCAACCAGGTACATGATCCTGAAGATATATTCATATCCAAAATATCCATGAACTCTACACTTAAAAAGCAAGTATTAAGGGGAGTGTGAAAGTTCCCTACCATCTTGAAGAACCACCAGAGTAGGTAACAATGCACTTTGATTATTTAAAAACACCTTATTAGTAGCTAAAAGTTTTTTACAGTAATTCAACTCCAACCACTCACCCAATAAAGAAGAAAATGGCAAACAGAAAATTACAGATTACCACAAAAGGTTCTTTTCCACATAAAAATGCAGATGACCTGTTATCATTAAATGCTACTATACAGACACAAGCACTTTCAGTTCAGTAAGGATTTAGGTGCAGTGCTTTCCTACATATGTCAGTTAAATATTATGGGCTTAATTTATAGGATCTTATGCTAAGCAAACTACATTTCATTAGTTTCCAAATAACATACAATTCTGTAGTAACATTAAAAATAATAAAGGGAAACCAAAGAAGAGAAGCAATAAAAAGATTACTTCTTAAGAAGATGATCTCTTAACTGTGTCAACAATAAAAATATTTTGTATTCTCCAAGCTATTAAATACACTGCCTTATTTGTTGTAGCTATAGGAATGACTACAAAAAAAAAATGTTTGTATAACTAGATAATGATTGCTGATCTAAAATTTCTTGGAGACATTTAAACAATATTTCAAGAAAATATTCAGATAAAACCTTGGTGAGGGGTGGGAACCTTTGTAAAGGCTGCGTACCAGATTCTTTTTATCGTTATAATAGTTATACCATGGACAAATGTGATAATTATCACAACTGCTCTAAGAAAATTGAGGTCTGGTCTCCCAATCTGGCATAAGCAGAACTGTGTACAATTTCAAAGAAAGCCATTTGATTGGTGAGCTTCGGGATTTAGCTACCAGATAAGAGTTAACTAAAAGCAAAAGCAGTATTACATCCCATTTTCATGTGTCTCTACTATGTGGCCAGGTTATGATTTGAGAGATCTTGAATCATAAAGATTAGAAATCTTCATTAGTCAAAATAATAATAAATTTAAAATTGTAAACTTTCTGAATGACAGCTCTTGCCTCATACTTCTTAGCAACAAATAATAAAAATGATCAAAGTGAATTTCAATTATATATGTACATGTATATATAATCAAAATTCTCTATACTCTTTTTAAAGTTTTCTATAAAATCTCCCTCTATATTCTAGAGTGGCAATGGCCTGAAAAGGTCTATTTTTATGAAGCCATGTGCCGTTCTAAGCACTTGAAGCTTTTAGTGCAGCAAAGCATTCTGCTTGAATGAGTGTTGAGAACAGTTAAGAGTCTAAGCTAGCACTAACTTTAGAGCATTTACTTTGTAAGGGCTTTGTGGGTAAAAAGACTAGCTGGACTTGGACTGGGGTATCCTCAGCACACATAGTGCTGAGATGATCACATCCATGGGGTTCATCTGAGCAGTAACATCCTGGAATACTGAGATACGTCTCCAATGTGTCCAGTCAGATAACGAACACAGGACAACTCAAAATATATTTAAGCTCAATAGGCAACCTTTTTAAAAAATATATTTTATTGATTTTTTACAGAGAGGAAGGGAGAGGGATAGAGAGTTAGAAACATCGATAAGAAACACCGATCAGTTGCCTTCTGCACACCTCCCACTGGGATGCGCTCGCAACCAAGGTACATGCCCTTGACTGGACCTGAACCTGGGACCTTTCAGTCCGCAGGCTGACGCTCTATCCACTGAGCCAAACCGGTTAGGGCAATAGGCAACCTTCTTAATTGAGAGACTAGTATGTTGACGGCACTGTGCTAGCTAGCTTCTGTGGAAAAGAGAAACCAATGTTTATTGAAGTATTTCTTGAAATGTATTAGGCACTGTGATAGAAGGTTCATTCAAGTTATTTCATTAATCCCCACAACAACCCTAAGAGAAAACCACTGACATCCCTTGCTTTACAAATGAGGAAATGAAGTCTCATACTGTACATGACACAGCCAAGGTATAAATTCAAGTCTGGTCAACTCTCAGGTCAAGCTCTGCCTGCTACTACCCTCGGGCCGCAGAGACTAGAGTCACTTTCCCTGCCCTCAGGAGATCCCAGTCCTACAGGGGAGATAAGGCGCACACAGGTCAAGGAGTCGTGGTAAATTAGGATAGGAAGTAATAAAGGTTTCCCAGATTTTTAGAGAAGAAACTACTCCTAGATAAAAAGGGCCATTTGGTTTTAAAGACCCATTGCACTGTCACCATGTTAATAGTAACGCTGACCAAGAAAACGTAAATTTCAGACATGCAAAGCAAAATGTGAGTCTTTAAATGATCTCATTGAGATTTACAAAGATTTCTGCCCTTTGAACCAAATGACCTGTGGGAGGCCTGTTTATATCCAGTCTGCTGGGAAATCTTTTTAAACCAATATTCACTTTCTCCTTGACTGTTCATAGGGTAAAAGGAAAAAATGGACATCAGTGTGGTCTAATTCATACTTCTCAGAATTCAGATATTAAACAGAGAAATGCATTACGATGTGGGCGAAAAGCATGTCTTTCTGAAAACAACCTGTTGGTGAGATGTTTCTTAGTTGTTTGATTCAAGTTTTTTTCTCATATTCTTTTTATCTAACAAAATAATAATAATAATAATAATAATAATAATAATAATGGCTACTGCCCTGGCCAGTTTGGCTCAGTGGCTATAGCATTGGCCCTCAGGCCAACAGTTCGTGAGTTTGATTCCGGGTCAAGGGCATGGGCCTCTGTTGCAAATTCCCCAGCCCTGGTAGAGACGCTTGCCAGAGGCAACTAATTGATGTGTCTCTCTGACATGGATGTTCCTCTCTCTCTCCTCCCCTCCTCCCGTTCTTCTTCCTTCTCTTGAAATCAATAGAAAAATATCCTCTGGTGAGGATTTAAATAATAGTAACAATAATAATAGTAACAGTTGCCATCTGGTTAAATCACCACATGCTAGTCACCCTTCCAGAGACTATGCATATATTATTTCCAGTTCTTGCCACTCTTCTGACAAGGCCAGTATTAATGTCTCTGTTCTACAAACAGAGACTCCAAGAGATGAAGTGTCTAAGTGTCACACACTTGATATATATCAAGGACTCACTTTTTTATACTGCAGAGGGCAGGGAAGAGGAAAATGCAATTATTTAATCTTTAAAAATATATCTATTATTTTCTAGTAACAAATAAAATGTGTTTGTAATGCTAGGCAGAGTAGATTCCTCTGAGACTATTTAATAAATATCAAGGTTAAGCTGTAATGCGCACATTGTATGTTAGATATGAAAGCATTTCAAATAATATAAAGTAGCTTGCAAATAAAATGCTACTTTTAACAAGCTGATAAAAAGTTTGTTTTCTTAAGCAAGGTAAACATATTCTCTGATCTTGTTTTTATTATTTATGGGCTTTCCTTTAACAATGATACATATGTAAACTTCACCTCATGTCTGATAAATGTTTCCTACAGTATCATCACAAGGTTAATTGTGAAGAGTGTTCTAATGGGAAAGGCCAACTGGGAATTCTAAATCTTTGACAGAGCAGGACCTCCAGAAAGTCTTTTGCAACACTCAGGGCTCAGGGCTCCTGTGTCAGATACTTCAGAAGGAAAATGAAAAAAAAACAACAGACCAGAGAACAAAAACTGGATGCAAAACCTCTTCTCATCTGCTCAATCTCAAGTTCCTTTTTCATTGCCACCTCCCAAGAGGAAAAAAAAAAAGAAGAAGGCAGAGAAAGTTCTTACTGTGTCTGGCAGACTTATGGTCTCCTAACTTCCCAACACTCTTTCCCACTGAAATGAAGTAAAAAGCCAGTTGAAGAACAAGACCCAAGTTTACTGCATTAGTGATAATTAGGATCACAACCAGTTAGGACAGTGGTTCTCAACCTTGGCTGCACATTAGAATCACCTGGGAATCTTTTTAAAATCCTGATTTCTGGGCCTCATCCTCTGTTTCTTTGTTATGGGCTGGGGCTACAACATTAGTAACAAAGAACAGAAGTTCCGGAGGAGGAGGCCCAGAAATCAGGATTTTAAAAAGATTCCCAGGTGATTCTAATGTGCAGCCAAGGTTGAGAACCACTGAGTTAGGATATCTCTCCCACACTGCATGCATTTCACAGTAACTTTCAAACAGTATGAGAGCAACAGATTAGTCCGAGGGGGACATCAGCAGCACCATTATTTCCGACAGCAAACAATCTCTTCTTGATACAACAACTTTTATACAGCTCCAGGCTTCTAGTCTCTCTAGCCTGGAAGCCTTAGGACTCAAGTTTTTTCACCGGTCTACCCCCAACGTCCAATCCCTGGCTTCACATATCTGAAGAAGTTCGCTTCTCTCTATTGAACCTCAATATTTACCATTTGTTTTCTACCAGAAACCATTCTAATCTTGCTGCCACATTCCTCACCACTGAACCAGGTAAGCTTCTTTAATTAACTTAAAAATTCAGATTTTTCTTGCTCAGCCAGTGTGGCTTAATGGTTTTAAAGGTTTTTGAGTGTTGACCTATGATACTCATGGTTCTATTCCTGGTCAGGGCATGTGCCTGGGTTGTGGGCTCAATCCCCATTGATGTTTCTATCTCTCCTTCTCCCAACCTCTCAGAAATCAATAAAAAATATTTTTTTAAAAAAATTCAGATTTTTATTTATTTATGCTTTCTAAAAGAAGAAAAAGGATGAGGGAAAGATCCTATTATTCATGTGCCCTACTCCTGCCTCCACATCTACTAACTTTAGTGGATTCTGTGGCTTATCCCTCATTTTTTGACTCATTCTTTTTATCCTTTCTTTCTTTTTGAGCTAGGTCTCTTCTATGTTCTCTATACTTCACACTTCTACTCTTTCCTTTCAAATTAACTTATTTTCACAGGTCCTCCCATTACCACTAGCAACATACCATAACTGTCTTGCTAAAAACAATGTACCTTTATAAGTTTTAACAAAAATAATTAGCAATACTGAGTGGAGTTTTAAATGAATGATCATGAAAAAGAGACTAAATCTCTTCTTAAAAAGTAAACATGATTTCCTTCTTTAGTATTATTTTTTTTTTTTTACAGCTGAGTAGTATGCCATTGTGTAAATGTACTATAGCTTTTTGATCCACTCATCTACTGATGGACACTTGGATGGACCTGGAAAGCATTATACTAAGTGAAATTAGCCAGTCAGAGAAAGAGAAGTACAATATGATTTCACTTACATAGAATCTATTAAACAAATTAAACGAACAAACAAAATAGAACAAGTTCATAGACAGAGAACAGACTGACAGCTGTCAGAGGAGAGGTGGGTTGTGGGGCTGGGCTAAAAAGGTAAAGGGGTTAAGCAAAACAGCAACGAACAAACAAAAACTCATAGACACAAGACAAAAGTATGATGATTATCAGAGGGAAAGAGACTGGGGTGAGGGAGAAGAGGTTATAGGGGGATAAATGGTGAGGGAAGGAGATTTGACTTGGGGTGGTGACCACACAATACAATATACAGATAATATATTATAGAATTGTAGCCCTGAAACCTATAAACTTTTTTTAAAATATATTTTATTGATTTTTTACAGAGAGGAAGGAAGAGGGATAGAGAGTTAGAAACATCAATGAGAGAGAAACATGGATCAGCTGCCTCCTGCACACCCCCTACTGGGGATGTGCCCGCAACCCAGGTACATGCCCTTGACCGGAATCGAACCTGGGACCCTTGAGTCTGCAGGCCGATGCTGTATCCACTGAGCCAAACCGGTTACGGCAATATAAACTTTTATTAACCAATGTCACCCCAGTAAATTCAATAAAAGAAAAAAGTAAACATTATTATCATAGACAATGTAGAACAGAGAATCTAAATGTAAGTTTTAACTTATTCTACTCAGATTTCTCCTGGCATCATAATGCTACAGTGTTTCCTTACCACCGCCAGAGATACACATATGTATATTGTTTACAACATCTCATGATACCAATGAACATCACTCAAAAAATAGTGTCTAACTTTATTAGAGCCATTAAGAAAATACCTTATATTCAGACTAAATCTAAAATAATATTGAGGAATTCTGCAGACAGCATTGGTATGTGACAATACCCTGACCAGTATTTATCACCAATGGCAGCAATCCATTTTGATGAGTCTGTAATATTACTGAAATTTCAAGGTTAGACATATATTATCTAAGATATCATCATCGGCTCTCTTACAGAATAATTCCATACTTTATTTATCTGAGATGGTTGACTATTACAGCTGTTTTTTTTTTTTAATTACATAAGTAAAAGATCTTTTTGGGGAAAAAAGATAATGCAGATCTATTTGGATTAAGCAATTAAGTACCTGGTTTACCCTCACATACCTCAAAGTAAACTCTATCAATAGTTCAACATTTTCTTCTTGTACCTACTTATTCTTTGCATTTATAAACATATACAACACACACACACACACACACGCTTTTGAAACATAAATGGCACTTTCTCCATAGATCCAGTTGTACAAAAGCAACTGTTCAGTCAACTATAACTTCTCTAATTTGCTGAAAATATATCTCTACAAATTTGTTACCAGCTATTAGATTCAATCTGTGAGACCAACTAAAACTACTCAAAATCATCAAAAATGTTTTATGCCAATAGCCTTACTGTAATAACAATTTATGTGTAATAATTTATTTAAATTGTGTTTAGTTGGGGGACAGAGGGTGTTTCCTTTTTGTTTGTTTTTGTTTTGAAGAAACTGAATCCAAAAGCTGTCATTAGGTCATTAATCTGTCACAGTTCAGACAGATGGTGATGTGTAATTCATATTTTCAGAGTTTAAAAACGGCAGACTCTCAAAAATATCTCAGATTTCTTCTTCTAGTTCTCAGTTATATCCAAACAAAATCTATTACTCCTTTCAAATATTTGGCAAACATAATACAATTTCTTTTATATTTCAAAATATTATATTAGAATCAGTGTTTTTAAAGCTTTTGTAATTTTAAAGCAGTACCTAAAATGATCATGTACTATTCCCTATTTTAAATATCTAAAAATGTTTAGTCCAATTTCTAATGATCTAAGTAATTGTTTCTAATAGGAACAAATGTACCTATTTTAATTAGTAATTAAACATATATCTTCAAGCCTAAAAGGTATAGATAAAAATGGTTCTTTTCTCAGTCAAAAAGGTAACATATATTGAAAATAAGGCAATCTATGCCTGACTATCCACATGTTAAAGGTATTTACACTTCTGACTAAAAGACTTCTAAGACGTGTCTTACAAAAGAAATACATTTCCATATGTAAATATTACTTGTTAATGTTTGTTTTAAACAACAAAAACATAGCATTAAACGTCTTCAGGAAACATGACTGTAACGGAAAATGTTTTACATAGCTGTAGAAGTGACAGCTCTTTAGAACTAAACCAAAATTTCTTAAAGTTAATTCAAGGGAAACAGAGCAATGCAGGACCCCAGCACTTCAAAATAGGACCAAGCCCTGCATACTGATGTCTTAGTAAGAAGTATGTAAAGTTGATATAGTCAGGGGTAAGAAGAGTTACAGCTACCATGATAATATGAGAGCAATGACAAAAACATCAAAGGTGCAGACACCCGGAATGTTAATTTATTAGAACGTGACTTTACACTGATTAATTATGTGCTCCTCAAAATATCTGCAGTGCATGATAAAAGTTAATTGAAGCATTTCATTTTGTACATGCTACTAAAAGTAGTTTAAGAAAGTGATAAAGAACTGATTTTAAAATTATAAGCATACGGATTATAAACTCTAAATTTGCTATATAAAGTTATTAGTAATGAGATGATGATAATAACTATAAAATATTCATGGAAACATTTACATTAACTTGGATTCTATTGAATATGATTGTATAGAATCAGAAAACTTAAGAGCTGTTCAGAATCTTAGAGATCATTTTTGGGGGCTGATCTGCTTAAAATAAATGCATACCCAGAGAAAATAACAAGTAAATTAGGATGTCAGAATTATTTCAACAGCAAAGAAATCAAGTTTCTAAACGTCCTCAAATGGCCAGAAGCACATTATTTAAATACATATGTGCAGCATGTAATCATAAATAGTTCCTTAATTCAATAAATAAAGACTGGGTTTCTACAATAAACCAATATGACATTGTATACTAGGGATGAAGTGAGAAATGACACATGAACATCTTCCCCAAAGACACACCTCTGCGAAATCTCCAATGAACTTCTTTGTAATCAATGTGTGGCCAAAAATAAAGCTATATGCGTTGAAAAATATTCTTAAGTTCACAGTCGTCAAGATAGCCTTCCCTATTCGCTAACCTAAAATACTATAATTTTCTATAAAATCTCTTTGTTGTAGTCAGACTACTTCAATGATTTCATGAAACTGGTGAGACGTTTGCTCCGGCTGACCTATAAACTAACTCTTCGGAATCCCCAGCCAACTTCAAGTGTCTTTCTCAGGTGGCAGTGCTATTTTCCACCTTCATCTATAATAGATATTAATACCTCTTAAACCACATCACCCATCAACATTTCTGTGAATGGAAGTCTGACGCTATGGTAATATTCTTTATAGATGTTATAAGATTGCTTTCATAAAGTTAAGCTATGAAATCAACATTTAATAAGTATAAAATTACATTAAAGAAAATGAATAGATCCAAGGCCTGCAAGAATTTGTTGTAACCTGATTACATATAGTAATATAAGTTAAAGACTGAAACTAGAGGATTTAGCCAAGGAAGCCGAGAAAAAAAAAAAAAGTATTTTGTCTGAGCTTCTGTAGGGGATCTAAATCTATGTCCATCCAGGGAAGAAGGAATGGGACAAAGGACTTGATCCAAATGGTAAGGTACATCTAATGTGATGCTGAACATATTAGGCTCTTTTAGTTTGATGCCATTAAACATTTGAATTATATAACTAACTTCCTTTGTACTGATTTCTTGCTACCAAATGACCTTCACTGATTACCAATATAGATGGGTTCGCAATAACAAACTGATCTGGTCAAGCCAACTGGAGTGATTGGTTGGGGTTAATTGGTTGGGGTGTTTTGTTTGTTGTTTATTTGTAGTCAAAATATAGACACAAATTGGAATTCTGATTTTAAAGATCAATTTTATAGAATTGTCTAATGCAAGCCAATCCTGAGATATAGGTCTACTCTAAATGTGCTGCCAATCAAGTTGAAGAACTTGCACAACTGAGCACCAAATCTTGCATTACAAAAACGTTCTTAGGGAAATGTTATCCTGTGGGAACCTATCTTAAAAGCTGGTTGTATTTTTGTCTGTTTCATTGTGTATTTTCAAATTTATTCATTTTTTAAGAACTCTTGATGGTGAAAGGCAAAAAGGAACTCATTCATCTATAATGGATATGAATCATGATGAGCACATCACACTTACTTGCTTCTAAATGCAAAAGGGTTATCTCAAATACATATCTCCAAAGAAATCTTTAAAAGCATCTCAAAAAATGAATTCATTTGAACCCTGAAAGATAATGTCCTTTTCTACCAAACACACTTACATATTTCTTGTGCCCCAGCATCAGCAGTGCATCACACAAAGTAAGTGCTTAATAAATGTTGGCCAGATCAATGTTTGAAAGATGAAAAATACCTCTCTAGAGATTTCTGAATCTCCACATACAGGAAATCTCAGATGAAGTATTTCCATCATTAACATTCATTTGGAATCCCATGGTGTCGCAGGTAATCAAAGCTTACATTTTTAAGATGAAGTTCTATAATAGATATTTTTGAGGCATATAAGTATGTTAGTTACAATGTTTTTAAAAAATATATATTTTATTGATTTTTTTACAGAGAGGAAGGGAGAGGGATAGAGAGTTAGAAACATCGATGAGAGAGAAACATCGATCAGCTGCCTCCTGCACAACCCCCACTGGGGATGTGCCTGCAACCAAGGTACATGCCCTTGACTGGAATCCAACCTGGGACCTTTCAGTCTGCAGGCCGATGCTCTATCCACTGAGCCAAACCGGTCAGGGCATGATGTTTTGTTTTGTTTTTTATATTACACTTTTCCCTCTAGACAATTTTATCCCAGGAGGGCACAGTATCATAAGTTTTCTTTTAATTAAGTATATAGCAAACCATTTTCAAATATATATCATGTATGCATAATTTATCTCAAAGTTTTCAACAAAGCTCTGAATAAAATTATTAAATTCCTTGACAACTAATATGGTAGATCTCTTTGTATTTAGTTAACAAATCATTCCTTACACATTTGAAATTATGTACTTATTTATAAAGAATAAGGTCACAGAATAAAGAGAAATCATTACAGTAGAGGCATTGAAGTATGTGTCATATATTAGCCTAATATTTTAAAATGTATAACCATAAAAGGTATGATATTTAATATATCATAAAATTTTAAGGAGAAGGGCTGGCATATTTTGTTTAAAAATTATTAAGTCAATCACATCAACTAATCCAACTTCTGAGACCAGCATAAAAGGACTCCATTAAGCAAAGAGAGTTCATTAAAACCTGTGCTCATACATTTCAATATAGAATTTTGATTTAATGGTGCAGTGAGGGAAGTAAGGTCACTGATCAAATGCTAAGAATTACTTAGGATAGAATTTTTAGGAAATACTAAACTATTGTTAAAGTAATACAGGAGAGAAAGAAACCAAGCCACAAGATACATATTAGGTTTCTCTAATTAGGAAAATTCACACTTGAGTCTAATCTATCCACCTGCCTGATTGCTATCCTCTCCCAAATTCTACAGGTACTTCAAACTCTCTGTATCCAGAATTAAACTCAACTAAATATTTTCCTGGAAACCTGCTCCAATATTTCCTATCTCCCCTGATGGAACCTATCACTATCTACCTGATACTTTAGAGGTCATGAACTTCCTCCTCTCCTTTATCCTACTATCCAAGTCCAGTCCACTTTACGCTATTATGCACTTCCCAAATCCTTCTCTTTCTTATTATCCCCATTACCACTAGCTCTCATGACTTCTCACTCAATCACTACCACAGCCTGCTAAAGAAGCCCTGCCTCTAGGCCAGTGGTTCTCAACCTTCCTAATGCCGCGACCCTTCAATACAGTTCCTCATGTTGTGGTGACCCCCAATTTCATTGTTACAAATTGAACATATTTAAAGCATAGTGATTAATCACAAAAACAATAGGTAATTATATATGTGTTCTCCGATGGTCTTAGGCGACCCCTGTGAAAGGGTCGTTCGATCCCCCAAAGGGGTCTCGAACCCCAGGTTGACAACCGTTGCTCTAGACGGTCCCCATGCAAATCTTTTCCCCCACATTGCAGTCAGTGTGATCCATGTCAATCAAAAGGCAAGTCATCTGCTTTGGCTTTCTTGAAAATGAAATCCAAGTTTCTTCTTATACAAGATTATCTTGCCCTGATTCATTCTCCAGAGTTATCTCTAGCTTCTGATACCTAGACTCCAACTTTACAAACCTAGACATACCAACCTGCTTGTATTTCCCAGAACATGTCTGTTATTTCTCAGCTACCATTGTGGGTGAGTTCCCTGAAAAGCCTTCTGCTTCTCTCCTAAGTCCTATTCATTTAATAAGTCTCAGCTCAAGCGGCCTCTCCTTCTAGGAAGTCTTCAGGACTAGTGCCCTCCCCGCTCCATTCCCCATAATAAATAGGACACTGGCTTACCACAGTATAATGCCCTGTTTAGATGACTATCTTTCAAACTAGAGTGTGGGCTCCTGGAGGACAAGGATGGTGTACTATTCACCTTTGGATTCACCTTACAGTGCCTGGCACATAAAAGGCAGCCTATCAGTACTTGTTGAATTAGTCAACTAGAACAACACAGCAACATGTCAAATGCATAGAAGTGATCTTTACATGCTAAGCTGACTTCAAATTTAAAACACCTAAACCATTACTCCCAACATGCACCATTAGCAACAATCAGGCCTACCACTTGATTAGTATTATCAAACTGAGAATGTATGGTACTACCAGAGGCATCAATAAAGTGAAATGTTAGATGCAAACTTTCTAAGAAAGAATTGCCTCTAGATATGGATAGGTTACTCGATTAAGAGGACTTTTTCTTTTTCCATTCTTAATTGCTGGTGACTTTGGAGCACCAACAGTAAATAATGCTTTTTCTTTACATATAATCAAAAACGTAAAACTAAGAAACATTGAAATCCAATAAAAACAGTTTCTAATATAAAGACAAACTCTACTTCTTTCCTAACCAAAGTTTTCATAAATGCTTTAAATAAAATAAGGGGTTTTTTTCCTTCAATTTTTACCCTAAATTATTAGCAATGCCTGCCTCTGTTCCACAGTTCTATGTAGTAAAAAGGAAAGAACAAAAGACCTGAATTTCAAACAGATCTGGATTTGACAACACTCTTTTCCTTATGAGTCATGGGACAATGAAAAAGTAACGCGACTGCTCTGATAGCAGCAGTGATTATTTACTGGATAAGCCAGAAACTGTGCTAAGCATTTTGAATATATTGACTTATTCCAACCTCACAAAAGCCCACTGAGGTAGGGATTGCTTATCCCCATTCTACGGATAAGGAAACTGGAGCTCAGAGATGTGAAGCATCATGTCTAAGGTCACACAGTAAGCTCTTTGGCAAACGAAGAATTCTAGCACAGGTCCATATAATTCCAAAGGCTGTATTTTTAGCCTCTTCCAATCTGCTGCTCCTGACCCTCAGTTTGCTGTATTATAAAACAGAGGAACTATTAATCTCACAGAGCTGTTGTGGGAACTACGTGAAATGGTATGGACGCACAGAGCGTAATGCCAGGAGCATCCTAGGTACACTCAGAAATCATGCCCCCTTCCCTTCTCCCACTCCAGTAGTGATTAAACATTTGTAATAAGGGAAATAGTTCCAAAATACTCCTTACCTATTTCAAAGCAGAAATATTCTCAGTATTGATTAATTCACAAAGGAAAAGACTACCAGATCAATAAGCATATTTGATATAAACGGATATAAAGGGAAAAGCAAAGAAAAACAACATATTTTACTCATGTTAGGACTGTGACGCTACTATTGATCTTTCAGAATAAGGTCAACATATATCAATATTCAAAGTTAGGGGAGAAGGGCATTAGACCCAGAGATCCCAAAACACTAGGGCTAGAAGGAAGGCTCCCAATAAATCCTAACTAATCTGGTTCCATTTTTAAAAAAACTGTTCTTCCAGTGGGGAAGACCGATTTGGAAAAATATAGAGGCGATATGGATAATGCTCCTATAATAAGTTGTTTTGTTTCTCAAAGACAGATCTTTATCCTTACTCTGAAACAGCCTAAAAATGGGGGGAAGGAAGAAATTAGGTACAAAGAAAAAAATACAGCATTTTTGCTGTTAATTCCTTGCATATACTTCCCTTGGTTCCTTTTCCTTTTTTTTTTCTTTTAGTACATAGCCATAACACTTAGCTCTCATGAGGTGTAAAGAAATAAAATCAAACTTTAAAAATTTTTCCTAACAAGTAAAAACTAAGATACGTTTTTAACACAAACTTTAGTACTACACAATTCAAAACAGTGAGTTTTTACATTAAGTCCACCTGATGTTATATTAGGGTGTATCCTCGGGAAATCCAACCAAGAGTGACTGCCAAACTAAGCTACAGAAGATAACTTGGAAAGCTGGTGAGCCCCCCAAATAAGTTACTTTTTAAAAGAGCACTAGAGCAAGATTATCTGATGTTACTCCACCCTCATAATAACCCTCTTCTACTTCTACTTCTGTAATACTGCTTTTGTCACTAAAACCTGGGTCAGTATTGGACATGGTGGGCATCCTGAGATAATGACATTACAGAGAAATAGCAGTTAAGTAATCCAACTAACCTACAAGATAATATCACAGTTTTATGTCCCAATCCTGATAACTTCTTCCTTTTGCCAAGGGACCTAAAAGGCCGACTGATTTCTTTAGCTTCCATTTCCACATATGAAAAGTGGAAATCGTAATATACTTCAGCTGCTAAAAATGGAAACTAGCTAAGAAAAAATAAATAATTGTGAAGCACTCTGAAAAGGATAAACTAGATTCCGTAACCTGATTATTGGTCAGAGTAAAACTAGAATTACTAGAATGACTACTTCTTCCAATTCCATACATGCCATCCGGCCATCAAACTGATAAATAATATTGACTGTGAACTTGATCCATGTAATGATTTTAAAGTCATAGAAACAAAGTTTGTATCAGGCTGTATTTCATACCATTAACTAAATCCAAATAAAATTTATTCACTGGCATTATAACAGTAGTTGATAAGAAAAATATAATTAATGATAATTTCTTGAACTTTAAAACTGTTTTTCAATATAGCCAGCAGCAGGTACATACCAGTTGGAAACCAATACTGAAGCGACTTTGCAAGAATTGGAAATGCGCTAACCCAGAAACAGAAAGAATCACAAAGCAAGACTCATCTGAGAGGCCGAAATACAATATGGATTATTTTTATATTGTTCTGTCTGAGTTGTCTGTCTCAGATTCTTAACTTCCAGAAGCTATTTTTAAAATAACACTGTGTATTTCCAGTAGCCATCAAGGCATATACTGTCATCCCTGACACCGAAGGTTGTCAGCAGACTCGACATGTACACTAATGATCTCAGGCAACAATGCTCATCTTCCTATCAAAGTGATCCTTATTCCATAAGAAAAAGTCTAAAGTTCTCTAAGAAAACTCTTTCTAAAACAGAGGACGCAGTCATTATGAAATGTTAAGATCAACTAAGACTTCTGACTTCTTTTTAAGATTATCTTATTTGCTGAATTTTAAAACCCAAAACTGTCAGGCATGGTAACATTTTTAGTTCTCTCCCAAGTCGCCGATGCTCTCTTCTAGCCCTGTCAAATAATGATAGCTGCTGTCATTATTTATTATACAATAGCTGGCAGCAAGTTGTACATATACTCTTCATCTCAGAGTAGTCATCAAATAGCCAAAACAAATGACTACGACCTTATAGTCCAACTGGCCACTTTCCTAAAGCCAGAATAAGGTGGCTATCACATCTTATCAATACTTTACTGCCAGAATAGAAGTTATTTTATTAAAAATCAAAGGTTTTAATTCTTTCATTTTTTTTCTAAGCTGTTTTAAAATAACTTTCCCTCTTCCACGTATACTCCTGTCCTCTCCTGTTTGCTCCTGGAGGCTGTCTCTCTGAAAGATTTCCACATTTACTTTTGGCTTTAATACTTTCAATCAAAATTGTAAATCTGTTTTTGGAAGCAACAGCCCTTCAGGAAGTATACATGAAGATATTAAAAAATGCAGAAAATAAATTAAGTTCTCACTTAATAAAGACAAGAATGTGTGTAAAGGCATTCACAAAAACCAGCGGTCTCAGACACAAGTGATTTGACAGGTCACACACACACACACACAAATTATTTCAGGTGATAGAAAAATATGAGTGACAGATTCTAAGTCTCTTGTTCAAATTAGACAAGAGCCTCTCTCTCTACCACTTTTTGCTTTGGCAATCTCAAATGCTGATATTCCCCTAGATCTAACAGAAAGGAAAAAAATGGGTATCTTCTCCATCTAACACCTAAGTGGGTAACCTAGATACTGTAAATAGAGGCTACATAAAGGATGCAAGACAGCTCTGAAGTGAGAGCCAACATATTTAACCTGCAACGCTTTGGAAAAGGACTCGAAAACACGTGCAGCTTAGCCAAAAACCATACTAACGTGAAATTGCCACGGGCTAGTAAGTTAAAAAGACAACAGCAAAAAACCTCTTTACCAAACATAATTTAACTGTTAATGGGTGTGAAAAGCCCAAACGTCGAAAGCACAACTCTTATTTGTTCAAACGGATCATGCCTGCACTCTGCACTGTATATTTAAAATAAATGGGTGAACTACCTTTTTGAAGCCAGTACTTGCTAAACCAGAATCAAATGCACAAATAAAGGAGGCAATTAACCAATAAAAAAAAAAAAGCATTTTTCCTGCTGATATTATAGTGGTGGCTAGGAGATATCAGTAAAGTCTTATGATTTATATTAATATATATCCCTATATTCAATGCTTCTAAAGCCAACCGTTAAATAGCTGGCTAACCGAAATTGCAAATGCATCTGTCTTTACCCTTTAGGAAATCATACAAAGATAATCTGAGAAGTAAAAATCTATTCTACCAAAGAACTAGTAAGATTGTAAAAATGTTAAAATGTAAAAATTGTACTGCCTACATTACATTAATAGTGTAACTTTTATCAAATCAATAGCCAACTAGCAAAAAATAAGTTAATGCTACAAGATCCATTATAAGACATTAGCACTATAATTTAATATACATTCACTTACTACCTATTAATTTTTCTTTCTACATGATAAAGGAATTTCAATGACTGCTTCTAGAATGAAATCTTCCTAGGAAGTGTTTCTCATTAATAAAAAGAAAGAAAACTATTAAATAAGTAAGTTCACATAGTTTAATAAAAAATTCAATAGCTAGAATCACTTAAAGTTAATGAGTTGCAAAATGTATTCAATAGTACTCTATATACTTTTGCTTATAATTCAGTAGTCTTTACTACTTACAAAGCTAGTAGATTTATAGTAACCTTAAGTTTTGAGAACTGAAAGAGGGGCTTGGAAAGGAAATTTTGTTCTGTTCAGATAATGAGAATTAACTTAGAGATATGCTCATAATTCTGTCGATGATTCAGTTTTCTTTAGTTATTAAACCTTCACTTTTTTACAAAGGAAAGAAAATGCCTTTCCTTCACATATCAACCAAATAGAAAACGTCTAATTAAATAAAGTTAAATATAAGTCAGACATCATTTCTATACAAGAATATAACATATACCAAAACTGTAAGGGAAACACAAGATTTCAAATAACATTTGAGTAGGAATAATAGAGCATTTGCACTTGATAACTAAACTGATAAAACATTATAAGAGAAAAGAAACCACATTCTTAAAGTGTTTTGTCTCTGTCCCTGATAGCATATAAGTTGTTCTCTCATTACACAAAAGTGTTTACTACATCAATGAATGACTCTTCATCAAAAACAGTAGCCAAAACTGTCTATGCCTATAAGTTCAAAACATCCTTCCAAAGTCTCTCAGTTCTTCTCTGGACAATCCTAAACAAAAAGCTCTCACTTTGTTAGAGAAATGGCTGTAAATGATTTCTACAAATTTTCAATTACACTTCACTACCAACACTTGGGAGGAAAAACTTTCACGTTAAAAAAAAAAAAAAAAAAAAAAAGGAACACTGCAATTCTACCACTGATGGATTAGCTTTGTACCAAAACAATATAAAATTATTTCATTTTTTTACTGTGAAGAGTCCTTTGAAAGTGACGTGTTTCCATCTTTTTTTAAAATCCAACAACAACAACAAATCTAGTCATAAACCTGACAAGTCAAAACAATAACCAGAAAAGCCTAACATTTCTTACCTGATACAGGTAAGCACCAGCTCCCAAATGCCACCTTGGGATAGTTCAGACTAGTAAGCAGACTCATGTTTTATGATACTGGAATGAACAGGAATAAATCTCTCTTGTTCTTTCTTTAGGAAAATCTATAACAGCAGCTACACCACAATGTGAGAGGACCCCACAGACCTAGCAAATTCAAGGCTGTTGCTAGAGAAATAGGGGGAAAAACATAAAAAGAAGACTTACTGCTTGTCATGTGACTTGGTGAGGCATGCTGTCCATTGGGTGTGCTTGAGGTGAGGTCAATTGCCATATCGGAGTGCTCCCTTTCAGGTGAAAGCTCATTGTCACCTGCTTTCACAAAATAAAATCTTTTGGTCTCTGCTCATTGTCACATAAAATCTAATTACCAACTTTGTCTCATGCAGTGGCACGAATAGCCTTGAAATTGTAATGTAATATGTTTTTCCTTAAAAGAAACTGTAAGGCAATATAATTTAGAAATATATAGTAAATGAATGAAATGACAAAAAGCAACAACCAGCCCCCCCACACACAAAAAAAGACAAAATTTCACTATCACAATAAGTGTAACTGTAACGTAAGAGGAATTGGGAGGAGTTGATTTCTAAAGTATACTTTAGTTTAAAAAACTAAATTTCTTTTAAAACCTAATTTAATCATTGAACATACAGTATTTATAATGAGCATTTTCTAAAATGCTGGCTATCAGAAAGTTGGATGTTTGAAAGGAGAGTTGGCTAAAAACATGTCAACTTGTTCGTTTTTAACCAAACAAGTTGAGAATTTAGAAGCTAATTCTCTTCCAGAATATGAGTCCGATAACGTAGGCTATACAATGCAATAAATATTTAGTGCACGCCATATTAGTAGACATGTATGTAACCTGACCAATTGTAAACTTAGGTAATCAACCAGGAAAGTGTGGCTCTGCTAAGCTCTACTGATTTCCATGTTATCTTTAATATAGTAAAGTATATTTCTATTTCACTGTATGCTGCTATTTTACCAAACTCACTTTAAGGGTGAAGTTGGGAACAGATAGAAAATGAGAGCATAGAATCCGTGATAAAGACTTACAATTGAGGAGTTCAAGTACAGGTAACACAGAAGCATAACTTTATTAGCAATAAAGAAAATTAATGGGAATGAATACTTACACGTTATATAGCCATCGATAGCCTCTGTTTCCATAGTCAAAGTGCAGTGCTGCAATACAAAAGATTAGACCCTTAACACAATGATTCCTTTCCGTTCTGCCCTGAAATGCTTAACTTATTTGAAGCTCCAAGCAGTTAGCCCATGTTGCTGCTGCTGCAACCTGTGCCCAGGAAACATACTACAGTGTACTGTATGTGCTCATTTGCAAGTCACTGAACTCTTTCTGCAAATGATCTGATTCCTGCTGGAGATAGGATAGGAAAGATAAGTGTGCTGTGAGATGGGCTGTAGCAAGAAAGGAATGACTCTCTTAATCAGAATTTACTTGGTTCAAAGAAGAAAAAAAAAAAAACAAAAAAAAACTAGGGGGCCACATCTCCAACGTGCCAGCTTCACCCCTCACTGCTCCCCACAATCGCACTGCAGTTTGAGGACTCCCCTAGTATACAGATAGCTCTATTCACAATTGTTGCAAGTTGGTTCATCATGTTCTAAGGGGGGGGGGGGGGGAGGACAAACAAACATAAGAAAACAAAACAAAAACTTCATGCCCAAGTGTGTCTCTAAGATTTCTGCAGCCGTTACCCAACTCCTGAACTTGTATTGGCGTTTTAGCCTAACCCCAAGTTCTGGGTGAGCACCTGTTCGATGGAGCCTTACTTTCCTGCCAGACCAGGGTTGGATACAAATGCCAAGCTTACTTAATACAGTCCGATTTTGAAAATTTCATAAACTTTTCGCTGTTGGGAAGGGAATCGCTTTTTTAAAGTTTGGGGAATTATTCTCATGCACCCATGACGCAAAACAAGAACTTAATTCTCAGAAACAAAAGTTGTATGAGATGACACCCCCTAGCTTTGATTCCACATAATGAAAAGATCGATAAGCTAACTGTATTCTTTGAAAGACAAAGTTTAAAGAATTGACATGTCCTGAGGAGATTTTTTTTACTTATTTTCTCCCCCTTTGGCCCTGGTCCTTTTTGCCTTTAGTTTCAAAACTCTCACTGCACCAGCAGCTAAATTATTCACAATGAGCCATTTCTGTATTGATCGCCAAGTATATTTAGCCCTGGCTCCTGGAATTTCTCCATTACTTACTGGAAAACAGGCAGCTTCACTTGTCTCCAAAACCACTTCCCTTCTCCCTCCCCTCCCCTTCTTCACCACCACCCTCCCTACCCACCCACCCCCCCCCCAAAAAAAAAAAACACACACAAAACTTTTCTTTCTTTATGGAATAATCAGATCAAATTCCCAACTCAGCCACTACATAGCACTTAAATTTCAACCTGCTGTACTGTTATCAAATTCTTTCAAATTATGATTACATAAGGCGTTAAAGAAAGGCATCCACAAAGTTTAAAAGGGGCGCAGTTTCTTCAGCTATTTTACAAATGAGTTTATCTCTTTAAAAATGTGCACATTTAAACACACACACACACACATATTAAAAAAGAAAGAAACGTCAGGGAGAAGCGAAAGAAGTCTGCCCCATCAATGAAATGGTTATTAACCCTCAGAGAAGGAAAGCCAGAGAAAGAAAAGGAGAAAGAGAAACGAAACGTACATACAAAAGGAACTGTCCCTTGATTAAAAAAGATTCATCACCATTTCCAGCTCTGTCGGGAGATCTCAGCTTCTTCTAACCCCTCCAAGAGGAGGTGACAATGTCGGGCTGAAGATACACGGAGAGGGAGAGAAAGAAGTTTTCTGTGTTCCCCCTCCTTCTCTCTTCCCCTCCCTGGCCCCCTCCAAGCCAAGCCCCCTGCAGAGTTCAAGGCGAGGAGGAAGGAAAAGCACTTTACAGGTGGGTCATTCCGAGCCCAAATCCAGCAAACAGATCGGCTGATAAACAAAACCAAGAAATGAGAGAGAAGGAACACCCCCCTTCTCCTCCTCCTCCTCCTCCACCTCCTCCTCCTCCTCCTCCTCCTCCCTCCCTCCCCTCCCCCTCGTCCCTTTGGGATGGTCTAGTAGGAAAAGTCACTCAGGAATGGCACCACGTACTTTCAGGAAAGAGGAAAAAAAAGAGAGAGAGAGAGAAAGAGAGAGAGAGAGAGAGAGGTCAGTCAGTGCCACAGCAATGCGATTAACAAGAAGAGAAAAAACTTGATCCACCGGTTCTTTAAGAATCGACCAAAAGCTAAGACAAGAAAACTGAAAGAAAAGGTGGGGGGGTTAGAGGGGAGCGACAGTCAGGCAGAACCCAGCAAGGAACCTAGGTCCTAGGCCAACTTCCCAAGACTGTGTTTTTGGCAAATAGAGAAAGAAAGAAATCCTAATTCCATCTCTTTCGCCCATCCTGGATGGAACCTGTCAAAGTGACTTAACTGCTGCCTTTTTGCATGTGTCATACCTGTTTTGTTTTGTTTGTTTGCTTGTTTGTTTTTATTAAATTCCAACAGGATCTGGCTGTTACCTTCTCTCTGGACAGCTGCAATCTATGCCAAGCTACCCGATCTTTCTTGGAATTCAAGTTAAAACAAAGCCAAACAAGTCCGAATCCATGACAGCTAGAGAGGCGAGAACTGATTAATCGATTAACATCCCAGAAACAGATCTCAAGGAGGGGACGACACGTGAAGGCAGAGGACACCATCGCCAGCCCGGCTCCCTGGGCGCCCTTTACAGACATTAGGACCCTACTCATCCCCACCAGCCATCGCTCCCGGAGAAAAACACCCACATTATCCTCCTCCTCCTCCTCCTCCCTGCTTCACAGCAACAAGTCATTTGATCACATTACCGTGCAAAACGAGGTGCCAGATAATTACACTTAACTTTGAAAACGCTCCCCGCCCCCCCGACCTTTGCAAATCAAGACACACACACATTTATCTCGACAACCTCGGAACCAGAAGACAAATAAAACAAGAGCTGCTCTTCCCCACGCCAAAGCCAAACGGAGATTTACCTCAGCAGCGCATGCAGTACCACACTCCCATCACCCTTTTGTGTGTGTTTACTGTTAGTGTGTCCTCTCTCGGGCTGTCTGTCCTGTGCCTAACGTGTGTTTGTGCACTGCGGCGGGTGGTGGGAACTAAGGCGGTGGAGCCGTAGCTAAGGGTAATCCTGTTTTTACTTCCTCCATCTTCAGCGAGGAGCAGGGTTAGCCCGGGACAGCTGGTCAAACCCCGAGAAACCGATCCGCCGCCGCCGGAGCACATCTCCCCCGCCGGCCGGCCGGGCTCGCGCAGACGCCCGCGGGCGGAGGGCGGGCTGGCAGCGGCGGCGGCGGCGGCGGCGGGCAGGGGGCGCGGGCCGGCGGGCGGCCGTGCGTGCGCGCGCGCGTGCGTGCGTGTGTGCGGGCCGGCGGGGGCGCGCGCGCGCGTGGGGGAGGGTGGGAGTGAGCGCGCGCGCGCGCGCGGGGGCCGGGGAGGGCGCGAGGGCGCGGGTCTGCGCGCCGGGCCGCTCGGCGCGCTCGGCAATCGATTACAGGACAAGTGCGGCCCCGGCGGCGCGGCGGCGGCGCGCGCCTGGCCTCGCGCGTCCCCCCCCACCCCAACCCCCGCGCGCGCCCGGGCTCGTCGCTCCCCGCACCCCCGCACTCCCGCCCCCGGCGGACCCCGCCCCCCCCCAGGGGCCACCAGGTAACCAGCGTTCCTAGAGTCCCACCGCGACCCCGAGCCACTCATTCTACCCGTCCCCCCGCCCCCCGCTCATCATAAATCTCACGTTTTCTGCCGGCCGGGAAGGAAGGATCGCCGGGGAGAGGGGAGGCTCATTTCGGCCGCGTGAAGTTTTCTTTCCAAATGGGAGCCGTGGCGAGGCCGGGCCACGGGAGCGGCGGCGATCCCGGCGCCCGGCGCGGAGCTCGGGGCTGGCCGTCCTGGCCCGAGTCGGGCGGTGCGCGTGGACCCACCCACTTGGGCTTCGCAATAAACTCCGCGGCGCGATCCCGGTGAACGGCACCGACGGACCGGGGCGCGGACCGGGATGCGGGGGTCCTCGGGAGTGGATGGATGGGAAGGGCAAGTCGGGTCTGAGATGCAGCTCAGCGCGTACTATTTTGGAAGTGCTTCCCCGGGCAAGTTTTAAAATTAGAGCGTGTGCTGGCGTCTTCGTCCCCGGGCGGCTGCCACAGCCACCCCAGTCCCAGGGACGCGTGAGGGTCCAGAAAGTTGTTAGAGCCCAGTGCTGCCCATCAGTAGCCACCATTCGTTATCGCACAGCTTTTTAAAATTGATTTGGGAACAACTGAAATAGATCAAGTTAAATGTGTGCTCTTGCTACACATAGTAGCATTTGGCATTTTTTTTTTTTTTCTTGGCCACATTTGCAAAAAGAGGGAATAGAGACTTCTGTAATGAAAGGGAAAAGGAAAATGAAAGGACCTGAAAATACTGAACTGTGGAGTCTGGGTGGCTTAAGTTTGAAAAAACACACGAAATTAGTAGGACTACCCAACAGCGTTTCTGAGAAACCATATCACAGGTTGTGAGGAAAATCAATGCTGAAAGAGGAGGCGCGGGCACCGAGCTCCTCCTTCCAAGAATCCCAGAAATAGTTGCTGAGTTGCTTTTTATTTTTTTTTTTCTGCTGAGGATAGAAAATGACACATTGAAAATAAAATCATTAACTGTTAACTATATCTTAAGCACTACTCTGTGTGTCTGGGAAATTTTGGATAATGTCTTTTCCTTTAGATTTTGTGTTGGAGGAATTCATTCACGTTGATGCACACTATGTAATGGATACCGTATATAACTTGTCTATACTAAATTTACATTTTATAATGAATTACTTTTTAAAGGTTTATTAGGCAAGTGAAACCAGTAGGCTAGTTACTGAATTAGGGAAAATTATAGTTGGTGCCATACTGAAAACAAGATGAACCAATATTCATTGGAGAGCAAATCATTTGGGCTCAGGCTACCAATGACTTTAGTAGGACAATTTTAAGAGAAATTGCAGTTCTGATGAGTTATATGTTGTTGTTGTTTTAACCTGTCAATTAGGTAAATAAAAGTAATTTTCTTGATGACATATTTTAGGAAAGACAACAGAATTCCACAAATCATTTTAATCATCCCAATAGATAGCAAATATTTTAACCTTAAATTATCTTAGAAAAGTGGAATTTGATTCCCAGTATATAAATGGTAACATAACTTCTCTAAATTGCCATAAATCCCTCCTAAAAACTCAGCCTAAGTGTTTAAGTATCTACAAAGTTATGGAGGTCCTTAGGAAAGATGACTTAAAACTGAAAATGAAATGTCTGGCTAGTTTACGCATTTTAATTCTTTAATAGAAGAGGAACCAATGTGAAGTTTTAAGGAATTATCCTAAAGTTACCCAGCGTTACCACAGTTGATAAAGTCCTTGCCCCCTGGCTGATTAGAGCTTAATTTAGCTCCCTTGAAAGACTATCCTTTTCAGGAGTTGCTTTCTTTGACTTCCTAATCACCAGAGGCACACTCTCTCCCTCTAGTGGCTAAGCATTCAGACACTTTACATTTGGTGACTCTGTCTCCCCAGGAATTGGGGGTGGGGTTTGGGGGGAGGGGTATTAGCTCCCAGATTTTAGGATGGTAAATGATCACTTGTGAGAATTAGACCATCAGTGGAAACTTGCTCCTCTTTTTAACATCCTATGTTCCTTTCTAATTTGCAGATCCTGGCATATCCAATGTATAACAAAGAAGTCAAGATTATGTTTACATACTACAGCTAAGGGTTCTGTTTCATCCTCTGCAGTTGAATAGTCCTGGCTCTGAGGCTCAGGGTTCCACTTGCGGGAAGTAACCTTTTATAAACTGCAGTAATTCACTTTATTCACAGTTTTTCTCAACAGTATTTTTATGCTGGTTAGAAAGCATATTTTCACTTTTTACCCTAACTACACTGCACACATTTTTAAAGTACACGTATAGTTAGCCTGTGCATAAAAATGCACTACCAGGGAAGTACAGTACCATCCTATTCGCCCATTGTATCCAGTTGGATAGTTCAATTTTCACTTTGGGGATGGGTGTGAGGAGGTGGGGAGAAAACATACCTGACCCCCACCTCACTTCACACAGCGGGTTCTTCCTGATCCTGTCAGCCCCATTCCACTGAAACCATGCCTTCCCAGCTCCAACTCATATAGTAGTGCCTTGCACATCTCCTTCACTATACAATTTGTAAATATTTTAATCACTATAATGTCATCTTTTTAAGGGCAGGGATGATGTATATCCTGCTAGCAACAGTTTTCTTAGAACTAGCAAAATGTTTGGCCTGAGTTGTTACTCAAAAAACATTTGCTGAATGGATGAATATAGAGCTAATCACATACCTAGTTCCCATGTGTTAAACTGTTTTCAAGAGACAAAATGCATAGATATCGAAGATACATTCTTATCCCATCAATAATGTGGTCACTGGACAATGTGGCTCAGTTGGTGATTGTCCAGTACATCAAAAGTTTGCTGGTTCAATTCCTGGTCAGGGTACATACCTGCATTGCAGCTCAATCCCTGTAGGGGGCATGCAGGAGGTAGTTTCGCTCTCATATCAATGTTTCTCCCTCTCCCTTCCTCTCTTCCTCTAAAAATCAATAAAAAATATTTTAAAAAAGGAACTTGTTCAAATCTTAGATCCTAAATCACATTATAAATACAATATACTTAGCTCTGGCTTATGGTTCATGTGAAGAGTGTGATATAAATTGGTAGATATACAACTTACAAGTATAAATAGTAAAAGTGATTAAAACTGTATATCAAATGTAATTTGGTTAAGTACATATGTGTCCCCTCTGTTTCATAAATTATTTCATGTTAATGCCTGATTACTCATGAACGAGGTTGACCATCAAGAAATGCGACAGATGTAATTCTATAACCACTAGGTGCAATTAGCAAAACAAAAATTGTTAAAGGTAGTGTAGCTAAAAGGGACATTATGGAGTATTACTTTTGTTTTCTTTGGATGGTTTATTTTATCTGTTTTGTATTTAAAAGCCCTAGTACCCTTTAAAGGAATTTGGATAAAAGTGCATTTTTCTTTGTTCAAGGAATTAACTCTGTTTTTTAAGTTTGGGTTTTGTTTTTAGCAGAGGGTAGGAAGGTGCAATTCAAAACATGACAGTACTTTGCTAATATTAAGGGGGGAAATTTGGAAATTGATTATATATTGAAGTTTTCTTTAGATGGTTCTATTGTTCTAGCTGTAGGAACATAGTCATTCAGAGTAGGTGCCCTAAAATAACTTGAATCCCTGGAAAAGTTGAGATCAACACAGGCACAATGCTTTAAAACTGATAACGTGTTTTATTTTTGTCAGGTGGTGGTGATCTTCACTTTGAAGTGGTGTTCTCTTAAGTGAGATGTGGAACAATGGGCTCACTTTCTCCTGTCGACCTAGATCGGCACTGTGAAGAAGCAAGGAAGCCCGAATGGGAAACATAGTTTCAAAGAAAACATTCTAAGATACCACATCCAGTTCATAAATAAAGCATATTAATACCTCACAACTTTGCCTTCCTGGTCCATTTTCCCGTCTGGGGTCTGTCTGGGGTCTGTCTGGGTGGTAAGGGTCTTCTCTTTCTCTCCATCTTGAACAATAGTTTCTTTTAGCAGCCCTGAAGAGTGTCACTTTGCAATTTGAGATAAGGCTCTTGTACCTAGAAAAGGTAACATTATGACTTAAATTCACACTTTGATAGGATAATATCAGATTTCTTCTGGAGAACACGTTTTGGTATTGATGTAGAACAGATGATAGGCTATCTCTATCACAAATGAGGATTATAAGTTCTGGGAGTTAGACCAAGGGGGTGAAGACTAGAGAGGTTTCTGAATAAAAAGGAAAGCGCACATTTTTAAAGATGTCACTAAAAGCTGCCATAGTTGCTTTAAAATGTAGATGTAAAAAAAAATTAAAAAAATAAAATGTAGATGTAGTTCAGCATTTGAGGAAATGAGTTCCATTAATTGCAGAAATGAAAGAACTTTGAGCTGGGTCAAGTGCAGACAGTTGATGCTCACAAAACAACTCTAAAAGGCATTGGGAAGAACTTTCTTAGAAGCCCTAAAATCATTAAATGCAAAAAACAAAAGAGTAATAAGGTTATTGAAACCTCCAAGAAAGTGTTAGTACAAGGGAAGAGAAAAGCTAACAGTAAAAGGAGAATGCACTGTCTAGAGTGCGTTAATTTAGATCCAGTATAATAACACTCACGAGAAAAAGAAGGAAAACCAAAAATGGTTATTTGACTTTGGAATTGGGAGGTGAAAATAGGGCAGACTAGCCTAAAAATCTGTAATGCCAACGGTTGGACTTTGCTGGAGATAACTATAGTCTAAAGCCAGGTGATGGCTAGTTGCATCTCAAAGAGAATATTTGGGATATAAGCTAGTGCCAGTAGGAGTATGATCCTATTTTTTTTAATCCCGTGAAAAACTCACGGAATTACATGTCCAGTGTTTGTAAGAAGCCTTGATTCTTTGTAAACCGAAATCCTTTCACAGTACAGCAGAGTCTGATCACATGTTTAAACAATTCTGTACAGACTGAGAAAAATAGAAGGAAGCATTACAAACAGAAAGCAGGAACCTAGGGAATTAGAAGCTACACAGGGATAGAAATGGAGAACCATTTCCTGCTTGACAGCTCTGAGAGGGGGCCTGCGGTGCGGCAGAGGGGGACGAATCAAAGAAAGGTCATTTACAGGTAGTGAAGTCAAATGTCACCTCCTCCAATTCTCGTGGCTTGTGGTTTAGAGAAAGGTTAGCTTAATACAGAGACTAGTGTGGCATTCTGAACTGTCTTAAGACAAGATGTGTGAATATGATATAACACCATCAGTATCTCTCGCCCTAGCAGTTATGCTCAAAAAGGTACTTAAAACACAAACACACACAAAAGAAACTTAACGTCGTGGTGACGTAACAGACACCTGGGAAAGTCCCACTTGGTAGACTAAGGCTATCATCAAAAGTCCTATAAACTATATTCCAGAAATGGCTTCATTGGAATATTATTTTATATGACTGGGAGAGTCGTATATATCATCATCATTATAGGCACTTATTTTATGCCAGGTGTCATGACAAGCACGTTTCATACATTACCTCTTTTAGCCCTCACAGTTATTTTTAAGAGGTAATATTAACACCATTTTCACATGAAAAAAAATTGAAGCTTGGAGATATTAATATCTTTTTTATTATTTTATTTTTTCTTTATTGATTAAGGTATTACATATGTGTGGAGATATTATTATCTTGCCCAAGGTCTCACAATGTCAGAGCTAGACTCAAAGGCATGGGTTACATTCTAGAAAGCCCATAAAATCACCACCATGTTATGCTGTCTACTTAATAGCCAAATATATTTGTTAATCATATGAACCTGTTACTGTAGTTAACTCCAGCACTTTGATTAACAACCTGGTGGGTAACATACCAATATTAAACCACTTGAAAAGAAAACTGAATGTCCACGGTCTTCTAGAAGGTTCATCGAATGCGTTATCAACACAGAACTCTACCAAATCCAGTGCCTGTCTGTGTGTGGAACATGACCTATTTGACGTTTAATGCTTTAATATCAGATATTCACCTGTTCCTTCTATGACCTCATCCATCAAGTGAGTGACATGAGAGAACCACTGAGAATTAAATGATAACCTTCCTATAAAGAATTGAGTAATCATTAATGGTGACAAAGAAATCCAGACAAGAACTTAAATTGAAATTCTGGATACCCAAACATAATTGCACATTTTGTTCGAAGGGGATCATTTCTGATTCATTGCTCTCAGACACAGGTGCATCATACTTCTCCCTTTTGTAAACTTCATCTATATGTCATTCAAAGAATGAATTACTGATTTTCTGTGGTGAACATTGTGATTAAATGGTATTCTTAAGTGACGTTTTGGATTTCAAGAAACAGAATTTTTCTAGTGGAGAGTAGCTCTCAGTTGTAGTGAAGGTCAATGTGTACATTTTTCTAGGATCTATTAAGTGAAGCCTGGGCTGTTAGGACTTTTCTCTCAATTTTAATCTACAAATACAGTGAATACTGGAGTAAAGAAGTAAAACTGTACTATTTTAGTTTTTTTCTGTCCCAGTTTGGATAGATATGGAAGTTACATATTTATTCTCTCATGGCAGTTGTTTTCTCTAGAAACAAAAATAAGTAATATTTTTATTTAATACCAGAAATACTATTTATGAAATTGATCAATGGCTTTGGGGGAACTTTGCTTTAGAGCATTTGAATAGCCTTCCCCAAGAGAGAAGAGCTTCCCCAGAGATTAGGAAATAGTCAACAGATAAAATGAACATGGGAACTGGTGTACTTATAATCTTAAAAAATAATATCCCGATATTATGTTAGAGAGTGAATGCTGAACAGAAGACCAGTTAAGTATTTAAACAGCAGTCATCTTTCTCCCTAATCTAACATAGATGAGGGAGGGCACCTCTCTCCCAAGTCTAGGATTTTTGCTTTGAGAGGTCCCTCGTGATGTGGAGGTGGCCTGGCACCATTAGACAGTCTGTCATGCATAGAACCCCTTGAGGGACTCAAATCCAACAGGAGCAACTTTGTGATAGTTTTACTTCCCATGTTATTTTCCTATATGGAGAGAATATACTTGAAAATTATGTTTCTTTATAAATGAAAGGTGTTTGGGGGTTTTGTACAGCTATTTCTTATGAGTTTAGACATTTTTCCTTGTCCTTTTTAAGAACAATAATGAATCTGTGAACTTGAGTTTCTTTCCAGGAGTGGGGAACACCTGGCCCGAGGGCCATATATGGCCCAGGAAATCATTGGTCTGGCCCTGCCAAGGCATTAGGGATGAGTTAATGAAATGTTTGACCAAATATAGCAGGGTAATTTTTAAGTAGATAATTTTGTATGGCCCGCAAATGATGTTATAAATATCCAAATGGCCACTGACAGAAAAAAGGTTCCCCCCCCCCCCTTTGCACCCTACAAGGCTAAAGGCCAGGATCTGGACAGTGAAGCTCACTAAAGTCATGCCATTCTGTGTATGACCCTTGTCATCTGGCCAGACTTCTCTTTTGACTCTGGAGAGTATCATGAACTCATTCTTTCGCCTTCTTTAGAACTTCAGTGACTCATTCAACCTCAGTCAAGCCAGCCAGCTTAAGGAGATTCATTGGGACAGCAGTACTTTTCAGATAGGCTGTCTAAGGGAGACAGTCAGAGGTCTGAGGGAAACCAGGAAGTCTAAGGAGGAGAAGAGATTAACAGCAACAGATACTGCCTGTAGAGATAGCATAAAACCAATTAGAGTTGTTGAGGAGAGAATAAGAAGTGAGGAAGTAAAGACTGTATATACAGACACTAATTTCAATTTTATCTATACTAATAAAAGGGTAATATGCTAATTAGACCGAATAGACCAGATATCTTCTGGACATCCTTCAGGACAAAGCCACAGTGGTGGGGGCCGAGGCAGAGGTGGTTAGGGGCAATCAGGCCAGCAGGGAAAAATGGTTAGAGGCGGTCAGCCAGGCAGAGGTGGTTAGGGGCGATCAGGCAGGAAGGCAGAGTGGTTAGGGGTGATCAGGCAGGAAGGCAGAGTGGTTAGGGGTGATCAGGCAGGCAGGCAGGTGAGCGGTTAGGAGCCAGCAGTCCTGGATTGCAAGAGGGATGTCCGACTGCCAGTTTAGGCCTGATCCTATCTAAACTGGCAGTCAGACATCCCCGGAGGTGTCCCTGGTTGGAGAGGGGAGAGGGTGCAGGCCGGGCTGAGGGACCCTGCCCCCCCCCCCGCTCCCCCCCCGACATACACACACAAATTTCATGCACCGGGCCTCTAGTTTAGCTATAAAAGGAAAGGCAGAAGCTAGAAGCTGGAGGAGGATATGGGAGTGGGGCTTGAGGGAATTTTTGTTTCTAAGTAAAATTTTAGGATGTTCCAATGCTGATAAGAAGGTGTCAAGAGCAAGTAAAATATTGAGGATGGAAGAAAATTGGTCCCTGAGGGGACAAAAGGATCTGGAGCACAAGTGAAATAACTATGTTCAGATAGGAGAGGAGATACCTCTTGTACTAAGGAGAAGCAAGAAAGGATGGGTACAAATGCAAGTAAGTACTTGACATGATGGGAAATTGAGGAGGGTTTGAAGACAGTGTCAGTGTTATTTCTGAGAGTAAAGGGGAAAATGACTGCATCGAACATTTAAGAAGAGTGAATAAACCCGGCCAGCGTGGCTCAGTAGTTGAATGTCGACCTATGAACCAGGAGGTCTCGGTTGATTCCTGGTCAGGGCACATACCCAGGTTGAGGGCTCAATTCCCAATAGAGGGCCTGCAGGGAACAGCTGATCTATGATTCTTTCTCATCAATGATGCTTCTATCTCTCCTTTCTTCTCCCTTCCTCTCTGAAATCAGTAATTTGTTTTTTAAAAAAGAAGAGCAATTAAGCTTGAAATAGTTTCTATGAAGAAATGTGAAAAAATCTAAAAAAAAAAAAAAAAAAAGAAAAGTTGATGGGCAGAATAGAAATACCATTTGAGGCTGGTGACCAGATATAATCCATCAATATTCTCAATACTATAACTGAATTCACAGTCCAGCTTTAGTCTTGGAAAATATGAAAGGATTGATCCAATATAGAAAGTGGGGAGCTGGAAAACAAGGATCAAAGTTTAGTTTAATTGAAGGAAATAAATTTCAGTAATGGGCAATTGAGTAAGCTACACAGAGAAGGATACAGTACTGATGGATGGATACCAATGGGTGGGAAAATGTAGAGGGCTATAGAGGCCTTGGATCACAGTCAGGTTGAAGAACTTGTCTAAGAAGGAATACTGAGTGAGAGATATGAACATATAGAGGACTGTGAGAAAAAAACTTGATATTTCTGATGGAGTACAAGATGCCAGGATCCAGAATAGAGGGCAAGAAATTATGGCTTCTAGGAGTTGGATTACCAGGAGAATGATAGGTTAATCAGGAGATTATCTTGTGTCTTGGAAAATAGAGGAAAATACTGAACTAGTTGCTGAAGCCTTTGAAGAATGATTCCCTGATAAACTGATAAATAATAGCTAGGAGGAAGGGTAGTAACAGGTAGCAGGAAACAAAGAGCATCAGAAGAGTTTTATACAAAAGTGTAAATCTTGTGAAAAAATGGTTTGGGATTGTAAGGGTGATGCTGACCCCATTTTCTCACCTGAACTAGGTGAATCATAGGAAAACAAGTTGCCTTCACCTGTATAAGTAGGGTGACCGTATCATCAGATTTGCCAATAACAACCCTGCCTGACATAATTATTATTTATTTTTATTTACTTGTTTGTGTGTGTGTGTGTGTGTGTGTGTGTGTGTGTGTTTGCTGCAGAAAGCTTTATTGTTTCATTTGGTCCAATGCATGGAGAGGGCTTCAGGTTGGTTAAAAGAATGGCTAGTAGTTTCAGAGAGAGGCTTAGGTAAAAGCCAGACACCAGGGGATGCAGAGGGCCTCTCAAAGGCTTCTGGCCTCCACAGGCTCCTGGGCGAGCTTGAGGGTGAGCCTTTCGAAGAGATACTCCCCCAGCCCTGCCTGGGGCCGGCCAGCCTGCGGATGCTTGTCAGGTGTCACCCATCTTCTTGATGAGTTTCACCTCCTCACCCCGGAAGTGGTTCTTCAGGAAGTCACGGAGCTGAGGGTCTGTGCAGGAGAACCGGGGCAGGCAGCTCCGAAAGGGCCTGGGTCAGGCTCCTCTCCAAGGCCAGGGCGGCCTCCCTGGCGGCCTCCATGGCATCCTGCGTTTTGCCCACTCGGCTTGGGGAGGCTGCAGCACGTCCTGGAGAGAATGCGGCCACCGCACTGGTTTTGCATCTTTAACAGACTCTCAGCGCCCTCCGGCTTCTTCTCCACCACCTCTCGGAAGAAGCAGCCCACATCCTGGAGAGTCACCATCAAGGTGGAACTAGAAGCCCAGAGAGAGGTAGGTGTGGGAGCCCGCAGATGCAGGTTGGCCAGGTGGAATAATTCTGAGGAATTTGGGAGCTCATGGTTGCTCCGCAATAAAGAGATAAGGTAGAACCCCCCCCCCCCCAAAAAAAAAACCCCAAAAACAAAAACCCATATGTTGGCTGGTCCCGGAGGTGGTTCTGAAGGTGGTGACTGGATCAGATGCTGTAGAGTGTCTGGAGGCTGGAAGAAGGGGCGTCCCTGGGTCTGTTCTATCCAAACACTGTTGAAGCAAGAGACAGTCCGGGACCGCCGAGGGCACTGCCCTGACAGAAGTATGAATAGTACCCCCATTTACTCTTAAAAGTGTTCTGGTTTCTTTAAGTTATAGGCTCATCCCACTTTAAAGGGGAGTGGCCTCAAGGAAGAGCTCTTTAATTAAGAAATGTTTTTGTTTGTTTTTAAGTGAGAGGATACAGGATGCATTTGCTTGCTCATTTGTTTTACCTGAGAGAGGAATTTCAAAGAAAGGTTTGGGAAGAGATGGAGCTGTGGGATACTGGATAAGTGGAGAGGAGACAGCAAGTAATGTTTGAATTGAGGGTATGGAAGAGCCCTGGCCAGTTTTGCTCAGTAGATAGAGTGTTGGCCCATGGACTGAAGGGTCTTGGGTTCCATTTCTGTCAAGGGTACCTTGGTTGTAGGCCCGATTCCCGGGCAGAAGTCAACCAATCCATGTATCTCTATCACAAAAATGTTTCTCTCTGTCTTTTCCCCTCCCTTCCACTCTCTCTAAAAATCAATGGACAAATATCCTTGGGTGAAGATTAACCAAAAAAAAAAAAAAAAAAATTTGTGAGTGTAGAAGAGGTGAGTGACTTCACCTGGAGCTCCAGTCTGTGATTTCAATCTTTTTGTCAAACTTGCTGCCTCCTTTAATCAGGAAACAGATGGATAGTCATGATTTCAGAGGTCAAAAATGCCTATTATTATTTATACCTTTACACTGTAGCCGGAAATTGCAGCAGTTGCTGTATTACAAGGTGAAAGATTCAAGGGTCCAGTTCCTGCAGATCCGTTGCCATAAAATGGCTCCTAACTGGGGTGATAGCCTCCTGACACTTTCTCCCCCTTCACTTAGGTTTTGAGTGCTCTTTCTTCCGAACTTTGGCAGATTTGGCTTTCTCGCTGCCAGCTCAGCTCCAGTACTTCCTTCAAAATCAGGGTAAGAAAACAAGGCGGCTTCAGCGTCTGGGTCATATGAAGACTGGTTTACTCATGGAAGTCACTAGCTATTGCCAAGCATTGTACACTGAGAGCTGTTGAATAAAGGAAGAGTGAAGTCAGATGATAATTCCCAAAAGCAAATAGAAATTGACAACCTTGCTAAAAGCAAACTACTCTTATGTCTCTAGTCATGGCCATAAGGCTAAAATGCACCTTCAGAGACCAATATAACATGCAGCCATATTGGAACTGATGATTCTTTTTTTAAAAAAAGAAATAATCCCACTTCCATTAAACATAGAAATTCTCATCACAGCATCTTCATAGACCTTTATGTCAATGAAGTCATTTGTATTTAAGTCTGCAAATATATACTGCAATACAACTGAGTCATAAAGTTTACTGATGTAGTTTATGGAAATATAGATAAAGCCATTTTCCATTCATCTATCGTCATGACAAATAAATGTATAAGTTAAAATGAGTGGTTTTCAGTCATGTTCTAAAAATATTCAATCCTACTTACAAATAGATTGTTCATAGGGATACTGAAAGTAGTAACCTTGCAGCATCAATTAAACATATGAATCATTTATTTTAAAATCTATACACAATTTTTCAGAATGACTTCATGACAAGAAATCACCTTCCCTGCCTAAAACAGTGGTTCACAAACTTCTTTTTTGTACCTAAGCTCTCCACATATTTAGTATACTCCTATTTAGTTACATATTTCATTGCCTAAAAACCTTCTAAGCTGGACTCACTCATCTGTTCCTAGATTCCTGCCGGGGTCCAACCCCAGCAGGTCCAGGGGTCCCCAAAGGTGTGGATGGAGTCGGCAAGGAAGGAACGACCCAAGGGCAGCGTTCAGTTGATCAGCAGCCTGGCCAGGATCTCTAGCCAGGATCTCCAGCCAAGTTCTGGTCTGGATCTCCAGCCAGGTTCTGTGTCCATGTTCTCTTGCTAGGTTCTCCAGCCAGGTTCAGTCATCAGGTTCTAGTCAGGTTCTCTTGCCAATTTCTGTAGTCAGGTTCAGTCCAGGATCTTTTGCCATGTTCTCTCCAGCGAAGTTCTTCTGTCTCTAGAGAACGTTCTGTGTAGGTTCTGTGCCTAGGTTCTGTCTCTCTTCATTCTGTCTTCTTACATCTGTATTTATACCAGTTGATTCCAATCCTATCAATCTCTATTTCAAAGGTTAGGGCATTTCTTATCTCCATTCCAGGGAGTAAAGATTATGTAGCTTAAGCATGATTGTTTGTAGTTAAAGTGATTAATTACCCACCTGGCACTTAAGAGGTTTTATTCCCTCCCTAACTTCAGGGGAAAATCCCTACCTGGGGAAACAACCTTTCTCAGAGACCTTGGTTAAAACACATAGTGCCAAGAAGGTGAGCAAACATATTAAGAACAGTATGCCATATATGCCAGGTCCCTTGAAACAGCAAGCATGGACCGGCTCCCGGCAGATTCCCACTCCATCCTAGGGAATATCAGTGTTGGGAGTGTTGTAGCAGTTTGAAAACTATTCTGTAGAACAGTGTTTTTCAAATGTCAGGTTGTAATTCATCAGCAGACTATATACTTAGTGTGTCATAACCAGTATTTTTTAAAAATAAAATAGAATGGAATAAAGTATGTCACATATAAAAGGGATAAATAAAAAGGTAAACTTTGATTTCACAGATACACATATCTACTGGGTCACACATAAAATGTGAGCATTGACCTATGAACCAAGAGGTCATGGTTGGATTCTTGGTCAGGGCTCGATCCCCAGGTGGGTGTCAGGGGGCATGCAGGAGGCAGCCAATCAATGATTCTCTCTCATCATTGATGTTTCTATCTCTCTTTTCCTTCCCCTCTTTGAAATAAAAATTAAATTAAATTACTGTAAATTAAAGGTTGAAAGCCACTATTTAAGAAAATAGATAAATCTGGCTGGTGTGGCCCATTGGTTCAGCATTGACCCATGAACCAGGAGGTCACTGGTTCAATTCCAGGTCAGGGTGCAGGCTTGGGTTGTGGGCTCAATTCCCAATAGGGGGCATGCAAGAGACAGCCAACCTATGATATTTCTCTCTCATTGATGTTTCTATCTCTCTAATCCTCTCCCTGCCCCTCTCTCTAAAAAATCAATAAAAGCATATTTTTTACAAAGAAAATGAATAAACAAATTGAGGTGAATCACTTCACTGAAATATTTTATAGCAGTTATATATTACTACATAAGTCAAGATGGATAAACTTAAAAATATTTATGTTGGGTGAAATAAGCCAATTGTAACACGATTCTTACATTTATTGTTAAAAACATTGAAAACAATAACAATATTATGTATTATTTACATACATATGTATATGTAGTAAAGGTATAATAAAATGGAAAAGAAAGACACCTCTTTCAGAATAGCCCTAACCTCTGGGATGAGAGGGAGAAGGATGAAATGTACCTGCAATGCTTGATTTCTTAATAATCAACAAAACAACAAGAAAGCCCACTGCACGGGAGAACATACCTGTTATCTCCAATAAGGATTTAAACTCCAAAATTTACAGGGAACTTGTACAACTTAACAAAAGGAAGATAAACAATCCAATTAAAAAATGGGCAAAGGACCTAAATAGACACTTTTGGAAAGAGGGCATACAGAAGGCCAAGAGACATATGAAAACATGTTCAAAGTCACTAATCATCTGAGAGATGCCAATTAAAACGACAATGAGGCACCCTCTCACACCTGGCAGAATGTCTACCATCAACAAATCAACAAATGACAAGTGCTGGAGAGGATGCGGAGAAAAAGGAAAGCTCTTGCACTGCTGGTGGAAATGCAGACTGGTTCAACCATTGTGGAAAACAGTATGGAGTTTCCTCAAAAAATTAAAAATGGAACTCCTATTTGACCCAGTAATCCCACTTCTAGGAATATATCCAAAGAAATCAGAAACACCAATTAGAAAGAACATATACACCCCTATGTTCATAGCAGCCCAATTTACAATAGCTAAGATTTGGAAACAGCTTAAGTGCACATCAGCAGGTGAGTGGATTAAAAAACTGTGGCACATCTACACAACAGAATACTATGCTGCTGTAAAAAAGAAGGAACTCTTAGCATTTGCAACAGCATGGCTGGACCTGCTAAGTGAAATGAGCCAGTTGGAGAAAGATAAATATCACATGATCTCACTCATCTGTGGAATATAATGAACAACATAAAGTGATCAACAAAAATAGAGCCAGAAGCATCCAACAGACCATCCAACCTAAGAGAGAAGGCAAGGGAAGGGTGGGTGGGTAAGACATCAACCAAAGGACTTGTATGCATGCATATGAGCATAACCAATGGACAAAAACAGTAGGGGGGTGAGGGAATGTGCTGGGGTGGTGGGAGCCACTGGGGAGAGGTCAATGGGGGGGCGGGGAGGAGACTTATGTAATACTTTAAACAATAAATAACAAGTAAAAAATAAAATAAAAAATTATAGAAGTCATGCATCTGTGATTCTAATTTACTCTGATTGATCCACCTCATTTTTCTGGTTCTTATTTCTTCATATATGGAACTAGAGGTCTGGTGTACAAAATTCATGCATGGGTGTGGTCCCTAGACCTGGATGGAGATCAAAGTGCTAGCCTCTGGCATGGAAGGGCAGGTCCCAGCTGACCCCCAGGTCCTCATGCACCCCATCCGCCTGAGTTACGGTGCCCAATTCCCCATGTGGAGATGTGGTGAGCACAGCAGGACTCCGTGGGCCTGGGCACAGCGTGGGCCTCTGGGCCACCCAGCAGTGCTGCACAGAAGCTGGGCAGGCGGTATGCTCTCTCCTGGCCAGCCTCACAGATAGGCTCCTGCTCGAAACCAAGGGAACCTGACCGGCCCCTGCAGTCCCAGGAGCTGCGGCCCAGCTCACCTAGAAGAGGCTGGGCTGGTGTGTGGTAGGCTCCTCGCGGGCACCTGAGTGCAGGGGCTTCCTGGGTGCATGATCCCTGGCATCCTGGGGGAGGGTAGCAGGAGGAGTGAGAGCGAGCTCAGCAGACACTCCGCATTCTCACTGCACCTCCGTCCCTGTCACCCCCTGCCCACGTAGCTGGCAAGTGGTCACAGCCCCCCTCCCCGGGCACTAGGAGTTTGGTCACCGGCACCCATCCCCAGTTCCCTGTCCCAGCCCGGAGTCCGGCCCCAGTGGGTGATCAGGGCCTGCCAGCTGCTGGTCACAGTCTGCAGAGTGATCGGTTGGGGTGCACCCCCTGCCCGGTTCCCTCAGTGCCTGGGAGCCAGGCGGCGGCCCCACCCTCCCCACCCTCCTGGAGCCACTGCTGCTTGCTGTCTGTGGGGCAACTGGGCCCTCCACTCGCACCCACCTAGACCTGGTGCTGCCTGCTCACCTGCTCCACCATCCTGCTCTGGTCCCACTCTCGTCGGGGCCATTGGGGCCAGCAGCACCTCCACTGTCGCCTGCTGCCAGTGCAGCATCGCTGATGCCCACCATGTTCCACGCTGCCCCCTGGTGGTCAACACACATCATAGTGAGCGGTCGAACTCCTGGTCAAATGACCGCCCAGGGGGACAATTTGCATATTAGGTTTTTATTATGTAGGATAAAAGGATAATATCAGGGAGTGATCAGTGTCTATTTACTAGTAGAAGGAGGGGTGAAATTTTGTAATGAAGATGTATTTTAATCATATAATACTCAACCCATAAAATTTAAATGATTTCTTAATGTTAACTAGCTCCTTGGTAGTAGAAGTCAGACTAGATAACAGCAAGTCATCTAGAATCACAGGTTTTATTCTCTATCATTTAACTTTGCTTTTGATGAAAGATAGAAGGACATGGTATCATTTTATCTCTAATGATAACGTAACGAGGTCACCATTATCATTATGTTCACCATATAAAGTGGGCCTCGTAAACAATGGTTCTGCTAGTGCCACTGAAGGAAAGAATGAACCCTTTGAAAAGGCCAAATTTAGTTAATAGTGCATGTTTTTATTGTTAAATATTAAAAGAAGTTAAGACCACTGGTTTCAGGTGACCTTCCAATTGAGTTTAGCCATGCCTTATCTTAAATGATTGATAGCAGCCATGTCTGGTTTCCTGTAGCTCTTTTATTTATAAACTGGAAAACAGGCTGGTGCTCTCTTCAAAACTGATTTGTGGTGACAGTTAGAAGTGATTATTGATACTTCCTAAAAGAGTTTGCAGTCCCAGCAGATTCAGAGAACAATAAGGTGAAAAACTATGTGTAACGTAAGAGAGGCCAAGAAGCAAAGGAGAAAGAGAAAGCACCCAGGAATTCTGGTTGTGAAAAAGCCGCACTTGAACACTTGCTCAGTTCTGAACTCACAACCACCTGGCAGAAGACTAATTGAACTAGTTGTCTAGGGAGCCTGCAAAACCATCAGCCCAAACACAGACACAGCATTTCCCAGTTCAGAGCTCCAAGAGGAATTTGCCCCAGGTCATACTGAGAGAAGTGTCCTTGTTCCCCCCCCCCCCCCCCCGCCCCCCGGGTGACTAAAAGCCTTCAGTCCAGAAGGCCAGTGGGTCAAATCCCAGTTATACCACTTAATTGTTACTTCACAGTTGGGCAAATTTGTCACTCTCTCAGTTTCCTCACCTGTTATATGAATAGAGTAATAATAGAATGTACCTCATAAGGTTTTTTAATTAAATAAAGATTAAATGAATTAATATGTGTAACTGATCTAATCAAGGCTGAGAACAGCTCTGTACCTGGTTAGGGTTATATTGTGTTTCTTTAATAAATTTAGCAACCAAATATCCTGAAAAGCAGTTTTGCAAAGGACTTTCTTAAATTAGTGTGATTTTAGTTGTACAGTTAGTTTTCATAGTGTCATAAAAGCAGAGCATTGGCCCTAACTGGTTTGGTTCAGTGGATAGAGCATCTGCCTGTGGACTGAAGGGCCCTGGGTTCAATTCCAGTGCAGGGCACATGCCCGGGTTGCAGACTCGATCCCCAGTGGGGTTGGGGGCGTGCAGGAGGCAGCCGATTAGTGGTTCTCTCTCATTGATGTTTCTCTCTCCCTCTCTCTCTCTCTCCCTTCCTCTCTGAAAAATATATATATATTTTAAAAGCAGACTATTGCTTCATACTTAATTTTTCTTTTTATTCCCTTTCTAATTTTTAAAATATTTCCCCATTTTTAAAAAAGAAATACATATTCTCTCCTACATGGATTGGATACCCATTCCTCATGCTTGCTCTTCAAAATGTTATCCTCCTAATACAATAGATCAGATTTAGATTTTTTTAAACAGATAGCCAACTGTAAGTTACAGCATCTGTGTCACTGACAAGAAAAACCTTACATAGCAGCAAAAGCTAAATTAACTGTCTGTCACGTAGGGGCGCAAGGTGTATAGTAATTTGCAAAATGAGATATCTCTCCCAGTATTTGTTTGTTCACCCTCATTGGGAGTTCTTAAAATAAAAAAACATTGATTTAAACATTTTTAATGAAAGTTACAAAAAAACCCACCTAATTATAAACAGAAACCTTTGTATATAAAAAGACATTTTCTTTCACCGTTATAAGTAGCTTTAGTTCAGTTGATTCATTAAACCATGTTTTATGATATTTGTACCTCTGAACTATGTTGCTACCAAGTATTATAAATGCATACTTTGTAATTCCACTTAGGTTAACTTAGTATATACTATCTACATGTTTTTATTTAGCTCACAATAAAATATATATTTTCATGTGTCTTAACTCCCTTATAATCTTTGAGCAATTTTAGAGAAAGACTGGGTCATTATTTTTTATAAGCTTCTTATTTCTTAACACAGTGACTTACACAGATTTACTATTATCTCTGCTAATAAAAATTATTATACAGATGGAATCCTTCATCAATAAAGTAGTGCAAAATATTCCAATGCTGTATAGTCGTTCATTCATTAAAAAGCCCATTAATGCATTTCCCTTTCTCCCTTTTTTTTCTCAAATATCTATGCTATTTTTTTATTTAGGTCTTCACAATTTATCTAAATCAACTAAACTATTATTGTCTTTTTCACTTATTAAACAAACATTTGGTTTCTCCTAAATCTTTTTTAAAGTGTTTCTGTTTTTAGACCTCTTTTTTAGAAGTTATATTATCATAGTATTTCAGTTCTCACTATACAATTCAAACATTGGTGTCCATTTAGAGTACTATATTCATATTATGTACTTTAAAAAAAAAGTTAGTTTGAGGAGAGAGCGGTGGGAAGTGGAGGAAAGTATAGGGGGGATAAATACTGATGGAAGGAGATTTGACTTGGGGTAGTGAACATACAATCCAGTGTAAAGATGATGTGTTGTGGAGTTGTGCACCTGAAACCTGTATAATTTTGTTAACCAGTGTCACCCCAATAAGTTCAATAAAAAGGGGGAGAAAGAATTTGACATTAGAAACAACCCATCTGGGCTCCAGTCTGGAATTCTTTTTAAAAAGAAAATTTTAAATAGGATAACAAAGGAGCAGAATGAGACAAAGGATTGTCCAGATGCTCCCATAAATCACTAGTCCCTTCATTGTTTATTTCCAAGGACTGCAGTGGTCTAACTTATGTAATCTTTTGCCCCAAGAACTTTTCATCAGGTAAACTGAATTCTTCCACCCTCCAAAAAAAAAGTGTATAACTTCAATATGATCACAGAACTAAAACTAAGGTTAAAGTCTATGTTTCAAAAATACATGTTACTTAATTTCAAATTTTTTTAAGTCAGGTTAGAGAACTTAGTGAACTTTTAATTTTTATTCCTTATTTTTATTTGTTTTTATTTTATGTAATTCTAGCATTTTGCACTTCTCAATGATATTAATGAATTCAATTTTTATTTTAATAAAAATAAATTTTCAATTTGGACATCAAATTGAAAGTAAAATTAAATTTATATGCTACTACTTAATAGTAATGCAGAATTCTAGCCCAATGTATCTTACACTTATTTTTATGTTTTCATTTAAAATATTGTTCAATAAAATCTATTGATTTCTTTAGAAATTGTCAGAATTGTTAGTTTGTCTCCTTTCCACTCAGTTCATTTAGCTATATAAGATTTCTAAATTTTTATTGACAAACTAGAGGCCCAGGGCACGGATTTGTAAACTAGTGGGGTCCCTCAGCCTGGTCTGCACCCTCTCGCAATCCGGGACCCCTCGGGGGATGTTGGACTGTCAGTTTCAGCCCGATCCCTGCAGGCTGGGCCAAGGGACCTCACTGGTGCATGAATCCATGCATCGGGCCTCTAGTATGCATATAAGATCTTTGGTTAATCTCTTCCCACTCTCTCCTCCTCCCACTTTCCCCTTCGCCCTTTCCCCTTCCCTCTGAGATTCATCAGTCTGTTCCATGTTTCCATGCTAGTGTGTTGAGCGTCTACCTCCTGGTGGTCAGTGTGCATCATAGGTATTGTTTGAACGGTCAAATGGTCAGATGGTCACTTAGGCTTTTATAGATACAGATGTATGTTACAAATTAGATGGAGGTTTCTTTTTTGTTTTTTTTTTCTGCAGGAAGTGAGAATTTTATTATAATTAATTTTATTATTTAACTTTAATAAATTCTAAGAAATATTTGAGGTTTTGGTGGGTGCTATTTGAGAATCTGAAGACTTACCGTAGGAGGGTATCATCAAATGAGCATCAAAGCATAGGATTAAGTTTAAGGTGATGTAGGAAGTGTTGTAATATATTTTGACACAACCCATTCATTTGATATATTGTTTATCCTATCTATGCATTTCAGAAGATCAGAGTCATAAACTTTGACTATCCTCTTTAAAAACCTCCAATAATTGTAGTAAAATTAATTATGGTATGAAATAATAAAATTGTAAAAAGAAATACTGTAGCTTGCAGATTATTAATTGTTACTGAGCTTTTGATTCTTTACTAAAAGTTGATATGTTGCTACCCGTCTCTATGGACAGAATAATGTGTTTTCAAAAAATTATCCAATGCATCTTATAATAAAAGCCAAAAGATCTTTTCAATGGAATTAATAAATTATTGCTTAGATTTACTTTTAACAAAGCAATTTTATCAAGCTTTATCTAGCTCAGTACAATAACAACAATGGAAGGAAAATCAGAATCTCTCTCATTACCTGCTTCTGTAATTGGGCATGCATAAAGTATGCTTGGAGCCTTTGAAAGGAGAGATTGTGCAACCTGAATACTAATTTTGTGAGTACTGTAATTTCACGTCTGCTATCCATGTTCAAGCTGGTTGTGCTTTGAGGAGCAGCTGAGTCTTTATGGAAAACGTTGTAAAACATTCTATTTAGAAGCAATTCTTTTTTTTTTTTTTTACAATATGTGCTCAGGGTATTTTTCTTCTTTTGTGTTTTATTTTGAGAACATTTGTATGAAAACATGTTCATTGTTTCTTACAAGCACATCTGCTCCTGCTTCTTGTAGATGATGAGAAGTCATCATCCTCTGTGACATCATAGTCGTTTCCATGGCAACCAGTTTGGCTTACTTTTCTTGAAACTATAATAGAAAGTTACAGAATGTCAGCAGCGGCAAAGTGTTTTTCTCAAAACAGACACATAATCACTTCCCAGTTTTCTGCACCCACTGTGTGTGGCCTGTTCATTTCAGAGCCCGAAATTTTTAGCCTAATGCGTTTAAGTCCCTTAAAATTCATGAGACCATCAATTCCAATTACCCACAATTTAGAGAAAGGATAGAATTCTTGAGGACACAAATTCTGAGTGACCAACCTTATGCCCTGTCACATAGCTTGCCTAGTGTTAAGTTCAATGAGGGAAGAAATATATGAGGCCTTGGTGTTTTATGTTTTACAGTAAATGATGATATAGATTTGAATAACAGCTGAAAGGATCTTGAAGCCCTTTACTTGAAATGATTTGATGAACAGGCACTACATTTACTCAGCCACTTCAATGCTGTCACAACTGTGATGAAATGTGGCTAGGAGAGACCTCAGAACACAATCATTTGGATGGTGAGCCAGGGCTGCTAAAGAGAACTGGAACTTGAGACAGACTTGGTGGCATGTTCTACTACATCAATATTTGTCAAAATTATGACGTTTTAGTCACAACAACCGAACAGCCCATAAAGAAATATTTATTGAATACTTGCTATGCATCACATATTGGGGGTTGTGTGTGATATAAGGTAGTACACACACAATCCCTGATCTCCCAAGTTCTTCCTTGATATTAATGCCTCATTATTGGTATCACTGTTTACTTCAGCACTAAAATATTTTATTTAAATCACTTTCCATGTGCTTAAACTTTTATTTTTTATTATTTGTTTTAAAATATATTTTATTGATTTTCTACAGAGAAGAAGGGAGAGGGATAAAGAGTTAGAAACATCGATGGGAGAGAATTGGTCAGCTGCCTCCTGCACACCCCCCACTGGCGATGTGTCTGCAACTGTTGACCGGAATCGAACCTGGGGCCCTTCAGTCCGCAGGCCAATGCTCTATCCACTGAGCCAAACCTGCCAGGGCTATTTTATTTTTGAAGATGCGCATGTTTATCCTAGCTGGTTTGGCTCAGTGGATAGAGCGTCAGCCTGCAGACTGAAGGGTCCTGGGTTTGATTCCCATCAAGGGCACATGCCCAGGTTGCGGGCTCAATCCCCAGTAGGGGGCATGTAGGAGGCAGCCAATCAATGATTCTCTTTCATCATTGGTGTTTCTATATCTCTTTCCCTTTCCCTTCCTCTCTGAGATCAATAAACACACACACACACACACACACACACACATATAATTTTTTTAATGTGCATGTTTGGCCCAGCAGGAGTGGCTTAGTTGGTTGAGTGTCCTGTGTGCTGAAAGGTCACCCATTCCACTCTTCACTCCCAGCCACCATGGCCCACCAACTTTAAAACTATAGCTATTTAACATAAACATCCATGATTAGCCTTATTCTCAAGTTTTGTAATCAACCCGTGGGCTCCTTGGAACCAGTGATTGCCACCAACAAAATCTTCACATCCCTGAATTGTGCCATATGTCTGTCCAGTCTCTAAGACCAGCTGACATCCTTAACTTGATTTGTCTTGTTGCCACTTAAGCCCCCATGATGTTAAATCCCTGAATTAAAAATAGCTTATTATGAGGCTAGCAGTTTCTTCTATTTGTAAAAGGCTAACATTTGTAATAAACAAGCCCAAATATCACATTAGAAGCTTGTGTGTTGTTCAAAACATTTGGTGAGATTCAGGACCTCTCTGAACTGGCTCAGCCATCCCTTTGGGAGACTGGAGTCTTCTGCTGGCTTTACAGCATTTGCCTGGCAGACCAGGGAAGGAAGAGAGGGAGGATCATGGGAGAAGTTTTTACTGTCCAGGCACAGACCTGCTGTACATCCTTCTGCCCACATTCCCCTGGACAGGACTCAGTCATATGGCATACCAAACTGAGAGGATAGTCTTTTTTTTTTTTTTTTCCGTGAAGGAAGAAATAACAGGCTTTGGTGAGTACAATAATGTATCCTTTTATTCACCCAAAACTCCATCTCACTCTTTTTCCCCCAACAAAGGCCTTATTCATCCTCTCCCCAACTGAGATCACCCAAGGCCCCATCCCTGTCACAGAATGGAGCTCAAAGTCCAGGATCTCCAGGCTTCTGTCTGCTGTGGCCTCTCACGTCCAGGCAGGACTGGCCTCACGGGTGTGTGACCTGTGTAGTTGCACAGGTTCCCACACTCAGATGGGGCCCTGCAATTGGTTTAATGCTCTGCGCTCACCGTCATGAAATGACTAATCATTTGAGCTTTAAACTTGTGTTTTGGAAGTGAAGAACAATGGGATAATGGAGCATGCACATAAGCAGAACAGATATGTGCAATATGAGTGTACTCCATCCCTTGCTACCCCAATCTCATACAGTATTTGTGTTGAAATATGAACATAGAACCTAGTTGATTTGTGATGCTTGGGAATTTAGCAAAAGTCGGTGTGAGTACAGGTACGCACGTTGTGTCTGTGGTTGAGGAAGCAGGGCCCTGACAGCCCTGAGAGGTCATACTTTCCATTTGGACCAAAAATTTGCTTCAAACACAGAAAGAAGGAAATGGTCTTTTAAGAAACACAAAAGACCAGGAAACTTTATTATACCCTTTTTTCTCTTGTGCTCTCTTTCCCTGGATTAGTCAACCACTACAGGCAGTCCGTGGGTTACGGCGGACTCGATGTACTTCATCTTGTGGTTACATCACCATCATCTATCTATCTATCTATCTATCTATCTATCTATCTATCTATCTATATAATTTCGACGTATGTACATATGTGCTTTATGTTTTTTATTATTTATTTACCACAAGTAAAGGTCAGGAAATGTTATCTTTTAATTTTTTTTTTACTGTTCACTTCATTGCTGCTGTGTGTGTGCTCCATGTGAGTGACGTAGGTGCTTATGTAGGTGGGTTCCGACTTATGGCGAAAATCGCATTACGTTGCATTACGTAGGAACGGATATCTGATGTCACCAGAGGACCTACTGTATACAGAAATGATGTCATAGTTGGCAAGGGAAAGATAGAGCAACCACAGTTCCTTCTTTCATTCCTTCCTTACTCATCTGTAAGCCAAAGGTAGAGAGTATTTAAAAGATGTGCACACATCAAGAGACAAAATAAAAACAGTGAAATTAGTTGTATGTCACAATTCCACTGTTTTGGTAACAACAAATGATGTTCAAGTCACAAAGCAAGAATTGTGTAATTTCAGCAACTCCACATTTGAGTTCAATGCTGTTGTATTTCAATTAAAACTGGCAATGAACAATAAAAACATGCATAGTAAGATTAAATATTTATTTAGAGTGACATTAAGTAGCAAATATAAAATACCATGATAAGTCAAACATACTGTAAAAGAAAGGCCAATGCTTGATATTTTAGTGTCTTTACTGGCACATTTTCCCTACTTACTGAACAAGAGGTCCCCCATTTTGCATTGGTCCCACAAATTATGTAGCCTTCCCTGGGTCTGATATTCTATGTCCTTTCCCCAGCATTACTGCAATAAAAGCCTCCAGTCAAAAGAGGGAAGGATGAAATACACAGCCAATTAGCCATAGAAATTATTAAATCTTTCTAGGAAGACACAGTGAAGGGTGACTACCCAAGATGTAGACAGTTTCTTCTTCTGTCTCTGATTCTTCTTTCTGTGGTTCTTGGCTCCTCTCTCTGAATTTCTTCCTTCACCATGATTCTCCCTAGAAATATAGAATGATTGTTGAGGAATAGTCTCTCCTTGAGGACTGTGCAGCATTCATATCTTCTTGACCCAGGGTAGTTATAAGCCGCCACCCCCACCCTCCCACCCCCTTTTAAGCCCTGACTTATGGTTTCTTTGGCACTACTATTTCTTTTAAACTTTTTTTAAAAAATAAGTTCCTGATCTATTTACTTTCAATCAGTTCCATGTGCCAAGGTGTTGTTTTTTGTTTGTTTGTTTTTTAATGGTTATTAAACTTGCCTTATTCTTTGTTTCCTGTTCCCCATGTTTTCCCTTCAGTTTAATGGCAGGTACCTTGAGGCAATATGAAACAGTATGTTAAGGTGGAACAGTACCTCTCCTAATCTGATAGTTACTGCAGGGCTGAGTTGTTTGAGAAATATCAGTGGCCCTTTTGTCATTCAGGTCCCAAAGCTATCATCTTTTCAACCACGAGAGGCCCTTGATCCTTGAACTTCCTAGTTTCTGCTTGAAAAGCCTCCCAAACTTATCTGAGTGTGTCTTTCTTGCTCAAGTGTGGCCAGCACACTATTGCACTGACAGTTCCAATGACTTCCCCTGCCTAGACCCATGGTCCGCAAACTGCGGCTCACGAGCCACATGCGGTTCTTTGGCCGCTTGAGTGTGGCTCTTCCTAAGCCTTAGGAGTACCCTAATTAAGTTAATAACAATGTACATACCTATATAGTTTAAGTTTGAAAAATTTGGCTCTCAAAAGAAATTTCAATCATTGTACTGTTGATATTTGGCTCTGTTGAGTAATGACTTTGCTGACCACTGCCCTAGGTCTACAGACTCGGTAGGTTTGTGGTCTGCCTTGCAGATTCTCCCAGAGCAGCTTTACTGAACATTCGCTGAGGAACAGAACTCTCCAGGTGGCCAACTGCTATATTGTATTTTCACATTCTGCTGAAAATACACTTATTTCGGGGTTTTGTTACAACTGCAGCACATGTGAAAGGATCAACTTCTGTGCTTACCGAGGTAGGATAAGTAAACACTAAAATCTCAGTGCCTTAATCTACTAAGACTTACTTTTATTTGCATAATATATTACTGGGGGCTTATGGTGAGTGACATACCATGCAGTGATTAAGAGAACCAGCTAGGTTCCTTCCATCTTTATTTTGAATTACCAAAACTTATATTTTTAAAGTCTTGGTTTAAATTTTTTAATGTATTTTTATTGATTTCAGAGAGGAAGGGAGAAGGAGACAGAGATAGAAACATCAATGATGAGAGAGAATCATTGATTGTCTGCCTCCTACACACCCCACACTGGGGACTGAGTCTGCAACACAGGCAATGCCCTCATCAGGAATCGAACCATGACCTCCTGGTTCATAGGTCTAAGCTCAACCACTGAGCCACACCAGCCAGGCTTGTTTTAAATTTTTTTTAAAAATATATTTTATTGATTTTTTACAGAGAGGAAGGGAGAGAGATAGAGAGTTAGAAACATTGATGAGAGAGAAACATCGATCAGCTGCCTCCTGCACATCCCCCACTGGGGATATGCCCGCAACCCAGGTACATGCCCTTGACCGGAATCAAACCCGGGACCCTTCAGTCCGCAGGCCGACGCTCTATCCACTGAGCCAAACCGGTTTCGGCTTGTTTTAAATTTTTTATTGAAGCAATTAAAAGTTCTGTTTAGAAGTTCAGTTTATTTTAATACTTGCATTTAGTAGTTGTCACTATTTTAAAAAGAGCCCTCACAACCAGAGGTAGAATCAAATGAAAGAAATGTTTATTTGCCTGCACTAAAAAAATACTGAGCCCTGGCATTGTCCCATGCACCAAAAAGTTGCTGGTTCTATTCCCAGTTAGAGCACATGCCCAGGTTGTGGGCTTGATCCCCAGTAGGGAGCCTGCAAGAGGAGGCAGATCAGTGTTTCACTCTCACATTGATGTTTCTCTCTCTCCCTCTCCCTTCTTCTCACTCTATAAATCAATTTTAAAATATTTAAAAAATAATAGTGATACTGAATTTTCAATCCTGTTTATAAATTTACACAAAAATGTAGTTAAATTTTGTTTTTTTGTAAATTTTAATTTCCATGTTCCTGGATACCAATTAGTAGTTATTTCAAAGCAATAAAAAATTTGACTATTTCATTTTTGACAAATGCACTTCAAACCCACTGAAATAATCTTAAGCATGTCAGAAAATTATGCTTAATTTTAATTTTTCTAGATATCAGTATATGAGAGTTAATTTTTTTTTAATATTTTTATTGATTTTTTACAGAAAGGAAGGGAGAGATATAGAGAGTCAGAAACATCGATGAGAGACAAACACCGATCAGCTGCCTCCTGCACACCCCCTACTGGGGATGTGCCTGCAACCAAGGTACATGCCCTTGACCGGAATCGAACCTGGGACCTTTCAGTCCGCAGGCCGACGCTCTATCCACTGAGCCAAGCCGGTCTTGGCGAGAGTTAATTTTATAGATGAAAGTTACTGCCTGCCTGTGTAGCTCAGTCCCTGTATGGCTAAGGTTGCAGGTTTGATCCCCTCAGGGCACATACAAGAATCAACCAATTAGCACATTAACCCAGTTGAGGCATTGCTAGATTGGATAAGACTGACCGCATTGGGTTGCGTGGTAGAGAGACCAAGCGTTTGACTAGGAAAGTCCCTTCTCATAGAGGCAAAGTATGAAAAAACAATGTGCCCTTCTACCATAAAGATTCTTAACAAATAGTCAAATAGTTCTGGTGAGGATACCAGGGGTAACTGATATATTAAGTATCAGTGCATTTTAATGTATTTCTTTTTAGATTATATATATATATATTAGAGGCCCGGTGCACGACTTCGTGCATGGGTGGGGTCCCTTGGCCTGGCCGGCAGGGGATGGGGTGGGGGAGGGGCCACAGGAGGTTGGCTGTGGGAGACCACCAGGGGGCAACTCCTGCATTGATAGTCTGCCCCCTGGTGGTCAGTGCATGTCACGCAACCGGTCGTTTGGTTGACCAGCCCTAATGGTTGCTTAGGCATATACACACATACATACATACATATACACAAGTTCTAATGCTTTGTTACTTTAAACTCGAAATATTTTCCTCTAGAACCCTTTTGACACTATTGGGCTAAAAAAATGCTCACTATTGGACCGCTATTAGACTGATGGACCTAGCTAGCATGGTTAGTCCTAGTTCCCAGCAAACATCCTGGCCAAAGGCGGGAAGCATTTCATATCTTGCGCTTAGTTTTCCCAAAATGATGTTGACTGTCATCAAGGTGTACCAGAATCAGCTTAGCACAGTCCCCTCCCAGCCAGACTTCCGGCCCATCTTCCACTGACCGTGTTCTCTGGGTCTTTGTAGATGGCTCAGCATCCACCTGTCACCACTGCTAAGCTCTAAGCTGAGTGGTAGTGACAGTATGTCAGCCTTACAGTTATATATGAAGTCCAGTGCATTATGTCAATGCACTTAGGTCTTTCCTTTATGTGGAATGAAGGTTAGAATGACTTTTATTTATTTTATATCTGTTTAACTCTCAGCAAAACGGGCAACTGATTTTAAAAAAGATATAGAAGGAACATTTTATAATGTAGTTTATACAATGAATAGGAGTTTATGTTTATATCCAATGGTTTCATCATAAAGAGATCTGAAGTAAAAGAAAGACTAAATTGAGAACCCAAATGACATCTACATGCTCTTTCACCTATATATTTTTTGGCCATAAACCATTTTAAAAATAACTTTCATTTTAGAATAGTTTTAGATTTGTGGAAAAATAGTTGTAAAGATAGTATGAGTGGATTTAGAATTTGCACTCAGTTTTGAACCCATTTTTAAAATATCATGTTTGTTTATTTGGTTGGATCAGTTTGCCTTTCATTTTTTAAAATTATGTGCACTTAATGTTACTTTAACAGCTCAGGGCCAATAATTCCAAGATTTGAGTGAAACAGAGCTACATTTCAGAAACTTAGTTAAGAATTCTGCTTAATTAGAATAAGAATTCAGAGCTATGGCCTCTGGCCATCTTAACTAGATTTAGGAGTTTAAAACTGTCCCTCTGGGGAAATGTTTTAGGAGCTGATAAACACCCAGCTTCATTTAAGGTACAGCTTGTCATCAATATACCCCAGAGACTGACAATGTCTATTTATTTTCTAATGAGTGTGAACCTGGAGTCCACTGGAGTTCCTTGTCAGCCCCAGAAGAAGAAAGGCTAGGTAAGCCATCAGTTTTTTGATAAGTCTGAAGTAGCTTAGGAGCTTTCTGCCCCAAAACCCAAAGAAGAGAATGAATGGACTCAAAATGAGGGAGTGTGACCACCCCTTTGCCACTCAAACTGATGCCATTATAATTATCTAGTTATTAATAATAGAAAAGGAACGAAGGGAGGCCAGACATTATAGACATACCACTTGGGCATATTCATCAGGAAGCTGCAATTTCACACTCCCCAGGGAACCACTGGCCCATTCCCCACAGATCACTGAGCTCCAACAAAGGAGAGATTGATGCAGGCCCACTGAATTTGGGGTAAATAAGAAAGATAGTTGGCTGTCAATCTAGCTTGGGGAACTATGGATTGGCCAGAATGAGTGTGCCACTGCAAGCCCACTAAAATCTTTAAAACATGCAATACCTGAGTATTTAGTTAGGGTCACAAACCTCTTTTCCTTAGATTGTCAAATTAAAAAATGACAATAGGCAACACAATAATTGCTGTCTGGTGTGACTGAATCAAAATTATACCTACTTTTTTGTCAGATATATATATATATATATATATATATATATATATATATATGTATATAAATTTTAGTAGTTAGTTTATGTGTGCCATGACATGAAAAAGGTTGAAAAATCACTGCCTTAGAGAGTGAGTAAATTTGTGTAAATACAGAAGTATAAATTGCCTACTTCTCACCTACTTCTTCCAATAGGAAAGAGAGTGAACAAGATTAAAAGGTACTAATAATCACTGATGTATCTGTGGGGTAACAAACCAGTTTAACTAGAATATATAATTTGAATTGGGCAACAGTGAGAGAGAAACTGAAAATTAGAAATATGTAAGGCAAGTCTTGAAGGTCCAGCCAAATCTTAACCCTTGTGGGACAGGGAAGGGAGCTGGGATTTAGAAGGTTGTAGCAAGAAGGGCCTACTAGATTACAAGGGACCAAATCTATTTACAAATAATCATGTGCTTCTGATGGGAATTTCCCTAAGCAACACTCATTAACAGATACATTTGACTGTATTTTTGAAAATATTCATAAATTTCTCTAACATCTCCACATTTTTACTTTTCTGTCCGGAATAGAATTGAGAGTACAAGAACTCATTCATTTATTTACATCACACTCAATTGTCTTTTATTTGAACTACAGGGATCTACTCAATATTATTAACCTCAAACCAATAAACTTTGCAATCTGGTTTAACCAACCTAAACTCTTATGTCAATTTTTATGCGCAGCATTTTATCCATGTTTATCAGATATACATGACATTAAAGTCCATTTACAGAAAATATCAAAATACAAATTCATGCTATCTTTTTTGTATTTTAAATAGAAAAAGATGTTTCATGTATTTTAACAAAAACTATTAAAAGTAAAAATTATACTAGATGATCATTATCCTTTAAGAGCAAAATTATAATCAGAAATACCTATAGATCAATAAATACATTGATCAGGTGTGAGAAAAGATAGGACCCTTGAAATTTATGGCAGCAAGAGGGATGTATAGGCAGATGAACTAAGATGGTGTGCTGTGAACCCTGTAAATGACTTCAGTGCAAAGAGACGAGGCATTCAGGAACACTTTGGAGAATGCCTGGCCGTGTTCCCTCCCAGTCATCGGTCTGTTAGCTGAGGCAATCTCTAGAGGCGTTTTCACCAGGAAGTGGAAATAAGCCCATTATTTGTAAGAGATTAAATATTGATCATAATTTTATATTTATTTCATATTAAAATCTATATGTAAGTGCTTCATTATTCAGTTCACTTTCGGTATGATTGTTCAATTCAAAAACTAACACAAAAGAATTTGCTTCTCCTGCCATCATAAAAAATATTACTACTGAATCACAAAATGATGGACATAACATTCTGTGTCATTTTGGACAGAGGTTTAGCTCTCATCAGAAAATAATGATATGTGAATGGTCAACACGATGAAATACTGGAGGGAAAATAATGGAAACGAGCCTGGGTGCCACGGTGAGGTTGCCAGAGTTCCTGGCTCTGCCACAGAACAAACAAAACTCAAACCCTCGGTGCCTCAGTTTCCTCATTTGTAAAATAGCAATGATAACAACAACAACAACAATAATAAAAGTAATAAAATCTACTTAAAGAGTTTTGTGCAGGTTCAATTAGTTGACACATGTACAGCACTTCCAAGTATATATTAATTGCTCAACAAATGAGCTGTGACTAAACAAGACATATTTATAAACGTAATCTCAGCTTTTATTCTGAGTTTCTTAATTATGTAAAATGATACTGAAAATGGTGTTTATAATTGTTAAGAGCCCAATCTCAGAGATCTTGCAATAGTACCCTGAAATAATCATTGAGAATTAGCTGATTTTGCTATTAGAATTACTACTTTATTGCCAGAAAACCCAATTAAATTTTCCTCATTCTCCTCCATATGTTGCTAAGGAGAAATCTCCAGAGATTTCAGCGTATTGCAAAATTTTACAAGTAAACAATGAGTGTAGTAGGAACATTGTGTTAGAATGAGTAGATAGGCTGTTAGCCTTGGTATGATATTTCATTTCTCTTTATTTCCTCTGTCATTTCTCTACTAGACATTTCCCAGCACCTTGCTAAACGTTATTGCTTATTTATCATATACCATATTTAATACCATGCATGACATTGTATTGATCAACCCATTATGTCTTTCCAGCTGGTCCATTTACCCTGTTCTGATGGTTTTACACATATTTTTTGAATGATGGTGTAATTTGATTCAAAGTCTCCTGGTACATACTACTTCTTGAGAACATATTAAGCACTTCTAAACCACTAGGCTAGTCCTATCAGTGAACTTGCGGCCCATGGGCAGTGCGCAGTGGGACTCGTACCCCTGTCGGTCCGGTGTGCTGTCAACCAGCACGATGCAGTTCTTCACTAGGGTCTTGGTGCGGACCAGCTCGTTGTTGGATGCGTTGTGGACAACATCAATAATCCTCGTTTTGCGCGTACAACACTCTGAGCCCCAGGAGAAGTTGCCGACGTCCAGCCTCAAGGCCCGGTACTTGTTGTTGCCGCTGCGCACACGGACTGTGTGTATGCGGCGGGGTCCAAGCTTAGTGCTGGCAGCAGGGCGTCCCAGCCCATATTTCCGCTTCTTGTGGTAGGGCTCCCTCTTGCCCCCGGTCTTGCGGCGCTTGTGCCAGTCGTCCCGAGAGATACCCATGGCTCGGCGCCGGCTGGAAAGAGCAAGGGTCTTGATTTTGATTCCTGGTCAAGAGCACCTACCTGGGTTGGAGGTTTACCTTGGCCCCAGTTGGTGTGCATGCAGAATGCAACCAATTGATGTGTGTCTCTCACATTGATGTTTCTCTCTCTTTCTCCCTCTTCCTTCTTCCCACTCCATCTAAAAAGATCAATAGAAAAATATCCTCAGGTGAAGATCGACAAACAAAACAAGCAAGCAAACAAAAAAAGCTTAAGCTTTGGGATTATATGCCTGGATTTGGATTTTAACTATTCCTTTATCCATCCATCCATCCATCCATCCATCCATCCATCCATCCATCCATTATTGAGAAATCACCTAGTGACTAGTACAGTTCTTGCCTCTGTGAATACAGCAGTGAAGAAATCAGACAAAGCCAGCCCATCTAGAGTTCTCATTCTAGAGGCACAAGGTAAATAATTAACAAGAGAAGGAGTAGTGGAGTGCTGGAGTGCTCCAGAGCAGTGGTTGTGATGAGATTGATGCACATATTTAGTGGCATTCAGAAATGAAAGAAAGGAGGCACATCTCCAAGGTAGAGGAGCATCGAACACAGACAGTCATGTGCCTCTTAACAACACCACATTCTGAGAAATGCTTTGTTAAGCAATTTTGCCATTGTGCAAATATCATAGAGTGCATTTACACAAACCTAGATGATGTGGGCGGCGTAGCCTACTACACACCATGGCTAAATGATAGCCCATTGCTCCCGAGCTACAAGCCTTTATAGCATGTTACTATGCAAACAACATAAGATGAAGCCAAACACAAGAAAAAAATGATGCACAAGAGAAATCAATGGGTGGTAGATATGAGCTATATGGAGCATCACTGTGAATAATATACTGTCTTACAGCAAACATCTATAATAATAAAAGTGTAATATGCTAATTAGACCAGACAGCCTAATGACCTTCTGGACATCCTTCCGGACAAAGCCGCTGTGGTGGGGGCTGAGGCAGAGGCGGTTAGGGGTGATCAGGCAGGCAGGCAAGAGGTTAGAGGCCATCAGGCATGCAGGCGAACGGCAGGCAGGCAGGCAGGCAGGTGAGTGGTTAGGAGTCAGCGGTCCCAGATTGCAAGAGGGATGTCTGATGAGAGGGATGTCTGACTGCCAGTTTAGGCCCAATCCCATAGGGCAGTCAGACATCCCCTGAGGGGTCCTGGATTGTGAAAGGGTGCAGGCTGGGCTGAGGAAACACCCCCCCATGCATGAATTTCATGCACCTGGCCTCTAGTTTTTTATAAGTAAAAAGAGTACATTATAAGATAAAAATAAAATGTAGTGTAATAGATGCATAAACCAGTAATATAGTTGTTTATTATCATTACCAAGTATTATATCCTATACATAATTGTATGTGCTATACTTGTATATGACTGGCACACAATTGGTTTCTTTATACCGGCATCACCGCAAACATGTGGATAATGCATTTCTTTACGACATTATGTGTCACAATATTACAGCTATGCCATCACAAGGTGGTAGGACTTTTTCAGTCCCATTGTAACATTATGGGACCACTGTGCTGTATGCAGTTCATTTTTTAAAAAATATTTTATTGATTTTCTTACAGAGAGGAGGGGAGAGGGATAGAGAGCTAGAAACATCGATGAGAGAGAAACATCGATCAGCTGCCTCCTGCACACCTCCCACTGAGGATGTGCCCACAGCCAAGGTACATGCCCTTGACTGGAATCGAACCTGGGACCTTTCAGTCTGCAGGCTGACGCTCTATCCACTGAGCCAAACCGGTTAGGGCTATGCAGTTCATTTTGACTGAAACATTATGTGGTACATGGCTGTAGGCCTTTTTTCCCAACGAAGATTATCTTGAGGTTAAATGTCTTGGGGGCACTTTAAATTTTATTTATTTTAGTGGCTGCATGGAAAAGAGACTATGAGGAGGAAATGAGAATGGAAGCAGGCAAATGGTTAAGGAACAATTTGCAGTTGTCCAGGACACAGAAAATTAGAGTGTGATGATGGGCATTAGGAGTGGTCTGGCTCTGAACATATTTCTAAAGTAAAGCCCACAGGACACAATGGGTTGGATTTAAGGCTAGGAAAAGAGAGAAAAGCATCACGGATGACTTAATGGTTTTGACTTGAGAAACTACAAGTAGTGGAGCCATTCACTGAGGTGGCAAAGAATAAGAAATATCTTATTTCAGAGGAGAAAATCGAGGATAAAGAATTTGTTAAGGTACCTGGTACATGTCCAAGTGGAGATGTTAAATAGGCAGCTGGACATGACAAGGTGGAGTTCAGGTGAATAGTTTGGACTGGAATATAACATTGGCTGTCATTTGCATATTTGGTTTTAAAGCCATGGCACTGAATGAGGTTATGAGGGAATGAGTGTTTATCAGGAGTATGCTAAGAAATGTTTAATGAATGCTTCTGAATGAAAAGGAAAGTGTCTATCAGCAGATTAGTCTGCCCCTTTAGACAGGACTTGCTCTCTAATTTGCCACAGTTCCCACTACCACTTGGCTTTGCCTATGTGCTTATCTAAGCCCTATTCATTCTTCTACATTTTCTGTCCGGACATTTTGACATTGGAGTTTTTGTTAAAAAGGGATAGTCCTTTTTCCTGGGTCCTTTTTTTGTTGTTGTTTATTTACTCCATGATTTACCTGCTATTTGTCTTTAATGTCACATTGGTGGTAAAATCATATCATTAGTCCCAGCTTCCTTAGATCCAGACCCGTGTCAGCTGTGGTAGAAAAAGGACAAGTTAGAAATGTTACACTTTCTAAGTATGTTTTTCAATGCATGTGAAGGTTATTTTTCATTGCTTTGAAATTCCTTAATTTCTTCGTGTTGAACTTAAAGTTGGTACACTGTATGTATTGGGGTATGGGTGGATCAGGAGTTATGTTTTCAAGAGAAATTACCAGGCTGCCTTGTATAAATAATATACATGTTTTGGGTTATCTTCTTGGGGAGGACAATAATGATTTATAAGGAATATCAATACATTAATTTTGATAAGTTCTCAAAGTTGAGACCAATAGGTTGAAAGAGATATCTAAAAATCCTTTTCAAAATATGGTAAAGAAGACTAATTTTACCTTAAATTTTTAAGTAAAGCAATAATTTCAGATATAATAAAATGAGCCACAAAGGTAATTCATTATGGAAATGATTCAGTGTAGAAAAACTTATATTCCAAATTGTCATAAACTGGATTTGTCAGTAGGTGAATGAAAGGATCACAGGGTTACAATCGGATGCTAAGCAATGCCTGAATTAATTGCTCTCTTAGCCATAGGCCATAATTTTTTAAAGTGATTTTTTTCTTGTCTGGACGATGTATAACTAGAAAGCAATGGAAAATACTTCACATTAAAACCAGAATCATTACTCTATATCAAATAGAGACCATAATTTTCTCTTTTTACATTTTTATCCCTCTGTCTTGTTCTCTCTGCTCCACCTACTTTTCCTTTTATGGATTGACATGTATTGTAATATTTTTCTTTTTCTTGCAGAGCACAGATATAATTTCCCATGTGGCACTCAATATCTCTAAGACTTAGATGTTCCCTGAGAGGTATGGTACTATTTTGAGATAAGTTGTAGCATAAAACTGCATTAGCTACCTCATTTGTGAAAATCACACAATTCCCAGATATGTGGTAAGCAACTGCTGGTAGAAACCCAATCCTAATGGTTTTCATAATTGATGTTTTCAAAACCAGAAATAATTCTGACTATATTGCATCTCCTTTTAGGACTTTGGTGGTTAGAAAGAATTCTGTTTTATGAGTTTTAGTAGTTTGATATTTAGACATTTTTACTGCTACATTTTTATAGCAGAACAACTTACGTTTATTTTCTTGGACTAGTTTGTGAAACACTAGTGGAACATACCTGTGTTTGTGCGTCTATATATTTCTGCTTTTTTGTTTTTTTAAATCCTCACCTAAGGATATTTTTCCTTTGATTTTTAGAGTGGAAGGGAGGGGAAGAGACACAGAGAGAGAAACATCAATGTGAGAAAGACGCATCAATTGGCTGCCTCCTGCACGTGCCCCAACCAGGGCTGGGGCTCGAGCCTGCAACTGAGGTACATGCTCTTGACTGGAATTGAACTCAGGACCCTTCAGTCCATGGGCCGATGCTTTATCCACTGAGCCAATGTGGCTAGGGCAATATTTCTACTATTATTAGTAAACACCGGGAATTTTTTTTGTGTGTGTGTAGCAGATCAGCCCACATAGAGTAGGAGAATTTTTGTAGCCAATACTTTATAACACCTTTAAAAGAAGACATCATTGCCCTAACTGGTTTGGCTCAATGGATAGAGCGTCAGCCTGTGGACTCAAGGGTTCCAGGTTCGATTCTGGTCAAGGGCACATACCTTGGTTGCAGGCACATACCCAGTAGGGAGTGTGCAGGAGGCAGTTGATTGATGTTTCTCTCTCATCGATGTTTCTAACTCTCTATTCCTCTCCCTTCCTCTCTGTAAGAAATCAATAAAATATATTTTTTAAAAAAGACATCATTACACCATTCTATTTACATTTTTCAATAAAATGTAAGATTCAACGAGAGTTCTCCCAGTTAATTTTAAAATTATTTTTCTCCCACTTGAGAATAACCTTTGGAATTAAACTTTCTGCTGTGCTTATTGGTCTACACATTAATTATAAACTGCTTGACCTTAATCAATTTCTCTTCTATCTATTAGTCCAAATTCATGCTTAGTTTTTAAATAACTTAAGGAACATGATCTGATTCATGCAAAACTTCCATCGACATTTACTGGAGTTAGTGAAATTTTGTCAGACATCCAGAATCTAATTCGTTGCTACATCCCAGAATACAAACTACAAACGAGAAACTGGTGAACTTTGTGCCATAGAGCAGGTTAATGTTCTTTTAATGTTTTTCCTGGTCTCAATGGGATTTTTTGATAAATACATAACATTTATAATGACATTTAGGTTCCTGGTAGATAAGGATTAATTTATAATATACATATATACATATACTTAATGATTGTATTATATAAAATATTAACATTACCATTTATTATCATCATCATTGTTATTTTTTACCATTCGTTCCTAGGCACTCTAGTTCAATGGAGTCTGGGTACAGAAACAATTAATTCTTGATGGTTCATTCCTAAAATATTTAGGCATAATTTTAATGATGATACTGGGTAGCTGAGACTTGTTCTTCATGTAGATGGAAATGAATTAAAGATGACCTCAAGGAGGATGAATCAAAAGGAAGTTAACGATTCTACGATGATTGTTGGCATAAGAGCACCCATTCCACCCCATTCCAAAAAGGACCTCTGTGACCAAAGTAAAGCACCCACAGGGGTAAGGTGGAGTGGGAAGGGGGGTGGGGAATCCTTATTTTGGAAATGATAGCAAACACAGACCACAGAAGTCAAAGAATTGCTTCATAACAGAGTGGAGTTTAGAAGCCAATGGGAGGAAGATGCCATTTCCTAAGAGAGTATAGCGATCTATGGGAAGTGGAGGAAAGTCTGTCCAGCCCTGCTAGCATTTGAGGGACCCAGACGGGAGCTGCCGGCCACGCTGAGGAAGGGTGGGGACTGAGGACTCTTTCCCACCACAGCTCAGCAGCATCCCTAGGCCAGGCTGGCAGCCCTGGAATGTAAAGCAGCATCCAGCTCCTCCTTGCTTTGTTTCTCTGGTCTGGCTTCTTGAAAGCCTCCTGAGTTCCCTCAGATGAAGGAGGGGATCTCCCTCACAGGAAGGGGTAGGTCTCCGATGGAGAGGGACAGGAATAAGGGGACCAGTGGAAGTGGTGAAGTATTGATCACAGGGTTAAAAACTAAAAAAAAAAAAAAAAGAGGAAGCAGTGTAAACTACAGAAAACTGGAACTAAGATGCCAGAAAAAAGCTTGCTGTACAGCCAGCTACCCCAGTTCCAATCCTGAGCCACTGATTACTAGGTGTGTGCTATTGAGCAAGTTTCTTACCCTTTGTGTGCCTCAGTTTCCTCCTCTCGTATATGAAGATAATACACACCCTACATGTAAGGATTAAATGATAACATATCATTTATATAAAGTGTCTATAACAGTACCTAGCACATATTAAATGTCCCATAAATGCTGATTGCTTGTATGGAATAATTTAATACACTTAGTTTAAAGTATTACATTAAATATTGCTATTATTAAATGAAAATGGGCTAAAATAATTCTTTATTTAAAAGATGAACCTTCAAATTAGGTTGAAAACAGTCTCTGGGGCCCTGCCAATGTGGCTCAGTGGTTGAGCTTTGATCTATGAACCAGGAGGTCGAGGTTTGATTCCCAGTCAGGGCACATGCCCAGGTTGTGGGCTAGATCCCCAGTGTGGAGCGTGCAGGAGGCAGCCGAATGATGAGTCTCTCTCATCATTGATGTTTCTATCTCTCTCTCTCCTTTCCTCTCTGAAATCAATAAAAATATATTTGAAAAATAAGAAAACAGTTTCTGGGGTGTTTAAAAGAGAGACAAGTGACTCAAAGCGAAAAGTGAAAGGACAGGAGGACAGAGAAGCTCATTGCTGTGACCCAGGCTCATTCGCTCTGTGGAATGGTATCCCAACCACAGGATAAAGGCATACTCCTCATCTCTTCTCTTGACTTTACCCGTCCTCCTCCCCTCTGCCCTCTTCCCCTCCGCCCTCCTCCCCTCCGCCCTTCCACTACAGGTCTGGCTAGTGGCCTGTGCTTTGTGTCCTGGCTGAGACTATGGACGGGATCAGATTCATTTCTCTTTTTTTAAAATTTATTTTCTTACAGAGAAGAAGGTAGAGGGATAGAAAGTTAGAAACATCGATGAGAGAGAAACATCGATCAGCTGCCTCCTGCACACCCCCTACTGGGGATGTGCCCGCAACCAAGGTACATGCCCTTGACTGGAATCGAACCTGGGACCCTTCGGTCCACAGGCCGATGCTCTATTCACTGAGCCAAACCGATTAGGGCCAGATTCATTTCTTAAATTGGGGAGATTAGAGCTGAGTGGAAGGGTACTGTTGGAGTCCATTGGTAAATCTTTGTGCCTTAAACGAAGTAGGGAGGGAAAGGGGCACAGAAAAGGCCTTGTGTCCTCCTGGGAAACGCAGGATAGTGTGTCCCTGCTGCAGAAAGTGGTGGCTGCCCCTGCTTCCGGCTCTGAGACCACCAAGCGATGCCTCAGAGTTCCCTGTCGCCCTGTTTCTTTGGCTATGGTTGGCTCCTGGCAGGGAATAATGTCATCCTGGAGAATGAGGGAGCTGGGATTTTTGGCACCCAGGCCTCCCTGAGTCACTTGCCAGTGCTGTCCCCTCCCAGGTGTGATGAGAGTTCCTTTTATCCATCTATCCTGTGACCAAAGCTTGGAATGCAGGAGGGGCTTTTGGAAGTAAGTGAAGGCAGATTAAGGAAGAAAGGCCCTTCACCGCGACTTCTGTGTTTTCTTCAGGGCCCTGAGGCTTAAGCCTTTATTTCTAGAAGAATGGGGAGAGGAGGAGCTAGTTCCATTTGTTGCTAAGCAACAGAAGCTTTGCCAGCCCTGTTCTCAGGTCACGTTTGCAGCTATTGAGAATCAGTGACAAGGTGATGTAGCAGTGCAGGGAGAAGCCTCTCATTTCTAAATTTCTGGCTCTGTATTTTGTTCTCCGAACAAAATGGATTGAAAGCCTATCAAAGTTTTTCTTAATGGTATTTTAAGAAATAAGCCAGTCCCCAGGAGGAGGGATACATTTCAGACTCAAACCAACACAACAAGGCATCTTATCTTCTCATGCAAAGTGCGGGCCCAGGACAAAGACTACCAAGACTAAACAAGAAATATATACAATCTGTAGGAAGAAAAAAAGACAAACTAATCAACCAAATGAAGGACAGGAAAGGTTGTCAGGATGACTGAAGAGACATTGTATGTTCGTGTTGGGAAGACGGGTATTATAAAGTGTAGGTTTTCTATAAATGTATTTGTAAATATAACAGAGAGTTCCCTCTTTTTTGACATGACAATATAATCCTCATTTATTTGGAAAACTACATACATGGGGATGTTTAGAAACATTCTGAGAAAGAAGAGTAATGAGTAGGAATTTACCAAAAATATAAACAAAACCATATTGTTAAGGTGTGACAATTGGAACAGTGTAATACTGTGTGTGATACCAGCACAGAAATAAACAGGCAGATCAATGGAAGAGATCAGAGTCCAGGAACAGATACAAGTGTGGATTTAGCAAACACTATAGGTGACATTTCAAATCAGTGTATTGAATGGATTTTCAACAAATATATTTTGGAACAAATGGCTTAGCATTTGCAAAAATGTAAAGTTGAGATCCTACCTCCTATTTGCACCAAAATAAATCCTAATTTTATTTTGAAATGTAAAATTAGAGATTTAATTGAAAAAAAAACCCCATCATAAATTATGAGAAAATTTGGAGTAATAAATTTATAAACACATGGTGGGGAAGTTTATTGGTCAGTTTAAGCTACAGTAACAGAACACCACAGACGGTGTGGCTTAAACTACAGACATTTATTTCTCACCGTACTGGAGGCTGGAAGTCCAAAAGCAAGTTGTCAGCAGGGTTTGTTCCTTTGGAGGCTTCTTGGCTTGCACATGGCCCCCTTTTCCCTGTGTCCTCAAAACTCACCTGTTGAAACCCTAACTCCCAATGTGACCAGATTTGAAGACAAGATCTTTAAAGAGATATTTAAGTTGAGGATATGAGGGTGGGGCTCTTATCCAAACTGATTCGTGTCCTTATAAGAAGAGAGACGCCAGAAATGTGTGTGCACGGAGAAAGGCATGTGAGGAAACAACAGAAAATACTTTCTAAGTATTATCTCAAAGGCAGATAAGAATCATGAATTTCACTAGAAAAATAATAATAAAAATCTCATTTTTCATTGATTTGATTTGTTTTTGAAAATTGGTAAGTCACAGGACCAGTGAGAGCATGGGAATGTAAATACTCTACAACTAGGAGCCCAGAGTGTTGATGATAGAATAATGTGATGGTAGAATAACTACAGAGCAGGGCAATTTGGCAATTTGCAACATATGAAAAGAACATGTATGCTTCTCCATATCTTAGACTTTATCTTAAAGACTTCATCCCAAGAAGTATTGGCCCCAAGGGTTCCCAGAAATCTCCAGTCCGATGGTTGAGTAAAAATGTATGTGCAGGAATGTACGATTGTTTCAGGTAATGAGAACAGAGAACGAATTTGATGTTAGTAAATAGGGAATTGGGTGAACCAATTAAGATACCAGTCATACAATGGCATACTCCTCCGTCATTAAGGCATATGTAGTGGATCAGTTGTCTGGATGTGGACCTGTACTCTCTATGCAATGCTAAGTGAAAAAAAAAAAGCAGTTTATAGTATGTTTCCATTTGTGTAAAAAATATAAATGGTAGTACATATGATGAAAAGTGGCAGATAGTCTGAATTGTTTACACTGGAGGCAATGACACATTTCAAGGGCCGGTCTTACATCACCTGGAAAGACACCAGCCTCAGGGTGCATCTGACATCACCTTGAAAGATGGCGGCCTCAGGTGAGCTCCTTGCAGTTTCTCCATGCAAGGGAAGTGTCCTCTGTTTTGGCCAAGAGATTGTTTCAGCAAAATGGTGAGTTCAGGAGAATGTGAGGATCAGTGATTCTCAAGCATTTCCATCCAAATGGTCTCATTTCAGGTCTCAGGTACAATTCTTTGCCAACATGGGCCCTGACTCTGATATGGAAGATATGCCCAGACACTACCTCATAATCCCATGTAAGCTCTGCCACCCTTACAATGGTATCTTGAGCCTGACACTCAGCCACCTGGGCCCTGTAGCTGGAGGAGATGATATTGTCCATCAAAGCGGCTGAATTTCAGTTTGTGAGCATTGAGACTTCATTTTATTTTTTTCAAGGTTTCCAACACAGTTAACAAAAGGTAGCTTATACCACAATCCTTATAATTATAATTATAATAATTATAGTTGCCCTTACCCCATTCAGATGTCTTACTTCTTCTACTTTTACCTCAATCAACCAAAGGAGGAAGCCTTAGTAATTGTGATGCCATTGCATAACAGGGTTGTTGTTTTTTTACCGTGTGTGTGTGTGTGTGTGTGTGTGTGTGTGTGTGTATGTCTGTCCTCATTAATGTCTGAGTAATCCAGCTCCAAGTTCCCATTTTAGGATATGATTTCTAAGATTATTCCCAGTACCATCTTTCTTGATTTGTTCCCCAGAGAGCATAAGCTAAAACAAAGACTAATGTATATGTGCTTTAATTGGAGAAGCTTGGTGAAGGGAAGCAAAGGAAAAAGAAGAAAAGAAAAGAAAAGGAAAGGAAAGGAAAGGAAAGGGAAGGGAAGGAAAGGAAAGGAAAGGAAAGGAAAGGAAAGGAAAGGAAAGGAAAGGAAAGGAAAGGAAGGGAAACAATAGAGAAAAATCACTATGGACATCTGGTTGCTAAATCCTGTAGGGCCATCTGAGAAATCTTATAAAATGTTTATCAGATCTGTTCATCATATGGGAGAAGGATGATAAGCATATATTCCCAATTTTAATTTCTATTGGTTAAAACTTCATCCCAGGAAGTGTGGGCCCCAAGGGGTTCCCAGAAATCTCCTGCCTTAGAGCCAATGAAAAATCCCTGGAGTGGGAGGTGAGACTCATCACAGGTACCTGAGGCAAATGCTATCTGCTCACACCTGTGTGAAGCTGGCCAGAGCCTGTGTAGCACTGACTGCCACAGAAGTGTCTGGAATAAAGACAGGTCAGAATGAAATGATCTAAAGTAGCGTGTAAGAGGTGTCCAACACTATAGCCAGGACATTCATCATATCATTAAAGAAGCTAAAGCAATATAAATTTTCAGATTTGTTAAATAAATGGTGGCATGGACATTTAATGAAACACTGAGTCCCTAACAAAAACACAATAATAGCAGTATACTAGTATGTGATAATGTGAAAATATTCACAATAAACTTTAAATGGGAAAATCTGATTATAGTAACAATACATATGGCCTGATTTAATAAAATAAATTGTTTTGTTTAATTTTCTCATTTTTGGGAATGACTAAGATTTACAAACTTTTGTGGTACACAAAATTTGTGCACTTGTGGGGGCGGGGGGGGGGGCGTCCCTCAGCCTTCTTGCAGTCCAGGAGCCCTTGGGGAATATCTGACTAAGCCATCAGTCAGACATCCTTAGCACTGCCGCAGAGGTGGGAGAGGCTCCTGCCACTGCAGCTGTTCTCACCAGCCGTGAGCCCAGCTTCTGGCTGAGTGGCACTCCCTCTGTGGGATCGGGCCAAAACTGGCTCTCTGACATCCTCTGAGGGATCCCGGATTGCAAGAAGGCTCAGGCCAGGCCGAGGGACCCCACCAGTGTAGGATTGGGGCTGGGGAGAGATGCCAGAGGTTGGACACCTGGGTAGGGACTGCAGGAGGACTCCAGGGTGTGTCTGGCCCCTCTTGTTCAGTCCTAATTGGCCAGACCCCAGCAGCAAATTAACCTACAGGTCGGAGCATCTGTTCCCTGGTGGTCAGTGCATGTCATAGCGAGCAGTTGAGCAGCCTTAGCATATCATTAGCATATTATGCTTTGATTGGTTGATCGGCCGACCAGTCAACCGGACACTTAACATATTAGGCTTTTATTATATAGGATATCTTGCTATATATCCTGTGGGATCTACTCAAGCTATAGTAAGTCTTACTTCCTCCTTATAAATTATTTCTAACTTCCTACAAATAGAGAATTTTAATAATAATAATAATAATAATAATAATAATAGTTTTTCTTCTCTTCTATTTCTCCCCATTCTTCTGCAACTGCAGGATAGAGGATATTTAATTAATGTTTCTATTGGACAAAAGTTTCCTTTTCTGAAATTTCAGTTACTTTACCCATATTATTCAGCTTGGGTCGACACAACAAAATATCATAGTCTGGGTGGACTAAACAATAGGAATTTATTTCTCACAATTCTGGAGGCTGGGAAGTCCAAGATTAAATTAGATTTGCCACTCAATTAGATTCCCTAGGCAGGGCTCTCTTCCTGGCTTGCAGATGGACACTTTCTTGCTGTGTCCTCCAATGGTAGGGAGAGACTGAGGAAGCAAGCTCTCTGGTGTCTCCTTATAAGGTCACTAGTCCTAAACCTAATTACCTCTCAAAGGCCCCATCTCCAATGTCATCACATCAATATATAAATTTTGGGGGGAGAGAGTTCATTCCATAGCACCTATTACAATTGATTTTATAGAATCATAGACTCTTAGACTGCAATGGAATTTAGAGGGAACTCAAATCAAACTTTTACTCAAAAGTAGGAATCCTGGCTATAACGTTTCTGAGAAATGATGATGGTACTTTATATTTTAGTTATTAGTCCTTAGGCTAATAAATAGCCCAGAAGATTCTTTTCAAATGGAATATTTGTCTCTTAGATTGAGAATAATCCTGAAGAAAAATAATTTTAAAATCTTTTTTAAATATATATTTTTATTAATTTCAGAGAAGAAGGGAGAGGGAGGGAGAGATAGAAACATCAATGATAAGAGAGAATCATTGATTGAGTGGCTGCCTCCTGCATGTCCCCCACTGGGGATCAAGTCCACAACCTTGGCATGTGCCCTGACCGGGAATCGAACCGTGGCCTCCTGGTTCATAGGTTGATGCTTAACCACTGAGCCATGCTGGCCAGGCTTATTTTAAAACCTTAATACTAAAAATAATATTGAGCACTTACATTGTTCTCACAAAGTACCGTGCACAGTTCCAAGCACCTTTCAAATGTCAACACACTTAATCCTCACCATCACCCTGTAATATAAATGCTGGTAGTATCCTCATCTTACAGATGAAGAAACTGAGGCACATACTGTTTAAATAACTTGTCAAAGGTCACATGGTGTGTAAGTGGTGGAACTGGGATTTTAAATCTAGCCACCTGGCTCCCGAGTCTGTACTCTCGAACGTTACATAAAGAAAATTATTTCCAAAGCTTCCACTGTTATTTCCTTCCATCTCATTTCCCATTGCTCCTTTATTTTTCATAAGGTTTCTCTGATCTCTAGGCCAAATGAGATTCCAAAAATAACAATTTTAATTTTCAAATCGAGGGCATGATTTGTAAATGGACCAAGTTATTTTTGTGAACCCTACATAAAATTCAGGAGCAGAACTTCGGGAAGGAACTTCCAGATGGCAGTAAATCTTCACAGTTCAGTAATTAAGCCTTTTGAGAATGTAACTCGGTTATGGAGCCACTGCCTGATTAACTGTACAATATCAATTATATCAAATGGTGCTACTTTAATTCTGTCAAAATTTAGAGAAACCTGACATGCTGACAGGAGACTCTGTGAAGTGTGATAATGAGCTGCCAAGTGTCATAAAGTGCCACGGGAGGGGGGAAACACCCTTGCTTTCAGACTAAAGATTTCTTCCCCTCTTTATTCATTTTAGAGCGTGCTTTATTAAACAGCATGGACATCCAGGTACCTACATTTCTCCTGTTTGAAATGAACAGCCTAATCTCTTTTAGTTTTCTGAATGAAGTTTAAGTGATATAAGCCAATCTTATAGAAGAAAATACATATTACATTTCTTTTTGGCTCAGAATAATTATCTACCTAGAAAATCGGAGCCTTAAACCTTTATTGCCCGGTTCCTGTGAGAAATGGTTCTCAGAAAGTTAACTTGAACTTTCCAAAAGTGAAAAGTTTGACTTGCCTAATTTTACAGCGGCAGACACTTGTCTGGTCATTAAGGACAAATCCAGCCTGCTTAAATAGCAAAGCTGGAGTTGTTAAGTGACAGCCTCTTTCACCGAAGTTTGGCGTTCTTTAAAAGGAAGGTATGCCCTTTCACACAAAAAAATAGAAGAGAAATTATTAGAGAAACACAATATCATCCAATGGAAGAGCTTAAGGTTTCATCAATAAAGTAATGTGCAGTTAAGAAGCACAAGCCACTCAGTTGTGATTTTTCCATCATTACTTTAGTGCAATGTTCAAATATTTAAATTTTCTCCTTGTGTCCTGAAGTAGACAAAAGAAGCTCTTCAATATGACTCGGAGAGATGGCCTTAACGAGCACTCTACCACGGAAAGTTCAGTCCCTTTCATGTAGGTGGTGATCATCTCTTTCTGAACAACTACCATATATGCACTTCTTGGCCTCCTTTTTACCTTCATTTACAGTTAATTTCTGGATATTTCCATTCAGAAATACCAGCACCCCAAATCCTACATTTAACTGAAATGTCTAAAACACAATCCATCAGATTGTTCACCCCTTCCCAACCGGTTGTCTCCCTCTCTTTCCTTTAGTCAGGAGGATCATCATTTTCCAAGGTGCCCAACGTTGAAACATCACAGTCTTCTTTATTTCTTCTTGTCTTACCCCACTCTTGGTATCCTACAGATTTGTAGCCTATTTATTGAAACTTTTGAATTCAATAGGATACAAACCTAAAGAAAGGATTTATTTTTCTTGAATCATTGTTTTCAACCAGTCAAAACTTTGCCATCGCTTAATGACATTTGGAGAAGATTCCAGTCTCCTGGAGCTCCCTACCATCATTGTTTTGGCCTCTCCTCTTTCAGAGCTCTTCCTTTCCTGTGTTTATCCTTTCTGCCACTCTCTGCTGATCATCTCCTCACCTGGCAGCCTTTCTCCTTAGGGACTGGCAAGATGGATTGAACCTTTCATTTGTGGATCTTGGCTCACAAGAAACATAGGCAGTCCTGCAAGGACAAATGGTAGAGTACTTGAATGATGCATTACCTTCCTGTCTTTGTCCTGTTATCATTTTCCAAGTATATATTTTTCTTGGCTCTGGTAGGCTCAGGCTAAAGCAAAAAAAAAAAAAATCCATTGGCTGAACTGAATGATGTTACTCTCCACTACTGGCAGGCACTTTTAATTTTTTATGAGTGATTTTCTTGAAGTTCTTCTCTTGTTGGTTTTTGGTAAGGAAAGCATTCTCCCATCCCACTGTCTTCTTCCATCTATGGTGGGACAGGGGCTGGGCGGGGGGGTGGAGGGTATATGGTAAATAAAAATCACAGCACTTCACATCTCCTGCGTATTCTGTTTATGTAGTCAGTAAGGCAAGGTACAGCTGAGATAATAGCTGTCTATTAGTTAATTGTACCTACTTATATTTGACACCTCAAGATCTCATCATGTTCCTAGAAATCAGGAAGTCTCTTAGAGCGATGGCACTTACCAACTTCCCTGGCCTACATGGGTCAGATTTTACAGACCTATTCAAAGATGCTAGTGGCCTCTTCTCATGCATTTCTCAATATTTTAAAGAAAGAAGCATACTCTGAGCCCTCCTGTGAGACATGATAAAAAGGACATATATGATATATACAGTTTGACATTTCCATCTTCCTAAGCTTTTGGATTTTTTCCTCTACATTATGCAAGGAAAATTCTGGACTCATACCTTCATTAGCCATCATCCACCACTGAATCTATGTTTCAGTTAAGCAAATAAACCAACTTAGATTCAGGTACTGGAGCTTTCACATTGAACTCAAAATTTTTGATAAACACATCATATTGATAACTTTGTTCTGATCCAAAGTCTATTCCATCCACTTGATCTAATTTTGATAACATTCATATTCTTCAGAAATTTGTCTTTATCCATTAGCAAAATCTCACAGTTCATTAGGTATGGTCAGATTTTGTACATTAGGGATGTTTGGATTTGACTCTGGTTATAGCTATGGAATCAGTGAAGTGTTTTGGAGGGTGTTTAGAAGGGTAAGCTTTACTTTGCAAGGTAACTATGTTAGTGAAGTTGGTTGTACCGAGTCCTTATGTGAGGAAATGATTGTCTTCTCAGATAGCAGAGAAATAACTACTTCTGCTGGCAAGAGAGGTTCAGGGGGATTTGATAGCTCCATGTTTTTATACTTGTCAGAGTACACTCAGATGTGCTCATTCCTTGTTTTAATGTCCATTTATTTCCAATCAAATTCTAAGTTTCATACAAAAGGTTTGGCAAGGCTGTGAATCCAAGTTATTCTATATAATAAAAGGCTAATATGCAAATTGACCGAATGGCAGAATGAACGGTCGCTATGATGCACACTGACCACCAGGGGACAGATGCTCAACACAGGGGTCGCCGCTCAGCCAGAAGCTGGGCTCATGGCTGGCAAGCGCAGCAGTGGTGGTGGGAGCCTCTCCCACCTCCGTGGCAGCGCTAAGGATGTCCAACTGTGGGGAGTGGGCCTAAGCCATCAATTGAACATCCCCCGAGGGCTCCCAGACTATGAGAGGGCGCAGGCCTGGCTGAGGGACCCTACTGAGTGCACGAATTTCATGCATTGGTCCTCTAGTATTTTAATATGTTACAATACTCAGTTGTATTGCAAGAATGCAAATAATATCCTTTGTCTTGACTTTTAGTAAACTTCCTATGTTTTGCTGTATAAAATAAATACGCTGTATTGGCTTGAGGTCACTATCTCTGACCCTGTCTTTGTCAGAGGACAGTGGTCCCACCTGGCCCCAGCTTTTTTCTTCCATCTCTGTGTCTGTCTCTTTCTTTCATTTTCTCAATCCCCAGCCACCCCTACTCAGGAACCAGACCACTCTCTAGCTGCGCTGGATGTGGAGAAGAGACACATTTACAGCTAAGTGATCATTCAATACACATTTCTAAACAAAGACAATGAATGTTTAATCTGTGAGGACCTTGCTGAGAGAACCATGTACTGAGATATCAATTGTTAACTACTAGTAAGTATGAAAGAATAAAATGCAAGGAACAATGTTGGGTGAATAAATTGGTACAGACTTAAGCAAATCAAATTAAATACTGAGAATTAAAAAGAGACTAATTTGAGGGCCTTTCAAAGTAAAGAAGAGATAAAATATTAGGTGTGACAGGTTTTATGATTATTCAACAAATATTCACTTACTACTCTCCATCCTCCACATGCATGAGAGGAATATACTTCTCCACCAAACTGATGTTGGTCTTAGACTTGAAACTTTTTAAAAAATATATTTTTATTGATTTCAGAGAGGAAGAGAAAGGGAGAGGAAGATAGAAACATCAATGATGAGAGGGAATCATCCATCGGCTGCCTCCTGCACACCCCCCTGCCCCCGCACTGGGGATGGAGCCTGAAACCCGGGCATGTGCCCTTGACCAGAATCAAATCTGAGACTCTTCAGTCCACAGGCCAATGCTCTATCCACTGAGACAAACCAGATAGGGTGAAACTTCTTTTGGTCAATGAAATGCCAACAGTCATAATGACAAAAAAGGCTTGAAATGTGCATTCCTCTTACTTTTGTTCTCCTGCTTTTTGCAATGACAAGAGTTTGCTTTCAGGTAGTCACAGGTTCAAGGAAGATGAGAGACACCTGGAGCAGATATGGATCCACTGCCCAGTGTGGACCTAGGGTCCAGTCCAGCCTAGCTCAGCCATACCCAGATGACCCAGATACTTCAGTGAGAAATAATTTCTTATTGTTGAGGATTCCTGGGATTTAGTAGATGTCAATTAAAAAGCAATACCTGATACATTAGATACTAACAGATATGTTATATATAAAAGCAGGAAAAATTGAATTTAAACTATTCTTAGTTCCTTGCATTCTTTGGGAGAAGAGGTATTGGCTTACATATTTCAAATTATTACTTTTTTTAAAAAATGTGATATATGGATATACAAAATTCAAAATGTACAAAGGTTATTCAGTGAAAAGTATTTTTCTTCCCTCAGTTATTTCACATGTGCCTATTTCTTCTTTCCAGAGTCAACCACTGTTACCAGTTTCTTAGGTATGCTTCCAGAAATATTTTGTACATGTTCATTTATTTGCCTACCTGTGTATGCAAAAATAGCAACATGTCATAAACACACATAACTAACTATCCCTTGTATTTTCTTATTAAACTGCATAGTTGGGGATTGTTCTGTATCAGTAAACATAAGAATGACTTTTTTGAATGCCTATTTTTAAAAAACAATCTTTAGTATAACCTATTGCTTAAAGTAAATAATTATTTAATTAGTTCCCTTTATATAGTGATTACCTTTAAATTTTGTTAATCAAGATAGTGTGTTATATAGTAAGAATGATCACTAAAAGTGTAAAACTAGAGCACATAAATTTCTAAATTAGTTAAGAAAAAAAGGGAGGAAAGAAAAATTATCTTCCCATTAGAAGGAAGAAACAGTGGCAAAAATATATTTTTTAAAAAGCATGGTAAGTGCAAAGTTCAAATAATATTGTAGAAACAATCCAAATACTCCAGAGACCATCAGCATAATTTATTTATATTATTAGTAAGACTAGTTAAAATACAAAGATTTTCAAACAAAGTTTATACATCACACAGCACATTCACTTAAAACGTGATTGAATGTATAAAGATAGAAGAAGAAATATCACAAAATAAGTACAAAAAGTAATCTGGCACAAGTATTAATACAATAAAAAAGCAGACCTTAAGAAAATAATTATTAGTATTAATAGAGTATGTATTTAATCATAAAGCTTCAATTCACCAGAAAGATAAAACATTTCTGAGAATGTAGCATATAAGATGTCTCAAATATATAAAGCAAATGCACAGAATAATAAGACATTTTTAAATCCATCATATTTGAATAATTTAGCACCTTGCTCAAAAGGTAATAAATTCAAACTAAGCAAAAAGTGGTAATGGTTTTAATAACACATTTAAAACTCAATTTATTGGTCAATAGACCTTCAAAACAAGTAGAATATACATTCTTTCCAATAGGATATGAGTTACTTATAAAAATAAACCATATATTAGGCTCAGAGAAAACCTCTATAAATTATATAAATTTATAAAATAGATAAGGAAATAAAGCTCCTAGTCCTATCTTGGAAAACCAGGAGACTAAATTCAAAATAACTGTGAGTCAAAAAATAAATAATAATGTAAACTATGAGTTTAGAACTGGATATCAGTAAATGCATTATAATATACATTTGTGGGACACAGTTCTAGAAGTTCTTAGACTTTTTAAACTTTACATATATCTAAGGGAAAACAAGAAAGATAAAAAATAATGAGGTAAACATTGAACTTAGGGAGTTAGAATAAGAGCAACAGAATCAAAGCAAGAAAGTAGAAAATAATAAGCAAATGCAGAGATTAGTAAAATAAAATATAAACAAAGAAGATCAATCAAATAAAAACTAGTTAAGACTGACAGAATTTATCGAGAACAAAAAGAGATGGTACCAATAACCCCTATTAGGAAGGAAAATGGATACATAACTACAATAAATTAATGATGTATATTTCTTGGTCTACATAAGGTACAGTTGAAAAATAATCTTTTGTCTTCTACTAGATTCTTCTGTGCTATTCATTTGATTCATGCTCGGTTTGAAGCTATGAAGAACTATCAGATTCTTTTCAAACAGCACTGTATCAGTGGCCCTGACAATCACAGAGGTTTTTTTTTGCATGTACACATTAGTGCTGATTTCTGCTATACCTTCAAATACAACTTTAATGTAGCTGTGTGGGATTCTGTAATGGCCTAGGGACAATTGTGAGAGGATTGATTTTCCTGTGTGGGTGCGCAGCAGGTCCTACTTATCCTTTGGGGTCTATATAATCTTTCATGACTCCATTTTTCTAGTGTTGAAAGACTAATCCATTGACAGCCATTCTCAGATAATTTTTTTTTTGCTTTCAGTCTTTTTCTCCACTTACCAAAGACTTATCTTGAAGAATTTCATAGTTGGAAAGAAAACAATAAGCTAAGTTGTTTAAGACTCAAATTATATTTTAATGGAATTATAGGCATCAAACAGCAAAATGGGCAAAGTATTTTTATTTTTTTATTTTTTGAATCCTTTATTGTTTCAAATACCAGGTGTACCAGTTAATAATGCAGATTTCATAATCGAAGAAAACACGATAATTTCAAGAGAAACATCAAAAGTGCTTTATTCAAAGCAATGCCCATCACTAGCTACACATTTCTCCCATCTTTCAGGTAATTTGTGGATACCGTCCCAATAGAACTTTTCTTGTTTTGAGGCAAACCATTCAGAGACCAAATTTTCCACTTCTTCGTACATTTTGGAGTGCTGCTCAGAAAGTGCATGTGCCATCGATCGGAACAAGTGGTAATCTGAAAAGAGCAAGGTCTGGTGAATACAGCGGGTGGGTTAATACTTCCCAGGCAAGGTCTTAATGTGTCTTTAACTGGTTTTGAAGTGTGTGATGGTGTGTTATCATGAAGCAAAATTACTTTGCCATGTCTTCTGGAACATTCTGGTCGCTTTATGATCAAAGCATGGTTCAGATTGATTATTTGTTGTCAGTGGCGGTCAGTATTAACTCTTTCACTTGGTTTGAGAAGCTCATAATACACCACACCTTCCTGATCCCACCAAACGCAGAGCATTGTCTTCTTTCTGAAGCGATTTGGCCTTGCAGTCGATGTTGATGGTTGGCCTGGATCAACCCATGACTTTGTGCGTTTGGGATTCTCAAAATAAATCCACTTTTCATTGCCAGTCACAGTTTGATACAAAAAAGACTTTCTTTCCTGCCGCTGAAACAACATTTTACTGGTGACTTTTCTGTTTTCTGTTTGTCTTTTGTTCAGTTGATGTGGCACCCATTTTCCTTCCTTTAAAATCGTTCCCATTTCTTGTAAACCATTGGAAATTGTTTGCTGAGCAACGTTTAATCTTTCTGCAAGTTGTTTTTGAGTTTGACACGCATCTTCATCCAGTAATGCTTGTAATTGTTGGTCTTCAAACTTTTTCGGTTGACCTGGATGTTCTTTGTCTTTCGCATCGAAAGCATCACTTTTAAAGCGTTTACACCAGCGTTCACAAGTATCTTGAAATGGAGCATGTTTGCCATAAGCTTCCCTAAGTATACAATAACTTTCAGCAGCACTTTTCTTTAAAATAAAGTAATGAATTAAAACTTCCCACAAATGCTCTTTTTTTGGCACGAAATTCGACATTTTTAAGGATAAAAATATCTATGATGTTAATACCTTCAGCAAATTTGACATATGAAGTTTTGAAGCTTTCTGTTAATATAGCAAAATAGCATACATATCAAATCATATATATATCAACATATGTATAACTCCATCTATTGAAAAAAATTCATATTATTAATCAGTACACCTGGTATTACATATGTCTCCTTTTCCCCCCATTGACCTCTCCCTGGCCACTCCCACCCCCAGCACATGCCCTCACTCCCCTACTGTCTATGTTCATGGGTTATGCATTCAAGTCCTTTGGTTGATCTCTCACCCTCCCCACTGCCTGCCAATGAAGTTGGATGGTCTGTTTGATGCTTCTATGTCTCTGGATCTATTTTAGTTCATCAGTTTATGTTCATTATATTCCACAAATGAGTGAGATCATGTGATATTTATCTTTCTCTGACTGGCTTATTTCACTTAGCATAATGCTCTCCAGGTCCACCCATGCTGCTGCAAATGGTCAGAGTTCCTTCTTTTTCACAGCAGCATAGTATTCCATTGTGTAAATATACCATAGTTTTGTGTTTTTTTTTTTTAGATTCCATGCAATGCCCATTAAAATACCAATGGCATATTTTAAAGACCTAAAACAAACTCTCCAAAAATTCATGTGAAATAAAAAAGACCCTGAATAGCTACAGTAATCCTGAGAAAGAACAAAGTTGGAGGGATCACAATACCAGATATCAAGCTGTCTTACAAAGCCACTGTTCTCAGAACTGCCTGGTACTGGCACAAGAACAGACAGAGACCAATGGAACAGAATAGAGGACTCAGAAGTTGACTCAAGCCATTGTGCTCAATTAATATTTGACAAAGGAGGCAAGAGCATGCAATGGAGTCAAGACAGTCTCTGCAATGGTATTGGGACAGATACATGGAAAAAAATGAAACTAGACCACCAGCTTACACCATTCACAGAAATAAGCTCAGAATGGATAAAGGACTTAAACATAAGACAGGAAACCATAAAAATCTCAGAAGAATCCATAGGCAGCAAAATATCAGACATACTGTATGTCTTAGCAATATCTCTACCAATACAGCTCCTAGGGCAATGGAAACTAAGGAGAAAAGAAAAAATGGGACTACATCAAAATAAAAAGCTTCTGCACAGCAAAAGAAACCACCAACAAAACTACAAGAAAGCCCACTGCATGGGAGAACATATTTGCCAATGTTATATTCAATAAGGATTTAATCTCCAAAATTTATAGGGGACTCATACAACTTAACAAAAGGAAGACAAACAATCCAATCAAAAAATGGCAAAGGACCTAAATAGACCCCTTTTGAAAGAGGACGTACAGGAGGCCAAGAGGCATATGAAAACATGCTCAAAGCCACCAATGATCCAAGAGATGCAAATCAAAATGACAATGAGGTACCATCTCACACCTGTCAGAATGGCTATCCTCAACAAATCAACAAATGACAAGTGCTGGTGAGGATGTGGAGAAAAAGGAACCCTCATGCACTCTTGGTAGGAATGCAGACTGGTGCAGCCACTGTGGAGAACAGTATGGAGTTTCCTCAAAAAATTAAAAATGGAACTTGACCCAGGAATCTCATTTCTAGAAATATATCTCAAGAAACTAGAAACACCAATGAGAAAGGATATATGCACCCCTATGCTCATAGCAGCACAATTTACAATAGCTAAGATTTATAAACAGCTTAAATGCCTATCAGCAGATGGGCAAAGTATTTTCAAATGTATAAGTGTTTTAGGTACTTGGAAACATCATGAATGTTGTTTTCACTTGAGGCTGGCCTTGCAAAACTGATATCATGAAGTTCTAAGTTAGTGTTTCTAACTCATCCCAGTTCAGATTTTTTTACTCACAAATACATAGAATTTGTTCTTGGAAGAAATTATAGATAAATGAATGTAATTTTACCTACTAGTATATAACTAAGAAAAATTAACAGGTTTAGTCCATGTGAAAAATCAAAGCCAGCTCACTTTGGATAACCTTTTGGCTGGCTGGCTAATGCAGAAAAAGGAACAGACAGAACCAGTTTGAGCAAGTCCAACTTCTAAGTGAGTCACCAGAAGCTACAATGCTAATCTTATTTTTTTTTATATACCTGATTGTTTTTCATTCAGGTTTCCTCCAGGGTCAAATAGAGTTTCAGCATTCCAAGAAGAAAGATGGAACTACCTTCTTGTAGAACATTTTGTCTTTATGTCACAAATGTTGATGCATATATTCAACCAACTGCTATTTCCTGGCAAGGATGTTTCAAGTTGATCTTTTCTATTTACATTTCACATGAAGAAAAGAGTATTGTCCCATGAGAAAGCTATTTCTTCATTAGTGTAGGTTCCATATCTGACCATTTGGCCAACTCTGAAAGTAAAGAACAAGACTATATATGAAGCAATTTTTGTGTGGTAATCTATCAAAAATTTCATTAGAAGTCCATGACAGAACTGAAATTAGAACTTGAGAATCTACATATGAAATATTCTTTAGCTTGAGGATCATATCCCCTACTTTTTTCTAATCTATAATACATTGCTACTTCTTCTGTGTTAACTAAGGAATCTTATCAATATACTAGAGGCACATTGCATGGATTAGTGCACGGTGGCAGGGGGTGGGGGGCGGGGAGGGGTGTCCCTCAGCCTGGCCTGCATCCTCTCACAATCTGGGATTCCTTGGGGATGTCCCACTGCTAATTTAGGCCCAATCCCCGCAGGCAGGGGATGCACCTGCTGCCACCGCTTGGCTTGCTAGTATTGCTGCGGCTTTGGGAGAAGCTCCCTGACAGCACAGCAGCTGTGTTCACCAGCCATGAGCCCAACTTCTGGCTGAGTGGCGCTCCCCTTGTGGGAGCACACTGACCATCAGGCGGCAGCTACTGCATTGAGTGTCTGCCCCCTGGTGGTACACATCATAGCGACTGGTCGACCGGTCATTCCAGTCGTTCTGGTCGTTCGGTTGTAATGATAGCTTAGGCTTTTATATATATACTAGAGACCCAATGCATGAAAATTCATGCAAGAGTAGGCCTTCCTTCCCCCAGCTGCTGGCACCCCCTGGGCTTCCCTCATCTGGCCGCTGGCAGGCACCCGGGACCTTGGCTGGCTTCCCCCAGGCCGCCTGCAGGCACCCGGGACCCAGGCTGGCTTCCCCTGGCCCTGGCTTAGTCAGGAAGGATGTCCAGAATGACGTCCAGAGGACGTCTGGTCTAACTAGCATATTACCCTTTTATTATTATAGATAGATAAGTATTTAAAGTAGAAGAAGAATATATTTTTCTAGTTGCAGGTAACTTTTTCAAGTATTTAATATGTCCCATCCCCTAAAAATACATCATCTCCTTATACAACCATTATCATCATCTACATGTTACAGATGAGGAAAAGGAGGTCTAAAGAGGTGTGAGAGTAGGATTTCCAGAATGATAAGAACTCTCCCTTTGGCAAAAATTAACTGGTAAAAATTAAGAAAAGCACTCATGAAAGACGGGAAATTGTTCTAAGAGCATACAGCAAATGGGAAAGCATTCATTCAGTAAAATCTACCATATCTCTGTAAAAACAATGAGAGTCTGTAGCATTTGAACCATGACTCACTCCATTATTCCCTTGGTGTTGTGTAAACTCAGTTCCAGTGTGTGCATCTAAGAGGTTAATGCCCTGGATCCCCAGCTTCCTGCCTGAGGCTCCAATATCTTCCTGTAAGGAGTAGGTTATCACAAATTCTTATTTTCTCCAGATCCATGGTGTAGAAGTGGGGATGGCCGAGAGGATTTCCTTACCCATTCAACCACCATTTGTACGGAAGAAGCTCTGCCCCATCCCAAGAAACCAAGAATATTGAAGCTCTGCTTGTAACCCTCAGCTCTGTTCTTATGTATCACTGATAGGGTTGAAATTCCATGTTGAGAAGGTCAACTCAAGGAGACTGGGGCAGCTATCCCTTGCCCCCATGACTACTTGTAGAATGGAAGTATCAGCCTGGAAAAGCACATCCCCAACCCCAGCTCGGTGTAGTGGCACATGGGTTTCTCCCAGGGCATAAAGCAAGCACAGGGAGGGGGGCATAAGCCACTCTACCTGAGAGGATTGATCTTTATCTGGAACAGAGAGTGGAGAACTTCTTACCTAAGAGTGTTGTCATGAACAACAGAGATCTTGGTGGAGATCAATCAAGAGGGGGCTGGTAGCTCTAATACAAGCAAAATTGCAAAGTAGTCAGAAGTTTAATAGACAGAACAGCGAAAGAGACAGCTGAGAAAAGCCCTTCTAGGAACCTTTCTGGGAGTTAGAAAGGTTGTGTATATAAAGTAGGTTGCACGTAGGCATGAATAATCAGTCTCAATTGCTTGTGCATTGGGACTCTAGTATGTATATATAAAATGGCCTCTTTCTTCCTCCATTGATTACTTCTATTTTTTTTCCATTTTCTCTTTTTTTGAATGTAACTGCCAATAACCTGCTTCACCATGTATCATGGGAGCAGATAACTGTTTTTTAGATTCACAGATCCAAAGACAGAGAGGAATTTTGCCCCCAAATGTACTATACCCACCATCGTAATCATACCTGGTTTAGATGATGACATTTGAGGTGGTATTTAGATGACATTTTGTTGTAATGGGTTGGCCTTTTGGGGACTTTGGAATGGAGTAAATGTATTTTGCATATGGAATTTACATGAATCTTTGGGGGTCAGATGGGAGACTGTGGTAAACTGAATCATGGCGCTTACAAAGATGTCCACATCCTAATCCCTAGAAACTGCTACTGTTACCTTATATGATAATCAGGACTTTGCAGATGTGAATAAGTTAAAGATAGTCTGATGAGAAGGGAATCCTGGATTATCCAGGTGGATTCAATGTAATCATAAGGGTCCTCTTAAGAAGGGTTGGTAATATTATTATGTTTAAAATCCTTTTTTTCTTGAAATATTAATGTTTATTGCATGTAATGTTATTATATTTAAGATCATTTTTCTTGAAATATGAAAAAAATGCTATGAACATTTAAAAAATCAATGGAAAAATATCCTTGGGTGAGAATTAACAAAAATGAAACAAAACAAAAAAATAAAATATCTTGCAGAAGCCCCTTGAAACTTTTTTCTTGCATCTTCCTCCATCCTGCTGCTTGGAAGGGGGGCGATGGGTGCTGCTAAAGCAGCCCTTTTCTGCTGTGGAGGTGGTATGAGCCTGGGCCCTTGATGACAAGGACCATGCTATTTGTTGACTGCCAGGTGATGCCGATGCAGTTGGTCTAGGCACCATCTTTTGAGAATCACTATTCCTTTGTTTTTTGTTATATCAGCTGCATCAAATCGTAACTGATGTTGTTAGGAGATTCTGGTAACTTGAGAAAACACATCTCATATGAAGGCATATTCATTTTTTAAAAATATATATATATATTGATTGATTTTAGAGTTAAAGGAAGAGGGAGAGAGAGAGAGAAACATCAATGATGAGAGAGAATCATTGACTGGCTGCCTCCTGCTCACCCCACACTGGGGTGGAGCCTGCAACCCAGGCATCTGCCCTGACCGGGAATCGAACTATGACCTCTTGATTCATAGGTCAACGCTCCACCACTGAGCCATGCCAGCCAGGCAGAAGGCATATTCATATTTGAGTTTTTATGACATGGAGCTGACCAATAATGCACATCTATTGGCCTCACACTGAGCTGTGGGACAGAGTGGAAAGAACTGCAACCGAGGCCCATAGAAAGCACTCTCCTGTTAGCAATTGACCCCAGAAAATAAAGGAAGACAGTAGATGCATTAATAAATTAATAAAGAATAAAGGTAGTTATCAGCAAAGTCGTTTTACTAGTAGACAGTCACCAGTGTGGAGATTGGAGCAGCCAGCCCCTGCACCACCCAAACTTGCTTGGTCTTTTTAGATTCCCATGCATGTTGGCTCCATGTATATTTTTACTCTTAAATTGTAAGCACCATGTCTCTGTTGGAGGGTTTGCCACACGCTGCACGACCTCACTTTGCTCCATTTTATTAGAAGTACTTGGGATTTTACATCTCCTAGTCACAGTTCTTAGCCAGTGATTGACAGGTGCAAGGGTATATGTATTTCACCTATCTTGTCTTGGTCAGGATGAAGTAGAATCATGACCCAGTCTTGTGGGACAAAGCCAGAGTTACCCGTCATAAGATTGCTTGATAACACATCCCTCCTTACTCTCCTTACCATACTAGTACCATTTCTCTACTCTTGTATTGTTTTCCCCGGCCCCCTGGGAAAGCTTAGTATTAATTATATTCACAAGAATCCTCACTTCAGGGTCTGTTTACAGGGAACCCAACTTAAGACAGAGATAATAGAATTTTAATTTTCTCCCAGAAAGCAGTGAAAGAATAAAGGGAAGATCAGTCATCTTCTATCTTCTTGAATTTGAGCTTTCTCCAGTGACGTGTCTCAGATATCTAGACGTTCTTGGGAAGAAAAATCAACTCATTTCAAACATCAAGATTCATTTAGAAAGTGGAAAATGTGTGTCTCGACTTCAGGAGAGAGGTCGGGCCCAGAGATATATTAAATTAAAACAGCAGGGTTGTCAATTCCTAATGCATGAGTAAGGCTGATTTACTTTTCTATGAACTACTTGTCCATCCTCTCCTAATTTTAAAAGTCAGTACAGCTGTGAGTTTCATTAAATGTTTATGATCCAATTATAGGATATATTTTTAGCCTTAATAAAAGGAAGTTGATAAAGCTTCACTCTGTCGTTTCAGAGGAAGAGTAAAAAAATCTACCAAGTGAGTCTATAATATGTCACCATAAATCCTCTATTTCCCAAGCCTTTGTCTCTCTCGGACTTCAAAGATAAATGACTATTACTAGAATTAATGTCTCTTAAATATATCATGATTCTTCAACATTATTAGCCAAAAAGCTGTTATAAAAACTTCACTAAAATCGAATTTGATTTTCTTTCTATGAACTATAAGGGGGACTGTGATTTTTTAGTACAATACCTTTAGTGGAATTGTCTTCCATAATAAATCAGCAGGTTTTCATAGAGTAACAAAAATGTCTTACATGCAAGAAAGAAAATTACCAAATATAGTGGCAAAATTATTATTATTATTATTTTTATCTTTTGAAAACCATGACCATTTACATAATTTAGCTAGAAGAGGTTAGTATCACTTTCAGTCCCCAGTCTTGCTTTCAAGTGGTATGAGCTTGGTAGCAAAACAATACAACTTAATTGAGCTAGGGAGAGCTTTAAAGAGACATCTCAAAAATATTTGAAGTACTCCTACACTCCCACTAGATGCCAAAGATAATTTTAGTGTAAGTTTCTTTGTACTTTTGTGAGTTAGAAAACTAATTTCTCTAGAAATGTGTGTCTCTGTAAATAAAAGCCCCTGTGACAGTTTCTATGGAACTAGTTGCTAACACTAACATTATTAAGGCTGTTTTGGATTGGGAGGAAAGACACTACAAACTGCTTCTGTGATTTGGGGCTGAGGAAGAAAAAAATTGGAGCGTGGCAAAAAATGAAAGAAAGTATTTGAAGTGTTGCCCTAGCTGGTTTTGTCTCAGTGCATAGAGAGTCAGCCTGTGGACTGAAGGGTCCTGGGTTCAATTCTGGTGAAGGGCAAGTACCTCGGTTGCAGGCTCCCGGGGCCTGGCCAGGGGCATGCGGGAGGCAACTAATTGATGTGTCTCTCTCACATCAGTGTTTCTCTCTATTTCTCCCTCTCCATTTCACTCCCCCCCCCCAAAAAAAAAATATCCTCCAGTGAGGATTAAAAATAAATAAATGAATAAATAAAGTGTTACACTTGAAAATTCTGTTTTTCAATGAAAAACATTTCTATAATGTGTTAATGATGACAGTGTCTAAAAAGTAAGTATTTTATAATATTATTTTCTATGTCCACACCAATGATATGTTGACTTCTGGAATCATGAGATTTTTTAATTTTAAAATGTATATGATGATTTGGATACATAGGCAAAGCCTTATAATATTGGCCCACATTAAGTTTCAGGAATTTGCTTCTTTTTTTTCAGGTATTTACTAATGGAGGTAAAACAGGAAAAATGATGAAAGAATGTTCTCCTAACCTCTGTCCCTTAGGAATTTTGGGATTTTCATGTTTTCCCTGCTCTTTCCCACTATGCAAGCTTGCCTCGCAAGTGGGAGTCGCTGCTGTGGGAAAGCTTACACCCAAGTAGAATGCCCTGCAAGCTGTTTACCAGCCCCCCCTGACTTCATGTCATTTTTACTCTTCATAGTTTCCCTCCTGTTCTTTAACTTTTCCTATTTACTTCAGAAACTTCCTCAGATTTATTTTGACATGAAATTGAGGTATGAATACATAAATAAAGCTAAAATGAATGACACATGAATTCTGTGCAACAATTAATATAATTTCATTCTTAGAGATGAGAAAGTTTTTAGAACAGGGACACAAGTGACTTGCCTTAAGTTATTAGCATTTTTTTAGCTGCACATTTGGCCTAAAACTCAAGCATTTCAGATTCTTGGCCCAATAGTCCTTTCAGCAGGACCCCAACTCATCTGAGGACGTCAGGACGTCTGTGAAGCTGGGTTGTTTGTAATGACCATAACACTATGTTTATTTTAAAAACTATTTTTTTTTATTAAAAATGCTGTTTGCATTCTGAAACATATTCCTTTCCAAGTTTGAAACCATAGGTCTTAAAAGTAGGTGATGGACTTTTGGTTAGCAACCAGTCTCTTATTTAGTAAAGATAAGCCCCTCAAGGAACAGGAGAATAAGTGTGAATCCCACCATACGCAGTAGCTAAAAGGAGGAGACACTTGTTAGAGTGGCTGAATACCATTTACAAAACAAACCAAGCCCTAGCTGGTTTGGTTCAGTGGATAGAGCCTTGGCCTACAGACTGAAGGATCCTGAGTTTGATTCCAGTCAAGGGCACATGTCCAGGTTATGGGCTTGATCCCCAGTAGGGAGTGTGCAGGAGGCAGCTGATCAATGATTCTCTCTCATCATTGATCTCTCTCTCTCTCTCTCTCTCTCTCTCTCTCTCTCTCTCCCTTTCCTCTCTGAAATCAATAAAAATATATTTTAAAAAAACACAAAAAAACTAAACAAGAAAACACAAAAAAAGCAACCAGCGGAAAAATGCTAAAAGCAAACTTCTTTATGCCAATATAATTACTTTTCCTTTATATCATTGTCAAACCATACCTCAAGCCCGTGTTTGCAAACTTTTATTCTCATTAATGAAGCACCTAATAGGCAATGGAATTTAGTTTCCACATACATGTGTGTTTTATTTTTAATATGAAGATCAGAAGCATGAAAGGAAAAGAGTTTGGTTATAATTAGAACTATATCATGTTTTGAAACTTCAGTTTTTTCTCACAATTTTTAATTTTCTCAGACTTCCTGAATATCCAGTTTGACCAATTCAAGCAGATTTTTGTCATAAAATTGTAGATTTTTAAAATGTTTCTTCATAATTCTCTGTTTCTTTTTTAAGTCAGTGCTTATATTTAAAACCAGAATTTTTTAAAGTGTGCCAGTAAATAACACTTACGCCAAAATTATGAATTAAACAACCATAGGTAATTGGTGTATACTCTGATCAAATATGGTGTTACCTGAATGAGAGAAGAAATCTGTTATATTTCCAAGGAGGGAAAAGAAAAACTAATAGAGAAAAAGGTGGCTGAATGATTTTCCACCCAATAGCTATTTGCCTGTTGTTGAGATTATTTTTAGAACCAATGTTCTATTTTTATTATTCTCCTTTTGCCTATGTTTGGTATTTTTAGAAAGTTTTCTTCATCAGATATGCTACAGATTTTTTTGTGTGTATATTTTTACATGCATTTTTCAGAATATGTGTTGCCTAATTAAAATAGAAGTTTTTATGTCATAAACCTTTTACCCATCCAGAATTTATCTATGGCTATATATATGAATATAATTGAATAACTGTACCTTTAGACACTCAAAATGCAAAATGAAAGAAGGGTATATTTTAAACATGCTACCCATTAAATAGGGGAGAAGTTGGAGAGTAATAGTTAATATAAATAAACTTAGAGCTAAGTGTCATTTTAAGTATTGATCACTTACTATAAGCATTACTTTGGAAAAAATTTAAGGAACTAGCTGTTTAACTATAGGCCGGTCATTTGGCATTTTCAAATGTCATTTTTTTCAAAGGTAATATGAGGTATTAAACTAGATAAATTACAAAGTCTCTTTCAACCTTACAAATGACATATTTTTCAACATTCTCACTTTAAAAATATTTAAGATAAATAATAGGAATATAGGGATATGCTCTTCTCTGTATGTCCCAAGTCTAATATACTTTTGAAAAGAGTACATTATACTAATCTGGTCAGGCTTCTGTATGTTTTTTTTAAGCCTTTATTGTTGAGAGTATTACATATGTCTCCTTTCCCCCAACATTAACCTCTTCTAGCCAGTCCCTCCCCCTGCCCCCTGCCCCAGGTCTTCACCACCCTATTGTATGTTTCTTTTTGTGTGTTTTTTCTGCTATGTATAATATAGATAATTGAAATAGTTGCTGAAAGACATGATTAATCAACAAAATGAAACAGAGGTTGTAACAGAAGGAAGTGAATATGACCTGAAAGGTTAAGAAAGAAGGAGTTCAATATTGGGGTATACTGTGAAAGGATATCATAATCTCTGGTTCAAAAGAAATGACTGTTATTAAGAAAGGTAGAGAAGAGCTGTATGCTAAAAATATATATTCCTTCATTAAACTCTATAGAATTATGGAGTGAATTTGTGTGAAGCTAAAAGGTTAGACACAAAATTAGGCAGTGTATCATACCAGACTGAACTTACAAGATGGATTGTCGGGGCTCCTTCCCTAAATATGTCCCTTATAGCTGGGGACCATGGAAAATTTATTTACTTTCTCTGTACTTCAAATTCCTCACCTGTAGAATGTGGATGATGGTAATATTTACCTCATACGGTTGCTATGAGGACTAAATGAAATTCAACATTTCCAGGCATAAAGGAGGTGTTCCATAAATATTAACTATTATCACTGTAGATGTGTACTAGAGAGGATCTGACCGAGAAAGTGAATAGATTAAATTCACCTTGTGCAAATGGCAAAGTTAGACTTCAAGTACACATTCAATTGAAAATTTCATTTCTCAAAAGCAGAGCTTTTGATAAATTTTTGTCTTATCTCTCTGATAGTTTTATCCAGTAAAAGAAGAAGAAAGTTATTAGGGAAATTGGTACTAGTGACTTGACCTCTGTATTTGCATATGGGAGGCATAAAAAAACACAAAAAAACACCACAAAGTATTGAAAAGAATAAGGGTAATTTCTGACAGGATCAGATTTTAAATCAGCAAAACACAAGAAGAAAGGCCACACGCTTAAATATTATGGTGATACTGTCAGGATAATGTTAGAGATGCTAAAGTCTAAAATGAACTGTGATATATAAAAAAAGTTAAGGTTAACGAAAATTTTAAAGTGTGTAAGGGATTTTCTAGGTAAGCAGAATTAGTAAGCAAGATATACAGTGTGGGGCCAAAGTAGGCTTACAGTTGTGAGTATGCAAAACACAGAGTTCATTCTTGTATTATTATTTATTAACTAGATGCCTGGTGCACAAATTCATGTATGAGTGGGGTCTGTCCAGCCCATCCCAATTGGGGCCCATTGGGCGGGGCTGGCAGGGGGAGGGGCTGAGGGAGGTTGGCCGGCTGGCCCTGCCCCCAATCGGGGTGTTGGGGGCTGATTGGAGGCCAGGCTGGTCAGGGGCGGGGACCAATCAGGGCTCGAATCAGGCTGATTGGCTGCCGCAGTGTGTGTCATAGCCACCAGTCATTCTGGTCATTCTGGTTGTTCCACCATTCTGGTCGCTGGGCTTTTATATATATAGATTATTGTATTTTTTCCATATGAACAATGATAAACCTACTTTTGCCCGACCCTGTATAGTCTATGGCAAAAGGCTATTAATGAGCAAAGCTTGAACCTGCTAGTGAAGGAGCTGATCAAGCCCAGTTGTTATTTGGTAAGAAAGAGATCAAGCCTCTGATCCCCTCCACTTGAGATTCCAAGTTGCTGAACTTTGTTGGGATGAGCTGAGATAGCCTTGACCTAGGTTTGTAGATACGAGGGCACTTTCTCCCTAAGATAAAGTCAGCATGCAGAGTGGGAAGAAATAGGGGTCAGGCTGCTGGGCTGACCCCCATGCCAGGTCAGATGGGTGAATTAAAAAGGTGATTCTAAATCCATAAGGAGTCAACCTGAGGAGAAGGCTGTGTAAGGCAATCCAACCAGCCTGAACACTGGCAACCCTGACTGAGGGTAATGACGAGAAAGGGTTGTGATAGTCAGGTTTCAGAAATGATTATGGGAAGAAATGGCATTTAACATTGTCAGGCCTGCTAAGATTTCAGCAGGCCAGGGGAAAATGCTCTCATACTAGTCATATGGAAGCAACTGCAAGCACGGCTTCTACTAGACAGATTTCACACTAACACCAGGCCTTTAATTTGTTGGCCTTACCAGCATCATAGCTCCATGTTGAGCACAGTTACCATCAAGAGGGGACTATGATTCCTCCGACTTTAAGGGGGCAGGTTGAGAGCATAAAATCAAGTGGACACTTTGAATATAAATAAGCATGGGAGATTCTCTCAGGAGAGGAGAACATAGGGTCAACTTTCTGTTACTTGGGTAGAGGTAGCCTGGAGCAATTCTTCTGAAACTATGTTGAAGAACCATTTCCACCCCTAACTCCATTTGGACAGATACCTTTGTAAAATAACAAGGACGACTTACTTAAGATGATATTTTAAACAAGATACATAATATATAAAGTACTATTTTTTTAATTATTAGATCTGACAAACATAATTAGAATCCAATAAATGTCGCACATATAACATTGGGAAAATAATTACAAATTATATCGCTTGTTCATTGTGTATGTATTCACAGGTTATTAATATACTTATATACTTAACTAGAGCACTGAACAATATCTTAGCCAGTACTTCTCATCCTTGGTACGAGTGGTACATATTGAAAACTTCAATATATATACAATACTGTGGAGTAATCAGATGAGATTACTTAGGCCACTGTAGGTTGCCTGGCCATCCCAGGACAGGTACACCTCTAAGCCTAGGGAAAAAATGAGGCTAAGCTCATGTGCTCACGAAAGAATATACTGAAAGAAAGCTTCTCCAGCTCCCTTTTCATGTGTGTACATACAGGAAAGAGTACTTAGCTGCAATCTGTATTCACAGATGTTCTCACTGACTGTGACCAACTAATTGCAGATAACATTGGAAGCCTCGAAACAAATCTTGTTTTATATAAGTGGCTGGAAACTTGGGTTAATATGGAAAACTCTCTCATAAAGAACCTCCACTATGATAACGCTCGTTTGCCACATATAGCCCAACCAGGAGCCCAGTTTTTAATATTGAAATTCTTTTATTGTATTAAAACACACTATCCTTAATATATTACCCTTCACGTTAAAAAGAGTTAACACTAAATTTCATTTATGCAAGATTTTTATTTTACATTTAATTTAATGAGCAGTATCAAATTTTATGGTCACTGTTTTTCAATTTTTAAGACTCAAAGGACATTGGTGATGTGCTGATTTGACATAAAGAGCACATCGCAGCAAATGGTGTGAACAGGGGTGGAACTGTGGAAGGCTATTGTCCCACAGGAAAGGTCCTGTCAGGTAGTAAGAAATCAAGATCTTCCTTTATCCCCTTCCATGACCCGGTCTAGATGATGCCTAGACACATGACAAAAGAAGCCAAGGCTTTAAAACACTGGGAATGGGGCATAATAAATCAGGTTTATAGATGCCATCTGTGAAGCAGAGTGACGGGTCCGAAATCACAGTAGGAAGCAGCAGAGGGGAATGCATGAGAGTGTGCACTCCGTGGCCAAAAGGTCTGGATATGAGTTCTGGCCCCACCACTGACTATCTACTATTCATTAAATAGAGAAGTTATCTGTAATGATGGCATTTTTCTTCATATTATCATTCTGAGAATTAAGTAAATTACACACTTAGCCTGTATAATTGTAAGTGCTTGATAAGTGTTAGGTCATTTGAACAACTCCAAACCAATGCAGGTCTAAAGAAAATGTGCAGAAAAATCATTTTTTTAAATATCATGTTTATCAATATATTTGAGGAAATGTGGTTGACCAAGGACTATTCTGTGATTGCTGCCTGCTGTTATTTTTTTTTAATTTTAATTTTTTTTTGAGTAAGAAAAAAATATTTCTCCATTAACATCAAGCCATATTATGCAAACTGGGTTTCAAATTACTTAGCCAGAGTGCCTGCTATTATTAATAACAAAAAGCTCCTTGGCCCAGAAGTATGAGGTCTTCCACAGGTTTTAGCGTTAGCCTTTCTGGAGGAGCAGGGCTGGTGTTTACTGGGCACTGGTCATGTACCATGAGAAGAACTTTCCATTACCTCAGGAATGTGTGTAGATAACTGGAGTTTTCATTTGGCAAATTGGGGAGCCTTGGTTTCTTTACTTAGAAACTGGGCATAATACCTATCTTGTAGGTTTACTGTGACCATTAAGTAGAAAAATGCATGCTACCTGCTTAAAAGAGAGGATTTCAAACACACATAAGCCTATGCCATGCAGATTTTTATTCAATTCTAGGGTTACACAAACGCTCTTTTCTGCTACTCTCCTTGCTGAAAACTGTGTCCTTTTAAAGAGTGTGGGTAAGAATCATATTGTGTGTGAAAATCAAAGAGGCACTGGTCTAAAAATATGTAACCTGGATTCTATTCCTGGCCTAGCTACAGAGTCCTGTTAACTTATTAATATGTGACTGCCTCAATTTCTTATACATATACATTGAGAATTAACTCTTTCTCCTCCACTGACAGGAATTTTGGAGTGATGGATTGAGCATCCATAAACCATGAGTTCTCTTGAGGAAAGCAATATGCATATGTAGGGCTTATACTATTAGGTGACATGTGCTTCTGTTAAAAGAGTGCTTTGGTGGCAAAGAGGGGTTTTATCTATATGCTTATAAACAGGAAACTGTATATGATTGGACTTCATTCTTTGATAAAAGTTTGAGTTTTTATATAAAAAGTTTCTGATATTTGACTTCACAAAATTTAAAATGGTCGCTTCAACAAAAGAAACTTAGCAAATATCCCCTTTACGATAGTGACCTTATGCCAGGGTAGACATGCTTTCAAGTAACATATGTAAGAGCACAAATTCAGTTGATCGTTGCACTCAATTTATTCATTGCAGGCAAATAATCTTAATTCTCAATTTTGGATTGAAAAAATGGAGCATATACTTTTTAAAGTTACTTCTCCACCGGATCCCTTTACTTTCTTTTTATGATCCCAGATTTCTCTACAAATAGTTTATAATCAGGGCATGACAGTCACCTAAGGAGACAGATATAAGCATACACGTAATATGCATATGCATGTTAGGACTTTAACTCAAGGAAATTGGGATACAGTCTGGGCTGCCCTGGGATCTATAAATTTAAACTGAGTCTGAAATGTGTCCTCAATTCTACTGCAATGAGGACTTTAGAGACCTTTTTATCTGAGGGGGTTTAGCTTTGCCCCACCCTGGCAGCCTTATCTGTAGAGAACATTCTGTTGATTTCCCAGAAAAAAAATTTTTTTTAAATATTGATTTCAGAGAGGAAGGGAAAGGGAGAGAGGGAGGTAGAAATATCAACGATGAGAGAGAATCATTGATTAGCTGCCCCTTGCACGCCCCCTACTGAGGATTGAGCCCACAACCCAGGCATGTGCTGTTGACCGGAATCGAACCTGGGACCCTTCAGTCCACATTCTGACACTCTATCCATTGAGCCAAACCAGCTAGGGCATTTCCCAAAAATGTTCTTTTCCAATCTTCTATGTGTTTTTCTAGAGCCAGAAGTAAGGGTTTGGAAGAGAATGAATAGAACATCTTGATTTATGGAGCCCAGCACTAAGTCCACCTGCATGTCAGCTAGATCTGCTTTTTGTGCTCTCTTGTCTTACCTTCATTTCTCACAGAATTTTCCCAGATGAGTGAACCATCCACACTGAGGAAGCACCAGCACTTAGGGTTCCCTGTTAGAACCTGAGAGCATTCCATCATAGCTCAGTGGAACGTTAAAAAGCATTTTTATTGTATGTAGTTCTTGGACTTTGACATTTTCTGATTTGCTATGATTACACTACTCCTTTCAAGTAGTGTAGTATCCACTTCAGAGGGCTGTTGTGTGGCATATAGACATGAATGAGCAAAGCACTTTGGAATTTGGAAAGAGACATACAAATGTTGAATCTAACTAAAAATCACCTTCCCGAATATAGTGATCCATAGGATGCTAACCTGGAGGACATTTTATTATGTACATTTACTTAAACTCCACCTTTCAGAAAAAGTTGAGGTAGTTTTCTTAGAGAACATGGTTCACCTTCATTAGAAATTATTCAAAGTAATCAAAAAAAGGAAAAGTTTACAAATAATTACCAAAGTACTACATCGTAATTTTAACAAAGGTGAGCAATGCAGTAATTGAAAAAGTAAAAAGAATCATTCCTACTCTGCCTTGCACCCATGTTCCAGAGGCAAAAACAATATGTTGATGTTCATTATTCTGGGATTTTATTTATACACTAGAGGCCTGGTGCATGAAATTCATGCATTGGTAGGGTCTCTAGGCCTGGCCGGCTATCAGGGCCCATTGGGGCCTTCCAGGCTGCCAGCTGGAGCCTCCCTTTATTCTGTGCTGCCCCCTGGTGGTCAGCACACGTTGTAACGAGCAATCAAACTCCCAATCTCCAGGTTGAATTCCCAAGGGGACACTTTGGATATTAGCCTTTTATATATACAGATAGCATCAATATCTCTCCCCCTGCCCCAACCAGAAGTTTATATTTCTTTGTGCAAAAATGATTCATTTTTACATATGAAAAATATTCTCAACAAATGTTTTAAGGCAAGCCTAAGTCAGATGCCTGGAGATCGAGTATACAATGTGCTGGAGAGAATTTTTTGACTCTGAGGATATCAGGAGGGAAAAGCTGTCCCTACTCATTTTTTCTAAGTGTCAGGGACATGTACACCTGTTTTCATGTCTTTGAATCTCTGTGTCTCCTCCGGGGATAGAGGTTTCACTCAGGGGATTTCTGGTTGGGGGAAGAGGGTCCACCACAGCCTCACTCTAAGTGATTATTATCACACCGTAAGTTTCCACTGTGGCTGCTGGGTGCAGGCTGTGAGCACATTTGAAGTCAGCAGGGGACCGTTAGAAACCTCCCCTTTGCTGAGAGGAGCTGTAGAAACCTCTGCTTCTCTGAAGCCTACTTGCAACCTGCGGTCGGTCGCTTCTCTTTTTTCATGCCAAGCTGTTTTAAACTGTCTTCTATCCCACAGAGCAAAAACATACCCAACAAAAAAACAGCACAAACAATCCCCATGAGTGTTTTTGAATTTTCCTCTGCTAATCTCATTGCTAATGGTATGAGGTCTTGCCAGGAGCCATTTGCGGTTTGCACACACTAAATAACATAACATTCACACACTTAAAAACAATTAATATCAAGCATCAAATCAAAGTCTAGTTGATGCAGGACCTAGACTCATTGGCTTTCCTACCTGTCTTATGGAAAAAGTATTTCATCATCTTTATAGGTTGCTGATTGCTATAAAAGGAGGCATATTTAGTAATCTGTAGAATTTACAGGGTGCTGTACTTAATAATGACATAATTGCATAAATTGCACACTGTGAAGTTTGCATATTAGATTATCAGCAAAAGATGATCCCTTTTAAAATAAAAAGTGCTCTCCAGTAGGTAGTGGAAAGTGATGCAAGTCTACATCACCTTATCTGTGTTTGTCCTTAGCTGGCAGTGAACTTAGCAGCATTTAAATTCCTGTTTGGTATGAATTGAAATGATGTCCTTGGTTGAGAGCATTGCTTTTTCTACCAAATGGAACTTAGGTAGAATTATCATTTGTAGTAGAAATTTCAGAAAAAAATCAGGAGTCACATAAATCAAAAGGCTGCTTCAACCATTATCCTTAAACCACCCAGGAGTTTTAATCTGCGATTAAAAAAGGTAAACGCTCATTGTATGCAGAACAAGGTACATAAATCTGCATCCTAACAGTTCTCATTCCTCTTCTCAAGTAGTTAAAAAACAAATGGTGGAGAGAAATTAAATTCACCATCAACTGACTACTAGAATAATAGTATGTCATGGTGATGAGGTATGTCTGGAGGTTATTTGTTTATATATTTCTTGTCCTACTAATTTATATATATATATATATAAGCCTAAACAACCGTTAAAACCAGTCAAGCACTTGGCTGGTCAACTGGTCACTATGATGCACACTGACGACCAGATGCTCGACACAGAGACTGCCCCCTGGTGGTCAGTGCACTCCCATAGCCAACCTCCCCCAGCCAGCCAACCTCCTGCAGTCCCTCCCCCTGGACTAGCCAAGATAGCCCTGATTGGCCCCAATTGCTGGTCAGGCCTAGGGACCCCACCTGTGCATGAATTTGTGCACTGGGCCTCTAGTAAATTGTAATATTACTAGAGGCCCAATGCACGAGATTTGTGCAAAGGGCTTGCAGCCCCGGCTGCCTTGTGCCCCCGCGGCCCTGCCCACTGGTCCTTTGGGAAGGTTGTTCTGCCCTCAGGTCTAATTATATTAGCTCTTTATTATATAGGATAAAACACAGACCGTGAAAAACTATTGAGATAAGAAAGTAATAGTATAATTTTATCACTTTCATTGACTCAAGAAAACCAGATCATTAGTTAAATAAAAAAACAGCAACATAACATTAGTTTGAAAGAAAATTATATAAAAACATAATTTTTTCAATTTATTGGTCATTGATGCTGCCATTTAATTTTGTCTTTGGCATTTGTACTTAAAAGCATTGACTTCATTACTTGCTGCACTAAGTTGACTATGGGAATTTCAAATTTCATTATCAATCATTTTAATGTGATTTGGGACCAAGTATTTAGCTTTCTGAGCTTTGTTGTCTTCCCTGTGAAATGGACACAATTATTTCTACCTCATTGCTTGCTTTGAGAATAAGGAAGGCTTCTGGGCGGGAGAGGAAAGCTTCTTCCCAAGGGAAAGCAGTCTCTGTCTCCACACCGGTCTCTATCCGCAAGGAGGAGGGACAGTGCTCTGACTGGTCTGGACTCTTCTTTAAATTCATTCTTGATACTGTTGGTTCTTATGCTTTAAGTGCTCTTTTCTCTTCTCTTCTCTTCTCTTCTCTTCTCTTCTCTTCTCTTCTCTTCTCTTCTCTTCTCTTCTCTTCTCGACTGCTGTAACTCTTATGCCCTGGCCCTTTGGGTTCCTGGGAGCTCAGACCTCCAGTGAGTTATAAAAAGGGAAGTTCTGATGCAAGAATAGGAGACAAGTCTTCATGGGTCTGCGGTGCCACATTTCTGTGCTCAGGGGTGCTTAGAGGCAAACAGCAGTGCATGGGGATAGAGAGGTCTCCACACAAGAGGCTGCTCCTCACCATTTCTCAATTTATTCCATACACACTGTATTTAGGAGGAATTCCTTCAGGAAGTGCTCAGTTAGCTGCTGGAGCTTCTTAATTTTCTGTGTGTTGAGAAATGATCTTGTTTGTTGTGTTTCCATGGATATCTCATTGGGAAATGTTCGTTGGAAAGGCTGGGGAAACTGAATCACATATGGTTAATTAACTGCCAAAATGACCACAAAGTCTCTTGAATTGAATTACAAATATTTTCTATACAAGTATCACATGCTTACTGTAGAAAATTTAGAAGACAAAGAGATGATTAAAAGTCATGAATACATTCTCACCATTTTATATGGCTGTTGTTAAAATATTTTTATATTATCTTTTAGAATATGTGGTTTATAGGCCAATAGATAATATACCTATCTTAATATTATCTTTTACTATCACATATAATAGTATCTATTATATATTCATTATGTCATGGAATAAAAAAATATAAAACTATTTTATAACTTGCTTTTTAATTTAACATTATATATAAACCTTTGTATGTCAATAAATATATTTTTACAACAATATTTCTAGTTATTATAAGATGTTCCAATTTCCCATTGTTTTGTTTTTCCTTACCATATCAAATATTTTTCACTGAACTTATTATTGATGCTACCATTTGATTCAGCAATTATAATTAAAGTTTTAAAGTATAGAGTTATTCTTTTTAAATCTAAAGTCTATCCAATAAATAGTATCTCATTTTCAGTATCACTATTAATACCTTGCCCAGTGGCTTTTTTCTTAGTGGTATAAATATTTGCCTGTCCAATTTAAGAAAAGTGTAGAGTTTAGTCATTTTTGTCAGCATGGATCTGCACGTTTCTCTCTACATTTGCAGCTAATCCACTCTGACCTATGGAATCCTGGCCTGAGCATCTCAAGTCATGTTTGTTTTGTGTTCAACTGGAAGAGACATCAAAATGATAGATTACATATGAATCCTTAAATATACAACAGACTGAAAACATGAAGTTTATTAAAATTATTTTTTTCACAGATAATTGTTAACATATTTATAATTAGATAGGAAGGTTTTTGCTGGTTCGTGCTGTTTTGAATATTAATATATATTTCTGTCTCAAATCTCTTGCATTATAGTTTTTTACTTAGTCTTTAAGATGAAACTAAGTAGATTTCTCACACAATGAGTGATATTAAAACAGTGCTTCTTGCAGCAATTTGAGATACCCAAAGAAAGGGCTCTATGTCCATGAAATGTCTGATCTTGATTTATTCTCATTCTGTTCAGTTCACTTCGCTCATGGCTCAGGGAACCACAGAGAATGAATTTCCTGAAATGGTAACTTCGGCTTTCAAGAAATCACTTTGCGTCAAATCATTCATTATTCTGAGACAACTTCTGGTCTTATTCTGCCATTCGCTAGTCCTATTGAGTGATCAAACTCCCAGTTTACATCACTGGGGACAATTCTGAGTAACTAACCACAAAATCGGTAGAGTAAGTGGGTCTTTTGTTTTTGGAATAAGCAAATGCTTTTAGAACCTACATTCAGATTAGAGGAAGGAATGTTAACTTGAGGAAAATATAGCTAGTGTCATTTTGTAGGTCAATTAGGTTTCTTTTTCACATGGGGAAGATAGCACCATTCTGTGTTCTTTTTTTTTTAATGAAGGAGTGTAAGAGGAAAGAGGGTTTCATTTGGACATGTTCGATAATAGAGTTGAGGACCAGATGATCCTCCCAGCTCTGTGTTTATGTATCTAAGTGTGAAAATAGATCAATAAATGCACAAATGCCTTTTGTTACTTTAATCCGATTTTACTAATGAAGAGACCTTTAAACGAGTTGTAATTCCTCTCACATGCTAATGAGTATACTGCAATATTCTCTTTTTAAATAGGGGGTGGGGGGGGGACATAGTGCCTCACTTAAACCTGTGCTATGAGAGGCTCTGAAATGAGCCAAACAGCTGTGGAGATATTTCTGCACCTCTGTGATGAAGAAGTAATCTAGTTTGATGGATGTCTTTATTTCTATCTTAATCACAGCATGCAAGATTAGCAATACATGTGTTTCATCAGTTAATTACTCAGAAAACATGCACAATACAGGGTTTTACTTCAATTAATTACTTTGAATTTCAATGATTTAGGAGAGACCACACCAAAAATATCTGTTAGAGTTCTTAGGCAAATCTAATGAATGTTAAAGGAACTTTATGTAACAGCCTCCTTGGGGGTCTAGATTTTCAGCTATCATAGTGAAAAATCTGAAAATATAAACATATAAAACAATAAATCAGGTAATTGGATGACCTAATAGCCTGTCTTTAGCTGTAGTCATTACCTGAGGGTTCACAGAGCAGTGAGAAACTATTAGATTAACTGTGCCGTGGTTATAGGAAAAAGAGAAAATGTATGTGTTCTTACTCATGCATTGATCCATCACTTATGACCCTAAACATAAATTTTATTAGTGACTATTCTGTTGTACTGGTCTTGGAAAAGTTTATAGATTTAAGACAAGGTTATTTTCTCACTTTTATTGTATGTGCTAAAATGTCATGTTCAAAACAAAGCCTGATTACTTGGTACCATGGAAATAAACAATTAGAGTTCTTTTATAGTTAGAAACTAGGAATAATCCTTTGACTGACTTTGGGATATAAGAAAATCTTCAAAATTGAGAAATAATAGTAATAATAATAATAATAATAATAATAGAATGTGAACTATAAAGAAATAGGCTAAAAGTAGAATAAAGGGCAGTTTAAGCCTCAGGCTCATTTAAGAGTGCCAAAGGCTGGTAGCTAGTAAGTGTACCCTGGAGAGAAGATAGAGCTCTAACATGGATCCTGGAGTTCACAAGAAAGGTACCTTATAGAAACACGAAACCAAAAGTAACATAATCAGGTGAAAAGTAAAAATTCATTAGAATTAATGGTTGCTGGACAAAGTAAAAATGTGATGGGAAAGGCAATTGAAAGGGTGTGCCAAATGAGGTGAAATCTGTTAAATTAAAAAATATTGTGTCCGGGACACTATTAATGCACTATAACAATTAAAATTGAGAATCGTGCAAATATATTACTAAAAATGTGCCTGAACCGTCTTGATACTTTTCCATGGGCAGCATTATAGAGTTCTGAAAGAAGGAAGAGCACATTTTAAATCTATTTTATTTAAAAGCATATTTCAAATTTTAGAAGTGTCTGATTGACTGAACTGGGAGGAACTCACTAAGAGTGCTACATATAAGTTGGTATCAACTTACCCCTCTTTAAGCTCTGGGTATTTCAAAGATGCAATATATATATAATATATATATTATATATATAATATATATAATATATATATAATATATATATACATTAAAGGGTAATATGCTAATTAGACCAGATGTCTTCCGGACGTCATTCTGGATGTCCTTCCTGACCAAGCCTAGGCTGGAGGGAAGCCAGACCTGGTCCGGATGCCTGCCGGCGGCTGGAGAAGGGAAGCCCGAGTCCTGGGTGCCAGAGGGAAGCTGGTGCCAGCACCTGGGGGAAGGAAGGCCTACTCTTGCATGAATTTTCATGCATCAGGCCTCTAAAATATATCTACACTAATAAAAGAGAAAAATGGTAATTGGCGTACGACGCTACCCTTTTCATTGGCTAATCAGGGCTATATGCAAATTAACTGCCAACTAAGATTGGCAGTTAACTGCCAACAAAGATGGCGGTTAATTTGCATATGTAGGCACAATGCAGGGAGGGAAAAGGGAAAGCAGGAAGAAGCCCCCTGCCACTGACAGTGATCGGAAACCCAGGGGGGAGCTAAGAGCTGGGGGGCAGGGCAAAGGCGGCCCTGGGGGCGCCTTTGCCCTGCCCCCCAGCCATGATTGGAGAATCAGGCGCCTTTGCCGCCCTGGCCAGTGATAGCAGGAAGTAGGGGTGGAGCCAGCGATGGGAGCTGGGCACGGTCGAAGCTGGCAGTCCCGGGAGCTAGGGGTCCCTTGCCTGGGCCTAAAGCGGAGCCCATGACCGCGGGGCCGCTGCAGCTGTGGGTCCCCGCTGCCCGGGCCGGATGCCTAGGCCAGAGGCGTTAGGCCTGGGCAGGGGCGGAGCCTGCAACCGCTGGGAGCTGGGGGTCCCCTGCCCAGGCCTGACACCTCTGCCGGAGGCCTCAGGCCTGGTCAAGGGGCCGATCCGGTGATTGGTGATCAGAGGGTGATGAGGATCAACTCCTCTGGCTGAGGCATTAGGCCTGGGCAGGGGGGCTGGGGGTCCCCTGCCCAGGCCTGATGCCTGGGCCAGAGGCATCAGGCCTGGGTGGGGGGCGGAGCCGGGGATGGGGGGATATGATGGTCCCCTTGCCCAGGCCTGAAGCCTGGGTCAGAGGCGTCAGGCTTGGGCGGGGGTCAGAGCCAGTGATCGGGGGGAGATGGGGGTCCCCTGCCCAGGCATGATTCCTGGGCCAGAGACCTCAGGCCTGGGCGGGGGTCAGAGCCAGTGATCGGAGGGAGATGGGGGTCCCCTGTCCAAGCCTGACACCTCTGGCGGAGGTGTCAGGCCTGGGCAAGGGGCCGATCAGGTGATCGGAGGGTGATGGGGGTCTACGCCTCTGGCCGAGGCATCAGGCCTGGGCAAGGGGCAGAGCCAGCAATCGGAGGGGTCTGGGGTCCCCTGCCCAGGCCTGATGCCTGGGCCAGAGGCATCAGGCCTGGGCTGGGGGCAGAACCAGTGATGGGGGGAAATGAGGGTCCCCTGCCCAGGCCTGACACCTCTGTCAGAGGCCTGGGCAAGGGGCCGATCCTGCGGTTGGAGGGTGATGGGGGTCAACGCCTGAGGGCTCCCAGTATGTGAGAGGGGGCAGGCTGGGCTGAGGGACACCCCCCCCCACCCAGTGCACGAATTTCGTGCACCGGGCCCCTAGTATATATATATAGTGCCTCAGCACCAAATCTCAATGGACTTAGCTTAATTTCTGCACTTTGATAGAAAATGTATCTTAATTTCATTTATAGCCTACCTTAAGGGAAAAAGTATTTATACAACAGAGTAATTGTCAGAGAAATTTGAAATGTGGAAAACATTGTCAAAAAATTGCTTTCCTAGTTCCCCTTTAACTTCTTTGCTAAATGAGCATTTAAAAGCTATTTAGAAAGAAAGGAAAGCAAAGCAAAGCAAAGCAAACAAAACAAAACAAAAATCTAGAAGCCCCAACAGCCTTCAAAAACTCTACTGAAAAAAATTCTATTAACAATAAACAGGGAAAACACCAATTTGTTTCACAGGTTAAGTTTACAATATAACACAGTTCAAGAGCCAGTTCTAAAAAAAACTGAGCAGATGAAAATACTTTATGAATTGCTGGTGTTTTCTGGAGAAAGAATAGTACCGTTGAAAGAGCAGTTGCTTTCTGACTTTTGTTGGAAAATCTAAATTCCAACATAGTTGTTGGATGAAACTATACAATCCAAATCTCCTCTTATTGACAATGGAATTTGGCTTTGGGTAAATGACTACATTACTCATCTGTTAGTTATTCTTTGAACAAAAGCAGTTTTGTTGCTCAACCTAGAAGCTGAACAGATAAATGTCTAACACCGTTTGCACTGAGACTTGGGGCGGTGCCAAAGCCATCTCCAAAGTTCGAGAGTTAGTGCCACGATATAAAAGGATCTGCATGTGAGATTTATTCCATTCCATGTACATGAGCTGAAAATATACAAATAATTACTTCTCCTGAGATAACTTAATTTTAAACTTTCCTACCGTTACCAAACTGGAAAGTTCAATTTTTCTAAAAGCAAAATGTCGTGTGCCCTACTGACACAAGAAGAAATTAGAAATAACTCACATTACAAAAATAGCAACCATTCCTGAATATTGTGGAATGAGACATAGTGCAGTGGATCACTTTTATCCCCAAATTATAATGAACTATCTAGATAACAAAAATGAAAGTTTGTTTTAGTGTACAGGTACACTGGTTAATAAATGAAAGACACAGTTGTAAACACCAAGTCCCCATAAGGGGACAAAGACCAGGTGAATTTCCCACAATGTGTAGTTTGGAACCAGGCACATGTTGAAGACTCATTTTTGTGGCAGAGCCATGATAGAGACTGCGGTCCTTGGTTTTGGTTTTAAAATAAGTATATATAAAAAGTGGAATAAAAAAGAAAAAAGATTATTGTTTAGCTGTTGGTTCCATTTTATATGACTTACTGTTAATATCTAACTTGTAAAAAATACTGAGTGTATAAAATAAATGTTTGAAACTAAAACTACCTCTCTTTTGAGAGAGCATTTTTTAACTCATTACCTTTCTTTTTGACATTTCTATTCTAAAATATAGTTATTTTTGTAAATCTCCTGCTCATATATACTGCATAGAATTTGAAGATATGCTTCAAGACACCAAAAAAGAGTTATAATTAGAGAAATTTTTGTTAGTTGAAAATCAATAAGCATTTAAAAGTGAAATACCTATCAATCTATATCTATATCTATATCTATATCTATATCTATATCTATATCTATATCTACCTATATATGTATATGTATACATATATACATAATATGTTTATATATAAGCCCCCATTTGCCCAAAGAAGATTAGAAAAAATATGAATTTTTACCTTCAATCTGTTTTCACCTTATTTTTGTCTAAAGAAGATTTATTGGATAATAGTGGATATTACTTAAATATTTTTTGAATTTGTAAAATTATTTGTTTCACATCTATATCAATATATATATATAAAAGCCTAAGTGACCGTCCGACCATTCCACAGCCTGACCGTTTGACTGGTAGCTATGATGCACACTGACCAGCAGGGGCCAGATGCTCAATGCACAGACATGGAAACGTGGAACAGACTGATGAATCTCAGAGGGAAGGGGGCAAAGGGCGGGAAGTGATTAACCAAAGATCTTATATGCATACTAGATGCCCAGTGCATGGATTTGTGCACCAGTGGGGTCCCTAGGCCTGGCCCGTGGGGATCGGGCTGAAACCAGCAGTCTGACATCCTCAGAAGGATCCTGGATTTGAGAGGGTGCAGGCCAAGCTGAGGGACCCCATTGGTGCACGAATTCATGCACCAGGCCTCTAGTATTTAAAATAATGCTCAGTGTTCAAGAATGATTTCATTTATTTTCAGATATGACAGATTAATTTTGGAAAATATCATGCCTTTATTTTATAACCATCATGCCAGTGTAGTTTAGTCTACCTAGCACTTATTTTTAGATTTAAATAACAGCAGCTATTGAATGTCCAACTTTTGGATATCTCCAGAATAGAAAGAAAAGAAACTTAGTTAAAACTAAATAATGTAAAATTGACATAGTAAGTTGTCTACTTTATTTTTTCAATACCTCTCTGCAACTAGTAATGATAATTTCCCAGGATAACTTAGGTCCAGGGTAGCAAGTTCAAATTCCTAGAAGCCAGGCATGTAAGTTCCTTCTAGAGTTGCTGGGTTGGTAGTAGATTTGAAATGAGATGTTGGCATACTCTCAGTCTTCATTTAAAAAAACAACAAAAATTGTGCTCATCAAACAAAACAATTTACCTCCCTAATATTTTAGGCTGAGTGACTGAATTAAAATGAATACAGAACATTTTTTTCTAGTGGCCTCTGAGAAGGCAGCACCAGAATGACCTGATTAGTTAGTTATTGCAAATTCAAGTTCACACTAGGAAATTCTAATTATGTGGACACAGAGATTCATATTTTTATGAACAGACAAGTGTATATTTCTAAGAATTTATCAATACAACTACACAAATGACCAAAAAGGGTATGCACATTTTGAAAATAATCAAGTCATCAGAAATGATAGTGACTGACTGAAGAAGTAGTGTTTGTTGAAATGGTAGGTACCAGATGGGAGACAGTCCTGATGCTTTGTTATTGGCTTACTACACACATTCCAACCTATGACATTGGTTGTATGTGAACTTTTGCTTTTGTAAAATATAGGTGCGGTATGCAACAGAGACCAAGGAGGGGAAGTAATTTGAGGAAGATTAACCCAATTGAATTCTCAATGGTCAGTGCTGAAATTTGTTTTTGTTCTTCCTTTCAGTGTATTCCCACTCGTTTAAATAAAGCTTCCTAGAAGAGATAATGGTTATAAATATTTATAACTAACCAAGAAGCAGAAGTTGACTTAACTAAGGGAACATAAACCTCACTGTGCCATGATTTCAGGACTGCCTGAAGTTGTCTAAACTGTATTTGTTTTCTTCATCTGCTACTGTTCATGACAATTATATAAGGTAAAGAAAAGGTTCTGTGAAGTGATGCATCGGATTCATCTTTCTCACTTTTTTTCCATCCTGATCTGTTTGCCTTGCTGCAGTATTGTCTTTGTTTGTCACCCTCAGACCGCCATCCCGTGACTAGCCCCTGTTATTTCATGTGAGTGTTATGTCTACACCTGTAGTGTTGTCACAGGCTGGTTTCTGAGTGGGTCCCTGCACACCTAAGTAAGACTGGCTGCGTATGAAGTCCTGGCAGCAGATGGAGCCCAGGGAAATGAAACAATCGCAAAATTTGGAGGCTTTTGGCAAGAATCTTTTACCAAAAGTCTAGATAACCTAGGAGTCAATGAGAAAAAAGGTAGTTAAGGGCATGGGGATTTAGAAGAAAGTCTTAGATGTTGGAAAGTGTTGGGGGAATAAGTCTGCATTTCAGTCCTAGAGCAATCACGATCCTAAATAAGAACCATGGCAGAAGCACTACCAGCAAAGAAAAACCAACAATACCCTCCCAGGAGCGGGAACAATGATGCCTAGTCTTGAGTTCTAAGGTTCTTAGCGTCTTAAGTCAAGAAACTACTATTTAGGAGCTGGGTTTAAGAACAGATTGAGATTTGATTCTGAGCTGATGATTTGGATTCTTAAAATCTTCCTGTCTAGCATAAAAGATTTGTTCCAAAATCAGATACCGAGGCTCTTTCTGCCATACCAGAAATGCAGATAGAAATGTTTAATTGGTTTTGACATATTCACTTGTCCCTGTTATTTCATTACTATAAAGAGTATTAATAATTAGAGTCAGATTATTGAGATATAAAACAAAGCAAGTCAGAAACACATCTAGTAAATATATACACTAATTTGTCTTGAATTTTCAGAAAGCCTTGAATTGATTGATGTTTTCTGATTATTATTTATACATCTTTCTGAGTTGATGATAGATTCAGTATAGATTTTTAACATTCACAAGATTTTCATATTGGAAAGTTACATTATAAATAAATTACTGTGTAATACGTACTATATCCTGATTTTTATATCCGAAAATTACATTGTAAGTAAATTACTGTATAATACATACTATTATCTTATTGATAATTTTTCCTTCACTTTCATTCGCTAAACATGGCATTAAAGAAATTTCTTGAGCCCTGACCGGTTTGGCTCAGTGGATGAGCATTGGCCTGCGGACTGGAGGGTCCCAGGTTCGATTCGGTCAAGGGCATATACCCTGCTTGCGGGCACATCCCCAATGGGGGGTGTGCAGGAGGCAGCTGATCGATGTTTCTCTCTCATTGACGTTTCCAGCTCTCTATCCCTCTCCCTTCCTCTGGGTGAAAAATCAATAAAATATATTTTAAAAAAGGAAATTTCTTGAGATATTGTTTTATCACGGTTTGTTCTTTCCTGGGCCAATAGTGCCCTAATTACAAAATTTTGAATTAAAAGCTTACACAGAATAGATTTCGGTATGACTTGAAAATTTAACCATTAATTCAAAGCTCTTAAATATTGTACCAGTCATAATTGTATTTATAAATCTATGTTCTCTTTTTGCCTTATAACCTTTAAAGTTACCATAGAGCTCTCTTTTCATATATGAAATCATCATTCCACCTCCATTTTACAGAATTGATATAAAAGGAACAAATGTTATTTATATTAACCAAAACATAAAAAAACAACTATTATTTAAAAATTTAGCAGGTGAAGGTACTTTGGAGACAAATTGCTATATCACAGCACAGTGGCCTTAGCTATCTCAGGGTTTTGTCTGTTTTTAAACAGAATTGATTGTTTTTTAACAGCAGAATCATTGAGCTTCCTGACCTCCATGGACTCGGGACATTGATATGACAGTGTCACTTTACTTACAGAATCACACTGAAGAATGAGTGGGCATTAACCTGAGTTAGAGCCTAAGGTCTGCTGTCGGGGTGCCTGGGGAAGCTGTGGGTTGGGGAATGAGAGGAGAATGGGCCCAGGCCGGAGAGGTTTCTGAGACAATTTTTGCCACTGACAATATAAGTCCCGGCAACCCACAGTAACAGGAGGTGCTTATGTATTCATTTTTACCAACCAGAAGAGAAACAAAAAGTAAAAATAAAAAAGTGATGTTCAGAGATTGGGAAGAGTAGTTGAAAGAGTTGGAAAGAGGAGGAGAAAATGTTATGTGAGAATATTTATAACAAGTGGAGTCAGCGCTGGCTACTGAAAACGTGATTCAAGAAACAGCAGCGCGGACACCGAGGGGGACTCCTTAGAAATGCAGACTCTTGAAGCAGGGTTTGCACGTGAACATTACCTCCGGGTGGGTGGTGTGCACCTTTATGTTTGAGATTAAAGTTAGGGGAGCCTTGCTTTTCACTTTAAAATGAAAAAAATATATACGTTCAAACATTATCAGAATTGCTTACAAGTGTTTTCGTTTAAGTTTGAATTGTACACTTTAAAACTATGGGGAAGTGTTAGAGATTTACCAACATTTGTTCCTGACTTCTTGTTCTCTCTCAATTTTCTTCTCACGAAGTATTGAATGATCAAGGTATTTATAAAGTACACTTGGTCAGAAGACCCCATTAAGTCTTCCAATGTAGTATTAAAATATTTTTAATGGATTAAAATGAAGTATGAGCTTGCTTTTCAAACTATAATTGTGTTCCTTCCCAGTTGTTGTTGTTGTTGTTGCTGTTGGATGGAGAATTTTTCTTTATGTGAATATAAAGCATCAAGATTGCTTTACAACTGCCACCTCGCCTCCACAGTTTACTACATTATAGCGCCACGCCTCTTATTTTGTTTTGTTTTATTTTAAGTTGCTCATTACGCAGCCTAACCTAATTACTTGTTAGTCTGAACTTAAAATGCCTTTTAATGATGCTCAAAAAATTCAAATCCACCACCAAAGTAAAGTTTTGACATAGAAACTGATGTTAAAAATATATGCTACCAGCATACAAAGCAGTTTCCAAAGACAGTTTCTAGAAAATATTTTTAGCAAGGGCAGTATCAAGTGGGGTAAATGTCAATTTCCCCAGGTGTCTGCTTTCAACTTTACATTCTGACATGTATACAATTCCCGTACATTTGCTAAAATATTCATTTCATTGTCTTGAAAATATGTCAAATAGCTAAAGAAAGAAAAACGGTAAAATTCAAATTGTGCCTTTTTTCCTTATTTATGGATGAAAACTTAAGTCACAGGTAGAAACAGGGTAAAGCAGTTCACTATAAAAATGATAGAAGGTTCTAGGTCAAGTTGGCTATTGGAAATAAAGGCACTATCATGTTTCATCAAATATTAGGATTCTGTGCCAAGGGTTTTCATTATACACAGGGTACAAAGTACTTTATAAATCATCATATCTGCTGACATTCAATTATTTTCAGTCTTATTACTATGAACTGCAGGGTGTTTTTAGGTGTCTACTGGCAGTAAAACCAGCTTTTTCATTAAAAAAGCTTGGCATTCAGACATGGCCCAAAAGTTCACAAAATACCTTTAAGCATCCAAGGATTAAATGCTAATCATTTTTAGATGTTTCAAACTACAGACTAAATACCTAAGAACTTTAAAAAGAAACACCTGTCCATACGCCGAGGGCCTGATTAAAATAGGAAGGCAGAATGGGTGCAAATCAGGAAGTGATTTTCCCAAGAAAATGTAGTCCGTCCACGTCTATTTCTATATGCACTCTATGGATTTTATACAATAATACATTCTTATGAATGGATGTGATGCATTTATAAAGTTATCACAAAGTCCCTAGAAGAGGAAACACCTATTGTTTATGTAATTCCAGATTAATGGCCCCTGTGCCGAACAGGGAGTGTTGAATGACAAGACTCACCATTTTATACCATGCCCACACTACCAGGTAATGTGGACTCATCTTTTCTCTCCATTTTATATGTTCTCTTCCAAATGAAGAATCCTTATGCTTACCTTTTAGATAAAAGGTTTAAAACATTGGCTATTTTTAAGTCACTTATAAAACTATAGATTCCTGGACACAGGTATTCTCATTTAATGTTCTGTGGGATACCCAGAGAGGGTATTATTATTTGGTTGTTGTTGTTATTATTATTCTCTAGTAATTCGAATATGGAATACTACGAGAATCACTCTTAGGCCATGGCTGTTGGGAGTTGAGAGCCTCTATAATTTTGCAAGTAGAAGAGTGGAGAGGTATTCTTTGAAGATGTTCTTAAAGCTACAAGAAATTTTATGAATATTTATATGAACTGCACATTCTTTTGTGATTTATTTGCCTATGTACTTTGTAATATATATATATATTATATGGATATATATACTTGGGTGCATGTTATACCTCCTATTTACTTAGAAGTAAATATTTTACTTGAATTTGGCTTAAAATCATCTGTTCAAAGCAAGCCACTTCAAACTTTGAAAGTATTCTCTCAGGTACGGAAGTACCTTGATGAGAAATGTTTATCCATGACCACAAGGGGGTGCTAATGATCTGTGAATGTAAACTGTAATTCAGAATTAAATTGGTATTTATATATACAGGTTGAAATCATTTGCTATTAGCAAATTTTCCTTTTATTGGAAATAAATGTATGATTTATAGTGAAGAAACATAAACTGCTTTCTAGAACGTATATATAAATTCTGCCTGTCCACAGTGTAGTAAGAGGTTCTCTTCCTTTGGTAGAATGTTAATTTCATTTTCTATTTAAAATGCTTAACTATTGTTATAGTACAGAATTGTTAAATATATTATAAAGCAACATATAAGAATATTTTCAACATCTAATTTTAGAGAGATTTCTAATCCCTAACTTATTTTCCATGAAAATAACAGTTTTATAAAAATAAAAGTATTTTTTTATGACTATGAGCAGGTTTAATTCATTTGTTTCCTCACCTGTGAAACTCTGAATTAAAAGGTGCTCAAACTTTACAAATGTTAAAATAAGTTTTTTGGTCATTGTAAGAATTTGAAGAGATGAAATAGTTAATAAGTTTCTAAAACTTAACTTTGTAATAAAAGAACATTCTAAAATATACACAGATAAATCAGTTTTGAAATTTACTTCAATATATATTATGAACGTCTTGTTTTGAGGCAGAAAGTGCTGGAATATCATAAATTTAAAAATGTGCATTTTAGTCAATTAAAAAAAATAGAGGCAGTTTAGTGAATTTAAAAACATTACTCTAGTGGAGATTATGAAATTTATAATCCCCGCTCCCTTATGGCCCTCCTCCCCTGCACCATCCTGCTAGGTCGCAGGATGAAACATCTTCCCATCTCGGAAGACTCAAAGCTTCCACCTTTTTGAACACAGCATTTTCACGTAGCCTAGTGAGCTTGTAAGGCAAGCCTGAGTTTTGTCTTCCAAACAGAAGATAATTGACTTTTTTGTCCAATGTGGGTATGAGGGAAGCTGAGGGGAGATGTGAACTAAACCACAGAAACATATTTTTAGCATCTCCAAAACAGTTTGCTTACTCTATAATGACTTTCTAGCCCTTTTGTCCCCCAGCGGTCCAGCAGGCTGTATCAGATTTAGTTTCTCACAAGTATGTTGAACTTGGTGTTGAAGCCCTTCAAAGACCTCTCAGAGCCTTTTATTGCATACTTCCTCTATGGTAACCTTGGCCTCCACTCCTACTTTTCCATTTTTCACCCTGTGCAAACGTAAGTGCATTGCTATTCACGAGGAGCGAGGCTGGATGGACTCTGAGGCTGGTCTGTGCTCCAGAAAGTTAAAAATGTTAAAAGTCTTCAGAGATGAGACCTAATGCAGTTATCATCATTGTCATTGAAATCAGGATTTTCCTGTTGCTGAGATTCTATGACTATTGTAGAAATAGCTGCATGGATTTAGGTCACTGCTGTCCGGACTGTTAACTTGGGCTCCGGACTCCTGTGCCCTGGTCTCACCACCAGCATCCTGAGCCATGGATGTTACGTGATGAGTTATCTAGATGCCATTCTCTTTACTGTTGAGACCTCTGGCCGATGTTTTGACTTCACTGTCTGCCATGTGTATGGATCCTATGGATTCTGATTCTTGCATAAGCTTTTGGCTGGAATCAATCCCTTGGATATCGGCACTTCCCAGACCACTTCATACCTGACCTTGACCACCAATCTTGAACTGATGTGACTTCCCCAGGATCCACACAACACTGATACCTATCTAGTTAACTCGTTGTTCCTTTTCTTGCAATGTGGCTGCTCCATCTTTCTCAGGCCAGGCTACGTCACAAAGGCAATGGGCTCATTCTCCTGTGTTCCTACACCCACATTCCCTTTTTCTACATCATTTATTGAGACTCTACCTCTAAAGACCCCATCCTTTCCACCGTCAAAACCTCTAGCGTCACTGGGATCTTTGCCAGAAAACAGAATTTTCTGCTGTCTCATTATAGAGGTTCCCCTGCTCTTCTTATGCTGGCTGTTTCTTTGTTGCCCAGTTTTTAGGCAGACCTTTCCTTCATTGCTTTCTGGAGCTGACAGGCTTACCTTAGCATCAACCCTGGGGGCAAATTATTAATGTAACAAGAGTTGAGCAGAATCTGTTATTTGAGATGAGCCCGCCACCTGCATTTGATTTTATCGAAATTGGCTTTGTTTTAAACAAGTTGATAGCTGCGCATATGCTCACAATCAGTGAATGCGCCCAGATTAAGTTAAATTTATAGTGAATGAAAACCAACTGGACAGGAAAAAGAAATAGGAGGGCATCTAGTTTCTTTTGTGCTTCATGACAGATACATGTGGCCACAGAAGATAGTATGAAGGATCAAAAGTGTAAACAGGGAAATGAGATGAAAAAGAAATGAAGCTGTTAACCTAGCACATTAATTCAAGTTCACTGCTTGAAACTGATTGAATTGAACCAAAGTGAAACAGAAGTTAGAGCCCTAGCCAGGGCAGTATTGAAGAAAGCCATAGAGATGAATTTTAGTCTTTAATACTCCAGCACTCCTGAGCAATGCTTCAGCCTGGGGGTTAGAGAGTCAGAATGAAATAAAGAAAGGAAATGAACTTCAGGGACCCCTGTGCAAGTAAAAACTGGTCTGAATTTGTGGAAATGGATGGAGAGATTTTATACCTCCTGGAATACCCAAGTGAAATATACCCTCAGGTAGCAGAAGCAGGGCTTTCTGCTGTGAGTCAGCAACATTCCTTTGTATTATGGCTTACATCTCCCATTCATCTCTAGGTTTTCTACACCATAATAAGGGAGTTTATTTACTTTAAGAATGACATCTTAAGGTGTGTACATTGGCTCATTACTGACAGGGGACTTGAATAACTAAGAGGCATAGCCTTGTCCTTTAGGCGAGAGGTACGATGTGGCAATGGTTAAATTACCACCAGCAAGTTGCATGTGATGGGAAGAGGTTCCCATCCTTTATCACAGTCCAGTATATACCTGGGAATTACCCTGCATTTACAAAAATATGGCAGAGTATTCTTTATTACAAATTTTTAAAACAAGCTTAAAGACACCAATTAATTTTCTCACTCCTTTGCCAGTTGTAGCACTTATGATGTCAAAAGGCTCCACAAGAATAGTGCACAACTTTAGGTCACATTGTAGATACATAAAAATGTATTTGTTGTCCCATTTGTTAATTTTCTCCTTAGATTCCATTGTCCTAGAAGCTGTATCAGTAAAACTATTGCTACGACATATGTCTGATATTTTGCTGCCTATGGATTCTTCTAAGATTTTTATGGTTTCCCATCTTACCTTTAAGTCCTTTAACCATTTTGAGTTTATTTTTCAGGATGGTATAAGTTGGTGGTCTAGTTTCATTTTTTTCCATGTATCTGTCCAATATTCCCAATACCACTTATTGAAGAGACTGTCTTGACTCCATTGCATGCTCTTGCCTCCTTCATCAAATATTAATTGAGCATAATGGCTTGGGTTGATTTCTGGGTTCTTTGTTCTGTTCCATTGCTCTATATGTCTGTTCTTGTGCCAGTATAAGGTAGTTTTGAGAACAGTGGCTTTGTAATATATCTTGATATCTGATATTGTGATCCCTCCAACTTTGTTCTTCTTTCTCAAGATTGCTGCAACTATTTGGGGTCTTTTTTTATTCCAGAGGAATTTTTAGCGAGTTTGTTCTATGTCTTTGAAATATGTATTTGGTATTTTAATGTGGATTGCATTGAATCTATAGATTGCTTTGGGTAGTATGGACATGGAGAAGTCAATGGGGGAAAAAGGAGACCCATGTAATACTTTAAACAATAAAGAACTTCTTTAAAAAAGTTATTTGTTGACTAAAGCCTATGGTTTTCTTCCAGGCCTGGTTAATTTTTCCATTGTCTAGGTCGTCCTTAATGACTAATGTAACAAATGTAATTAGTTCATAGCCTTTCAGTTAAAATTCCATGTATGTGGTTTGTTTGTTTGTTTGTTTATTTGTTTACTTACTTATTGCAGCGACTTCAAAATTTATCTCTCCTACAAGATAGTTAATATATAAAGTACATTAAGGATTCCCAATTACCATTTAAAACTCATTGGCAATGTGTAGCAGCAGTACAGTAAAGTTATAAACACATTGATGTTTCCTTTACTATCTTGCTGTGTGTACTTTTCTCCAAAAACAAATTCTCCAAATTTAACAAGGAAAACTTTATTGCTAATTAGATTTAGAAAATAATCTGGAAACTAATGAGGAAGAAGTGAATTCAAGAAGATGGGCAATTTGTTTCAAAGTATCCATGAAATCTTTATTGCAACCATATAAGGTACATTTTCAATTTGTTTTTCAATGTTTGTAGAAATAGTACTTTAAATAATATACATGTGCATATAAAGATAACTGGTGAGAAAAAGCACAGAATGGACTTCTTATCTATGTGCAAAAAGTGTCTCCAATTCCTGTACATTTTAGAGAATTTATATTTATAATTATCCCACAATTTAAGTTTTTATCATAAAATTTGGCGTTGACATGTCATTTTTATGATGCTGCACTTTACCAGCAGATGGCACTGTTGTCATTTTCCGAAGAGCTGTGTCCCCTGGCACAAACTCATTTAAGAGAAGAACAACCATCCAAGAATCAGTCTTAAAAGTCATCATTAATTTCAACTGACATCAAAGTGTCATTCTTTTGCCATTCTCTGTTTTAAAAGCATGGAATTTCCCTCATACCTTTGCTATTAACTAACTGCTGCATGTGGGTAGCCTGCAATTCTTTTATGTGTAATGATTTTCCTTTAAATGATTCCAGTGCTTGGGCTGACTTCACAGAACAAAGCCTTACAGAAATAATGCTAAGGAAAATTCTCTTTCTTCATGATAAGAATAATAACAGTCCTTCTTCACCTTTGATATTTATTATCCCTTTCCATTGTATTTCAACAGCATTTCAACAGCATTCAATAGCATTACAATTATACATGTAAAGGTTAGAAGAATATCTGTTTTTATATTTTCTTAAAAAATGCTGAAATTACCTCTTATCAGCTCTTTTGTCAATCCAAAATCCATTTACTGCTACTTTTTATCCAAAACAAATAAAACAGTAATAGCAACAACCACAAAACTTAGTTCATTACTTTTCCCTGCAAAGGTTGTGCTGTTTCTATTGTCCAGTTTAATACCAAGTCAGCCATTAGTCACTAATGAATGGATTAGTAGGCTGAAAAGGTGGGCATGATTGACAGGCACAAATGGATTTCTAAGCATTTCTCTAAAAGTCCTTGCTAATGTTCCTTTCGTAGGAGCAGTTAAGCATGTCAATCTCTTCTTGCAAAGTTTTGGTTTTACTCCAATCAAAAAGATAGGATGGCCAGCCTAGGATTTTCATTTTACTTTAATCATGGATATCTAGCTTGCCTTCCTAGGATTTTCATGGTTGAATTGATGGTGTGAAATAATGTATTGATAAAAGAATAATTTGGAGACAGCTCCACTGATATTATCTGCTTTTGTTTGATTTGCTATTGAGCTTCCCTCTAACTCAGGAAACTGATGCACCACTATGATATTTGGGACAGTGTATATGTGTGTAATTTTCTTCTGCTACATGGATGTCTTTCTTCTGCTACAAAGACATATTTTATTCTAAGTAATTTGGTATAAAGAGGGCGCCCTGTGATTCCCCTATTTGTTATATATCTCATCTACTATGAGAGCCAAGAAAGAAAGCTAACTTTTACTTTTGAATATCTGATTTGACAATCTCATATTTAAACGGAAATGGTACATACAAAATGGAACTTGTCCTAGGAATATTCAAGGAGATGGAGATTGCATTTGTTTAGTTGCCTAATACATGCAACTCTACTATCCCATAGGTATGGACTCATCAGGACCAAATTAGTACTGCTATTCTTTATGTTTAGGATTGGAATTAGATGCTAAATAGCCTGCCGCAGGTGCTGGATGCCTCAGTCTTATTAATAAATGGAGCTATTTGAGACAAAAATCATCTCTAATTTCTATGTCCCTTTGGTTCAATTAAATCAGGTTCAAGGCTTTGCTCCCTTTGTTTGCATCAGAATCCATTAAGATGTGGCTTCTCTCTCCTTGGATGTGTTAGATGCTATGTTACATGTAAAATAGGAGAAGTCTATGTGCTCCTTGGAGTCAAGGAATTTTCTTATTTCTTTTTCTGCCCCAGTATGATGCCTTATACAAGCTAGTATATTGCTTTGCAAATATGTATTACATTCTTTAACAGGACAGCTGGCTCTCTGATAAGCCTGGCAATTTACTCTTCAAAGTTTAATCTACCTGGGGCTACCCACACCTGCCTGTCTCCTAAGCAGTGTATTGATTCTCTCTTCTACCCTCTCTAGGGACCAAGGAGGTCCTGAAAAACAAAAACAAAAAACAAAACAGTGTGTTCTGTTCTACTTAATTTATGTGGCTTTCTTTAAAGAAAATATCTGGAGATTTTTGTTTTGGGGTTGCACTTACTTTTAAATTTGAGACTTCATCAAGACAATACAAAAGGTTAGTTGAGAAATATTGAAACCATATATGTATAGTACAGTGTATGCTTTTTCACAAGTTATAAACCCACATGTGCAATCATATACTAAACTTAGAAAATGTGATCCAGTTATGTCCAGGCAATTTTATTTATTTCTCTCAGGCATTGGAGGTTTAAACTCAGTTAAATTCAGGATATACCTCTCTCCCTCTTTCGCTCTGAATTTGAGTCTAAATCATTACACAGCATCCTTGACCTTTACCTGCTGGATGCCGTGAGCACTCCCTCCAGTCATGACAATCAAGCATGTCTCTAGACACTGCCAAATGTCCCTTTGGAGGTGAAATTTCCCACCTCCCATTAGGAACTACTGTATAGGTTTGTAAAATCTCTCAGCTATATGACGCTATTCCAGAATTACTTCCATTTTTCATTCAGGACTCCAAAGCTCTGTGTGAAGGCTTACAATATGTTTAGGGCCAGATTCCAGTGTTGTAGGGCTTGAAGTTTGTATCAGTTTGGACTTCCTCTCTAAGGTAAGGAATACAGCACTTTATGAAAATAAAACTAAGCATAAAAGTTAATAATTATTGCCCTAACCGGTTTGACTCAGTGGATAGAGCTTCAGCCTGCAGACTCAAGGGTCCCAGGTTCGATTCTGGTCAAGGGCATGTACCTTAGTTGTGGGCACATCCCCAGTAGGGAGTGTGCAGGAGGCAGCTGATTGATGTTTCTCTCTCATCGATGTTTCTAACTCTATCCCTCTCCCTTCCTCTCTGTAAAAAATCAATTAAATATATTAAAAAATAATTATTTTTTAGTGAGAAAGAATTATAAGAAAGTGTGCATTTTTAAAAACTGACAAATACCACAAATATTACAAAATCCAGGACAAATTTTATATATATTAGCTAGCTTAAAACACTCATTTTGGACTACATGTTTGGCTATCTGTTCTTTGATAACCTCTTCCTAGGATGAGCAAAAACATTATTTTTTATAGAGGGAATAGATCATTTAGGTTTTTCCTACCATTAGTACTTTGACATTTGTTTGTTATTAGTGATATTTAAGAAGTGTTTATTTCAGCCTCACAAATTGTTATACTTGTGATCCAATATATTGCAATGAGTAAAAAGTATGATTTTATACACAGATATATTTTCTGCTTTCAGTATGGCTTCAGGTTAGAGTCCTGTTGAAGAATTCTGGTGAATTCTACTTCAGTGATTGCCATCAGAAAAAAAAAATGAAGTGGGAGGAGTGTTGAATAATTATTAACAATAATCACTGTGGCATTATTGAGTTTATTCAGAATAGGAGGGCATTTCTGTTTTGAAGTGTCCACCATGAGACATGAACCCTTTGCTCACAATTTGACAGGTCTTATTACTGAAAGGATCTTCCACAGACTAGATTCTAGATCCACTCATTTCATTCATTTTTCTTCTACTCCACACTTCCTTTCAGTTCTCAGTATCATAGGACACATGCAGCTGGGCATACAATTTTCTCCTTTCACATTACTGCCATGACCCTGGGTAAGTCAACAAGGGACACGTTGGGTACAGTACACCAGGAATGCTAGCAAAAACATTATTATACACAGAAGTGGCCTGTGAACCACATAAACACAACCCACTTTACCCAAACTAAATTTATTCTCAACTCACCTTGCCTTCAGCAGGATCCCCAAAATGTCAGCGGCCACCCCATTAGTCAAAATGTGTATCACAGGGAGGGCATTAGAATAGAAAAAAAGCAGATGTCTTCATTGATGGTAGTTAAAACATCTTATTTTTTGTACATTTTTCAATAACAATTAACTCCTCAAAAATACATTCCTATGTCCTATCCCAGAGCCTTGGAAATGACATGCAAATGAGGGGCCCTGAAACATTATAACTTCACTAGAAGCCAAGTGCACAAAATTCATGCATGGGGTGGGAGGTCCCTCAGCCCAGCCTGCACCCTCTCGCAATCCGGGACCCCTTGGGGGATGTCCGACTGCCAGTTTAGGCCCCATCCCTGGGATGGGGACTAAACCTGCAGGGGATTGGGCCTAACCCGGCAGTTGGACATCCCTCTTGCAATCTGGGATGGCTGGCTCCTAACTGCTGGCCTGCCTGCCTGCCTGCCTGCCTGATTGTCCCTAACCACTCTGCCTGATCTCCCTTAACCACCTCTGCCTGCCTGTCTGATCTCCCCTAACTGCTCACCTGCCTGCCTGATCTCTCCTAACCACTTGCCTGCCTGCCTGATCGCCCTAACCACTCACCTGACTGCCTGATTGTCCCTAACTGCTCGCCTGCCTGCCTGATCACCCCTAACCACCTCTGCCTTGGCCCCCGCCACCGTGGCTTTGTCTGGAAGGTCGTTCAGCTATCCAGTCTAATTAGCATATCATGCTTTTATTATTATAGATTAGTTTAAAGCAAACATATTTTCATCATAGCTGCCGCTGTAGGATCGAAGGTAGGGGAGATGGAGGAGGGGAGAAGACTGAGGCAGGAGATTTATATTGGTTCACAGGAAACAGAGAATAAGGAGTTCAGATTTTGTAATAATACTTCCTCCAACTCAACACAGAAAAAAAACGTATTTTGTAACATTTTTGATACATGGTGCATTCCCCCTGGATTAAGATCACTCTTGATTTGATCTGTTCTAGAATTTCTTACAAATGGAATCAGACAGTATATATGTTTTTGTAACTGGTGATTTTAGCTCAGCATAATGTGTTTGAGATCCATCATGTTGTTGCAGATCTATCAATTATTTCTTCTCTTCACAGCTGAATCGTATTTCACTGAATGTTGGGCTATGATTTGTTTATACATTCATATGTTGATGGACATTTGGGTCATTTCTAGTTTCTGGGCAGTATAAGTAAAACTGCTATGAACGTTTGTATATAAGTCCTGATGTGACTGTGTGTTCCAGTTGCACTGGGGTAAGTATCTAAATTGGATCATAAGTCAAGCATATCTTTAAGAAAATATCATGAGCAAGTTACTTAATTTCTCTATACCTCAGCTTCCCCCGTTCCTGTAAATGGAGATTGTACTGTCTATTGTCTGTAAAAGTGTGATAAATCTAATCCATACAGATGTTTAGCACCATTTCTGGTACATGTACTGAGCAGTACATGCAATGATGAAAGTTTTTACTAGATAAGGATGTTCTCTAGGACAGATGAAAATTGAGGCTCCAGTCATTAGGGTTGTAGGGTTGCTTCCTAGATGGAAAGAAAAATGAAGTTGTTTGGAGCCCATTGGTAGGGTTCTTATCCCTGTACCAGCACTTGGTTGCTTGGTATCCTTAGGAAAGTTCGGAACCTCTCTGTGCACAGCTCCCTCATATGTAAAATTAGACAAAATTCTGTGGTACTAGTAGTATTGGTATGCCTCTTATTATTATTTCCATATTATATTCAGATTTTAAAGGAAATTCCTTATGTTAGGAAAGCATATTGTTCAAACAGATTTTGTGTGGTTTGATATCGAAACAAAAGAGGGTAAACTGCATTTGGTAATTGACTTGCACAGGAAAGACTTTTTATAATCATAAGTGACCATCTCTCTTTGTTTTCCCTTGAAGATGCTGGAGAATGCATTTGCCTGTAACCTACAGCTTTCATGGTATCACTCAATCAAAGCCCTCCCTCAAGGAGATTTTTCTATTTTTACAACCTGGCCGGTGTTTATGGGAATAAGTTGATAGAGCCCCTTCCCCCCCTTTTGCTGCTCTGTGAGATTTATGTGATTTAGGATTTTGTGGTGAGGTTCCTGACAGATGGGGGAGGATATGGAATTGTAATGGCACTCTCAGATCTGAAGCAGTGTGAAGCCGTGATGCATCTAGAGTTGTTATAGTCAAATCTCTGTAGCACATAAAACACCAAAAGCTTGAATTCTGCCTTACCTGGTAATGGCCTGCCTGAATACAGGTTTCTGAGGTATTGGAAGAAGGTGGGCTGACAGAGAGAAATAAAGAGCTACTATGATGTGTAAAAGGGGGACTTGCTTAGATAAACTTTCATGAAAAATCATTTCTGTCGGCACGAATAGAGCCATTATGTAACCTGATCCCAGGAGGCTATTGGGGATCATAAGGTCAGTAAAATATCCCTCACTTTTGCAAGTCATAGTGTCTCTGTCTTCATTTTGTGTCTTCATGTTACAAATTTCACTTTTCTATTCTGTGAATAAAATAAAATAAAAATACTTAAAACTGATTTTAGTGAAACATAATGATTAGGAATAACCTTATAATTATTTAACTATGAACATGCAATAATAAAACTGCTTTCTTCATTTTGCCTGTCAAATTATAAAAATATTCTCATTTTGATTGGTGCCTAGGTTTTAAAGATTCAAGGGAAACCTGTCTTCAGTGAATGTCATTGAGAAATGTGTTCTCTGGCTTTGGGATTCTCAGAGACTGGAGAATAAAGGTAATCAATTCATTCATTCATTCATTCATTCATTCATTCATTCATTCATTCACCAAATACTTATTGAAGATCTACCAACTGGTAAGTACTATTTTGAGCACTGAAACAACAGAGCTGAAAAAATAAAGTCACTTCTTGGTGAAAATAGGCACTAAACCAATATGAAAACAAAAAGAAAATACCATGTAAGATGTTTGTCTCTGGGGTAATAGATTTCCAGGAGGAGGATATAGCAGCACAAAGACTTTAAGCCAGAATGAGATGGCTTTGTCCAAGGAACAGGAAGAAGATGATTATGGCTGGATCAAATGAATGATAGAGTGAGTGGACAATTTCCCAGCACAACCCCAAACCACCACCAAAGAAACAGCTCTCACTTGGAGTATATGGGGTGAGTTGAGGGGAGAGGTCAAAAAAAGTTATATTGTGGAAATGGCAAGAAGAGTATACCAAGAACTACCTTGTATATGTAATATAGTTATTCTAACTACTTTCTAATTCTTCCTCTCTGCTATGATCTGAATGTTTATGTCCTCGAAAGTTCATATGTTGAAATCCTAACCTCATAAGGTAATGATATGAGTAGGTGGGCCTTTGGCGAGTGCTTAAATCATGAGAGTAGAATTCTCATGAATGGGAGTAATGCCTTATAAGAGAGACCCCAGGGAGTTGCCCCTTCCACCATGTGACCTCTTTTCCCTTAGATTGTCAAATAAAAATATGACAACAGTCAACACAACAATAGCCGTCCGGTGTGAATGAATCAAAATTTTACCTATTATTCTTGTCAAATTGGCAAAAAATACAGTATATTTTTTGCTGTGCCAAAGAATTCTAGTAATTAGCTTATGTGTGCCATGAGATGAAAAAGGTTGAAAATTGCTACTCTACATATGAGCAAATACATACTCTAGAGCAATGCTATATGTAGGCATATTAATAGCATGTAGGTAGGAGAGAGGAGTTTACTTACAAAGGAGGAAACCACATAATTATTCAAAGCAGTTATAAAGTACTAAATCTAGAGATATTTAAAATAGCAGATGTTCATAATAATGGTACTTCTCATCTGGAAGCCAATTTAGAGTTTCAGCAAAATTACTTAATGATTCAGAAAAATGTGCAATAGCTTTTAGAAACATACTAGAATTTTGCTTTTTAACATTTAAGAATAAATCTTATATGCCTGTAAAATCTGACCACCCCAAATGACAACTTATTCAGAGTTCTGGATAGCTGGGATTTTGCAATACTTGGCTTTTTGAAATGTTACCTAATGTTTCCTGGTTTGCTATCTCTAAGTTTCACCTCAAATTTTATTGATTCAAGATTGTATTTATAATATATATATATTCCTTTGGTATTTTATAACTATTTTCACATAGACAGGGATTAAACGTTGTCACTTATTTCTGCTACCATTTTTATTTCTACCCTCTTCTTTTCCCTTCAAAACTCATTATTTCAAATATATCAGAAGGATTTTACATGGGATTCACTGAGCAAAGGTCACCTCTAAATAAGAAAATGTTACACTTTTGATTTAATCTTTTTGCTATGGAAGTAAATTCAATTGAGAGAGATTATTTTCTCCTAAATAAAAAAAACTTTCATTTCTTATGAGTGAGCTATAGATAGATTACACTTTGTGCTTCAGTTGTAATGATTTTATAACTTTAGCTGCAAATAGTTTAGTCTCTTTGGAGGGAGGTCACATAAGAAGATAACTTTCAAGTCAGGTGTTGTCCACTTTCGATATTTTTATCTACTTAACTATTTTACATAGTTAACTAGGTAATTGCTTGATGGTAGTTAAAACAGGTTTCCCTTGATATCTTTAATATGTAAAATAACGAGGGTGTTTATGCAACTTATCAGACGCTTTTAAAGAATGAGTATTCAACCTAGCCAGTTTGGCTCAGTGGATAGAGCCTTGGCCTCTGGACTGAAGGGTCTCGGGTTCGAGTCCAGTCAAGGGCATGTACTTTGGTTCCATCTGCAGGCTCTGTCTCTGGTCAAGGCCCATGCAGGAGGCAACCAATCCATGTGTTTCTCTCACATAGATATTTCTCTCCTCTGTCTTTCCCTCTCTCTTCCACTCTTTAAAAATCAATGGAAAAATATCTTCAGCTGAGGATTAAGAAAAAAAAAAGAGTAAGCATTCAATTTTTTTATAGCTTAATTTAGCACCAAGAAGATGGATATAAGAATGGATGAAAGAATAAGTAAATAATAAATTCATACTCTCAAACAGATGATAGTTGACCTGATCTAATGCTGATTTATTTTTTCTTACTTCAATTAACAATGGTTTGAGCAAATATTTTTTGAATTCTCTACAATTTAACTTTTGACAGATTAATATCCTTATAAGCCCCAGTTCTATAAGTATATAGGTATATTGTTAAATTAGTTTGAGAGCAAATATATTTTAAAATATGTAAAACAGCATATTACCTTCTACAAAATCAATTACTAATGCCCATTTTTGATGGCGTCGTACTATACCCTTTTTCTTACATAAGTATATTTGTCCTTTTTATATCAAACATTGTGTATACACATTTATTTAAATTCAAGTGAAGTTGAAATAATTCTGTTTTTGGAATTTGACTATCAGAAAGATAAATAGATACTTCCTGTGATCTTAGAAAATTAAGACCATGAATTGACCACTTGCAACATTATCATTCACATTTCTAATTTAGTGATAATTAAGTGTTTTCACATCTTCTGAAGGCCAATAGTGTTAGCTTAGGGAGCTAGTTATTAATAAAGGAAGGAAGCAAATGGAACCAGGCAGTAAGTCTAATAAACTAGGGAGTGAATCAGACACTAAGTCTGATTTACTAGGAAGCTATAGCATTCCCAGGCTTCCTCGGGAACTGCCACATTTTCCACAGAAGGAATTTAATATCAGAGCAGTCCCCAAGTGGGTAAGAAGAGTCACCCTGCAGTACAACCCACAGGGGATGACACCAGGGGATTATCGGGCAGGAGTGGGGGAAATTCCTTTGTTAGGTGCATGCACAGTAGAAACCAATGGGGAGGTAAATTGAAGCAGCCCAACCTTGGAGCATGTGCAGGAGGAGCCAAAATAGCAACATAACTGGGTGAGACCTACCCAGGGAAGGGGGTTGGATTGCATAAGGAAGGGCAAGCTTGGATTACAGAAGGGGGTTGTTTACAAGCCCATTACATACCTGGGAAAATCCAGGACGAAGTTTGAATAGTTCGAAAGAAAGCCTGCTCATTCCAAAAACAAAGAAAATACATGGAGGATTATCAGAAATCTCCAGAGCAGTTGCTGCTAGAGCCTGCCTGCCCTCTACATCCCTGAGGGCATGATATTGTCCTTCACCCCAATAAATCTTGCCGCTATGTTTAAACTTCTCCCACCTGTGTGCCCTTTGAAATTTCTTTCTTGCAACACTGCAAGAACCCATGTCCACCAGCAAAAACAGAAGTCTGTAGGAAGAGAAGGTAGTATGTAATAATTAAACCTGAATCAATTCATATCTTAATTTATTAAATCCTTTATTTGAATGTGCCATGTTTCTTTATTAGTTATTTGGTGTTTTATAGTGCAATATACCAAGAGGAAGCAATCAATGCAGATCTATTGATCAAAAATGAGAACAGAACAAAAAACTAAATAGTGTTTTACCTGAAAATAGTTTTTAGCGGACACTGATTAAACTCAGTAACTATTTAAGTTAAATGAAATGAAGTCATAGTGATCACTTCACAAGACAAAAATGAAGAACTTTAAGTTAAGGAACTCTTTAGGAGTTGTTATATGTAAAATGTTTTCTCAAAAGCAAGCATCTAATCTCTGTAAAAGGGACATAGTAAATGATTTGTCAGACTTTTATATATGTTTGAAATATTTCATGATATAAAAATATAAAATATAGTTGAAAGACATAAAATAAAATTGAAAAATGGAATGGTTTCTATGTCTTTGGACAGGAAAACTTATTATTAAGAAGTCAATTCTTCTAAGATAAATAAATATATATATATATTGCAATGCTTTGGAATCTCAATGTGCTTTTGTAGGAAAAGGGGACTTGTTTAAAATAATATTAATTGCCTAATATGAGCTAGAAATAAAAGAGAAAAAGGAAAAGGGACTTAATTGTTGGAGATATCAGGACATCATCAACAAAAATACACTAAGCACAAATCAATATGGTATTGGTACAGAAGCAGACAAATATGCTACAGGTATACAGTATTTCATAAATGTTATTAAAATAAGAATTGAATATATAAAATGATATATTTGATGGGAATGAATAATTTTTTTAAAAGTTCTGCTTTAATGGCTATCCATCTGGAAGAAATAAAATTGGAATCCATTTTATCCCCTACATAAAAATAAACTCCAGATGAATTAACTATCTATATATATCAAAGTCTGTGTGACTGAACAAACCGGTCGCCAGCCAGGCTGAGGGACCCCACCTGTGCACAAATTCGTGCACCTGGCCTCTAGTTTAAATATCAAAAAAGGAAATAGAAGAACATTGAAAGTTTTTAAAATTTAGAAGTGTGCTTATAATATATATAATTTTGGCAAAATATTCTTTTTTTTTTTAAATCCTCACTGAGGATATTTTCCCATTGATTTTTAGGGAAAGTGGAAGAAAGAGGGAAAGACAGAGAGAAACATTGATTTGAGAGCAACACATCCATTTGTTACCTACTGCAGGAGCCCTGACCAGGGCCTGGGCTGGGGAGTCACCTGCAACCAAGGTACATGTGAACCAGGGATCTTCTGGTCCACAGGCTGAAGCTCTATCCACTGAGCAAAACTGGCTAGGGCTGGGAAAATATTATTAATCAAGACTGTAAACCCAGAAAACATTTCAGAAAATGTTGCCATAATTTACTATAGGAAAATTGAATTTTTAAAATTTCAAACTATAATATAAAAGATGTCAATAACAAAATGATAAATGTAGACAAATATTTGTGACAAAATTGATATGCTAAGACCTTCCTTCCCCTCCCCTCACCCCTCCCCTCCCCCCTCTCCCCTCTCCTCCCCTCTCCTTCCCTTCCTCTACCCTCCCTTCCCCTTCCCTTCTCTTCTCTTTTTTCCCTTTATGCTTGTTTTCTTCTTCCTTCTTTATTTCTAGTGGTGTAGATAATTGTGGACATGCTAAAAACATCAGAGATATGGATTTTCAAGTGGTTGATACTAAAAAAAGGAAGGAAGAAAAATATAGCTGTAATTTTGAAAATGATAATTTCTACTACAGTCAATTACCACTACTTATATGAATTCTGAAATTTTAAAACTGGCTACACTTACTGTGAAGTTTTGCAATAAAATAAGGAAGGTAGTTTTAAAAAATGCATCAGCAAAAAGCAACCATAACTTCTGAAAATTGAATAGTATTTTACTATATTTTTGCATAAATATTCTCTGCTTTGAAACTACAAATGTAAAGAATAAATTCATTGTAAGATTACTTTCTGGTTTTTCTTTTAAAATTAATTTCACTTTTATAAAAATGGAACATTTAGGTATGAAGGAAATAAAATCTTTGTCCTTTGTGATTGTTATTTCATTTTGCCTGTCTCCATTGGTTTTCTTTATTTACCTCTTTTAGGAATATATTCAAAGAAAAACTAGATAGATTGTTGTTCATTCATCAAAATGTTAAGGCACTTTCTTTTTTTCCACTTCAAGGAAATTTGTAAAATATTTTTAAAAAGAAAAAAAACACTATAGGATGGAAGGACTATAGGAAAGCATTAAAATTCAAACCTCCAGCCCTAGCTGGTTTGGCTCAGTAGATAAAAGGAATTGGCCTGCGAACTGAAGGGTTCGGTACCGGTCAAGGGCACATGATGGGGTTTCCAGCTCAGTCCCTAGTAGGAGATGTGTAGGAGGCAGCCAATCAATGATTTTATCTCATCATTGATCTCTCTCTCTCTCTCTCTCTTTCTCTCTCTGAAATCAATAAACATATATTAAATACAACAGCAATAAAACATCTCAAACCTCCAGTATGATGTGGAGTTTCTGTTTTTTTCTTAGTAAGGCTTTCACACCACATTTTAAATTACACCAGCAATTAACAAATAAGAAAATTCGATGGAAAAGATTATTTTTAATCTCTTGTAAAGACATACTAGTTTTAAGATACTAGCAATCACCACAAAAGACCACATTTCATTTTTTTAATCTGAAGGTTAAATCTGTTTATATTTTATTGGTTCTGTTTATATTTAAGATGATTGTTTTTATTTTATGGCTTTAAATACTATTACCTATCCATTGTAGAGATATAAAGGTTTACAATATACAATAGTAAAGATGCTTCTAATTTGAACTTTGAAATTCACTGCTGTTTAGGTTCCTCTGACATGTTCAAATTGTAGTTGAACTATACACATCTTGGGTGACATCCAAATTTAAATTCCATGAAATAGACATGAAATTGGGAACTCTGAATTTGAACTCTGGTAATTTGAAACCCTTAGAGAACCAGTCTTCTAGAATTAAAAATGTTTTTAGAGGAGTGCAGCAGTGATACATTTTTGAGTTACAAGACTTTTTTATTTTTTTAGCTCTTTTGACATGAATCATTCTCACCTCTTCTCTACCTTAAGCAATAGATACTTGACATCAGAAAATAATTATGCCTCTATTAACATTTTTCCCCCTTTGCTGTATATTTCTAAAAGTATTTGAGTTTTGTCTTAAAAATGTTCTTATATATGTAAGTTCCTTACAAATATAACGTCCAATTTTGATCAGCATACCACTTACAATTTTTATTCAAAAGATGTTATATACCGGACATTATAATAATGCTAAGTGCTTTTTACATATTTCATTTACTCTTTATATTTCAGTAAGGTAGGTATTAAAATCTCAGTTTTAGAAAAGAGGAAAGCAAGGCTCAGAGAGCTGAAGTTAATTAAGGTCATACGAAGAGCCAGGATGTAAACCTATCTGTAGAACTTGATCTACTACAGCTAAAAATTAGAGACATTGTAACAAACAAAAGAAAAAAATGGAAGTAAACATTAACTGTTCAGAGAAATTCTTCTCCGTGGTTTCCTCTTGCTCCTACATGCCTTTGCCGGTTTCCTCTTGCTCCTACATGCCTTTGCTGGTTTCCTCTTGCTCCTACATGACTTTGCTGGTTTCCTCTTGCTCCTACATGACTTTGCTGGTTTCCTCTTGCTCCTACATGCCTTTGCCGGTTTCCTCCTGCTCCTACATGCCTTTGCTGGTTTCCTCATGCTCAGACATGCCTTTGCTGAAGTGCCTCTGCTTACCCAGGCCATTTCTCAGTCTTGTGTTTACAGGAAACCACCTTGAAGGATGGGGTAGTGCCCCGGCTTTGAACAATGAGCAGGCTTTCTATGAAAGCAGTGGATCCCCCAATTTCAGAGTTCTTTTCCTGTATTTTCAGCCTCTTACAATTGTTTCTTGCATTTAATGAGCACTCTGGATTTGTTTGATATGAGGCATAAAGGACAAAGAGTAGGTTATTTAAAAAAAAAAAAATACCAGGAATGACTTCTCCAAATACTATGTCTGTGACCCTTGATTATTTAAAATAAAACAATTAACTTCAATAGAAACATTTTTTAGTGTCTACAATGTGCCTGGTGCGTGTTAATTCTTTTTGTCGTTTTACCCCTTGCAAGAACGCTTTAGATGAATAATCACTTTTTTATCAAGAAATGTAGAATAAAAAAAAAATCTTCAAAGAAAAGGACCCAGCAGATGCTTGCTTCTGCTATATATGCAACATAAATCTGCGGGAGATCCCGTCATAGCAAAGGACTGCACATGATTGGGCAAACACCACTTATTATACATTATGTTAGGGCCATTTGTACCTCATAATTCTTATGAAAGTGGCTTTACCTTGACAAGAAACAACGCTCCAAATACTAGTCCAAGTCCCAGTGTACTAAATCAAAGTCAAGACAGATGTCCAGATAAATGTTTTAAAGGAGCACAAGAATGAATTCAACTAAGTCAAGCACCCCATTTCTTTGCTGCTAAGCGTCTGAGGATGGTAGTTTCCCCAGGGTCAGTCTCTCAATCATGATTTCTAGCTGCCTCCCCCTTCCCCCCCACCACCGCCCCACCGCCCCAGGCACTGAGAATCTTCCTTTCCCCTGGAGATAACGGGACTCCACATATATCTACAATCCGGAGACTGCTGATGGATATGTAAGATTCAAGAGAATGGCAATTTAGGGAAGAAATAAAGTAAGAAATGTCAAGGTCAAACAAACCTAAAGAAAACGAAGCTGCCCCGTCAGAAAATGTGTGTAATCCAAGCCCACTGCTTTGGTCTCGGAACGCTCAGGGTAACTAGGCAACGACGTTGCCGTGGTAACCCGGGACGCTCAGAGGGCACCAAGGAGTGTCGCTGGGCAGCCCTTCCGTGTCCGGAGCTGGCCTGGTGGGAGGGGTGATGGAGTGTCAGGCTCTCGCGACAGCTGCGTGGGGTCGTTGGCAGGCATCATCGACGACGTTGCTCCTAGGAACGCGGTGCACAGGCGGGGGGTACGGCCCAGAGCGCCCCGATGGCTGCTCAGCAAGGGGTGCCCACCTCATCCCTGCGGGCTCTGGAAGAAGCTTTGGGCATGGGCTCGGCGGCTGGCGGGGACGCCTCGGACATGGCAGAGGGAACCTACTACCTGGAGCGTATCCTTCCCATATGGGCGCGGCCCCAGGCGCCGGCTGCAGTAACGGGTATTAGGGGCCAGGGCCTGAGCTCTCCACTGGGGGGCGTCCTGGAGGCTTGGGGCCCCGATTCTACCCAGTTGGAGCTCAAGCTGGCCTTTCTGCCACCGAAAGCCCCTTATATAGTTATCAGAGTAAACTTTGGGTAAAAGTTTTGTGTGAAGGTGGAACAACAAATTGATCCAACCCCTCATTTGGGCTCAGTGTTTCCCCAAGCTTTCAGGATTCCAGAAGGAATTGGTCAAGAAAGTTTGGAGACTAGGGAATCCTCTGTCTTTGGGCTTTTAAGGAGCTGAAGCTCAGAGTGTCCCACCTGTAGCCAATGCTTAAAAAGATTTATTTTGATAACATCAACTTCCTGGGTAGTTTCAATTTTGGCTTTTTAATAATAAATACGTTTGTTTGTTTTTTTCTTCTTTAGCAACTAAATAATATCCTGGTGAGCTGACAGGGCTGAGAGGTGTTGGGAGAAAGCCAGAAAGTGATGAGCAATTATCAAAAGAAATAGCAAAAAACTGAATAGCCGTATGTGGATAATTAAGTTAACTATTTCTTGTGTAAAACTTTTGAGCTCCCTTCAATCCCTGGTGGGTTATGGGTGGCAACAGATCGATGTTTCTCTCTCTCTCTCTCTCTCTCTCTCTCTCTCTCTCTCTCAAATCAGTAAAACATCTCCTAAGATGAGGATTAAAATACTACAACAATCTTTTCAGCTCTCCTCGAGGCATATAGATTAATTGTACTGATGGGAGGTTTTATGAGAAAAAATATATCTATTCCTTTCTTCTGGCAGGTAAAACAGAGATGGTTTATCTATTTTATTCTCAAAGATATCAAGGAAACTCCAAAATCTACCTATTATGTATGTATGTATATATATATATTTGTCCCCCTATAGTCACTCCAGCTCTAATTCAAGACATCAGAGACCCAGCAATGGTTCTCCGAAGCTCAATGGTTGTGAGCTTTGGCAAACTGATTAATCTGTCTGACTCAGGCTCAGTACACATCCCTGCTGCAGGGAACTCTGAGGAACTTGGTTGAAAAGATCAAAGGAAGTATGCAGCATTCTACTGGAGGCAAATGTGATCTTTCCAGGCGTATAAGTTTGAAGAGTTTAGAAATTGATTTGAATGGAATATGTGGGTGTTTTAAGTGTCTTAAATGAAGTTTTATATTCTGTTTTCATAGTTCTGTCAAGCTTTTTTAAAGTAATAGTCCTTTTTAAATTAAAAAAACAAGTCAACTTTTTTTTTTTCCAGAGCAATCTACATCAAGTATAAAGTTACCCAGTATCCTTGCTAGTGAATAGTAATCAGGCATCTTACCATTTTTGTCTGTATTGAAATGATTTCTGTAACACATAGTTAATTGTTATCATAAGACACATGTGAGGTAACTTTTTATGACATTTTTGTGAAATACATGGTGGGACTCCAAGATGGCACAATTTTCAGCAACGAAATCTGTGTTCACTTAATTGACGGGGGGTCACTGAGTCACACTGCCAGCATGTAGCATTTTGCACAAAACCTATCAAGATTTCTCTTGATAATCACACTTGCAAATACAAGCAACTCCAAGTTTTCATCATTTCATTATCTATTTTGGGAATTACCTAGGCCCTTTGCTTTCCTTTCATCTCTCTTTGCTTGACTGACTACTGTTTTGGCTTTCCACCAAAGAGTAGTCAGGGGATAACAAAGCTAAACATTTAACCAGTCAATTTTTCTACATTCAGTGCAATGTTCAGGTAAGGTTTTGACATGGGGGAGACTTAACTCTTAGTTTGGAGGATTACTTCTGAATGCAAAGTATCCCAGTATCCCTGGGCTCTCCTAACGTGCATAATTAAGAGTTGACTGTATAATGTTATTTGACATTGTTTCTTAAGGCAATTATGATAGTTGCTGAAGTGAGACTTTCTTGGGTTTAAAGTCTTTAGCTCTCAGGTAATTTAATTGAGCTATTGCAGCGGATAAATAAAAGTTATAATAAGCACAAATGAACCAGAAATCTGATGTTCTCTACTTTGCACGTACACTTTATCACTTCTAATCTATGGCATCTAGTGCTGGACTTTATTTATGACTGAACAGATGCTCCTAGAACACTAGACAACAAGCTATCAATATTGAGCAAGGCTTTGAAAGGTGTTGACTCAAATTCTCCAGGAAATCAGCTTTTTCTTTGCTTTTAAACATTTACACATGAAGAACATGTACACATTAGTGTGGCCCAAACCAGAAACACAGCCAGGATCCATCATGGGGGGAATGGCTTCATCAATAAAGTCCCCACATTCTTTACAACAGGGTAGAGAATGTATTCAGGAAAAAAAAAAAATTTCTTACCCCTGCACCACCCCCTCCTTTGTAACCTCCTAGCTATCATAGTGACACCTGTTTCTCTTCTGAAGCACTTCACAATATCATTGCTTTTATGTTTTAAACTTTCAAAAGATGAGATACAAATATACATGACATAGTCCTTTTTTAGCTATCGCCAGAGCTTTAAGAAATGTGGTCATGGAGTGCATAGGTCCTTTGGAGAACTCTTCATAAAAGAGGTATTTGCATGCCAAAACCGGTTTGGCTCAGTGGATAGAGCGTCGGCCTGCGGACTCAAGGGTCCCAGGTTCGATTCCGGTCAAGGGCATGTACCTGGGTTGCGGGCACATCCCCAGTGGGAGATGTGCAGGAGGCAGCTGATCGATGTTTCTCTCTCATCGATGTTTCTGACTCTCTATCTCTCTCCCTTCCTCTCTGTAAAAAATCAATAAAAATATATTTAAAAAAAAAAGAGGTATTTGCAGCATTGTGGAATATAAGGCTAGATTTTAACTAAATGATCTGTAAGGGGCCACATAGATGTCTCCAGAATTTGTAAAGAAGGTTGGTTGTCTTTTATCTTTTTTTCCCCTTGATTTTTCCATCATCATTTATCTCTCATATACCCTTTTCCACTCCTCTCTCCCTCCTCCCAGAATCACCACACTATTGTCCAGGTCTATGAGTTTTTTCTTTCATTTTTCTTTTTTGCTCAATGCCCCCTCTCCCCTGCTACCCCCCATAACCTCTGAGCTATCAGCCTGCTCTCTATGAGTTTTTCTCTATTTTGCTTGTTAGTTCATTTTGTTTACCCTTTGGGATGGCACGGATAGACCTGGAGAACATTATGCTAAGTGAAACAAGCCAGTCAGAGAACAAGGACCATATGATTTCACTCACATGTGGAATTTAATGCAGGCTGATTGTCTTTTGCAAATGAACCCCCTCTATTAGAAATCAATACCACTTGGGTGAGATTTTCAGTTGCAGTAGTTACCATGGGCTGCCTATTAATGTGTGGCTGGAGACATTTGGGAAAGCCCGATTCCAGTTGGGAGATGCCGGCAGGAATGAATTGTACTAAGAAAGCTAAGGCTTAATTGATTTTGTTGCTACCTGTCTCGAGAAAGACCTTGTTCAAGGAATGGAATACATGACTCTAGGAAAGGGAGGCCCACAGAATGTCATTTTTGTTATCTACCCTCTTTGTCGCAATTCTCTACTCCCCAACTAGCTTTTGATTATTATATCATCTTTCTAGGCATTCTAACACTAAGAATTTGGCCCATGAGACTGTGGACATAAATAAGTTTACTGGCTACTGAAAATGTGCCCTCTGGTCCCAACAGCTATCTCTGAACAGCAATTTCTAAGGATTGAGTGAGTTAAGCCAGTTTTTCGAGGCAGCTCCAAACTTAACTGTGTGTGAAAATGCAAAATTAAGGATTCCAGACCCATTTGAAATACGGTGATCACACTAAATCAATACTCATCTAAGATGGATGCTTGTCTTTTTAAGTGACGTTCCTGGCCAGTATTTCATTACAATAGCGTACTGTTCACTGATAACTTTGTTTAATTAAAATTAAACTTTTGTCATTTAAAAATATTTTATTCTTAACATTTTAAAATTTCTTCTCTCTGTTATGTTACTTCTCTAGAATGTTTATAGTATTAAATGAAAAGATACTGTAAAATCCTCAATATTATCATTATGTACTCAAGTTGAGTATTCCTTATTATCATGGCAATACTGAATTTGCACACGGTACTTAATGGCGCCCTACATACAGTCAAATAGAAAGGAGACGATCTGAATGTAGAATCTAGACCAGGAGGCATGTTACTAAGCCCAGGGTGCTGACCTTTACATGCAGGAAAGGCATAGGTTATTTGGAGAGAAAAGAAATGTGTTTTGTTCTGTGTCCTCTAGTTGAAGCAAACTTTAATGGGCATATGAATCACAGATATGGATCTTTAAGTGAAGGTTTTAATTCAGTAAGTCCAGGTCAGGGCTGAGACTTAGCATTGCTAACAAGCTCGCGGGAGCTGCTGGTAAGAACTGTAATAGGAGTCGCAAGGCTGGATGCAAACATCTTAAACTTTTACCCTTATATTTTCAGACAGACATACAATATGTTGATATCTTTGTGTATCTACTGGCTTACAAATTGGAAAACTTACACCGCCACCTACTGTGGAAGTCTTATATGAGTCTTATATGTAGAAAGAGGTATTTTCCAGTTGCAGCTGCTGTCCAGGGCAAGGGTGGCCAATACATTTCCATTCTGGGCAATGCAACTGAAATGGTACTGGCTTCCTGGTATGTGTGTTAATAGGAATTCTGAGGCCTAATGAAGACTCGGTGGGAAAGACTGCAGGAAGCAAACATTGGGGAAAGTGGTAGCCAGCATGCCAGTTATTTCCCATGTTTGGTTTACATTATTCAGCTAACTTGCTTTATTTAAACTGGAATTCCTAAGAAAGGGAACATAACTATGATGTTTCCTATTTACAGCACTTTTCTTTGATTTCAATTTAGTAAGTAAAGTGTTGATCATGGAGGATCCAACCTAGATTTTCGATTGCCTTTGTGTACATTGGCTCTGCAGTGATGGCAAAGATTACAAAGCAATTTCTGCCTATAGCAGCTTTGGGAAATCATGGAAAATATAATTAGCTATATGTTTCACTCCAGTTCTTTATGGAGATGCGGCTGCTGGCAGTGATCACGACCTATAAATGTGGTAGTGGGAGAGACGAGTGTGTGAGCAATGCCGTATGCTGCTTGTATCTGTGGTCCTTTTGCAGAACCTTATTTGTGACAGCGTCATGACAAGTGGCACCTCAAGCTCTGCTCCACTCCACCAGCTGAGATACTTCTCAGGCTTCCTGCTGTTGTGTCTCCTGTAGGTCTGTGATGGGTATCCGGCTCCCTGGCAGTTTCAGTGTGGGTGCCTGTTGTCCGTTTTCTGATAATATCTAGATGGTCAGGATCTAGTGAAGATTCTGCTAGTGCAAAAAGTGCCCATTAGTTCACCTGTGTTGACCAAGTACCAGGGAGCTGAGTCATGCTATGCAAACTCACAAATACTATTACATTCCTTCCAGGGCAAGGGGAGATGTGGAGAAGTGGGACCCTGGTCTGAGTCCAGGCTATGACTCTAGGACACAGAATCTGGCTTGGAAGTAGGTGATGTGAGAGAATGTGGCTGCAGACCAGGCAGCAAAGGGGAGCCACAGACGGTAGCCTCGGTAAGAGCAGACTAGCAAACCAGGCCCAGGATAAGTGTCAAGTTAAGCTCAAACAGGCCAAAAGGCAAGAACCAGATCTGAGGGGAACAGGCTGGAAAAAGTGAATTTCAGAACTGGAGTTCAGTGATGTTCTTTGAAGGAATATAGGTAGATAAAGGGAAGGGAGCTTTGTAAGGGCCCAGAGTCAGCTTGGCATTAATAAACTGATTTTAAGCCAGATGCCAGCTTATTATTCTACAGTGGGGAAAAAAATGCATGAGAATTGTGACCAGCTTAATTGTAGGGACATTTCCTGGAGAATAGGCTCACCTAGGAGATTCGATTACTGTGGTTCTATTTTTACTGGGAAACTTTCTCATCTGTGAAGGTTTTATCTTTCAGACAATTCTGATGAATTGTTTATTTCCACTCTGGCAATTCTGCCTCTAAAATAGTGCTTCCCATACGTGGTATTCTGTCAGATTCTGCTTTATGCTGTCTTTCTGGCATCCCGAGGGCCAAGGAGATCCATATCTGTACAACATACAGTGTCCTCGTCATGAGAATCTGGGAGTGTAATTTATTCATGCTTTGCAACCAGAAATTGCTGTACATCTACTGAGAAATTCATCTGTTTTCATTGGATGGATATTGAATTGGTATCTAGTCATATCCTCCTTTCACCCTGACTGCTGGGAAGCTTATAGTCAAAACTGTGGCCTACATTTCACAAAATTATGAGACCCATGGCATGTACTACATCTTTACTTTTATTTCTACTTATTTCCCTTTTTCTCAAATTTCCATATGCACTTATTTTTATATTTTGCAATGTATGCATGTTTGTAAACTGCCACAGAATCATTTTGGGATTGGGATTCGTTCATGCATTTGTCCATGTGTTGCTAGCCAGCTAGTCAGATAGACAGATGCATGCCAACATACATGCCAACACACATTTATTTCTCAGCAACACTGCAACATCACATTTCAACTGAGTTGCTGCTGGGAAGATTTTCTGTTCACGTCACATTGTGGATACTAAAAATATAAATCAAGGAGGATACCAGTTCCTATTTTGGGTTTTTGTCCTTTTCCTGATCTTTTGTCTCATTAATCTCTTGGCCTTGGTTAATTTAATTTTTGGGTCTTTAGACCTTTCTTGCTTCTCCCTCTTTAAGGAATTCACATTGAGCTATTTAAATGATTTGATTTAGCTGTCCGTACTATTTTTTAAGAGTTTGGAAAACAACTAGATTTGAGTTTATTATCTAGGATATTTGCAAAAATTGCACATTCCTATTGTGTCACTATAGAGATACTATGGCTTAGTTGAAAATTCTTGACATATTCAAGAAACGTGTCTTTGTCACTCAAAACTATGTGATTTTGGGAAAACCTATTAATCTGTTTGATTCATTTCTGTGGGATTTTTTTCAATTTGATTCAGTTTCTTTTCTTTCTTTTTTTTTTTTTTTGAAGATGCGTGTATCTGTGCCATTCAATCTCACAAGGTTGTTATGAGAATAAATATGATTATTTTCCATGTAATAGTACTTTTTAAGCACTACAAAATGATAGCTATTTTTTCTTAGTCTCCTTTGATTGTGTGGAAACAGAATATTTTACTAGCGATTAAAATCCATTGGTTATATTATTTTCAGGATAGAGTGTGCAGGTGTTCTTAGATATTTCCAAAGCTTTTAGAACAAATCACGCTTTTCCTCTACATATTGCTATGTTTTGCAACCTTTGCTTTCACCTTTCTTCCTCACAATAATTTGTTAGCAGTTGTTTTATTTGCAATTATCAAGTCTATCCAGATAATTATAGAATATTTATAATTATAGAATATTTGCTTTTTTGTGGAATTTTTTATGGTATGAACAGTGATGAAGGACAGCATTGCTTTTCAGGAGATTTAATGACACGTGAATGCTTACAAAATCAATTTCTAGTAGTTGTCTCTCAGAAGAGAGCATACTTTTTCCATAAAAGAGAAGCTGACTCTTATTTTTTGCAACAGCATAGATAGACCTAGAGATTATTATGCTGAGTGAAATAAGCCAGTCCTAGAAAGACAAAAATGAATGATCTCACTTATATGTGGAATCTAATGAACAAAATAAAAGGATGAACAAGATAGAAACAGAGGCATGGATACATTGAACATTCTGATCACTGTCAGAGGGAAGAAGGGTGCGTGGGGACTGGGCAAAAGATGAAGGGATTAGCCAAAGAACATACATGCATAACCTATAGACACAGACAGCAGTGTAGTGATGGCCAGAGGGGAGGGGGGGGGGAGATAATTAGGTGGAGGGGGCAAAGGTGGGGAAATAATGTCAACAATAAAAATAGACTGACTTCCTGAATCTGATATTCGGGAAATTTTATCTCATTAAGTGAAAGTGTGTCAGATGAATATAAATTTAGAAGGAGGAAGATTTAGAAAGCTTTCATCCATTTATCTTAACATATGGGGGAACTGGGCCATGGGAGACTTACGAGAATTTTTCCACAGGAACTCATCTCTTTCCAGAACGTGGACAATAATAACAAACACAGTATGTAACCTTTACTGTAAGCCATGCACTGTTCTAAGTGATTTACATATGTTAATTCCTTACTGCCCTTGAAACCCTATGAGGTAATATAGTAGCCAGCCTGCAAAACGATGCCCAGTGATTCCCACCTGCTGGTGTAAATGAGCTTGTATAGTGTCCTCTTACTGAATAGGGCTGACCTGGGTAACCAATTAGATGTTGAATATATGATATTGTAGCTGTTCATAAAAGAAATTGTGGCTTCCACTTTGTTTTCTTGGATTGCTTACTCTGGTGGATCTATTCTGGAAGATCTATTCTGGAGAGATCCACATGGGAAGGATCTGAGTCCTCTAGACAACAATATCAGTGAACCTTCAGGAAATAGATCCTATTCCCTCAGTTTAGCCTTCCTGTGACTACAACCCTGGCTGCCACCTCAACTGAGACCTCATGAGTGACCCCAAATCAAAATCTTTCAGCTAAGCCACTACTGAATTCTTGATCACAGAAAACATGAGATAATGGATGCTTATTGTGTTGTGTGTTTTTTTTTAAGCCCAAAGTTTTTGGGAGTTTGTTATACTGCAATAAGTTTTTAAAAAAATACTGATTTTGGTTCCTAGAAATGAGGATCTAACTTAAAAAAGACCTGAAAATATCAGAGTGGCTTTTCCAAAGAACATTGGGAACATTTGGAAGTACTTTAGGATGTTAGTGAAAGGTAAGTACTTCACTCCTGGTACTCAATCAGGGTAAATTTCAGGTCAGGAGATGGGCTGCAGACATGCAACTTTTTTTTTTTTTTTTTCGGTGTGTGGTTGCTTAGTCTACTTTGAATTACTTATTTTTAACCTAAATTACTTTTCACCATATTTTTGGGAGAGACACTCATGTTTGACCGTAAAATACAGCCCCTTGACAGGTACCTGGGTCCTGAGGGTTGGTTGTAACTGAAATTGGTATATGTGTGTCTTCAAATAATAAGGCAAATACTAAAGAGTTATTGCTTATAATTAGGCTGAGTAACAAGAATGCATTACAAAAAAGAAGAAAGAATGTATTACCTATCTTTAGAGGTTTAGAACTATGTGGAAAATAATTGGCAAAAGCCTCAAGTATTTCCATACACAGAAAACCCATACAAAGCAACAGGAGAGGTAGTATTGCATAGTAAAGCTCCTGGGGCAGTGGTTCTTAACCTTCTGGCCCTTTAAATACAGTTCCTCATGTTGTGACCCAACCATAAAATTATTTTCGTTGCTACTTCATAACTGTAATGTTGCTACTCTTATGAATCATAATGTAAATATCTGATATGCAGGAGGGTCTTAGGCGACCCCTGTGAAAGGGTCGTTCGACCGCCAAAGGGGTCGCGACCCACAGGTTGAGCACCGCTGTCCTGGGGCTTATTCCCAGTTTGTTAGGCTCTCACTGTGCAGTCTGTGCCTTTGAGCCTGGTCTATAAAATGGAGATCCTGGGGGTTCCAGCTTTATACAAAGGATGAGGATGAAATGAGTTAATACATGTAAAACCCTTAGGACAGCATCCAGCCTCTATTAAATACTATGTTGTCAGTTCTTATTACAAACAACATAAGTTGTTATATGCACCTTCAGCTAACTCTTGGAAGACAGAATAAAAGAGACAATTTCTTATAACCAGCAGCGAAATGAAAACTAGGCTAATCTCATCTTTGATTTTCATAACCATTACTGTGCATTAAAGTGTTTAATACCTTTTAAACTTGGCATAACTAACTCTGTACATTTGAAGAGAAAAGTAAACAAAATAACTGTAGACGTTTTCATTTATAATTAGACTAACTTATAATTGTAAAAGTGTTCCAGCAATGTTGTTAGAATTTTAATTAGAATCATTTCTGATATTTTAATGCTTATTTCTTGATAATTTATGAACGGCTGAATTATAATTACTATATAGTTTATATTTGTTTGAAAAGTACCCTGCCTTTCCTGAGAAGAGGATTTAATTTTAAAATTGAGGAGTATATATAAGAAAAAAGTGGAGATTTAAATAACTTTCATTGATGAAAATTTCGATCTACCAATTCAAGGACAAATCAGTTTTAAATGTCATCATTTTATTCCATATATTTTGAGATTAAAACTTGACAAAATGTTCAGAGGTCACCATAACTGAACCGTCTGAAGATGATTACGAATATGAAGAGGTAATTATTTATTTTAATCTTTATCGTTGAGATTATTACAGATGTCCCTCTTTTTTGCTCCCTATTGCCCCCCTCCACCAGGTTCTCGCCCCACCCCAGGCCTTTGCCACCCTGTTGTCTATGTCCATAGGTAATGCATATATGCATATAAAATCTTTGTTTAATCTCTTCTCAGCCCCCACTCCCCTTTCTTCTGAGAATCATCAGTATGTTCCATTTCCATGCCTCTGATTCTATTTTATTCACCAGTTTATTCTGTTCATTAGATTTCTTATTTGTTTATTTTGATTTTTAGATTCAATTATTGATAGGCATGTATTTGTTGCCATTTTGTCGTTTATATTTTTGATCTTTTTTTTTTCTTCTTCTCAAAGAATACCCTTCAACATTTCATATAATGTTTGGTGGTGATGAACAACTTTAGCTTTTTCTTATCTGTGAAGCTCTTTATCTGACCTTCAATTCTTTTTTTTTTTTAAATATATTTTATTGATTTTTTACAGAGAGGAAGGGAGAGAGATAAAGAGTTAGAAACATCGATGAGAGAGAAACATCAATCAGCTGCCTCCTGCACATCTCCTACTGGGGATGTGCCCGCAACCCAGCTACATGCCCTTGACCGGAATCGAACCTGGGACCTTTCAGTCCGCAGGCCGACACTCTATCCACTGAGCCAAACCGGTTCCGGCAACCTTCAGTTCTTAATGATAAGCTTTGCTGGGTAAAGTAATCTTGGTTGTAGGTTCTTGCTATTCATCACTTTGAATATTTATTGCCACCCCCTTCTGGCCTGCATAGTTTCTGTTGAGAAATCAGCTTGCAGTCATATGGGCATTCCCTTGTAGATAACCAACTGTTTTTCTCTTGCTGTTTTTAAGATTTTCACTTTGTATTTAGCCCTTGGCATTTCAATTATGATGTATCTTGATGTGGTCCTCTTTGGGTTCCTCTTGTTTGGGACTCTCTGTGCTTCCTAAACTTGTAAGTCTATTTCTTTCACCAGGTAGGAGATGTTTTCTGTCATTATTTCTTCAAATAGGTTTTCATTATCTGTTGCTCTCTCTTCTTCTGGCACCCCCATAATACAAATGTTGGTACACTTGAAGTTGTCCCAAAGGCTCCTTACACTATATTCATATGTTTGGATTCTTTATTCTTTTGCTCTTCTGGTTGGGTGTTTTTTGCTTCCTCATATTTCAAATCGTTGATTTGATTCTCAGAATCCTCTACTCTCCTGTTGAATCCCTAAATATTATGCTTTTTATAGTCAGATGTCCCCTCTGGTCCTTTTCCATTTTTTTTAGAGATTTCTAGAAGATTCTTGAGTAACTCTGTAACCATGGTTTTGAACTCTATATCCAGTAATTTGCTTTCTTCCATTTCTTTCATTTGTCTCTACATTTTGGCTGCTTTGCTGTGTTTGTTTCTAGTTATTGGCCAGAGCTGCTATTTCTCCTTGAGTTGTTAGAGTGGTCTTGTGTAGGAGGTGTTCTATAGCACCCAGTGGCTCAGCCTCCCCAGTCACCTGAGCTGGGAGCTCTAGGTGCACCCCTTTGTGGGCTGTGATCACAATCTTGTTGTAGTTGAGCCTTGATTTCTGTGGGTGTTACTGGGAGGAATTGACTTCTAGGCCAATTGGCTGTGAGGCCCAGCTGCAACTACAGTGGGAGAGCTGCTGTGCAGGAGACACCCTTATGGATCAGGACTTGCTTCAGTGGGGCATTGGTGCTCACTGAGTCTTCCCTTTGAGTGTGTCTCTTATGGATATGTAGAGTTGTAATCTTGTATGGTCTGACACTGACCACTGGGTACACTGGCTCTCAGGTCTCCAGGGAGGTGCAAAGTCAGCCACTGCCTGGGGCCACCCAGCAATAGCTTCATTGAGATCTGCAGATTCCTCTTCTTTGTATTGAGTTTGAAAGTGCCCAGACAAGTCCCAGCTGAGAAGCAAGGCAGGCTGGTGCTGGTGCTTGGTCTTGGGCCTTTTATTGATAGGTTTGGGGCTCCCTGACCCAGCTGCAGCTTGTTTGAGCAAGGACAGTCATTCATATGCAAAAGCTGCTACCCAGCTTATATGTGGGGTTGTAAATTAGATGAGGGCAGGGTCTTAGGGAATCACCAGGCAGAGCAAACAGAAATGGCTGCCAGTCAGCCTTGCTACTGGGAAGGTCCCAGTATAGGAACAATCATCTCTGTCTGGGAGAAAGCTGCCCCCAAGTTCCTGCCCAGATGCCTGACAATCCAATTTCTCCTGTGTGTGTCTGTGTCCCCCACAACCTCACCCTGGTGCTGGAGCTCAGAGGAAGCAGGACCTTGTAAGTTCAGTTCATGGTGCCAGCCTTTTAAGAGGAACAGCTGGGTCTCTAGCAGCCTCTATGTCACTGCGCCCCAATCTGAATTCGTTTTTACAACCTGTAGTTCTTACTGCCCCTAGGGACTTCTTTTTCCAGCTCTGGGACCTCTTGCTCCTCAGCGTGGCCTCCGCAGAGATGATCTCCCTCCCAATTAAAAAAGTGGCACCAGCCCATTCTGCGCCTCCACACCTTCTACCAGTCTCAGTGTGCTTTCTTATTTACTTCTCTAGTTGTAGGGATTCCATTAAGCCAGCTTTCCAGCAGTTCAGGATGATAGTTGTTCTGTATTTTAGCTGTAATTTTGATGTGGTTGTGGGATGCAATGAGTACATGCATTTACCTACACTGCCATCTTCAAATTCAGTCATTTTTTTTTAAATTTTATTTTGAGCACTCTGTCAATTTATTATGGTTGTTCTTGAGACATATTTTATTTATTCCTTAAGAGTTTCTAGTTTAAAAATATACATATGTTTTTATTGATTTTAGAGAGGAAGGGAGAGGGAGAGAAATAGAATCATCAATGATGAGAGAGAATCATTGATCAGCTGCCTCCTACATGCTCCCTACTTGGGATAGAGCCCACAACCTGGGCATGTGCCCTGACTGAGAATGGAACCATAACCTCCTGGTTCATAGGTCGACACTCTTATCACTGAGCCATGTTGGCTCGGTAAGAGTTGTTCGTTTTTCAGCCATATCAGCTGGTTAAGACTAAGGCATGAAAATTCTCATTAAAAAATTTAGATTGGTTAAAACATCTGGCCATTTGTATTTTCTTATTAATTGTCCTTCAGAGTCAACTCCTTATCACCTACCTTCTGGATCCATACTACAGAATGTCTTCTCTGTCTAATAGGCATTTACTATAATCCCATCTGCTCTTGGCTGAGTTTCCCAAATTTCTACCACCTAGCTGGAGTGCAGACCCTATGCTTCCTTCAAACTTAACTCTACTTCTATCTAATGTGCTTACTGTCTAAAACCTTTCCTTTAATTCACTGCTCCAGTGGGACCTATCATTATTTCTGAGACTTGGAGGATAGAGACTCTCCTAGGAAGCAGAAGCTGTGAATGAAACTGTGTGGGTGCAGGCCTAGCAATTTCTGGCCTGGGCAAGCAGGAGACAGGACAAACAAAGAACAGAGGCTTGTTATTACTGCTGGTATAATGGAGATTTTATTGATACATACCACATGAAAGTTCTGAATGAGTTAAATAATAGTATAGGCCTTAAAACTGTGATGAGCACATAAGAAGCATGCAATACATGTTAACTATTATTAATATCATTATTAGATTTGATTACATTCTTCCAATAGCTTAACATTCAGGCAGTATTATCTTATTTTTTTAAATAAACTAGAGGTGTGTGGTTGCTAGTAGTAGTTAAGAAAGAGTAATGTACATCTACACAATGGAAGACTACACTGCGGTAAAAAGAAGGAATCTTACATTTGCAACAGCATGGATGGAACTGGAGAGCATTATTCTAAGTAAAATAAGCCAGTCAGAGAAAGATAAGTACCACATGATCTCACTCATTTGTGGAATATAGTGAACAACATAGGCTGATGAACAGGGACAGATTCAGAGACAGAGAAGCAGCGATCAGAGTGTCAAACCTCAGAGGGAAAGTATGGGAGGGTGTGAGTAACGGGGAGAGATCAACCAAAGGACTTGTATGCATGCATACAAGCCCAACCAATGGACACAGACAACAGGGGGATGGGAGCATGAGTGGGGAGGTGGTTATGGGGGGATGATGTCACATATGTAATACCTTAATCAATAAAGAAATTAAAGATTGAAAAAAAAAGAAAGAGTAATGAGGGAGAAAAATCTGGGATGAAGAGAGAATGTTGGCAGTTAGATGGCCTAACATTTCTTTCAGCACAATTGTTAGTCTGTATTTGTCATTATAGATAAATGCAGTTGCTCATAAGCTAATATTGAGTTTATTAGAAGTGACATTGAGTGATGTTTAAAAGAAAATCAGAAAGCTTCCTGCTTGATATTTATTCATTTGTCATAGATCTTCAAAATGACATGATGTCTTACATAAAATATATTTCTTTGATCCATTGTTTTATGAGGAAAAAATCAGTTCGAAATGAAGTAATGTATTTTCTTGCTAACCCTTCCTATCCTCCTCTTTCTCCATGATTTAGATACCAGATGACAATTTTAGCATTCCAGAGGGTGAAGAGGATCTGGCAAAAGCAATTCAGATGGTTCAAGAACAGGATACAGATACTCAAATTTTGGTGAGGTTGAACATAACCATAGCCTATAGTTTACCAGTGATAAATTTCTGTGTGAAGTTTTGCAAGTTGTTTACATTTCAAGTACTCCACTTACTAAATGCAGTCCTAACACCTGTTATGTCTTTTTTCACCTCTATTTCTCTGCCATCAAACCTTCACTTTAGATAATTAGTCATGTTTACTTTTCTTTGGTTTATCATTTTCCACAGCGTGGTCACTCTTGCATGACTGAAATAAATGACACTATCCCTCAGAACTCTGCCTATTTAATTGGAGATTAAACCAAGGATTTGAAACACTTATGTACAGAATTTGATACTGTATGGAGATTCTACAATCCGCTTTATAAGCATTCTATGTCTTTGCCTCTCCCCACCCCCCATTGAAATATTTAGCTCATAGGGAATGCCCAATATATTATGATATTTTTTCCTTGTGAGACCTATGAACTAATATCATTAAAGAATATGGTGGAGGATGCTTTATGATTGTAATACCACCAGTTAAAAAAGTAAACACAATGATGGCATTCCTATAAAATTAAAAAAATCATTTAAAAGTTCATAACAACTTAATGATGATAACAAAATATTTTAAAGTGCTTGATATTTCATACCAACACTAATTAAGAAGGATGAATTTTAAAAATGTTGTAACTTTTTTAGATAAAGAAATGTGAAGGAAATTGTGATATTCCTGTTTAGTTATAGACTTGACTTCCTCAGTGCAAAATAGTAGGCGATAGACTTCACTCCACATTCTGTCCTGTGTCAGTCTTTTCATATTTTGTAGACTTTTTCTGTCTATAAATCCAGTAACTCCTTTCCAAAATATCTGTATGTTAAAGAAACAAAACAATACAAAACAAAAAACCTCAAGAAGAGGAGTTCTTGAATCTGGAATTGATTATATTCTGTTATAAATGGAGGACTCTAGCTCATAGTAAACTGCATTTTCTAATGCATCCTATAGATATAGTTCCCTTCTATTTAGACACAAAATGAAGTCTCAATGCAGTAATTTACAGGAATAGTTTTAAAATACAGCATTTTGAATGATGAGCAGTTTATCCACTACTCATCATCTTCCCTCTTGCTTTACTTCATTAAGTAAAGAAGGGTTTAAAAAATACACTAAGTATTACTCATTCATTTTATTACTTGGTAAGTAAGGTAGTTATGCCTAACATAGTGCTGGTGCATAGGATGAACTAAATGAATAGCAGTTGAGTAAGTGAATGGATAAAGTCATAGAATGAAAATATGACCCAAATTATAATTGCTTCTTTGTATCTGGTATCATGCTGGAATCTGTTTGTAAATCCAAAGATAAATCCAAGGAAGACAATGGGGTAGCTGTCATATCTACTGCACAAAATATCAGTAATTTTTCTCATCAATTTTTCAGAATTTTTTTTTAATCACAACCTTGCAAGAATTAACTTTCTAGATTTCTGGAATATTTATAGCTGGTTGACTCTCATTTAAGGTCTATATTGTTGAGTGTTTCCTTCCACGACTCGCGTGGAGTAGGGTTCGGTATCTGAAAGAGGAGCCGCACAGCAAATGAGAGAAAAAGACACAAGATAATTTTGCAATATTGGGGGACCAGGCGGCAAGTCCCGAAGGACTTCTTCTCCCTGTGCTCAGGCCTCACCAAGCTTTTATTCATCTGGGATGCACCCATAGCATAGCCCTAGGCAGGTGACCCCCTGCAACAGGCAGACTAGCCCATCAGCAAGAATTTACATAATAATAAATGGGGGAGCAGTTTCAGCTACCACTGTCTGGACAAACAGAGTTGGCGCCTAGCTCCGAGCTTTGGGAGGGCTTCAAAGGCACCCAGCCTTCGGGGGGGTTCTCTGTCTATGCTTATCAGATAGTGAAGGCAATAAACAGTTTCCCACATCTCCCCCTTATTTTTTCTTTAAAAAATAATCAAGTCCCAATTTCAATGTCCAAAAGTTCTGAGTGCATGTTTCAATGTCCAAAAGTTCATGTGTACATGCCAGCAATGAAATGTTGGTTCTGGATGGTGGAAAATGCAGGTCCGGTCCTTTCTGGTCTGGTCCTGGGCAACCTGCAGCGACGCACAGCTGCTGACTGCTAGCATGGCAAGGCGTCTTCCACCATCTCCATCTCTGAACTGTCTCTCCTGTCTTTGTGGCTGGAGCAAACTGGTCAGTTTCTCTCCGGGATCCCTTGTTGCAGGAATCCACATGGTCTTGGAGCTGTTCTCTGAAAGTATACAAACATATTCTCGACCAAAGGTTAAAGGAAAAAAAAACCTTACTTGGGTTCTTTTCTTTAACATGATCTTTCCCTGGCTTACCCTGGCCTAATGTGTGGTTTTTCTGGGTGTCTCACTATTAGCATTATAAACGAAAAAAAATTTTTTTCTCTAAATGTAATTTAGTTACAGGATCTATTTCCTTACATGGTATTCTTCCACTATCCCCCCTTTTTTTAATTAGGAGACTTCTTGGAAATTTTACAATGCAGTCTAGATAGCTTTAAATATTAATTTTTTTTTTGCATACAAAAAAAATGAACCTGAACATGCTTTAGGTTCATAGCATGTTTACCATGAATATTTTTGTTAATACTTTTTGAATAATTACTTATTTCAAGTTAGCCAAATTTAATTAATTTGAAAACTATTTTGCTGTCAAATTTAATATTTTAACAATAATCTTAATTTACACTGTAAATATTAATTGAAAGGATCACTTTACATCCTTGTGAAGGCTCTGAGCATTCCTGTTGTTACGCTAGATTTAGACATAGGGTCTGTTAGCCAAGCCTCCGTTTATCTGGATTCTGATTTCAGCTGGACCAAATCTCTTCTATTTGGTTCCTGATCTGGGCTGGGCATGGGAAGCAAGAAGCAGCCATGGGGACAGGAGACCTTCCTCAGAAGGGCCGAGTGTTCAAGCCCGTGCACCGTTCAAGCCCGTGCACCATTGGGGGGGGGGGGGTGAGGATCTGTGCCCCACCTTTGTTGCACCCCAAGTTTTCTCCTACTGGCCCCCAGCTGTGCCTGTCTTAGGTCGTCCCAACCTTTGGGATCTTACCCGTCGTTGACTACCAGCTATCTCTGGGCCAAGTAGGGTGATGTGTGGTTCAGTTCTGTCTCCTTGATAGCCTATGTCCCTCTGGCCTCCATGCCCAGCAACTGCCTTTGGGTCCCCTCGCCTGCTGGCGGGGCCCCGGCATTGATCATAGGGAACCCAGGTTTCTTCTCCAGAGAGGGCCCAGCTTACGCCATTGGGCAAGAGACAGATCCATGGTACCAGCTTTTCATGATCCCAGTTTGAACAGAGAGCTCTGGTAACAGCTGTAGGCAATTGGATTCCTCTTGACAAAAAAAGTCAAGATAGGTCAATACAGAATGCTTAAGTGCCTTCTCCAGGAGGCCCTCCACACAGTGGAAAGGAATAAATCCCTTCATGTAAAACATTCAAATTCATTTGTAAATTTGTTTGGAATAAATGTGCAATATACTGTTATAAAGCATCAAAAATTATTAATGAAACTTGTAGAATAATACCATGTAAGAATATTCTTTGCTCTAGGTCATGACAACTTAATTTTAAACTCAAGGTTTGGAATGAGGGACCTAGTTAACAAAAAAGGCAATTTACAGAAGCAGAGACAGTATGCTATCTAAATTACAGTGATGGGTAAACACATTATCTAGAGTCCTTGGGTAACCTAGGTAAAACTTAGGCATGTTATCTGAACTACAGTTTTTACCTGAATTAATTGTTACCATACTTCACTTTACCATGCCCCAGGTGGTCTCTGGGCTGTTGGTTGTCTGGTTTGTCTTCCTCCTGCTGGATTACACTTGGAAAATTTTAACTTAAAAAAGAAAAATCTTTCTTTTTTACACAAAGTAACTTATAGGGTTACTTCTTGGATGTTGACTGATAGTGCCGCAAGGCCATGCGTTCCAAGTCATTAAACATTTATGGTGACTGTACTTATTTTCAGATTTGGTATTTTAACAGCAAATCATTAGATTATCCTGTAAATATTAGTGGAAGATATTTCAAAATATTAAACTTTCTCCTTTTTATTAAATTTACAATAATGTTTTTAAACAGCATTCCCTTTTGGCATATTTGCATATACAGAGGAATCATGGGAAGCCTTCAGTAACCTTTTTAGAAGAATTTTACTTTACTAGAATTCAATTGCTTACAAAGATTAGTAAATTTAGTAAAGTTTTATGTCTGATACACGAGGTGCAAACGCTGCCCCACCTCCAGCCTAATTTAAAATGCAGCGGTGAGGAGCTTTTAAATAAAAGACATTGCTAGTTTAAGTAAAGACTTTGCTACTAAATAAATCAATTCTTTCTTTTATTTGTCAGAAATTCCTTATGCAACCAAGTATATTATATTTTGAAATATTGTACTCTGGAAAAACTGTCAAATACATATCTAATTAAAAAATTTTTAACACTTAAAAACAGTTTTCAACATAATAGGATCTAGTCTTGACCATGGAATCAATTACTCTTAATTTGTTTATGATATATGTATAACTGTGGTTCTACTGAGAATTTTAGATATCTTTTAAAAATGTCTTTATCTACAAGCCTTTTAAAGAAATACGAGCTCTATTGTCGGCCCTTATAAAGCCAACTGCTTAAAACATTGGTCTATCATACCACTGAAATTATATTAAGACCGTGATTGCTAATTTATTAAGTATTAAAAATATTTTCTTATAAGTAGTATTAAATAAATCTGAGAGGCAAGCACACTTTCTGCCCCATCTGCATTTCCGCGGTAAAACTCTGTCTTAAAGCTCCACCCCTGAAATTCCATCCTGCCTCAGTGACAAGACACTCCTTCTGTGATTGGCTAAGTCAGAGGGCGGGGCTGTTCCAAGATGGCGGCCCCCAGGGGCGCGGCAGGCCATGCGGCCAACATGGCGGCTGCCAAGTCACACAGCTCAACATTGTGGCTGTCTACACTGTTCTCTGACAGAAAAGATGATTTCCTTATTCTCACAATAAACAAGGGAAGAGCAAACCAAAATTCCTAAAAGATAGATGGCCAACATTATATTGTAGACAAACAGAAATCTCATTAGCTGTTTATACCCTTTATAATTATCTTAGATATTTAATTAATTTCTCCCGATTCAATTTGCACTTTAAACTTTCAGAGCTTTAAATCTTAGATATTTCAAATAAAATATAAGGCATTTTCAATTAATAGATTAACTTCTATCTTCTAGACTTCATACTAGGCATACTCAGATCAACATTTCAGTATTATAAATTTCAATGCTTTTAGATGATTTGAACTTAAAAGCTTTAAGTTTCCAGCCAATAAGCCTGGCATAGCTGCTAAAATGGTCACAATTTTCCTGTTGGGGAAGTCAAGAAACAAAACCATAGCTATTCACATGTTAAACTTGACTATCAACTTCCTGGTGGTGCTTGCCTCAGGGCGGGAAATTTCAAAAGTTACTTTAAATCGCCTTGGGAAGCCAGCCTTAATTAAAGGGCATAGCCATCTTTTACCTGGGCTACTTAGATTTTTATAATTAATATAGTTCAATAATTCTTGAGATTCAAATCCAAATTATTATTTTAAGGCATACTCTTTAGCAAATTTTTGTAACAGAGACAATTTTACTGAATTTTCTTTTCGGCCTTGAAGTTAACTTTTTAACACCCTTCATTAGCATTAAAAAACTGTTCTTTATTATGGAAATATACCAATCTTGTTGCTAGAATCTAGCCAGCATCTTTTTTCCTTTGGGTAAAATTTGCCATTTTTCTTAGGAAATAATCAGTCTTGGGTTTTATTCTGTACATTTGGAAAGAGATTTCAGCTCAAAACTCTATCTAAATGTCCAAAATCGGACGATGCGCGCCTTAGTTCCAAGCCAGTTTCTCTTTACACGTGCACAGAAATCCCAGACGCATTTTTAAATTTTGTAAAACTTTTCAATTAAGAGAAGGAGACTTTAAATTAGAATACTGGGGAGGGAGTGTCCATATTAGATCGCCACGTGCTCCTTCTTCCCTTTCCCCACCTTCTGCTTTTGGGGGAAGTTTCAGCAAATGACTCAGATGGCGTATTTTTCCCAAAGTCATGCTTAATAGAAAACATTTAAAATTTTTCCCTATTTCGCTTTCTAAAGCAATGGCTAGCATCCAAGGTTATCTTAGCCAAAGTTTGGTTGTCATAAGATGTTCTCCAGTAATTTTTAAATAAAACATTAAGTAATCTCATTGTGGGAGAGCTTATAACTCTGCCTTTTCCTGCCACCTTCGAATCTCTCCACACCAGAGAGAGATTCGGTAGCGGGGTTTCATTTCTTATTACAGATTGATTGCAAATACAAATTAAGATTTTAATTTGAACAAGAAACCACATTGATGTGACCATGGCACTCTTTTTTCAGCTTGATTTAAAGAAGTACCTTTTAATATTCCAATTTCTTTATAATTTGGCCTTTTTGCACAGGTGATTCTATTAATGGAGAATTAAACATTTAAGGATTAGGACATGGAGGTGGAGGGAGCCATGAAGGCCATTCCTCCCATTTTTTCTTTTCTTTCTGCTCCTCTTAAGGAGCGGAGGGTGCAAGGGGGAGGAGATCCATCCTCCTTGACCTCTCTTAAGCCTCTAGGAAATGAAATGCCGTGTTCCACAAGGGGAAACAATTTTTGGCAAGTTCTGATTAACTTTTTGGCAAACTTTTAAGATCTAATGTACCTTTTTCAAGAAACCAAGGGTTATGTTCTATAATAACATGCAAAAACTGTAAAAGATTACCTTCTAAAATTTTAATACTTTAAACATGTAAATCAAAAGTCTATAATAAAATTTCTTACTTTTTTTTAAAAGCCAAATATACCTTTTAAAGCCGAATCTACTTTTTTAAAACCAAATCCTGCCCCGTTTGTTAGCCTGGTTGAGAAAACGTTCCCAGTTACTTACAGACCCGGGCTTCTGTAGTTGATCTGGGCATTGCGTGCGGTAGAATCCCCCTCACCTTTTTTCGGTGAGTTTTTCACACCTTTTCGGTGAAAACTTCCTTTTCTCGCTCCAGCGAGACCTGCACTTCCAGATTCCCCGATGGGCGCCAGATATTGAGTGTTTCCTTCCACGACTCGCGTGGAGTAGGGTTCGGTATCTGAAAGAGGAGCCGCACAGCAAATGAGAGAAAAAGACACAAGATAATTTTGCAATATTGGGGGACCAGGCGGCAAGTCCCGAAGGACTTCTTCTCCCTGTGCTCAGGCCTCACCAAGCTTTTATTCATCTGGGATGCACCCATAGCATAGCCCTAGGCAGGTGACCCCCTGCAACAGGCAGACTAGCCCATCAGCAAGGATTTACATAATAATAAATGGGGGAGCAGTTTCAGCTACCACTGTCTGGACAAACAGAGTTGGCGCCTAGCTCCGAGCTTTGGGAGGGCTTCAAAGGCACCCAGCCTTCGGGGGGTTCTCTGTCTATGCTTATCAGATAGTGAAGGCAATAAACAGTTTCCCACACTATATACTCTTTTTTTTGAGTTCTTTGGGGGAATGATGCTATGCAGAAAATTTACAAACATTGCCCTTTAGCTTTGAAAATTGAATATGGGTTCTTTTTATGATAAGCATATCAATTCTGTATTCTATTTTTTTAAAATATATTTTTATTGATTTCAGAGAGTAAGGGAGAGGGAGGGAGAGATAGAAATAGCAATGATGAGATTCATTAATTGTCTGCCTCATCACGCCCCCTACTGGGGATCAACCTGCAACCCAGGCATATGCCTCTGACTGGAATTGAACCTAGGACCCTTCCTTCTGCAGGCCGATGCTCTATCTACTGAGCCAAACCAGCAAGGGCTAATTTGTTTTTTATTTCTATAGTATTTTTTCTTCAAAAACTAGATTTGAATTGTGCCATGGGCTTTCTGTTTCAAAGAATATTTATTGCTTATTAACCCAACTTCCTTTTGTTATGATTTTATTACATCTGTTTAGAAATAAGATATATATTCTTCTATATTAGAGGATGCAATAGTCTCTATTCAATGAGGACTTTTAAAATGTTCATTAATGATTGCAAGTGAAAGATCATGGTTTTGGGAAAGTTAAATATAGTTAAATAGTTGAAAATAGTTTAAAAATAATTCAAATAGTTGAAATAATTGAAAGTTTAGGTGCTTGCAATTTTGTTCTCTAAAAGGTCATGCAGTCAATATTTTAGGTTTTGAGGGCCATATCATTTATCCCAACAAAAAAAGTTGAAAAAAATGAACAAATTGGTAAATGAATCAATGCCATTAATAAAAGATTTGATGTTTTCAAAATAATTAATTACACATTTAAATTTTAGGAGCAGAAAACAGTTCTTCCTTCAAAGCATGTAGTACCTGAAGTAATAGAAGACTTTCTCTGCAATTTCCTGATCAAAATGGGAATGACCAGAACTCTTGATTGTTTTCAATCTGAATGGTAAACAATAATGTAGATAAAGAGTTCTTAGAAATGCTAACATTTAACATGTGCACTTTAACCCTCTTATAAGACTGAAGTCACTCAGTGTATGCAAAATGGATGAAATGGATAGAAACCTTTCCCATCCCCACTGCTGACACCACAACATACAAACACACATGCACACACACATTTACAAACACACACACACACACACACACACACACACAAGCACCCTCACTCAAACACATATATGCACATAATCAGAATATCATCTTTCTGAAATAAAAATATTAGGTGATTTTTAAACATCTAGAAAATGGAATATTTATTTCCTGGAGTTATATAATATAATACAAAGCTATTTTATGAAATACTTTCCCTAATATTTTCTGCATAATTAGTAAGGGTTTTATTTCCTGCATTAAGAATTCCTACTAACAGTACTACTTTGCTTATTTTGCTTACTTTTTGGTTCTCATCTACTTGGACCATACATATAGAAGAAATCAGTTTTTTAAATATATATATATATATATATATATATATAATATATATATATATATATATATATATATATATATATATATATATATATATATTTGAGTTCAGAGAGGAAGGGAGAGGGAAAGGGATAGAAACATCCATGATGAGACAGAATCATTGATTGGCTACTTCCTGCATACCCCACACTGGGGATCCAGCCTGCAACCCAGGCATGTGCCCTGACCAGGAATTGAACCATGGACGCTCAACCACTGAGACATGCTGGCCAGGTGTTTTTCTTATTTTAAATTGCATATCTAATGTTAATGCATTAAACAAGGAGAACCATTTTTCATTATTATAATTCAGGGAAAAGACAAGTTTGATGGAAGAAAATAATACTGTTCCTATTAAATCTGGAACTCATGTGAATGTTTTTTATAAAAATGTCCCTAAAATAATTACAAATGTATTAGAAATATATTTTTGTACAAGTAGACAGATGGTTAATTTGTGGTACTAATAAAATGAAAGATTAATGTGGTTCAATTACCTTTTCTTCTTCTGAGAATAGGACATGTGGTGCTTACATGTTTGGCCAGTCTAAAGTGTGACATGATCTCCTTGGAGACATGTGGAACTAAGTATACTCTTAACAATTAAGTGCTTGCCATATTGTCCTTTGAGATTTAGCAGTTTGAATTGAGATGAAATGTCAGGAAACTGCAATTGTGCTAGGAATTTTAGAACCCCAAGTCAGCATACCATTTAGCATAATATTACAATCAGAAAGAAAAATTTATTTAAAATATCATATTATTTGGGTCTAGTAGTACTGTGGTTATAATAATTTTATCCTTATCCCTGGCGGCCAGTTTGTAATGAGATTGCACATTGTTTGTACTAAGATTATACTGTATTGGATATTTTTATTTCACATGTAACATTTTGACATTGACCAGAAACCTTTACCTGTCCTGCATAATAGGATTATAGGAATGTTAAATAATTACTTCTATCATTCTTATTATGGAGAAAAACATATATCATTGCCAGGAATTCTTGCATCTTACAAAGAGTTGCAACTAAGGTTTTTCTATTGTTAGTTTGTAAAACAAACAGAAATATTAAAAAAAAACAACAACCTGGGTACTGAAATTTGATTTGTGTCCTTTCAATTCGCAAACAGTAATTGAAATACATTTTTTAAGTTGGGGTCCACAAACTAAGACCCTTGAGCCAACTCTAGCACACCTTTTGTTTTCATAAAGAAGATTTTATTGGAACAAAAGTCATCACAAAGAAAAATGATGCTTACTCTTACTGCACTTTTTATATATTCACTGAAATTCTAGCATATTAGTATCCATTTGTGGCAGTGGGTCTTAAAGTCTTTTGGTATATACACAGATCTTATGAAAGCCTATATACTTTCTCCATGAAATATATGTATTTACTCAATTTGTATAGAACTGTAATTAGTTTATCGACCTTAACGTAAATTTATTGGTAGTAATTAATTGGCAATTCTATTGGTAGTAAATTGTATTTCTAGTTCCTAATACTTATATATGAATAGTTTTCAGTCTTAATCTGAGGGAAGTGACTAAGGAGGAAGGAATAAAATGACCAGGATATTTCTTTAAAATACACACACAGCCCAGCCAGTATGGCTTAGTGGTTGAACATTGACCCATGAACCAAGAGGTCACGGTTCTATTCTAGGTCAGAGCATATGCTGGGTTTCAGGCTGGATTTTCATGGGTAGGGGGGTATAGGGGGTTGGGTAGAGTGAGGTAGTGGTGGGGGTAGGGAGGCATGCAGGAGGCAGCTGATCGATCGATGGTTCTCTCTCATCATTGATATTTCTCTCTCTCTCTCTCTCTCTCTCTCTCTCTCCCCCCCCATTCCTCTCTCTGAAATAAATATAAAAAATTTCAAAAAGTGAAATAAAATACACACACAGAACCAAAAATCTTATGTAGGAATATGCAGATGTTACTGAGAAATTTCCAGTTTGTAGTTATAATTACCTTATAGTATTATACTAGTTTTAGTGAGTTTAAAGTCAACCGGTATTTTTACATAATGCTATAAATTTTCTTTGCTAAAGTAACTCTTGAATGTCTTAGATATAGATGTTGTAATATGTGTTATGTTTGATTTTTACTTATTTTACCACATATTAATTTATTTACATAGTGTTTATTTTAGAGGATTCTATATCACCTTTTTTTTTTCTTACTGAAGTAATTTTTTTAGTGATTTCTTTCTGCATTAAATAAAGGAAGTTGCTGAAACCAATTTTATGCTCAGAAAAACTTTATGGTCCAATACTTCAATCAATCCTTATGCCTTTTCTTCTGAGATAAGTATAAATCACATCTGAAATATGGATAAAAAGTGAATATATGATTAAATGGTTATCAATTTGCTGTTTTAGAAATCATGGCAAATATTACTTACTATTGACTCAGTTATCTTAACCTTTCTCTTGCTGTTTTTTTTTTTTTTTAATTTCAGGTAACATATGACTATTAATGTATAATAATAATAAAGTTAAGATTTGTAATATGAAAATACTGATAATTAAACATTCTAAGACGAATGCTCTGCCCATTCGTAGCAAGCTTTATAAAGATGCATTTACTAATAACTTTATTACTTGAAATGTTTTTATTACTGTTTTATATTTAGCTTTGTTAATTTCTACATATAATGATTCAAATTGTAATTATTTACAAATCTATAAATGATTCTCTGATGTTTCTTCGTATTTCACTGAGGAAATAGAAGCGCCACGACCCCTGCCTCCCTCTCTCCCAACCTGCTGCCCCTGTCCTCAGTCATTCCCTTCCACCTGACACCTAAGGCCTCCTCTTCCCTCCTGGACAGTGCTCTGGCTCACTCAAGGACATTGCTCCTCCAATTGCCCCCTCTCTACTGCACTTTTAGCTTTTCCCCCCTTTCTGCTAGATCATTCCCATAAGCATACAGATGTGCAATAATGTGTGTCATGTATTTTAAAAAAGAGAAATAAAAACATTCCCTGAACTCCATATCCTCTTCTAGGTTCATCTTGATTTCTTGGCTCTGCTCTATAGCATGTATCCCTGGAAGAGCTTGTTGCCACTTCCTCCTTTCCAACTCTCTCATACCTGCTCTAGTTTCACTTTCTTCTCCATGACTCTCCTGAAACCATTTTCAGTGACTTCACTTTGCCAGATTGAGCAATTGATCCTCTTATTCACTCTCGTTGTGGCTTTTGCCACTGTCATTCATTTCTTCCTTGCAGCACTGTATTCACTTGGTTCCTGAGCCACAACTCTCATATTCTCCCATTACTTCACGGCTTCTTCTCCTGTTTAGTCTCTTTGTAGTAGTATTTCCTTTTCTTCCCATTCTTAAACAGTCCTCGGACTTCTTCATTCTCTACATACACTCCCTAGCTGGCCTCATCCAGTCTTATGACTTTAAATAGTATCTATTCCCTGATGAGTCCCGAAGTTAAAGTACATGTCCTGACATTTTCCTGAACTCTGGACATGTATATCCAGTATTCGCCTTCACTTGATTGTCCAGAAGACATGTTGCATTTAACATGAATAAGAACAAGTCCTTGATTTCTTTAATCATCCAGTTCCTATGGCATTTGTCCCTGTAGCAGTAGATGGCTATCTGTTGCTCAGCCAGGAACCTTGGAATTAGCCTTGACTTCTCTTTCTAACCATCCCCTGACAGCTGATCTATAAGAAAATCCTGTTGGCTCCACCTTTACAGCATGTCCAGAAGGGGCCCATTTTCCCTAATCTCCTCTGCTACCCACTTTGTTCATGCCACCGTTCTCTCTCTCTTGGACTATTGTAGCAGGCTCTGAGCTAGTCTCTCTGATTCTACTTTTGCTCCTCTAGACTTAGTTTAGTGGAACTAGAGCAGGTGTGAGAGAGTGTCCCTTATCTCTGAAAGCCTACCCATGGCTTCAGTCTGATTCAGAGTAAAATCCCATTCCTTTTTCTGGCTCCCTGCTGTCTTCGTGACCCATCTCTTACATGAGATAACTCCCCATAGACTGGCTTTTTTCTCTTTATTGTACATGCCAAGCACTTCCTTGTCTCAGAGCCTTTACAGTTCTTTCTATCGGCCAAGAATACTCTCCCACATATCTACATGGCTTAGTCCAGCGATGGCGAACCTTCTGAGCTTGGCGTGTCAGCATTTTGAAAAACCCTAACTTAACTCTGGTGCCGTGTCACATAGAGAAATTTTTTGATATTTGCAACCATAGTAAAACAAAAATTTATTTTTTGATAATTATTTTATATATTTAAATGCCATTTAACAAAGAAAAAATAAACCAAAGAAATGAGTTCGCGTGTCTCCTCTGACCCGCGTGTCACAGGTTTGCCATCACTGGACTAGTCTCTCGTTTCCTTCAGGTCTCTGCTCAGATGTCACTTTGTCAGTCATAGTGATATTCTCTGTGGCCGTCCTATATAAAATATGTCAACGCCACCACCACCCTCCAATTCAGTCTCTCTTTCCCTGTTACCCTGCTTATTTTACTTCATATAGAACATATCACCATCCACACTAGAATGGAAACTTCATTAGACAGAGCATTGAACCATTTTTACCAGTGTCTCCATTAGTGCATGAAACCTAGGAGATATTCAGTTATATTTTATGCACCAGGATGATATTTGAACCCAGCAACTTATTAATTATTATTTAAAAATATATTATGAATGTTGACATTTTAATTTATAAAGTAATATTACACATAATTTCTATAAACTTTCCCCCAGAATTAATGTTTTGAATGGTACATAAATTTAGCAGTTTAGTTGAAAGAAACAACTTAAAGCCTTTTTTTTTTTCTTTCATTTTATCCTAGGTATGAATTGATACAGAAGGGAGTAACCAAACTGAAAGAAGTTGGGGATGTTCCAGATGTCTATACCCAGAATATGGTTTTAGAAAATGAAAACAAAAATTTGAAGAAAGACTTGAAGCAATGGAAACAGGCAGCTGAGTATGTTAATTTTTAAATGACTTTTTTCCCCCCCTCATTTTATTTTGGACTAAATAAAAGTAAAGAGTTGAATGAGGCTAATATGTGGACAGCAGTTAATGTACCAGACCTTTAATTCTGGAAAACTGAATTATATTTAAGTTCTAGTTTGAAAGAATGTGAAAGCTGTCACTAGCACATTAATGGAACATAGGACCAGAATGCTCACACCTGCGACTCATCAACAAGAGTAGAATGCAGGGGGCTGTGTAGGAGGTGGTGAATTTGTTATATAACGTTCGCTTCCTTTTTTATTTTGATAATCTTTCCATGGTTTGTCAAATTTTACCCTGTGAGGATAAGCTGATTTCTGAAAAAAAAAAAATCATAAAATTATAGGAAACACAGAGGAAGGAGGAAACTGTTATTTAGCAATTTTATAGCATGATTTATACAGAGAGGAAACACTTAAAAGTGAAACCTCTCCACATCTTTCTTTTTTTCTAAAACTAATGGAAGCCATGCAATTTTAAGTGAACAAATTTAGATAAACAGTGTTATTCTGATAAAGACAAATATGTAAATGTGTTGGCCTGTGTGACTCTCCTCTAAGACAATGTTAGATGGAAAATCAATGCTTAGATATGGAGTGGAGACAGATCAAACATTGCTCATTAATGTTTATTAACATAATAAAAAGACTTCCTTTGCTAAAGAATCATATTAAAACAAAAAAAATAGATACACAAAATATCATAGAATGTACTATTTGGCATTTTACATTTTAGACAAGTGTATGATGACCCACAGAATAATATGTTACTAGAACCAGCATTCTATCTATTCTCAGTTCCAATTCTCAGAAGTGATTCACGCTGTTGGCTCTGACACTCACTGTGACTTTGTATAGACACCAAATGGAAGCACTGGGAATTTGACCAGCAGTTTTTTTCAGAGTGCTGCCTGGTGTACTGTTTCAGTTCCTGAAGACTTTGAATTATTGCTTGAGTTTGCTAATTTTCTTTTGAATGGAGCCTCTTTGTACAATGAATTTTGCCCCAGTAACATTAAACAATCATTTTTGATTATTGGTTGTTTATATGGTGAAAGTTGTTAACTAATATTTTATTTATTATAATTAACACCATATAAACTATTAGCAGTGAAATGACTAACTTAATGTTGAAAAACCATGATTAAAACAGATATTACTCAAATTAAATCTGTTTCTAGTTTATATTATGAAAAGATTACTAAAATGTACTCAATTTACTAATATATAGTTTTAGTTTCAATAACTTATGATTATCTCTCAAATGTATCTTATTTGATATAATTAAACTTGAATAAATTAGAAAAGGAAAATACTTATTTGCTCTAATCTACCTGACATAGAAGAGTTGAAGGAAAGATGATTGACCCTTAATAGATGCCTAATTATATCATTGAATGAATATTAAGCACATTGTCTTTTCACAGGGCATTTTGGTGAAGTGTGTCCCTGTCGCCTAATTCTATTGGAGACATTCTCATAAAATGGAGAGTGAACTTTTGTTTAAAATTTTCATAAATTATATCTGTTATGCTCCAAGTTTGCTCTAAATTGTAACGTTCCATCACACAGGTTTTTTAAATTTGATTTTCGAGGATATTTTTCCCAATAGGAATCAGTGATAAACATGGGATTCCCTTCATGTAATTTACCCTAAAGTTTTTTCTCTTAGGATTAAAGCTATTTTTTAAAGCAAGATAAGTATAGATATTAAATACTTTTCTAATGATAAGTAATATTTGATATGCAGAAGTATCAGGTTGCATATAGATTATATATTGTCTTTATTATACTGTTAGTATTTAATGAGAAAAATAAAAGAGATCAGAAAGCTATCCATATGTATAGATGCCTAAGCCACTGGCCAACCAGCTGGTAGCTATGATGTGCACTGACCACCAGGGGGCAGACACTAAATGCAGGAGCTGCTGAGCAACAACAACTTTGCAGAGTGCCCTCTCGCATTCTGGGATCCCTTGGGGGATGTCCGGCTGCCAGTTTCAGCCCGATCCCTGCTGGGCAGGCCGAGGGACCCTTACTGGTGCACGAATCTGTGCACCGGGCCTTTAGTAGGCTTACCTAGGGGAGAGTTGCCTTGCAAAGAGTACTGAACTTAAAGTTCAAACACCTCACTCTTAATATTCTGCTACTTATTAACTCAGCTTTCTTATTGTTAAACTGGGAGTAATTATACATAATATTATTAACTCCTAGGGAGTGCTGTGATAATTAAAGAGACAATCTAGATTAAAGAGTTGTAAATCACAGAGTGCTTTGAAAATGTCAGCTATTATTATCAATATCTCTAAAGGCTGTCATCCCTAGTAGATTTTTTTTAGTCTTCACGTTAACATTTTTTAAAATTCAGCAGTGATGAAGCATGAAGGAAGAAATGAAAAGGGAAAATATTTCACTTTAAAATATAATTTGTATTGCTATAATTAAAAATGAAATTATCTTTCATTGTAAGCAATGCCAATTTTAGAACAGAGGTTTTCCTATACTTGCTTCAAATGTAGATTATATTCTAAAATTTAAAATTTATTGTATGTTGTATCTGTATATATGGTGAAAGATGTTAATTAGACTTATTGTGGTGATGACTTTGAAATCTCTGTATATAAAAGCCTAAGTGACCATTTGACCATCCAACCATTTGACCATTCGACTGGTAGCTATGATGCGCACTGACCACCAGGGAGCAAACACTCAACACATAGGCATGAAAACATGGAACAGACTGATGAATCTCAGAGGGAAGGGGGAGAGGGGAAGGTGGGAAGAGATTAACCAAAGATCTTATAAGTATACTAGAGGCCTGGGGCATGGATTCATGCACCGGTGGGGTCCCTTGGCTTGACCTATGGGGATTGGGCCAAAACTGGCAGTCTGACATCCCCTGACGTGTTCTGGATTGTGAGAGGGTGCAGGCCAGGCCGAGGGACCCAACCAGTGCATGAATCCATGCACTGGGTCTCTAGTAAATATATAAAATTGTTACGTTGTACACCTGGAAATAATAAAATGTCATATGTCAATTATAACTTGATTTAAAAAGTTTGGAAATAACTTCTGGAAATTTTCTTTATAGATGTTTTTAAGGGAAAATGTATTGCTAAAAATATTTATAGTTACATTAAAGGTAAAATATATTATGTACTGGGTACTAGAGAGGAATTTTATATATATATAGTAGTTTGGCATTCTTTTTTAGAAAAGGAGAATATAGCTGTACTTTTATGTGGAAATGTAGATCAATTATAATTGTAAATACAGAGGTCAAGAGCTTAAGTTACCTGTCACATATTAGTAGAGAACTGTTGGTTGAATAAAGACTAGAAAGCATCACTAGAGTTATAAAATCTTTCATAGTTAAGACACTATTTTATAAACCTTGTTTTATTTGGTGGTTGACATTCCAAAATATTAACCTTAGTCTGAGACCCATAAAAACTTTTAAGAGTCTTATTAATTAGGCAATTGTTTGCTTGATGTTGTCTCTTATCTTGACTAGCATTTTCTCATTCTCATCATGTAGATATTGTAAATTCTTAATTTTCTGATTTACTCCTACAAACATCAATTGTACTTTACTTAAAATAATTTTTAATTATTATTTTAAATTTACCTTTACTGTTGAAAGTATTATATATGTGCCCTTTTTTTCTCATTGACCCCTCTCCACCTTGCACCTACCAGTCCCCCCGCCCCCAGGCCCTCACCACACTGTTGTCTGAATTCACTCATATGTGGAATCTAATGAAAAAAATAAACTGATGAACAAAATGGGTCCAGAGACATAGAAGCATGGAGCAGACTGACAAATCTCAAAGGGAAAGTGGAGCATAGGGGTGGGTGGGGAGAGATTAATCAAGGAACTTATATGCATATATGCATAACCCATGGACAAAGACAATTGCATTTGTACTTTGACATCCTTTAGTCTGGCTTTCAACCCTCCTATTCTACTATTCTTTATTCCTCTCCTCTGTCAGCTTCTGTGACAACATCCCATTCTGCCTCTCATTCCCCATGGACATGCTTCTTTTCCTCTTCTTACTACCACACAGTTTTCACTCTGAGGCTATGCTGTCCAATAAAATAGCCACTAGTACAGATGGTTGTTAACAGATATACCATGTATCAGGTGGTGGTAAGTGTTGTGAAGAAAAATAGCCTGGGAAAAGGGACAGGAATAAGTGGGGTACTGTTTTAGATAGGCTGGGGAGAAAAGTCCTCTCAGATATTTGAAGATACTGAGAGAGAGGCCATGTGTGAACTTGGGAAAAGGAAATTCCAGACAGAGGGAAAAGGAAGTACAAGTACAGAGGGAAAAGGTGGGGATAGCTTGGCTTGTTAGTATGAAGACCATAGTGAGTGGGACGAAGGGTAAGTCGTAGAGGCCTTTTAAAGAATTTCCTCTTTCCTCTGAGTGGAATGTGAGCTAAAGGATAGTTTTGAGGAACTGGCTCTTGTGTGGAAAATAGACTGATGGAGGGACATGATGGAAACATGGATAGCATTATTATACTAGAGGTCCGATGCATGAAGATTTGTGCAAGAATAGGCCTTCCTTCCTCTGGCTGCGAGCACCACCTTCATTCTGCCCGGAGCCACCTTCTCACACTGCCCAGAGGCCTGGAGCAGCTGGGGCAGTGCGGAATGCCTGCATCATCGACATGGAGCCTGCATATACAAATTAACCCAATATCTTTGTTGGGTTAATTTGCATACCCACTCCTGATTGGCTGGTGGGCATCACAAAGGTACAGTCAATTTGCATCTTTCTCTTTTATTAGTGTAGATCCTGCATAACTGTCTTACAGAATAATTTAGCTGGTCACAATACAGTAAAAATGAGGACTGCTACTATCAAACTCTGTATTACTAGTCTCCCTCAAACTTGGGTTTAGAATAGATATCAATACAGGATCAGGTGTTGTGGATAGATCAACACAAATACATGATACTCTGTCACTTTTTAGATATGAGAATATAATTTTTACTCACTTTTTTCATATGTAAGTGGTGTAATCTTACTTATTCTTGAAGGAATAATTTTAAAGTGTTTAACACAATGGTAAATACCCAATAAATGTTAAGTATAATTAAATTGCAAATAATTTTGAGGAAAAATTAAGTACTTTACCAAGGGGCCCTAATTTCACTAACAAAATTCACTTCTATAAAAAGTCAAAGAGTGCCCAGCTTTTCCAAATACCCAAACTGCAATGACTTTCAGAAAAAAAAATAACCACTGTGGAAATAAAGAAAATACTAAGGCCCCCCAAATTTTATACTTTTTTGTTTAAGTAATTGCTTGTTAACTTAAGGAAGTATTTTTTCTAGACATGGGTATACCCTTATCTTTTTTTGGTTAAGAATATAATGAAAGTTTTCCTCTAATCTGGTTGAATTCCATTTTGTCTGTTCGAAAATTATCCCAATATTGATTTTAATGGGTTAAATTAATTCATTTATAACCAACTCAAGACAGTGAAATAATTGGTAATCATATAGTATTGTTCTCAGAAAACGCATTGACTTAAGTTTGCACATGTGCAATATACTTGACAATGAAGGCTTGCTTTGATTAGTGCAGGTAAATAAGAAAATGTTTATATGCTTCCCTTTGCCAAATTATTATAACAAAATACTCCAGTAAACCTGTTGTTAAATGGTTACTCCAGAATACATAGTTAAAACTATTTGGCTAATAAAATTATTTTACTGGAGAATTCACTTAATACTACGCTGCTATAAAAAGGAAGGGACTCCTACCATTTGCAACAGTGTGGATGGACCTGGAGAGCATTATGCTAAGCGAAATAAGGCACTCAGAGAAAGATAAATATCACATGATCCTCACTCATATGTGGGATGTAATGAACAACATAAACTGATGAACAAAAACAGATACAGAGACAGAGAAGCATCTATCAGACCATCAAACCTCAGAGGGAAGGTAGGGGAGGGTGGGGGAGAGAGGGAGAGATCAACCAAAGGACTTGTATGCATGCACATAAGCATGACCAATGGACACAGACACCAGAAGGGTGAGGGCATGAGTGGGAGGGTGGGGAGGCAAGAGGGGGGATAAGGACACATGTGTAATACTTTAATCAATAAAGAAAATAAAAAACAAAACAAAAATAAAAAAATAGAGTACACTATTAAATCACATTCACATGTGGAAATGTAGAGTTTTGAGGACAAGGTTTTTATAGCAGGATACAAATATGAGTATCTTCATATTTTATACTTTAACAGTAGATTTTGATATGCTGGTTTGCTGAAATGGGGACATTACTAGTAAATGATCATTCTGCCATCTCCTTAAGAGAAGAAGCATGTGAAAGTGTGTTGTTTATGATACACAAATCTAAGTAGAATGTTTCACTGAATAACTCTTACTTCATTATACTCAAAATAGAATCTCTATGTTTGCTTTCTGTCTTAATAAAAGTTTATTTTTAACACAAACATGCTCCACTAATATAATTAGAAAATACTTCATAGTTTAAAATATTAATTGCTTATAGGTATTTTATGAATATTTTTAGTACTACTTTTATTTTCCTTTTTTAAGCAGATGGGCCACAGGAAGGTCATAATAGGAAAAGCATCACCATGAAATGAATTTAAATTGTTTTACTGAGTTGACTTCATTTGTGCAAGCAGAAAGCAAGTCACAGAAAACCAATTTAATGGTCAGAAAAACTTTAAGGTCTAATACTTCAATCAATTCCTGTGCTTTCTTTTCTTGGATGAGTACAAATAGGCCTTTAATGTGTATTTAAAAAGTGAGTCGGTGCAATACTGCACACTGGTGGTTCTGCTTAGGAAACTTTGCAGCATTATTTTTCTGCATACAGGGTGGGGCAAAAGTAGCTTTACGGTTGTGAGTATGCAAAACAGTTTATTCTTGTATTATTAGTTATTAATTATTATATGATTTTCAAGCAAATGGCTGTAAACCTACTTTTACCTTACCATGTATTTTTTAACCTATTCTGACTTTACACTTCAGATAAGATCAATAAAATGTATGTTCATTTATTTACTGTATCTACTCGTTGAAAGTAAGGCAGTCTTAGGAGATGTAAAATAGCTGTTCATAAAAGTTTAAATTCTTTTAGAAGATAGGTTTATAATGATCATGAATTTTGATATTTTTGGTCAAGTAAAGGAAACTTACCTACTAGGTATGCCCCCTCTTTTAGGTAGCTAAATCTAGTTGTGAGAGGACTTGATATATCTTTTCTACTATATTCAATGGTAATAGTAATATGATGATGATCACAGTAACATTCACTGAGTATTTTCTATGTGCCAGACAGAATATAAGCCACTTTACATGTTTTCTTCTAAATGGACGAGAATTCAGGTGTTGTTCTTGTGTTTGCACAACTAAATGTCAACTCAGCCACTTGCCTTTTCCAATCACTGTACTTAACTTGAGCTCTCTCCTCCTCTTCATGCTTCATGCCCACTCCTTAGCCACGTGGGGGTGGCAGAGGGGTTCTCTCTTTTTTGGTCCATCTTCATTCACACGCGCAGAGGGTTAAAACCTGGAAAGAATAAATTGTTCACCTAATCAATGGCATATTCCTCAGATGATTTTTCAAGACAATATACATATCTATATATACCTATATATATAGATATATAGATATATTTTATTGATTTTTTTTTTACAGAGAGGAAGGGAGAGGGATAGAGAGTTAGAAACTTCGATGAGAGAGAAACATCGATCAGCTGCCTCCTGCACACCTTCTACTGGGGATGTGCCCGCAACCAAGGTATATGCCCTTGATTGGAATCGAACCTGGGACCCTTCAGTCCGCAGACTGACACTCTGTCCACTGAGCCAAACCAATTAGGGCAAGACTAAATATTTTAATGAATATTTTGTAGCACTTTGAAGATAATGGGCATGGAAATGAAGTGGAGGATAGATGGAGGAAGTGAACCATGAGTACTGTGACACATTGTTTATTTCTATGCAATAAACATTACATAATGGTAGTACCATAAAGAATGATGCAGGTCATTCTCCCTAAAAAGAGGAAGGTTAGGGGATTTTAAAAGAAGTAAATTTGGAATAGACAGGACCCTGGGACCATATGCCACACGTGACTTGATCAAGCAGCCTGGAAACCTAACCTCTTCCCACTTCTTTGGCCGCATCCCAGTCACTGCTAGTCAGTGAGTACTCCGACACAGCTCCTAAAGCAGAAATCTATTTGTGTGCATTTCTTTTATGTGAATCAGTGTTTTGAAATACTGTGATCCAGAGAAGCAGATTATTCCTTTCTGATCATCTTGTGAGATGTCAGCAATCTAATTCAGCTGATCTCTTTTCAGAACATGAGAGTTTTGGTGCAGTAGCACTTTGTCATTTAACTAAGACTGTTAGACAACTACTTTTTTCATTCCAAATTATATTTTACATTTTTATATTGATACTAACATTATGGGGGTGGGTGAAATATTTCCATTAATTTTTCACATACAGCTTGGGCTTAAAATTAATATTTTTGCTTTATACCAGGAATTTGCAGAATATACATCTACTTGAAGAATGCTTCTATACTACAGTACTGAATTTGAAGACCTTTCTCATCAAATTAGCAATAATTTTAGTAATATGATCTGCAGGTGGTGTGTATTTCTCATATGCATTACCGGGGGAAAAAATCTTGTTTTTTTTTTTTCAGAATTAATATGCTTTCTTTTTCACAATTATCAGAACTAGCTAACGCAGTGCATTCTCTTTTAACTATGTATTTAAACAAGTTCAGAAGGTTTACATTTTGTAAAGTCATTACCTTGTAATTATTTTGAATTATTCTGTTTTATATATATTTCAATTTTATAAACAAATTCTTTTGGGGAATAGATGGATTACAAGTTATTTTGGCAGTGTATCTTTCATTTTACTTTACTTCAATAAAATGTGAATGAATGCTGTTTATGAAAGTACAGGTTTTGGCCCATTCATCCCCCATCTCAATATACAATATGTTGGTTGGGATTCTTCAATGAGAATTATAATGGAATCTTTGTTTTTCAATGTTCTTTTGAATTGCTCAATAGTGGATTTTAACTGACAACTAAATAACTTTTGTAGAAAGGAGACAGCAAAGATGTTTAAAGTTGTTATTATTTTCCAGCAAGGCTAGAGAAGATCTGCTGAAAACTCAGAAAGAACGTGATTTTCATCGAATGCATCACAAGCGAGTCATTCAAGAAAAAAACAAATTAATTAATGATCTCAAAGGGTAAGCTGCTAATATTTGTTGGCATATTTCTTAAAGAGGTGTTTAATTAGTGTTAAGCAGCTTGGTTATGGCAGAAGGTTTCAGGTAAAGTTACTTATTCAACATTTATTTAGCATCTACTGTGTGCCAAATACTAGACTATGCACCTGATGGTCAAAGATGGTCAAAGTTTAGGCTCTTGCTGTCACACCCTCTGCTCTCTGCCAGGGCAGCTCAGGCATTTCCACTTGGCTGAGGGTTGGCTATCACTCTTTCTACGTTTCTAAGGGCCACTTCAGGAGTGATTTCACTGCATTTGTTGGCATTCTTGCTCTAATACTTGTAAAATTCCATGTCTTAAAGAAACTGATTCAAGGTCAATGAATTATTATTTAACCAGTCCTAGTTTACAGCTTTTTTATCAAGTACCTCAAAGTTCAATCTCTGGGGCACTCCTCTGGTTCCTATAAGTATATGCTTAGTAATTCTTGGAGCAATTGGGTGTATAGTATCTTTCTTCTCTTGACAGTCAGGAGAGGAGGAAAGAGGAGTAATTCAAGAGGAGAAATCTCTTCATCACATCTTTTACCTTGTGATGAAGAGATTTCTGAAGCAGTGTTTTCTAGGGAAAGGAGGCCACCTCTGCAAGTCCATAGGGCCTGGGGAAGGGGGTGACAGACGAACATCCTCTGGGCCATCCTGAGTACTAGAGATAAAGAGGTAATTTCCTATTGATAAAATAGTCAATTCATCAGGAAAGCAGAGCATGCATGAATCTAATAAAAAAGTTTCAAAATATATGGAGCAAAACCTGATAAAACAGAAAAGAAATATAAATATTTTCACATTTACAGTTGGAGATTTTCACACTAATCTTTTAGCAATTAGAAGAAAAATAGGCAAACATTCTCTAAGTCTATAGAACAAGACAAGTTAATTGAGCATAATTGACCTTTCTTGAATTCTACTTTGGATTTTTCAAGTACACATGGAATGTTCACCAAAATAGGTCACATGCTGAGCCATAAAATAACTCTGTCTATTAATTGATGCCATGCAAAATATGGTCTCTGATTAAACAAAATTAAATTAAAAAATTGAAGATACAAAGCTCTGTGGAAAATTCCCAGTTACCTGGAAATTTAGTAGTATACTTCTGAATAAAATGGGAGTCAAAGAAGGAAATAAGAAAATATTTTGAATTGACTGTTGGAAATGTAGCATTTTAAAATTTGTAGAATGATGCCAAAGCAGTGCTTAAAGTGAAATTGATAGCTTTAAATGCTTATATTAGAAAAGAAGAAAATTTTAAACCAGCAATCTAATCTTGCAACTTAGAAGTTCAAAAAACCAAATTAAATAGAAAAGAAAAATAAAAGAAATAATAAAAATAAAACATGTAACCAATAAACTTGTAATGGGACAAACATAAGAAAAAATCAACAAGCTCATATATTGGTTGTTGTATTGAGTGAAAGGAGCCAGTTTCAAAAGAGAACATATTCTAAGGTGTTCCAAATATATGAAATTCTGGAATCTCCTGAGATGTTAAAATACTCTATATTTTAGTAACAAGGTGGACTACCTAGACATGCATAATTATGAAAAATCTAAACTGAAACAGTTCAGATCTGTATATTTTACTCCATGTAAATTATAATTCAATAAAAAGTAAAGTATTTTAAAAGCAACCTATATAATACAAGCCTAGGTGGCGTCACACGATGTATGGCCGCTGCGACGTGGTCACAAGATGGCCACCATGACATCATCACAAGATGGCCGCCCCACATTGTCACAAGATGGCCATCACAAAATGGGCACCCCCATGTCATCACAAGATGGCCACCACAAGATGGTCACCACAAAATGGCTGGCAGGGAAGGGCAGTTGTGGGTGATCAAGCCGGCAGGGGAGGGTAGTTGGGGGCGAGATCAGGCCAGCAGGGGAAGGCAGGGCAATTTGGTGCTTTCAGGCCACAGGGAAGAGCAGTTAGGGGCGGCCAGGCCTGCAAGGCAGGGCAGTTGGGGGCAATCGGACCAGCAGGGCAGGGCATTTGGGGTTGATCAAGCTAGCAGGAGATCAGTTAGGCATCAACCAGGTCAGCAGGGGATCGGTTAGGGGGCAATCAGGCAGGCAGGCAAGTGGTTAGGAGCCAGCAGTCCTGGATTGTGAGAGGAATGTCCGACTGCCCATTTAGGCCCAATAAACCGGCAGTTGGACATCCCCTGAGGGGTCCCAGATTAGAGAGGGTTCAGGCCAGACTGAGGGACACCACCCCCCACTCATGCATGAATTTTGTGCACCGGGCCTTTAGTTTTCAAATAAAACAGGTTTATATCATAAGCTGAGTTAATTATTTTTTTCGGTGAGATAATATATTTTATACTTAATTTCCTTAATATGAGATTAATCAAACTTGTTATCAAGACCATCCTTTATTTTGATGTAAATGACACACTTTCTGTTTAATCACCTATTGTCTATAACCATTGTCTTTCTGAAAATTGTTCCTGAATTAAAGGAACACAATTTTTCTCTCTGTCAGTGAATAGCAGTAATTTTCTGAGTGTGTATTTGAATAATGATAATGTGACTTCCCATTTCCCAGCCAGGTGGCAGGGAAGTTGTAGACTGTATAACACTGCTTGGCTCTATTATGTTGACCTTTATATGGTTATTCATTTTTTTATTTCAATGCAAAGGAAATTTTTAGATGTTAAGTAGAAATCACTGATTTAACTGAATTATCCTTTAAGGTGCCCTTTATTTTTCATAGGATGAAGTTACATTATGCATCTTATGAACCAACTATAAGAGTGTTACTTGAAAAGCACCACACTTTATTGAGGCAGAAAATGCTCACCTCCATAGAAAGAGACAGAGCTGTTGAACAGGTAAAAAGACTGTCAAAGGTACCCCAGAATGTTTTTTATCCATGTATTTTTTATGACAAAATTAGAAGGAATGGTTTTATGTCTGAGATAAATACAAAAAGTATCCCTCAATTGTCATATTAGAAAAAAGATTCATTTGGAAACATTCAGAAAACTATTTTATCAATTTTAAACCTGTAAAGGTTTTTATTAAATTAAATATTATTGAATTAAAGCAAAATTTTACAGGAAATTATTAAAGTATAATTAGAGAAAAAACTCAAAGTATAAAATAAATGTTCATCTATAATAATAAAAGCATGATATGCTAATTAGGCCAGACGTCCTTCTGAATGACCTTCTGGGTGACTTTCTGGACAAAGCTGGGGGTGTGAGGAAAGCCCAGGTCCTGGGTTCTATAAGGAAGCCAGTGCTGGCAGCTGGTGGAAGGAAGGCCTACTCTTCCATGAATTTTTTGCATCGGACCTCTAGTAATCTACAATATAAAAGACAAACATGCAAATTGACTGTACCTTTGCTATGCTGCAAGCCACGCCCACCAACCAATCAGAGCATCCATATGCAAATTAACCCAACCAAGATGGCGGCCGGCAGCCACAGAGCTGAAGTGAGCAGAAGGCTTGGTTGCCCCAATGATGGAGGAAGCCAAGCTTCCCGGCCGGCTGCTGCCTCCTCTCAAGGCAACAAAGTTTCAATTATAGAAGGTAAATAAACCCCAGATACCTGCTTCCAGTTGCCATAGCCACAGAGCTGAGCGAATAAAAAAGAACAAAAAAGGCAAGGCTGGGAGCTTCAGTTGGCAGAGGGCTTTGTCAGTCTGAAAACAGCCATCAGTCCCTCACCCAGGCTGGCCAGGCACTCCAGTGGGGACCCCCACCCTGAAGGGGGTGTGGGCAGCCTGAAAATGGCCCTCAGCCCCTCACCTAGGCTGGCCAGGTACCCCAGCAGACCCCCCACCCTGATCCAGGACACTCTTCAGGGCAAACAAGTCAGCCCTCACCCGTGCACCAGGCCTCTATTCTATATAATAAAAGGGTAATATGCAAATTGACCCTAACAGCAGAACCACTGGGAATGACTGGTCATTATGACACACACTGACCACCAGGGGGTGATGCTCAATGCAGGAGCTGCCCCCTTGTGGTCAGTGTGCTCTCATAGGGGGAGCTCTGCTCAACCACAAGCCAGGCTTACGGCTGCCAGCACAGCGGTGGTGGTGGGAGCCTCTCTTACTTCCTCAGCAGCACTAAGGATGTCCAACTGCAGCTTAGGTCTGCTCCCCGCTGGCAAGTGGACATCCGCCAAGGGCTGCCGGGCTGCCAGAGGGATGTCTGACTGCCAGCTTGGGCCTGATCCCCCAGGGAGTGGGCTTAAGCCAGCAGGTGGACATCCTCCAAGGGGTCCCAGACTGCGAGAGGGCATAGGCCGGGCTGAGGGACCCCCCGCAAGTTCACAAATTTTTGTGCACCGGGCCTCTAATTATATAAATAAATGGAAGATGGAAGAATAAAAGGGAGAAGTAAATATCTCCTCAAAGAAGAATTCTAAGTAACAAATGTGTAATTCTGTACATAACTAAACATATGGTGTTTTTTGTTGGTGTAATCATATGCAATGAGGGATGAGATACTTTTTTTATCTTTTTAAGGTTGAGTTTTTAATTTAAGTCTATTCTTCAGGAAATATAGGGAATTGGTATGCCACCAAACTAAAAAATAGTCTTAATTATAATATATTTAATAAAACAAGGAATCTCTATGGGTGGAAAATTAGCTAAGAGTTTTAGGAATAATAACAGTCTCTTCATATTTTATTCCCCAACTAATACCTACCTCATGTTTTATGAACATAAATATTAATTAAGTTGTTGTGAAGCAATTTCAACAGAGGGAAGTGTCTCTTAAAGTAGAAATCTGAATATTGATTATTATTCAGAGTGTGGGATGAGTATTCTTAATTCAGGAAACTATGCTGTAAAATTAATGTTTCAGCCTTAGCTAGGTGGCTCAGTTGATTGGAACATCATCCCATACACCAAAAGGTTAGGGTTGATTTTAGGTCAGGGAACGTACCTAGGTTGTGGGTTTGATCCCTGGTCATGGTATATATGGGAGGCAACCAATTGATGTTTCTCTCTCTCTCTGCCCCTTCCTTTCATTAAAAAATCAACAAAAACATATCCTTAGGTGAGGATTAAAAATAAAAATAAAAAAAGTGTTTCAAATGCTTAACTATAATAGGTACTTAATATTTGCCTATGGAATTTAATTTAAACTCAATATTATATTTTTCTTTTGTTGTGATTTATTTTGTAAAATTTTAAATATATAAGACTTAATTCAAGAGAGATTAATAAGTTTTTTATATTTTACAATCAATACTTAAACATTGCACTTTTAAACCTTTTTTGCGTCAGTTTATAACCCCATATTTTTGGATTTTTTTTTTTTTTTTAGCTCTCTGAATGTCAAATATCATCAAGGCTTGTGGAGCCAGTGCCGAGTTTCCAAGCTACTAAAACTAGAGGTAAAAGTATAATGTGATAAAACTATATTTTAATATTGGTTGGTGATTTCACAACCTTACCATAGCTCAAAATCTTAGAGATCTTTAAAAGTGAATAAATCATATGTTAACTATTTTACAAATTAAAATGTTAATGAAAAGACCAAGAGGAAGTATTGATGTGAATCCATATAAGTTAATTTTAGAGAAAAATATGAGTAAACCAAATGGGAGGATTTCTGGGTATGACAGAGTATCTGGTACCAGACTAGTCTTCTCCCCAAAATAACTCTAAAACTAGACTATATATATATATATATATATATATATATATATATATATATATATATATGGTAACTATGTTTAACCATTGGAAAATAGCACAAGTCACAGAAGGCAAATGATAGAAGGAAAATGTATAAGTCCAGCTCCATTGTCAACATGACTTTGTGCCTGGGGAATTTTTCAAATCAGCTCCATGGAAATCAAGAAAGGTGGGGCAGGTCTTCAGGAACTGGAAAGGCGAGTTGTGATAGCAACTAAAACACATGGGAAAGGGCACCAGATAAGTGGGTCCTGCAATGAGCAGTAGCTCCGCTTGTGAAGGAGTTGACTACAAATCCTTAGTTGATGGCTGAACAATACATGCAAGACTGACTGAGACTTATCCAAAGAGGAGACCAGAGGTTCTAGAGGTCAGCCAGCAATGGGGGACGTGGAGTTCTCGCCACACCTGCGTGGAAAGACTTCTTTACCAGCCTGTAACCTGGGATTACCATTCAGCATCCTGTGGCCACCCTCTAAAATAAAAAAAACAAAGCTTACACCAAGTTCTTAGAAGAAGTAGAGATTAGAGTTTGAATCTTGCCAAGTGAGAGAACCTTGGGCAATATTTGGCGCTTTCCATGGATCTACCATACAAAGTGTAAAATCAAGCCTTGAAATTCAAGGGGACCAAAAAATTAAACTGTGTGCCAGAAAAAAAAAATACCCTTCAGAGGAAGACAGTTCAGATTATTTATGACCTCTCACATATATTTCTCCGTATTTAATTAAAATGTTCTAGTCATATTGTAGAAACATGAAAATATGAGCAACAATCAAGAAAAAGAGCAATAAATGGAAATCTACACTGATACAGCTCAGGTGTTAGATTTAGCAAATACAGATATTAAAGAGGCTATCTATTTATTTTTTTAAAATATACTTTATTGATTTTTTACAGAGAGGAAGAAAGAGGGATAGAATTTTAGAAACATCGATGTCCGGAATTGAACCTGAGACCGTTCAGTCTGCAGGCCAACACTCTATCCACTGAGCCAAATTGTTTAGGCCTAAAGAGGCTATTTAGAATGTGGTCAAGGATTTACAAGAAAAGATGACATCAATAAGTGAAGAGATAGGGAATCTTGGTAGACAAATGGAAACAAAAAAAAAGGAAATAGAAATTCTAGTACTGAAAAAGACAACTACAAAGAAAATTGTATACTTATCAACAGATTGCAGATTACTGAAATGCCAGTGAATTTTAAGAGATAAATAAAAATAATTGTTCTAAAGAAGAAATAGGAAAAAAAAATAAAATTTATCTATTTAACAATATGTAATTAGATTCCCAAAGGAGAAAAGAATGAGAATGGGGCATCAGAATATTTAAACAAAAGATTTAAACAAGAGAGAAAAGACATGTATAATAATAAAAGCATAATATGCTAATTAGACTGGATGACCTTCTGGATGAAGCTGGGGCTGTGAGGGCTGAGGCAAACCGCTATCGGCTGTGAGGGCCGAGCCCCTTGCACACATTTTGTGCATCAGGCCTCTCATCCTATATAATGAAGAGGTGATATGCAAATTGACCCTCATGCCCTCGCACAAGATGGCCACCCCCATGTGGTCAAAGATGGCTTCCACAAGATGGCTGGCAGGGGAGGGTAGTTGTGGGTGATCATGCCAGCAGGGGAGGGCAATTAGGGGTGACTGGGCCTGCCAGGGAGGGCAATTGGGGGCGATCAGGCTGTCAGGGGAGCAGTTAGGCATCAATCTTGCTGGCAGGGGAGTGGTTAGGGGGCAATCAGGCAGGCAGGCAGGTGAACAATTGGGATCCAGCAGTCCCGGATTGTGAGAGGGAATTCCAGCAGTTGGACATCCCCCGAGGGGTCCCAGATTGGAGAGGGTGCAGGCTGGGCTGAGGGACACCCCCTGCCCCAGTGCACAAATTTCATTCACCGGACCTCTAGTATTACATAAAGGAAAACAATAATACAAATAAAGGCTGATTTCACATGAGAAACAGTGATAGCTAGGAACAATGAAATGACATCTTTAAAATGTGGCAAAATTTTGTCCTAGTAGGTTTGGCTAAGTGGATAGAGCACTGGGCTGCAAACCTAAGGTCCCAGTCCCCTCAAAGGCATGTACCTTGGTTGCAGGCTTCCCATCACCCTGCATGAGGCAACAAATTGATATGTTTCTCTCTGTCTTTCCCTTTCTCTTCCACTCTCTAAAATCAATGGGAAAATATCCTTGGGTGAGGATTAAAAATAAATAAATAAAATAAAATGTGACAAAATTTTAATTCAGAATTTTCTATACAACAAAAATATTCTTCTAATATGAGGGTGAAGAATAGACATCCTATCTAATAATAGCCAAACATGGTAATTAACCATACCTTCACTATGCCTCCCATTGGCTGATCAGCAAGATATGCAAATTAACCGCCAACAAAGATGGTGGTGATGCCAGAAGCTGTTTGCCTGCTGCCCGGGACCGAATCCCGCAAGCCCCAGGAGCCACCTGCCTGCCGCCTGGGACCCGATCTGGTCCCAGGCCGCTGGCGGGCCCCGGTGGCCCTAGAAGCCTCCAGATATGGCAGTAACTCTATCAGTAAGCACTCTGAAAGTCAGTGGCATAAATGCACCAATTAAAAGACAGATCATGAGGGTGAATTAAAAACAAAACCCACTTTAAATATAAAGACACATGTAGATTAAAAGTAAATGAATTAAGATGCAACCTGTTTTGCTCAGTGGATAGAGCATTAGCCCGTGAACTGAAGGGTCCCAGGTTCGATTCTAGTCAAGGGCATGTACCTCAGTTGCTGGCTTGATCCCCAGTCCCTATCAGAGCATGTGCAGGAGGATACCAATCAATGTGTCTCTCCCTTCCCCTTCACTCTCTCTAAAATTCAATGGAAAAATATCCTTGGGTGAAGATTAACAAAAACAAAGTAAATGGATTAAGTAACATTAAAGAGATTATAAGAAAAATATATTCCAAATTTTGTTAGTTGTATAATGGTTATGTTTAAATTATTAACACCTAAGAAATTGGGTGAAGGGTACATATAATATGCTGTAGTATTTTATAGTTTTTTTTTACATGTATGAGATTATTTCAAATTAAAATATTAAAAAATTAAAAATTAATAAAATAATAATTGAAATATATCTGCATTACATGAAAAATCTCCTGAAAGCTTCTAGCATAATTTATTAAATTGTGCTAAAATTTACAAGGGTTCAATTAGAAAATATCTTAATTCTAAATGATATAATAGAAAATATATAATAGTGCAGTTATAAGCACTTATCTGAAAATAAAAATTTAAAGAAGTGAATTTAAAGAAGGGATTAGCCCAGCCGTGGGCAATCTACGGCCCGCGGGCCGGATCCGGCCCATTTGAAATGAATAAAACTATTGAAAAAAAAGACCGTACCCTTTTATGTAATGATGTTTACTTTGAATTTATATTAGTTCACACAAACACTCCATCCATGCTTTTGTTCCGGCCCTCCGGTCCAGTTTAAGAACCCATTGTGGCCCTCGAGTCAAAAAGTTTGCCCACCCCTGGATTAGCCAAAGAAAATATATGCACAACCCATGGACACAGACAACAGTATGGTGATGGCCAGAGAGAAGTGGGGGGCAAGAGCTGGGTAAAGGGGGCAAAAGGGGGGAAATAGGGACATCCTATATCCTATCTAATAAAAGAGAAACATGCTAATTAGCGTACATCTGCTACCCTTCCCATTGGCTAATCAGCAAGATATGCAAATTAACTGCCAGCCAAGATGGCGGCCGGCAGCCAGGCAGCTTGAAACTAACATGAGGCTTGCTTGCTTCAGTGACGGAGGACTCCAACGTTCCCCGCCTGCCGCTGCCGGCCTCTGAGCTTGCAGTTTGAAACATTCTTACAAATACAGAAGCTAAATAAAACCCCAGAAACCTGCTTTCAGCGAGCCAGGATCTCAGAGCTGGAGTTGATACAGTGTTTCGATTATAGAACACAAACAAACCAGATACCTGCTTTCAGCAGCAGAGGCCTCAGAGCTGGAGCCAGAGCTAAAGCTGGCCCAGAATAAAAAAAGAAAAAGAAAAAAAGGAGCGGTTGGGAGCTTTAGTCACCTGCCAGCATGAAAACAGCCCTCAGCCCCTCACCCAGACTGGCCAGGCACCCCAGTGGGGACCCCCACCCTGAAGGGTGTGTGACCAGCTGCAAACAGCCATCATCCCCTCACCCAGGCTGGCCAGGCACCCCAGTGGGGACCCCCACCCTTCAGGGCAAACCAGCCGGCCCCCACCCATGTACCAGGCCTCTATCCTATATAGTAAAAGGGTAATATGCCTCCCAGAACCGGGATCAGCAGAGCTGAGAGGCCTCCTGGCACCGGGATCAGTGTGACAGGGTGCAGTGCCCAAACCCCCTGATCGCCCTGCGGCTCTGTGTGTCACAGGGGGCGGGGCCACAACCTCCCTATCCGCCTTGCTATGTTCGTGACAGGGGAAGACGCCCCAAACCCCTGATCAGCCCTGTTCTGTGCCTGATAGGGGGGAGCTCCCCAACCCCCTGATCGCCCTGCGGCTCTGTGTGTGACAGGCTGCGGTGCCCCAACCCCCTGATCGGCCCTGCTCTGTGTGTGACAAGGTGCGGCGCGCCAACCCCCCCCCCCCCCCCCGCCCCACGGACCCTGCTCTGTGTGTGATGGGGTAGAGCCATAACCTCCGGATCGGCCCTGCCCTGAGTGTGACAGTGGCGGTGCCCCAACCCCCTGATTGGCCCTGCTCTGTGGGTGATAGAGGGCAGCGTCCCAACCCCCTGATCCGCCCTGCTCTGTGCGTGACAGGGGGGAGCTCCCCAAACCCCTGATTGGCGCTGCTCTGTGCGTGACAGGGTACGGAGCCCCAACCCCCCTGATGGGCCCTGTTCTGTGTGTGACAGGGGGCAGCGCTCCAACCCCCTGATTGGCCCTGCTTTGTGTGTGATGGGGGAACTCCCTAACCCCCTGATCGGCCCTGCTCTGTGCGTGACAGGGGGTGGCGCCGCAACCTCCCCATCGACCCTGCCTTGAGTGTGACGGGGGGCGGTGCCCCAACCCCTGAATCGGCCCTACTCTGAGTGTGACTGAGGGTGGCATCACAACCTCCCGATCGCCCTGCTCTGTGCATGACAGGGGCGGTGCCCCATCTCCCCAATTGGCCCTGCTCTGAGCCCGACCAGGGGCTGCACCTAGGGATTGGGCCTGCCCTCTGCCACCCGGGAGCAGGCCTCAGCCAGCAGGTTGTTATCTCCCGAGGGGTCCCAGACTGCGAGAGGGCACAGGCCGGGCTGAGGGACCCCTCCCCCCCGAGTGCACAAATTTTTGTGCACTGGGCCTCTAGTAATAATAATAAAAGGCTAATATGCAAATTGACTGAACGGCAGAATAGCCGGTTGCGCACTGGCCACCAGGGGGCAGACGCTCAATGCAGGAGCTGCCCCCTGGTGCTTAGTGCACTTCCATACGGGCAGTGCCACTCAGCCAGAAGCTGGCTCATGGCCGGCCAGCACAGAGGTGGTGGCCAGAGCCTCTCCCACCTCTGTGGCAGCACTAAGAATGTCCAACTAACGGTTTGGGCCCGATCCCTTAGGGGCCTAAGCCTTTAGTTGGGCATTCCCTGAGGGTTCCCTGGCTGCCAGAAGGATATATGACTGCAAGCTTAGGCCTGATCCCCTGGGGAGTGGGCCTAAGTCAACAGGTGGACATCCCCCAAGGGGTCCTGAAATGCAAATGGGTGCAGGCTGGGCTTAAGGATCCCCCACCCCCAAGTGCACAAATTTTTGTGCACCAGGCCTCTAGTTTTAATATAAATGAAAGCTGAGAGATTTTGTTGCAAGCCATTTTGAAATACAGTAAATACTAAATGATTTTCTTTGTGCTGAAAGAAAAAAATGCCACAAGGAAATTCAGATCTACAGAATTGAATATTGAGATTTAGAAATGCTAAATTATGGTTAACATAAAGATTGAGTTTTTCTCTTCTTAATTTTCATAAAAGAAAATGACTGATAAAAATTAGGTAATATTTATTAGGCTTGTAAAAGATAAAATAATTTTGGGGTGGTGCAAAAGTTCTATATCTTGAGCTGGGTGGTTGTTATATGCTAACTTCTCTTTGATAAAACTTTTCCAACTCTATGCTTTAAAAATATGCATTTCATTGTATGTAAACTATACCTCAATGAAGTTGATTTAAAAAAGAATGATGGGAAACTCTAAATAATAGAAAGATGTTGAAATGGTGAATTTTCTTAATAAACATAACTTCCTGTTATTTCCAGATGACTATTCATTATATTCTCTAATTTATTAAAGTTTAAAAGAAATATGTAGCATTAGTATATTTGAAATGTTTTACTTATCCTTGGTTCAGTAGTTCCTTTCCTAAGATTTTATGTTAAAGCAATATCAGTTATGTTCAGTGATGCCTAAAGAGACTACTATACACACGTATATGACTGTTTATTGCAGTCATATCTATAGTAACAAAACAATACAAGCAATCTTAACCTTTAACCACAAGTGAATGTCTAAATATAGTTGGTCATACAATACTAAAAAGCCTTTAAAAATCATGCATAAGGAAATGCACATGTATTATCTTAACTTAATATAATGTTAAGAAATAAAAAACATTGATATAGTATGAGGGCATGTCTTAAATATATGCATAGAAAAATGGTTGGATGATGCGCAAAAATGTTTACATAATTTTCTTTATGTGATTATTGTCTACATTTTTTGCCTACTGCATTTGCATATGTATGCCTATTTAAATCAAACAATTATTTGTCTTAGATGTAGATCACTTTTAAGTATATAATTTGATATAAATATGAAAGATTAATATGAAACTGTTATAATCTTAGGAACTTTAACTCCCAAAAATTCTGAAAAAGAATAATAAAAATGGCTTAAAGGTTGAGGAACTTTGTGCACTTGATTGGTGCTAATCTCTAAGGCTATATTCAGCTCTAATAGTTTATGATTTTACGTGTTTATTCTTGACATCTCTATTAAAATAAACTAATGGTTTACAGATAACTCCTTTAAGAAATTATCTCTTGATATTTAATTTAATTAAAAAATGGAACACATTTCATGTTTTACTAAGCTGACATTTATAAGTTATTTGGGAGATCAAGTTTGTAATTATATTTTTATCTGTGATATTTTGAAGTGGCTTTTGATCGAAGGGAATAAGTTCCTATCCAACATGAAGAAATAAATTCTTTTAGTTGAATATTTCTAATTACCTGCATAAAATTAACTTCTTAAATCCTGTACTGAATATTTTTTTGGTCCTTGCAAACATGCACTCTCCTTTTAGACATGGGACTTGCAATGCCTTTGCAATAACTTTTCCTCAGCTTCTGGTGTCTGCATTTGACTGTGTGATCTCATCATCTATCATCACTCTGATTGCCTGATCCACTTGAAACCTTGCTTAGCTAGGGATTATAATTGGAAAAGATGTTGGATTTATTGGTTAAGTGGTTTGTTCCTCATTTAAAGCCTGTTGGCCTTCACAATAATTTTCATATATTTAACACCCTCCCTCTCCTTTCACTGATTTTAGTTTATGTTTTGTTTTTTTTTTAAATCCTAACCCAATGAAATGTTTTTATTGATTTTAGGCAGAGAGGAAGAGAGAGAGAGAGAGAGAGAGAGAGAGAGAGAGAGAGAGAGAGAGAGAGGAGAGAGAGACCTGCAGTGCAGTCTGGGCATGTGCCCTGATTCTGATGGGTAATGGAACCCGATAACTTTCAGTGCCACAACATCCAGGGCTTAGTTTAATTTTTAAAATATTTTATCAATTTGTTTTCTTTCTGTCATCTATATATTTACTTTGGGCAGAAGTTCTCCAGATTAAAATTGAATTCACTCTATAGTTAGGGAACAATTAATTGTCATTTATGCTGAACTTTGGTTGGGAAAAGACAAATGAATTTTTATTTAATTCAAATTTAGGGAATAAGACAAATATTGGACTCATCTGGAGTAATATTATTAAAAAATTTTAAACATGCCATGATATTGGATGAATCAAAGTAGAATGCTAATCATATTATTTATTTGAAATCAGCTTGTTGCTTAGAAATACAGGGGGAAACTATATCTATTTAGACATGGTATATATGGAAATATATGAAAAGAAAAGAGATTTTTCCTATCACTTTTATTTTTCCCTCAGATGATTCCATTAGGAATGTTCTTTTTTTAAAAAATATATTTTATTGATATTTAACAGAGTGGAAGGGAGAGGGAGAGAGATCAGAAACATTGATGGGAGAGAAACATCGATCAGCTGCCTCCTGCACACTCCCCACTGGGGACGTGCCTGCAACCAAGGTACATGCCCTTGACTGGAATCGAACCTGGGACCCTTCATTACGCAGGCCGACGCTCTATCCACTGAGCCAAATTGGTTAGGGCAGGAATGTTCTTTATGTCCAAGAGTTTAGAGACCAATTTTACAACTATATTGGAATATTGTCCTGTTTTTTTTTTTTTCTTTTCTGGTTTTCTCAACATCTAGAAGCATGCTAGTAGAGAGTAGTATTTTATTAATACATTATTCTTTTTTAAATCCCTTATTTATTATTTAGTTCCATTTGTGAAATTTTGTTGTTGCTTATCATACTCTCCTTTGACCCTCTTCAACTTTGTTTATAAGCACATGAAACCTCATGATAACAGGAATTTGGATATAATGTTTTGGAGATTGGCTCCTATGCTTACTAGCTGGCTTGCAATGCCATTTCATTAGCCTTGCAGGAGTGCCATCTTGCATTTTTGGTAAATGAATTTGAGACTTCACTTACGACATTTTGGTATGGTTTCAATATTATTAGTTTAAAACATGTATCATGACTTTGGCTTTCATATTTTTTGTTGTATTTCTTACAGAAAAACAGCATGCATATTAATGACAAATGTGCTATCTTGTAGCTATTCCTGGCTATGAAAAGGAATTTGTACCAGAAGGTCCTACTCAGAGAGGTCTTCGTGAAGCTAGGGAACAATACAAAAGTAAAATCAGGATGAAAGATAATAGAAAGGTATGATATTTATTTTTGTCTCCATTAATTTACACTTGACCCTCAGATCTCCAGGTCCACCAACTCATAGGGCAGTGATGGCGAACCTATGACACGCATGTCAGAGGTGACACGTGAACTCATTTTTTTGGTTGATTTTTCTTTGTTAAATGGCATTTAAATATATAAAATAGATATCAAAAATATAAATCTTTGTTTTACTATGGTTGCAAATATCAAAAAATTTCTATATGTGACACGGCACCAGAGTTAAGTTAGGGTTTTTCAAAATGCTGACTCGCCGAGCTCAAAAGGTTCGCCATCACTGTCATAGGGTATCATTATTTTACTGGAAAAGGAGTTTAGAGCTTATGTACACTGAGCCCCTTGGTGTAGGGATAGAAAATGAATGTCCTCTAACATTATGTAACTAGTTCATTGAGGGACACACACTGCTTAGTGGCGAGGACGGCTCAGTGAACCACTCTGCCATATATTCCAACTTAAGCACAACCATGTCTGCTCATCTGCTCATTTTTTCTGCTTAAAATTACCTCTCTCCAAAAGAAATAAATCCTAGATCATTCCTTATTTATTTTTTCATTAGAGGCCCAGTGCTTGAAATTTGTGCAGTTGAGGGTGGTCCCTCAGCCCAGCCTGTGCCCTGTTGCAGTCCAGGAGCCCTTGGGGGATGTCCAACTGCTGGCTTAGACCCACTCCCTGTGAGGAGTGACCTAAGCCAGCAGTTGGACATCCTTAGTGCTGCTGTGGAGGCTCCCGCCAATGCCGCTGCCCTCGCCAGCCATGAGCCCAGCTTCTGGCTGAGTGACACTTCCCCTGTGGGGACCAGCAGGAGGCATCGCCTTCATTGAGCGTCTGCCCCCTGGGGGTCAGTTTGTGTTGCAGCTACTGGTCATTCTGCCGTCGGGCCGAAACTGGCTCTCTAACATCCCCCCGAAGGGTCCCGGATTGTGAGAGGGCACAGGCCAGGCCAAGGGATCCCACCAGTGTATGATCGGGGCTAGAGAGGAATGCATTAGGTTGGCCAGCTGGGAAGGGACCTCAGGTGGGCTCCAGGACATGTCTGGCCAGTCTTGCTGAGTCCCGATCAGCAGGACCCCAGCAGCAAGCTCACCTACTCGTCAGAGCATCTGCCCCCTGGTGGTCAGTGCATGTTATAGTGACTGGTTGACCAGTCGACTGTCTGCCCCCTGGTGATCAGTGCATGTCATAGTGAGTGGTTGAGTGGCCTTAACATATCATCAGAATATTACCCTTTGATTGGTTGAACAGACGACCAGACGACCAGACACTTAGCATATTAGGCTTTTCTTATATAGGATATTATGTCTTCAAATTTTCTTAATCTTCTTTAAAAGTAGAATGGAAATAATTATATCCCATTTAAGAATATTCTTATAGTCCAGCCAGTGTAGCTCATGGTTAAATGTCGACCTATGAACCAGGAGGTCACAGTTCGATGCAGGCTCAGGGAACATGCCCAGGTTGTGGGCTCAGTCCCAGGTAGGGAGCATGCAGGAGACAGCCAATCAATGATTCTCTATCATTGATGTTTCTGTCTCTTCCTCTCCCTTCCCCTCTCTGATATCAATAATGAAACAACACATCCATATTAAAAAGAATCTCCTTATAATGAGTGCCTTTGCCTTGTAATCAGGCTGATAGTTAAAATCTTCTGTACTATTTACAGAAAAATTGGTATTAAAAATGTCTGGTCAAAGAGAAAAAAAATGAGGAAGAAAGAAAACCCTGTGAGGGGTTTTAGTTTCTTCTTATGAAAATTGCATAAAAATCTAACTGAGGTAATGAATTTTTTTCACAAAGTAGTTGTTTTCTTTGAGTTCTAAAATATCTGGCATTCATTTAAAAATGAACACATTTACATTATAATATATTTTAGCAATAGTTCTATAAAAACAACAAATTGTTATGAATTCAAATACTATAATAAATCATTTACTTAGCTAATATCAATAACATTTCCCGCTCAATGGTATGCATTGGAATTCAGTATTATATAATATCTGTGTGGTTTTTTGTTGTTGCTGTTGTTGTTGTTAATCCACACCCGAGGATATTTTTCCATTGATTTTTAGAGAGAATGGAAGAGAGAGAGAAAGACAGAGAGAAACATTTTTGTGAAAGAAACACATCGATTGGTTGCCACCAGGACGAGCCCTGACCAGGGTCAGGGCCAGGGAGGAGCCTGCAACCAAGGTACGTGCCCTTGACCAGAATCAAACCTAGGACCTTTTGGTCAGCAGGCCGATGCTCTATCCACTAAGCCAAACCGGCTAAGACTATATAATATCTGAATAAAATGCAGACTAAATGCTTTTGGGTTACGAAAAGGCTTTGATAATTTTTTTTTTTGGTGATATTCATTTTAGTATTTTACTATCACTGTTACTACTATTAACTTATGGATTATCCTTTATTGGTACCACTAATTTATGGTATCTTTGGTAGATCTTTGGAAGCTTCCAGCTTCCCGATGCCAACAACTTCCCATCAGGGCAGACCTTACCTCTTTGCCTCCATAACCTTTCCCACTCCTCCACCTGCCTTAATTTGAGTCTCAGCCAAATGCAAGCAGTGCTGTTGGGATGACGGTTGCTGTCAATAAGTAGTGCTTGTTCTTGTTTGGGTAAATTTTGTTTATCTACACAGAGGTTAGGAGTTCAGGTAGCAAATAGTGCACTCAGAACAGTAAAGATAATGGCGGTGAGGATTTAGGTGTGATGACAGCGATTGTCATCGGCAGCACTTTCATCTCCTAATGGCATCCGCATTCTTTCAGGTGGTAAATCATACTTAGAAATGATTTCTTGATTCGTTTCCTAAGTGCCATGGCTTGTAAGACTTTTCAATGTGCCATTGTATTAAAGAGAAGCAGAATAGAAGAATTCCATGTAGATTTGAATAGTTTTAAACAGTAATATTTATGTGTAGAATTTATTTTTCATTGTGAAGAGATAAACAGATCATACAGCATCCACTGTAATTCAAATGTGTTGTTTAATGACTCATTAAGTGTGTAGCTTACAATCACAGTTCTTATACATTTCAATTTTTATGTTAAAAATCTTCCATTCACCTAGTGTCCGGACCTACATATTCAGTGATTTTGCAAGAAAAGAGAAAAAGCACCACCATTGAAAGTATATCAAGAAACTGGGAAGAAAATTAAGAAAGATAAGGGATTACTAACTTGTTCCTTCCATCCTTTTACTGCCTGATTTAATTCTTTTTTTAAAAAAAAATATATTTTATTGATTTCAGAGAGGAAGAGAGAGGGAGAGAGAGAAACATCAGCGATGAGAGAAAATCAGTGATTGGCTGCCTCCTACATGCCCCCTACTGGGGATCAAAAGAATATTACTTTTTAGCCTTAATGTAGAACTGTCATAACTTCTAGTATCCTTGCATACATTAACTATCATAACCCTTTTCCTTCAGCATAGCATCTATTAACATACTGTAGCATGAATTTCGGTAGGAGTTGTTTAAGAGTATGAATTGCTTTGAAGCCTAATCTGTACTTGAAACTCTCATCTACCAGCCTGCAACCTGGGTATGTGCCCTTGACTGGAATGGAACCCTGGACCCTTCAGTCCGCACGCCGACTCTCTATCCACTGAGCCAAACTAGTTAGGGCCTGAATTAATTTTAAATATATTTTTGGTTGGCAGTAGCCGATTTGGCTCAGTGTTGGCCTTAAGACTAAAGGGTCCTGGGTTTGATTCTAGTCAAGGCATGAGTCTAGGTTGCAGGCTCGATCCTCGGCCCTGGTCACCGTGCATGTGGGAGGCAACCAATTGATGTGTCTCTCTCACATTGACGTTTCTTCCTCTCTGTCGCTCTCCTTCCCTTCCAGTCCCTCTAAAAAATCAATGGAAAAATATCCTCAGGTGAGGATTAATAAAAATAAAATTAGAAAATATTTTTTTTGGTTGGAGTACAAACATGTCTTTTTAAATGAAAACATCCTACCTAGATGAATACACTCCCAGATGCAAACATATTTATGTTCTTATTATATATTTCTGCTGGGAAACATGTTTTAAAGAATTGTAAAGATATTATCAAGAAAACATAGATATTTCTTCTCCAAATAGATACTAACAGAGGATATGTTGTGAAGGATAAACATTGCAATATATACGATAAAGTTTTCAAAATATTTCATAACCAATTTTCAAATGTTGTTAAAAGATAAAAGAAATAAATACCATGGAATACATATTTTGGGAAATATTCACATTATTTTGTACTTAAATTAAATATTAACATCTTATTATAGGAACAATTAAAAAGCTTATACAAACTAAAATTTTTAGATTACTCACCCAGGCAGCAGGGGTTTAGTAATAGTTATTCAGAAATTATTTTAAGAAAAAAATTACCTAAAGTTCAGGTGTTTAGATTTTAACTTCAATTACTAATTTAAGTTATATTATTTTTAATCAATTAGTTTTATGTTTATTAATAAATAATTTGTTATCTAAAAATATACATGTATCTTTTGCTAAGTGAGCAAAAGAATATTATTTTTTAGCCTTAATGTGGAACTGTCATAACTTCTAATATCCTTGCATACATTAACTATCATAACCCTTTTTCTTCAGCATAGCATCTATTAACATACCGAAGCATGAATTTTGGTAGGAGTTGTTTAAGAGTATGAATTGCTTTGAAGCCTAATCTGTACTTGAAACTCTCATCTACCACTTATTTTATTACTTGTACAAAACTGAGAAAATCCTAAACTTCTATGCTTCCAACTCTATAAACTGGGGAGAATATTATGTGAGTCAAAGGATTTTTGTCACGATTTAATGGTATATGTAATATGCCTACCATACTACCTATTTATAATTGATACTTATGAAATGATAGTGTTTCTATAGAAGAGATTATTTACCCGAAGATAAATAATACTTAGTTGTTAATGCTACTTCATTCTTTTGTGTGAAATATGATATAGGTAACACTGAATAGAAGTTCATTAGACTTCTAGTCATTCCTTGTAACCATTTTTTGGGTTATTTTATTATACATCAGATGACTTGAATAATTAGGTAATGGCTTTCTGTGATTGTAGGTATGGTTTTCCTAATTCAGATTACATACAAACAGAGATATGGAAATTAGAGCATTATGGTGGCTAATTTGCGATGCTAATGTTTGCACATTTCCTGTTATATGTTAGAACGCCATTAGGTTCATAAAAATTGTAAACTCCTCTCAATTCTTTAGGGGCTTTAGTATATTTTGATTCACTTAATGAAAATTTTAAATATTATTTAATATATTTATTATGACAGTTACTAGTGATTATATAGATTACAGTTTAAATATAATGAAAATATGAAGAAAAAAAACAGTTTCTTCAGCTCTGATATGACAGCGTATAGCATCATGATGTGCTATGCCACCCTGGTTATGATGATGGCATATTTCAAGAGCAGTTCAATGCTTTTACATGCTGATGCTTTGCATTTATTAGATGAAATTTAGCTGCATTTTGTATAGTGTTATTGAATATTGCTCTGTAGTTATTATTATTTTCTTGCCTAAAGTATCTCTGTGAGTTTGGCATCATCCCAAGATCTGGTCGACAGTTTGCCAGTAATTGTGAATATTACATTAAGATGTTAAATCATTCTATTTATCAGACATAAAGTTGCTAAAATGGAAATTAGTTTTGCATGTTTTAAAGTTTAGAAATATGGAAGGTATTAAAAACTCTATAACCATGTGCAAATGGGAATTTTAATGCATATAACTTTATAATAATGTTGAGTGTCTTCAACAGTTGAAATAATTTATTAAAAATCCCTAAGGAGATATATTAATCAAAATATTTATTCATAAAATCCTGCCATGTTAAATACATAAGGATTAGCCAACTTGTTTATAAATCTGTTCTGAGCAGAAAATCAAATAAGTGGAAATATATTATTGCACTAAATATATTCTGCTTACATGAAAACAAGCAAATATGAATCAGAATAAGAGCAATTAAGAAATGCTAATTATTCTCAGGTTTTTTTCTCTACTATTTATTTTTAATTATGCCTAAGCATGGATTATTTAGAAAATACATAAATGAGATTACAATAAAAATGCTCAGGATTTTGAAAACCTCAGTCAGTACAATATCTACACTATATTTCAGAATAACACTTTATGGAACATTATGGATTTGTGCATTGAATGTACAATAATTTAAAAAGAAAATACTTTCTAGTAATATTTAATTTAAATGTATTATGTGCATATTTGAGTATAACATATAAATTACATTAATTATATATTATATGTTGATAAAAGAACGTAATATATATGTAGTCTGCAGTTTGCTTTTTTCATTTGGTGTTTTGTTTCTAAGATTGTTCCATATTCCTTATATAGCTTATTTGAAAATATTTACTTTTTATATTTTATTAATGAGGCACACTAAGGTTGTTTCCAAAGTTTTAATTTAATAAACAGTGCTGCCATGAATATTCTTGTACATCATTAGGTGCACATATGCAAGATTTTCTGAAGTATACTAATCTAGGAGTGGAGTTGTTGGATCATTGGGGATGAGGATTTTACTAGATAGTGTCAAATGCTTTTCCAAATTAGTTGAATGAATATGTTTACAGATCCACAGTTTTTATTACTTTCAACCAGTGGTCGGCAAACTCATTAGTCAACAGAGCCAAATATCAACAGTTCTTTTTCAAAATAGACTCGCCCAGGCCGAAAACTGACTTCTGCGCATGCGTCACAAAGTTTCAATCGCACTGTACGTGCACCCGCACGTGGTATTTTGTGGAAAAGCCACACTCAAGGGGCCAAAGAACCACATGTGGCTCGCAAGCCGCAATTTGCCGACCACAGCTTTAAACCATTTCCAGAACTTGGTATTACCAGGGTTCTTGATTTTTGCCAATCTAATGAGTAAAGTTGCTATTGGGTCTTAATTTTCATGTTTCTGATTAATAATTAAATTAAACATTTTCTCTTTTGTTTATAAGCAATTTATATGTTAGGTCATAAATTTTGCTCATTTTTTCCATTAGATTATTGATCTTTTATCTGCAGTGCATTTTAGAAATTAATTTTTGATCAGTTAAATGAATAGTAGATATCCTGCCCCAAATGGTGACTTATATTTTCTATTTTTATAGTGTCTTTTATTGACTAGAAGTTCTTCATTTTGTCATGTTTTACAACTAAAGTATAGATAATTTTTATTTTTTAAAAAGTAACTCAAAAATTTTTTTCATTGTAATGTAGTTGAATTTGTCAGTAATTTCTTATATGGTAAAATGTATTGATGCTAGATTCTATCCTATGTTTGTCTTTTATCAAGTTAGTGTTCATTTTTAAAATCATAAATGAATGGATCATTTTATATTTAAGTGTTAAGATTTTGTTTTATCATGAATTAATATTTAATTCTTTGCTTGGAGATGGTTTTCTCCATTAATATTTTAATGTGGTAAATGGCATAATAGATTTTTGAATGTAAAAATTTTCTTCCATTATTAGGCTGAAATGACCTTATTCACGTGTTACCTGATTTATATATCACTGGATCTAATTCAATGTTATTTTCTGACAATGGTTACTTCTATTTTATGAAGAAATTTGGCATTTAGTGTTTTTTGTTTTTTTTTAGTAACTGTCTTTTTATAATTTTGGTATCATTGAATGTGTTGGAGAATATTCCCCTCTTTGTCTCTGCTTTGAAAGAGTTTTTATATTGTGTAAGACCTGTTCCAAAATGTGTGGTCGAAATCTTAAAACTAATAGGAGTTGTTATGCATTTATGGGAAAATTTTATTCTATTGAGGCAGATCTTTAAATATAATTGAACTATACAGGTTATTTTTTCTTCAATCAATTTTTGTTATTAATGAAAATATTTACATGAATATGACAATTGTATCTTAAGTTTCAAATTTATCGTAAAGGTATTTGCCATATTTTTATCTTTTAAATTTCTAATAGAGGCATAGTTATATTTTTTATTTTTTATAATATCAATTTCTCTCCCTCCCTTTTTAGAGTTACCCCACACACCACCTCTTCCAATCACTTATCTGTCTTCCTGGAGATATATGAATTTATTGGTATTTTTGATGGTACAAGATATGAACTTTATAATTCTCTATTATATGCCTATTTTTTCTTTACTTACACGTAATATTTTAAATTTTGTTCAGTTTTAAGTATTTTAAGATTTCCATTATTATTTATAATTTGACCTATGGTTTATTTAGAGAGAATTTTTTAGTTGTATATGTGCATGCATTTGGAGTTACCTTTTTTGGTTGTTATATATTTCTGTTCTGAAATAAATCATAGAGCACATCGTCTGTATGAAATAAAAAATGTTGGGAGTTGCTATGGCAGAGATTTTCTTCCTGCTCTTAAAGCTGATGAACAAATGATAGTTGCATTATTGTAATCCCTGTGAACAATACTGCTTCCTCAGTTAATACAAGCTAAAATAAATTATACATTCATCTTATCAAACATTAAACAACAGTTAAAGCAATATACGTTGGTTTACAATTTTCCTTCATACTGTATCTCAGTTGCCTTGTTGCCTAGCATGTGACATATTTCCCACTGGTATTTGTAATGCATGTCAAAGTGGCAGTGATGTTTATTGCTTTCTTTTGGAACTTAATGTTCATGGTTAGAAAAAAACCTGGATAAATGATGCATTTGATCTGATGATGAAGGATAAGAGCAGTGATATGTACTGTTTGGAATAATCCATCACAAGACACTGTCAGATAATCCTAGAGTGTGTGCTCATGCTTTCTATGCCTTATTTTTCTTCAGAGACGGATATTACCCATTTTTGATATGACAAAAAGAGAGCAGAGGAAAATGGGTTGCCATCTGAAGCAAACATAAGTGCATTATCACTCAAAAAATGTGTTATTGTAAACTGGTAGGCACATATACACATTTTTATTTTAAAAGAAAAAGGCCGAGAAGGGATTTTACAATTTACACAGCAATGAAAATGTGACTATAGGAATCATGTGAGTTTCTTTAATACTCTTGAAGAAATTACATGTTTCCCAGGGTAATTCTGTGCAATCATATATTGAATTATTCTTTGTTACATAAGGTTCTCATTCTTTTAATAACCTAGTGCCCTTATAGAGTTTCTAGAAACATTAGATATTTGGTATAGAATGACTTCTAGGTTAATTTTCAAAACTTTTTGTTAGCTTAACTTTTTTTTTTAACAAAAGCAATCATGCTTTTCCGTTGGTAATTAAAAAAATAAAACAATACCTGTAAGCATGCATATTTACACACTCACATATTCAGAACCACCAGGCTGTTTATTTGGTACATGGGTAGGAAAATCAGAAATGGTACCAGATATCACCGAGCCACTTCCCAATTACGCAATTTATCATTTTCGTCCCCAAGATACAAGATTTCTGTAGGCTGTGAATTTTCCTCTTTGGCTGAGATGGAGTTAATGGTTCCTAGATCAAAGCTGGGCCTGGGTACCATCTGTACCAACCTGGTACAAGCCTGAAGGGGGTCCATGATCTCAGAGCCTCAGCCTCCAGAGGTCAATATAACTTCTACATCAGCAGCCTGTCTATGATGTCAGCTCAAATTTTCTATGCACTTCCCCTTCCCTGACCCAGCTCTTATCTATTAGAGGGGGGCTGTCTTCTAACCAGTTCTTCTTTCACCATGATGTTGATTCAAACACTAGAGGAAGTCTATATAATTTCTTAGTACATTAATTAACTAGTGAATTTTAAAAATCCAAAATCTTATTTTATATGCTGATATAGAATTTTACTGTCTTAAATGTGGTGCTATTCAGTCTCCAATTAAAGGAAACAGGATTTCCTGGAGAAATATTTGATACTTTAGCTGGAGTGGGGAACATATGTAATGAGCCTGGAATATGTTATAATGTCAGAAAGCAAAAGACAAAAACATGTGGGCATACCAAAAGGACATAGATCATAGGTGTTAATCTGAAGAAGCTACAAATGACCAAAGCTGTGACAATTTGAACAAAATAACATCTTACTGTATTATAACTCCAAATATAAAATATATAGACATGAGTCAATACTGGTATAAATAAATATAAACAAATGGTTAAGTAAAAGAGAAGGGAAAGATATTCATTATAGAAGGATTCCAAAATAAGAACATTTTCCATGTCATTCAATGTTGTTCCACTATATCAGTCTTAGTAATTAGTACACCATTACTTGTGTGTAGCATAATTTATTTGGAACATACATTTTGATATTTATGTTTTCTTTTTTCTCTCCTTACTATAGTAATTTTTAGCCACTTAAACCCTTGCATATGTATCTTTAGTCAGTAACCAGTTTCTGAGTAAGGATTTTGTGGTTGTAGCAGCAGAAAAATTGGTAACTTAGTAAACATATAACAGTTAATTGGGAGGCAATAAGAAAATTCACACAAATAAAGAAAAATTTAAGCTTTAGGTCTTAGAAAGGAGAGAAACCACAGTATTTTACTCTTGGGATGAATAAGTTGTGTTGTTTCTGTTTTTAGGTCAATTGGCTCAGTGTTAACATTGTTGGTAGCTTATCTTGGGTTATCCTTTGGAAGTCAAGGTGCCATGGATGAGTCCAACCAAGACTGTACACTAATACAGAAATAATCCCTCCAAGCACAGTATGACTGCTGAAACCAGAATAAGGGAAATGGATTTGAATTGCAAAAATGAAGGCCTTTGCTTCATTACCATAGCATAACCTAATTCTAAGTGGATTTTTTTTTAAAAAAAAAATATATATATATATTTTTTAATTGATTTCAGAGAGGAAGGGAGAGGAAGAGAGAGATAGAAACATCAATGATAAGAGAGAATCATCAAATGGCTGCCTCCTGCATGCCCCACACTGGGGATGGAGCCCACAACCTGGGCATGCACACCGACCGGAAATGGAACCATGGTGGCCTAGTTCATAGGTCTATGCTCAACCACTAAGCCACACCAGCTGGGTCTAAGTGGAATTTTTATGTGCAGCAGTACATTGCAAATTTTACCTGAGGAAATGATATACCAGTTATAATTCTAACCATATGATTTCACTCATATGTGAGATATTAAACTAAAGGAACAAATGAATAAACAAGAAAAACAAACAAAAATTCACAGACGCAGACAAAAGTATGATGAGATGATTTGACTTTGGGTGGTGAGCACATAATGCAATATACAGATCATGTATCATAGAAATGTACACTTGAAACCTGTATGATCTTATTAACAATGTCACCCCAAGAAAATTAACTAAAAAAAGAAAGTCAAGTTAGGACTGGCATATATGCATCCTACTTTATTTATTTTTTAAATGTATTTTGTTGATTTTTTACAGAGAGGAAGGGAAAGGGATAGAGAGCCAGAAATATTGATGAGAGAGAAACATCGATGAGCTGCCTCCTGCACAACCCCCACTGGAGATGTGCCCACAGCTAAGGTACATGCCCTTGACTGGAATCAAACCTGGGACCCTTTAGTCTGTAGGCTGACGCTTTATCCACTGAGCCAAACCAGTCAGGGATGCATCCTACTTTAAAAGGCCACACTGATTGGGATATTTCTTTTGAGTCCATGTTTCTTGAATGAATAGCCATTTTTTCTAATATAAATGGAGCTAAAGACTGAATTTCAAATGATTCTTGATTGATTTGTGTCTCCAAAGCAATGGAAGCAAGGACAGTATTGGTACTCTCCAGAGATAATTGCTGTATTAAATTATATGAATATATTTCATGGCATCTCAACTCTAGATGTTAAAACTGAACATCCTATCTGCTTTATAATGATTGTTTAGGAGAGATTGCTCTGGCAAATGGCTATCATTAAAATATACAGTGAAAATTTAATTTCCTTTGCTGAATATAAAATTCGCCTAAGAAATAGTGCATCTTATTTTCTACATAGTGATTTTGAGGGAAATAGTACTGAATGGAGAATAAAAGGCCTTGTTTCTTATTATGTAGTTAAATCAAACAAATAACCAAATGCTGACATAGAAAAGCAATGGGATAAAATGTATTGAAGAATAACGATTATTTCATTGAGTTATTTGGGCATTTTTCATTCACATGCAGCTCAATTACATCTCACTGCACCAATTGTTCAGGACAGAAAACAAATCTAAACTCAGTTGACTGCATCAAATTATCTGTTTTAATGTGTTCTGCCAAACAACAAGGTCAGCCAGTGTAGGTAGGGCCGGAGCTGGCAGTCTTTGAGATGTGTGTCTAGGCTTCTTTATAATCCCAGTACTTCTCACGAGTTGTGGAGTCTGGACAAGTAATTTAACCGTGGTCTTTTTAAACCAGCTCACTTAGTTACCCTCTCTCCTTTTTCATCAAAGGCAAGTATGCCTTTTATTCCCTATATCCTTTACATCTTATAACTCCTATGTGCTGATAAACTTAGATGTCTGAGAACTAACTTAGTCATTCTCCAAATTACAGTCAGATGCAGCTGAAAGTACATAGAGTCTAAGTCCTGGGTTTTAGTCTAGACTCCAGACTCTTGTTTCTCAGAATTGAGAGCATGAGGAATGTCTGCGGCTGGTGGAAGCAGTCAGTGGGTAGGGAGGGAGATGGCACTGAGATCGTCACTTTCACCCAGAAGCAATCACATTTATTTCTGACCTATATGCCAAGCAGTATAAATATTGGACATTTAGAAAAATGTGGAATGCTGTAGATTTCTGATGCTGTAAAATCTATATATGTGAAGTGAATTGCAAATCTTGCGTGAATTTTGGGACAATATATATATATCTGCTAGAGGCCCATTGCATGAAGATTCTCACAATAGGCCTTCCTTCCCCTGGCTGCTGGCACTAGTTTTCCTCTGGCACCCGGGACCCAGGTCTTTGGTCCGGCCGCAGCAAGGGTTGGCTTCTCTGCTCAGGCCGCAGCGGAGAAGCCAAGCCTCTTCAGCCTTCGCTGGGGCCGGAGCCTTCAGTCTTCGCAAGGTGCCTGTGTATGCAAATTAACTCACCATCTTGGGTTAGTTTGCATACTCATCCTGATTGGCTGGTGGGCGTAGCGGAGTGATGACCAATTTACACATTTTTCTTTTATTAGTGTAGATATATATAATATTTACAGATAAAATTCATTCTATATAATAAAAGGGTAATATGCAAATTGACCCTAACAGCAAACGACTGGGAATGACTGGTCACTATGACACACACTGACCACCAGGGGGCAGACGCTCAATGCAGGAGCTGCCCCTTGGTGGTCAGTGTGCTTCCATAGGGGGAGCTCTGCTCAGCCACAAGCCAGGCTGATGGCTGCCAGCACAGCAGTGGTGGCGGAAGCCTCTTCCGCCTCTTCAGCAGCGCTAAGGACATCCGACTGCAGCTTAGGCCTGCTCCCCGCTGGCAAGTGGACATCCCCTGAGGGCTGCCGGGCTGCCAGAGGGATGTCTGACTGCAAGCATAGGCCCATTACCCTGGGGAGTGGGCCTAAGCCAGCAGGTGGACATCCCCCGAGGGGTCCCAGACTGCGAGAGGGCACAGGCCAGGATGAGGGACCCCCCCCCCGAAGTGCACAAATTTTTGTGCACTGGGCCTCTAGTTTTAATATAATTGTACTATTGAGTAATTTTACTCTTATAATGCCATTCAACTTAATGTCTTATCCAGTCAAATGGCTTATAAGTTATTTGAGGCTCAGAAATGCTGATTGTATTGCATTGTGTATTGTATTTTTTCATGTTACCCACAACTAGCAAATCTTTATCTGAAATGCGATTTCTTTCCTAATACCGTTTAATTCCAATTTAAATACCATTCAGTTCCTTTCCTTTTATGAGAACCTTTGCATTACCCATCATTAGTGACAGCCCTGGGCTAAACCTTTTACATTTCTTAGTTTGCAGGCTTTTAATGCTTAAAACAGAGCCTAATAATATGCTAAAATGAAAACTCTCTTAACTCAAGATTAAACATCTTGATGAAAGATGTATACAGTTTAGAGTCACAGTGCCCATGCCTTGTCTCTTACTAACTTTGGGACCTTGTGCAGATTAATTTCTCTGACTTTTAATTTTATCACCTATAAAATCAAGATTACAGTACCCCCTTTAAATAACTTTTATTAGAGCAAAAACATAAAAGGTCTGCATAGTATTTAGTCAGGTGTTATTAATAAGAATATTTCTATATTTTTAATTAATTCTTAAAATATATATTTTAATCTTTATTGTTGAAATTATTACAGACATCCCTCTTTTTTACCCCCATTACCACACTCCATCCGGTTCCTGCCTCACCCTAGGTCTTTGCTACCCTATTGTCTGTGTCCATGGTAATGCATTTATGATCATTGTTTAATCTCTTCCCAATACCCCACCCTCTTCTCTCTGAGAATCATCAGTCTGTTCCATTTCCATACCTTTGATTCTACTTTATTCACCAGTTTATTCTGTTTATTAGATTTCTTATTGGTTTATTTTGATTTTTAAATTCAGTTGTTGCTAGGTATGTATTTGTTGCCATTTTCTTCTTCTTCTTCTTCTTCTTCTTCTTCTTCTTCTTCTTCTTCTTCTTCTTCTCCTCCTCCTCCTCCTCCTCCTCCTCCTCCTCCTCCTCCTCCTCCTTCCTTCTCCTTCTCCTTCTCCTTCTCCTTTTCCTTCTCCTTCTCTTCTTCTTCTTAAAGTATACCCTTCAACATTTCATATAATACTGGTTTGGTGGTGATGAACTCTTTTAGCTTTTACTTGTCTGTGAAGCTCTTTATCTGACCTTCAATTCTAAATGATAGCTTTGCTGGGTAGAATAATCTTGATTGTAGGTACTTGCTGTTCATCACTTTGAATATTTCTTGCCACTCCCTTCTGGCCTGCATAGTTTCTGTTGAGAAATCAGCTGATAGTCATGTGGGCATTCCCTTGTAGAAAACCAACTGCTTTTCTCTTGCTGCTTTTAAGATTCTCTCTTTGTGTTTATGCTTTGGAATTTTAATTATGATGTGTCTTGGTATGGTCCTCTTTGGGTTCCTCTTGTCTGGGACTGTCTGTGCTTCCTGAACTTGTAAGTCTATTTCTTTCATGAGGTAGTAGAAGTTTTCTGTCATTTCTTCAAATAGGTTTTCATTATCTGGCACTCTCTCTTCTTCTGGCACCCCCATAATGCAAATGTTGGTACGTTTGAAGTTGTCCCAGAGGCTCCTTATGCTATCTTCAGATTTTTTAATTCTTTTTGCTCTTCTGGTTGGGTGTTTTTTGCTTTCTCATATTTCAAATCATTAATTTGGTTCTCAGAATCCTCTACTGTTGAATCCCTGTATATTATTCTTTATTTAAGTAACTGTGTGCTTAAATTCTGACTGGTTCTTATCCATTTTTTTTCAGAGGTTCCTAGGAGATTCTTGAGTAACCTTATAACTGGTTGTGAATTCTATATCCAGTAGTTTGCTTTCTTGCATTTCTTTCACTTGTGATATGTTTCTTTGTCTCTGCATTTTGGCTGATTTACTGTGTTTGTTTTTAAGTATTGGGAAGAGTTGCTATGTCCCCTTGAGTTGGTAAAGTGGCCTTGTGTAGTGGGTGTCCTATAGTGCCCAGTGGCTCAAACTCCCTAGTCACCTGGGATGGTCGCTGGTAGTTGAGACTTGATTGCTGTTGGTGTCACTGGAAGGAATTGACCTCCAGGCTAATTGGCTGTGAGGACCAGTTGTGACTACACTGGCAGAGCTGCTATGCAGGAGACACCCCTATGGAGCAGGACTTGCTTCAGTGGGGCATTGGTGCAGACTGAGTCTTCCCCTTGAGTGTGTCACTTATGGATGTTTAGGGTTATAATCTGGCATGGTCTGACACTGACCACTGGGTACACTGGCTCTTAGGTCTCCAGGGAGGTTCAAATTCAATCAATTTCTGGGGCCACCTAGCAGCAGCTACAGAGAGATCTGCAGATTCCTCCTCTTTGTATTGGGTTTGGGAGTGCCCAGATGAGGCCCAACTGTGAAGCAAGCAGGCTGATGCTGGTGCAGGGCCTTGGGCCTTTTATTGATAGGCTCGGGCTCTCTGACCCAGCTGTAGCTTATTTGATCAAAGACTGGTCATTCATATGCAAAAGCTGCTGCACACAGCTTGGTTGGGGTTGTAAATTGGATGAGGCAGGGTCTTAGGGAATCACCAGGGTGGAGCAAACACAAATGGTCATCAATTAGGCCTGCTATCTGGCAGATCCCAGAATAGGAACAATGATCCCTGCGAGCACCTTTGTCTGGGAGAAAGCTGACCCGAGTTCCTGCCCCAGGCCAGACAATCCAGTTCCTCCTTGTAGGTGTCTGTGTCCCCCAAAGCCTTGCCCTGGTGCTGGAGCTCAGAGGAAGCAGGACCTTGTAAGTTCAGTTTGTGCTCTTGGCCTTTTAAGAGGAAAAGCTGGGTCTCCAGCAGCCTCTCAGTTACTGAGCCCCAATCTGCACTGGTTTTCATAGCTCATAGTTCTGATTGCCCTTATGAGTTTCTTTTCCCAGCTCTGGGACCCTGGGCTTGGGGTCTGGTGTGGGGCTGGGACCCCTTGCTCCTCAGGGCTGCCTCCATAGAGACTACTCCCTCCTGATTAAAAAAGGGGCCCAAGTGGGTGCTGGACCAGCCTCTGCACCTTCTACCAGTCTCAGTGGGCTTTCTTCTTTACTTCTGTTATTGTAGGCCCTCCATTCAGTCAGCTTTGATGATGGTTGTTCTGTATTTTAGTTATAATTTTGAGGTGGTTGTGGGAGGTGGTGAGTATAGGCATTTACCTAAGTTGCCATCTTTCTTTCCAGTCTTAAAAATATTTTCTCAGCTTTGTGTTCTTGCTTAAACCAAATTTATTCCACCACACATTCTGACAATATAAGGGTGACTTCAGTGTCCCTCTAAATGTCTGAAACTTACACGTGTTGACTTGTTCTGTTTTAATGAGCTTTGCCTGAACTCTAATCTTGCAATCATACCCAATATTTTATTTTACATGCTCATAGGAATTTGAGTGCTCGAGTTAAGAAAATGCTTGGCCAATCTCGATTTACTTTGCCTTGATATAAAAATTCTGCTCCCGCCTAAAACTTCGTCTTATTTCTCATGCTGTCCTTATGTTCCCTTTGTGGCTAAGCAAACTATGTAAATAGCTTTCATTAGTTAATGCAGTATAAAGCTTGGGCCCCTCTGTCACTTGTCAGATGGCACTTTGGGACTGCGCCATCAGAAGTGGGCAGCAGCCGCCAGGGCTCGGGCAGCCCCGCGGGCGGGATGTTCTGTGGTTTAAGCAGTTGGCTCGGCTGGCAGCAGCCGGTGGTGGACGGCCACCCGGTCGAAGGAGATGGGCGGCCTGAGGGAGAAGCCCCACCGGAGCCGCGCCCCGAGGCTGTGGCGAGTCGGCTGAGAGCAAGCTCCTTTACCAGGCCAAAGACTTCGGCGACTACCTCTTTCACTTTGCGACTGTTGCTACAAAACAGATGACTGAATCAGTTGCTGAAACAGCACAATCGATAAAGAAATCGGTAGGAGAAGGGAAAATAGATGGCATCATCCATAAGACCATTATAGGAGATTTTCAGAAAGAACGGAAAAAATTTGTTGAGGAGCAGCATTCCAAAAACTCAGCAGCAGCAGTGCCCCCGTGGGCTGATAGTAATGATGAAGAAGCAACTCAGCAACAGATTTTGGCCTTAGCAGCTGATAAGAGGAACTTCCTTCGTGATCCTCCAATTGGCGCGCAGTTTCATTGGGACTTTGATCAGATGTGCCCTGTGGCCCTGGTCATGCGCCAAGAGGACGGACTGCTGAGCAGGATGAGATTCGCCCTTGTTCCTAAACTCGTGCAGGAAGAAGTGTTTTGGAGGAACTACTTTTACTGAGTGTCCCTGGTTAAGCAGTCAGCCCAGCTCACTGCTCTGGCCGCCCATCAGCAGGCTGCCGGGGAAGAGAGGAGCCATGGCAGAGAGGATGCATTGCCACTGACAGAGGCAGTGCGGCCCCAAACGCCACCTGTCGTCATCAAATCTCAGAACTCAAGGGGATGAAGAGGAGATCTCTACCAGCCCAGGCGTTTCTGAGTTTGTCAGTGACGCCTTCGATGCCTGTATCTTACATCAGGAGGATCTGAGGAAGGAAATGGAGCAACTGGTGCTTGACAGAAAGCAGGAGGAGACAACCGCATTAGAAGATGGATTCTACAGACTGGGGAAAAAGAACTACAGCAGGAACTTCAAGAATATGAAGTGGTGACAGAATCAGAGAAACGAGATGAACACTGGGATAAGGAACTAGAGAAATTGCTGCAGGAGGAAAATTAACTGTTTGCTTAAATAAGAATCCTTAACATTCTGTAACTGACATTAAATCCTAGCTGGTAACCCTCGCTGAATCAAAAGGCACAAAGAGTCTAACTTTATGAATCTCAAAATTATTCTTTTTTCACACTGAAACTTGCCTCTTTAAAAAATATATAGAACAGTTATTCTAATCATTAAAAAGGGATGCTTTATGTAATATTTCTTTAATACAAATCTAGTTAGAGATGATGTCCTTATGGTCAATATTGATATCTTAGCCACAGAAACACAAGTAAAATTTTAGAATTCTGTCTCTGTGAGGTCACAAATCTTCAATTGTCATTTTCTAAACATTTGTACTTCTTGTTGCACTTTTGTTGATTACACTTATGTTAAAGTATTTAATGGATTGATAACTATCAAAATTACCAAATAGTACCAAAGAACTTAAGAGGAAGCACTTTTGGAACTGTTTTCTTGGTAAGTATTTTCTACAATTCCATCTGGAGGCCAAAAGATAAAATAATCCTGTTGATTTTAAAGGTATAAACATCACGAGATTTGCCCTAAAAAAAACCAAAAAAAAAAAACACAGGTTCTTTTGGTTGCTAGTGACAAAACTCATTTCAAATTATATTGCTTCAAAACTTCTCTCCAAGTGGCTTAGTTTTACCTAAAAGATGGGAAATCATTGGTTGATGTATTGAGAAGCCCACGTACAGTCTGACTTTAGGGATGTCGGGATCTGAGAGGTTCAGGCAACGCTATCATGTTTTGTTGTTTTCTTTTGTTTCTCTTTGTGTCTCATTGTCTCTCTTCCCCTCTCAAGCCACCTCAATGTTTTGGCTCTTGGACACAATTAGGTTTGTTTTTCAGATACATGCTAGTAAGTTCTGGCCTCTGACATTGCTCACTAAATCTTGAATCAAATTCCCATTGGCTTTCGGCGGCCTCCTTTCAGGTGCTCTGAGGCATGATTGTACCTCCTGTGATGGGCCTTTGCCCTAATGGTTAGGGCCTAACCTAACTTGAAATCACCTGCCTTTCAAAGATGGGGCATTGTATTAATTAGACTAATAGAAGTTATTTTCCAGTTAATGACTTTTTTTCTGTTATCATTAATATAATATAAAAATACACAGAAGTCAAATGGGTACTAGACTTATCAGGCAGACAACTTTATAAGGTATATAAAAGTCTAATCACTCTGTTGTATACCTGAAACCAGTATAACATTGTATGCCAACTTAATTGAAAAATAAATTTAAAAATACACCACAGAAACTTTCAACAAACTAGAATGTATTCGTGTACCAGGCCTCTAAGTCCATGGGAACCAAAGGTCCTGTGTTTGAGACCTTGCCCTATATATTGCTTCATCTGGCATTTCATTCATGTCCTTTAATATCCTTTGTAATAAACCAGTAATCTAGTTAGTAGGGAAAAAAAGATGGAAAGAAAAAAGAAAAGAAATACACCATATAAAATATGAGAGTTTGCATTTTTTAAAGATATCTTTTTGAATGAACAACTTTTATGGCTGTACTTACTTCCTGTTTCCTTTGGACATAAGCACAAGCATTATTCCTCAGGAAAAACTTCCCAGGTTCTTTGTGATTCTGTACCTTAGAGAACCTAGACCCTTGTTTCTTTTCTCCTTAGAACATTATCTTAGTTTATATTTCTGCATTTATTAGTACCACTTGTGATTAATGTCTCTTCATTAGGACTCCAATTTATGACTTTGTAGGTATTTTCCCCTTTTATTACCTTATGTATTACCTTTTATTACCTTATGTCATTCACACACACACACACACACACACACACACACGACTATGATTCCTTAGAACTTGAGATTAATTGGTCTGTATTCTAGAACAAGCCTAATTATTGTTTCATAAAAGTCCATATCAGGGACCATATATATATAAACTCTTCCTATGTCAGTCAGGTTGTTTATTTTGGATCAGTCTTCCAGTTCAGAAATTAACATCTGTGACTGATTTTTTCCATTATCTCCATTCCCTGTGGGTAAGTTTCTAATGTTCATCATATCTCTTGGGTTTTGGTGACATCTTGAATTTCATATGCCTGTTTTTGTTTATTTGTTTTATCTTTGATTTTGAGTACTAATGTTTCTTTTAAAAATTAGAAGTCTAACTTGAAGCCCAAGAGTGATAATATCTTCTTCCAAAGGGGGTTTATGCTGACATTCTGGAGGCAGCTGTACTATAAGTACCATCAGCTATCAACTGCATATCACTTTATCCCATTCATGATTTAGATGACTCTAACTTTAGCTTTGGAAAGTCAAATCTATTTCTATTTCACTCATATTTCCCAGATTCTCAGTCCAAGCCTGGCGTATGTTCCAGAACTCACCCTTTGGCTGGGCACTGAGCTCTAATTCCACTCCTCCTTGTTTCAGTTTTGTAGCCGCCCCTTCCAGAATTGTGTCTGACAGCTGCCAAAGCTTCAGGAGAAAAAGAACTCCAAGTCAGGCTTACCTCCCTGTGTGGCCCTCTGCTCTTGGGCCATGGCTTCATTATTATCCACTATAGTGTTAGTTTCTTTGATGCTTTCAAACACATTTTAAAAAGATATATTTGACCATATTTTCCAGGTGTTTTTAGCTGGAGGGTTGTTTCACATAATCTCATTCATCAGTACTGAAATCTCTTCTGCTTTGAGGAGAAATATTTGTAAGCTTAAATTCTTATGTATGTATAGAATGTACCACCATTGGATAATTTAAGATAATATATTTTTGTTGAAATGTATATTTTAAATCACATTTTTGCCCAGAAACTTCAGTGCCTCTGTTGTTTTAAAAGCCCAATTGTTTTGTCTGGTGTTCCTGCTCCTTGGTGGTCTTCTGCCACTCATCTTCCCATCCTTACCTTCTCATGCCCTCTGTTTATTTGTTTTCACTTGCATTCACATACTTTGTGTGCCTCTAAAAATACCTGCATTATTAGGTTTTGATTTTTCCAAAGTCCAAATTCTTTTTTTTAGATTAATGCATGTTATTTGCTTCTTTTTTTTTTAAATACCATTTTCTATCCACAAGACTGTGATTCTCTAGAGCTTGAGATTCATTGATCTATATTGCTAGAACAAGCCTAATTATTTTGTCATGATAGGTCCATATCTGGGACTCTGCTCTTTCCCAGTTGTCTCACTCTGCTGAAAATTATCTGTCTGTCGATAAATGTGCTTTACTCCCTTGCATGTGCCCACTAATGTTGCAGGGTCACTAAAACTGGAATTAAGCACACTTTGTCAAGTGACTAAGTTCATTTTGACAAGAAGACCAATGTTTAAAATCACTGAAACAGAGGTTATCTCAAATTATTGTTGCATAATCTTTGGTTTTGTTATGAACACATAGTAAATTTGGCATGTATGTACATAACTAGAAGTTAAAAGATAAAGTTTGAATCATAATCTCGGAAAGGCTTTACTGAAATATAATGTATAATGGCTTAGGAAAACATATTTGCATAATGTTACCATTAGTCATTGTAAATCAGTAGATGCATTTTTAGAGTCACTAAATCTTTAACACTCGTTATCATTCCATAGTGCAAAATTGAGTAGTGCTTCCTGCCAGTCGCATGAGGAGGATTTACCTCCTCATGACTGAATTAGGGAAATGAAATTCCTAGGTAAGTCCATGCACTACAGTATAAATTATAGTTATTTTTATACCATTTCTGCCTCAGATGAATATATCGACTCTGTTCCATGAATAACATATGGACAACACAGCGACATTTGAGAAGCCCATTTGTTTACTAACTAGGCATTTATAGAGTGTCTGTTATGTATAAGATGCTATGCTAGAGAGACAAAAGTGAATAATATGCTATACTTGTCTTCTACTATCTCATAGTGGAATGGGAGAACTATGCATTGACAATTCTGATATTCTGTAATACATACAGTTTTCATTAATAATGGTGGCTCAACAAAAGATATAATGTGACATGGCTTTATATTTAGGAAGCAGTGGGAGATGAAGTTAAAGAGAGAGCCCGGGGTCATTCCCATGGATGGTCTTGTATCATAGGAGTTTAAACTTTACCCTGTGGAGAGTAGGGAGTCATTTAACGGTGTTACATAGAAGAATGACACATGATTATATATGTCTTTTAGTAATGTGGGAGATTCCTTAAGCAAGGAGACATGTTGGAGACTATAGCAACCTTTTGTGGGAAATGATAGAAACCTATACTAAGATAGGAACAAGAATATACACAGGGAACAATGAATTAAAAAATATATGGTTCAACAAATACTACAATGCCAAATTCCAGGCTTACAAGTAAAATGTAGTGCTATTAATCAAGATCATTATTTCAAAAAGTGAAACTTATTTGGGCGAAAGAAAAATATTCACTGTTAGACAGGAAATACCTTCCATGTCCCTGTATTCCCAGGCATCTAGCATACCACTTGCATATTACTACATTATTCTGAATGAATTAATATAAACCATGTGATTATTCTGTAAATTTATATTTATTTCCACTTTGTAAATGGGGGGAAGCTGAGATTAATTATTACTATCCATTTATTTTTGTTAATTCTCTTAGGAAACTTCAATTAAACCAATAGTTTTAAATAATCCCAAATAAAAATATTTAGCAAGTTATAAATCAGGGGTAGGGATAGAAAGTTGGTAATCTAGAACTGTATTTTGTTTGACCCTCCTACTGTTGACATTTCTCAAGATTAAATAATTATTCTATAAGTTTATCAACATTTATAATCCATTATTATTCACCTAAAATGCATTCTTCTCCTTTCTTTTTTCTGAACCACACTGAACTCCTTTTTGTTGGAGCATGCCATGTTTACTCCCTCCTCTGGGTCTGTGATCTATAAACTACTTGTGGGCCAGGATGTCTGTTTTTGTTTGCTTGCTGGTGTATCAGGCAGTTGGTATAGTACATGGTAAATTAATATTATCAATAGATATTTGTTGAATGACTCAATGAAAAATCCCAATATTTGGCTCCTTTAAAAAAAAGTACTATCTTGCCTGGCCAGTGTTGCTCAGTGGTTGAGCACCGTGAACCAGGAAGTCATGGTTTGATTCCTGGTCAGAGCACATGCCCAGGTTGTGGGTAGTGTGGGGTGTACAGGAGGCAGCCAATGATTCTCTCATCGTTGATGTTTCTGTCTTTCTCCCTTCTTCTCTGAAATAAATAAGAAATATAAAAAAAGAACTATCTTTTACATTCATCCTATATTCTTTCCATTGATTGGGATTTAGTGTCAACTGCAATTTAAGCAAGATGCAGATGGATTGCTCAGCCTCTGCAGTCATCACCACCCGAGTTGTCTTCACAGTACTGAGGCATATGCGTTGGAATTAACCTTCATATTTCTGCTTTTATTTTTCTTATAGAAAAGGTAATTATATATTATGTTCATGTCTTTACCAAAAGGAAGACTATGGGATCAAGAAGGAGCACAAAAGTTATATGTTTACTAAAAAAAGGAAATAAGCTTATTTCTATGTATCTATGAAGTATGCATTTTATCTATATATTAACTATATAAAATTTATATCTTTCAATGCCCACCTAATTAACTCATTCCAATTATCTTCCTGATACCTCACTTTTGAATGTCTGACCCTGCTCTACATAGTCACAATTGTATCCTTTAAAACTCAAAGGTAAGAAGGATCATTGAAGCATGTATTAACAAAAGAAGAGAAATATTACAGAAGATGATATTAATAGCATGTAACTTGAGTAACTCACAGAAGAAGTTAGTTATGTTACTGTGGAGCCTCATGACATTTTAAGTCACCAAGCCACGAGCAGATCATGCTTGTGAATGCCCATGGACAGTGAAACTTCAGGTAGCTAAAATAGGATCGCTTTAGGCATAGGCTTAAATTTCTCTTTGGACACGCAAAGCAAACAGATGCCAGGGCAGAAGAATTAGGTATGTCCCCTTACCAGCCGTGGGCAAACTACGGCCCGCGGGCCGGATCCGGCCCGTTCGGCTGTTCTATCCGGCCCGCGGAGCCAAAAGAGCGGAGGGTTCTCTTGCTCTCCCCTCCACTCCTTCACCAGCAGCAGTGTTAACATGGCAACGTCGGGAAACACGGCCGCAGCTCCTCCTCCTGAGTCCAGTTTAAGAACCCATTGTGGCCCTCGAGTCAAAAAGTTTGCCCCCCCCCCCCCCCCGCCTTAGACACTGATGCAAATATTATCCTTGCTGCAACACAGTTTTGTATTGTCATTGAGGAATGGAAGCAGATAAAACCAGTGAGGAGAGATATCAATAATTATCCATACTTTGGCCCTAGCCCTTTTAGCTCAGTGGTTAGAGTGTTGGCCCACAGACTGAAGGCTCATGGGTTTGATTCCCAGTGAAGGGCATGTACCTCTGTTGCAGGCTCAATCCCCGGCCTCTGTCAGGGGCACGTGTAGGACACAACCACATCAATTTTCTCTTTCTCTGTCTCTCCCCCTCCCTTTCATTCTCTCTAAAAGTCAAGGGCAAAATATCCTTGGGTGAGGATTAACCAAAAACCCCCCACAAAACACCAATAATTATTCGTACTTTCTAACCACAAAACTAATCAGAAAATCCTTGGCATTTCCTGAGTAATGCCATAACTCAAATAGATAAAAGTAGGAATTGATGATTTAGTAAATATGTTGAAAACAAAGCGTCTAGCTACAAAAGCTGCTCCATTATTGACTCGAATAAAGCATTGTGTGGTGCTGCTTCAGGAGCTGGCACTGACAGGAATGGTCTCTGGTTTCGTCAATATGGTGCAATTTTCTGACCCTTCATATACTTTCTGCTACCTGTCTCTTCATTTTGTTCACCCTCTCCATGAATATTTTTGAGGTTGCAACACTTTTATGTGATTGTAATAGTGTTAACAAAAGTTATGATTTGCCCTGACCAGTTTGGCTCAGTGGATAGAGCGTCGGCCTGTGGACTGAAGGGTCCCAGGTTCGATTCCAGTCAGGGGCATGTACCTTGGTTGCAGGCACATCCCCAATAGGGAGTGTGCAGGAGGCAGCTGATCGATGTTTCTCTCTCATCAGTGTTTCTAACTCTCTATCCCTCTCCCTTCCTCTCTGTAAAAAAATCAATAAAATATTTTTAAAAAAAGTTATGATTTATTGTATAGCATTATTTTACACCATGGGCAGTGATGTAATTGATATTATATATAATTGATACTTTTTAGATATTTGCATTATTTCATAATCAACTTTATCTATACTTAAAATTGATTCCTTAATTTTTATTAAATTATGCTGATTAATTTAACAGTATTAAACTCAGGATAAGATAGCTGAGCTAAGTGTTGCAATTTCAATTACAAAAATGCATGCTTATTTTTAATTTTGGAAGCCTGGCAATTAGAGAATATATTAGCCAGGGAGTGCAACTAGACAAGTCATCAATTCAGCAATATCTAGCTGGTCAGATATATCTTCAGGCAATTTAACCTTTGTAAGACTTATTCTTGGTCTCTACTTCATAGAGTTCACACTGTTGTTTATTTGAAGTGAAAAATCATTGTGAGAGAAATATAATCCAAATATCATTGAAATTTCTATCCCTATCAATTTTAGTTTATGTGCTGCTAAGTGCGGATACTTAATAAAGACTTAGAAAGCATTCATTTTCAAATAAGTTGCTAGTGGAGAAATGCCTTACTTTATAAACCTAGATTGTTTTTTTACTGGCAAATGTCCAATTCATTGACTTTTGTTATGTTTCAATTAATTCTTTACATTTTTGTGTCAAATAGAATTTAAAAAGATAACCATTTTCTTCCAATAGTGAACTGACCTGCTTTAAAACCATTGGGAAAATAAGCAGCTATTTGTTAATAGCTATGCATAAGCAATAACTGGATACTATATGAGTGATCCCATGACCTCCTTGAACCCTGCTTGGATTTTGATTAGCATTTAGGCTCCTGGGCATTATGGGAGCCACTAGAGGATGACTTCCAGGGAAAATGAAGGCTATGTAACCCAGCTGTGCTTGAAAATGCAGAAATGAATGCAAAATAAAAAGCATACAGAGTTACTATTAGTATTCTGACACTTTCTTCTGGGTGCATATAGATATATAGATGGATAGCTATAGATATAGATATATAGATATAGATATAGATGATATACCATACATGCATTCTCTATATTATATGGATACTTTACTGTATCTGTACTTATTTGTGAATATAAGTCATAGCTAAATAGCGTCTCATTACCTGGATGCATGGTGTTCTATAATTCAATTACTCATTTTTATTGGAATTTAGGTGTTTGAAGTACTTTACTATCTATAATAATAAAAGCATAATATGCTAATTAGACCGGACAGCCAAACAACCTTCCTGACGTCCTTCCAGATGAAGCTGCCCTGGCAGGGGCCGAGGTGGTTAGGGGTGATCAGGCAGGCAGGCAAGTGGTTAGGGGTGATCACGCAGGCAGGCAGAGTGGTTAGGGGCCAGCAGTCCCAGGTTGTGAGAGGGATGTCTGACTGCCATTTTAGTGAAAACCAGCAGTTGGACAGCCCCTGAGGGGTCCTGGATTGAGAGAGGGTGCAGGCTGGGCTGAGGGATCTCCCTCCCCCATGCACAGATTTTGTGCACCAGGCCTCTAGTAATAAATAATGGTCCATAGATATACTTATACATGCATCCAAGCAAATTGGTCTGAATATTTTCTTAGAACACATTTTTAGAAATAGACTTATTGATAGAAAGTATTTAGTCATTTTTTAATATGTTTGGTACATATACCCAAATTTTTTAATCAAAATTTTAGATCAATTTATATTACCAGTTGCAGTGTGTGAGAGTACCTATATCAGTGCCTCTCAACAATTTCATCATTTAAAAAATAGTTACCAGTTTTCAAAAGAATAACATGTATTTTGTTATTTTAATTTGTATTCATTAATTATTAGTAATATTATATTTTTATGTATTTACTAACTACTTTATGACTTACTTATAGATCCATAATCTCAGTGTCTTTTCTTCTAAAGAGTTAATTTTTTATGATTTATTTTAAAAATATCTTTTTTTTGTAAATTATATTATTACTTTAACATGAACATTTTCTGGGCATTTTTTTCTTTTATTTCATTTTGTCAGTTTAAAAAATATTTACCTAATATTATGCTTCGAAATGGCTTCTATAATTCAAGGTCATATAAATATTTACCTATATTTGCTTTTTAGTTCTTTTCTGATATTCTTTTTTTAAAAAAAAATGGAACTCTAACTCATCTGTAATTAATTTGGGAGTAGGATAAGATGCAGTAGTCTACCTTTTCTTCTCAAACACTTAAACAAGTTTTCACAACTTTTATTGAATAATTCATATTCAGACTTCTGGAGTTTTTAGTCATAAAAAATGTGGACTTAGCCTGGCTGGTGTGGCTCAGTGGTTGAGCGTTGATCTATGAACCAGGGGGTCATGGTTCGATTCCCATTCAGGGCACATGCCAGAGTTGCGGGCTTGATCCCCAGTGTGGGGCATGCAGGAGGCAGCCGATCAATTCATTCTCATAATTGACGTTTCTATCTCTCTCTCCTTCTCTCTTCCTCTCTGAAATCAATAAAAATATATTTTAAAAAGATGTAGACTTACACCTCTAAGGAAGCCAGCAACATGAGATCGCACAAGAGACAAAGACATATGTTAACAATCTACTAAGAGAAGTCATACACCTACTCTTCATCCCCTATGTTTTTAAGGCAAGCACATTTTTTATGTCTGCTCTATTGGTTAGTGGAAGAGTAAGCAGGTCAGTCTAGAAATACACTCTAAATATATAATGAACTAGAGGATTTCCAAGTGGTAGTGTATTGAGTGTACATTTAATTTTGTTTGTATCCTTTAGCCTACTTTGATATGGGTCAAAGAATGACTCGGTGATAACTTTAGAATGCATTACAACTACTTTGCTTGGCCGAAACCGGTTTGGCTCAGTGGATAGAGCGTCGGCCTGCGGACTGAAAGGTCCCAGGCTCGATTCCGGCCAAGGGCATGTACCTGGGTTGCGGGCATTTCCCCAGTGGGAGGTGTGCAGGAGGCAGCTGATCGATGTTTCTCTCTCATCGATGTTTCTAACTCTCTATCTCTCTCCCTTCCTCTCTGTAAAAAATCAATAAAATATATTTTAAAAAAAATAAAATAAAACTACTTTGCTTGATATAATCATATAAGAGTAGAAACTTTAAAGAGTAATTAGATACTCTAGGTGTATTATATCAAAAAATTCTTAAATGCACGTGGAAACAGAACTTTTCAAGTGTAATTCTTCTCAAGGCAACAAAGGTCACAGTAATTCAAATAAATGTAAAGGTCAAGAAATTGAACAAATACAGAAGGAAGGAAGGCAGACTTTCCCGGACTCACTCACATTTTCATACTTAGACTGTGAATATCAGTTAGCTCAATCAAGTCTGGCTGATAATGTCAGCTGCCAGTCATTCCCCGGTAGTGATGCATGAAGTTCATCAGCAGGCAATGGACCACTGGAGCGACGAGTGAAATAATGAGGGCGCAGGAGCCGGAACAAAACTCCTCTATTTCTGATAATTTCCTCTTCACAGCGGGATTTAAGACAAGAAGAGAAAAACCACATTAAAATTTGTTTTAATGTAGTTATCTAATTCAGTGTCTATCTTAAAACATTCATCTTTTAGCCTTATACTTTGAAAAATTAAAGTAAATGACCAACGATTAATCATTATTTTACAACTGTATAGGCCAGTAAAATCAGTATTAGCTGCTGCAAGAATAAAGCCCCCAAATCCCAAGTGCTTTTGCAGCAAAAGTTCCTTTTTCACTTGGCGGAGGTGTGACTCCTCTGTGCGGCTCTCTTCTATGTGGTGACTCAGGGATATGGGCAGCCACTCTAGCTGTGCCGTCAGGACACAGTTCTTTACAGCCACTGTGGTGGAGGAAGAGCAATGGCGAACAGTGTTGGGATGTTTGAGGTTAGGAAGTGGCTTACATCATTTCTATTCAGATCCTGCGTTTAGAACCTAATCCCTTTAACTCAATTTAACTGCAAGAAAGACTAGGAAATATAGAAGAGGTCTCAATAGTCTCTGTGACACCTACCAGAGATTATCATTTAAATCTAGGCTTTTACCTGTATCATATTGAGTTAAGCCATGGTTTAAAAACACTAGGTGCAAATTGACAGCATTTAATATGTTCAGGGCTAATTTCCTTACATACATTATTTGAAAACTTAAGTAAAATAATGCATACATTTGGTAAACTATTAAGAGGTAAGGGAAGGTATAATATAAAAAGTAATTAATTAATTCTCTTCCCTTTGGTCAGATAATTTTCTACATCCATTGGTGACCACTCTTGACATTTGCTCTCTTTTTCTAAAAATAAATATCAGTGCCTCACCCTCACAAATTATTACTTAATTGGTCAGAGTTACAAAACACTGACCTATCACAGCATATTACTGAGAGCTTAGCTTTGTTCTCCAATTGTACCTTGTCACTACAAAGAAATGGTAATGATTATGTAGTTTGAAAGAAGTGTTTACCATTTATTTTTCTTCCTCTATTCACTATGCATTCCCTTATTTATTTGTAACATATTGATCTCACTGATCCTGCCTGCCAGTTTCTTGGCGCTGTCTCCTGGAATGTTTCAGTTTATAGGCTGGGTGATTATGTAAGAGGTCTTATGTTTTGCCTCTGTAAGTACATCTGTGTTTAGATAGGATTACTGTTAGTAAGCCTTTTCTGATCTTATAAATCATCTTTTAAATAGTTGTTCAGTTATCATTATATTTTCCTACATTTTTATTTCTGACACTAAATAGATTGTAGTTGATTAGGTTTTATTAAACCTTGTTGATTAGACTTTATTAAATGTAGATAATACGTTTATGGTTCTAGATATTTCCATGGAGTCAAAAATCATGTAAGACTGGATTTTGATCCTCCTTTTTATATTTTCCAACATAATTATTTTGCCTCCCTCCATTTCCAACCCAAGCTACATTATTAAGTAAAGTATGATCACAACAATAGAAAAATGGGCAAAAGGCATATATATGCAATTCAGAAAAATGAAGTACAAAAAGAAACAAGAAATACAAAAATAGTTTAACCTAATTAGTTAATTTAAGAAACATGAATGAATACAGTTTTAAATATGAACTAGCAACAATTTTTCCATAGAATTCTTACCTTAAAGATGTGATTTTAGCTTATTATCTTTATTGTCTATACTGTTCTCATGCGAGTATGCAAACAGGTTAATAATGTGAAAATGCAGTGATATGATGCTAAATGAAAACTGGAGGGTGGATCATAGAGCATGATCTCAATTCTGTAAAAATTGACAAAAGAGGCAGATAAATTATTAAACAAAAGTGTTATTAGTAATTACATCTGGATGGAAAGAACAAGGTTGCTTGTAATTTTCTTCTTTGTAGTTATGAAATGCATGAAATTTCTATATGAATATTTATTATATATGTTAATCTGAAAAATACTTTACTTATAAACTTTTCTAGCTCTGAGCATATATTAAAGGATCTACTGCAATCTCTATGAGGGCAAGTGATTTTATCTGCTTGTTTCATTGGTGGATTCCCAATGCCTAGAGTAATGGTTCAATAAAGTACCACTTTTAAATATTTTTTCAATAAATAAATGAGTGCACAAAGGAATGATATGCCTCTCTCTCTAAAGGCAATTTTAAAGCCTTAAATGTAAGAGGATTGAGTATTTTCTTTTCCTGTAGAGATGAGCAATTAACTTATCCTCCATTAAGTGTTAATTAAGTGCTATTTATAGTACGCCTTCTTAACATTGAGGAGAGATTATCTTTGATCTCCAGTTAGAGTTTGCTTTATGGAGAGGGAGTTGACCAATACGTAACACACATGGATTCTAATGAATTTGAGACTTAAAATAATTGTGACAGAAACCTTTTACCTTCAGTAAGTGCCTTTAAATTGACCCTATGTCCTCAGATTTAAAAGAAGAAAATCATAATTTGTCAATTAGAAAATGGTATTATTTTGTTACTCAATGAAAGTGTTTTTAGTTTACCACTTATAGAGTACAAATGGAATATAAGAATAATCACAGATTTTTCTACATTCTATTTGGAATGGAAACTTATTGAAAAAGGATGATTGAATACTATAAGACAACATTATATTGTGCTTCTTGGAATTCAATACAGGAATGTTTTAAAACAGTTTTTATGATGTAGCATTCCATTTAGACTTATGCCAATAGATATGTGACTTTAAAAATTTATCTGTTTTGCATAGTTTCTCAAAGCTAAAAGAAGAAATGAAGGACTTAAGGTAAATCCTGAGGGAATATATTGGTAATGTTATGTTGTAATTTAATATTAAATAAGACAATATTAATGTGTAAAGTGATATGGTTATTTTACACCTAACTCTTGCTTTATTTTTTCTCTAGGACTCAGAATTTCCCACAGATATGCAACCAAATCCAGACCTGTGTTTGCCTACAGGAAATGATTCTCCTGCAAAATTCAACTACCAGCTGAGTACCATATTTAGACTGCATGATCTTCCAGTGAGCTGGTAGGATTCTTGACGTTTTATTAATGCCTTTGAGACTTTATTGTCATGTTTAAATTGTGGTGCTCTTATAGCCATTTTTGGTTGAAGCAATTTGCTCTAAGCCTGTTCCCAGAATGAGTATCATAATAGTGAAAGAATCTGCTTTTAGCTGTTGCAAAAACCTTAAGACTAACTGGGTTAGGCATTTGGTGGTGTACCAACTTAAGTGCTCTACTGTGAGCATTTATTGTAGAGATTGCAGTTCTGGCTTAAATTAAGGCACAAGTTGTTTTTAGAGAGGTTTGTAGGATTTGCTATGAAGGTAGGATCTCAGCAACTATGTAATTCATTTGTTAATTGTACTTAAAATTTTGCCTATATATATATATATGTATTTTATCATTAACAAATCATTTGTTTTATTTGTTTTAAAGACCATAGTTTTGTGAGCCATAATCACAGTCATTTAAAGACAATACTTGGTATTTATTTAAAATGATGTTATTTTATGCCCTAGCTGGGTTGGCTCAGAGCGTTGGACTGCGGACTTAAGGGTCCTGGTTTAAATTCAGGTCAAGGGCACATGCCCAGGTTGAGGGATTGATCCCCAGTAGGGGGTGTGCAGGAGACAGCCGATCAATAATTTTCTCTCATCATTGATGTTTCTATCTCTCTCCCTCTTCCTTCCTCTCTGAAGTCAATAAAAAATCATTTAAAAACATTTTATGAATCTGCATATTTATATTCATACAAAACATTTTAAATTTTGAAAAATATCTTATGATTATTTAGAGTTTTGAGAAAAATGTTTCTGTGGAGAATCTATAAATACACATTCTATCATACAGTTCTGTGGCACATTAAAATATCAGTGGTCAGCTTTTGTTGATTATCTTGGATATATGATTTTGATTATGGTTTAGGTAAGTAATATTACTTTCTTGAATTTGTTCATATAATCCCAAATTTATGTCATCAATCTTTAAGAAATGTAAGATTTGTATTTGTACAAAAATGTATGGCAAACATTATTAATTGCTTCTGTTATGCTTAATTGAGGACAAGTGTCTCAGAATAGGATTTAAACCTACTGTAATACCTTACATACATTTACCTGTGGTATTTTTTTTTTTCATTTACAAAGCTTCCTCTGATCTTGATGGCTATGTGTAATCTATTCTCTAAACACTGTTTGATTTTTCCATATAGCAAGAATATTGTCTATGGTACCTTACTTCAAAGCATGTCAGATATGACCTTATCTGCCACAGTCAACACCAGTAAGTTAGTGAATTGAAAAGTTCTGTTAGTACAGAGAACCATAAAGATGGAAGCATTCACACCTTTGTATTCTATTTTGACTTATCAGTATATTTGCATTCCCATGCCAGTCTTTTGATATAAGGCCGTGGCCTTTTCTTTAAGTAAATATTGATGGGAATTCCTTATCATATTTCTTGCACAAACTATACCAGTAATGCATGACCTAAAATTTTAATTTTGTGGGTTCTTTAATTCGAAGCAGGAACTTTAGTCACTCAGCAGATGATCTTCCTACCTTTCCATGGCATTACTTTAATTTTTACTAACAGCAATTTTCCTTGTTGCAATCATATTTCATCATCTTGGCTAGTCTTAAATTACAATGCAATATCAAGCACATCTGGCTTATAGGAGATTTAGGGAGGAGCCTGTGTGGTCTAGTTGGCTGTCCTCTGGGAGCTCTGAGCAGTTGTGGTGCAGTGAGCACAGCTAGTGTATTTTACTGACAGAATGGAAAAGTTTGGCCAATCCAACAATTAAGTGAAGGAAAAAGCTTGTATTAAATGACAATGCGGAGAAGAGAAAGAAGGAAACATGTAACTCTTGGTCAGCGACAAAATCTGGATTTTAGATTCATTCATTTTTAGCCTTTGGAAATACAGTTGCTCTGATAACTACTACTGCAACCCATGCAATAATTTATCTGCCACATCTTCACTACTTAGCCCATTAGGAGAGAAGGCTCTGGTATTATGAGTTAGGCAGTAACAAAACCCTTTTACTCTGCTCTGAAACTAGCCTTGTCAGTCATTTGCCACTTTTGTGCCTGCCACTGTGGTCACTTACCTGTCAGATCTCATTTTCTTCGCCTTTCAGCTTCAGTCAGCACAAAAACTGCAGTCAGCCACCCCTGTTTTCCTAACTGACCCATTATTTGTAGGGTCCTGTCTTCCTGCTGACTCGCAGGCTGTCCTGCCGGGTCTTCAGAGGGATGCTCCTCTTCTGCCATGCTTCTGGTTGATACACTGCCCCAGGCTCAGCTCACAGCTTTATCTCACACTCTACCGTTTCTCAAGTAGCCTCTTCCATTCTCAGGCTCTAAATAGGTTCCATAGGATGCTCATTCCCATGGTGGTAACACTACCAATGACATTCTTTTCTTCTCCCAAAACCAGCTCTTCTAATCTTCCTCATTTTGGCAAAAGGAAAATGTGAACTTACATGCCTTTATTAGAATTAAAAGCCTAGGTGTCATTATGATTTCTTATTCTTTCACTCCACAATTCCCATTAAATCTACCACTAGGTCTGACAGGCTCTTGCTCTAGAATATATTCACTTTTTTTTCCCGCTTATCTTTGTATTACTATGGTCATCTCTCATACAATTACAAAAGTCTACTAATTCCCCCTCCCATACCCCACAGTAATTCACTAACTTCACAATAACTAAATGGATGCTTTGAAAATGTAAATCAGATTGTAAGATTTCCTGCTTTAAATACAATAATGTCTTTCCCTTGTTTAAAATAGAATTCAATTTTTTGCTGCTGCCTACCTCTCTTTGTGTTGGCCACATGCTCTTCTGTCCTCCCTTGCCCAGATCTGTGTTTGCTGCCCAGAAAGTAGTTAGGTTTGTGCTAGTATTATTCCATGTACTTCCACAGAAACATACCAGGATTTAAAAAAAAGTGGCTAAGTAGCTTTTAATGCCAAAATAATGGACATTATTGAAATGTAATTTTTTACCATAGGTGAATGTAAAAACTTACTGTTTGCGTTGTAAATTCTGTGTTTTCAAGAAACCAATAGTTATATTTTAAAATGTGAGTTTTAAAATTAGATATTTAATTCTTTCTATATAATTTATAAAATTTAATTTGTATTTTATAATACATATTTATTTACTTATTTATAATATATTTTTATTGATTTCAGCGAGGAAGGGAGAGGGCGAGAGAGATAGAAACATTAATGATGAGAGAGAATCATTGATTGGCTGCCTCCTGCATACCCCCCACTGGGGATCAAGCCTGCAACCCTGCATGTGACCTTGACCGGAATCAAACCCAGGACCCTTCAGTCCACAGGCCAACACTCTATCCACTGAGCCAAACCGGCTAGGGCTACAATGCATATTTATAATAAGCTTAATTATTTGTAATTTTTATGGTGTTTATGTCCCCAAACAAATAAGCAGCTATGAGCACAGTGTATGTTTAAGTTTTGAATTATCGAAGGTAAAGAACTTAGTTTCTTGAAGCTTTGAGAAAATTATCTTTAGGAGGAAAATTGTTGGTAAATGTTTCCCTCCATGTCCCGCGCGGTTCAGGGTTCAGGATCTGGAAGAAGAGCCGCACACAAATGAAAGAGAAAAGACACGAGATAATTTGGAAATATTGGGGGACCAGGCGAGTAAGTCCAACTCAGGAGGAAGGACTTCCACTGGTGCTCAGGCCTCACCAAGCTTTTATTGATCTGGGATACACCCATAGCATAGCCCTTAGGCAGGTAACCCCGGCAACAGGCAGACTAGCCCATCAGCAAGGATTTATATAATAATAGATGGGGAAGTTGCTTCAGCTACCACTGTCTGGACAAAGAGAGGTGGCACCCAGCTCCGACCTTTCTAGGGCTTCAAAGGTACCCAGCCTTGGGGGGTGGGGGGGCGTGTTCTCTGTCTATGCTTATCAGCTAGTGAAGACAATAGATGGTCTTCCGCAGATAATAATCACATGCAGATAAAAATATTAATAATCATTACTTATCAGTAGTGGACAGAATAATTTAAAACCTTTTCTATAATATAAAGATATTACTTTTATTTTGTAATTTACTATCTGCTGATTTGATAGTTTTCTATCAAAGTACTAACATATTCAGTTAGCTTTCATTAATTATTGATAATATTTATGTCATTAACTTTTAAAAAGGAAGAGGTACATGAATTTAAAGTAAGCATAAACATATACAGTGTTTTAATGACATATTTATCTTTTTTTATATTCCATGACTAAGTAGATCATTTACTTAGGAGAGTAAATCTTTAATTTATTTCACATTGTCTTTAGTGCCCTTGCATGTATCTGTCTTCTGCTTTGAATTAAGTTTGTTTAGATTTTTTTGGGTTTTTAAACAGCTGTCATCTTCTAGGTGTTCTGATTTGTTTTTTGTTTTGTTTTTGGTCAACTTACAGCTAAAATTATGGAAAGGTCTTTTCATTGGTCACAGATGATGCACAAAACATTTTCAATTCCTATATTTCATAGACTCAGCGAGAGACCTATAGTTGCCCTTCTGGATTATAATGTTTTTTCATTCTATTTTAATTATCTAGATCCATAGTAATAACCACAATGACCTACAAGAAGGCATCATTGGACATATTAAAATATATAGCAGTTACTTGTAGTGCCAACAATGCATAATAATCCCACCTATTAAATAAGGCTGGTAAAAATAAACTGTATTTCTAAGGACATTGTTTCAATTTTTGAAAACACACACACACAAGTCATTCTGTTTTTGCATAAAACTTTTTCTGGAGTATATTGTTATGATAAGGCAAGTCAAATTTCCCTGGAATGACAATGCAGTAATAATATTCCAGTAAGCATAGAAGCTATCTCTCACTCTACCTTGTTGCTTAGCTACTTACTGGTTTGTCCTGTTACCTGCTGTGTAATAGAAGGAGAGATGAAAGTTAAAGGCACAGGATCATCTTTATAATACAGAATGTTAGTGAGGATGTTTTAAGACAGGTACCAATATACCTCTTTTCTCTTTAACAATTTGTTTAGTATTTCAGACAACAGTATACTCACACATGTACTTGTAATTCACTTTCCATACTTAGAGGTAGAAAGAATTGTGAAGTACTAGTAATCAGTGGTTCTAGCAATTTCTGCCATTACTTGGTGGGGTGCCTCACCTAAACTTGCCAAGACCTTATCTTTAATACATGGTAAAGTTAATCACATGGAATGGTATCACATAATTTATGCTTTTTTCCTGCTGTTCACAATTATCTGGTGAATGGGTTGTGAACATCAGCGGTTGTACTGATAGGTTTAGATCTTAAGCCAATTTTGGCATTTTTTATATGGCCATGACTAGGATGACATTGTTAGGTTAATTTTGTATTATTACATTTTTATATTAATACTGTTTTATAATCTAAGAGTAAGTAATCAAACATTTTATTAGACTTATGAACCTGACATACATAACAATATTTATGCTCTGAACTTTAATTTAAAACTACTGACATTATCACAAAGTGATGATCATTAACTCTGAGTATCTCATAAAATAGGGTATTTTAACCTGCATGTCTTGTGAGCATCTCAAACTTAGCACATCTCAAAACCAATTAATTACCTCTTTCCATCATCCCTTCCACATTCCACCCTCCCCTTCTTCTTTTTCCCATTTTGTTAGTGTAATTATCATGCATATAGTGACTTAAGATGATCTGTGGATCCTAAGTCCTTCTTATCACTTACTATCACATTTAGCCAACCACTTAGCTCTGTATTCTACATTCAATTTGATTTGTATAGCCATTCATTTCTGTCAAAGTCCATCATCTGTCATTTAGGCTTCCCTAACAACTTCCTACTGGTCTCTCTCTCTGCCTCCAGTTTCTCCAAATCAAATTTATCCTCTCAACTACCATTATCGTAATCTTTCTAGAATGATTGATCTTATTTTTGCTTTAAAACCTTTAATTATATGTTAAGCCTTCAAGATACACCAAAACTCCTTTCTGTTCTCTTGGTACTAGATATAATAAATACCACGCTATACATAAGATAGGGACACATAAAACATTTATTTATGTGTCAATGTCTCTCAACCCTTCAACAAGGATCTTGAGGGCATATATCATGTTTTATTATGAATAACCCCTGACATATAGGAGGTGCCTAGTATATGCTGAAGGAATGAGTGCATGAATTGAGTGAAAATATTGTGTGCAGTTATAGTTCTATTGCCATCTTTTAAAAATATATTGTCCACTTGTAAGTATCACCTGAAGCCACCCTCTTCTTTAATTTGTCCATTGATTTCTTTGAGTATAGTCTGTTATTTAATTTTCCTGCTCACAGTTATAACCATAAGTAGCATAGTCTGTGAAAATAGGGTAGCTATAAACCCAACTTTCAGAATAGCTAGAGTTACATCTGGCATGCACCCAAGACCCAGTTCTCTCTTGGCATCAAGTATTTGCCTTGACTTTCAAGGTCTCTGGCTCTCACTTGTCTGTATCCTTAACAGTCAGTTTCCCATTCCACAGGGACTTTTTCTTTTCAGTTCCTACATATATGATTTTTTAAAAAGCATTCCTTAGACTGTCACTGGATTCCTGACTTCTGCTTTCTCTCATGCATTTGGCTTCCTTGATTTTTTTTTTAATTCTTACAGCTGAGTAACTTTTAACTCTGACTTTTGTTACTGGGAACTTGGGCTTTTGCATAGTATCTCCTAGATCTACTTATGTCTTACTTGCCCAATCCAATTTTCTTAGCAACTGTATTTCAGATTATTGTCTATTTGAGGAGTGAAGATATACCTGACAAATCTAAAGAATGCTTTTATGGAGACAACAAATTTCAAAAACAAATTTAAATTTCCAATATATTGCCTATTCTGGAGTGAATCTGTGAATTTAGGACTATTCAATTGGTAAAGAAAATATGAGAAAGAAAATTAGGCATTCAGGAACTCTGATAGATGAATGTCATGGATATGGGTCAGGGGTTGGTAAAATATAGTAAACATCTTATCTTCATTTTTCCTATTAGATGACCACTGAGGAGTAAGTGCATTGATTTGATCAAGGTCAAGAACATGATTAGACCACGTTGCTAAAACTTATTCCAGTTTATTGAGGGAAATGATAAAGGAAAAAGATGAACATCTCAATGATGAGATGGGGCAAGGTCTGGGAGGGTCCCTAATGCAGGAGCATCTGTCCTTGTGCGTATTGTGCATCTTGAGAATGCATGAGTTAGGCAATGGGTGAAGTCATTTCAGTGTTGATTCCTTCAAAAAGGAGAGGGTTTGGGTTTTGTTCTTTGGCTGCCTTCTCTCTTTGCATCACCATCTAAATCTTATAATCCTTCCTTTTAGGTTTTTTTTTTTTTTTTCATTTGACATATAAAAAATGTCATGTTGACATTACCTTAAAATGTTCTGAAAGGCACCATTTTGGAAGAATGTTTGACAATGAAGCAACCATTGCTCCTTGTCCTTCTTCTCCTTCAGATCTAATTCAGCCATAATGACACATAAACATTCTGAGATGAGATTGCTTTTCTCTTTTTGTAGGAGCCTCATGAAAAGGCTGAGAAGCCATATATGGAAGCCATAGGAATGGTGCAGGAACAGCTCAGAGGCAAGGGCTCCCACTTCCTTTGTTTGGAGGAGATTTTCTAGTGGCTTGGTGCTACTCTTAAAATAAATCATAAAATAAGAATACTTTTGTGACAAGGAATAAAGGGACATTATAAAATACAGGTGAATTAGTAAAAACTAGAAGTTTAAGAGTTTTAAAAAATAAACTGGTAATAGAAACATAAAACATCATTAAATTCTAATCAAAATTTTTAACAAATAAAGTTGAAACACATTTAAGAAATTAGAATATTAAATACTTAAAAGAAGAATCCAGAGAATAGAAAATTTAAACAAGAAGGTTAAAAATAAGAATGGAATTTAGTGTGAAAATAAGGACAGAAGTGATACCTTTGGGTACCTTATAAACAAAAATATTTGCTAGAAAAGAAAAAGAAGAGCAGGTGGAAATAGGGAGATTAAAAAGAAAAGATGAAGTGGACCAGTTGAAATTGGGAAAAAAGAAATAATTTAAAAACAATAAGCCCAAATTAACGCAATTGGAAATACAAAAAAAAAATGGTAAGTTGCTGTTGGGTGATGATATTGTATATTCTGTAAAAATGTAAGACAATGAGGTAGAAAACAGGGAGTATATAAAAACTCCAAGATATAGGTGAATATTGGATTCTGGCTAAATGCCCCTATGGAGATGTTCAAGATATACATCTGTTTAAGAGCCTTTAAACAAACTGCATTTTCCTTTCACCCTGACCTGTGTCCACCTATCAATGAGATATAGACTTGCCCTTGTTGTCCCTCTGGACATAATATTAAAGTGACTATATATTACTTCTTATCTAAATTCCTCCTTTGCCCTTTTCACATATGGCCCCTTTGTTCTCCCTGCAAGGTCACTCAAACTATTGGTGATTGAAACTCTCCCCCATCTTACCTCCTGCTGTTATATCAGCTCTCTCTGCACTTGGGCTCATTTTGCAACTTTCCTGATGGTCATTATAGAGACTATTTATCACCAGGGCCCATGCTGAGATCCCATCTGCTATCAGTGTAATTTGGGACATTTTATTTTGAGTATGACAACACAAATTGGTTAAAAAGTGAAAGGGAATTACTGGATCAATTAACTGAAAAGATCATAACTGGAAATATCTTCAGATCCAGCTTGATTCACTGTTTAATAATATTACCAAGCACTTGATTTCACTGTTTTTATGTTATGTCATTTGTATAAGCATTGTCCTAAGGCTCCAATCTCTCCTTTCCTGGTACCAAAGTGATTGAGACAGTTCTAGACTTCATATTCTTTCACAGGGAGGTTCTCCTTTCATAGCCCTCAAAAGAAGAGAAAAGTTCTCTTTCCTGCAAGTTTAGGCAAATGCCTCCAAGTGTTTCATTGACTGACTGCATTGTGTCTTCTCAGAGTTGTAAACTGTGACCTTGGACAGTGACTGATGTCTTGACATAAAATCATGAGACTTATCCTGGAGGTGGGATGGTATCACTTGACATGGCTGGTAGTAGAGAGGGGTAGCTCCTTAAAAAACACACAAAAAAATGAACAACAACAACAAAAGCTTTTTTTTGTTTGTTTCCAGAGGGAAAAGGAATGGAATCTAAGTAAGTGTCAACCTTACTATGCAGGTTTCTGTCTCTGCCAGGTTTACCTGATAGTCAGTCAGCCCCAACCACTCCCTGTTCCCTAAGTTGTAGTATATTCCCACGTGTTCCAACTAGTGTGTCTGGGTGTATGCCCTGTTGTTTGGTTTGAAGGTCCTGTTTATATATCATTGTGTAGTAAAAAGAAAATTACTACAGGTATCAGGCTGTTGGCATTTTATTTGACAACACTTATCCAATGCACTTGGACATTGTGCTATGCCCTGGACAGATCAAGCAAAATAAAATACTTTTCAGGATAGTTGTAAGGGTTGAAGGAAATGATCTGCATAATAGTACATGGCATGATCCTGCAGCATGGTGTGTGTTAAGCTGATGCTATTCTTTCATTTTTTGCTATTTGCTATCTCCATCCCCTTCCTTTGACCTGGTCTTCTGTTCTCTTGCTAGTCCTTCTCTCATCAAAGTAGTGACCTGAGATAGGGTCTCTAGTGCCTAGGAATATATCTTTAAAGCATTGTGCCTACAAGTTGCACCTGTAAGTATTGCTATACCCGTTGACACTCAACTTTGATTTCTGGTGCATAAATTTTGCAGAGCTATGTGTGGGATAATTGAGAAACATATAAGTCATGTAAAAAGTGTTTAATACAATATTTTATGTCTCTCTAGCTATAATTAATATGTAATGTTACTTATATTCCTAATAATTGAATATATTTCTAATACATAAAGTTCATTTTTATTGAAACCAAAGATTAAAATATTTGCTTTATCATTTAGTGATGTTAAATTGTTATTCAAACAATTCTGGTTTAACCAGTTAACTGCCACAGTACTTTGAATTTAATTAAAAAGGTCCGCCACTTGTATCTGTAGACACTTATGGTGTACAAATGATTAAAATAATTACTCAGTGATGATAATAGAAATTTAACTTTAATTATGAAAGTCTTGAAAAATTACTTTTGATTATTAAAATATAAAATATGTTAAATGCTGTATTGGGAATAGGTATGTGTGAGTATAAAGACTAATATAAAGGCTCAACTTTTTTCCAATTCCTACCCATCGCTCAAGGTTAATACTAAGTGTCATGACCTCAGAGAGAGCTTCCCAGATCCACAAGGAAATAATCCACATTATTCCCTTTGCAGCACTGTTTCTTATATTCATAGCTTAAACCTGGACGCTCAAGTTATTTTTAACAATTTGTCTCTTTCACACAAAGCAGTCCTGTTAGGTATTCAGATGTTTACACATTCAGATGTTGACTTACATTCAGAATGACTGAATAGAACATTTTTAGATGATGTTATTAACTTTTTATATCAACTAAACAAAGGAAGACAGCTCAGGTAGGGTCTGGATTTCTTGAGCAGGAATGAATTTCAAATGCCACCAGTTTTGAAATATCAATGAAAAAGATAACATGGTTTGAAGGCCAGTTTGGAAGAAAATACCATTGTTTCCAGATTTGGAAAATAGATATAGTTAATTAAATCACATAGTATCTTCCTGAACTGTAATTCTGCATTTTTGGCAGTAGTGTTTTGAAGTAAATTGGTTTTAAAAGCAAAATTTGATTTAAGAAAATAAATGTTAGAGCTTCCTACTGCATAATTATTATTTATTTTATGTTTCTTTCTTTAACCCCAAAGCACATTGGAAAGGATTGTTGCTGCTTAGAAAGGGCCTTTGTATCCTCATCAGTTTTTTGTTCTATAAATGTTATCCTTGACATAACAAAGCCTTTCTAGCATTATATTTAAAATTTCCTGCCGAAACCGGTTTGGCTCAGTGGATAGAGCATCGGCCTGTGGACTGAAGGGTCCCGGGTTCGATTCCGGTCGGGGGCATGTACCTGGGTTGCGGGCACATCCCCAGTGGGAGGTGTGCAGGAGGCGGCTGATCGATGTTTCTCTCTCATCGATGTTTCTAGCTCTCTATCTCTCTCTCCCTTCCTCTCTGTGGAAGATCAATAAGATATGTTTAAAAAAAAAAAATTTCCTACCAAGATTATTCTGGTGGTATTTCTTACCTTTCAAAACTACAGTATTGTATTTCTTTTAGGGTCTCATGTTCACTCCACTCTTATCTTTAACAGATATAAAGTAGTAGCTTAGGGTTATGTAAAACAAAGGAACTAATCTATAAATAATGAAATATAAAATTACATTTTTCTAAACTCTTAATTTTTATTAAAGTATTTTTAGTCACAGTACTTTGATTCTAAGCTGTGTTTTGTTTATGAAGCCAGCAAGACATTATAGATGCATAATATTTCCCCTTTGGAAGAAAAATGAAATAAAATATCACATTCTTGTTAAAGATAAGTGCAGAGTATATTAGCTTGATAAGGTAAAGCAGCAAAAATCATGGTTATCTTATATAATAAAAGCTTAACATGTTAAGTATCTGGCTGTCCGGTCGGCCATTCAACTAATCAAAGCATAATATGCTATTGATATGCTAAGCCCGCTCAATCGCTCGGTATGATGTGCACTGACCACCAGGGAGCAGATGCTCCGACTGGTAGGTTAGATTGCTGCTGGGGTCCGGCTGATTGGGACTGAGTGAGATGGGCTGGACACACCCTGGAACCCTCCTGCGGTCCCTTCCTGGCTGGCCAACCTCCCACGTCCCTCCCTGGCCCCGATTGTGCATCGGTAGGATCCCTCGGCTTGACCTGTGCCCTCTCGCAATCCGGGACTCCCTCGGGGGGATGTCTAAGAGCTGGTTTCAGCCCAAGGGCGGAACGACCAGTCACTATGATGCGCACTGACCACCATGGGGCAGATGCTCAATGCAGGAGCTGCCCCCTGGTGGTCAGTGCACTCCCACAGGAGGAGCATCGCTCAGCCAGAAGCCCGGCTCACAGCTGGTGAGCACAGTGGTGGTGGCAGGAGCCTCTCCTGCCTCCATGGCATTTGGACACCACCCGAGGGCTCCTGGACTGTGAGAGGGCACAGGCTGGCCTGAGGGACCCCTGAATGCACGAATTTCGTGCACCAGGCCTCTAGTTAATATATAAACCCCATACTTAGAGTCTGTTATTGCAGTGATGAAGCAATTTTCACTGGCACTGAAAAGTCAGTGGTGTATAGAAATATAAATAAAGATAAAGATAAATAATGCAAACTAGACTTTTAGACGATGTGGTATATACATTTCTGGGTTCTACTCAAAATATGTAGTATGTGGTACAACATGAAATTAGAAAGAGGGAGAGAGAAAGAAGGGGAGGAGAGACTTAAAACAAGGTAAGTTGTCAAATCATATTGAAGTACAAGTTGTTCTCTGCACTCAGGCTCCTGAGCTCTAAACCTGTCAGGTCCCATGAGAGAATTGCTTCGTGTTTAATTACTGAAGAAGAAAAGAAAACAGAGAATTGGGAGCTGTTGATTAGTGTCACCTGGCATAAAATTTATCGGTATAAATTGGCATTTTAATCTGTAGTACCAGCAATTCTGGTGAAAGGAGGAGGTGCCCTAGGACATGAGCGCAGGAAGGGTGGCGCTTGGTGCATATGCCAAGGGAACCAGCCCAGTGTTGTGCCGGCTGGTTGACTCCAGCCTGTTATCTCTAGCTGTTTTCAGTACAAGGATTTTCCAAAAGTGAGTATCCTCCATCATATGTCATTCTCTCCTGCTGAACAAAGCACAAGACATATTCTGGGAGTTCCTGTGTTTGGTGGGACGTGTAAGCTTTTACTCTCCATTGCCAGCACACATACCTAGTCTTTGTGACTACCTCTGCATTGCCCACCAAGACTTGAAATAGCCCCATCCCGCCACTGATAATTCTCACTATACTCTGCTTTCTTCCCTTCCATCTGTATTGCTTGCATCAGCATGAGTAGTTCTCTGAGGCCCTCAGATTCTTCTGGACCTGCTGAGGTTGGTTAATGGAGGCCGGTTATGATGCCTTCTGTTAATTATTTTTAAAGCTATGCCAGGTTTAATGGCATCTATTTCTCGATTCTCTTGTGTACTCTCATTTCTCTGTTTGTGTGTGTGTATATGTGGAGGGGTTAGTTTTATTATCTAACTTCTGACCTTTTGTTCTTGCTGTTTTGTACATTCTCTATGCTTCTCTACGCTCTATACTTGCAAAGATTCACTACAAAGCTAACAAGGTCATGCATTAAGCCTAACTCATTCTCTACTTTCTGTGGATGCCTCACTTTGAGGATAGGGAGCAATGAGCTCTCCAGAAGTTTCTTTTATATCTCTGCTTCCAATACTCTATTCTTATACATGTCCTTAGGCAATTTGAGCTTTAGGGACGTATACAATAAAAGTTTATTTATCACTCAAACCTGCTCAATGGAGATTTTCCTATTTGGATAGTTTGCCTGAGCATCTGTTCTCCATGTGGTGACTCAGGGAATCTCAGGAATTTAGGATCTTTCTATTTTTGTAACACTGGCCTCTTCAACGCATGACCTTTAAGGTTCTGAGGAGGTCAAAAAGAGAATGGATTATCCCTTTTGGGTTTTGTGGTCAGTCCTGGGGGTGTTACACACCACCAGAATGTGTGCTAAGGTTAGTAAGCACATAGCTGGATCTCTGTCATATCATCTTTCTGTTTTATACTTTGCCTGGTTCTCTTCATGTTTGTGACCACAGCAGCAAATGTATGTCCAGTAGAAAAGAGAAAGAAAGCCTTTCTTCTACCCATCGGCCGTAAGTCGCTCTTACAGCTTTGGTCACAACACAAAGCCAATTGCTATATGGAGAGTTGGATGCCTGCACAAATCAGGATTTCATAAGGGAAGGAAGAGGCGGTGAATAGGTGATAGGCAGGCCCACTGGGAGTATCATAGACAGCCAGGGCCGAATGGTATCACAAAATCCGAGAGAGAAGAGAGTTTGGAATAGATGGAACGGCCAATATTTTGCAGTTCAACAAATAGGATTTTAAAGAGGCTGATTTTGGAAATTAGATAGGCCTTAGTAAATTCACTATAAGTAGTCCCCCCAAATTTATGGGTTTATTTCTTACATCACGGTTTACTGAGGAGTTTATGGTTGCTGAAGAAATGTGCTCACAGTATTCATTCATGATGCTGCCTTCCGTGACTTGACTTTCTTTCCTAAATGAATATTTTAGTGAAAGTTTAGGCGCAATACAATGAACAGTGAACTGTAAAGATAATATAAAAATATTATGATACTTACAGTTCACTTCATTAAAAAGTCAGTTCTGTTCATATTTAACATAATGTCAATATATTATTTGTAATTTTTAACTTTAAAAAATTTTATAGGTCTAAAGTAAAATATAATTTATAAAATTGAAGTTACTTATGATACTGCAGATACAAGCTATGCTAATTACTCTAATAACCTAGATAATTAATTACTATGCATTCCTAAAATGGAATGCTATTAAGTTATTTTACTATGATGAATGTAATCATTTTGATAACATAAGTAATCCACACATTTTTCTAGACTAATCACAGATGCTGACCTAAAACTGTTTTAATGTGATGAATTATATTAGTTCACTTATTATAAGCATCAAGGGTCTTAAAGGCTCTTAATAATCATATTCAAATTTCATCACTTAGAAGTAAGTTTATTTTTTATTCAAAATTACATATCTAAGATTATTTATTTTCTAAAAGACAGATAACTTGTATATAATCATGAAATGAACTAAGTAAATATTCAAACTATTAAATAAACAGTTTATATTTGTAAAAAATCATGCTATCTTTTCTTTTTAACCCTCAACTGAGGATATTTTTCCATAACATTTTTAGAGAGAGAGGAAAAGACAGAGAGAAATATCAATGTGAGAGAAACACATCGATTGGTTGCTTTCTGTATGAGCCATGCCTGGGAGGAGCCTGCAACTGAGGTACATGCCCTTGACCGGAATCAAACCCAGGACCCTTTGGTCCACAGGCAACACTTTATCCACTGAGCCAAACCAGCTAGGGCTCATGGTAGCTATATAAAAGTTAAATGTTCCTGATTTCTTACTTGGACTCAATAGCCTCCTACTAATTTCTCCTAACTGCAGTTCATCTTCCAAAGTCACTTGATTCTTCTTTTTTTTATTGTTTTATTTATTTATTTTTGCCTTTTTTTCTTTATTGATAAAGATATTATATATGTGTCCTTATCCCCTTGTTGCCCCCCCCCCACTCTCCCACTCATGCCCTCACCCCCCGTGGTGTCTGTGTCCATTGGTTAAGCTTATATGCCTGCATATAAGTCCTTTGGTTGATCTCTCCCCCTTACCCCCACCCTCTCCTACCTTCCCTCTGAGGTTTGACGGTCTGATGGATGCTTCTCTGTCTCTGGATCTGTTTTTGTTCATCAGTTTATGTTGTTCATTATATTCCACAAATAAGTGAGATCATGTGACATTTATCTTTCTCTGATTGGCTTATTTCACTTAGCATAACGCTCTCCAGTTCCATCCATGCTGTTGCAAATGGTAAGAATTCCTTCTTTTTTACAGCAGCATAGTATTCCATTGTGTAGATGTACCACTGTTTTCTAATCCACTCATCTGCTGATGGGCACGTAGGCTGTTTCCAAATCTTAGCTATGGTGAATTGTGCTGCTATAAACATAGGGATGCATATATCCTTTCTGATTGGTGTTTCTGGTTTCTTGGGATATATTCCTAGAAGTGGGATCACTGGGTCAAATGGGAGTTCCATTTTTAGTTTTTTGAGGAAACTCCAAACTGTTCTCCACAGTTGCTGCACCAGTCTGCATTCCCACCAGCAGTGCACTAGTGTTCCTTTTTTTCTGCATCCTCTCCAGCACTTGTCATTTGTTGATTTGTTGATGATAGCTATTCTGACAGGTGTGAGATGGTAACGCATTATCATTTTGATTTGCATCTCTCAGATGATTAGTGACTTTGAGCATGTTTTCATGTCGTCTTTCAAAACAGGGAAACCCACCATATAACATCCCCATTTTTTAACATCACATTGATGGCTTCCTGTTACGAAAGGATGAAAATTAAATTCCTCTATACTTTAAACCCTAGTTTCATGTTCCATTGCTCTCAAATGCAGTGATCCCTGAACTTGCTTGTACAACTGCTATACCCCTTACAAAACCACAATGTGAGCAAAAAATATTCCTGAAATATTAACTGAATGTTTTTATCATAGAAATTCCTTTCTCCTGTTGCCTTTATCCCAGTTGAAGTAGTTTGATTTTGTGCTTCTGTCTAGGGGAGGAAATATAACAGAAAAAGTAGAGTGAAAGAAAAAAAAATAGAATCTTCCTTACTTAGGAGAGCTTGGGCTCTTAGGGGAACAGAAAGCATATTAGAAACAGAATGAGTTAAGAGTAGCACCACCCTTTCCCTTTATGTCCAGGTCAGTATGTGGGGTCGAAGAATATAAGATATCTGGCTCCTGTTTCCTAAGTACAGCCCCAGGGATATGACAAGACCCCAGAAAAGAAATTGCTGCATGACGTGTCTAGACAGATAGCAGAGTTTTAGCCCTTCTCCATGGAGTAGGATTTGCCAAATGATTCCTGTGTTACCAGGAATGGAACAGATGTAGCAGAAAGAGAGCTACTGAACCAAAACAGGCCCCAGGACAGAACCAAGTTTTCCTTGAGACTTTCTGTGAACTATTAATGAATTGTTTTAGTGATGCCAATAAAGCCAGAGATATTTAGGTTCTTATAGTCTCTTCACCAGTATTAATATAAAATGGGAAGCCCTAAGAAATTAGGCTCAAAGGAGAAATTCAATGAGGACAGAAAAAGATAAAGTAGCTACATTTCTTGTGCACATGAAATTATACTCTGAAACTCACATCAGCTGTGAAAATTTATGCCTAGTTCTTTGTGTGTATTTAAGTAATGGTATAATAAAAATAATAAATTCACCTCTAAGGTCCTATCATTTTTTTCCTTTATTAGGTGCCCATACATTTTACTAATGTTTGATAACAAAATGAAACCTAAGATCTTTTCTAACATTTCCTTTTTTTCCTCTTGGCAAATGAACTGATGTTAATGCTTTTTTTTTTTTTTTTTACTTTTAAAGGAAATGATCTACATTTCTTACTTTCTCTGTAAGGAATGGCTCTAGGTGAAAGATTGCTTTATAATTATTCATATGTCTTTAAATCATGGATTTATACGCTCATTTACACATTGATTCTAGAATATCTATTTAGCTATTAGTATGTACAAGGTATTATTACAGATGATGGGATTACAGAAATAAAGATAGTCCCTGTCCTCAAAATGGAGTGACATAGTCATAAAAACAATAAAAAAAAATCCTAGTCAGGGACCATCTACAGCAAACTGTGGGATAGTATGGAATGTCAGAAAAGCTCAATTTTGAGTTGACCTTTGAGCATATCTATTTGAAAAAAACATATATATTAGGTGGAAAAATTTTCTCAAGAACATAATTTGGTAGCTTTTTCATTAAATGCAAAAGTTTCAATGCAATGGATATTCATATTAATGACTTTATTTAAAGTATTGTGATATACTATCACTTTTTGTATTAAAAACATTTCTGAAATGTTAACTATAAAGCTTGTAACTTTATGCCATTAATTGTATTTAATTCTCCTGTAGAATCCATGCAAGAAAAGAGAATGAAAACAAACATTTTTGTAGTATAGTATTTGTTTTGGATTGAATTGTGTCCCCGAAAAGCTATGTTGAAGTCCTAATTTCTGGCACCTGTGAATGTGATCATATTTGGAATAAGGTCTTAATAGATGTAATTAAAGTCATACTAGATTAGGATGGGCCTAATCCAATATGACTGGTGTCCTTATAATAAGAGAAGACACACACACACACACACACACACACACACACACACGGATACACACAACACCACATGAAAATGGAGGCAGAAATTGGCGTTATGTTGCCACAAGCCAGGGGATGACAAGGATTGAGGGCCACCACCAGAAGTTAGGAAGGAGCCATGGGACAGTTTCTTCTCTTTCACAGCCTCCAAAAGGCTGTTTGTCCTTGTGCAGCTTGATTTCAGACTTCCAGCCTCCAGAACTGAGAGAGCATAAATCTCTGTTCTAAGTCACCCACTTTGTGCTACTTTATTATAAAAGCCCTATAAAACTAATACTGTGTTAATTCCCATTGACTTTCTCATATTCTTCTCGGAAACAAAATTACCCAGCCCCCCAAGAAAAAAAAGCAAAAAGAAAAAAAAAAGCAATCCACAAGTTTTGTTTTTCTTACTCATTGTAATGACTTGTGGTTATTCTGTATAACTTCTCAAGTCAATGACTGTCATAGCACGGTTGTCTGGAAGCAGTCACTCAGAGTTTTGGTCATACTTATTAAGGGTCAGCAGCCAGGGGCTGGCAGTGCCATCTGCTGGACAGCACGTGTGGCCAGGTGCTCCACCCTCATTTCTCCTTTTTGGGGTCTTCTCTGATCCTCTATCCTGTATGTGGATTTAACCAGATGCGTTGAGGGAATCCTGAACTTGTGCCTATGGATTCTTTGGACCCCAATGTCAGGATCCATGTTCCAGGAAGGTGTGCTGGTCAGTGAATTGCTCCTATTTACTGGTCTGGCAGGTTTTCCACAGAATCACACAGAATTGGGCGGCCAGAGTGGCTCTGGCATGCTAACCTGGGGTGATTTCTCACTCATATTGGACATAGAATAATTCAGGGATCTGGGTGTAGGCTCTTGTCCATCTATATGTCTAATTTCCCCTGTCTGCCTTCTGAGTTGCAGTGCTAATTCCAGTTTGTATCATCCAGGGAAAGTCATTCACCTCTTCTTAGGCTTAGAAGCATTTGTCAGGCAGTTTTTTAGAATGGCACAGCCTATGTCCTCTGAAGGCTTTTGAGATTAGTGCTGTGCAAAACCGATGGCCCTTAGCCTTTCTTTTGTCCAATCCATATGGCAGTATGCACCTCTGAGTCAGACTTAAGTCTGATAAGAGACAGACATTCCTTGTGTGAGTGGGACTACTCATGGGTCCCTTGCCTATCCTTCCAGCTGGTGGTGGTGTGTAGACAGCCAGGGTCAACATAGAAAGAGATGCTATTCTAGAGCTGCACTGATTATGGCCTAAAGATTTTAATAGCAGCCATGTTTGAAAATACATCTTGCATTTATATTATTTCCATGTGTAACGTGTTGTTTTACATTTATGCGGTACCATTCAAAATGTTAAGGTTGACATGACCACAAAATAAATTCTTGTTCATGCTATTCTACATGCTCTGGATAAAAGACTTGCATTTGTGGTCAACATCTGTGAGGCATAGCAGCATCCCTTTAGAGTGTCATTGACAGCTAGTATTCATGATGAATGATACAGTGTCAAGAACAATAATGTGAGCATCATATAGTAAATGGAATCAGAGAACTGCAGAGCCAAGAGTATCTACAGTGTTCAATATAAACAAATTCTAAAGAGCAATGGCACTGTGAGTAGTCATTGCATAGCCATCTTTCTCCTGTGACTGGATGAAGGAGATTAGGCACCAATGGCACATTTGAGAATAAAGGACAAAGCGATGTTTCCAGAATCTGAGCAGAAAGAGAGGAAGACTGGACACTGTGAAGAAGAATAGTAAACAAATACATAAATACTTGTGTATTCTTCATTCTAAATCTTTGTTCATAACTCAGTGTACTTCACCTGAGACAATATCTTCTACATAAAATTGTTCATATAGACAGGAACCTCAAAAGAAGTATTTGCCCAGGTTGCATATCCCCAGGGTAGTCCTCTCAATAACTGTAGAAGGGAGGGATGATGGGAGTGAGATTGGGCCCTGGGAAAAGTTAAAACCTCAGCCAACCAGTGGGATTATGCCCCTCATCTGACTGAAATAGTCTTGCCTTTAAGCCACTGATTCTCTCAGTCATGGCCCCTGTAGGGATCTGAGCTTGGGCAAGGTGGCCCTCTGAGAGGAGGCAGACCCTGAAGAAGCCGATAGTTGGGGACCGTCTCCTGTGCACACTCCCCAGTGCTGGACATCCTTTGAAATAGGCATCTGGTGGCACATCTTTGTGTCTACCACAATTACAATGTCAGGTTCAAATTTTATAAAGGTTTATAAATGAAGTTTGAATATGTTCTAAAATGCTTAAAACTAATAAACCCAAAACATATACTATAATGAATATGCTTTCAAAATTATGAAGAGGCAGAGAAGCAAACATTTATTAGCAATTTAGTGCCTATTAATAGCTCATCATTAAATTAAAAATACTTTGTCAAAAATTGATTTCCAAATTACCAATTAATTTGAAATTAATGTTCTAATTTTCAAGTGTCTAATTTTCTATATCATTTTCCCCACCCCTGGGCTTTAAAGTGTTTTCTTAAATATTTAAGATATTATAACTATTTTTAACTTGCTATAAAGTTTATAAATAGCCAGGTCATTCATGTACTTGTTTTTTTTAAATGAACAGAATATTCCAATTATAAAAATCATAAAATAGCATTTCTGTGCTCTGATGCTCCCCATACCAAATTCTCATTTCTAATATCAAGCACTTTTACCTATTTACCTCCACATTTCTAAGTAAGTTCCTTTTTAACATCGATTTTTAAGTTTAAACTTTATTTATTCATTTTTTTATATAGAAGACCTACCTTACCTAAGTAATCACATACTTCTTTTTCCTCCATTCTCCCACATACTTTCCTTCCCTTTGCCTGCCTACCAATTTGTAATTCTATCATAATTTTTCATTTATTCAATATTCAGTCATATCCATATGACTGTGGACACTCTGTTTTCAGCTAAACCAAGTAGCAATAATTTTATTTGTGCGATCATTTTCCTCTTGGAGATAGACATCACTCCTGCAGCTCTGTTCTCCTACCCCCATCTGATCTCCTGCTTTCTGGGTTGGCTGAAAGCTGTCATCTCAGAGCCTCCTTTAGGCGGCATGCTAGGAAATGCCTTGCTGCTCTGTACTAAGTCCAGTTTTCTGGACACCATATTTTGCTCTCCCTTCATTTATTCCCTCATTTTGGTGCTGTCCACTGTAGGAGAGAAAACCTTTCCTTCTAAGCCCCAAGGGTTGATCGCGGCTGTATGAAATAAACTGAAAATAGGCAGATTAACATGGGAAATGGTACACAAATGTATTCATTTTTAATACTGTGTGCACAAGGACATCACTAGGAAAAAGAAAAAGAATACCATACCCTCTCCCGGCCCACCCCGTGCCCAAGCAGTGAGCTTTGAGAGCTTATGCATGGTCTCAGTGTGGGAGGGGTAGGGAGAATGTAGGCCCCTGTGGAGAGTCAGTGATTTTTTAAAAAGATAAACGGGCCCTTAGAAGGATAGGTGGGCTGGGTGAGGGGTATTGAGTGTTTGAGACAAAGTTTGTCTGGGTCTGGGGCTGACTTCTAGTCTCCTCTGCTGTGGTGAGTCCAGCTGAGATGAAACTCCTGGGCAGGGGATTTATGACCTTAGAGTTCCTTTGGGAGGATCTGTCTGTAGGCAGATAAGGGGAATTCAGAGAAAGCCTCTCCTTGCCGCTTTTCAGTGCCTTCAGCTGAAAATGATCCTGTGACAAAGGTGTGTTCTAAGATGGCAGGCACTGCCACCTCCACCGTGGATTTATGACAATGTAGGCAAAGAAGAAGGTTTTGGAAACTTGAAATTCTGAGAATGTCTTTATTCTTTACACCTAGATCAAAAATAACTTTTCCTCACAATGTTGAAGTATTACTACCACTGTGTCTTGAAGCTGAAGGGTGTGTATGGGGCTTGTCAAATAAGATCTCACCCTAAGAGTGGGACCCGCAGAAGTTCAGAATCTGCAGTGCTTTCTCTAGGCTGGTTTGTGTTTTCTAGAAAAGGAGCATCCAGTGTCCTGCTTCAGCTGAAGGGCAGAAGATGACTAAGTTGTCTCATTATCCAAAATTTAATTTCAGTTCATCCCTCTGTTGCCAGTGTCTCCCTGCCTCGGCTGTGCCTGGTATCCTGGAGGCCATACCCCCTGTGGCTCAATGTCTTCAGGGGTAAATGCTTTGCAGAGGCTGGGGAGGGAGGTCAGGGAGTCTGTTGTTGTTGGGATAAAGTTTCAACACCCCTGTCAATTTCCAGCTTTTCTCAGGGCCTGCATTTCCCATGTGCTCAGGGTCCGGGAGGAAGGACTGGCTTGCTTCTTGTGCTCCATACCCCTGCAGCTGTTGGCTTTCTGCCTTCTCTGGACTGTTAGCTAGATTTACATGCTTATGCTTTGCAGTTTCCAAAATTCGTCTTCTCTCCACTGCTATTGCTCTTTTATGTTTTCAATGACTTTGTGCGATTTTAAAAAATCTATTTCCTACTGTCGTTTTAGTTGAGTTTTAAGGAAAGAAGTTAAACATGAACAGTCAATGTGTCATTTAAATTGCAACTTCTGTTCAATGACTTCAAGTGACATTTCTGCCTTTTGGTCTCACTACTAAAATATTTCTCTTCCTGAAATTGCAGATATCAATAATAGTACTAAAGTTCTGATCATATATGGTAGAGTGAATGCTTTTCTATCATTTGCTATTCTAAAGGCAATCCTAAAATGAAATGAGACGCCCCAAAACCATACACACAGAAAGTAAGACACCAATTTGAATGAAAGTGAAATCAGCCACAACTCCCAGAATACTGTGAAGAATATCGTAGGAAATAATATAAGAAAAATGTAATGAATTGTGAAAGTAAGAGTGCTAAGAACATATACATTTTAAAATTTACTGCAGTATGCAGAATTTTTCAAAAGGGAACTCACTGTAAAAATAAAAGTCAAACTATAAGCAGCAAAATGTATCATAATGTCTGTTGAAATAAATTCAGGTATAAATGGGTGAGAGGTCTGAAAAATGTTAGTAAAAATGTAAAGATAAATGAAGCTGATTAGACAATTAAAGAAGACTCATGATATAAATATCAAATGAGGTGGGTATTGATAGATTGTGGGCTTTCAAAATATAACAAAATATATGCAGCCTGTATGCCATTTTAATTCTTAAGAAACCCATATTTTTAATTGGCTAACCATCATCTTAATCTCCTTCATAGTCAAAGGGTATTCTAGATTGCCTGTGGGTAATTTTCAGTGGGAGTAAAATTCCAATATTATGTAAGAAATTTAGAGAAAAATAAGATTTATTTTTTTAGAAATGTTAATACTTAGAAAACTCATTGTTTGGAGGGAAAGGTAAGATTTGGGTCACATTTGTTGTTTCAAATAACACTTTAAGGTATTTTAAAATATCATTTAATTTTTGGAGTGGGAAACATGTTTTTATTTTACAAAAATAACCAGTATTAACTTTTTAATGTATATATGTGTACAGTGGTGGGCAAAAGTAGGTTAATAATAATAATAAATAATACAATATTAATTAATTAATTAATAATAATAATACAAGAATAAACTCTATGCTGTGTATACTCAACTGTAAACCTACTTTGCCCCCTAGGTATATAATTTATACTATAGCATATAGGTTATTTTTGTATACATAAATATAATAAAGCGTGTGATTTTTTTTTCATTTAATTGCATTCTCGATACAGAAAACTTCTACTTTTATTTTTTATCCAGAAATGTTTGAAATCTCATATTCACCAAAATTCATTCTTTGGTTCTCAAATTTTATGCGTTTGTTTCTTTTTTTTCTCTGCAAATATATATAATATGAATATGAACTGAAACTTAGAATGAAAGCTTCAACATCATTGGGCCTATTTGGAATTTAACATCAGTAACCCACCTTAATTTAATCTTTGGGTGTTAACCACATTATATCTTGTACCTATATATAGTTATGTGGGTTTTGTTTTTTAATATATTTTTTATTAATTTCAGAGAGGAAGGGAGAGAGAGAGAGAGAGAGAGAGAGAGAGAGAGAGAGAGAGAGACATTAATGATGAGAGAGAATCATTGATTGGCTGCCTCCTGCAACCCATGCTTATGCCCTGACCGGGAATGGAACCATAACCTCCTGGTTCCTAGGTCGACACTCAACCACTGAGTCATGCTGGCTGGGCTATAGTTATGTTTTCTTGATTTTCATATGAGCTGTATCCAAGTACTGAGTGATACCATAAGGTTTTATTTAGGAATACATCAATATCAAGAAACTTTTTTTCTCTAAAAGTATACCAATTTGTCAAATTCTTGTTCCAAATTCTGCTCTTTAAAATTATAAGCATAATATTTGAATTTTGGAGTACATTTTTAGAAGATCCCTTCAGTTGGAAGAACAAAAAAAATCTTATAAATTATTATAATGCTGAGTTTCTAGATGTCATTTGTATTTTGATCACAATAAAAATATAAATTTGATTTCCTTAATGCTTTCTTAGCTCAAATAATCTTTGAAAACATTTATAGTCATATTATTTTAGCCTGAAACATAAGGATTATTTCTTTAATTCTCTACTTTAATTATTATGTATTCTTATTCCAAAAAGTAATTAGATTTGGGGAGGGTCTTGAGGTCCCAAGGAAATTGACATTATGAAAATGAATTCAATTTATTGACTAAGAGTTTCACATTAATTGGCTCAATTGAATGTCTAAAACTTGAATGAATACTATTTCATACTAAGCTATATTTTATTTTCTATGTATTTTATTTTTTCTATGTATTTTAAACCAGACAAAACAACTCATACTCTACCATCTTCAAACCATTCATAGTTATTTAATTGGTAAGTTATTCAAAGATTGACCCTGTATTTTAATTATATTAAGTAATATATTACGACAAATATATTCATATTTTTCCATAAATTATAGAACTAATACAACTGGACCAGAATATAAATATTATTTGCCTCATTTTTTCCATGTATACTATTATGAATGTGATTATTCATAGAAATTTGCTTTTCTATGTCATATAATAAATACCCATACTCATGAGTGTTCCTTTACTGTATGTGTACGTAATAGTAAAGATGAAAATTAACATATATATGCATGAATATAAATAAACTATAGTCACCTATGTTTCATATGTACACAAAAGATAATTCATATATGGGTGTAGGTAATGTGTACACATTCTGTGTGTACATATAGATGTGTATTTTCAAGGTCAAGCTTAAGCAGAACACTTCAGACCTCCCCGTCCTCCCAGCCTTATGCCTCTGCAGCACGGATTCACTTTTATTGAGTGGTTAGGGTTAGGCTGACACTTTTCAGGCAGAAAGGCAGAAGCATTTATCTTCACTGACAATTTGGGAGTATTTTCCTTGGGCTTCAAGATACTTGCTCTAGCACAACTCTCATTCTATTCTGTTAGGAAGCACCAGCAGCATGTGGCATGTTCTTACTGATTTTGCATGTAATGAACCAAAAGACACTACAGGCTGATTATAATACATACTAAAACATGCATGGATTTTTTAAATTTAAAAGTAAAGTGTGGATTTTTTTGCATACATTTTTAATAAAGAAACATTTTTTCTGACATAAATATAATGTGTTTTTATTAGAAACTATAAAAATATGAGAAAATACCAAGAAGAAATTATATCTATAATCTAATATAATTGTTATTGATATGTTATTTATGTCTTTTATCATAGTTATGCTGGAACATGCATTATATAATTGTGGGTATATTTGGAATCATGTAGTTTATATCAATGGCTTCTTTTACTTAATTATAAATGGCATTTTATATGTCATTAAGTTATACTAAATAGCTTAATAGCTCGGTTTTTAATGGATGCATGCTATTCCTTCGATACATTCTAACATGTGATCACCCGCTATTGTTGGATATTTATGTTATTTTTCATTTTTCTATTATAAAAGCCATTTATACATTTTCATGCACATAAGCAATAGTTAGGGCTTTTATTTTGTGTGCGTCATCTAAGTATGCATTTAACACACTTTCCATATCTCGGTATGTATTTTTTACTGATATAAAAGAGTACTTTTTTTCTATTTTAGAAGAGTCCACTTGTCTCCTAGGAATTTACCTCAAATAATTTAAAATATATGCACACAAAAGACTTGTATAAAAATGTCATTGTAACACTCAACATAACAATCTACCGGAAGCAATTTAAATTTACAACAAAAAATAATGGATTAAAAATGTGGTGTATTTATAAAATTCTCAACATTAAAATAAATGAACTACAGATTCACATCTAAACATAGAAGAATCCTAAAGCCATGCTAATTAAAGGAAGCAAAACAACTTTCTTATAACTACTTTCCATATGTTCGAGAACCTAAAAGTTTAAGCCTGTGAAGGTAGACACAAAGAACATGCAAATAAGACAAATACAACTTCTGGTGGTGACAATTATAATGTCTAAAATGAAAAATCTCTTTCTTTGCATTTTTGCTGTTTATATTCACCCATCTTTCTTGTACTTTCTTTGAAGTTTCAATTCCATATTGAAACTGAAATAAATCTTGTATAAAGTAGGATCTAGTTTCTTTTTCTATATTATTAAGTAATATTCAGATTATTAATTATATTGTTTATCACATTATCATTTATTTGAAATGCCAGCTTTTAACATTTATCAGTGCAAGTATGTATTAGTGTCAGGTTGTTTTCTCTTATATCTCTAGTTGGCAGAGCCACCTTTATTCAGGACATTTTTCCGTATTGCATCTTGATTTTAGACTGGGTTTAATATCATATATACTCATTGTACTTGTACTTGTTATGTTTCTTGATGTTACAAGGAAGAGACTGCCAGCATCATAATATCTAACTGTCTTCTGCCCTGACATTTAGTTTGGTTATATTTGCGCGAATAACTCAGAAAAGCTGCTTCATTGCATAGTTTATGTACATGGCAACAGATTTTCTTCAGCTCATTCTTACATGCAACTATTCCTTCTTCAATTCAAGAGTGGGCTTTATTCACTCATTCTTTTATTCTTTCATTTTTTGTGTGAATTAGTTCGATACTGGTAATGGTAATATCAAAAAGATACTCTTGCCTGGCTAGAGTGGCTCAGTTGGTTGAGTGTAGTCCTGGGCACCAAAAGGTTGATGGTTTGATTCCCAGTCAGGACACATATCTGGGTTGTGGTTTCATTCCGAGGTTGGGACACATATGGAAGACAACCAGTCGATGTTTCTTTCTCTCTCTCTCTCTCTCTCTCTCTCTCTCTCTCTCCCTTTCCCTCCCTCCCTCTCTCCCTTCCTCTCTCTAAGTACCCTCAGTTGAGGATTAAAAAAGAAAAAAAAGATACTATTTTTAGTTTTCAAGATTTTTGTCTGCCAGATTAGGCTAATAACCACGAAATAAATGCATAAAACAACATTTAATTCCAATTAAAGGTGAGTGAAAAATCTTCTTCCAAATTGAATTCTTCTTTCCCAGAAATGGTTATCTTACAATGACTCTGTTGTCCTGCAATATGGTCCCAAGTGTGCCCTTCATATAGCATACATTTCCTTGTAATATATGTGGATAATACATTTTTCTGCTTATCAGAGTTATTCCTGTTTCAAATTCCTTTCACCATTTCAATTAAGATTAGGTAGCATGTAATTGGCATCTTATATAAGATGTATTATATGTATTCTTCAGAACTCAGGGTACATTTTAATGAAAATCTTCCTGTGCCCCAGGAATTAGTATAGTTTATGACTTTTTATGAGTAGCTCCTTCTATATTTTAAAAGACTAAAATATTTTTCATAATATTCCATTTCCTAATATAAAAAATGGGCCAATACATAGATAACCTGGATAAAGTCAGTCATTGTGCATGGCTATTGAGGGAATATATTAATAATCACTTTTTAATGAAGAAAATTTCTGAATCAAAGGATTCTAGACAATATACAGATGATATATGGTTATCATCATAATTAGCTGATTAACATTAATAATATGAGGAGAGCAAAGGGGAGGCCAGACTTTATAGGAGTGGTGATCTGGAGCTTCACCAGGAAGCTACAGCTCCATGCTGCCCAGGGAACCCCCAGTCCACTCCCTGCAGATCACTGCGGGAAGGGACCAAACAAAGGGAGAAATAGGCACATGTGCAGTCAAGTTGGGGTGACAAAAGGTGGGGGTAGTTGCCTGTTAGTCTAGCCTGGGGAACAACGGATTAGCTAGGGAGTAGATCCAGTTAGAAAAATGCAAAATCTTGGAAAGTTAAAATCCACAGACAGAGTTCCCTCTCTCTCCCTTTTTTTAAAAAAATATATTTTATTGATTTTTTTACAGAGGAAAAGGGATAGAGAGGGATAGAGAGTTAGAAACATCAATGAGAGAGAAACATTGATCAGCTGCCTCCTGCACACCCCCGACTGGGGATGTGCCTGCAACCCAGGTACATGCCCTTGACTGGAATCGAACCTGGGACCCTTCAGTCCGCAGGCTGACGCTCCATCCACTGAGCCAAACCGGTTACAGTGAGTTCCCGCTCTCTTGCTTGCCCTTATTCCTCTCCCTCTCGCTTGCTCCATGACCTGCACTGGCCCGTGCACTGTTCCCTCTCCATGGGCCTGCTTAAGGCCATGTGGCCCCCACGTGCAGTGGACTGCAGCTGGAACACAAGCTAATCTGGCCTGATGCTGGACTGGACTGTGAAAATATGGAGCAGAAACTCTGCATAGTGGCTTTAGTCCCAGCTCTGCTGAAGACAAAAGGGGATTTTTTCCTTGGTGTGACAGAGGGAGATGGGAAGGAAGTAAAGGAAGTAAACAAGGAAAGAATCAAGATTAGAGCAGAAATAAATGACATAGAGGATTAAAAACAATACCAAAAGAAAAAAAAAATCAATGAAACTAAGAGCTGGTCCTTTGAAAAGATAAACAAAACTGATAAGTAGTTAGCCAGACTCATCAAGGAGAAGGGAGGCTCAGCAGTTGTCCAAGTCATTGGGGTTGACCAATCTTTCCAGCTGCTGGGGGTTATCCAGTTGTCCAGGTGTTTTCAAGGCGACTGTTGAGAAAAGGAGGAGTCAACTGTATTGAGAGTCTCAGTTTTCTAGCTTTACTGTAGCAGGAGTATGGTCCAGGTCCAGTCTCCTCGCCAGGTGCCTCCAGAGGCCGCCCCCAGAGGGCTGTGCCCAGCTGCTTGGCTCGGCCCCTTCCTGCTCTTGACCAGGGGGATGGGAGCACGCTCAGGCCCAGGCTCCCCAGCACCAGCGGCCTGGGTCCCCCTCAGTGGCTACTGCAAGGCGAGGGCAGCTGGGCAGCTTGGGGACCTGCAGCACCATCTTGGCACAGTCATACCCTCAGGCTGTGCATGTTGGGAAGGCCTCCTACGTGCCTCACAGTGGAGGGTGGCCTGTCCCTCCCTGGGACCTGGAGGCCAGGAGAGCTGCAAGGCCGGGAAGAGGCGCCTGACTCCACCGCCACTGCCTACTCTCAGGTGAGAAGGCTATTTTACGTAGGCTCAAGGAAGTCTCTTCCTGATACTTAACACTTCCTTTTCCGGGAAAAAAAAAAAAAAATTCTTAACACAAGGATGGCATCAATCCTTAAAACAATTCACTTGAAAATAAAAGTGATACTTGTAATGGTTAGTAGAGGTTATAATTACCTTTTATGAAGTATATCTCTATTTTCCCTGCCTTTGGAGAATTGGAAAAATAAAGCTGTTTAATGACTGTGTGGTTCAAATACCCTTTGGGCATCTAAGTTGCAATTGAAAAAAGATGTATAATGCAGTTATAGTCCTTTGTTTATGGAGCTAGAGGAGAGAAAGAAAGGAACCCGAGGCTGATAGAAATAGATTGCATCTCACTTATGGAGCAGAGATTAAAATAACAAATTTGATTGTGATGTCCCTTCAGAATTCAAACTAAATATCATTTACTTTTTCTATTTAAGTATAGCCTCAGGGCTTTAAAAATCATCAGAAGATAACCTAATATATCATTGATATAGCTTCTCCCTCTTACCGTATCATTGACAAATATCATGTTAGCAATATCACCTTTTATATTGTTGAAATAATAAAATTGAAAAAGGTTTTCAAAATGCATTTTTCCCCCCAGTAAAATAGTCCTGGAATATTCTTTATTGCCTTGCTTTGTTTTATTGAAAGAAAAACAATTTCAAATACTTTCCTGTGCATTGCTTTAAAAATGATGATTTATTTTTTCCTTGCTATAATTTTTTTTGTGATTGAAAGATGGGAAGAGGTAGTAGAGGGCAATACATGTATCTAGTCCATCATCTTGAACCAGAAATTTCAGAAATATTTGAGCATATTTTAACTTTTAAGGCACAAAATTCTGTGAAGTAACAATATATGGTGAAACATTTTAAATGAAATTAATGGTAAATCACTGTGGTGACAGATTTGTAATACATACCTGCGTATTAGAAAAGTAGCTCATTATGTGACATCCATCACCAGCTCCGAATATTCAGTGAACACATCTCACATGTCACGACCTGCTTTGATTACATTTATTAATTTCATTCAAATACACAACAATCTTGTGAGTTTTATATCACTATTAACTTCATGTTACAGATTTGGGAAATGAACCTAGAACCACTAACATTTGTCCAATGTGAAACAGCTACTAAATGACAGAGCCCAGAGTCAGTCCTGTAGTCCAGCCCCTGAGGCTGCAAACTTACATTAATACTGTGATAAAAATATTTACACAAAAATAAAAGTATACGTGGAAATTAAAAATAACCTACTCATTGTTTGATGGTCACTAGTATAAAAACCTTTATTTTTAATAGATTTAGTAATAATTTTTTGAGAAGAGTTGTTCAAATGTGATGTCAGTGCTACTTTACTGTACATGGCAAGAACCTTAGACCTAAATCTACTCCCAGTGCTATCACACACTAGTTCTGCAACCAGTAACAATTTATTTACTTTCTCTGCTCTTCAGTTTTCTTCTGTTACATGTTTATTTCATTCTTCATAAAATATGTATTAAGTGTACTTTCCAGGCTCTATTCTAGGAATGCGGGAGACAGCAATGAACAGAAGACAAAGTTATATTTTTCAGGGAATTTATATTCCAGTGGGAAAAGTAGTCCATGAGTAAATAAAACTCAATATGGACTTCTATTTCCAGCAATGAAACTGACTTGTTTCTGAACAGTTCTTCTTTTTAGAAATAGGAACCTGGGCAAAATATAAAATATCATCTGTTCGATGTCATGGGAGAGCTACCCAAGTAGCAAGATTTGCAGAAGTCACAATCGTGGAGCAACGGGAAACCTAAATAGTTGCAAGTAGCAGTAGAAGCTGTTTGACCCCTTGCCGATTTCAATTCCAAAGCAGCTGAGAGGCCGAGTAGCAGAGCAGGAACAGGCCAGGGCTCTCAGCAATTAAAAGTTGGAAATAATTAGAGCCTACATACTGGCAAGCTCCCTTAGAACCCCCTGGCTTTCAGCTGAGAACTTTAAGGGCTACAGCCAAGGAGTAAGACTCAACCAGTAATAGCCAAGGGTCTAAACCAGCGGTTCTCAACCTGTGGGTCGCAACCCCTTTGGGGGTCGAACGACCCTTTCACAGGGGTCGCCTAAGACCATCGAAAAACACATATATAATTACATATTGTTTTTGTGATTAATCACTATGCTTTAATTATGTTCAATTTGTAACAATGAAGTTGGGGGTCACCACAACATGAGGAACTGTATTAAAGGGTCGCGGCATTAGGAAGGTTGAGAGCCACTGGCTGATGATCAGTTTGCATCAGTGTAGAGCTGGAAGATCATCTGTCCCTAGCCCAATTGAATGCCAGAGTAAAGGAGAACATATCGATGGTTCTAAGCAATAAAGTTTTGGTAAAATGGAGAGTAGTGGAGGAAAATGCTAGTCCTGCTGAGGGCGTGTTGAATTAAATTATTATGGGTCCATATTGAATTGGGAAGGAGTGAAAGGGTTCAGACTGGGAGAATAGGAATGGCTTTAAAATAGGAAATCACGGAAACTGGATACAGAACATTGTGATCAGAAAGCTGGTTTTCCCAATTGAATAGTTTAAGGATTGAACGGCGGCAAACTTAAATTTGGCAAAATAGTTGCTGAGGTGAAGAAGATAATTGAACAAAAGGAAACCAAGAAACTGACGATAACGAGATAGTCGGAGGAATGATCCAATTTGAAGGGTACAGTTGTGTGAAATGCTGGCAGGAATTAAATTAAGAGGAAGTCAGTGACTCTCTAACTCAGAAATATTTGAAAAGTTAAGTAATTTGCATTTTTCTAAGGCTATTTCAACTTTAACAGGAGAAACATTCAGAAGGGAAAAAAATTTATTCTTTGACTAAGGATCATTTTTTTTCTCTTCTTATCAGTATTTTTATTTCTCAACCTTAATTTAAGAAAAAAATAGGCATAATTTGAGGAAGTTTAGGGAAAGTACTGAGAGAAGAAAACCTGAATTTTCATTACTATTATTTTATTATAAATATAAATAAATTGCTATTTTTCACAGTAATTTTTGACAATGGAATAATGACCTAAACTCACTGTGTAACATCTGGTATGCCTTCTGTAGGTTAAAAATCAATTGGAATTTTCAATTATTTTTGTGTAACATCTGCATAACAATTTGATTCAAAGCCAAATTAAATATTCTTTCTGGTGATGGTATAGAAAGATGCCTTCATGGTTTAAGAAAATGCCTTTTCTTAGAGTGCATAGTTTTAAAACATTTGGCTTGTCTTTCTTGATTTGGTTATCAGATTTAATTCATGTACTTAATAGTATACCTGCTTTATCTTATTGTATTGTAAGGACCGATATCATAATTTATTGTTTAATTTTCTAAATATTTTAACTGTACCACTTAAATTTCTTATAAAACTATTTTTCAGAGTTGGAAAATAGTTTAAAATAATTCCCATATAAATAATTGCTGATGATATGATTTTCATCTTTCTGGCTTGACTTGCGTCATTGCTAGTGCTGTTTAAATCTTCTGATTAGGAGAGTCAGATGTGAATAGAAATATAATGGAGTGACCAAAATCTCTGTAAACAAAGTTAGATGCTCTTTTCTAATCAACATAGATTCTAATCAACTCAGATGTCAGTTTTTAATCCTGGATTAATTATAATAATCTGTGACAATCATTTTTACTGCTCTGTGATAATTTCTTACATTCCTGTTCTTCAATAGGATGTTATTATTTTAAAAGTAAATGCAAATAAAACTCTTTCATCCAAACTGACAATACTCTGTAGATGACTGGTGCATACTGTTGACCTTTATTGCTTATATTCTAATTATACTTGATTTGGTAAATTGTAGCCACTTCTCAATGCTGAAAGCCCAGCCATTACTTTGTACTGGTACAAAATTATCTTCAAATGGTGAACTATCTGTTCCTTGTTGTTCTGTTTTGGAGATCTCTTTTTCAAGTATATTTTGTAGGTCATGTATCTGTGGTCTGTGATTTCTTCTTTTTCTCCTTTTTTTCTTTTAGAAATTTTAGTTCTCTTAATTTTGTCATAAATTTGTATGCACTTTTGTTTAGGTGGTACAAAAAACTGTGATGATTTCCAAAGCATTTCTAGAGACTTTGAACAAATAGGTAATTTTGATAATAAGATGAACATATTCAAGGAATATATGAAAACTTTAAAGTTTGGGTAATCTTCACCAGTGTATAGCAAACTTTACTGTGCATTCTTGTCACTTGGGCATTGTATTAAAAAAGTCAGGTTTAGTTTCAGTAGGAATGAATTAGCCTCTAATAAACCCTCAGGTGATGCCTCTGCTGCTGGTTCTTGGACTGTAATTTGAGAAATAAGGATATAAATAACTCCTCACTTTTATATGTTTGATTATTTTTTCACCATGTAAAACTTTGAATATTAAGTGAGAATATTAATTTTCTCTAAATAATACACTATTATTCTATCCTTTCAGCATAAAACTGTTTAGAAAAAACAGCCTAATCTTGTTTATCCAGGTTTTTTTTTTTTTTAATCAACCCTTCTGGGTCCACTTACAATCAAATTTTTGCCAAGATTACTTTCATGACTCTTCTCTCAATATTCTGTATCAACCCACTCATCTCTAAACCCAAGATTATTTATGCTCATTGCTTACAGAAAATTAGGGGGTAGAGGGCAAAGCCATGGTTTCAAGGAGACCAGGAGCAGTCTACATCAGAGTAATTGTGACTAGAGAATCAGACATTGGTACTTAAAGAGCTGAACATGGTGTCTGGGAAGGGAGGAAATCCATGTGCCAAGATGGATATCATGGGCTGAACACCTGCAGCTACACATGAATATGTTCTTGTGCCACTAGACAGTGTCAAACCATTCTAGAAGCATTCATACTAATACCTCACTCTTACTTGTGAGGATTGCCCTATACGTATTTCAGACGTATATGTCACGCACACGCTTCATGGCATTATAAACTGTATCAGGTCAGGTTTAGTTTTCCCTTGGTCAATTGTGAAGCATTGGACAAGTTATGATGTGCAGCACAGGTGAGCATCTAATGAATATCTCTTCATATGCACATACAAACATGCACACATATAAATAATGGCCCAGACCAGTTTCTGCAGTTCGCCTTCCCATTTGAACACTGAGATCAATGTATGGTTAATCTCCATGGCCATTAGTGGGATTTTTCCCATTAATCCTCCTCCTCGTTAGTCCTAACATTCTTTTGCATTGAAAAAGGGCCTAACCTTTGTAGCCCTTTTCTTTCTTCTCCCATAACTGAATACCCCATGAACTATCATCCATCAACACTATGCTACTGGTTTCTCTAAAATCCTTGAGTTATAACTGCTTATCTGTGAAATGAGTGAGAAGCGACTGGCTAGAAGCCAAGTAATACCCATATTCCAGATTGGATGCATTAATTTAAATATCAAGATATTACCTGTGAGTTTGTATTCTCAAATAGCCCATAGTAATTCTTATAGTTTATAGGATTTTCTGGGGAGTATAATTATCTTGGTACCTTGAAAATAAGCTTGAAAGCATAAAATCATAGTTTAATATTGTTATAAATTAACAGGTACTTATTAAATTATTTTATATTTCTTGACTTTTTTATCCATTAAAGGTGCATAGCATCCTTATTTCAATTGCTGATTAAATTTTCACAAGTCTGACATTGAACATGATCAATTATAGCTTCAAAAGGAAGCTTCTTTATATAATGACTTTATGTCTGATTTTTTTCCAGTAACTTTCACAGTAAGCACAGGCTGTTTAATAAAATGTTGACACATTATTGGTCTATGAATTTTCATGCCAATTTCCAATTGCTGGATTTCAAAATAACTGCATATTATATTTTTATTCATTCAATTGTTCATCAAATGAATTGTTCAGACATTTTTATCAATGTTATGGTTTATTTTCATTAGTCAGTACACCATAAATAGATATAGCTCAGTTACTTTGGGTGCTCCTCTACACTTTATGAGGTTTAAAGTCATCTACACCACACTCATTTTTCACAAACAATAGCTGCCTGTCCTTGTTAATCATTTATTAATCTTGGTGTTTTTTCCCTCCCAAATCCTCCTTGCATTGTAAAATGAAATTTCTGATAATGAGCATATACCAGAGACCCATAAAACAACACAGTTGATTCCTGTGTTTTTCATACTACATTTTCATTTCCTTTTACATTTTATTAAGAATTTCATTTTTTCAAAGTTAAAAAAATACAAGATACAATTTTTCTCTTTCTTGCCCTTAGCTAAGTATAATCATAAACACAAAATTAATATATGCTATAAAGAGTATATTTCAGTAAGAGGTCAGAATTATATGTTTCTTATGGAAAAGAAAGGGGATTTTTAAATTAAAAATGAAATCTTCCCTGGCAACATAAGCCCAGATGGCTAGAAGTATGTAGTCGATCTAAATACACTGCCTGACTTGAGCATCATTATAAGCTCAAAATCTTAACCGAGCATATTTTAATCATCTTCATTTCATTCAAGGGTCTCTGGTTCTAAGAAACAGAAATCCACTCAAAGTAGATTACATATTGAAGGAAACACAAGTGTTGTGGAAATGAAGGACAGCAGGGCATTGTGGAGGCAGGTGCTGAGATATTGAGGAGAGAGATGGTGACTCTAATTCTTGCTCTCTCCCTGGGGCCTCCAGCTCTCTGCTTCATCCTTCCTTCTATATATTTGCTCCTGTCTCCTTGAAGAAGAAGGGGATTCTTCTGCTTACATTAGATATCTTTTCTCTGCAACAACTAAAACTGTTACATAATCTTGATTATCATAACACAACTCTGTAAGGTCGAATCCATCCCCACTCCAATCAACTATGTTAGGAAAAGAGGCAAGACATATGATTCAAACAGCCAAAGAACAATTCATACAAAAGAGGCTGCTTGCAAACAAGTTTCCCAAACATGACCACTACTGTAATCTGCTATTTGATCTACATATGTCATAGCAGTATGATAGGTATCTATATATATAAAAGCCTAAGTGACCATTATGACCGGTCAACCAAATGACTGGTCGACTGGTCGCTATGATGTGCACTGACCACCAGGGGGAAGATGCGCAATACAGGAGCTGCCCCCTGGTGGTCAGTGCATTCCCACAGCAGGAGTGCTGCTCAGCCAGAAACTGGGCTCATGGCTGGTGAGTGCAGCTGCAGTGGCGGGAGCCTCTACTGCCTCAGCAGCAGCGCTACCAAATGGCAGCAGTGGTGGCAGGTGCAGTGAGGTCAAGATGAGCATGAGCAGCACAGGGCTCAGCCCTAGCTCAGGCTCCTCCCCACCGCCTGTGACTTTGGCACTGCTACATCATTGGGGGAGGTCGGACTTCCGGTTTCGAGCCAAAACCGGCAGTCTGACCTCCCCCAAGGTGTCCAGGATTTCGAGAGGGTGCAAGCCACGCTGAGGGACCCCACCCATTCATGAATCTATGCACCAGGCCTCTAATTTATAAATGATGTTCTCTTTAATGAAAAGAGCATAGAATCTTAAAGATCTTGTATAATTTCAATGTTGATGATTTAAATCTTAGAAATGATAGCATTATCAGTAAAGAAAATTATTTCAAGGGTGGCACCTACTTTATAAATTAATATCAAATGACAAAATTTAAAGTGCTGTTTTAGTCTGGGCTTCTATAACAAAATACCATGGACTGGGTAGCTTATAAATACAAGACATTTATTTTTCAGTTCTGGAGGCTGGAAGTCTGAGATCAGGGTACTAGCGTGGGTGGTCACGTTCTGTAAAGTTGACAGTTGTAGACAGTCAACTTCTTATTGTATCTTCATATAATAGAGAACAGAAAGAGGGAAAAGGCTGTCTAGTGACATTTATAAGAGCACTAATCCTATTCAGGAGGGCTCCACCCCCATGACTTCATTAATCTTATTTATTTCCCAAAGGTATCACATTAGGTATTAGGGTTTCAACATATTAATTTGGGGGGACACAAACATTCAGTCCATAATTGGTACTGAGCTATCTATATTTAGCCCCTGAAATTATATCAGCTAAATAAAAATAATTATGTAGAATGTTAGTTTATTTTTTCTTATATTTTACACTAGAGGTCTGATGCACAAAATTCTTGCATGGGAGAGGTACCTCAGCCTGGCCTGCACCCTCTCACAATCCAGGACCCCTCAGGGGATGTCTAATTGCTGGTTTAAGCCAGCCGTGGGCAGACTACAGCCCGCGGGCTGGATCCCGCCTGTTTGAAATGAATAAAACTTAAAAAAAAGACCGTACCCTTTTATGTAATGATGTTTACTTTGAATTTATATTAGTTCACACAAACACTCCATCCATGCTTTTGTTCTGGCCCTCTGGTCCAGTTTAAGAACCCATTGTGGCCCTCGAGTCAAAAAGTTTGCCCACCCCTGGTTTAAGCCCTTTGGGATCAGGCCTAAAGTGGCAGTCGGACATCCCTCTCACAATCCAGGACTACTGGCTCCTACTCACCTGCCTGCCTGCCTAATCGCCCTTAACCACTCACCTGCCTGCCTGATTGCCCCTAACTGCCTCTGCCTCACCCCTGCTGCAGTGCCTTTGTCTGGAAGGACGTCTGGAATGATGTCCGGAAGGTCGTTTGGCTGTCCAGTCTAATTAGCATATTACACTTTTATTATTATAGATATCCCTTATGAAGTTTAAAAAATAAATATTTAAAAGTTATAAAATTATCCAAACATCTTATAAAATTATGTATAGTAAATTCTTATTTTATGATATTACAAATAAAACCTAGGGTTTCATATACTATTTTAGGAAAAATGCCACTTTAGTGAAGTGAGTTTATCTTATTTCCAGAAAATAAAGATTTTACTAGTTTTAATTTATGAATTGGAGACAACAGAAAAACATTTTATCTGTTGATATTTTTATAGAGATCTTAATTTTTGGAAAAATTATATATATATGTATATATAAATTTTCCCCCCTTGAAAACTTGTTTTTTTTTCTTAGATGAGCAGAGTTCCATCTCATATCTTTAATATGTACTATTAATATAGCTCAGGAAAAATTAACAATAGTTGTCTAGGTAACTTGTGTGTTTTATTCTAAAAATCAAATTTGAACTACTACTCAGTGTAAATACAATTTTAAGAATCAGCATTATTTTAACATTAAAGTTAAAGCAACTGAATCACTGTTCTTTTGCACAAATTTTAGAGTACTATCTTCAAAGTGTTCTTACTGCACATCTTGAGTTAGCTATTTGCCATTGTACTTCTTTCTTCTACAATACCTTCTCTAGCTCATTTTCATCTGAGCAAATTTTGGGTTTAGTTTATAGAACCAATTCATTTATTTTTTATAACTGTTGTTCCATAAGAAGACATTATTTGGTTCTTTCAGGAACTCTTACAAATCTGAGAGGGCCATTGCAGAGCACAGGGTTCTATTCCTAGTCAGGTGCCCGGAGGTTTGCACTTACACCCCTCAGGTCTCCACATCTTGGTAGCAAGTTATTTTCTCTTCTGTCAAATAACAATAGTGATTTCTGATCCATAGTTGGATTTCAGTTTTATTAATTAAAAAAAGAAAGCCTATCTAAATAGTGGTTATTATCATTAATTTGCATTTAATCAGGAACAAATGTACTCTTCTTGATATGTTATGCTGAAAAAGCAAAATAACAATTATTATTAAAATATTCTTTTCATATAGATATCTTGATAAAGGAGTAATTTTATTGTGTTTTCCTTTAAAAGTGATCTTTCTTTACTGTTCTTTCTTATGATCAATTTCCGTGTGCATTTAATTTACTGTATTAAGTTGAATGCACTTGAATTGATCAAATATATAATTTTATGTGCAACTTTTTAATAACATGTTTATGTTGTTAGTCATAGCAGTAAAATTAGAGTTAAAGTAATTGATTTTCATTCCCCTGGCTCTTATCAACAGCTTTTTATCTGTGACCTAATATTAATTGACATGTGGTCATGTATGCTATCAAGATAAAAAGCACAGTTGTGCTGCTGCTGACTGTACATAAATATCAGAAGACTGATGTGGTATATCTGGATATCATCATATATCTCATTACATAATTCCCTGGAAAGTTGTATCTAAGATTTAATTACAATTTATGTTGCCAGATTATTTCTCAAAAGAATGGGGTGATTCATAAACAAACCAACAAAGGATAGAGAGTGCATTTTTCAAACTCCTTGCCAACATTCATGTTATTGTTCTTTCTAACTTCATCCACTTAGAATGAAAAAGTTGTTCATCGCTGTTTTAACTTGCATTTCCTCTGCTACCAGTGAGATAGACTATCTTTTGACAAGTGTATTGATGATGTGCATTTCCTCTTCTGTGAAAGTCCTATTTGTATTGTTGCTTTTTTATGAGTTTGCTGTTTTCATATAAATTTATAGGTACTCCTTGTATATTTATATGCAGAGGTTTTGCAACTATATCACCCTATTTAAAACTATTTTACTCTTGAAATACTTTTGAAGGAAGAATAGCTACTCTGTAGATCACGGTACCTTTAATACTATTCAGAACCTTGTCTAAGTCTTCCCACTTTATATTTAGATGACTTTTCACCATGTTTTGTATCCTACCTATAGTATTTTTAACATCACAACAGATGGAATAGCCTGCTTTCATGGGGAGCGCTTAGTTTTTAACAGCCAAGTGTAGTAGGGAGGAAAAAAAGTTATTTTTTTTTAATCTTTATTGTTCGGATTATTACAGTTGTTCCTCTCCCCCCCCCCCCCCATAGCTCTCCTCCACCCAGTTGCCACCCCACCCTCAGCCCTTACCCTGCCCCCCAATGTCCTCATCCATAGGTGTACAATTTTTGTCCAGTCTCTTCCCACACCCCCACACCCCTTTCCCCCCTAGAATTGTCAGTCCACTCCCTTTCTATGCCCCTGATTCTATTATATTCACCAGTTTATTCTGTTCATCAGATTTTTTTATTCACTCTATTTTTAGATTCACTTGTTGATATGTATTTGTTGTTCATAATTTTTATCTTTACCTTTTTCTTCTTCTTCCTCTTCTTAAAGGATACCTTTCAGCATTTCATATAATACTACTGGTTTGGTGGTGATGAACTGCTTTAGCTTTTTCTTACCTGTGAAGCTCTTTATCTGACCTTCAATTCTGAATGATAGATTTATTTTTAACAATTGGCCCCAAATTCTTTTTAAATTTTATTTTATTTTATTGTTGACAGTATTACAGGTGTCCCAGAATTTTCTCACTCCTTCCCTCCCTCCTCCCAGCCCCTGCCCCACCCCCAGGCTTCACCACACTATTGTCTGTGCCCATGGGTTATGCATATATGGCCCAACTTCTTTGTATACAAGAGCCTTCTCTAACTGGAAGATGCCCGAGTGCACAACTGTCATCATAAAACATGAGGCCCTGAGGTCATGGAAAGGGACAGGGAAACAGCTGAAACTGTGCTGTGTCAGAGGTGACAGGGATCCGCGATCAGGATAAAAGTAAGAGAGATATAGAAAACAGGGCTCTATAAAAACAGGAGGTTTTGATACTCAGTTTTAAGTTGTTTTCTGTGCTAGAGAAAGGGCAGTGTGTGCATGGGTTGGCATACTGCTCAGTGTAGTGAACCAAATTCAGCTGCAGGGCTTCGTTGGTGATTTCTGATGATCAGTGGAAGTGTTATTATTTGTTTTGTGGAAGAGTAGGAACTTAGCTTACTTACTCTCTTGGTTCAATCTATTTACATTTTGGTAAAAGAGAACACTGTTCTGCAATAAGTACAATGTTCCTTTTTATTTAGAAGTTCTTTGTTTAGGCACCAATGATTAATTACATACATAGCTGGAAAGTCACTTTCTTGAAGCAATACTATCAATGTTATAACCCTTTCTCTAAAAAAAAGATGATATGAAACTATAACTCGAATGAAAAACTGGAGGAGGCACATTAACATTTATTGAATGTTATTTCATTTTTTTACTTAATGGCAAATTGATAGCTCCTGTCATTTTAGCAAATTAGGCAATTGTTTCTATATCTTATTTCTGTTGTTTCAAATATGAGTACTGTAAATGCAACATAAAGTAGAGTATGTTTAAAAGAAAAAACTGATATGCTATGTTGACAAGTAAATTAAATGGACTGTTCTATTTCGGATTTTTTCCCCTCAATAATACATTTTCCAGGGGCAGGAGTTGGGGGGGAGGCAAAACAATATTTGTTTTTCCCAGATGGAATTAAATACATATTGACTTATCAGTGCACAAACAGTCTATATCAACTTTTGGAAATAATTAGTTACACTGAATCCAAAACACAAGTGTATGGTACACTATTCAATATTTTCTCAGATGTTTGATACTGGTTGGCAAATTGTCTTTAAATATTCATTACAATTGCTCTTGGAAGTACCAGTTGTGGTATAGTATTTTTCCAAATTCCTGTTAACCATTTAGATCTTCCTTAGCAGTAATAGAAAGTAGAAAACCATGTTTCATTTTCCCCCCTCAAATGCTTATGTAATGCTTTATAGATTCCTTAATCTTTATGGAAGACCTAATATAAAGGGATTATGTGTGAGACAAATAACAAGAGTAGATATGGAGGGTTTTCAGATAATTGAGGTTAAGAAACATACCATTCAGTAACTAAATATTAAAACCATTCAGTAACTAAATATTAAAACAATTATACCTTGCCTTTTGTAAAGAAAGAAATGAGTCTCTTGAAAGTTTTTATCCCCAAATTTGGTTCTCATTCTGATTTCTTGATTACTTCTTTAAAGGATTCAAGTAGACAATGAAAGGAGAAATAATGTTGGAAAATCTGTATTTCTCTGTTTTGTTTTTTTAATCCTCACCTGAGGATATTTTTCCATTGATTTTTAGAGAGAGTGGAAGGGAAAGAGAGAGAACAGAAAGAGAAACATCAGTAAGAGAGAGAGACATATCAATTGGATGCCTTTGCACATGCTTTGAGCAGGGCCAGGGATTGAGCCTGCAATGAGGTACATGCCCTTGACCAGAATTGAACCTGGAACCCTTCACTCCGCAGGCTGATGCTCTTTCCACTGATCCAAACTGGCTAGGGCTCTCTGATATTTTTAAAGCAACTTGAGATGTTTTGCAGAAACTGTTAGTGAAGATATTAAAAATAATGGGGGTTTCAAAGGACAGCAAGAGACAACAAACAAGATGACTGCAGACGCTTCCACCCACCATTTGGCTAAAGTAAAAAGCACCTGCTATTGAAACATTTTGTAAAAAATCATGGGCTAATCTAATTGTAGAAATGTAAACTTTAATAAGACATAAGACAGTGTGACAGCCAAATTCCAATGCTCTCAGTCACCCAGCCGAGTGCCTAGTCTTTGATCATAGAGTATTGGCTAAATCTATCTGAATTGTTTTTATCTTGCTCGTTACCTACGCGTTATTGGAGTTTGTGTGTGATCAGCATGTGATGCCAACTTCTGGGAAATATAGTTGGGTTACTGACCTTGGAGCCTTCCAACTGCAATGGAAATTACCGTGACTTAAATACAAAATGGGCAAGCAATGGTGAGGTTCCAGAAGGAAATTGAGGTTGGGGGTCAGAGTTGCCCAGGATAATTAATATTATCATGGAAAAAAAATCACAGATTTATTTTGTAGTATTTTCTATCCAAGAGAAAGTATCATAAACTAGATATAAAAGAAAGGGAATAAAAAAGGGAGCAAAGAACAGAAGAAAGAAAATGAGAAGGAAAAAAATACCAGATGTGTGTTGGGCAGGCCTTTGAAGGGAGGATTGGGAAAAGGATACTATAAATGTAGGTGATCTCTTCTTGGAAGAAGGAACTTAGCTATTTCAGTAACTCATTCATCAGCATTGTTCACTGATGTCTTTCAGGATTTATTGGCAGCTAAGAAATGCATTTTAATTTTAATGAATCCAAAAAGCATGTGTTTTGGTGTCTTGGAGGAAGTATGGCTAAAAGGAGATCTTCTTTTTTTCTTTCTAAAAATTAATAATAGCCTTTAAAGGACTCTTACAATATCCTGACTTTTTTCATGAATTATGAAAGATTTTTCAGAAGAATCAGGACTTGTTTGAAAACAACTAAATATAGTCATATATTTATTGCTAAACATATTCATTTTATCCATGCAACTTATAGCAAGTTTTTTTTCCCCTTTAATTTCACTCCTTCTAAAATACAGCAATGTTTTCTCTTCTTGGAGAGGTAAAATACAGGCTGTGTCAAATAAAGAAATTAATTTGTAAACATTTATATTTGCATAAGTTTAATCTTAACATATAATTATTAGAAGTGACAAACCTGCCAGAACTGGTTTGAGTTATAACTCTTGTTCATCACAAGGAAGTAGTAGCGAACAAGATTAGAAGGGACTGCTTTTGAAACACTCATGACTTGCCCCCTTCCGTTTTTGTTCAAAGGAGAGCATTTAAAGCAAAATCTCCATAACATGTTATGATGTATATAGTGGTGAATGCATTGAAGTATACAATACATTCAGATTCCTCTTTTTTAGGGTTTACATAGAAAGAAATAGTACATACAACTCAAATGATTATTAACTATAACAGTCTGTTATTTGAAATGTTTCAAGACAGTTTTTGTAGACTATTGGCTAATACTTGAAATAAAATGTTACATTTTAAACAGTCAACATATGATTACAATCATGCTCACAGAGTAAAATCATAATACAATGCATTACTCACATGTTTGTGGCAATGCTGATGTAAACAAATCTATGCTGCCAGTTGTATAAAAGCATAACACATATAATTGCAGAAGTAGTGCCTAAATTTGGACTTCTTGAATTACAATTCCTTTGATCCCAAATTTAGCTTTTTGATTATTGCTTTCTAGATTTTTACATTGGTGGTGCCCTACAGCTCTAACATATTGTAAATCTTAATAGAAATGTACAAAGAGCAAATATTTTTATTTTATACTTATAAAACATGGAGTTTTTAAAAAGGAAATAGATTGGTTTCAGTTATATTTCAAAATCCATTAGTATATAGGCAGTCCTTCAGCTTTGTTCTGTATGTACACTTATAACTCTGATACATGGCTGAACAAATTATTTATATTACAATGTTTATTTTAAAAAATTGGTACATATAATTTAAACCCTTCCATTGTTTGGGGCATTTCACCCTCTAGGATTCATTCTAGCTTGTCTTTCATTACTTTCACTCTAGGGAAGTGGCAAAAGTTTGCTTTGGAGATAAAAATGTGACCTAGTTATGTGATTTGTCAAAAATTTAAACTATTGGTGCTAAATCAATTTATAACATTTGATCATAAAATGGCCCTAATACCATGAAGAACATTTAAAATGACATGTTTATAAAAAGATGTTTCTGATAAAAACTTAGTTAACCAGACTATCCTATAGCTATTCTGTACACATCACTTTAAGCAACAAATAAAACATTATGTTATTTTAACTAAGTAATTTAAACTAGTTTTTATATTTAATTAGGATTTTTATAGCTATTCTGTTTGTACTTCTACCATTGTATAGAGAGTTCTAAACTATGAACTAAAGATAAAATCTTATAGAAAATGAAGTAATTATTGATATTAGGAATAATTTTATGTTGCCTCATTTAATAAATTCAATCGTTTTACAGAGTTTTAAAACTTTTTAAGAGTCTGCATTTATTGAAGTCCACTATGTGCTAAGTTTCATGCCAGCTTCTAAGTATTCAGGCATTAAAGGCTTTGTTCTTGGCCTCCAGGAGTTCTTAGTAAGAGAAGAAACTAATAACTTAATATAATGAAAATTCTCAATATTAAGTGCTATAAATGCCAGTAACAAGGAAGGAATTCCTAAGTGAGCCTAAGAGTAGAGTTAATCAGGGAAAGTATTTTTAGGGGATGATCATTGAATTGATTAACTTATTCCAGGACTTGGAGGTGAGTTTAGTGGTAGAAAGAAAGTGAATGATGATGAAGGGAAGCAAAAAAAGGGGTCATATTTTTGAAAGACTGAGAAATGTAAGAAAATCATATGGATGTAGAGTGAACTACAAGAGACTGAATATGTTGAAACAACATGTAGTTGAAAAAAGATCTGTAAGAAATCAAGTATTGTTAGAATGAAAGGTAAATGTGAGAGAAGAGATTAAAGTGGTAGAAAGAGGCCAAATCACAATTAATGTTGTATGCTACCCATAAAAAAAGTTTAAAGTTTTTTTTATAGTTAACTTAGAGTCATTGATGGATTTTAAGCAAAGGAATGGCATGCATTTTAAAGAAGAGGACTAGAAATTATTAATTTGGAGGCAGAGAGACAAGATGTAATAGAAATTGTACTGAGAAGGAATGATATTCTTCACCAAGGTGACTTCTTTTGGATGGAAGAGCCCAAAGCAACATAAAAGGATTTGGGAAGCAAAATCTAGATTGAATGCTTACAGTGAAAAAGAGGGAGGAGTTTTTGTGTCTACCTTGGTTCACCGAATGGATGGTAGTATCATTCCTTAAAATTAGGAGCACAAGAAGACTGGATGGTGGGGGTGGGGAGACAGATAATGAGTTTAATACATGAAAAGTGAAGATTACTTTGTTGTAATGTTGTAATGTTGTAATGTTGTATGTATGTTGGATATACATACAACGCTCAAGAAAAATGTGCTTTAAATATGTAAACTTGAGAGACACCTGGTATTCTTCCTATGGATTTATATTATTAGATAGATATGGAAAAGTATGTTCTTCTGGAATATTAAAGTTATCTACTCATTGTAAAATTATTTTTTTATTTAAGCAATACATTATATATCAAAGGCACATGAATAATTTAAAATACTTTCATTTAGTTCATTTCCTTCTTTTTATCTCTATTAATAGAATATTTATATGTTGTCTATTACTTATCAGTCACGAAGACACATTCTCACATGCTTGTATTAACAGGAAATTGAATGTGCACCATTATAATGAAGGCCTATACTAATTTAATATAATAATGACTTAAACTTTTGGAAAACTTTTGGAAAACTTTAAAATTATTTTTAAGCAAAGCAGTAGCCACCTCATATATTTGTGATTTTTTCCCCTTTGACAAAAGCACAACATGATGACATTGTGCTAAAATTTCCTATTCATTTTGAAAAAATACAATTTAATAGTGAGGTATCAGAAAGTACAATCAATTCATACAGCAAGCTTCTCACATAGTAGAAAATTACTAGTTTATAAAAATATTTTCAAATTTAAATGATAACCTATCAACTTTCTTGAAATGGAAAACCTTATTGCTGATAATATTTTTTTCAAATATTATTAGTTAGGTTTGTAGATAAATAAACAAAAATATAGTAGATTGTTTACTAGATCCAGAAATACTATTTTGTGAACAAAAATGAAAGAATAACATAAAATTCTTACTTGATTGTGGTCATGTATAAAGCTTCCTCAATTCTTCTGGGCTAATGTAGATTATCCAAATTCTTCAAAATAGCATGAAGTTCTATCACAATGTGAATGAGCAAGAGAAATATCTCTGCAATATGACTTTATATACCCTCATAAATATATCCTCATATTGGAACTATTTTGTTTACACTTTACTTTGCTGAATCTCTAGGTCTTTTATTGGTAAGCAAATGAAAAGGGCTAATTTTTCAAGTCAGTTAAACATTTCTAAATTTAAAATTTTCTATCAAAATTGACTCCTAATTCTTTCAATATTGCACCTTGTAAATTGCTCCAGATTTCATAAAACAAATTGGAGCAGATAGGACTGTAGCTGTACTGTAGTAAACCGTGTTTCTTTAGTCATATCTGTGCTGGGCCCACTTCCCATCTTTCCTTCCCCAAATCACCATTGGGTCAAATGGCAGTTCCATGTTTAATTTTTTGAGGAAATTCCATACTGTTTTCCATAATGGTGCACCAGTCTGCATTCCCACCAGCAGTGCAGTAGGGTTCCCTTTTCTTCACATCCTCACCAGTACTTTTCATTTGTTGATGGTAGCCATTCCAACAGGTGTGAGGTGGTAACTCACTGTTGTTTTAATTTGCATCTCTCTGATGATCAGTGACTTTGAACATTTTTTCATGTCTATTTTATCAGGCCTTCTGTATGTCCACTTTGGAGAAGTGTCTATTTAGGTCCTTTGCCCATTTTTAAATTGGATTGTTTGCCTTCCTTTTGTTAAGTTGTTCCTTATATATTTTGGAAATTAACCCCTTATCAGATGTATCATTGGCAAATATGTTGTGCCATATAGTAGATTCCCTTTTTATTTTGATTATAGTCTCCTTTGCTGTGCAGAAGCTTTTTAATTTGATGCAGTCCCATTTGTTTATTTTTTCCTTTTTTCTCTTCCCCTAGGCAATGTATCTGTGAATATTCTGCTACTTAAGATATTTGGCTGCCTACATTTTCTTCTAGGATTTTTATGGTTTCATGATTTACATTTAAGTCTTTTATTCATTTTGAGTTTATTCTTGTGTATGGTGTAAGTTGGTGGTCTAGTTTCATTTTTTTTTGCATGTACCTGTCCAATTTTTCCAACACCATTTATTGAAGAGACTGTCTTGATTCCATTGTATGTTCTTGCCTCCTATGTCAAATATTAATTGAACATAATATGCCAGTACCAGGCTGTTTTGATTTTACAGTAGCTTTGTAGTATAACTTGATATCTGGTATTCTGATCCCTCTAACTTTGTTCTTCTTTCTGAAGATTGCTGTGACTATTCAGGGTCTTTTTTGGTCTATATAAAATTTTGGAGTGTTTGTTATAGACTGTTAAATATGCCATTGGTATTTTCCCTTGCCATTCTTTTTCAGATCTGCAGTTATGAGACTTTGAAAGTAATAATTTTCCTATCCTACTTGCTGTTCCTCAACCAACCTGATAGTCAAGAAAAGACACATTAACATGTAAAAGGTCACAGCATTCACTATTAAATAACATGCTAGAAAATGGCTGGTTTCCTACAAAGGTTGCAATACCTGAATTTCAACCGTTTTTACATATAATGGTAGCAAATTTTTGTTTCACAGTCTGGTCATCTTTATTTTCCAGGCTATAGGAAACACTAAAATACGTTACTTATGCTGTATTACATTCTGGAGTACATGTTTTAAAACCAATTCATGATCTTCTTATGTTACGGAAAACCTATTTAATCTGGCCTTTAAAAAATATCATTTTGCCCTGACTGGTTTGGCTCAGTGGATAGAGCATCGGCCTGCAGACTCAAGGGTCCCAGGTTCGATTCCGGTCAAGGGCATGTACCTTGGTTGCAGGCACATCCCCAGTGGGGAGTGTGCAGGAGGCAGCTGATCGATGTTTCTCTCTCATCGATGTTTCTGACTATCTCTCTCCCTTCCTCTCTGTAAAAAATCAATAAAATATATTAAAAAAAATAAAAAATATCATTTTGAAAATTTTTAGTCATTCATACTACTTGGAACACTTCTTCAAAACTCTAATTTCTGTATTATTTGCCAATGTCAATTAGTAGTATCTTTTCGCAATGTGTTTAAAAGGAAGAAAATGCCTCTGATATAGGAAGGCAGTGAGGCTCAAATTTAGGGAAGATATTCCAATATATATTATAAACTTGATAGTTATTCAATTATTATAGTTTAAATCTATTACATTTTAAATGATCACCACAGCTAAAATTCATGGACCCATATCTCTCATATATGTTTGAAATTTGATTTATATTAAAAAGTAATGCAAATTAAAAGCTTTTACCACTACAAAGTTAGGATTTAAATGTATGAAAACAATTTAAAAGGTCCTCTAATTCTAGATATGTGAAAATAAGACTATGCTTGACTTTGGGTTGAGAAATGTAACTACATGAAATCTATAGAATGGTATTCACACACATACACATATACATAATCATAAAAATGGCTCTACCTAATTTACTCACATTTGAAATGAATATCTTTTTTATTTGAATTCATCTAGTATTTTATCTGTTATTCAGCCTGATAGTTTAGCTTTCTATTAGAAAAAAATAAAGGATTTATAATTACATATGCTAATATTTATTCTGAAGTATTTGCTTAAAAAGTTAGAACTTGATAAAAGCTACAGTCAATAGGTTAAACTATTGGTTAAAAAATGCAGATACATTTAACAAATTAAATGTCTATGTCCTTGTCCTACCCCTTGATGTTCAATACTCTGTGAAACATCTGTCAATCCTAACAATCAGGGTAATAGAATAGATGACTCCTTCATCTCTTTTAACTTAAAGTTCTATTGAGAACTATGGTAAGTCCCTCTTCACAACAAGGATCTTCAGTTGCAGATGAGAACTGTTATCTACATCTGTTCTGCCCTAGGGAGTAAGTTCAGAGTTTGAATGGCGCTAATGAAGCTCCTTGCTGTGCAACACAGAGCCGGCAATTTCAGGAGGCTGATGCGAAAAATCTCTAAAGTGGAATAACCACTTCTGAAGCTGAATGACTAATCCTATAGCAGGTAGCACTCAGAGACCCTTTCTGCCTCTTATTCTGTTTGAGCAGCTCTTCTGACAGACAAGTAGAATATATGGTAATGTGTTTTAATAATTTTAACACTTCATCAATCTCCACTTTAATAGATGTCACCCTCACCCCATCACCACCACCATGTTTGTCTGAGTCTACTTTTTTCCTACTTTTACCTGATTAGGGAAAACAGCGGAAATCCATTTTTTCCCTACTTGAACAAAAGAACCCAATGCATCTATTTCTCGTTCAAAGATTAGCCAATCTCTTTTCCTAGAAGCTACCTTGGAAGTAAACAAACAAACAAACAAACAAAAACACTCAAACACTCAAAATCCTGGTGTAGTACAACTATAGCTCTGCTTCATGGTATGCATGTTCTTGTTTTCACATGTGACTGGTAATATTCCCTCAGATCTAACACTGAGTTTCCCCGAAGGCCCATCCATGTCTTACTTGGCACCTGACCAGATGCTGCATTCTAAGGTGCTGTATTGACCGTGGTCTAACTTATGGAATGATAATCACAACTTTGACCATCTGGAAAATGCGTTTTTCCTTCTCCATTTATTTCCCATTCCTTCATTTATGTCTTGTTTGTGCTCATGAGCTTTTAATATGACAATATACTTTTAAGGATATTTCTACTTGCAAAATTTTAGATTACTTCAGGCTCTCAATAGATGTTATTGCAATTAATAATTTTACATTTATTTCTAACTCCTTCTGTTTTGGAAGCAGGGCTTTGTAAGACATATATCTGAGACCTGGTAGAGTTGAACACATAAGAGACAGTCAACAGATGTTTGTTGATCTGAACTTTTCATTCTATTTCAACCTTAATCTTAAATATATATTCTATTTAAAACATATTGTCAAGTGTTTTAAAGTACTTTTTTTAATGACTGAATAATCTAAGGATTATAATAATCTTGGAATTTACTTTGTTTTATAATATACACTAGGGGCCCGGTGCACGAAATTCATGCACTGGGTGTGTGTGTGTGTGTGGGGGGGGGGGTGTCCCTCAGCCCAGCCTGCCCCCTCTCACATACTGGGAGCCCTCAGGCATTGACCCCCATCACCCTCCAATCACAGGATCGGCCCCTTGCCCAGGCCTGACGCCTCTGACAGAGGCGTCAGGCCTGGGCAGGGGACCCTCATTTCCCCCCATCACTGGTTCTGCCCCCAGCCCAGGCCTCATGCCTCTGGCCCAGGCATCAGGCCTGGGCAGGGGACCCCCAGACCCCTCTGATTGCTGGCTCTGCCCCTTGTCCAGGCCTGATGCCTCAGCCAGAGGCGTAGACTCCCATCACCCTCTGATCACCTGATCCGCCCCTTGCCCAGGCCGGATGCCTCCGCCAGAGGTGTCAGGCTTGGACAGGGAACCCCCATCTCCCCCTGATCACTGGCTCTGGCCCCCGCCCAGGCCTGAGGCCTCTGGCCCAGGAATCATGCCTGGGCAGGGGACCCCCATCTCCCTCTGATCGCTTGCTCCACCCCCCGCCCAAGCCTGACGCCTCTGACCCAGGCTTCAGGCCTGGGCAAGGGGACCATCATATCCCCCCAATCCCCGGCTCCGCCCCCCACCCAGGCCTGATGCTTCAGCCAGAGGAGTTGACCCTCATCACCCTCCGATCACCAATCACCGGATCGGCCCCTTGACTCGGCCTGAGGCCTCCGGCAGAGGTGTCAGGCCTGGGCAGGGGACCCCCAGCTCCCTGTGGTTGCAGGCTCCTCCCCTGCCCAGGCCTAACGCCTCTGGCTGAGGCGTCAGGCTCGGGCAGCGGGGACCCGCAGCTGCAGCGGCCCCGCGATCGTGGGCTCCGCTTTAGGCCCAGGTAAGGGGCCCCTAGCTCCTGGGACTGGCAGCTTCGACCGTGTCCAGCTCCCATCGCTGGCTCCACCCCTACTTCCTGCTATCACTGGCCAGGATGGCAAAGGCGCCTGATTCTCCGATCATGGCTGGGGGGCAGGGCAAAGGCGGCCCCAGGGCCGCCTTTGCCCTGCCCCCCAGCTCTTAGCTCCCCCCTGGGTTTCCAATCACTATCAGTGGCAGGGGGCTTCTTCCTGCTTTCCCTTTCGCCTCCCTGCATTGTGCCTACATATGCAAATTAGCCGCCATCTTGTTGGCAGTTAACTGCCAATCTTAGTTGGCAGTTAACTGTCAATCTTAGTTGGCAGTTAACTGCCAATCTTAGTTGGCAGTTAACTGCCAATCATAGTTGGCAGTTAATTTGCATATAGCCCTGATTAGCCAATGAAAAGGGTATCGTCGTATGCCAATTACCATTTTTCTCTTTTATTAGTGTAGATACCCATATCAATCTACATATCTATTTATTTATCTATCATCTTTCTACCTACCTATATCTAATTTAGCCCATGGTTTTAGAGGGTTTCTTTGATGTTCAACAGTCAGTGTTTGACATATTATAAATGTAACTGTAGTGATAATAAGAATAATAGATGAGTTTCCTGGGGGGAGAGAAATCATACATAAATTTTAGGTCATAATCTAGTAGGATGATATAATTTAACTTTTGAAACATGCAAATTATAGGCTGCTAATCCATCAAAACTACAAATAACAAACTCAAAAGAATTCACATTCTCACCTATGAATTCCTCTTACCTCCAACATAATGGTCATGCAATTAGTTACAACTCATTGGGATTTTGTGGTGAAAAATTTAACATAATGTGGTTACATTCATTATTAATATCATTGTTTTCTTGTCAAACTTAATAACAATTGGAGTTATCCTGCTGGAAAAAGTTAGACAAAGACAGATAGGTAACTCTTTATTGTCAATTAGTTTAAGAAAAAAATGCAGCTTTTATTCTAGCATATTTATCAAACTTGACACATTTTACACTTTCTAGGATTACATTAAAATGTTTTATGTGGATAAGTGTCAGAACTTTAAGTAATTTAAGTTTAAGGTAGTTATGGAGCTAATGGTTTTAGAATTTTCTTGTTATAGCACATAAAGATCTTTGCACCACCCATAAAGACATATGACACTAGAGTAGAAATATGTATTTCTAGACGCTGAATAAATTATATTGCTACTTTAAGAAGCATATTGTACTTTCAATTCCAACTAAGCCAGCAAATAATAGAATTTAAAAAGTCTGAGGTTTGTTTGACTATATACCCTGAAAATATTAATCAAATAATCTTTGTAGGTAAACGTCAAGAGTAACTATTGTGCAAATTAGATGGTAATTTTTATTAAAGTTGAATGTATTCCATAAGTTATTACAGTTATTATCAATGATATATTAAAATGTATTCTAATCAACATTGTGTACTACATCAGTGTGCTTTTGTGCTTTATTAATTACCTGCTGAAAGCTAATGTTCATCATGTGTCTCCTCAAGAAATATCATTTTGCTGTTCGATGCCAAATCACAAAAGCTAAATTGCCAGCAGAATCTTTGTATTACTCCTTATTTTAGAAAATTCAAAGATCAAACTGATAATATATCAGATAAATAGAATAATACATTTTAATTTAACAAGCAGAAGGCTAGTCACATTTTTCTATGGGGAATAAAATCTCCTTGATTAAAAGCCAACAGAGGTTGTAAGCTTTTGGGTAATGGTGCAGAACTTTTATATTCTGATTTGAACCCTGAATAATTGTGTAGCATCCTTATCTCTCTTAAAATGTGATTTATTTTAAAATATTAGTTTCTTAGGACATTTAACAGTTAACTTTTATTAAAATAACATGTTAGCTGTGCATTTAAGGTTTGGTTGTACCCTTCATTTTAGAACATACTCACTTTTGAGTACACACCCTGGACTCCTCTAAAATTTGAGGCCTCTCTCTCACCTACATTTCAGATGATACTGACATAGAAGAATGGGATTAGGCAAATTTTCTAAGAAAAACAACCAGAGTACAAAATTTTAAATTTGGGTGCTCATTTACTTATTTTTGACACTGGAGATAATATGGTAAATTATGGTTAAGGAGTCTCTAAGATCTACCCAAATATCCTAATGGATTGTATAGTATTGGAAGCTAAAAAAAAAAAAAAGGAGATTTATGAAAGTCAAAGACATGAAAGAGAGTGAGCTCTCAGATTGTATACGTCAGTTATGAAGAAAACACAGCTGGCTATCAGTTAATGTTATTAGACCTTGGAAATGAAGTGCACTTTCATAAACCTGATTGCATAGTCCCCAAGCAAACTTCTGATTACTTGACACTCCTCCCCTTCTAGTTTCTTTCCTTGTGGAGACAGTGTCTCATCAGCTAAACAGTAGTTAGCCGATCACTTCCCTGCTTATGAAAGGCCAGGAGGTTACAAAACATTTTGCTGAGACTTGTCAAAATAAAATGGCCAGAATGCAAATATAAGGTACTACATTTCAAGATATTAAACACTGACTTTTAAAAACAGGCACAAAGAGAAAAACTGGTATGAGAATCTGCTCAGTAAGTGATGCTAAGGTTTTCCAAATTAAAGTTAACAATTCATTAAAACCTACATACTGTAGAAGAGTTTGGTGTTTAATATATATTTTATTGATTTTTTTTTTTTTTTACACAGAGGAAGGGATAGAGAGTTAGAAACATCGATGAGAGAGAAACATTGATCAGCTGCCTCCTGCACACTCCCCACTGGGATGTGCTTGCGACCAAGGTACATGCCCTTAACCGGAATCGAATCTGAGACCCTTGAGTCTGCAGGCCGACACTCTATCCATTGAGCCAACCAGTCAGGGCGAGTTTGGTGTTTAAACTCTGATTTATTGTGAAAGGTATTCATTTATTTATTCATCCATTTATGTATTTCTTTATTTGTTAACTCAGTACCTAATTACTGCCTGCATTTTTGATCAAGGCACTTTGCCAGTCATTGAAGATACAGAGTTAGTTACATATTCCAGGTGTCGGCTATCATGGAGCTTATAATCTACCTCCTACATATGTAACATATATGAGTATGTTTTTATGACTTTCTCTCCATTCTTAGTTTATGTGGTAGCCAGAGTTCTACAAATAGCAGACTTGTGTTTAAGAACTTTTTTCCCACAAAATTGTTAAATATATACTGGATCACATGTACTAAAACCACATAAGCAGTAATTTCTAAATTTTAGAAATTTGCTAGAAGTTAGCATTTTAATTAAAAATTTAAATTTGATCTTAATATTTGAGAGAATCTTTTTTCCCCCTAAAATTTACTTCAGTGTCACTTTTGGCTAATTACCATATATATAGTAACTAAAGTCCATGAGCTTTTTTTCTCCAAAATCTTGTCAAAAATGCCACAGTTGTATTTAAGAAACAGAATATATTACTACACACTGTGCAAATTACTTTCATTAAATAGTGTTCAGGTACTAGAATTAATAATAATATTTTATGTATATGTTGAATGGTTATAAATGTCTTTTGAGGTAATAAAATTAATCTTTATTAATAATGTATCAAGCAATATGGTATTGGTTACAGAGGCAAAACTGCCAGATGCCAGCATCACTGGGATGTAAAATTCAGAATACTCAGCATTGATGATCACTGGAAGAATTCCAAATGATTGAAGACTGTGAAACCATTTGACTTCTGAGACTTAAATGAAGTGTTATAAGAATGATCTGAATGAATCTCATGAATTGCTTCTTCTATGTTCTATATTGTAATTTTAGTTCAAAGAAAAAATTTTAGACTAATGTTCATCAAGATCTCAACTGAAATAAGAAAATTAGAATTGTGTGTACTCTTTTTTTGTAGGGGGCATATAGGCATGCTTCTGTTATAGGTCCTAAAGAAGAAATATAGCAACATTTTGGTATGAGTTATCATGTTACATAAAATTTGGTGGGAAAACAAACTCTGTGGACAATCTAGTTATTTTTTGCCTTTGAGGATGAAAAGTTGACCTTTAGAAAACATTAGCTTTACGTCATCAAAATTGAGCAACTATGTATTGGGAAAGGTTATGTCTGTTCAGTGTCATTTTGTTATATCATCAAATGCTCATGATCTGTTTATTTGTTCTTTATGAATAGTCATAATTAAAAATACATTTTTTAAAACCTAGTTTACTTGTAACAATGTGAAAATATAAATAGCCTGATGTTTACTGAGTAAAAGAGGAACAATTATCAAGTGTTGGTAAATGTTTCCCTCCACGTCCCGCGTGGATCAGGATTCAGGACCGGGAAGCGGAGTCGCACACAAATGAAAGAGAAAAGACACGAGATAATTTGGAAATATTGGGGGACCAGGCGAGTAAGTCCAACTCAGGAGGAAGGACTTCCACTGGTGCTCAGGCCTCACCAAGCTTTTATTGATCTGGGATACACACCCATAGCATAGCCCTTAGGTAGGTGACCCCAGGCAACAGGCAGACTAGCCCATCAGCAAGGATTTACATAATAATAAATGGGGAAGTTGCTTCAGCTACCACTGTCTGGACCAGGGGTGGGCAAACTTTTTGACTCGAGGGCCACAATGGGTTCTTAAACTGGACCGGAGGGCCGGAACAAAAGCATGGATGGAGTGTTTGTGTGAACTAATATAAATTCAAAGTAAACATCATTACATAAAAGGGGACGGTCTTTTTTTTCAATAGTTTTATTCATTTCAAAGGCCCGCTGGCCATAGTTTGCCCAAGGCTGGTCTGGACAAACAGAGGTGGCACCTAGCTCCACCTTTGCTAGGGTTTCAAAGGTACCCAGCCTTGGGGGTTCTCTGTCTAAGCTTATCAGCTAGTGAAAACAATAGGTGGTTTTCCACAATCAAGGAAGTATTGCTGGAGGGCTGAGTGAGAATGGTATACTTTTTTTTTACCTACTGTCTTAATTATCTACTACCTTGTATAATAAAATCCTAATATGCAAATTGTCCCCTCGAGAGTTTGACTAGGAGTTTGACCACTTGCTATGACATGCGCTGACCACCAGGGGAAAGCACAGACCATGGAGGGCATTGGCAATGGGGTGCTGGCAGCAGGCAGCAGTGGAGGCACTGCTGGCCCTGATGGGCCCCGATGAGAGTGGGACCGCAGGTGAGTGGGTGGCGCCAGGCCAAGGTGGGTTCAAGTGGGGGCCCAATCACCCCACTGATCCCCCCCAGACTGCGACAGGCAGTGGCGGGGGGGGGGGGTGCAGTGCTGATGCCGAGCTCCCAGGCACTGAGGGAGCTGGGTGAGGGCCCACCCTGATAGATTGTTCAACAGGCTGGATGGTGGAGCAGGTGAGGGGATGGTGCAAGGCCAGGGTGTGGGGCTGCGAGGCTGGGAGCACTAGCTGGGGCCCAATCCCCACAGGCCACCCCGAGGGACCCCACCCATGCACAAATTCGTGCATCCAGCCTCTAGTAGATAAGATAATTCCAAATTATAACCAGGCTTATTGAAATAAATTATTGGCTAGAAGTTCACTGGTAAATTTTGTTTCTCTTTATATTTTTTTTCTTTTAATTAATTTGATTGTGTCTAAAACATTGGGAAAACCGAATTATCCTTGTTTCCCCCATCTCTCTATGCAGATAGGATAGATACATAGATCTGCAGGCTGCAGAGGGAGATCAGTAGCGTAGTTTCAGTCTGAGCCTGAAGGGCTAAGAAGCAGGAGAGCCTACAGCATGAATTCCAATGTGAGTGTAAAACTGAAGGCAGGAATATAATGCCCTGTCCCCGCTCCAGACAGTCAGGGAGAGAGAGTAAATTCTTCCTTACACGGGCTTTTGTTCTGATCAGGCATTGACCAGATTGGATGAGGCCTGCCCATGCCCAGATAGGCAATCAGCTTTACTCAGCTACCAGTTCAGATGTTTGTCTCATCCAGAAATGTCCTCACAGATACAATGTTTAACCCAATATCTGGGCACCCTGTAATCAAGTCAAATTGACACATAAAATTAACCATCACAAGTCCTACACACACACACACACACACACACACACACACACACACACACACACTAAGCAGTTTGGAATTGCAATATTCTAGTTTATTGTTCTTCTGTGAGGACTAGAGAACCTTGAGGATTATCCATGTTCTCAGTGATAGATGCTCTGTACCTTCTTTTGACCCTTTTTCCTGTGTCTCAGAACCATCAAGGTTAGAGTTAATTTTGCCTTATTGCCAAGGCGTCTTGGGAACTTGTGGGTAAGCTCTGAGGAGGCGTTCCTTGTCTATTTGCTTAACAAATATTTATTGAGTTCTTCAATTCCCAGGCACTGTGGCAGGACAGGATCTGCCTCATCTGGCTAAGTCAGTGGTTCTCAACCTTCTGGCCCTTTAAATACAGTTCCTCATGTTGTGACCCAACCATAAAATTATTTTTGTTGCTACTTCATAATTGTAATGTTGCTACTGTTATGAATCATAATGTAAATATCTGATATGCAGGATGGTCATAGGTGACCCCTGTGAAAGGGTCGTTCGACCACCAAAGGGGTCGCGACCCACAGGTTGAGAACCGCTGGGATAAGTGGAAGCATAGGTCAATTGTCCTTTCAAAACTAAGTATCTTTCAGTTGTCAACTTTATACACCCACTTGTTGCTATATTTTAATTGTTGATGAAAATATGGTAAATAGGAATGATAATGTACTGTTGGTGGAAGTACAAATTGTCTGAAGAGCATTTTGGCAGTACTTAGTGAAATCAATCGCACATATACCTTGGACTACAGCACCCCAAAGTTCTGCACAAATGCAAAGGCACACCCTCTCTGTCTCTCTCTGTCTGTCTTTCTGTCCCTGTGCATGTTTGTACCTGTGTGTTTTCATTATAGATTTAGAAGTTAAATACCACTTTAAAGTTCAGCTCTAGGAAATATGATGAACTATATATATCCAGAGTTCTAACCTTGGCTGGTGTGGCTCAGGTGGGTGATGTCATCCCATGCACCAAAAGGTTGCTGGTTTGATTACCTGTCAGGGTCAGGGCACATGCCCTGGTTGTGGGCTCGATTCTCTGGTAGGGGGCGTACAGGAGGCAGCTGATCCATGTTTTGCTATCACATTGATGTTTCCCTTTCTCGCTCTCCCTTCTTCTCTTTCTAAAAATCCATAAAAATATTTTAAAAGATAAAAAAAAAATAAGAGGAGAAAATATTCTGAATAGAAGGTATGGTAAATAGTGTTTCCAAAACAACTTAGTTATTGAAATCTTGTTAGCGGAGATATCTATGGTGTGGGAGAATGGGGGCTATGGGATTATACAAAGCAAGGTATGTTTTGCTAACATAAAACGCAGTTCTCAGTATTCATTAGAATGTTTAATGCCACACAGGGGTTTATTCAATTAAACTCATGCATCTGCATTTTTATGATAAATTTCTTTGAGAGCAATGCAAAATTCATTGAGATATGTGGCATCTCTTTTTCTTTTCCCATCTTACCCTGCACTCCTCAGTGCTAGCACCAGAAGACAACCATTGATGGGTATCAATAGGCCCTAGTCCAGTGGTTCTCAACTTCCTAATGCCACGACCCTTTATTACAGTTCCTCATGTTGTGGTGACCCCCAATTTCATTGTTACAAATTGAACATAATTAAAGCATAGTGATTAATCACAAAAACAGTATGTAATTATATATGTGTTTTCCGATGGTCTTAGGCGACCCCTGTGAAAGGGTCGTTCGACCCCCAAAGAGGTCGCGACCCACAGGTTGAGAACCACTGCAGTCGATCTGAAGCAGAGTGGACGTGACTTACTTTACATTCTTCTTAATTCACCCTTTGATGCGTGGCCAGTTGCAGATATCTTGCCTTTTCTGTCATCAGTCCTCTGGAGGCATCAGAAGGCAAATACCCATCACAAGAGCCGTTACTGTCCTTGGCAACTGGATGCCTGTTTCTCCGAATCAGGGTATGCAGTCTGCTTGTCTGCTTGATCACAAAGGCTGGGACTAGTCCCATGTAGGTCATTACATAAATTTGGCATTTATGTTTGCAAAGGTTTACTGTTCACCCATGAAACTCCCTTATTGTGCTTTCAAAAGACATTTGGGGGCATTAATATATTAAGATTTATTAATATAGCAATCTCAGAGTGTAATTTATGCTTATAGCAGAGAACTTATGATGGAAATTATGTTTGGAAACACCAGTATGGGAATTATTGGCATTGTGTTCCATAACATTTTGCCCAATGGTAGAGTAGAAGATGAGGGAGGGAATCAGTCTTTCCTTTGAACTTCTTTTTGCTAAGGACTATGCTAAGTTCTTTTATAAATTTATATAAATTTTTAACATAATCCATAAACACTGGTCTTATTAGAACCATTTTACTGGTGAATAACCTCAGAGTCTCTGAGTAATAAATGATTTCCTTGAGATCAAGTTGATAGCCTTAATCTGCAAATATGTATTGAACACCTACAGTTATTCTCGTAAGATGATACAGACAATAAGCATACTTGCAATCCAGGTGTTTTTCCAGGTGAGAAAAACCCACCAATGAAAATACCAAAATTGTTATTAGGAGTAAATAGTGTATTTGGATTTTGGAGATTTTGCTCATTGGAGCTATGTATCTAAAATAAAACACACTTTATTTTGCAAGTGTAAACATGATACTCTACTAACAAATAAAATCTTACAGTTTAAGTAAATGATTTATTTTATTATCTTTTAACATTACAAAATATTAGTTCAAATTTTGTAAATAGCTGCGGTTATGCATTAAAGAGTACAGAATTAGAATAGAGCTGTAGGTAATAAACCACATACTGCATTATTTGGTTTACAAAATGGTTGTTACTATGTGCAGTTATCACAATAACTATGAACTTACGGCATTTCCCCCTTATCCATGTTTTCACTTTCTATAGTTTTGGTTACCCATGGTCAACCTCAGTCTAAAAATATTAAATGGAAATTTCAGAACTAAATAATTCCTAAGTTAAGTTGTGTGCTCTTCTAAGAAGTATATGAAATCTCCCACCATCCTGCTCTGTTCGGCCCAGAACGTGAATCATCCCTTTGTCCGGGGTATCCATGCTCTATACACTGCTTGCCCCTTAGTCAGTTAGTAGCCATCGAGGTTATCAGATTGACTGTGGCAGTATCACAGTGCTGTGTTCAACTAACCCTCGTTTTATAGGGGAAAAAACATTAAATATAGTGTTTGGTACTATCCATGGTTTCAGGCAGTACCAAGGAATATATCCCTAACAGGTAAGGGTGGGGCGGGCAGACTACTATATTCCCTTTTACCTGTGAGGAAACCTGAGATCAACCTGGTTAATGGATGCTCAGACACACAGGTAGTTAAGTGGCAGAGTGAGGATTCAAATCCACTTCCTCTAGCGCTATTTTCAGAGCTCTTTTCAAGACCCCCAGAGAGTGTGTATACTCACTTCCTGCTCTGTGTATGGAAAGAAATGTCCTCCAGCAAATTGTTCTGTCTACTTTAATTTAATAATGAAGCAGAGTATAGTATAAATTAATGTGCTGGCACAGTTAACTATTTCTTACTTACTTTTCTTTCCCTATGGAATATGCTGCTCCACAGGAGCCTTTTTAAATGGGAACATCCCATTAACTTCCTTACACAGAGCTGGGGAGACACAAACATAGCAGTGAAAATGGCCCTCAGGCACCTTGAAAGGATTCCACTTCAAACATAACAGAGCAGTAATCATAAAGGCGGGTGGCAGAAGGGGGAAACTAGAAGATAGGCTTGCTTACTTTTTCTCCAAATGTGCTCAGTGGTTAGTGTATGGGCCTGTGAACCAGAGGGTCTCTGGTTGGATTTCCAGTCAAGTCCGATCCCCACCCCAGTTGGGGTGCATGTGGGAGGCAACCAATCAATGTGTCTCTGTCACATTGATGTTTCCCTTTCTCTCTCTCTCTCTCTCTCTCTCTCTCTCTCTCTCTCTCTCTCTCTCTCTCCCTCCTCTTCCCCCTCTTTTCCTCTCTAAAATCAATGGAAAAAAATAGCCTGACTCTTTGTGTGAGGATTAAAAAAAAATCTGATCTGCTTTAAACTTATTCAACATGCAGATTCCTGGGTCCCAGCCCAAACTACTGAATCTGAGTCTCACATCAGGGTTTCAGATGTGCCATTTGGTGGGGGGAGGGGCCAAATTAATTTACTTAAAGGAATGGTACAAATATGCTGTTTTTAAAAGCTCCCTAGGTGATTTTTTTTTTTCATTCAGGCACATGAAACATCAGGACTCTGAGGACCTAGTTCATACTGAGTCAGTATACTTTTGTTAGGGTACTTTGCACTAGCATACTCTTGATAAATTTAACAAACTGGAATTGACTGAGAGGTCTCAAAATTTAATTGCGGCAGAAGCAGCATTGGGAACAGGAAGGGACCCAGTTGATCTTTGGGGTGTAGGAAAAACAAACTGCAACACGAACAATGTGTCCAGGACAGTGCCGCTCAAACTGGATGGACATCTATCGGTTTTGGTGTCTTTGCCCCCCAGGGGTTGCACCGGTCAGGACTAGCCCGCGGGCCTATGGGCAGCTGGCCCTTAGCAGCACAGGCTGGGTCCCATGGGGAAAAAATTCCAGGATGGAATCTGGACACCATTAGGAAAAGGAATTCATGCTGAGCAGTTCAAACACAGCTGCACTCTCTACAGCACATAGGAGTTTACTGTCATCATTGGTGAAGCCCAAAATTTGTATTCTTCAGGAATCCCTAATAAGATCTAGCCTGGAAGAGGCTTCCATTTGTTGGAACAGCATACATTCTCATGCCATCAAGTAACAATGAGCGCTGAAGCTTTAAAAGACCCCCGTCCAGCCTACCTCAGCCCTTGCGTGGCCTGTGAGTCACACGCTTTCCCTCGTGCACACCTGATGAGCTCCCTACCTCACCGCCAGAGAGCCTGTCAAGTTTTCAGCTGCAACCCCCTAGTTTGGTTAATTCAATAATGTTTTGTTATAAAAAGATAGCAGAGATAAATCACTTTGTCTATGGCGCAGTGCCCACTTTAGTTAGTTATTGATTGAAGTTTAATGATTCATATATCTGTAGCCTGTCTGCCATTAGGTTTCCATTGCCTGCCCTCTGCCTTCACACTCCCTCTACCTAGAGCACTCCTCCAGATCATCACATTTTGGGCTCCGTGTTATCATTAGTATTTCAGCTCAAATGAAATTTTCTCAAGGTGCCCTTTTCCAATGATTAAATCTCCATAATCGTCCTCACCCCGGTCCACCCTCTGCTTTCCACCCTGCCCTCACTGCCTGATCACTCCCTAGTTTATCACCATGTTTCCTTCTTAGCGCTTTTCATTATTTGAGATCATTTATTGGTACATTGGTTTCCTTGTCTGAAATATGTTAGCATATTAATCCCCCGCCCCCTCCACTCACACGCTCTAAATGTCCATCTTCTTCGCCTTGGTGTGCGTAAGACTCACTTATTTACAGTAGAAGGTAAAGAATTTATATTTTGTATGGAATACATATGGACCTCATAATGCCATTCTCCTTTGCAGGGATATTGAAGGCCCTTCTTTTCTGTCCTATCTTTAACCACTTCTCACCATTCACCTCATGTCTTAAACAAACCACTGTGCATAGAGTTTGCTGAATATGCTATATACGCTCTTCCATTTTCCTTGAGGATTTCTGTGTCCTTTGCCTCCTCCAAAATGATAAAGGAGGAAGGGAGGGAGGGAAGGCAGGAGGAGAGATAGAGGTAGAGATAAAGAGGGAGAGATGGTCACAGGATGGACTTGGTTGTTAGACCTTTAAATACCCAATTATCTCTTTGTCTCTTTTGTTAATTTTTAGTTTTTGCTAAGTTTCTTCTCCAGATTTTCTTCTCGTTCCTTGGTAGGTAAGACTTTAACTGTGTCTTGTACAAATTAATAATTTAAACACAATTAATCTAAAATAATAAATAAATATTCATTTAGAAACTAATTCTAAATGATAGTTGGCTCACATGAACAAAATTAAGCATCTTATTTTAAAGTGAGCATTTTTTCTAAATATAATCACTTTAAAATAACTAAAATTTACCTTTAAACTATTAGTGGAAAATTATTACCACTTTAAAGCAAGATGTAAGCTAGTTTTACCACAATTCAAGAGTGTTTAAATTTTAGTCAATGATTAGGAAAGATGCAAGGTGTTAGACCTAAAATATTATAAACTGGGTTAATTAGAGTATATTTACACTTTTATTGATATAATTATACTAGAGGCCCAATGCATGAAATTCATGCACGGGAAGAGGGGGAGGGTCCCTCAGCCTGGCTTGCACCCTCGGGGGATGTCTGACTGCCAGTTTAGGGGATTGAGCTTAAATTGGCAGTTAGACATCCCTCTTGCAATCTGGGACACTGCATGTACCAGTGACCATACTTTTCATACAGGTGAAAGACATCTTGCTGTCATATGGGCAGCTACAATTTTTTTTACCCTGATTATAAAAAGTAGTACATAACATGATCCTTCGGAGACAGTAGTGCCGTTTTCCCCATCTTATGGATAGAAAAACTGAAACAGAGAGAAGTTAAGTAATTGGCTTTGTTACATAGTTGTAAGTGTCAGAATCAGGGTTGACCACAAAATGTGCAAGCCAGAATCCATGCATGTCATCCCTGCATTATCCTATTTTTTCAGTGTTAGAATAGCCTTGCCAGGCTTTAATTTTTAAATCTAAGAGACTATTCCCAATATATAAGGGAAGGTCTGTAGGCCTGGCTGGCAATCAGGGCCGATCTGTGGGGTGACTGGTGGGGGAAGTGATCAGGGGGCAGCCTTGTGCTGCCTGCTCACTGGCCTCACACCCCACTGCTACTGCTGGTCACCTCCCTCTTGGGGGCTGGAGGGGGGGCACTGCAGACGCTCAATATAGGAGCTGCCCCAGACCAGGGACAGCTCCTGCATTGAATGTCTGCCCCCTGGTGGTCAGTGCATCTCATAGTGATTGGTTGTTCTGCTGGTCATTCAGCTGTTCAGTCGATTTGCATATTAGGGTTTTATTATATACTAGTAGCCCGGTGCATGAAATTCATGCACTGGGGTAGGGGGGGGAAAGGGGCCCCTCAGTCTGGCCTTCACCCTCTCCAATCTGAGACCCCTCAGGGAATGTCCAACTACCTGTGCCCACACTTTTAACAGATAACAGCTCCATTGTTGTTTCTTTCTTATGCTTAAAACCATTGGAATTAGTAGGTATTCAAAGTGTGTATACATTTTGGGGGGACACCTTGTATATCTCTAGTCAGCGGTGAAAGAAACCAACAGCAGATTTGGAACCCCCAGACAGGGTACCTCGCTCACTCCCTACATGTCTCCCCACTTCACTTTCCACCTTCGTGGGCAGCAGGAGAATCAACGTTTTCTCTCATTAATTTGGAAAAGCATGTCCTGTCACCGGCTGCCCGGCAGGAGTGTGCTAGGCCCCAAGCAAGCGAGGCTCAGTCAGGGCAGCCTTCGCTCATGGGTGCTGGCACCCAAAGTGCACATTCCTCCTCTACAGTCGCCCCGACTATCCCACTGTTTCACTGAGAGGATGGAATTCCTTTCCGCCTCTGGGTTCTTGATCTTGAACGATGACTGAAGGCACCTCAGCGAGGGCTGCCCGCACCCACCAGGTGTGTCTGTCTGCATCTGCTCCCGCCTCAGCACCTGCATTAACCCCCCCAGAGATGATCTCATAGCTGCACTGGCCTCCGTGGGAACAGGGCATCACCACTTCGCCCCCTCACTGTTATTTCACAGGCACCCACCCTCAGCACCCAGAACACCCAGACACTCTCCAAAGGATGTGAGCGCATCAGAGGGGATGTGTGCACATCCTGTGGGGGTGAAAGGCATGCTGGGTTGATGGAAGTGCGGTGGAGAGGCAGGGGGAACTTGTGCATGCCTCGGTTTGCAACTGTTGCAGGCGTGGGAGGGGGACAGTGTGCTGGGGGATGTTCGCACGCCAAGGGGGGATGTGCACACTGGAGGCCTCTGGCTTTGCAGATCCGCAAACCCCCGTGGTGTGGCCAGGAGGACGTCAGTCTGGCCCACCACGGTGGCTGTCCCTGAGATCCTGCACCTTCTGGGCCAGGAGGTGGATCTTGCGCAGCCACTCCTGGGCGCTGATGGCCTGCAGGCGCTACTTCAGCTCAGCCTGCAGGCTCCGCTTGGCGTGCTCACAGCTGTCACCACCGCCATGTGGGGAGTAAGGCCGCCCTCCACCGGCCTGCCTCCCCTGTCCAGAGGCTCTCTGTGCTGCTCACCTGCCTAGAGTGACTGGGGCTGGGTGGAAGCCAGGCGTCCTGCCCTGCCCAACCCCGGCCAATCCGCCCCTGTGCGAGCTGCTGCCCCGCCGGGAAGGGTCACGAATCCGGGTCCCGGGACCACAGACAGCCTCAAGCACTGCCCCCCGCCTGCCAGGGTCACAGATCCGTGTCTTGGTCCCACGGACAGCCTCAAGCGCTGCCCCCTGCCCGGCAGGGTCACAGATCCGTGTCTTGGTCCCGTGGACAGCCTCAAGCGCTGCCCCCTGCCCTCCAGGTCACGGATCCGGGTCCCAGACTGCGGACAGCCTCACATGCTGCCCCCGCCCGGCAGGGTCACAGATCCGGTTCCAAACCGCAGACCGCCTTGCCCGCTGCCGCCCGCCTTCAGTATGCAAATTAGCCGCCATCTTGTTGCTTCAGGGTGGGGGTCCCCACTGGGGTGCCTGGCCAGTCTGGGTGAGGGGCTGAGGGCCGTTTTCAGGCCGGCGGGCGCCTGAAGCTCCCAACTTCTCCTTTTTTTCTTTTTTTCTCTTTTTTTCTGGGATTTATTTACCTTGTATGGCTGTCACTGGAGCTGAGAGCCAGCTTTAGCTCTGAGGCCCGGCTGCAGCTCTGAGACCTCGGCTGCAGCTCTGGGATCTGGGTTTGTTTGGGTTCTATAATTGAAACACTGTTGCGATCCTGCTGGCTGAAGCCTGGCTGGCTGAAACCAGGTTTCTGGGTTTTGTTTAACTTCTATAATTGCAACATTGTTTCTTAGAGTGCAAGCTCAGAGGCCGGCAGCAGCAGGCGGGGAACCTTGGCTTCCTCCATCACTGGAGCAAGCAAGCCTCCTGTTCACTTCAGCTTCCTGGCTGTCAGCTGCCATCTTGGTTGGCAGTTAATTTGCATATCACCCTGATTAGCCAATAGGAAGCGTGTTGGAGCTATGGTTAATTACCATGTTTGTCTATTATTAGATAGGACTAGAGGCCCAGTGCATGAAATTTGTGCACTGGGGGGTGGGGTTCGCTCAGCCCAGCCTGCCCCTCTCACAGTCTGGGAGCCCTTAGTGGATGTCCTACTGATGGCCACAGTCTGGCAGCAGAGGCTCAGAGCAGATGTCCCGTGTGTGTGGGTGTGTGTGTGTGTGTGTGTGTGTGTGTGTCTCTGCTAGGGCCTGCTCCCAGCTGCGCCACATAGGCTCGAAGCAGTTGCCGTGTGTGTGTGTGTATGTGTGTGTGTGTGTGTGCGTGTGTGTGTGTCCCCACTGGGGGTCTGCCCCCAGCCACATTGGAGGCTCAGAGCAGGCACTGTGTGTGTGTGTGTGTGTGTGTGTGTGTGTGTGTGTGTCTGCTGGGGGCCTGCCCCCAGCCACACCATGGAGGCTTGGAGCAGGAGCCCCTCTGTGTTGATCTCTCAGGCTCCTGGCCTCCACTGTATGTTGTACTCTCCCTTGAGCTATGGCCAGGATGGGGGTGCTGCTTGCAAGCTGGTCTTTTCTGCTCCTGGATCACCATGGCGACCGGGGAGCAGGCCCAGCTGGGGGCTACCCACAGGCCAGGCTTTCCCGCTCCCAGGTCTCCATGGCAACCAGGGAGCAGGCCCAGCTTGGAGCTGCCTGCAGGCCAGGCTTGCTCTCCTGCTCCCGGATCCCCATGGTGACCGTGGAGCAGGCCCAGCTGGGGGCTGCCTGCAGGCTACGCTTGCTTTCCTGTTCAGGGATCAGGCCCAGCTGGGGGTTGCCCTCAGATCAAGCTTGCTTTCCAACTCCTGGATCACCATGGCAACTGGGGAGCAGGCAAAGTTTGGGGCTGCCCGCAGGCTAGGCTTGCTTTCCTGCTCCTGGATCAGGCACAGCTGGGGGCTGCCTACAGGTCGCACTTTTCTACTTACTGATGGACGGATCACCATAGCGACCCAGGGCCCAGCGGCTCTTTCCTGCTCTCCAATAGTCATAGGGTCCCGGGTGGGGTTGGGGCTTAGCAGTGCGGGGCTTAGGTGGCATGGGGGTCCCGGTTGGGGGCTCAGGTGGCACACAGGGGTCCCGGCTAGGGGCGGGGCTTATGCCCTGCTTCCCAGGGCTGCACATGGGTCCCAGATGGCAGCTTGCGCTGTCCTGCCCTGCCTGTAGTATAGGATAGAGGCCTGGTGCATGGGTGGGGGCTGGCTGGTTTGCTCTCAAAGTGTCCCGGATCAGGGTGGGGGTCCCGCTTGTGTGCCTGGCCAACCTGGATGACGGGCTGATGGCTGTTTGCAGCTGGTCACACCCCCTTCAGGGTGGGGGTCCCCACTGGGATGCCTGGACAGTCTGGGTGAGGGCCTGAGAGCTGTTTTCAGGCTGGAGGGCAACTTAAGCTCCCAGCCTCTCCTTTTTTTCTTTTTTTTTTTTTCTGGGATTTTTTTTACCTTCTATAGCTGTCGCTGGAGCTGAGAGCCGGCTCCAGCTCTGAGGGCTGAAAGCAGGTTTTTGGGTCTGTTTGGCTTCTATAATTGAAACTCTGTTGCCATTACAGCAGCTCTAAGCTCTAAGGCCGAAGCTGGCTGAAAGCAGGCCTCTAGAGCTTGTTTAGCTTCTATAACTGCAACATAGTTGCTTAGAGTGCAGCTCAAAGGCTGGCCACGGCAGGCCGAAAACGTTGGCTTCCTCCTTCACTGGAGCAAGCAAGCCTCATGTTCGCTTCAGCTGCGTGGCTGCTGGCCGCCATCTTGGTTGGCAGTTAATTTGCATATCCTGCTGATTAGCCAATGGGAAGGGTGTTGGGGTTATGGTCAATTTGCATGTTTCTCTTTTATTAGATAGGATGATATAAAACTATACAAAGATATGCAGTATTAACTTTATATGTAAAAGTTATTCAAATATATATTTAATTGAATATTATTTTATTTTATTCTTGCTTACATTAAACAATACCATTAGACCTACAGATGAATTCCAGTGTCTATGAAATTCAAACACAGCAGGATTTTTACATTCAAATGCACTGATCCTCCTTAAGAGACTCTGAAAGCCCATTCATAATTATTTGAACAATTGAAAAATGCCACTCTATTGATTTATGCGAAGTTTGATTAATCTTTCTTAAAAATTAAAAGCTAGTTTTATTATTTACCTTTAGTTTAATAAGGGAATCTAGAAGGCTTATTTGGACAAATTTTATTGAAATATAATTTGATATATTGTTAGGATTCTGATAGCAAGAAGGAAAGAACTTAGATTTCATTATTTAATTTTGAAAATTAAATACATAATAAATATTTAAATAGGTCTTCATTTGTTAGTCAATGAGTTGTGACCATGAGTGATCATGATTTTCCATGGAGATACTATGAAAATTTTACTAAAACTTATGCTATAGTTATTTTATGATTCTATGCATTTGTAGAATTTGGTAGAAAGATCAAATGAGCATAGTTGAAGTAGGTTAAGTTTTTTCAGATTTCTGTTAGTAACATAATATTTAAACTCAATTTATCAAATTTACAAGATAATCTCATCAAATTTTAATTATTACATTTTTGTATAATTATTGCTTTTCTTAGAGAATAACACAAAGTACATATCATTTATTTTCCATGTATATTAATGTGAAATTCTTGGACATGAAACAGTGTAGAAATTTCACACTTCAATTCATGCAATTGGCATCTTATAGGGAAAATAGAATACTGTGATATTTTGTACCATTTTAAAGAAATGTACATATTAAAATTATATTAATTGCTTTAATCAGGAAAAATAAGGTTGATGGCATTTTGAGCTAATTAGGAGTCAGAAAATAACCAAATGTGTATATTTGATTTATAAGGTACACTATAGTTTAATAATTCGTAGTCTAATATTTGAAAAAGAGCTTTATTTTTATATTTAAGTCATTCAAGTTACAGAAAAACACTATACAATCATAACCCATTAGAGTTTACTATCTATTTGGGTAACTGCACTACCCACTGATAAGATAAATAACAATGTAAGCAGTACTTCATAAGTAAGGCAAATATTTTATATAAATGTCAATCTATTTTTAGAAAGGAATGGTATGTTAATAGAAGAGGCTAATGTTAGTTTGACTATGGTGAAAACCTTCATGATAAATGGAAGATTTTTAATGGCCATAGAAAATTATTCAGTACCAGGAGGTAGACTATTGATGGATGAGACTTTGGAGAAACAGTTGATAGAGAGAGATAGAAGAGGGAATAGAAACAGCCCAGAGGATGTGAATATGACCAAAGAGAATTACTTGTGTACAGTAACTGAGATATATTTTTAAGGCAGATTAGAATATATCATAGGGAAATAGTATTGTAACTAGAGGCTCGGTGCACAAAATTCATGCGAGGGTATGGTTCCTAGGCCTGGCCTGCAATCAGGGCCATCTTCCCCGGCTATCCAGAACCCGCCCTGCCCCCTGCTGCCATCCACCCCTGGTTCCCCATTTGCCATCGGGCAATCGGAGCCTACTGGCTGGAGAAAGGGATCGAGAGGTGGTCAGTGCGCCTCATAGTGACTGGTTGAGTGGTCGTTCTGGTTGTTCCACCATTAGGGTCAGTTTGCATATTATCCTTTCATATAGAATAGAGGCCTGGTGGATGGGTGGGAGCTGGCTAGCCTGCCCTAGTGGGGGCCCCAGATCGGGGTGAGGGGGTCCCCATTGGGGGACGGGCCTGGCAGGGCAAGGGGCCACAGTTGTTCTGGTCTATGGTTGTTCTGGTCATTCTGCTGTTTTGGTTGCTGAGCTTTTATTATATAGTATTATATACTTTAGCAAAGGTAGGTCATTTAAAGTTTTTTAAATCTTTGGAAGATATTTTGGAGAGAACAATTGGATATGTTCATTTTCAAGGTGTGTCCACAGATGGACCTTCTCATAACATTATCTGGGGAGTTGCTAAAAAATGCATATAATCAAGGTCCCTAAATCTCAATCTTTTGATTCAGTAAGTCTTGAAGGATCCAGGATTCTGCATTTTTTATCAGTATCTTCTACTACCTCTTATTTCACAATGAAGTCCCAGAGCCACTGCAGTGGTGACCAGAGCCAGTGGAGCTCTACTTTAGGGGTGCTGGAGCCCTAGTCTCATGTCCCTCCCCATGGTTTGTCTTCATTGTGAAGCATCTCAAACATTCTAAGTTAACAATACACCTGAACAATTGTGAATGTCTCCTAACCTGTGTTCAGAGCCTTGGCCCTCAAAGAACATATAATTGTCACCATATTAATCAGGACTTTTGCTTGCATGAAATAGAATCATGGGATATATAGACTCAGCAATTCCATTTCTCTAACTATAGAATATATTTTATATTTTTTTGTAAACAAGTTAGGAATTTCACCTGGGCTTTTGTTTTCAGGGTTTTGTTTGTTTGTTTGTTTGTTTATGGATAGGTCCAAAATTACATTTAAGAAAAGAAATGTAACTCCATATTTTTTAAAATATTTTTTAAAATATATTTTATTGATTTTTTTACAGAGAGGAAGGGAGAGGGAGAGCGAATCAGAAACATCAATGAGCAAGAAACATCGATCAGCTGTTTCCTGCACACCCCCTGCTGGGGATGTGCCCGCAACCGGCGTACATGCCCTTGACCAGAATTGAACCTGGGACCTTTCAGTCTCCAGGCCAATGCTCTACCCAGTGAGCCAAACTGGTTAGGGCTCCATATTTTTTAACTATTGATGCATCAGTTTGAAATATTAGTATAAGATCATGTGTAAATTAGGCACATATGGAATGTGAGTGACAAATAACTAAGGCCTCAATTTGTAATTCAAGAATCTGTTATTGTTTCTCCTTTTTTATTTGCCCTTTGTAAAATCAAATTGGTGATCCTTGGTATATACCCAAAGAGGTTGAATACTTATGTCCACACAAAAGTCTACACATGGACGTTTATTCATAATTGCCAAAATATGGAAGAAACCAGCATATCCTTTAGGGTGTTAATGGATTAATAAACTGTGGTCCATCCAGACAATGGAATATAGTTCAGCACTAAAAACAAAACAAAACAAACAAACAAACAAAAAACAGTGGTCAAGCCATAAAAAGACATGGAAGAACCTTAAATGTATTTGGCTAAGTGAAAGAAGTCAATCTGAAAATGCTACATATTGTGTGATTTCAACTTTATGGCGTTCTAGAAAGGGCAAATCTATGGAGACAGTAAAAGGATCAGTGGTTCCTAGGGGTTGTCGAATACAGATAACCACAGAAGATGTTTAGGGCAATGAAAACACTCTTTGCGTTATAATAATGGATATATGTCATTATACATTTGCCTAAATCCACAGAATGTACACCGTTAAGAGTGAACTGTAATGGTGATTATGATGGGTTATTATAGGTTTATCAGTAGTAACAAATGTACCACTCTAGTTGGAGTGGTGTATTGATAATGGGGAAGGCTGTGCATATGAGGGGCACAGAATATATGGGAAATCTCTGTATGCCTCTTAATTTTAATGTGACCCTAAATCTGCTCTAAAAAATAATCTTAGGAAAAAAACACTATGTCTTCCATTAATTCAGTGTTGATACTTAATATTCAAAGAGACTGAACCCTCTGACTGATGAGTGTCGGGCTGTCATGAGAGTTGCCACATGAAATTAAATGCTGACTTCGTTTTCTCTGTGAATTGATTGTTCATGTGAAATCAATTTCTAGCGCTGCTGATGTATAAAATATAAACCTATCTGAACTCTTTGTACTCACAAGACTTCTGATACCAAACATGTGAAGATTTCCCCCACATCCCCCCCCCCCCCACACACACATGTTACCTAGTTTTTAAACTCTCTGGGCACCACTGATTGGCCTATAATTCAGTTCAGTTCTGGCACTATCCAGAGTTAGCTCAGATCCCCCAGGTTAAAGGCTCAGTCTCATAAGACAACCCCCACTTCAGATGCCACTCACAAGTCCCATGTTGCGACCTGTAGTTCTGGCCAGGCTATAAATTCAGGAGGTTCCTACAACCCCCTCTTCAGGTTTCCTGATTTGCTAGAACAACTCACAGAACTCACGGACAGTGCTTGACCCACTGTTACTTACTGTTGTGGTTTATTGTAAAGAATAACTGGAAGAGATACACAGGTGTAGTATGGGGGGAGGACTATGATCTTCCAAACTCTTTTCAGGCTTGCCGCCCTCCCACAGCCTTGATGTGTTCCTGAACCCAGACCCTCTCCAAACCACATTGTTTAGAGGTTTTTATGGGGGTTTCATTATGTAGCCATAATTAACCATTAGTCAGTGTCGATTAATCCCATCTCCAGCCCGCCTCCCCTCTGCAGAGATCAGGTGTGGAGCTGAAAGTTCCAATCCTCTGATCATGCCTTGGTCTTTCTGGTGACCAGCCCCTATCTAGGGGCCCCGAGTAACCTCATCAGCATGCAAAGGACATTCAGTATTCTGGAGATTTCCTGGAGATTTAGGAGCAGTGTGCCAGCAAGCTGGGACAAAGACCTAATATATATTTCTTATTGTATCACAACCCACCACTTATCTTTCCTTTAAAAACATGAAACAATTGCTGGTTTATGGTGTGTATAAAACTTTTTCACTATGCTGTCACTAAATTGAAGGTAACATTTTATGGTTTAGCCTCACCTGTGAATTCTAGCTTCTGTTGTAATAGAGAAAATAAAGATAGACAAGTAACATATTAGAGGACTCTGAAAATATTCATGAAGCATCTACCTTTAGGCTTATGTGAAGTAGGCAGGGATTTCTTATTAGTATTCTACTTTTATATGATGTACTTGTTTTATATTGTGCTCTTTTGTTCCACTGTCTAAATTTAAAGAAATGGTAGCTTTCTACCTAGCAATTAAACTAGTCTCTGTTTTTTTTTTTTATGGAGAATGTGCATTTATTTGATGTACTTTGATAAATAATTTAAATGGATGAAAAGGCAAACTGTTCTAGTAATAAATTTTTAACCAGAAGTTGGTTAGGTACTTTGAAAAGCTATAGTAATGCATACAAACCGTATTGGTTAATATTTAAAACTGACATAAAAATCATAAAAGATGTGTTAATCATAATCCAAGACATACCAGAGTAAACATCAATCAATCTACCCCCTTTTCAACCTTAACTGCCTCAATATTCAAGTTCTGTAACAAAAGATATATTCTCATGTGACTCTTAGACATTGATTGGTCTATTATCAGTAGAAAGGTACCCTTCCTTCATGATACATATTGAACAGTGTAATAAACTAATAAAATTGAAAGGCATTTCATTAGATTAATTATGAAACTTAATTAGTAAATTATGACATAACATATTTATGCCAATTTAAAGAAATGCTTTTTCTGTGAATCTCTGATTTTTTAAAAAAATATCTGAAAACCTTATAGAAGTTAAAATAGAGGAAACATATTTGCATTCTGAGTTTTGATTATCAGTATTCTAAATGACAAATCCTTGTACTTGAACAAATTATATTATGGTAATTTTTTCCTTTAAAGGGAGAATATCAATGGTGGAAGAATAATTCTGGCTATTTATCATCATATTTGAAAAAGTAGAATAACAATAAAGCCCATTTAGGAGACACATTAATCTCCCTTGTGACTCCAGAAGCAAGCTGAATTTTAATAAGCATCTTCAGAAATTATTTGAAACAGATCTCCTCTCTTCTCTAAGCATATATCTCTAACATTCTTTTAGAAAGTTAAGACATTTAGGCTAACGCAATGCTGGATGCTTATGCTTTAGGGAGTGATAAAATAGAAAAGTTTGGAGGGAGTTTCCTTCCTGGAGCCTTGGAAAGAAATATCAGTAGGGGGCTAATCAATTACTGTGATACAAAATTACCTCTTCCTTTAGCACAGTGTTATGTTAGGGCTCTGACTGCTAAGTGTTAGGGCTGGGATTTGAACCCTGCTCTGCCTGAATCAAGTCCCCACACCTTTGACCACAATATCTTAAGAAGGTATTTTGTTGAGCCAGGTAATCAGAGTTCAAGCCCCCAACTCTATACTTACCAGCTACACTTAATCCCCATGTCTCAGTTTTTCAGCTCTAAGTGGAAGTGATAGTAATAACAATAGTACTTACCTCATAAGTTTGTTATGAGGATTAAATGAATTCATACATTTAAAGCTCTCAGAATGATTGATGGAACATAATAAGTGCCCAAGTCATTTAACAAGTAGACCAAAATAGTTACCTAGGGGTATGTTTGTCATCAATCTTAAGAGTGTTTTCTGGAAATTTATATTGATCATGGTTACATATTTCATTCCTTTTTTAAAATGAACTTATTACCACTTGAGTGCAAGTTCAAGTAATGGGATTTGGGGGGGGGGTACTTTTTCTGTACTTTCTGACATTTGAGAAACTAGTAAGTATAAGTTTCTGATTCCAAAACAAGTTTGTCATTGTAGTTCTCAACAGAGGCCAAATTTCTTCCACTTTGAGTCTTGATGCGTAATGTTGCCTGGCCAATAATATTCTGCCTGGATTTTCATAGCGTCAGCTCCATCTCATCATTCAGGTTGCATCTCCATGGCACCTCTTTTGCGCGTAGCCTTTCCTGACATCCAATCTAATATTTCACCACCACCACAGCAACCCCATCTCACCATTCACTACACCACTTCTGTGTATTATTTATTCTATCATTTACTCTAAATGTCATTCTCAGTTATTATAAATGAATGTCTAAAAATAATTGTTTATTATCTAACTTCCCTGCTTGAATGTAAGCTACTTGGGGGCAGAGATCAAGCCCTGGGTAGGCCGTGTATTGCTCATATTACCTCCAATTCAGCAACTCTTGAGAGAGTATGATGGTGCTTTTCATGGTCTTCTAGGTACAAGTTAGAAACATGTACTCTTCTGTTCCTTACTACTTACCGAAAACATGGTTTTGTGGAAAATACATTTTTTAAGGTCTCTGATCATTTATAGTTCTATCTCTTCTTATAGGTATTCTTTGTTTTATTCCAAATTTTTACCAGCCATCACCAACCTGGGTATCTGGCATCATTTTGCTACTTATAAAATGGTAGAATTGCTTTTAGTAGAACTGTGTTTCCACAGTGTGTCCTAGCCCACACTGAGAAGTGTTATAAGAAACAGACTTATAAAACTTACCATTATTATTTCAGATGCCGTGCAATTGAGGATTTGACCTGTGTCCTCAATATATTAGTTTAAGAAAACAGAAACAACTTTAAGTAGTTAAAACAGAAGAGAAGCACCTTAGTCATTTTGTCTCAGTGGATACAGCCTTGGCCTGCAGACTGAAAGGTCCCGGGTTTGATTCCGGTAAAGGGCACATACCTGGGTTGCAAACTTGATCCCCGGTCCTGGTTGAGGCGCATGTGGGAGGCAACCAATCAATGTGTCTCTCTCACATCAATGTTTCTCTTTCTCTGTCTCTCCCCCTCCTTTCCATTCTCTCTAAAAATCAATGGGAAAATATCCTTGGGTGAGGATTAACAATAACAAAACAAAGAAAATAGAAGAGAAGGAATTTAAATGCAGGCCAGTTATATGGGTGATGGAAACACTGAGAGAACAAATGACACAATGAGGCAAATGAGAAAATAGTGACAGACTGGCTACCACTGCTAGGCTGCAGGGACAAAGTGAATAGGTGATGTTCCTGAATCCAGAGGGTGAGCATTTCTGGAAGGAGGAAGCTGTATCTGTGAAATGAGATGCAGAGCCAGGGGCATGCAGGCAACACAGCAGCTTTTAGGGACTTCAGATTAGAAGCTGGGAAAGAAATATCCTGGCTGCTCTTTTTCTGTCTCCCTCCAATCTCCAGCCAGCATTTGCCATTGGCTGAAACCAGCTGCAGGCTGAAACCAGCTGGAGGAAAGTGACTTTCATATCCTGTAGCATTGAGCGGAGGAGGAGGGGAGTGAGGAATGATCTTAAGGCAACCTGGCTCAAGATGGGCATACCACTCCATGAGGAATCATCATTCAAATTATACTCAGTCTTCAGGATGGGAAATAGGTGTCGCCCTTCATGACAACTGAGTTGTTTATATATAATAGGCACTACAGTATGCTACCCATCATGATTCTCTCCATGTGTTGGTTTCTAAAGAACATAAAGAAAGTCATATTTTGGCTCCCTTTTGGCATAGTGTACAAGGGTCTTCAGGAATATATTTTGAGTCCTAAACTTATTCCCAGATTTATTCCCTGAATGTTGTCAATCACTTGGCCAGGTACTGCAGCTACAACTGAGGGTTAGTAACACATATAGTCCTTGTTGGCAATGGCTCTGAGAAAGAGGCTCCTGTGGTTCTTGGCGCTAACCAATCTAACCAATTCGCCCACTCCCTTTAGAGGTAAGGCTGTTGAAGGGACAAGGTGAGCAATCGTGACATACTGAGTTCCTCTTAGAAGTCTGGGTTTCTGACTCCAAAACTTACACTCTTTTATTTTTGCTGACATTTTAATATTCCTTTCTAATTTTGCTCTAGTCCTTAGCTTATGTATTATTTCCTCTGAGAAAGTTATTGCCTAATAATATCTGTCACAGCACTTAGAATGCTAGAGTAGGACATTCACCTTACTCTTTCTCTTAGATACATTGAGGGTAGAAGCATTATTATTTATATCTTTACTTTCAACACCTGCCATAGTGTTTAACACATACAACATGCTCAATAGACACACTTTAAAAATCAATGAATAAGGAAATGGATGAATAAATAAAATTAGTATCTGGTTAAGTCAGTCCAGTTCCCTTATTGATGAGGTAAATAATATTTGATATTTTTACTGGTGGCATTTATTTAAATATAGATATTACCAAAATTCAAAATCACCCAAACCACCAGGAGAAAAGTAATGCCACTCAAAACAACAATAACAACAACAAAACAAATCACACCAAACTGAATTCAATTAAGACTAGTTATGGGATGTAAAACTTGCAAATCACACAAGTTAAAAAATAGAAGCTGAAAATTACAAGTACAACACAAGTTGTGCTGATCTACAAGTCATACTCGTATGCAAAATAAATGCCTGCTATGCATTGTGCTATGATCAGTCATTAAGCACTTATATTGTTTAACAAATTTTCTAAATCTGGCATGTACTTCTTTGATGAAATTATACACTTCTTTGGATAATGACCATATAGATGGGCAATAAGAATCTCCGTAAGAGTCTAATATAAAGATGATAAAGTGACTAAACCCCTCAATGTATAAAAATTTCAAGAGACCAGCTGTGTTTTTAGGTGCACAGAAGAGTCATTAATAGGTAGAATTTGCTTTGTGCTTTACTAGACTCCAGGGAGGAATCTGGAGTCCCATTTAGTTCATAGCGCTATTTGTTACACGGCTAACATTTGGATCCTGACCTCATAATAGAAAGCTGCAAACCTACATGCTGAGAAAATGTGACCTCATGACTGAGCCATAACTATTCATAAATTTGGGAAAAGTTGGCTGTGATAACACTGAGAGATGAAAATTCAAACTAGTATGAAAAGAGCACTGTCTTCTTCACTGGCTGTTTGAGTAATTCAGGACATGGCAATATGCATGAGGCACTGCTAAGGCCAATATACTTTGTTTTTTTTTGGATAGAATTGTGAAAAGTACTACACTTTTTAAAATGCTGTAAGTTTCCTGATTAGAGGGAACGAGAACTACAGCTTTGGGTGTTGGTGATTTAAGCAATAAGGAAAGAACTGTGTCAGTGATGGTGAGAAGTTCTTGTGCTGGTTTGTGGTATGATAGCTGCAACAGAGAGGCTGACCTCAATGTAAAGATAAGTTATGCTGTGTCTGAGGTTTAAGGTACTTTTACTATGGGTAAATTTACAATATGGAATGTTCTGTTGACACACTATTTATTTGTATGTCTGATAGCTCATTCATTTGTCAATTTATTTATTACTTTCAACAGCCAATTACTGAGTTCCTGGACACTAGTAATAAGGTGACATGATGCTCCAAGAATTCATGGTGTGGTAAAAGTGTCAACTAATAATACAAGTTGAAATTCCTAACACACTGGATAAAACTGCTTTGAGAAGAGAAAGCAGGAATGATTAGTTTTGTGTTGGAAATTTGAGAAGTCAAAGGAAGAGTCTTTATTAGAGACTAGAGGCTCAATGCACGAAATTTGTGCAAGCCTGGGCCTTCTTTCCCCCGGCTACTGGCACCAGCTTCCCTCTGGCACCCGGGACCTGGGCTTCCCTCCGGCCACTAGCAGGCACCCAGGACCCAGGCTTCCCTCTGGCTGCCAGCAGGCACCCAGGACCCAGGCTCCCCTCACAGCCCTGGCTCCATCTGGAAGGTCGTCAGGAAGGACGTCTGGTCTAATTAGCATATTACACTTTTATTATTATAAATGATTCTACTTGAGCAGAGCCTTCCATATGAGTAGCATTCCTCCAATTATTGAAAGAAGAAAGCCCTGGTAGGCAAAAATAAATGATTACTCTGTGGTTTAAAACAATAATTAGTATTTATTTCAGAGTCAGATACTAAGCAACTAGCATGTAGGCTAATATTAATTTAATCTCATCTTGCTCCATTGCAACCACCTCCCCAGCCATGTGAAAGATGATCCTCGGTCACACATTATCTGTATCATTTGCCAATCCTTCAATAGTGTGGCTCCTTCTTACATCTTGTGTCACATTAGTTCTGTACTGGACTGTACTAAATTATAAGTTTCTGTGCTATCTTTCCTACCACGTGTTTTCCTCACTGTCTGGTACATGGTAGTTGACTAAGTAAAATAATCTGGCTGTAACTTCATCGAAAGTGTGGAATCTAGGAATCAGAATACAGAAATTAGTATAACATTTGTTTCTTTATCTATGGTACTTTGGTCAAAAAGGGGGGAAAAAAGAGCCTAATAGTTTTATTTACTTAGTATTTGATACAATCTTATAATTATCAAAACACATAGATTCTATAGCAAGATTGTCTAAATTTAAAATTGTTTTTATCAATTTCATCTTGAACTAGATGGGAAAACTATACTTCCTTAGAAAATACAGAGCTTATATTGGCATTAAAGATATATGCATTTTTTAATGCCTCTCTATCTATATTTTGGTTTGAAAGAAACAAAATTATTTCAATAATATCAATTATGACATTTAATTATTTTGTAAGTAGATTAACCCATTTCACATTTACAACATTGTATTGAGAAAGGAGGAAAATACAAGTGTGTATATTTTAATTTCTAAATTATGATTTCTTGAATAGAGAGTAGCTATATTTTTTTGGTACATGTATCTTCTGTGAAAGAATCTCATAAAATGTTCTATTACTTTTAGTAGTTATTAATTCTAGGGATAAAGTTATATTAGCACAAAAACATTTTATATTTGCTCAGAACTTTAATATTAAATAATAATGTTGATAGTTATCACTATAAGATTCCTGATTTTAATTGAAATTATTTTGAAGTTTTGTTGTTTAAAATGAGATTTTGTAGATTATGGTAACTAATATCCATCATGTTTAAGTTATTTTTGCTATTTTTATTTTTGTAATGTTTATGTGAGGAATGCATCTGTTAACTAGTGTTAATATTTTCTTGAGTGGTTAATTTTTTGTTTGACTTTTACCCCTTCTGTGGGAAGCCTGTGAATTTTTTGTTTTGTTTTAAATTTTTGTTTGATTTTGGTAACACTTGGACTTCAGGAATTTGGTAAGAGTATACCTAATGTTAATTTTTTCTCATTCTTTGTACCTTCATTGCTTATCATTTCTATTTGGAAACTTCATTCTTTTCAAACAAGTGAAAATTTCTTTCTTGTTTCCTTATTGCCTTTCCTGCAACAATTCTTCTTTCTTCTAAAATTCACAGTTTAGTTTTTCTGGGTTTAACCCTTGAGCCTCATATTTTTGTCCTCATGATAGTAATCTCTTAGTGTCTTGGCTGTATGTTTTCAGATATTTCCTTCATTTAATATTCCAGGAAACTAATTGGTCATGATCATTATTCAATTCTTTTTCTGAACCTTTTAGCTTCTGATTATTATTATTATTATTTTTAGTTTCAAAAAACAGTTCTCTTTTGTATGGAACTCTTTCTCTCTAATGGAGATTCCAAAGTGATTATAAACAATGATAAAAAAAAAGATAAGATTTAACTTCTTATTCCATACACAAAGACTAGCTCTAGATAGTCTTAGGAATAAAATGTCAAATAACATCTAAAACTTTTCATAGAGTTTTAAAGGTAATTGTCTTTTTAAAAAATATATTTTCATTGATTTCAGAGAGGAAGGGAAAGAGAGAGATATAGAAACATCAATGATGAGAGAGAATCATTTATAGGCTGCCTCCTGCATGCCCCATACCGAGGATTGAGCCCACAGCCTGGGCATGTGCCCTGACTAGAATCGAACTGTGACCTTCTGGTCCATAGGTTGATGTTCAACCATTGAGCGACACCGGCTGGACTAGGTGAATTATCTTTTAAAACTTGGGAGGGTGTAAGAATTTCCTAAATAAGACATGAAAACAACTATAAAATAAAATATTGGTAAATTTGATTACATTGGTTTTAGTAACTTAAAAGACACTTTAATGAAGTTAAAGATAAATTACAGACTTATAAAAAGCATTTCATTACACACAACCAACAAGGTATTATCAAATATATAAATAAATCCTACAACTCAATGAAAACGCACAAATAATCTAATTTAAAATGGAAATAAATCATGAATGAATGGCACTTTACAATAAACATATGGAGAAAATTTTGGACTCCATAATGATCAGAGAATTATATACTATACCATAATGAGCCTATTTTACATTCATTTGATTGGGGGAAAAATAAAAAGCTCAATTATACCAAGTGATTAAGAAGATGTGAGTCCTCGGGGTCTCATACATTGTTTCTCTAAATATAAATTGGTATAAATGGTTTGGAAAGCATTTTGGTATAGTTTTTCTTACCAAGTGTAGTTTTTCTTACCTAATAATGAAGTAATTCGGGCTATAAATTCAGGAGAAAATCTTTCTTGTGTACACTGATGACACGTACAAGGATGTTCAGAGCAGCTGTCTTCACAATAGCAAATATGTGGAAGCAAATCAAATGCTTCCACAGCAAGAGGGTGGCTGAATGTAGGGGAATAGACTGTTTTAAAGCAGCAAAATAAGTAAACTACAATGGCTTGATGGTTAATTTCATGTGTCAATTTGACTGGGCTAAAGGATGCCCAGATAGCTAGTAAAACATTCTTTCTGGACTTACTGTGAGAGGTTATCATTGAATCAGTAGACATAGTAAAGAAGATTGCCTTAACCTATGCAGGTGGGCATCGTCCAATTCATTGAGAACTCAAATAGAACAAAAAGGTGGAAGAAGGGCAAATTTATCTCTCTGCCTGAGCTGGAACATCAATTCCTGCCCTCAGACATCAGTGCTCCTAGTTCTTAGGCCGTCAGAATCAGACAGGGATTTACACCATCCCTATTCTCAGGCCTTTGGACTTGGACTGGGATTTACACCATCAGATCCCTTGGTTCTCAGGCCTTCATACTCAGACTGAATTGCATCACCAGCTCTTTTGGTTCTCCAGCTTATGGAAGACAGATTGTGGGACCCCCATGGCCTCCATAATTGCATGACCCAATTTCTATTTTAAAAAATCTCCTCTTATGATTATTGGTTCTGTTCTCTGAGGACCCTGACTAATACAGATAGTGTACAATAGTTTGCATGAATCCTATCAGTATCAGTGTGTAGTCACACTGATTGATCAAATTCTCTATACCATGGTGTAGAACAAAACATTGCTATTTTTTTACTCCAATGTTATTTTTCTAGAGATCAGTTTCTTCTCATTTGTTTTGAGCCCTTGTTAGGAGTATGCTATTACTTTGTCCATTTACTTAGGACTCAGGTAGAGCTGCTGGTGTACGTTTATGGTGGTGATCCCTACAATGGTGAATAGTTCATTTGCTCTGTTCCTTTGGGTCTTTGATTTAGCAACAGGCAAATTGGAAGTTCCTTGTTGAGGCCCCAAAGGGAAAGCATCTTGGCTCAAGGGAAAGTCTCCTTGTAGTCATATAGAGAACTTTGCAGCTCTTCTTCAAGCTCTGAAGTTCAGCCAGACTAGACACACTAATATGACATATGACACACTTCCCCAACTCTGAGCATCTCTGTAGACAAAGCTCTTGCCAGGATCTGTCTCATCCCATTCTAAACCATGAGGTTCTGTCTGTCCTGAGGGGTCAAGTCATGCCCCAAGTATCAGGAATGAAGGCTCAGCTGTCTCCTCTAATTTATTCTTCCCTTCTGGCCATAGCAGCTTGGCTCAGAAGAGGTAGACTTGTTGGACTTGAGGGGAGCCAGGAGATTAACAAAATTACTTTCTCAGAAATAGATACTATTTGAAAATATTCCTTTAACTATAGTTTTCATTTTCATAGGATTGCCAGCTCAAAATTTCAGAAATTTTCTATTTTCCCATCTACTTATCTATCTATCTATTCATTCATTCATTCATTTGTTAATAGTATTTATTCCCCTTCACTTGCTAGTCTTGAATATTTTTCAATTCAAACTTTGCAAAATAAAAGAAAGAAAAAGCTCCAGTAATAGCAAGAAAAGTTTTAACATTTACAGTTGGCAGAGCAGATTTAAGAATAATCAAAGTTTTTGAATGACTACAAAGGGTGTTAATTAAGTAGCAGGTGTTTTATCACCTATGTCTATTTGAAAAAACTGCAGCACAGATGTAGCTATCTATAGTTTGTATAACAAAACTCTATATTCACTGGGTTCCATCTGCCACACTAACCTCAAACCACACTTAGTACCAGCTAATTAACACCTTGATTAAGCTATACACCACCTGCAGCTTCAGCAATGTAATGAATTCACTAACTTTTATATAAAAACTCATTGTAATACTTAGATTAAAATAGCATAGTGAAAATGGGAAAATAATTAACATATCAGTCTTAGCATGCTCATAAACACACACACACACACACACACACACACACATAGACATGTACATTACTTGTCTCATCTCTACTTCTCTCTTTATTTCTCCATTCCCTCAGAAATGAGATATTTAGTTGAAGTTCTTCCAGGCTCATAAAGGAATAAACTGAAAGTAGAAAAGAACATTTTTGTATTCCCTCAAATCAAATTTGAAAAATCCCAGGCAAGTAATTTGATTTGCCTTGCTCAGGTCACATGCTGTTCTCAACAGGATTGGGTATCCAGGTTGACCCAATGTAGATGAGCTATCTCATCCTCTTTCCACAGAAACAAGAACCATTGGGGAGGAGCAAGGGACCAAAACATTACTGGTTGGAAAAATAACCTAAATGAACAAATGAGCCCTATAGGACAATTGATGCACGTGTGTATTGTTAGATGTACAGTGTAAATTCTGTCTCATTTTTCTTATAAAACCTTCATTGCTCATTTATAAATTGTGAAGCAGATTTTATTTTTATATTGGGGGAAGGACAGTGATTGTCCACCACAGAAAACTAAGATATCAGTTAAAATATTTTTTAGTAGAAAAATCACATTTTGATTAGTCATGGTACCTTACCTGGTAGCGACTTGCAGGATTTATTGGAAGGGAGGGAGCTGGAAAATTAAGAGACTATTATGATCATCCAGATGCAATGATATAAAGGGAGGAGAGTTAGAATTGAAGGATTGACCTGTGTTTCCAGAGGAAGGGTCACAATGAGGGCGTAGGTGGGTGATGACTAGTCCATTCTGCCTCGTGACTGCAATAATTGTGAATGAATTTTTTCTCAACTGGTCATGATAAATCATTGTCCATTAGGATTAAAGAGTCAAGTAGAATCCTGGAAGATAGGAAATGCAAGAACAGCAAAATAAATTAGAGTTAAAATAGGTTTGATTTTGCACAGTTCATTTTATTAAGAAGCTCATTGCAACGTTAGTGACTCAGGACTACAAAAAGGGATTCATCCAGTTATTCAGGACTCATCATCAGAAGGCATTTTTAATAAAAGGGCCCAGAAACTGTTATGACCTTAAGTATTATCATTTCATACTGATATTTCTATAAAAAGAAAGAAAACGAAGTTCCTGAATTTCATTATATTCTACTCTCAAGAGGAAGACAGGCAGTTTTTAGTTTAATTTATTTCATGTCTACTAAAACCTATTTAAAAGTCCTTTAATTGTCCTGAAATAGTGTATGGATAAATATAAAAGCCTATAAATAGTCCCTGAAATGTAATGAAATGAAGGATTTATAGCAGGGATTTGACTATATGTAGTTTGTGGGGCTGATTAATTAATCTCTGTAAGCCTGTTTCTTAGTATCTGATGCTGGAACTTAAATTTTAAGGGAAGGCGTTTGGGAAAGGAAGATGGATATAATGTGAGAGGGTGCAAAGGCAAGCTGCAGCCCACAGGCAGGAGCTGGAACCCATGAGGATGGACTGGGCATGTGTTGGTTCTCATTGCTTCCAGAGTTCATGATGCAGATGTCCTGTAAGAGAAGCTGGCGCCCTATGGGTCAAAGCTAAACACACACCTGGCCCAGGTGCTGGAGGCGGATCCAAGGGAGGGTGGAGCAGCATTTTTCCTGGCTGCTACCTTTGCCACAGAGATGAGCAGGCAGATTGATGGCCATGCGGATGACCTACAGAAGCACCCATTGAACCTGCCCTGATATACCTCTTTTGGCCCACCCTCATTGAAAACATACAGAGAAGGGGATTCTGGCAAACAGTTCAACTTGGCTCACTTGACATATTTTACAGCCACTGCAGTTCACAGTTTTCAACCGACAAGGTCTGCATGTAGTTTTAAGCCTTAGTTAATCTACAAGTAAACAAAGTCATGCTTTTGTCTAATGTGAAAATATGACACAAATAACTCCTGCCTTATAACTGAACATATGCTCATTCCTTCCCCCCAATGGTCTGAAAAATTCCATTTTTAAAAATTATTTTCTTTTTTTAGCTGATTTATACTCTCCCTTTGATATTCTATAACTTAAATAGTTATATATATATAACTATAATTGTGAATGAATTTTTTCTCAACTGGTCATGATAAATCATTGTCCATTAGGATTAAAGAGTCAAGTAGAATCCTGGAAGATAGGAAATGCAAGAACAGCAAAATAAATTAGAGTTAAAATAGGTTTGATTTTGCACAGTAGTATTGATTTTGAAATATTATATATAATATTTCAGCACTGTATGGATAACAGGGCAATGGGAAGAAACACTACTTGTTTTATACACAAACACACACACACACACACACTCACATATGCATACTTGTATGCACATGCACTACGTTCATTCACATCAAAATAAAGAAAAACTCAGCAATTATAGCTTTTCAGATAATTTTTGCAGTTGGCGTAGAAGGTTGCATACGTGTGTGAGTGTGTGCACATGCATGTGTGTGCACATACACACACACACACACACTTTGTTGCAAGGATTTGATCATATGCAGTTACTGAAGTTGCTTACAGCAAGTCTCCGTGAGCCTGTTGATATTGCTCCTGATCCTGGGGCTTGAAGTCGGTAGGGTAGGCAGTCGGGAAGAAAAAGAAGAAGGATGTAAAGTGAGAGAAAACCAGAAGCTAAAACCCACAAGCCTGAGCTGAGCCCATGAGGACAAACTGGAGCACGTGTCAGTTCTCATGCTCCTGACCTTGATGATATGGGTGTCCTGCAGGAGAAACAGGTACTTCCTTCTCAAAGATGAGCACAGAACCTGAGAAGGAAGATCCAGGGGAAGGCAGAAAAGACAGGCCCACATGCTGCTCCATGCCAATCAGTTGAGGCGGCAGATATGTGAGAACCTGTGTGAGCTACAAGAGTGGGCCTCTTGACTCTGCCCAACCTCCTTCAGAGAATAAGAAAGAACATGGCTACTGCTATGCCTCTTCCCTCTAAATCTCATGCAAAAATGTCTCTTATGGTTCACTCTAATCTGAAGCACGCAGGAAGGGAATTTCAGGAAATGTAGTTTAGCCTAGTTAATCTGTTCATATCAGACAAAATAAGTGACAGATAATGCTTAAAATTAAATTCAAATAAGACCTTATCTATGAAAGTCTGGACTTTCTGTTTCTTCTGATCTTGAATCACTGAAATGTAATTTCTCTCCAGCTCCTTCTTTATCATTTCATCTCCACCTACTTGACATGATAGAATTATTTCTTTTCAAGTCTTTAAAATATCCTGGTGATCTATACAGTGTCTTTATTTTTACCAAGGATAAAGCGGAGTTTGTTAGGTTAATATTTTCCATTTCTATATTATGTTTCATTCATGTTAATAAATTAATTGATTCTATAACATGATAAGTACAAGTACACTACTGAGTATGTTATGTAACTAGTTGGGTTTGTAAACATACAAAACAATGTTTTTTTAAAACAACATTGTAAAATCCTAACACTGTTGAATTTTCTTTAAAAGGTGCAAAGTCCATTGTCATACATCAAAGATTCACAAGTCAGGGAGAGGTGGCCTTGATGAAGTTACTGAATTTCTCAGTTTCATTGTCTGTAAAATAGCGGATACAGTAATATTCTCTTTATAGGGGGTTAAATAGACTACTGTAGTGCTCATTGAGCATTAATTATATTACTATTTTACAATGATATTGTGTATTTGACTCTGTATATGATAGCTTTTAAAATATTTTTAATAAATAGAAAATTACAATAATCACAATTATTTTAAGTAAATTATAAAAGCTGCCCTCTTTGATTTTTATGAGTTCATGCAAGTGTTGGGTACTTTTAGCAACTTTCAAAGTTCTTTCAGCAGTGTGTTTCTACAGAATTCTTAGTTTCAGGGTCTTGAAGTCTCTGTTTTGGAAAAATCGTTACACAAAGGAAGACAGTGATCATAGAAAATTTGTAATCCTAAATCTTTTCCTAAATCAAAGTTCCCCTTTCTACTACTTTAGTAGCATAATCTAATCTTTGTAAAGAAAGAATCTTTTTAATCATACTAACTCCTCTTTAAATTTCCAGAAGGAGAAAGAATCAGAGGAAGGGTTAGTAGAGGTTTCTGTATTGTATTGATGAAGGTCAAGAATGAGTCTTTTCACCCAGCTGGTGTGGCTTAGTGGTTGAGTGTTGACCTATGCACCAGGAGGTCAGGGTTTGAGTCCTAGTCAGGGCACATGCCCGATTGGGGCTCCATCCCCAGGAATTGGGATATGCAGGAGGAAGCCAATCAATGATTCTGATCATTGATGTTTCTATCACCCTCTCCCTCTCCCTTCTTTTCTGAAATCAATAAAAATACATATTTTTTTAAAAAGAATGAGTCTTTATACCTGGAATATCTCCCATGATTAAAAAGATGTGGTATAGTGTGTGAATTAGCTACTCAAAATCCACTCACAATTCTTTTATCCTTTGTCTTTCATTAGTTTACAGAGAGAAAAGCTTAAATTACTAATTTTCCAGAGTTCCTTACATTCAGGCTTACTCATACAACATGATTCTGGCCCTAAGGCAGGGTTTTCTTCTGAATTAAAAAGGCGCCAATTCACCAGGAAAACCTTTTGCTTTTCCTGCTTTCCCTGCTATAAAATCTTATAAGACTACTTCTTCATTCTTATCCTGAGCCCTCTCTTCTCTCTGACCCACACACTTGCTCATAATACGCCCAGAGCACGCTTCTCAGTAATCCCCTCCTATTGGTATCAGTTTACTAGTTTCTTCCTCATGAAGCAGCGTCCCTTCTTCCCAAACTCCTCCAGGCCAGGCCAGGCCCCTCCTTTCATGTATTTCTGTGTAGCCCTCATCACACTCATCTGTCTGTGATGAGAGTATCTGGCTGCAAGCCACAAGCAGCAGGCACATGTGTCTTGTTTATCCTGATGCCATAAAGAGCCAGCATTTAATGAGCCAGACTGTGGGACAAGCACCACTGTACTTATACTAACTTGTGCTTGGTCATTGTAATCTCCTATTTTACTGATGGGGCCACTGAGGTGGTTTAAGTTAAGTAGTGGGTGGTCTGCTGCCTCTCTAGAAATGTGCTCCAGAGGGAGAGAGCTGTGGAAAGCAATGAGAAGAACTTTTCTGTTTTGCAATTAGAGCACATTTTCAATGTTTAAGATATTTTTTTATTCTGATTTAGCTGTATGAAGGCAGGGCCCCAGTAATCTTAAGAAATATATATCCCAACTGATGAACTGATAGAATGGGTTCACTGATAAACCTTTGGATGGCAAACATTGCCTTAATGAATATGAACAGATTTTGTGTTTAAAATTCTGTAATTACAAAGTTAAGGTATTCATATGATCAACATTTTAACATATAGAATCCTCCTTTAAAACATCCCAATGTCTGGAGTTATTATTTTTATTTTCTGATTTGCTCTGTATGATATAACTAAACATGATACTGTGAGTGACTAACCAAGGCTCCAAGGAAGTGATTTCTGATTCACAAAACAACCTGCTGGGCTTTTTGTACACAGTTAAGCACAGTAAACAATGCCATCTCCAAATGAGGCAGATGGATTTTCTCCTATTTTCGCAATATGTTACAGTTTATTTTTTATCCATTGTGTATATATTGCACTTATTGAAGTGCTGTTAATTGCATTAAGCTTTATGAATAAGCAAAATTGAACAAAACTAATTGTTTAATAATGTGTTTAGTGTATGCATTCATGCATGCACATAAGTATGTATACATGTGTGTAGGTCAGCATCTTATAGATGTGTGTATGTATTTAAGTAGTATTAGTCCATGATGGTGCTAGATCTCTGGTCGGTGATTCACCATTGTGTTTGTGTAGTATTTATAACCACTTTATATTTTAAATATATGTCTGGTGTGCATAAAGGTTTCCTGATTATGAAAATAAAAGTTGGATAATCTTTGTGTACTGTGCCTTGATAGACTTTAATTTAAAGTCTTCATACATGCTTATAAACATTTCCCTTGGTTGTCAATGATATTGTAGATTGCTTTCTCACTGAATAGAATTTTTTTCAGAGTGGATTAAAACAGAAAAGAAAAATATGTATATATGTATATTTATATTATAATAATTATTGTAATGTATATCATTTAATTAAGATAAACATTTAATTTGATAATCAGATTGTATTCAAGCATCTTTCTTTCTTTAGAATAAATATAACTATATAAATAAACTCATTGGGCTTCTCTATCATATCTCAATTTATTCTGTTTCACATAGATGCATCAATAGTTTATGTGCCTTAATATGTGAAAATAGAATATTTTGACTTGCTTCCTTTTGTTTAAAAATGGATTTTGAAGTCCTAACGACTAACATAAGCTTAAAGTTATACTGCCACCTTATTCCAAACATATCCTTCATTATTCAATTTCATACTTTCTTTAAAAGGTCATTTTAAAAAGCAATGACATTTTAATGACAATGCAATTATTTTTCCTTGAGGGATAATGCTAATTAATTGAAATCTTTAAAATATTTTAGTTTGTGTTATTTATTTTTAGTTGTCAGTGAATAAAACATAGACGATAATTTCTGAATTAATCCACATTGCAATGATCCAGGAGAACTTTGTTTCCATATAAGGATATGTACCTTTTTTGTTTTTCTCCTCCTCCTCCAAGACCTGCTATTGTTACACCAACATAATGTTTAGGTTATTATGTATTATTTTCCCAGGATTTTTAATTAATATCTAATATGTGTGTATGAAATTATTGTTGCCTAGCTGCTGTTTCAATCTGTAACTTGCTATAACAATAAATCTTATTCAAAAACTTCTGTAGCAGAGACACGAGTCTAGGTGCTAAGGTTCAATGGTGTTCACATCAAATAGTCTCTTTACTCACTAACCTTACAGAATTGGCGGGGCATGGGTGGGAAGATAGAGGCCAATCATTACAAGATTGAATAAAGAACTGAGCTCTGAAGCATGAGTAGAAGTTAACAGTTGGAGGATGGGGTTAGGATTTCCCGAATAAAAGGACTAGCCTGTGAAAGACCCGAAAGACCACGTGAAGAGTGAGCCCAGACTGTTCTAGGAGCTGAATTAAAGCCATTACGGAAAAAAGGCAAAGACCAAGAGGCCAGGGGTGAGAGATGGAGCTAGAGTGCTTGGCAAAGGCCACACTATGAAGTTTCAAATGCGCTATATTAAGGATTTGGGTTGCTATCTCAAGAGCAAAAGAAAGCCAGTAATGTTAGCAGTGCAATTAAAAACTTTAAGTATCTAACAGGAATTTAATAATTGCAGATATGCGTACCTATATATCAAATACTAAAGAAGGAGGCTTCATTTGAAGTATGAAGATAATGCTTAGGGCAAATTAATTAATAATGTGTATATTCTTTTCATGGGATTCAATAATATTCCTTTTCTTAAGGATTTTATAGTTTAGTTTAGTTGGGTAAACCATATACAAATAAACCTTATTTAATATCATCATATTTTAAATATTAAAAATTAACTGTGACAGATTATTAGTTGCTGAATTATCTAAAAAGGGTTTATAAAATAATATAATTGAATATTTCAAAGGGTTGTATAACCTATGTTGTAGATGTGTCCAAGAATGAATAAGACAAGATGATTCTGGGAAGATGGTGGAATAGGAAGCACCAGGAATCTGTCTCCCCATTTAGACAAGAATTGCTCTGCAGAAACTGTCTGATGTAACTATTTGGAATTATAGTCTATTGAAGTCTTGCAACTTCCAGGGGAAGTCTTGAAAGATAAATTGTGGTTAATTTTGGTCAATTTCAGCTCTTAGCATTGTAGTGGCTATCTATCCCTGACTCCCCAGCCCATGGCAGACAGTGGTGCATAAATTACTTTTATAATGGATTAAAAAAAGAAAGGATATTTTATACTGAGCTCTTAATCCCTCCTGGGTACTATGACTCTGGCTCTTGTAATTTTTTTTATCAACTATGGTCTTAAATTCTTATACATTGTCTAAATTTAGCTGTATAAGAATATATAAAAATTTTGTTAATGTGATAGCATTCAGCATTTTCAAATAATTTAACCATTAAGTGATCTTTAAAGATAGTAACCAAATTAAGTCAATTACATTTATGCATTTTATATATACAATTAGCTAACATTTTAACAATGAGATTAAGGCTTCTTATCATTTTAAACCTAGTGAAACAGTTGCTCTCAAACACGCTTAGATATATAGATGGTCATTGCTTTTCTAGAAAGCAATTTGATAATGTATGTACCAAGGATATAAAAACATCCATCCCATTTTATCCAGTAATTACATTCTGACAATATTTCACAAGAAACAGTAAAACATTCCTATAATGATTTATTCATCAAAATGTTTTATGAATTATTTTCATTTCTTAAAATCTAACACTAACCTAAACATCTAAAATTACAAAGTTGGATAAGAGAATAATACATTTAATGGGGTATCATTCAAGCCATAAAAATAGTGTGTACAAAGACTTGAACGGCATTAGAAGAGTTTCATGGTGTTATATTAATTGAACAAAGTAGGAAATTAAACTCTATCCATGGTACATAGAGTGTATCAGTTTTCTATTGCCCCTAAACAAAATGAATTTATTGTCTTACATTTCTAGAAGTCACAAGTCTAAAGCCAACCTCAGTGGACTAATAGAGTCAAGGTGTGGCAGGGTCAGTTCCTTCTGGGGTCTTTAAAGGAGAATCTGCTTCCTGGCCGTACAGCCTGTGGAACCTGCCCTAATTCCTTCACTCATGGCCCCTCATCGCATGGCCACTTCTCCCTCTTCTGCATTAGCACATCCGGTATCACTGACTCTTCAGCCACAGTTTTATTTTTATAGGACCCCTGTTGTTTCATCAGGCTCACCCAGTTAATTCAGGATTATCTCATGTCAATATTCTTAATTTAATTGAATTTGCAAGTGGCTTTTGCCATGTAGGGTAACATACGTATAGGTCCTTGGAATTATAATGTGGATATATTGGGGGGGGATTTAATTCTGCCCACCACACATGGGATGGCCATATTTATCACTGTAACTGGGATACTTTCTTTTTTTTTTAATTTAATTCCAAAATATTTTTATTTAATGTTGACAGTATTACAGTTTCCCCCATTTTCTTTCCCTTTGTCCCTCTCCACTCAGCTGCTACCCTACCCCATACTCTTGATAATGAAAGAGGGCACTATTTTTTTAAATATATTTTATTGATTTTTTTTACAGAGAGGAAGGGAGAGGGATAAAGAGTTAGAAACATCGATGATGAGAGAGAAACATTGATCAGCTGCTTCCTGCACACTCCCTACTAGAGATGTGCCCACAACCAAGGTACATGCCCTTGACCAGAATCGAACCCGGGACCTTTCATTCCGCAGGCTGACACTCTATCCACTGAGCCAAACCAGTTACGGCAAAAGAGGGCACTATTCATAATTACTTCAGGGCAACAGAGGTAAACAGGAGCTATTCTTGAAAAATCTAGGTAGGTGCTCACTTAAGTATACAACTACAGTGATATGAAATGGCAAGCTGTCTAAATTCAATCGAATTTTTATTTTTGAAAGGGACCTGTTTTTGTTATCTTGGGAAAATTTAATACTTTCTCTCATTCCTTATAGTTTATTATAATTGAGCATATTTAATTAAAATTCTATTTTTAAAAGTATATCTTATCCATACTTAGGTAATATTTTATGTTTGAGTATTAATATGGATGCTTTTTTAAAAGTTATATGCTATTGGTCTTAGAGACACAAGGAAAAACAATAAATTATATTAAAATAATTCAGGAACTCATCCATGCATGCAATAATTATGATTGTGAGCATCCAAGAAAAATTAGTGTGTAATGTCTTAATTAAAGTTGGGCAACACAGTTTTATTTACAGATTGAATTCTATTAAATCTTCAGAGTGGTATATTTTTATTTTACCCTGATGTAATTAATATTTAGTATAGCTCTTTCGGTAGCACATTGCATTATTAATGCACATTTTGTGAGAAATATAATAGTATGTAAGAAAAACTCTCTTTGGAAGATAGCCCATAAATTTTGTTATTATATTAAAATGCAAATTTTGCCTCTGGCTTAACAATTTAAAATACTTATGTGTTGCAGTTTTGCTTGTTTAGAGGTATTAGCTGAGAAAAAACTATTAAAATCTGTTGATTTTTTGCATGAGGATCTGTTTTCACATTTTTAAACTAGTGTTGGGAATCTTTCCCAGTGGCATTCTTAACTCATAGATATGATGTGAGTGTTGTGTTTACTTTAGTCCTGCTCTTGTTTTCTTTAGAAAAACTGTGATTTGTATTAGTAGCATATTACCGAAGCTACATGGCTATTAAAGTTTGAGCCTTAGGACAGAAGAGTAAAAATTTCAAACTTTTATTATTGTTCTTGTCAAAGGATGTTGTTATTTTGGTTGTGGTATTCCCTCTAAGGCAGCCTCCAAGAAAAACACCATTTATCTTAGTTTAGCTATGAGAAGTCCACAGGGGTCCTTTCTTCATCTTTAATAATAAGCTTTCAAAAATATTCACAGATAGAAAGCTATCTTTAAGCACAAACTCTGTAATGTGTGGTAACACCAAATAGATCTTCTGCTGAGCCTTTTTATTAACAAAAATGATGGAGAAAATAAAAACTCCCCAAACTTTTTATTCCTTAATGCTAAAATAGGACGATATGAATCCGCTATCAGTCTTGATGTTTCTTGGATTGGGAGTGAAAAACCTCTGAGTTTAAGGAGAGGTTTTCTGTGGGGATGAAACGCAAGTAGATTGCCTAACTCTAGGTAGTAGCTTATTCACAAGGTATTGTTCCCCATGCAAACACCAGGGCTCCCCGTCTCCCTTGCTTGCTCTCATTCATTCTCACTGCCTGCATTAGAAACTGTGTCTCTCCGTGGCTGTTCCTGAGCGCCACTAGAGAAAACCAGGCTTTATGTAGCTACACCTGAATGTGCACTGCGTCCTCTGGGATAATTAGATTTATAAATTGAACATGGCACTCTTCTACTTTTCATTTGGCAAACATGTTTTATCTAATTCCTAAAATACATCTGAAAATGATTGTGGAATAGGTAATCATGTATTGCATAAAATAATTTCGTTATTGTTAAGTACTTTTTAAAAACTAATACTAGTAATTAGTTTCATGTCACAAAATTAATGCTTCTCATAAACTCTTGTTACACTTATAATATAGAATTTGAGGAGAGGTTTATATTAAATAACTTACTTGTGATTTTTGTCTCAAAGGATAATTTTCTAATGATTTTTAGCCCTTTCAAAATCAAAGTTGTTCTCCTTATGTTTAAATATTTAGTATGCCTTATGCATCCTAGGAAATATGACTTTTTTACCTACTGATAATACAAACATTAATATTCCAAGCTAACCCTTTAACTACTGCAGACCATTCAGTTGATCACCCTATGCATACAAATACAAAACTCTCTTGTGTGTTACTTCTAGTTTTTAAATATGTTTATAATATTTTGGAATGTTGGGGTTAATTTTGGAATGTTTCAAATCAGTGAACAAAATAAAGTTCATTAGAAAATTAAAACAATTGGAATTTCAGGACAGAAAGATAAGTGATTCTCACATGATAAACTCAAGGTCAGAATTATTTTTCCAGTTATTTTTAAAATCCTCCCCAACAAATCAGGAGTCACCACATGGTTACTACAAAGTGTCTTTATTTGTAGAACCAACTATGAAAATGATTCACTGCTGCCATTCAGGCTCAATTCCTAGATTATTTTCAAATTAAAAGAGGCCCCAAATTATATAAAATAATTTTAAGAGGGTGTCTGGAATAGTCTTCATTTTGATAGCTGTGTCTTTAATATACTAAAACATACTGCTATATGAAAACAAAACTTTTACTAATATTGTTTAATATATAACTAAAAATATTTGTGAGTATTAGGAACCATATGTCTTAATAGTTCGCAAGGAGCCAAGATTTCTCAAAAGTCTCTTGGGAAGAAGCATATCAGGGGGGTGTAGGTTTTGACAGTCGCCAAGACAGCCCTTGGAGCTGCAGCTTTCACCACCTCCTCCTGGAGACCGACCTCTCTGGCCCCTCCCGCATCTGCTGCCTCCCATTGCTTGCCATCCCCTCCAGGCCTCTTCTTTCTTTTCCCATCCTTTCCTCCATGTAATGAGGGATTCTGGAAGCTGAGCAGTCCCATCACCTGCTGTCTGTAAGCTGGAGACTCAGGAAAGCTAGTCCTGCAGTTCAGTCCGAGAACCTGAGAACCAGGGAGCTGATGGGTTAAGTCTCAGTCTGAGGGTGGGAAACTGAGGTCCTAGCTCAAGCACTCAAAAGAAGCACATTCTCCCTTCCTGTGCTTTTCGTTCGGTGCAGCCCTCAGTGGAGTTAGATGCTGTCCATGCCCATTGGGGAAGGCAAACTGCTTTGCTGACTCTACTGATTCAAATGCTAATTTTGTCCAGGAGCACCCTCACAGACACTCCCCAAACTAATGTTCAGACCAAATATCTGGACACCCAGTGATCAGTCAAGTGGACACATAAAAGTAACCATCATAACCTCTAAGTTTGGGGGGCCTTGAGTTAGGTGCCTCACTCTTCTTTTACTCAGATATGGCCCTGGTGATGCAGGAATGCCAGATGTAGAGCTGTGAGCAGGGCCCACGCATTTAGCGATGAGCGGAAGATGAGCACCCATTGTCTCTAGGACATTACCCATGTCACTAATGGGGAAATTGAAGCCTAAGAGGGATCATACGGCAAATGAGCATGAAGCCTAAGAGGGATCATACGGCAAATGAGCATAAATTCAAGACTAGAGCCCAGTTTTGATTAGACTAATTGCTAATCAAAAATTATCCTCATTTATTCAGAAATATGTATTGAAGATCAGTAGCACGTAAGATATTATTGACTGAAGTGATTTAGACATAAAGGGTGTTTTCCTTTATGAAGCTAATATATAAAATAGATCCCAGAAATGTGGAGAGTCAATTAAAGGACTGTAGGAAGGAATGGCATATTAGAAAGTTGTGATAAAGTGTTCAAGATCAATTTCTAAATCTGCTAAATTACTTAGACTATTTCTCAACTGAAAAACTAGTTTTTCTTTGTGGTTTTCCTTTCTCTTCCCAGAGCCCATTAATATCATGCTTGGTCTAGAATTTTCCTGCCCAATCCTAACAGAATTTAAATGTATTTGTTCCTAACTGAACAAATACTTCTCTCATCTCTCTCCCACTTTTAAAAATAACGTTTAACATTACCATTTGACAGTTAACGCTTCCTAAGTTCAGATGTTTTTCCTTATAATCTCTAGCACTGTGTTTATTTTTATTATATTTTTACTGTAGGAAGGGAGACTGGTAATACTAATTTTAATTTTCTGGTTCATTTCAACATGTCACTATTTGATTTAAGTATTATAATATAATGGAAGTCCAAGTGTCTATTAAGAAGTGACTGGAAAGCCCTCGCCGGCTTGGGTTGGTGGAATCCTGGGTTCGATTCTGGTCAAGGGCACATACCTTGGTTGCAGGTTCCTCAGCCCTGGTTGGGGTGTGTATAGGAGGCAACCAATCGGTGTGACTCACTTACATTGATATTTCTCTCTGTCTCTCCTTCTCCCTTCCACTCTCTCTAAAAAATCAATGGAAAAATATCATCAAGTGAGGATTAACAACAACAACAACAACAACAACAAAAGTGACTGGAAAAATAAATTGTGATACTTCCAGTGGTGAAACATACACAGTTTGAAGAAGAAAGATTCACCCATATTGACATGTCTTACAATATTATTCTGTGTGTGGGGGGAAAGCACATTACAGAAGGGGGTATACAATTTAACAAAACTATGTTCATACACAGTACCACATACATTTATTTTATAATAACAGAGAAGGTCTACAAAATTATGCAAACTAGTGCCAACAGTCTTTCCTACCAGGAAGTGCAATAGCAACTTTATACATTTCCTTATATTTTGAAATTTTGTAATAAGCTTCAATTAATATTATAATAAAACTAGAGGCCCGGTGCATGAAATTAGTGCATTGGGGGGAATTGTTCCTCAGCCTGGCCTGTGTCCTCTTGAAACCTGGGAGCCCTTGAGGGATGTCTGACTGATGGCTTAGGCCCGCTCCCCGTGGAGTGGGCCTAAGCCGTCAGTCGGACATCCTTAGCACTGCCATGGAGGCAGGAGAGGCTTCCGCCACCACCGCTGCACTAACCAGCCCAACTTCTGGGCTTCTGGCTGAGCTGCACTCCCTCTGTGGGAGTGCACTGACCACCAGGGGGAAGCTCCTGTGTTGAGCATCTGCCCTTTGGTGGTCAGTGCGCATCACAGTGACCAGTCATTCAATTGGTCAATTTGCATATTAGCCTTCTATTATATAGGATTAATTTATTACAAAAGAACAAAATAAGGAAAGAAAAGTTGAAAACTTCTTATCTGTAACTTTAAAGGCAATACTCATTCCACCCCTAGTTTTTTGTGAAAATGAAAAAAGTCTCATATTATATTGCATTCTATATAAAATGTTAACAGTTCAAATATCTAATAGTTGCAAGCATCACTCATAGATATATATTTTTAATTATTTTATTATCTTTGCTTTGTGTTTTAATGTGTCTAAAGTTTGTCATATTAATTAATTGAGACATATATAGTACTTATCTTTACCTGGGAATTGTTATAAATTTTATGCAGATTTAATTTACTATATGCATATCAGTTGACTAGAGGGGCAAATTAAATAATAATAACTCTAACAGTAAAAATGACAAGCTATTATTACTTTGTAGTTATATTACTTTATTGTTTGAAATTTTACCCAGTTCTGTAAGACAACATACTTGTTTCTTTTGTGATTAGATTTTGGAGCAAATACGATGTGATAATTTTTATTTTAAGACATTGTAATCTAAAATTGCCCAGGCTTCACAAATCTTGCTGCTCATAGCCTTTTATCTAGATTCTTCAGAATGACAGTCTCTCTTATTTCAAGCTGGAAATTATCCCTTGTTTAAGGCTGCAAGTCCCTTTGTTGTCTAGCCTTCATCCACTATCACTTCTTTCTTGCTTTTCTCTCTTGACCGCCAGTTGCCCATCCACTGCTCCCAGAGCCACTCTGGGAGGATGCTATTTCTGCTCACGCTGCTGTCTTTTGAGTTCCCAAAGCTGCGAAACAAAAAGGTTGTAAATGGGCAATATTTCCTTCTGGTTTTATCTCACCAGAGCCCTACTGTTCCTAACAGAGGAGTGGGTGAGGACACCCCACTCTTCAATTCTTCAACCCAGACCCATCACAGGCACTGGTCCTTTTCCTACAACCACCTCTAGTAGGGCTTAGAAAAGGTCTGGGCAGAGGCTGTCATGAGAAATGCACTCCTTTCTGCTGTTTATTTTTCTTTCTTGCTTCCTGTCCTGGGCCCCTGCTCACAGGCACACACCAAATTCCTCCGCAGTCCTCCTTAATGAAGTACACCAGCACTGAATACAAAGCAGCTCTTAGAAATGCATATTTCCCCGCACAGATCTAAATACCAATTCAAGCTTAGCCTGAAGTTCTATGACATGAAACAGATGTATAAGTTTGCTTAACATTATTTATACACTATCATCTTTAGATGAAACATTCTTTACTTACAATTTTGTTTGTTTTGCTTTTTCTCAGATGTTGAATTGCTGTTTCCAAGAGCCAGATAATTGAAAATTTCTATTCTTTTTCAGTCTTGCAAATCCGGTACTCCAAAGAGTAGTTCCAGCCAAATAAGCAGTACAATTTGACTTAAAATTACACCGCTGGTCCTGATACTAAAAACAATTACAATATTGCCTTACCTTCTTTTTTTACACTTAGCAGAGAGCATGGAAACTATACATACATTTAAAATGCTAAGCATCTATGGATAATATTTTTCTCCACTTTCTAAATCTTTTTAATAACTGTACTTCACAATTCACTGCTGTTCCAGTTGTTAGAGTATCCAGTTAGTTAGATAATTAACAAAAGAGGAGGAGGCAAATGGAACAGCCCCCTCCAGGGGCATTGTTTTTATTTTATTTTATTTTATTTTATTTTATTTTATTTTATTTTATTTTATTTTTGTTTTGTTTTTCTGGATTAATGGGTGAGGAAGAAAATTGTGAGGGAGGTTTTTTTTTTTTTTATTAAGTGAATGCTCAATAGAAGGCAAATGACAAAGCTACACTATGAAATATGTGCAGTAGGAGCCAAAATAGCAACCATGAAAAGGGGAGAAGATTAGACTGGGGAAGTCTGGGGAAAAGATCTGATAGGGGGAGGGCACAAATGCCCAAAAAATCCAGGAAGGAGATTGGCTGGGGGAGGGCACAGGCACAAGCCTGGGAAAAGCCAGGAAGGAGATTGGCTGGGGGAGGGCACAGGCACAAGCCTGGGAAAAGCCAGGAAGGAGATTGGATAATTTGAAAGAAAGCTTACTCTTTCCCAAACCCAAGGAAATTTAAAGAAATCCGACCAAGAACCGGGCACAATCCCTGCTTGGACCACACCCATGGCCTTCCTTCACTCAGGCACATATGTTTTTGCCTTCCTTTCTCCTAAACTCTAAGGGTATCCATGAGACTTGTGACCAAGGGAGCAGTGAGCATCAGAAGAGGACTCTCCTTTTGTCTCTGTAACTTCCTTTCCTGAGTCTATGAAGCTGCTACCCTGTAGCCTGCCTGCTCCCTTCCTCCAATGTGCACTCTCTGCACTCCAATACATCTGCCACTATCTCTTAAAACTCCTCCTATATGAGTGTCCCTGAAATTCTTTCTGTAGACACTGCTGAAGAACCTATTTCCTCTGATTTATGTGTTTGCCATTTTATCTATGATAAAAACATTGATAAAGTTACCTCGGTAGGAGTATCCATTAATTTTATGGTTGCATAATACTAAGGACTAAATTTTTTAAATAAATGTGATAAGGATATTATTTTAGAGACATGCAGATGCTAAAAATGCCTGTATTTTAAAATTTTTTTATTTGGTTTTCAACAAGTAGGTGAAATACTAAGGATAAGATGCCTGAAATGGGAGTCTAGGCATTAGGGCTCTCAGAAAGCCCCTGTGGTCTTCATATACATATATAACATGTTTTAATCACCTCCTATCCGCCCTGTTGATGAGAAAGGGATCTTCACTAGGTTTATGGGAATGACCAAATGCAGGACACCTACCAGACACTACAGGTGAGCTCTTCAGATTATCACATATGTTCCTGCCAAGGGGGTGGGAGAGAGTGAGGACACAGTTCCCTCTCTGGGCCACATGGCGGTTGAGTTCAGGAACAGAATGAATGAGTCGGGGCTGGGGAAGGCAGGCTTTGTAGTGTTGAGGGTAAGGCTACTCTTGATTCCCAAGCTTGCCATTAGGCCATTCCAGGCCTTCCCAGTTTCACCAGACATCAAGGCCGCACATAGTATCAGGCCTGAGCTTCAGACCTTCCATGCTGTCTTTTGTTTATGAGGAAAAAATGTAATGTCTGGTAGTTTTAAAACTATGTTTACTTATAAAGGCAAAACAAAGACTCTTATGGAAATCCCAACCCAGAATTAAGACAAGACATCAGGAACCAAATCTGTGGCTGTGTGTCGAAGGATGGTCTCTCTTTCCCCCTTTCCTGGGTGATCTATTCAACTGTGCCTTTCTGGTCCTTGTTCTATATATTAACTCTTCTGCTACCAGTTATCTTGGATGCTTCTCACAGGAGTCACTCTTCTCAGCCTTAGCGGTACTTGACTTTCTAGCTCTGATACTTGCTGACAATTGGCAACCTCTTTCTGTGCTTATGGTTCAATTTCCCAAGACAAAATATGATTATCTTAGATTTTTGCATTTTCCGAAAGGCATTAACACCAGGCCAAATTATATGCTTATGGCAATATTATGAATAAGCTACTTCTGAGAAAGACATCCACTTTTACTGTACTTAACTTAGCTGATGTAGGTGTGGGGATATATGCCAATACTGAGGGCATAGACTTCCTCCCAAGGAAAGGTGTAGGAAGCAAGACCTTCTGAAATGTACATAGCAAAATACCTCAGGCTATCAAATCAGTGCTCCTGAGCAGTTTTCTCTTTCTGAAAGTAAAATCATTATTTCTCAGATACCAAGTCAAATTAGTGAATTAGTCTGTCTTTTATGTTCTTTCTTCTGCCCACTTCCCCACCTTTTTTAGTTTTGATGCATGAAATATGTTGCTTTCTTTCTTGTTTCTCTCTTTGAAATATACAGTCATTATCTTTTCCTTCATGGTAAGTTGGTTAAAGCCATTCTCTGACACCTCCAGACTCTCTCCCTGCCAGCCACTTCTATACCTAGCCCAACTGGTTCTGATGAAACGCCAATTTCAATAAGTTACTTTACATATCCCCTTATCCCTCTGAAAATGTCCTCAACGCAATGCCTTGAAGACATTTCTGTGTTTTTATGTATTTGCCCTACTTCTTGACAAAAGGGGATTGTGTCTATAGGGAATTTTACATCTATATAAAATACTGGTGATACTGGGTAGGAGATTAAGATTTTTTTTAAGTGATAACATATTTTTATCTTTTATTTTATTAGCCTATTTCCCAAGCCAGATTATAACCCTTTAGAGCAGTGGTTCTCAACCTGTGGGTCGCAACCCCTTCGGGGGTCAAACAACCCTTTCACAGGGGTCGCCTAAGACCATTGGAAAACACATATATAATTACATATTGTTTTTGTGATTAATCACTATGCTTTAATTATGTTCAGTTTGTAACAATGAAAATACATCATGCATATCAGATATTTACATTGCGATTCATAAGAGTAGCAAAATTACAGTTATGAAGTAGCAACGAAAATAATTTTATGGTTGGGGGTCACCACAACATGAGGAACTGTATTAAAGGGTCACGGCATTAGGAATGTTGAGAACCACTGCTTTAGAAGATATTAATTAAGTCTAATGGGTTTTGCTACTCCAGTACCCATTTAATAATATATAATTTGATAGTGGTGATATTGTTGATTTCATTATGCTTTGAAAGAATTCATAGTGAGTTGTTTGTATTGTTTACTTGATTCAACTTCTTATTAGAAATTAAGTGTGGCTATGGTATCTTCTCTAATGGGATCACAGAGTAGAAAAATAGCTTGGCTTAAATATGGCTGTGTAAGTGCATAAAAAAATTTCATCCGGACTCCATACCGACAACATTGGATTGATAGCTGGTAAAAGATGTCAGAATTGCTTGTCATATTGAGACTAAAGAGTACAAAAAGGCTTGTAAAAGTTTCAAGTTCTCCTGTCAATACTGGCATTTCACTAAAGATTAATTAAGCTACATTTTCTTGTTAGTACATATCAAAATATCAATCAGTTTTATCAAAAAATATGACTTGCATGTTATATTGTATGTGCGCATATTCATGGTAAAGAAATGAGATATTGTGTCTTTTTTTAGTTTATACCCTTGGCATTCAAAGGAATGTCGAATATTTTTAATTAAAATTGGATCAGAGCACACATACAGCCAAGACTAATTTTAGTATTTTCCATAATTAGAAAAATAGGGGATGATATCTCTTTTCTTTGAAGCCCATTCTAGAATTGATTTTATACTTAACTTTTATATGTATTCACACATTAGAACAAAATTAATTTCCTTTATAAAGTGAAAACAGATCACTTTGCATGTCCAACTTAGTACAATATAAGAGGAAAAAAATTTGTTAAAGTTTTTCTGAATTAATTAACCAGGTCCTCATGACTCTTGTCTCTCATACAGCAATAATGAGAATAGCCATGTGTGCCGATTACAGAGTGTCCTCTGCTGCTCTCTCATTTCCAGTACTGCCCTACAGTAGCTGGCCACCTCGGCCTCTTTATACTCCTAGCTCTGTCTACTCCTGGAAGGATTACTTATACTTTCTTTACATAGCTCATGTTCTCCTTTAAACCTCTCCCAATCTGTCATTCACTCTCTCTGGAATTCTTATCAAGTCACCAATAACCATCATTTTATTAAATCTAGTAGTTGATTTTTGCTCTAATTGATATGGCCCCCTTAATATTTGACCTCATTTGTTACTAATATCCTCCTCAGTCACTCCACTACATCTATTTTTAATTCTTCAAACACAGTAGGCATGATTCTACCTTAGAGCATGCACACTGACTGTTCCCCCAGCTTAACCTGGTCTTTCTTCTGACGTCTGCCTGCCTAACTTACTCCCCTTTTCCAAGACTTCTCAGTAGGCCTGATTACCGTGCTTAAAATTGCAACAGCAAGCCCTAGCCAGTTTGGCTCACTGGATAGAGCATCGGCCTGGGGACTGAAGAGTCCCGGGTTTGATTCCAGTCAAGGGCATGTACCTTGGTTGCAGGCACATCCCCAGTAGGGGGTGTGCAGGAGGCAGCTGATCGATGCTTCTCTCTCATCGATGTTTCTAACTCTCTATCCCTCTTCCTTCCTCTCTGTAAAAAATCAGTAAAATATATTTTTAAAAATTGCCACAGCTTACTTTTATAGCCACGCTCTAAAGATGAGCCTCAATGTAGCCCTGCCCCTTGAGTATGAGCTGGTCTGTGACTTATTTGTAACCAATAGGATGTATCAGATGTGACAGATCTGGAACTCCTAAAGATGAGTCAGATGAAGTTTTGTAGCTTCTTTCTTAGTTTCTTGAAATATTATCGTTCAGGATGATCACTGACAGCACACTCTCTCTCAGAGCCCAGCCTCCATACTGTGATGCCAAAGCCACATGGAGAGGCCACTTGTAGGCACTTTGGTCAATAACCTTAACTGAGCTTCAACTGCTGGCCATGTGAGTGAGTCATCTTGGACCTACAATCCCAACTAAAACCCTGGCTCATACCTTTCTGCAAGTATATGAGAAACCCAAGTGGGAATATCTAGCAGAGCCCCATTAAAGCACAGTACTATAGAAAATAACAGTACATTGTTTTAAGCCAAAAGTTTTAGAATAGTTTAAAATTAAGGGTTAACTAGAAGTCCACTTTTCCCTGTTAAATTTCAAATGCCTTGCTCTACTTTCTTTTTTTACCCTGAGCCTTTATTTTTATTTAACAGTAGTGAGCCAGTGCACAAATTCGTGCACATTGAAAGGAAATTAGTTAGAAGGTGGCCGGTAGGGCGGGACTGGGCGAGAGGGGCCAGACATGCCTTGGCGCCAACCTCCCGTGGTCCCTCCCCTGTGTCTGCAGAGTGAGCAAGGTCCCACCGGCCGGTGGGGTCCCTTGGTCTGTCCTGCAGGTATTGGGCCAAAATCAGCTGCCCAACATCCCCTGAGGGGTCCCGGAATGTGAGAGGGCACTCTGCAAAGTTGCTGCCATATAGGGTGTGGAACACAAATGCAAGTGTGCAGTAAACCAGATTTGCAGCCAACAGTGCCCCAGCGAAAACATAATCCACAGCCAAAAGTGGAATCGTGTGGCCCCAGGAGAAATCGGGCTCCCTTCTCTCTGGTTTCAGGGTGTGTCACCCGAGAACTGCTGCTGCCAAGTCACTGCAGCTCGGCAGCTCCTGCGTTGATTGTCCAACCCCTGGTGGTCAGTGCACATCATAGCGACTGGTCGGAAGGTAGGAGGGACACTTAGCATATTGGCCTTTTATATATACAGATACTGTATGATTTACTAATTTATTATGTTCAGTATTTATTTTTTGTCTGGCTGTTTAAAACCAGGTTAAACACACTGCTGCATTTTTCTTCATCACTTTTTCTGTCATACCTGCATTGTTCTTTCTTTTAGTTTGACTTTTCTGATACTCTCACACTTTTATTTTTCTGTTTTCTTTGTCATTCTCCTCCTCTTTTTTCTTCACCAACAAATTTGGAAGTCTCAACAATTCTCATGTAAGACATCTTCCTCACTGCCAGGTTCTTCTTAGTTTTCATATTTGTTATTTATTTTATCATTATTATTTTCAGTAAAGAGGGGAAGAAGGGCACCCTTAACTGAGGACATCCCTGGAAAATAAGTTTCCTTGAAATAATTTCATGACAGACCACCTGGCAAACACTAATGTGTGCTAGTGGGAGGTTCCTTATCTATGGACTGCTGCAGCAGATGTCTTGGTGCTTTTGGAAAACAAACCTACAATCTATGGACTTATGTGGCATGGCTACCAAGAAATATCATGTACATTATGTCACACTCTTAGTATAAACTGGAAATGTTTCAGGCCAAACAGCTCCCTTTGATTAAAACAGGTAACCATACACATATGTCTCAAGGTTTCATTTGTTAATCTGGGCCAGTGTATCCTCATGATAAAAAACACCTGAGAAATTGCATTAATAATTCTGGATATTTCCCTCCTTTGTATATACCATTCAATTATAGGTATCCTTAAAATCATTGGTAAAGCTTGATGCTGGCTAAGTCTTATTTGTGAGACTTATTGGACAACTAAAACCTTTGTGTTTTATCAATAGACTAGAGGCCCAGTGCACGAATTCATGTGCCAGTGGGGTCCCTGTGGGATCAGACCAAAACTGGCTCTCCAACATTTCCCAAGGAGTCCTGGATTGTGAGAGAGCGCAGGCCAGGCTGAGTGACCCCACCTATGCATGATTGAAGCCAGGAGGGACATGGGAGGTTGGCCAGCTGGGAAGGGTCCTTGGGAGGGCTCCAAGGCATATCTAGCCCATCTCACTCAGTCCTGATAGGCCAGACCCAGCAGCAAGCTAACCTACTGGTCAGAGCATCTACCCCCTGGTGGTCAGTGCACATCATAGCGAGTGGTTGAGCGGCCTTAGCATATCATTAGCATATTATGCTTTAATTTGTTGAGTGGTCGACTGGACGACTGGACACTTAGCATATTAGGCTTTTATTACATGGTATCTGATGGCATTCCAGATGATTGAAGTTGATAGAAATCTACCTAGATATCTGAGTCAATACTAGGCTATGTTCTCAACAGAGTTATCTGTAATTATTACAGTTTCCTTTAGGGCAATGTGTTATCACATGTAATTCAGTGAAGAAACATGTACATATGAATAAAATGAAATAAGCCATCAATATCTACATCTCTGGGTCTGCATAATGTAAGAGTAAATAGCAGTCTAACCCAGTGATGGCGAACCTATGACATGCATGTCAGAGGTGACACACGAACTCATTTTTTTGGTTGATTTGGTTGATTTTTCTTTGTTAAATGGCATTTAAATATATAAAATAAATATCAAAAATATAAGTCTTTGTTTTACTATGGTTGCAAATATCAAAAAATTTCTATATGACACAGCACTAGAGTTAAGTTAGGGTTTTTCAAAATGCTGACAAGCCAAGCTCAAAAGGTTCGCCATCACTGGTCTAACCACTGATTTGCTATTATGGAGCCTCAAGGATTTTTGACGGTTCAAAAAATAGATAATTTATTCATTTAGCAACTATTTAAAATTATAGAAACATACGTATTTCTTCACTGAATTACATATGAACCAAATTTACAAATGGGAAATAATGTTAGCTCATTTTCAAATATTCCATCTTTTTTTGAAATTTGTAGCCTAAACTATATAGATATTATTTATAAGAAGTAGAAATATAGCATGCCATATCTGTCTTTTTTTGTTTGTTTTTGCTACTACAATGAATATTACATATTTCTTGAGTATGCTATTTTCCAGACAAATGTGTACTCCATCATATTGTAATTAGGACCATAACATTTCCCTGGAATGTTGCTTACATCTTAATAAAAGGATAATCATGCTACAGAGCTTTATATTTGGGACCTTACATTTTCTTCTCAGTGATTCTTTCACTTTGTAGAAGCAATTTTCATTCTTTTATGTTTTTAGTGTATCATGTACCAAATGGAAAATAAAGATATTCTTGGAGAATGAGACTAAGTGTTGCCTGTTGATAAGAAGCCTCTCTTCTCCACTTCTTTTATATATATTTTTAAAATCCTCATTTCCTTTAATTAAGTGTTCCTTGTATATTTCTTCTCATTGCTTTTCTTTCTTCCCCTCTTTAAAGATGATCTATGTGTTGAGAGGATTACAGTCTCTAGGGACTTGGGAACCTAAAAAGCCATGTAGGTTCAAGAAAAGTGGAGTCAATATCAATTGCAGTATAATAAAATAATAGTCCACCTTTGTATAGTCCTTTTCACTTTTCAAATTTATGTTATCATATAATGATGTTTCTAATATACAAATATCATCATCCATAGCACACAGAAGCTGAGCTATGTTCTCATTTATTAAATTATAAGGGAAAGCAATCTGACAAAATTAAAATCTCAAAATGAATTTTATTTTGGCTATTCCTTGTAAGGCACTATTTCCTTAGTTGATATAAATCAAGATGATTTAAGATTGAGCCTCAGTAAACCAGCTCCTCATGGAAAGTGAAGCCCAACAGCAGTGCTGGCACCCAAGCCCATTGCAGTGGGCTTTTCCCTGGGTTTTGTCATCTGTGTTATTGTTCCCCTCTATGCTCTGCCCTTCCCTGGAAGGATTAGAGCTGTCCACAGGGTTAACTCAGGCGCACGGACGCGATGTGCTTTAGTCACTGAAATGTGAATAGAAATGAAGGATGGTACTTCCTGGCAGAAGCTTTAAGAGTTAGCACACTCTTTGTCATTCTCTTTTCCCCTTCCCTTATGACAGATATATTTGACATGGCAAAACTGCAGCCAACCAGAAATGGACATATATGATGAGTAAGAAATATACCTTTGTGTTTGATACTGAAGCACAGCCTAGACTGGCTTGACTGATGGGGTTCCTTAAAATTATTAGGGACTTGACTATCCTGTTCTCTAATACTGCTATCCCATTTTTTTATATTCTGGCTTAACTGTGATCAAGACACTTGATTCTCCATTGCTAAGAGAGCACTATTTAAAAGACGACTGTCCCACCCAGCCAGAGTGGCTTAGTAGTTGAGCCTTGACCTATGAACCAGGAGGTCATGATTTGATTCCCGGACAGGGCACATGCCCAGATTGTGGGCTTGACCCCCGGTGTGAGGTATGCAGGAGGCAGCAGATCAGTGATTATCCCTCATCATTGAAGTTTCTATCTCTTTCTCTCTCTCCCTCTCTGACATCAATAAAAAATATATAACAAAAATAAAAGACTACTGTTCCTTAAATATGAATAGAAGGCATCACAGTGGGAGTGCTTTGTAAGTTTGTAAAAAAAACACAAAAACAACATTAAGCAAGCTCCCAATAAAACCATTTTAAAAAAATCTAGGATTTATGCAAATCTCATAAACTTTGGCAGTCAGGGAAAACAGATATTTGCCATAAAGCGCAGTGACTTGAATCTATCTCAAGCAATTCGGATTAATTGTAGGGAAAGTAAAGAAACATGTTCCACTTTACTCTTTTGTGCCTTGTCAAATTGTGTTGCATTATGCTACAGACCCGGCAGAGTAAAGTGTGTCATTTTGGAAATTGCTGCCGAGTGTGGGTATTGCGCACTACCACAGCAGAGATTTCCAAAGTCACCGCAGCGCGGAGGTGGCAGGGTCACCAGGTGTTAGCACTTCCAGGGCTCTTTGTCAGGCTGCTGAATAGCTGACATCGATTTCAGGAGACAGAGAAGTGCTGCACTCTATTTTCACTTGGCAAAGCTTTGAGAGTTAACGGTTGAGTGAATAAAACTTCTACTAACTTAGTTGTACTTCAAGAGCTCCATGATGTTCATTGGAGTGTTGAATTAATTGGGAAGGCTAAGATAATTGATTTTAAGTTTGTACTTATTATCATTCTAAAAATTTTCCAAAAAAAATCCATATTTTAGTTAAAAATATCAGTAAGTGTAAGTGGAGCAATGTAGATTAATGTGATACTAAATTTGTACCCCAGTTTGGGGCACTATCACATTCTGTCTGAAATTCTGAAATTGTCTTCATTTTGCTTTTCTGAAGTCTTTCTGTCATGGACTGGTGACTTGATTCTGCATTCCACAGTATCTTGACTTTCTTACATATCTATCACACTTACTTTGTATGATTACTGTTTCCTATTGTGCCGGGGTTCTTGTCCCAGCATCAAGAAGGGTTCAGGAATCTGGAAAAGGGGCTGCGCATAGATGACATAGGAATCCAGAGACTAATAAAGAATCCGGAGACGAGATATAATTTTGAAAGGCATCGGGGGTCAGAGGACCTTCAGCTAAAGAAACTGAAGAGGCCTCCTTGTCTAGGACCCTTGCTTTTATTAACACAATTTGTCCTAAGGCAATATGGAGATAATACACCTCAAAGGGTAAGGTTTCAAAGGGTACAGAAGCATTGTCAGTTTGGGGAATAGCCTACGGCTGTACAGGTGTTTGGCCAGTAGGAGGCAATAACATGTAGAGTAAGATGCCCTTTAACTGTCTGGCAGCCACAATCAGTTTCCTATTCAGGTTTGGGGAAATGCCTTTAGCCATTCCCAACAGACATGCTGGAATTGGTCTATGGCACTATTGTATATGCATTAGTAGTCTTTGAGATCTATGAAGGAAGGGGTATTGCATATTTTGTTCATCATTCTGCCTCATTGCCCATTCTGTACATAAAATGTAGAAATATTTGTTGAATGAATGAATGATTATACAAATGAATGTAAGATTATCTTGACTCTCAGTAAGTGGCATTTAATTTACTTTTGTTTTTCTAGGAAAATGGATAAGATCTAATAGCTAAACTCACCTAATAATTTTTATTTAACTTATCTCTCTTAATAAACATTAAAAGGCAGAAAAGAAAACTCTAATGCCATATATCAAGACTAGGATTTTGTTTACTATAGGTTAACTGGTAATCTGTTCATTCTACAAATACATATCCTATATTTTTCTTTCAATGATCAGTGACAAATTAATGAAAATGATTTTATCTTTCAAAGTCATAGATCAATACTCTGACATTTGAGAATCAGTAAAAATCACTTAAGATTTTCTACCAAATTGAAAAATTGATTTCTCAAAGTTGTGAAATTATAATGCTGCGCTTAAAATAGACTGAGTCAAGTTTTTCATATTTTTATTTAAAATTCCAGTTTTAAAGATGAACAAAACATTTTTAGCAAAATATGATATTATTAATTGTAAAAAAATCACTTAAAGACATTTCTATGGATTTATAGTGTTTTTATTAAATATGTTCCTCCCCCCAAACATGTCACTAAATGTAATCAAATAATTATTCACAGTAAGATGCCTACTCCACATTGCACTTACAGAAATGATAGTACTTAGGATGAGTGCTGCAGTAGTAAAGTTTCAGTCAACGTTTTTTTTTTTTTTAATATATTTTGTTGATTTTTTACAGAGAGGAAGGGAGAGGGACAGAGAGATAGAAACATCAATGTGAGGGAAACATAGATCAGCTGCCTCCTGTGCACCCCCTACTGGGGATGTGCCCGCAACCAAGATACATGCCCTTGACCGGAATCAAACCTGGGACCCTTCAGTCCTCAGGCCAACACTCTATCCACTGAGCCAAACCGGTTAGGGCATGTTTTCTTTTTTTAAGTGTTGGAAAATCTATTTCTCTCAAAGTGAGGGAAGCAGGAAAGGGGGTAATTTTATGTCTCATCTTACTAATTGGGGTCTCCAAGTAAGTAAGCTCTTTGTGTAGGTTGATATGACATCTATAAATACTACCTTACTGCACAGAACCTGGCTGCCTAGTTTCTTGTCTTGATTAGATGGATGTTTCTGGTATTAATGCCTTTGGGCTCACGTTTATAATTTCACTGTCCCATAGATAAACTTATGGGGTTGACACTTTAATACAAGGTCCCCAAACTGGAATAATTACCTTGATTTTTATCAGTGCAGCACTTATGCAGAGCAAAAATTAGTGCATTATTTGATAACTAGTGTATTATAATCTGTGACCCTCTATTTGTTGACATTATTTACACCACACAGCCTGCATTTTTAAAAATTGTTCTTTGATCATTTGTTGTTGGAGACATGGATATAACCGATATAATGAAAATAGGAAGTGTGAGGCTCTTTCTGTCTATGAAACTTAAATAAGGTCTGTTTATAGGAGGAATAGATGATTTGCTTCCAGATTTGAGGGTATATGGACATATTTTTGAAAAGTCATGTGTATCTTATGAAATTTTAAAAAAAATAAAATGAATCCAATATTTTGAGTTATGGTTTGACTCATCAAAGTTTTAGACTTTGTATCATGGACCTATGATCAAAGTTTCAATTGGTTAAACAGGAGTTCATTTCACTCTCACCAACATAACAAAAATACAAAGAAATCAAGATGCTAGGAGGAAAAAAAATGTTATCGGTAGCTTATATTACAAACTTAATCTCTGTCATTTCAAGTAACAAGATAGAATTTTATTAACCAATAAAGACAAATTTTGCAAAATATGAAGAACATAGTTCTACTTACATACCTGAATCTTCATTCTTCAACTTCTTCTAAAATGTCAAAGAAAGCTGACACATGTTTTCTTTAAAGAATGACAACATACATAAGATTTTATAAATTTAAGGACATTTATTGGAATATGGTAGTCTAACCATAGCCTAACTCCAAATGTTTAATTCAATGAATGCATTTTATTTTGAAAATAAAATTTACTATACTTTGTGTATATTAATTTGTTGTTGAAACTACCACTGTGTTAGTGCAACTTACTGTACACACAAACTTAGAAATTACAGTAGATGACATAAGTATTAAGGAAAATTACAGAATTAAATTTAATTCATAAGCAATTACTTTATATTTTTTGCTTAGTTTTTTTTTTATCCAAGCCTAAGATCTCTAGCACCTGAATGCAAATATATGCACATATGTATTAAGTAATAATGTAACATTTGTCACAAAACTTACAGTTCAGTATTCAAAAATGTCCTTTGGGAAGTGAATCGCAGTGTATGGATGTATTATGTTGATGTGTATTTGTAAGGACACTGGCAAATTGTTATATGCAATTTTCATTATGAAATTCATGCATGCATATATAAAGCAACATTTAACAGTAAACAGAAAAGTGAAAATTCATTTCCAGTTAACCTAGCAAAATAATTAACATCCTATATAATGAAAGCTTAATATGCTAAGTGCCCAACTGTTTGTTCAACCATTCGACCAGTTGCTATGATGCGCACTGACCACAAGGGGACAGACACTCTGACTGATAGGTTAGCTTGCTGCTGGGGTCCGGCTGATTGAGACTGGGTGAGATGGGCTGGACATGCGCTGGAGCCCTCCAGTGATCCCTCCCTGGCCCCGATCTTGCATCTGTGGGGTCCCTCGGCCTGGCCTGCGCCGTCTCACAATCTGGGACCCCTTGGGGGATATCTGCAGGCAGGCTGAGGGACCACACCAGTGCACAAGTCCATGCACTGGGCCTCTAGTTTAAATATAATTCTAATACCTTTCTATGTTTATATACATTTTTGGATATACTCATAATTTTTGTTTTACATTTTGCTTTTTTGTTTTATTTACTCCTCTAGACATCTAACACCATCTGTATCATCTAACATTATGCCTAATACTTAGTAGATTTTTTAATAAATGTAGTAAGTTGAATATATAAAATATATCCAGATGCCAAAAGAATGCATATATATGCATTCACATAATAGGTATAAGGATTTTCACAATTTCTGACACACTATTCTTGGCCTCATTTACCTAAATAACATTCTCAAGAGTATAACTTTATTTATGTAGACCACAATGTGAGGGTGTCTCCTAGAGATATGCAATACTATGCCCATGTATGTTTGTTTATGTGTCATATATATATATATATGTAAATAATACATACATGCACACACATACAGGCATAAATATAAAATGCTTAGCAGCCCTATGACTGTAGATAGTAGTGAGGAAGCATCCTTACATTCCTAATTATCTATTCCAGAATTGTAAACGGTGACCAGAAAAATGATTCTAGTATCTTCCACCCTCCACACTTCATAGGAAAAGGCTGAGAATTCATGTGAGTTTGAGGTTCAGAAGAGAGGATTTCTTTGGGAGGAGTCAGAGTCCTGTGCATTTTCCATCTAGATAAGGAGAAAGTCTCTTCTCCTTTTCTGCTGTATCAAGTGAGCTTACCTCCAGAAAAACCATTCTGAAACTTGGCTTGAGTCCCCTGAAATTAGAGGGATATCAAAGCTGCTTTGTGATTTACTAAAAAATAAATAAAATAAAATAAAATAAAATAAAATAAAATAAGTGTCTTAGAGCAAGAGAATAGCTAGCTGCCTTGTTTAACTGACAGTAAGGCAGGGAGATATTGGCAAAGTCATGCAGAGATGATAAATGCATGTGAGAGTTTATAGTTTTTGATTGGATGTCAATGCTACTACCCAAAAGAGATTACCGTGAGAAGTCTTGAAAAGGGCTTTGTCCGAGATGGCCCTCTGAAGGTATACAGTGACCATAGGAAAAGGAGGCTGAAAGCAGAGGACTAAGGGACATTATAAGTCACCCACATGGGGAGGAATTACAGTTTTAGGAATAAAAAGTGGTGGTCACCAGTGGGGGGCTCTCTGGAGAAGGTACAAGTACCCCAAAGAAGGAAAATAAAACTAGATGTTGGACCAGCCACAGAGGATGGCAGTGATTTAATTCAACTGTTCCAGTTGTTGGAGCTTTACTCTGCTCTTCATTACATCTCCATCCCATCTGTGGAGTAAGAGGCAGGATGGAGTAAAAAATCAAGGTAGAAATAAGCCACAGCTTCCTGCCTTGGCCACTTCAATCAATCCAAGCTGAAAGAGAAAAGATTGAAAGTGGATGACATGTCTTGTTTTTATGCTAGGCTAGGCTAGACTAGACATGGTGTGTTTAATATTTTAATACCATCTAGTAACTTGAAAAAGCAATGAAACTTGATCAAAATTTCTTCCATTACAGGAAAAGTTTGGTTTAAAGTGGAAATTGATAAAAATATTCATGTTATTCCTGTACTTTATCCAACCATGTACACATTAGTAACTGGTCACAAAAAGCAATGATAATGAAGTATTACAAGTTCTATAACATAGGAAATAAAGGATGTTATGGGAGGATAGGAAGAGCTGTGCTTCCTGAACTACTGTACTAGCAAGTGTTCCATGATGGTAGATGTGAAGAGAGATGATCTTGGATACATGGCCAATCCTACTTAAGGTATTGACTATAGAGGACAGGGTCTTCAATTTGTGGGTGGAAATACAGAAAGCAGGGGTTGAGTGGGGTCAAAAAACTAAAAGAAAACCTATTTCCTGTGCTTTAGAGTATGCAGTGGAATGTTTTCAATGTCCTCAACTTTCTCTCAAGAATTCACAAAAGCCTCCCATGACGGGGAAGAAGGCTTTAAGAAGCTGTCAGATTCAGAAAGTCCTGAGCCATCTTACAGTAATTCCAGCCAAATAAGACCTCTCATTCTCTTGCCATGTCTCCTTTCTCCTCTGATCCTAGAGGGGAGACAGAAATAGAAGCTAGCAATGATAGGGCCGGGCAGAAAAAGATTGCACCATTGAACAAAATTTGAAGCCTAGATTAATCACATGGGGCAGGGCATTCATAAGTTCTTAGTCAATTTGTGTTACTGACTTCAAAAGTACAGCTTCCCATTCCTTAGTAATAAGACTAAGACATATAGTCCCTATTATGTGCCAAACATGGTTCTCAGAGCTTTTACTTCTATTAACTCTTAATTTTCAGAACAACTCCAGGATGTATGAATCGATAATATTTTGCATTTTATAGGGGGTAAGATTGAGGCCCAGTTAAATGACTCCCAAGGTTACAATTTGTAATTTAAACCCCACACAGTGTGGGGTTTAAACTGGGCAGTCTGGTTCCAGAGTGCATAATCCTAACCACTATTTTATATGCTAAAAGTAATGATAAATGTCATGGATTGGCTCTATTTTTCATCAAGTACCAGATATAGGAAACCCACCCTCCATTAAGCACGTTTGAATAGAGAGGGAAACAATAACAAAGTTGCTTCTACAATAGTCCCCCCCTCATCCACAGCTTCTTTTTTGCAGTTTCAGTTACCCACAGTCAACTGTGGTCAGAAAATGTTAACTGGAAAATTCCAGAAATAAACAATCCGTAAGTTTTAACTTGCATTCTACTCTGAGAAGTGTGATGAAATCTCATGCCCTTCCTCTTTGTCAACCAATCATCCCTTTGTCCAGGGTACCCACACTCTACAGGCTACCTGCATGTTAGTCATTTAGCAGCCGTCTCTGATATCAGATGCTGTCACAGTATGCAGTGCTTGTGTTCAAGTAATCCTTATTTTACGTGATAATGTCTTATTCACCCCACTTCATCTCATCACCTACGCATCTCATTACCTCACATCATCACAAGAAGAAGGGTGAGTGCAGTACAATAAGCTCTTTTGAGAGAGAGAGACCACATTCATATAACTTTTGTTACACTTTAGTGTTATAATTGTTCTATTTCCTTATTAGGTAGTGTTGGTACTCTCTTACAGTGCCTGATGTATAAATTAAGCCTATGTAGGAAAAAAAAATAGTACATATAGGTTTCAGCACTATTTACAGTTTCAGGCATCCACTGAGAGTCTTGAAAAACATCCCTCATGGATAAGGGGAGGGGCGACTGTACAGCTTTAATCCCTTGTTCAGTGTACTGCTTGCTTGCATGTCCTTCAGCTATTAAAAGCTACAGAAGAGTTTTAAAATGGGTTTTCCTGTGGGATATGCTTTTTGGTATTATCACTATGACTTCTGTGTAGATTGGTTTACAGGGGCATAAGAGTGGAGGAAACCTTGTAGGTTAGAAAGATTATTTTGAGATGATTGTTGCCCAAACTAGGTAAGGGGAATGAGTAGAAGAGGATATATGTATGAGATAGAATAGAAAGATTGATTGGATGTGGAAGTAAGAAAAAATTATGAAATAAAAGATTGGCTAGCAGGTCTGTTGCACTGGGTATAGGCTGAGGTTCCCCTGCAGCAGGGGTGGGCAAACTTTTTGACTCGAGGGCCACAATGGGTTCTTAAACTGGACCAGAGGGCCGGAACAAAAGCATGGATGGGGTGTTTGTGTGAACTAATATAAATTCAAAGTAAACATCATTTAAAAAAAAAAATTATGTGCCATTTACTTTTTTGTGTGAAACTGGGAGAATATATCATAGAGTGAGGATTAAATTAGATAACTCATGACAAACACTTGACTCCGTATATTATAAATGGCTATGAATGTTTGCTGAAGAGGGGATAGCTTGGGTTCTAGCTCCCTGTGTATAAAGAAAGCTATGTAAACCCTCTATACCTCCTCTGCCTTATCTATAAAGCACCAGTATCTTCCCTACTTATGGTATATAGAGGGGCTTGTATGAAAGGATTTGTTAACAAAATTTATTAATAAAATTTGTAAAGAGATTAGCACAGTTTCTGGTACACAAAAGTTCTCAATTAATGCTACCTATCTTTTACTAAATCATTTTGTTCCCATCTACTTGAATTAGTGAAACGGATCTTTTATATATATTATTGAATTTTTACAGAGAGGAAGGGAGAGAGAGAGAGAGTTAGAAACATCGATGAAAGGGAAACATTGATCAGCTGCCTCCTGCACACTCCCTACTGGGTATGTGCCCATAACCAAGGTACATGCCCTTGACCAGAATCCAACCCGGGACCCCTGAGTCCGCAGGCCGACGCTGTATCCGCTGAGCCAAACTGGTTAGGGCAAAACAGATCTTTTTTAAAAAATATTTTCATCGGTGTCAGAGAGGAAGGGAGAGAGAGAGAGAAACATCAGTGATGAGAGAGGAATCATAGATTGGCTGCCTCCTGCACGCTCCCTACTGTGGAATGAGCCTGCAACCTGGGCATGTGCCCACACTGGGAATCAAACCATGACCTCCTTCTGGTGCATAGGTTGACACTCAACCACTGAGCCACTCTGGCAGGACAGTGATATGGCTCTTTGGAGTAATTTCTACATATCACTAAAGACACATGGTTGCTCTCAGAAGGAGGTGATATTTCATAAAGATAGTTCATTGCTCTTACATAAATAGTGAAGATCCTTTTGATCTTGTTATTTTTTTAAAATATATTTTATTGATTTTTTACAGAGAGGAAGGGAGAGAGATAGAGAGCTAGAAACATCGATGAGAGAGAAACATCGATCAGCTGCCTCCTGCATATCTCCCACTGGGGATGTGCCCGCAACCCAAGTACATGCCCTTGACCGGAATCGAACCTGGGACCTTTCAGTCCGCAGGCTGACACTCTATCCACTGAGCCAAACCGGTTTTGGCATGATCTTGTTATTTACTTGCAAACCTACTCTGTTTTGGCATGATACAAGCACAGAGAGTACTGGGATGTTACCCTCTCCACATACATAGTAGATGAAACAATTAGGTCAGAGGGAAAATAATTGCAAACCAACTACAAAGTGCAGTTTTGTGTCAAGTAGGTGATAAAGACATGACAAGGGTTAAAATTTTCCTCATCTATCCATTTAAAGCCTCTGACAAAGCTGTCGCATTTTTTATATTTAATTTTCCACATTCGCACATGTTCTCTAATTTGGTTTTCTTTTATATTTCACTTTATGGTAAATGTGCTGAAGTCAAATAAACTTTTTTAGTTCTATTTCATTTTTATGGCAAATGCATTGCATTTTGAGACATACTTATTGTAAACAAAACTTTTATTTTTCTAATTATATAAAGACTTAAGATGTAATAAAATATTCACTTTGTTTTAAGACACTGCTAAATATGTCAAAATGGTGACAGATAAAGTGATTTATAGATTTATATGTAGCTCCATCATGTCATGGATTGAAATGTTAATTAGCTTATATTCAAGGCAATTTGGGGTGTCAGTGAATAATATACAGGAGTGTAGGCTGTAAACAAACCAAACAGCTCCAAGTTGAAATGTGCTTACACCTAGGAGCAAATGCAAAGGTTGGATTCAAGGGAAAATTATGGGGGAGAAAGAGAGCAGCAAAGATGCTTTCTTTAACCAAGATGGAGAATAAGAATCTTCCCCAACCAGGAAAGTGAGGTCTAAAATTGCTATTGTTTTGGCATTATTTATAATCATTTACCAACTGGCATTTGAAGGTAAATCAGTTCATCTCTTGGTTGTAATTCTTTTGAAGACAATTTAACTTATTTTTCTTAATCTATCATTTCTAATTTCTTCAGTGTTAACTCTGTACAATTTAAGTCACATTTTGCTACACTTTACCTTGTCATCAGTATAATGATAAAAATTCTATTTGTAGAACCTAGAGTGGTAAACACAGCCAGAATCAAAGTGTATTGACAGGTGAAGATATGTTCTTTGATCTCAGTGGGACCAAGAGAAATATAGTCCCACAGTCCTGAGTTCCAGCACTCTCACATTCTAAGCCTTTGAAGTTTTTCTTTCCTTAACTCTGCATCCTTTGAGTCGTAGTTTGAATGTTACTTTTTTAAAGGTAGAGTTGGCTGATATGGTTAGAGTTGAAAGGATGGGGGTGTTATTTAATAAATATAGATTAATAAAGATAATCAGTTATTTAATTGTTTCTATAAGGCTGAATACAAAGGCCATGGAGAGTTCTGTCTGTCCTGCCACTCTTCACATACTCTTACTATATAGAGCAGCATTTTTCAAACTTCTATGCACAAAACAACCATCTCATAATCTCCATAAAATGCAGATTCTGACATAGTAGGTCTGGAGACCTTAAATTCTGTTTTTCTATTGTGATTCCAGGTGGTGCTCGAGGGCCACACATTGAACTGTGAGGATAAATAGGGCAAAGGGAAGGTCAGGATATCCTAAATATTTTACTTTAATACTTTTGCTGTGTTAGACATCTTAACATCCCTTACCTGCCATTAACCCCCTAAATAGCTCTAGGAAGTAAGTGATATTATTCCTAAAATGTGGGAAAATAAACAGACAGACACAGACATAGAAAACCAGACAAACAAATGGATCTCTCCACTCAGTAAGATGAGCGTCATGAAATTACCTAACTTCTGAAGGTCTGAGTTTCCATTTCGTGAAGATAAAACATCTACCTCACAGGGATACTGAAAGGGTTTGAAATGTATGTAAAAACTGACCCAAGTAATCCCATACCAAGTTATCTATTGTTATTATTTTAACTCTAATTTTAGCAGTATATTTTGCCAGTCAACTAATAAGAAAACTGAAGTGCTTATATTTCATATGTAGTGTTGGCCATTAAGAGAAGATATAATTTGAATTATCGATGTAATTGACAAATATGTACTTGGTTAAGGTACTTAATCATATAAGTATGATTTAAATAATGAATCTGGGTAATAACCATTCATCGCAAATTATGAATGTACTGAACTTCTTGTCATTTTCATTAGTCAGCGCTGAGCCATACTGAGTGTGTATTTTTTCCTCAGCATGGGAAATTACAAGTCAAGTAGTGAACCCTAGAATGCCAATCATTGAGTAATTTCAAGGTTGCTAATTAGCATCATGTTGAAGTGGTAAGATTATCAGGACATAATGCATTCATTTATGTTAATGACTACTTATTTTATCTTATACAAGAATTACACATTTCCCCTAGAAGCAAAAATAATTAAAGGACCAACCGAAAGTTTTTAATAAAGTGTTTATGCATGTAAATGTATGATCAACTTATAATCATATTACAATCTTTTATTTCAAAGGAAATTATATAATAAAATGAAAAAAGTCCACATTGTTTATAAAAGGAAACTGTTTTCTTTCTAAATGTAACTGACATTTTAGTAACCGAAATGGGAATAACCATAGAAGTATAGGAAATGTCCTCTACCCTCAAGGAGAAAAAGAAAAGTCACAGACAAATACTTAGAAACTAACTATAGTCTAAATTCTGTGAAAATAACTACATATAAGTAAGAATTGGGGGCAGGGGCGCGGCAGGATAAAAGGGAGTGATTGTAGAAGTGATTGGAGACAGGCTCAGATTTGATTGATAACATGCAAGTGGGTGGTGTGTAGAAGTGAAAAACTATGACTTAGGAGATAGCATCTCCTTTTTTTTTTTTTTTTTTTTTTGGAAAAGCATGGGACTGAGGATCAGAAAGCCTAAATTTAAAGTTGGTACTAGTTTGAGCAAGTGACTGTACATGTCTTGAACCACATTTTCTCATTTGTGAAATGAGAGATTTATTAAAGATATTTTCCTAACTACTCCAAAGTTCTTCAATTCTAAATTCCCATGCCTGGCTACCAGAACAGGAACCAGAGGGGCCTGTGCAGGAGCTCATAGGAAATAAACTTTTGCACAGCATGGCCAAACCTAGTGCTTGAGACAGAATCACTACCAGCTGCTGAGAATGGCAATGTGAAAAGATAGCTCAAAAGAGGTGAGCTATAATATTATTTTGGACAAGGGAGCCTGTGGATATCAAAAGACAGAGCATTCAAATACATGACAATACTGAAGGAGCTATATGAGCAACATGCACACTGACTGGGATTGTCAGGTCAGAATCATGTGTCATGCACACTCAGGCCGATGAACTGTATAGAAGTGTTAGAACTTTACAGGAAACATTAGGTGTCCAGAGTTCAGTCCAGGAAACTCAACATATGTCAGTACTAATGAGGCAAGGGAGCAACAACCAAGGACTTAAGTAAAAGCGTGAGTTGGAGAAATGTAGGTATCCAGGCAGGGAACCAATGGCCATGATCCAGTATTAATTTACTAAAAACCTGGTGACGCTTAGCATAATACACTCCAGGTCTTGTACTGGGAGTGGGGAGTTTTCCAATTAACCAGCACAGCTGACTCTTTTGGGAAGGGATCACTCATTCGATGGGATTTTCAAAAGAGTTCCTGGTCTTTTTCATTTCTCTTCTTTTAAGAACACACTAGTGGCCCAGTGCACAGATTCATGCACATTGAAAGGAAATTAATTAGAAGAAATATTTTAATATTGCTGTTTGCCATTTCTCTATAATAGAAGTGTCAGAGATAAAAGAAAATTAGTAAAATGTATATGAAAATAATATATAAATTGATTAATAAACAATAACAACATGATATAACAACAAAGACATAAAACAACAAAACCATGATATAAAAACAACATTGATAAAAACAATGACTGATAAATTGATTAAACTTATTCTAATGTCTCCCTGTATACCACATTAAGAGTGAAAACACTTTCAGAGCGCTTGACTAATTTCCCTTGTGAGGAAGTATTGACAACTTTAATTTCAACGTCACACACTCTACAAACTCGAGAGAAAGCAACAAATAACTGACCATGTCCAAAAACAGGTTCAGATAGGAATATTTCTACTCTGTCTAGAGCAGCCATGGGCAAACTATGGCCCGCGGGCCGGATCGGCCCGTTTGAAATGAATAAAACTAAAAAAAACAAAAAGGCCGTACCCTTTTATGTAATGATGTTTACTTTGAATTTATATTAGTTCACACAAACACTCCATCCATGCTTTTGTTCCCGCCCTCCGGTCCAGTTTAAGAACCCACTGTGGCCCTCGAGTCAAAAAGTTTGCCCACCCCTGGTCTAGAGTTTGTGCTTGTGATTTATTAATAGTCATCGCAAATGCTGGCATCACAGGAAACTGTCTTCGAATTAATTTAAATGGAGGCCAGTGTCAGATGGAACAAATTAATTTTGGAATCAGAATAACCTCTCCTTCTGCAGATCCTGTTAATACTTCAGCTTTGATTATGTTAGATTGCAATCTTTTGATAATAAATCTAGTACCATTACAAAGAACCCATTTACAATGACAGATCGAAACACATGTGTATGATTGGTGCCAGCAAGAGCTTTATATATTGTGCATGTGCGAGTCAATGTTTATTTTTAAATTGCCAGTGCATGTCATATGTATTGGCTGGTAGGTCAGTTGGATGGTCAGACAGACATACCATCAGTCACTAAGCCATTTATATATATATAGATAGTGACTTATAAGATTAGTAAATTAAGCTCCTTTCTGGCTTTTAATTTTATAATCTTTCTGGACTACTCTCCCTCATCCAGCAAAGACCCTGCCCCTGCACGGATGGATGGCCTGTGGCTGTCCAGGTTAGTCATTCAATGGGATTTAGATACCAACTCCAATGTCAGGTATTAGGAAGTCTTGCATCTGCATATCAAAGTCATCCTCTCTATCATACTCCTGTCCATGTCTCATTTGCTTCCAAAATCTGAGAGAAAAATGGGTGCTATTGTGCCTAAACTAGCACAAATAATCAGATTTTTAGATTAGATGCATACAATTGGACAATTTACCTAGTGTCAGATTTTACCAATAGTTTCAAGGATACAAGCAACAAGAAACATGGACAAAAAAGGGAGAAGCCTAGGACATTCTATGTGGCTCCTTAGGTCTTTCTTTGCTGGATCAGATATGCATTCCAACCAGAGTAATAGGTGATGTTTTTAGAAAGGGTTTCAAACCACCTCATGTAGCAGGGATTTTTAGATTATGAATCACCTGTATTTATACACAGATTGTTGTAGGGCTTATGTGACATTTTAAAGGGAGCTGTACTTCAAAAATCCACAGATTCTGGCTTTATCTAAACAAACCAAACCAGGGACATCCTGCTAAAAGCATTCTATAGATAAGAATGCCATTAAAGTCATTAATTTATTTACCCAGAAGTTATTTATCAGCATGTTTACAAGAAGGACAATCCAGGTTTTAACCCTGGGCTTGTTTCTTAATAATGAGAGAGAGGGAGGAAGGGAAAGAGGGAGAGAGAGAGAGACAGAGAGAGAGAGAGAGAGAGAGAGAGAGAAAGAGAGAGAGAGAGAGAGAGAGAGAGAGAGAGAGAGAGAGAGAGAGAGAGAGAAATTCTCACTAAATTCCCAAGACTGAGGTAGGGAACGCAGGAATGGGAATAGATATAGTGCACTTCTGGCATGGGAGGGAGAGCCTCGCCATACCGTATAGGAGAGTTTAAGAGTGAGTACATTCCTAAATTCCTAGATTGACCAGTCAAGAGGCAGGAAATGGTAACTTTGAGCATTTCAATAATAACATAACAATAACAATGGCAATAACAATAACAATGGGGAGCAAGAAGTAAAACCCAAAGGTATTTTTATTGATTTCAGAGAGGAAGGGAAAGGGAGAGAGAGAAACATCAATGATGAGAGAGAATCATTGATTGGCTGCCTCCTGCATGCCCCACACTGGGGATTGAGCCCACACCGGGGCATGTGCCCTGACCGGGAATCGAACCATGACCTACTGGTTCACAGGTCGACACTCAACCACTGAGCCATGCCGGCCTGGCCCAAAGGTATTTTTTTAAAGTGACAGAAACTGGTAACTTTTATATTAAGAATAGAACAAATGTAAGCGCACAAGGTTTACCTACAGCTTCCAGTGAAAGGGGTAAAACTGAAAGTGGTAAAATTAAAATAAAGAGCATATTTGCAGAGTAGTTCAAAGTCATGAAAGAAAAAAAGGGATAACCTGAATTTACTTGATGAGTGAGAAGCTATGACAATCATCCAGAAGGAAGTAAGCCAAATGTATTAGAAACCATCTGGATTAGGGAATATATGAAAATTAGTTAGAAAAATCCAATATTTGATTCACTCACAAATATGCATTGAACATAATACTGTGCTATTTTGAGGCATGAATGTATGAATGTGAATAAAACAGTTAAAAAACAACACAAATCTCTGCCCTTCATTATTCAATTCCTGGGCCCCTCGCCCATCTAGATCTAATCTCTTACCATCCCAGACTCTGACCTCAGTGATACAGGCATATTCTGAATTTGATTATCCTAGAATATATCTCCATCCTCAACCCTCACCGAGAGATCATGTCAGCCAATACCTCTTCTTTAACACGTTTACCCTCTATAGCTCCTGGGTCGGTGCTCTGCCCATATTCTCTCTCTTACTTATCCAGTGCATACCAGTCTGATTTCCAACTGCCAATACTGTAGGCAAAGAAATCCCCCCGGGGCTTCCTTGCGCTGGTGATGAGGCAATAAGGCCTGCTGGGAGCAACCCTAACTCAGTGCTGGCAGCAGGCAGTGTATAAATACTTTACTTCCCTTACCCCTGAGGTTAGATATCTCTGAGGAGTGTCTCCTATATGAGGAGGTTCTCCAATGGGGTTTAAGATCCAGTTCCACAGAGGTATCTGCCTTACTAAGTACTCTCATGACCCACCTTTTCATTCTTGTCTTAGAATTCCTATAGGCAAGGATAACTGTACACACCCTTTCCTATCCAAAATATCATTTCCTGAAAATGTTTAGCTGTGGGAATACACTTAGAGTTGCCCATTTTCCTTTAAAAAGAAAGAGCTAAGAATTTAAGCTGCTGAAAAGCCATCAATTATTGGGCGATGTGACAATAGATTGAGATCTTGGCAGTTTCTAATAGAAATGTGCCCCTATGGGCATCACACTACCCTGGTTACTAATTGGCATTTGTCGTTCACTTTGAAAGTTTCAGGAGTTAGAATAACAGCAGCAGCAATATCAAGGAGGTCAATCAGACTTGGCCTGACACTGGTCCGGTCCAAATGAGTAGTGAAACTATTTGGTTTTTGGGTGTGATCACACTCATGTGGGTCGTGTTAAGACATCCAGTTAAGACGTCAGGTGCTGCTGGAAGAGCTGATGAATCTGACATAGGTAGAACTTTTTACAAGGAAATAAGGTGCATGAATGTCAGAGGCAAAGGTCAGATTGTTTTTTCTTGTTGTTAATTAATCCTCACCCAAGGATATTTTTCCATTGACTTTTAGAAAGAGTGGAAGGGAGGGGGAGAGACACAGAGAGAGCAGCATTGATATCAGAGAGACACATCCATTGGTTGCCTCCCCCAAGGGCCCCAATAAGGGCCAGGGATCTAGCCTGCAACTGAGGTATGTGCCCTTGACTGTAATTAAACCTGGGACTCTTCACTCTACGGGCCAACACTCTATGCACTGAGCCAAAATAACTAGGGCCATACTGTTTTATTCTAACTCATGTCATTCAATTTAAGGATTATCCAAAGGTATTTAAGGATGTATGCATGTTCTTGACATCTTGCTCTGCAAGTTTAATTTTAAATGAATAATCAAGATAGAATTTTATCTTTGGAAAAGTTTATGGACATTTTTTATGCATTCAATCCTGATATCAATCATGATCTTTATGGTTGTTATGACTTTAACATTATCAAATCACTATCCTAAACTTATTAGGACACAATGGACACACTAATATTTAATATAAGTTTGCTTGCCACACATGTCTAGAGGAAATACATTAATAGATTTTATATTGTGCAGAAATGTTAGTTTTCTAGCCAATTTCATTCACCTGGTTCATTCAATCAGTCATTTATACAGAGCACTAGAAATTGAGTAGTGACAGAAATACCTACCTTCATGGAGATTAATTCTGGAGGAGAAACTGGCAGTTAAAACAAAATTAAAACAATAATATACATGGACATAAGTGCTATGGAGAAAAATATATAAATCAAGGGAGTGTGACAGGACATGGTAAAGTGGCCTTTGGGGGCTTGAACAGCATCCTATATAATAAAGAGGCAATATGCAAATTGACCATCATGCTCTCACACAAGATGGCCACCCCCATGTGGTCACAAGATGGCCTCCACAAGAGAGGGCAGTTGGGGGTGACCGGCTGGCAGGAGAGGTCAGTTGGGGGTGACCAGGCCTCCAGGGGAAGGCAGTTGGGGGAGATCAGGCTTGCAACTTTTTAAGTGATCAGAACATTTAACTGATACCAACCTTTTAACTTCTCATTTCTTACTCTCTTGTGTAAACTTTCTTCTTAGCTTTAAACATAGGCTGAGAAGTTATTTTCAATTTCTCTCAGAATGTCATTTTGGTTTAACTCCATCTTGATTTCTCAAAGTGATTGCTTCTAATCTTTTTAAAATTTTAGTTTCTGCTTCTGTCTCTTCTTTGCTATCATTATCATTCATGGACTTCCTTGAGTGATCCTCTCTATTATAGTTTTAATCATTCTCCATCAACTTTAGCATTCAAATAAATCAGTTTTTGCCTTATATTACAAGATCATCTGAATTGCACTGTTTATTATTTATTTGTCTATAAATTGATTACTTTCCAGAATTTCATAATTCAATATTTTATAAAGCTATTAGAGTTAGGTATAACATATTGGATTACTGACAAAAGTTGTCCAGAAGATAAATAAAATATGTAAAGATGATGACTGATATAATTGTACAAGATTTTCACACTCTTTCAAATATAATTTCTATAAAGAGATAAAATAACTTAAATTTAATTAAGTTTAAAATAGTGTTTAAATTATTCTTAGAATGAGAAAAATCTAATGTTTGGAATTACACTATAATATTGTAAAATTAAAAGCATGGGGCATACATTATAACCTTATTTCTTATCTCAACATAAAGATCTCATAAAACATTGATCTTAAAGCTTTAAAGTTTTATCATTGCTTTCTGGTATTGGTTTACTATTATTTACTATTATTATTTTTTATTATTTTCACACAGTTAAAATTTTACTCTGTGAAAACTATCTATATGTATAAAAGTCCAGCGACCCTTACTGCAGAACGACCAGAACAACTGGTGGCTATGATGTGCACTGACCACCAGGGGGCAGATGCTCAACACAGGAGCTGCCACCTGGTGGTCAGTGTGCTCCCACAGCAGGAGCAGCCACTCAGAGGGCGGGTCCATAGCCTCTGGGTTGACTGGGATGAGCGGTGCACCCACAGCAGGCGGGTGATCCCCGCAGGCCATGTCCCCCACCAGTACATGAATCCATGCCCTGGAATTCTCGTGGTAGTTATAATGCCACACACCAGTGATTTCCAGGTCTTCATTTTCTGGGCAAATGATGGGATTATGCTTTTGTCCCCATTATTGGGGACTAGGGGTATAAAATAGGTTAGCCAGTGAATTTCGAGCAGAATTTGCATATGTTGCTTCTGGTCAGATTTCACTGGCAATGAAAAATTCTCTAGAGTTCATTTTCCCTCTGACACCACAGCTAGCATTGTTAACCGAATGGCTGCTATGTCAACATTGCTCTTGATGCATATAGAGGGCCAGCAAGAATCAAACCTTTGTTGATTTTGGTCATCACTGTGATTTGGAATTGTTTGTTGCTGCAACACCAATTATATTCTGTTCATGATAGGAAAGCCAGTTCTTGGTTGATTTGAATATTTACCATTTGCTGATCTAATTAGTCCCAGTAGCAATTTATGCCAAATGAAACATGAAGAATTCAGATTTCAAATTATTGATTTTTTTTAGCTGTAATCTCAGTGGGAAAAGGTGGTTTGATTAATTTATCCCCTATGACTGATTCTCTGACAAGTTAATTTTACAGCTTCTTATTTTGTAATGTAGATTACATTGCTTTCATACATATCAGAATTATAATGTGTCTTCTGCATAGCAATATTTCATTTGCAGACTAAATGTTGGTTGGATAAATTAATGACTGCACACCTGTTGCTTTATTTTTTACTCTTTATTAGCTAAGTGACATTTGTTTTTCAGTTTAATTGTATAGATATCCACAAGTTTATCAGGAATTCTCTATTAACAAATCTCTCATTGATTCATGTGTGAGACTCCCAGGCGTGTATTATTTAAGTGAATATATTCTGTAATATTATTCATAGAAAAATTTGTTTGACACCATGTTGCAGTGTGTACTCATTTGCTATTTCTGTATATTCTTTAAAACATTAAATATAACTGAAATTTATATTAATATATTTGAATTTCAAATGCATTTGGAAGATCTTGCTTTTTAGGGCAACATTATTATGAATTCTTATGGAGAGCCAATATTTATTTTATGTATATTAATAATTAAGATTTTACATAATAACTTAGAGTGAAAAATCAGCATCGTATTTACCCTAGAATTAAACTTAGAATTGGCATTAAATACATTATATTGTTAAATCAGAGTTGTAGCTATAAGATAATTAATAATTACAAAATATTTCCAATAATTTCTCCTGATAAGAGCTAAGAGTGGTAAAATAATGTAATCTTTATTTTGGGGTTTAAACATTGGATTCCAGGAATATAAAATCTAAGGTAGAGGCTATATTAGTTGAGTGAAGTTTCTGTAACAAAGAAGCTATAAAAGAAAATTAATATCTTATGAAGTTTGAAGGCTCTGTCCTAGAAAAAGAAACAAAACTGAAAGGAACAGCTCACTGCCAAAAAGAGGCAACCGAAGGCTGTGCCTGTGAGTGGGGCCACGTTTCTTTTCAAGAAGTCGATTATAGGTCTTTTGGAAAAGATTTTGATATAAGAACTCACCTTCAATATTTGTGACTCTGTCATCATACTGACTGAAACGATAAAATGGAAAGTATTAAGCACAAGGGGAAAACCCGTATCAGGCTGGAGTGATATGCCACAGACTTTTACTACACACAGAACCTGTTGACTCTTTACAATAAATGCATAAGAGTAACTTACTAACCTCCCTAATGAGAAAGCTGCCATTAAGGTAGTAAGCCAAAACAAAGAAGAACTCTTGGCTGAATACCTACGAGTGTGGAATAAGAGGTGGGACTTAAAGGTAAGAATGGGCTGTGGTCTAAACAAGCACCAATCACTTGCGACCCATTTTGCTAGGATGCATTTACAACACTCTAATCCTAACCACCATTTGCTAAGGCAATAGAAAACATTAAAAAAAAATTGAGACAGAAGTACCTACTCTCTAAATATTCTAAAAATGTTTCTCAAAAGTGTACCATCCCATAGTATGAGGTTAAGAAGGTTGGAAAAGTTTAGGTGTATAACAGCAGGTACTGAGTGCTAAGCCATTTAAAAATTGATTTAATACCCCATAATATAGCAATTAAAATAAGGTAAAATATGATAAATTAAGGAGAAAGCTTATTTTCTTTAAGGCTTTCCCCCCTCTTAAAATATTTTTGTCTGATATTAATATTGTTATACTAGCTGTCTTTGGCTTTATATTTACATGGTATGTCATTTCTCATTCTTTTTTTACAATATATCTGTATAATTATGTTTTAGAACTCTTTTGTAAGTGTCTTAGAGTTTGGGTTTTTAAATTTAGTCCTTAACTTTTCTTAAATTGGAGCATTAAATCAATTTACATTTCATGTACTACTAATGTGTTTAGATTTAAATCTGCCATCTGGTTTTATCTTGCTGTTTATTTTACATGTTTAATATTTGTTTTACTCTCCTTTCTTTGCTTTTTTTGTATTATAAAAGTATTTTAAATTGCATGTCCTTCCTCAAAAGTTTAGGACTTGTAAGAGGTTTACTACTTTTTGGGGGGCATTATTCTAGAGAGTATGTTTTATAGACTTAAAATACTTAAAGTCTGATGTTAAAATATTTTAGCTTCATTTGCATCCCTTCTGACACATTATCATTGCTACACATTTTAATGTCATGTTATTTTTAGTATAACTCACAAGACATTATTATGGCTTTATCCAATTAATACTGCTTATGTTTACTCATGTATTTGCCACACCCACTGACAACCTCATATAAATTGCAGATACCTCTACTTATACACCCTTGCCTCTCTTATTTTGGTCTAGTTGTTAATTTTGTAATAGTTACCAATTTCTAACATGCCACATAATTGTCTTTTTAGAAAATTATTGTATTATTTATTGTATCTCTTCTCCCAACTAAAATGTAAGTTGTAAATTCAGTGGTTTTGTCACTTGTGTTTGTGAATTTGCTCTCCAAGCACCTGGAACAGTTCCTGCCCCATAGAGTAAGCACAGGTTAGGTATGTGAGTAAATAATTAATTTATTCCTCCATCTCTTATGCTCCCTCACGTCATCAGTAGCCTCTGTCCTAAGTACACCTGTAGCAGTCCCCTATGTAAAGGTTTGTTGATAGCCTTTCTGATTTTTTTAAAACTTTTATCCTGAGAATGTATTTAGAGAGTATAGAATGTGTTATTTTACATTAAAATAACATCTGGTTTCCACCTCAATTGTTGATCAGTCGGCTCTCAGTCTATGGCCCTCCTTTGTGGTAACCTGTATCTTTCCTCTGACTACTATAAGAACTTTTCACATTTGATACTCTGAATTCTCATCATGCTGTTTTTTTTCTATGGATTTCTTTTTATTTATCTTTCTTTTTGGGTTCCTTAGATGTATTGAATCCATGAATTGTCTTTCATCAGTTCTGGAAATTTCTCTGCCACAGTCTCTTCAAATGCTGTTTCCTCTCGCTGTTACATTTTTTCTTCTAAGCTTATTATAAACTTTAATTAGCGATGTTTGCCTTCCCTATGGCTTTCATGTTTCTTTTCTCTGCCTCTGTAACTCTTATTCCTGTTGGTTCTCTTGACAGTGCCTGGCTTCTTACATGCTTAGTCATGTTTTACTGTGAGCTGCTTTCTCCTTAAAAAATTATTTGAGGGCCGAAATCGGTTTGGCTCAGTGGATAGAGCGTCGGCCTGCGGACTGAGGGGTCCCAGGTTCGATTCTGGTCAAGGGCATGTACCTGGGCTGCGGGCACATCCCCAGTGGGAGATGTGCAGGAGGCGGCTGATCGATGTTTCTCTCCCATCGATGTTTCTAACTCTCTGTCTCTCTCCCTTCCTCTCTGTAAAAAATCAATAAAATATATTTTAAAAAAAAATTATTTGAGGGAATATTTGAGGCTAAGAATCCTGTATAATAAAAGGGTAATATGCAAATTGACCTTAACAGTGGAATGACCATTCGCTATGATGCTCACTGACCACCAGAGGGAAGACATTCAATGCAGGAGCTGCCCCCCTGGTGGTCAGTGCACTCCCACAAGGGGAACTCCACTCAGCCACAAGCCGGGCTGATGGCTGAGACTGCAGCAGTGGTGGTGGGGAGCGGGCCTAAGCCACAGTCAGATATCCCCCAAGGGCTCCAGGGCTGCCAGAGGGATGTCTGATGGCCAGCTTAGGCCTGATCCCATGGGGAGCGGGCCTAAGCCAGTAGGTGGACATCCTCCAAGGTGTCCCAGACTCTATGAGAGGATACAGGCCAGGCTGAGGAAACCCCCCCCCCCACCCTTGAATGCATGAATTTTCATGCACTGGGCCTCTAGTCTCTCTCTATATAAAAGCCTAAATGACCATTACAACCGGACTACCAGAACAACCGGTCGACCAATTGCTATGATGCACACTGTCCACCAGCGGGCAGACGCTCAATGAAGCGTCTCGGGGCAGCTCGCCCCTTGGTGGTCAGTGTACTCCCACAGCCAACCTCTCATGGCTCCTTACCCCCAGCTGCCTGGCCCTCCAATAGGCCTCGATCACCAGCCAGGCCCAGAGACCCCACCCATGCACAAATTCATGCACCGGGCCTCTAGTGAATATATAATCCTTCGGAGAGTTGCTTTTGCTACTTCTCTGAAAGAAGTTTATGCTAAAGACATGGCTCCATGTCTTTTTTTGTCTGCTCAGTTGATGTGAAATTTGATTGCACATCTTTGCTAGTGATAATTCAGGGATCTCTTTCTTACCAGCTTTTCTCTGTGCCAAGGCATCTTTTCTCAGCCTCCGGGGCTGTAGTGAAGTGGGGGTGAACTTATTTCTGAGTCACCTGAGCCATCTGAGGATACAGATTTATAGCTGAGAATTTGATTTTCCACTCTGGTTGGAAACTGAGCTTTGCTTTCTTTCTCTCTTCCCACTCTAGCTCATTCCCTAACCCACTGCACAGGAAGCCAGTGATGATGGAAGCTTGAGTCCTCAAAGTTTGAAAAATATTGTGGAGAAAGTGAGCTGTAATGCCTTACTAATTACTCTGGTTTCTGTCTTTGCTTTTGTTAGGTTTTGTGAGATATGTGTACATGCAAATACAAATAATATATCATCATCATCATATTAAATATTTTTCAGCTAGAGATTCCCTCTGACAACTTAATCAGCCACAACGTCTCTGTTTTACTACTCTCTAGAAATAATTTCAAAGCAACGGGGAATGTTAGGGATTGTTCACTGAAAAAAACATCTCAGAAAATTGCTTAGTCTTCAGAGGTGTGGCCGAAGAAGGGAGAGGGAAGACAGTTATGTGATCTGAATCTAGTTCATTTTCACACTATGACTAGACACACTTTTTACTATATTATTAATATTTTTGGTGACTTAAAATAAAATTTTGGTACTCATAAGCTTTCAGACACAACTTCATGCTTACTTGTAAAACAGTGTTGCCCATTTAAAAAAAACTTATGGTCCTTTCTGGATTTTGTGGATAACATGAAATAAATAGATCTTTCTCTAAAGATCAATTACAAATTAACCTATACTTAAAAAGACTGTTTTTAAAATATGTTTTTATTGATTTTAGAGAGAGAGGGAAAGGGAAATGGATAGAGAGATGCAACTATCAATCACCTGCCTCCCACTCTCCCCTCAAAACCTGAGCATGTGCCCTGAGCAGGAATCGAACCATGACCTGGTTCATGGGTCAGATGCTCAAACAATGAGCAGCACCAACCAGGATCACCTATACTTACAAAAACAAAAAACTGTTATGGTTTCACTTTGCTAGCCTGTATTTTATAATTAATTAGGAGTTTATTTTTTGTAGATTAACTTTTTTGTTTTCCTTACAAAGAGTTAGCCATTTGTACAAAGCAATTTTAAAATGCAAATATTTTGTTACTCTTGGAATTCTGCCCATATCATGTTAATTTGGCTTATTTATGGACTGTATATCTCTATATTATGTAACTACTAAAGGCCTGATGCACAAAATTCATGCAAGAGTAGGCCTTCCTTCCCCCTGCTGCTGGCACTGGTTTGCCTCTGACACCCGAGATCCAGGCTTCCCTCCCGCACCCGGGCCCTGGGCATCCCTCTGGCCACTGGCACCTGGGACCAGGGCTTCCCTCCAGCCACTGCCAGGTACCTAAGACCCGGGCTTCCCTCGCAGGCCTGGCTTCATCCGGAAGGTCGTCCGGAAGGACATCTGGTTTAATAAGAATAGTACACTTTTATTATTATAGATAACCTCCCCATTATTAAATATTCTAATTTTACACATTTAAATTATAAATATTTTTAAAATAAATCTTATCCTTATTTTTTACAATTCTATTTACAAATAGCTTTTGATTACAACTCAATTTTCACTTAATTATGGGTATATCTTTAGTGCATAGTGATTTATACAAATGCCATATTATAAGAATGTCTTATAATAAACAACTTTAAAAGAAGATATCCATTTGATCAAAAGGAAAATTAATTTTACCTAATATATTAGAATAGGATAATAAGAGAAGTTATTTGAAATGGTAAACAAGCAAGTCTATATACCTTAAATGTGGAAGTCAAAGTTTGTGATATTTTCTCTTTAGTTTATGTATTCATTTATGTAGAGCCAATAAGTTTGATCTCTTTATGCCTTGATTTCTCATACAATTGATTCCTGCTCTGATTGTAACATCAGGGTCATAGATCTTGCTCAGCTGAAATGAACCAATCAACATTAAATTGATACAGTTGCTCATAAATATCCTGCTTTGACCTGTGAACATTGGACTTGGGGAAACAAGTATACTGAATTTTGAGCCCTGGTAATTTCCCTTATGCACATATAGGCTTTGCTGGAAACAAAATATGCATTTCTTACTGCACTTTATCCATCTCAAGTTGGGTTTCTAAAATTATTGAGAACAATACTATCTCTAAGCTCTCTTATTAATTTTATAATAAGGATCCTTTATCTATAGCATTTGAGCCCTCTTATTTGATATTCTAAATTCTTACCACAGTAAAACACTATTATTCAGAAGTACACTATCCTTGAAATGGCTGGACTTTGAACTTGCAGTCTATATAAAGCTAAGTCTTATATAGCAACTAACTTATGCAAGTTGGCAAATTATTGTTAACAATTAGCAATTAATTCTTTAAAGTTGTTTTAATTGTTTTATATCATTACAACATTTATCAAATCAATTCTTATTTTTTCTTCTTTCAGTACCCATCATAAATTTACAACATGGTGCATAAATATTGGGTTACAACAAAATGACCTAGGAGGTCTACATGTTTTACCAAGAATATTTCATAAATATACTTAAAAAAAGAGAACATATCACTAAATGAAAAAGTACTTTTTGGTGCATGTTTCAGAAGCACTTTTATTCAAGGCTTTTTAATGAATAGAACTCGAGTGAACATCTGCTTAGACTCTTTCATTTAAAACAAATGGGTTTTACTTTCCTTGGGAACATAATAGTCTTTAGAATAATCTACAGAAAGAACAGCTATCAGGAGGAGGTGAGGGTGAGATGTATGAAGGGAGTAACAAAAGAAAAAGACTCATGGACACAGACAACAGTATGGTGGTTGTCTGAGGGAAGGGGTGAAGGAGGAGGTAGAAGAGGGTAAAGGGAAGATAAATGCTGATAGAAGATTTGGCTTTGAGTGGTGGGCGCTCCTCTCAGGGGATGGGGTTGAAATGTTTTCTCTGTGTGCAGACCAGCACAGCCCATTACGACAAGGAAATTGAAAATAGTCAAGTGATGGTCTGGTGTGCATCATCCTGGTCCTGGTCATCCTGGTTGTAGGTTATCCTGGTTCTACAGTCGAAAGTCAGGAAATCTCCCGGAACTGGGATGTCTGAAGGTTGAAGTCTGTTATCGTCTAAAGTTCCTTCCTAGGATTCTTATACAAACATGCCTTTGTCTACAAGCTGCGCATTAGTCAGAGTCAGCATTTACAGAAACAATGTCAAAAGAATGGTGGGGTGGATTACAATTTCCCACTGTTATAGAACCAGTATATATTTTTAACAATACTATATTTTAAATTTCATTTAATTATTTCATTTGTATTTTATGACAGAAACATGTTCATATCTATAATAATAAAAGTATAATATGCTAATTAACTGGACAGCTGAACGGCCTTCCGGATGTCATTCCAGACATCCTTCTGGACAAAGTCGCAGCAGCAGAGGCTGAGGCAGAGGCAGTTAGGGGTGATCAGGCAGTTAGGCGTAGGGATTAGGGACAATCAGGCAGGCAGGCAGGCAGGCAAGCGGTTAGGAGCCAGTGGTCCTGGATTGTGAGAGGGATGGCCGACCATCAGTTTAGATCCATTCCCACAGGAATACCTGCGGGATCAGGCCTAAACCAGCAGTCAGACATCCCATGAGGTGTCCCAGATCCCGAGAGGGTGCAGGCCTGGCTGAGAGACCCTCCTTCCTGTTTGCACGAATTTTGTGCACTGGGCCTCTAGTAGTAATATAAAAAAAAAAAAATAGAGATGATCCTTTAACAAAAAGTACAGATTTCCTGGCTCCACCACTCCCACCTCTAAACCTATAGCTAGAGACAATCACCTTTAAATATTTCAAGGTTTTGTTCGTTTGATGGTTACTTCATTCTCTGAAAAATATGAGAATTGCAGCCATCTTGATTTGCTCATAACACACATGATTTATTGGTATCTGCTATGTTATATTTATACTCTGTCCTATCTCTTCTCCCCATAACCTGCCAATATAGTTGTATCACCATTTTATTTCATTATTGATTACATTTGAAAGTTACATATTTCTATACTTTTATTTCCTGTCCATAAACTCTAGAAATAATATTTGACTCGCCTCTTTGTAACATAAGGATATTACCTCTATGCTCATCATTTATCAGCCCAGTTCTTCCCTGACCTCTTTTTCCTCTATCATTTCTACCTCCCTTCAGTTTTTTTCTGTAGTAATTTATATATATATATATATATATATATATATATATATATATATATATATATCCAGCAACCATTACTGCAGAATGACTGGAACAACCACAACGACCGGTCCACCAGTTGCTATGGTATGTACTGACCACCAGGGGGTAGACGCTCAATGCAGGAGCTGCCCTATGGTGGTCAGTGCATTCCCACAGGGGGAGTGCCTCTCAGCCAGAAGCCGAGCTGATGGCTGGGGAGTGCAGCTGCAATGACAGGAGCCTCTTCTGACTCCAGATAGTGAGAGGGAGCAGGCTGGGCTGAGAAACCACCCTGTGCATGAATTTCGTGTTCCGGGCCTGTAGAAAGTATAATAATTATAGTAAATAGCACATTTTATTTCTCCTAAAAACTTCTACTGAACTTTAAAGTGTTTTAAGATTTTTTAAAACATACAGAGGTTTGATAATGAAGGTTTTTTTCCTTCTATCAGATTGTTCATAATTTTGTTAGTTCTCATGGTCATTTAATGCCTGATCTTTAAAATCAGAATTTCTATTTTAATCTGTTCTTATAATGAAATTTCTCTATCACTTTGGTTTATTTGCTGTTCTTTTAATCTTTTCCTCTGCTTTGTATTTTATGCTGATTATGAAGTTACACCCATTAATATATTTTTAAGTACTTGTTATGGGAAACAAAGTGGAATATGGTAGAGCTAAAATCTTTAATCAAATAAAATCAAATAATACAAAAGTATTATTCTAGTTGCACATTCTAGAAGCCATGACATATGTAAGAAAAGACTACAGCTCACTGAACACAGAGGTATCTTGGGAGTTTATATGTCCTAGTGTTTATCAAAATGTGACTTATCATGATACACTGGAGTTCTAGATATGAATTCAGATCATTAGTTCTATTCCAGTTGTTAAGACTGAAATGGGATTCAGTAATCTGTATTAATCATGAATCTTAAAATTTGGGAACACATCTCCAAGCAAACAAGATATTGAGCTTATGACAGGGCAGTAAATTCTAGGCATTTTATTTTATCTGCTCATTCCCCGGTCCCAGGGGTTGAGGCCAGTCTTCCTGATCCACAGTCAGTTGTGTGGTATGGGCAGAGTGAAGACTGGGCCTCTGGTTTGAAGCACTAGGAACTACGCAGTATACTACATGTAACTAATTATATTTGGCATAAAAAGTAGGCAAATGCTTTATTTTGGGTGTCCAAATCCTAGGAGGTCACTGCATTGTTAACTTTATTTAGTTTGCAGTAGAATAACTTAAGGGAAAGATACACAGATTCCTTGCTCCCTTTCCTGGCCCAAAATTGAAAGTTTACAAGCCATTATTTTTTCAAAGTATTTTACTGTTTACTTGCTCATTGGCCAATTCTACGCTAACTCACAAAGTTATATTTCTTTTCCATCTTAAATCATTTAGCTTAGTATTCTCTCTGTCACAAATGCATAAGGCAATTTGACACCTTGATATTTCACCAGAATTTTCATCATTCCTCCAGATTATTTATGATCATACATATTTCACAGGCAGAATTAATATGTCCATGAATTATAAACATATTAGTATAACAAATATTAGAGTATAAATTCAGATAAAAGATATTAGTTTCTTATAGTATTAGCATACTGAAGTTCCAGTAGTTTCAGGTATGAAAGGGACAGAAAATGGAGCAGATGGATCCAGGGTCAGGTACTTCCCATTGCTTCGGAACAAGTTCTATAGGAGTGGCAGTAATTCAGATGACAGTGTTCAATGTGGGTGTAATGTGGCAACAGGTGTCTCTAGGGCAAGTCCGGATACTGTGGATGGAGTGATGCCACCGCACTTGACTAGAAACATTAAGATGCCGTGGTCTTATGGAGAAAGGGATGTCTAGATATAGTCAGGCTTTCAGGAACCAGGGAAATGTTTCACCTTTTAAAGGGAGATAGACTTAATTAAGAGACAAAAGTATTATTCTAGTTGCACATTCTAAAAGCCATGACATAGGTAAGAAAAGACTACAGCTCACTGAACACAGAGGTATCCTGGGAGTTTATATGTCCTAGTGTTTATCAAAATGTGACTTATCATGATACACTGGAGTTCTAGCTACGAATTCAGATCCTTAGTTCTATTCCAGTTGTTAAGACTGAGATGGGATTCAGTGATCTGTATTAAACTCCCTGGAAGTTCCTCATGAATCTTAAAATTTGGGAACACATCTCCAAGCAAACAAGATATTGAGCTTATGACAGGGCAGTAAATTCTAGGCATTTTATTTTATCTGCTCATTCCCCTGGTCCCAGGGGTTGAGGCCAGTCTTCCTGATCCACAGTCAGTTGTGTGGTATGGGCAGAGTGAAGACTGGGCCTCTGGTTTGAAAGCATTTATACCAGCTGTGGAGGGGACCTGACACAGGATAGGGCTGAGAAGGGATTACACATCTTTGTTTTCTATAGTAGTTGAATCTATAATAATAAAAGCATAATATACTAATTAGACCAGACAGCCGAACAACCTTCTGGACATCCTTCCAGACGACCTTATGGATGACCACGTTATGACACCCACTGGCACCAGGCCAGCCAAGGTGGGTGTGATTCGATTGGTCGGGGACCCAGCCATTGCCCCATGATCACCCTGTAGAGGGAGGCCCAGGCCACCGACCGGCGGGCTGTGGTGGATGGGCAGGGCCTCCCCCTGCAGGGCGCGATCAATTGCCCCAAAGAGGGAGGCACAGGCTACCCTGCAGCGGTGCTATGATCGGTGGACAGGGCCTCCCTCTGCGGGGGCGATCCATTGGGAAGACCCGGCCGGGTGGACAGGGCCTACCTCTTTGGGGTGATTGATCGTGGGCTCCCTGACTGTGAGAGGGCACAGGTCAGGCTGAGGGACCCCCCCCCCCATCAGTGCACTGGGCCTCTAGTATGTAAATAAAACATGAAAAGATTTAGCTCCACCATATTCCACGTCGTTTTCCATAACAAGTACTTAAAAATATATTAATGGGTGTAGCTTCATAATCAGCATAAAACAATGTATGTATGAACATAGTAAACACATTACAAGTTTTTGTTTTTAAAAACTATTTTTATTGATTTTAGAGAGGAAGGGAAAGGGAGAAAAAGAGAAGAACATCAATGATGAAAGAGAACATTGACTGGCTGCCTACTGCACACCCACTACTGGGGTCTGAGCCAGCAACCCAGGCCCATGTGCCCACCAGGAATCAAACCGTAACCGCTTGGTTCATAGGTTGATGCTCAACCACTGAACCATGCCAGCCAGGCCATATTACAGTTTTTGAGGTCTAACTTCCCTTTGTAAACTATGGGGACATGAAAACCCATTTTATCATTAATAACTAAGCGAGCTAAGCTAGTCTTCAATTACTCAAAAGTAAGTCTTCAGTGGAATGTTGAAGTAAAATAAAGCAAGGTTTCACAGCTCAATGACTAGTTTATTTTCATTCACCTGATGAATGAAAGAAAGCATGCCAGTTGGATTAAAATCATCTGGAGTGTGCTCAGCTGCATTAAACTGGAGAGGCTTAGGAGATGTTAAGAAGTGTGATTTTGATTTCACCTGCAGACTTTTTGAAGGCAACTCATTATAAGAAACAGTTGATAGTGATGACATGCTGGTAGCACTTGAGCTTTCTGCTGGAGTTTGTAATCCAGTCTCTGCAAACCTGTAATCACCATTTCCAAATGAATGCGAGGCTCTCATTATTGAATCTGGATGTCTAAAAGGTACTGAGGAAAAACACACAAAACAGCCATCGCAATGAAATATTCAAAACAATTTTTGTTTCAATAGTATTAAATATTGATCTTCTTAATGATATCATGACATGTTATAAGAACATTTAATATGATTGGCAGTTTTGTGTTTTTTTTAATATTTTTATTATTTTTATAGTTACCAAATATGTTAGTCTTTCAAATAGAAAAATATTTTATTCCATTATTATGAATATATACATCATAGCTTGATTATGAAGTTAAAGATAGTAGCATTTTTAAATTAAGACTTAAATATTTATATCTAGCTATTCAAGGGAAATATTTTAAATAGTTTTATAATAATGGTACTTTGCATAAAAATGTGGAAATCACAGGTATTTGTATAATGGAGTATAAAAATATATTTTTGTTTGTTAATTTTGAAAATAATTCTGATAGAGTCATCATTTCTATAGGGAATATATAGATAATATAAGTGATCCAATAAACATGTAAGCAGTCCAAATACAATTTTGCACAAGAAAGTATATTATAAATACTACCATTTTTTGGTGAAAGACAATGAAACCTTTCTTTTTTCTTATCATTTCATTTTACTGTTTTTAGGAACTCTCCTATCCATGGGAAATAGATTAGTGAAGAAGATAAAGGGTATTCTGATGGGGGAGATAGAAAGTAAACAAGTCAACAACAATTCCAGGCTGATATGATGATGATGATTCAGGTGACAGTTGTTCCAGAGGCAATAATGATGGTGGACTTTCACAGATGTTGCAAAGATATGTCCAATGGCACTGCGTGTGGTATGCAACAAATAGAGAGGAATCTATAATAACTGAATCTAAATGTTAAGGCTGTGAATTCATTTCTTTCTTCACAGTCTCAAGTGGATCTCTAATACCCTGAAAGACTCACAAATATTGCTTTTAGGTGTCAGATAAATATTAGTTAAATATCTTGTGAATTAATGAAGTCAATCCACAAGATGATGACTTGGAAAAATGCTGGCTTTATTAATGAGGAGGTAGTAACAGATTCTAAAATATTGACAATAGTGTCTGTCCCCCCTTTACCTCATTTCTCCATCTGTTTGCCAAATATGGATTTTTTTTTCTTTTACAGTTCTTGAGACAGCACAAGTGATTGCCTGGAACACACTCTTTTTTACTTTGTTTTGTTACACTACTTTGCATTGTTTATATCAGTGTGTGTAACAGTGGGCTCATTCAGGGAAAGAAAAAAAAGAATGAATTCAAGTCAGCTATCGGATATGAGGATAATCTGCAAAAGAAAATAAATTGACAGTGAGTTATAATGTAGCCTTAGATTTACATTTTGCAACCTACTAGATGATAAATTATATTCCAAATATTGTTTTCAAACTCTCAGAAAAATAGAAAAACTAGCCATGAAATAACATCTAGGAACTTTTTTTAAAAAATATACTTTATTGATTTTTTACAGAGAGGAAAAGAGAGGGATAGAGAGTTAGAAACATCAATGAGAGAGAAACATCAATCAGCTGCCTCCTGCACATCTCCTACTGAGGATGTGCCCACAACCAAGGTACATGCCCTTGACCGGAATAGAACCTGGGACCTTTCAGTCCTCAGGCCGACACTCTATCCACTGAGCCAAACCGATTTCAGCATAGGAACATTTTTATTTATGTAGCTAAATTGTTGCACTTTTAGGGTTGTCCTCTCTGAATTCAGTTCTTCTGTTATTACCTTGAGTAAAAGCAAAATATTTGAAACTGATGAGAGTAAATTGGATTACCCCCCCCCCCAAAAAAAAGCCAGCATCTTTCAAAAGGGACAGTTGTAAAATTATGAAATATAGAATTATAAATAACATTTAATAATCATAAACATTACATAACATAGTTAATATTTTAATAAATGTATTGTCATCTGAAACATTTCTTTATAACTTTTACATCCTAATATTTCATTTCTAAAAGAAGACTCATTCTGAGAAGAATAAGTATTTTAAGAAAAACGTCTGGGAGAACATCATGAAAGCTACAAATACAGTGGGGCCTTGACTTACGAGTGTCCCGACTAACGAGGTTTTTCAGATACCAGCTGTGTCTCGGGGGATTTTTTGCATTGCGTTGATAGAGTAATTTGAGTTAACCAGCTCCTTAACGAGCTCGGTCTAGGAACGAATTAAACTAGTAAGTCAAGGCCCCACTGTACTCAGGCAGAGGTCACTGCTCCCTCATTGTGTGAAATGTCCCTTTCTTAACATTTCCAGGCCTTTTCTTTTACTGTCATTGAATGAGATGGAAGGCAAACAACAAACAAGACAACAGCATACACAAATATAAAAGCAAAACAGAAATGTCAGTGATTTTTTATCAGGTTGAGAAGAACGGAGGTAGAAAGAGTGGGCAGATTTCAGTAGAGAATCCCGAAATACATGTAAGAGTAGGCTTGCCTTCCACAGGCTGCTGGCACCGGCTTCCCTCTGGCACCCTGGACCCAGGTTTCCCTCACAGCCGCGGCTTTGTCGGAAGGTCGTCTGGAAGGACATCCGGTCTAATTAGCATATTACACTTGTATTATTATAAAATATATAAATTCTTTACTTGGCTGTGCCTTCTCAGATTTCTCCAGTACACAGGCATTCCTCATTTTACTGCACTTCACTTTAATGCACTTCACAGGTGTTGCATTTTTTCTAAATTGAAGGCCCAACCCTCCTCCAATACAACTAGTACAACTTGCTTCATTGCAATACTGCTCTATTGTGGCGATCTGGACCCAAACCTGCGATGTCTCTGAGGTATGCCTGTACACTCAATTTTTCTCCCCTCCTCCAAAAGTCTTACCTAAAAAATATAAGCCTCCTGGAAATTAAGACTTTAACAGAGAGCCCTGGTGCCTGCAGCTAATTCAGAAGGATTGCTTTGCTTCCAACTTTGAAGGGCTGGCGGAGTTCTGTTTTTGGTGGCGACGAAGGTCTGATGTGCTAGATGCTGATGCTTTTGTACTTGGAGCTGTTATGGGGAGAGAAGGAATAAGAATAAGGAGCTCTATAGATAATTTTAGGGCAGAGGGCTCAGGGAAAGAGAGAGAACAGGAAATGGGACGGGTTGTTCAGGAAATGTGAACAAACCGAAGTCAGACAAGAGTGAATGTAACATTTGCCTGGAACTGACCTGGGACTGAAGTACTTCTGCTCCAGGTGCTGGGAACTCAGTCTAGTGGCCTTAACACTACATTTCAGCTGCCGTAAGGATTGATTTTGTGTGTGGAATTCTGTGTTCAGGGCGCTGAAAAGCAAACTGACTTCCACATGGACTTGACACCAGGCTCCTTATTGTGTGATTCCATTTACACGGAATGTCCAGAATAGGCAAATTCGCAGTCTAGGAAGTAGTTTGGTGGGTGGCAGAGGTAGTGTGTGGGTTGTGTTTGGGGTTGGGGCAGCAATGGCCAGGGGAATGGGGAAGGACTACTGATACCATGAGTTTCTTTTTTTGGGTGAAAAAATGTTCTATCAGTTGATAAACATGTGGCCCACCCCATAACAAAGAAACAGAATTTCCGGAGGATGAGGCCCAGAAATCAGGGTTTTAAAAAGATTCCCAGGTGATTTTAATGTGCAGCCAAGGTTGAGAACCACTGCTTTAACCACTTACTGTGATGCTATAAGCAAGAGGCTAAACCAGAAAAAGTACTAACTCCCCCTGTTCCATTTGCCCCATGGTTGAAGGGGAGGTATATCAGTGCAGGCTTGGGGTGTCATCTCACTATTGAAGGAGCCCCAAACAAAAGGCTTCAGCAATTTTATGGACCTCGGGATGGGGTTGTGGAGGCAAGGGGAAGGGCTAGGAATAGAAAAGTTAAAGTACAGGGTACTAAGTCAGTTGGGGAAAAGTGTCTTCAAGCTTCCTGTCCTCACTTCCCCCTCCCCCTCTACCCAGTAAGGAGACCTCAACAGAGATGCTTGAAGACCTCAGGCTAAGATTCAGATAAAGAGACCTAGGACTGAAGATACCTGGCTAGGGATGGTAACATGAAAAATGAAAAAACATCCTGAATCCTAGACTGCAGCTGTCTTCAAGACTTGCCATGCACTGACTGTGTACAAAGTCTGGTGTGGGGAGGGCAACTCTTTTCTCCAAGGGCTCCCAGGTAAAGCCTTAGTAATTCCCCGGGAAGTCACACATAGGTTTTTAACTCAGAGCCAGACTTCTTAATCTCTATCACAGTTGTTTTGTGGACACAGCCAGACCTATTTTTATTATCCCTTACAGAGTTTGCATTACAATGATAAGTAGTAGGTTGGTGTCCCATTCTACTTAAGAAGAAAGGAAAACTCTTCATTATCTTCTTGGCATTAAATTAATTCATACATTGTTGGGCTTTGCTTTACCAATAATTTAATTTGTTTGAACATGCATTATATGTTCTATAATCATATAATTAAATGAAATTTAATACAAACCTATACAATGCACTAAAGGGTTATGTAATGAGTGGTCTCCTCTTTAGAAAAAGAAAAAAAATGGTGTTAGAAAGACATTGTACAAAATTCAGATAAAAGAGAGATTTATGAATCTTTCAGGTAACTTAAGGGAGAACTTTTAGTATGAAAATATAGATATTTGCTTACTTTTTCCATTGGAATAACTAAAATTAATGTAGATCAAGTTAATGCAGTATATATTGAGCAGTTTACTATGAGCATGGCAGTAAGATGGCTAAGAGATAAAATAATAAAGAAATAAACACGTCTACCTTCTGCAAACTTACACACTAGCAGGGGCTGTATGCAAATAGGCAATTACTATGTAGTGTACTAGTAATAAATGCTCTGATGAGGGAAATATAGTTTTTAAAGGGCTGCATTGAAATAGCCCTTATGGAAGTTTTGCAAGGGTGGGGAGTTGGGCTGGCTTCTAAGGAATAGATACCTGATAAAATATGATCTTATCCCCAACATAAATAATGAAAATAGAAAAGAAAGCAATAAAAAGGGAAGAGTATTTAGTAAAAAGGAAAGAACATGTGCCAACACCCACAAATTAAGGTGTCTCCTGAACCTGATTGGAGTGCAGTGTGGCTGAGCATGTAGCATTAGGTAAGACATCAGTGAGAGCAGAAGCCGGAAAAAGAGGTGAGGATTGAATAAGGAAGACTTTCTAAAACAGATTAGAACGAACAATCGAATGTCATTAAGCAGGGCGATGACATAATCAGATTTACAGTGTCTTCCTGATGTCAATGCCAAGAATGGATTAGAAATGAGCAAAAGCAAAGACAGAAAAGTTATTTTGAAAGCTCTGAGATTAATTCAGGAAATAGAATGATGTTCTAATTTAGAATAATAGCCTTGGCAATAGAGAATTATATATGGTACAAAAATATTTAGGACTTAAAATGTACAGGTGCTAGTGATTGGATATGAAAGATATGGGAAATAATTGAAATTTCTAGTTTGGACAAGTGGGTGGACAGAGGCATAATTTACTCAAAAGGGAACAAAGAAAGAAGAATAGGTCTGAGAAGATGATAATAAAACTTAGGTGTGTTGAATCTGTAATATCTATGACCAATCCAAGTAGAAATACCCAGTAACCAATTATATATGTGTTGGATGCATAGCTCATTAAAGAGATCAGCATTGTGGGTGTAGATTTAGAAATCACCCATCTATTAATGCTAAAAGATGTACAGCAGTGGGTATGGTTATGCAGGAAAAGTATGCATCAGATAGGAATGCCCAGAGCAACCAAATGAACAGAAACATTAACAAAAGGCAAATGAAGAGGAGGCAATAAAATAGAGAGTAAGAAAAGGTCAGAGAGGTAAGAGGGAAACCAGAAAATTGATGTCATGAAATCCAAGGAAAGAGATAGCTATGAGAAGGAACTAGTCAATGATATTATAAACAGGTTAGAGGAAAGGGGGGTGGGGGAAAGAAACCAATTTGCTTACCCTCAAGGTCATTGTTGCTTTAGCAAGAACACCTTCAGTGAAATAATTTGACTAAATCCAAACATCAGTGAATTGAAGGAGTAGGCAGAGTGAATAAAGTCAGCTCTTAAGAAGTTAAATAGTAAAAGTTTTGAGGATATGTTTGTCAATTTTGCATAGCCAATTCTATCTACAGGAATTTCGCCACCTTTTCATTTCAGTGGGCTGTGCAATGTTTTTCTACTATAGTGAAGGCGTCCATAGAAGCTGAAAGTGTCAGATTCTAACTTCATTTGCAATAGGATGTGAACAGGATGTAATTGATAGCTGTTGACAGAACAAAGAGGGGCCAAGGAGTATCTTTCTGGCAGTGCTATTGGTAACAGCATATCAGATGAGTAGGGGGAGGGTGCCAGAGTGAGTATTGGAAGCTGTGGCACCCTTCTCAGTACCCGTGGCAGAGAATTTGAAAATTGTGGAGGCATAATGACAAAAGATTTTTTCGTGCCGTGCCAGCAGAGCCAAGGGTTCAGGAAACCTGAAGGGGGGTGGCGAAGGATTAAAGAAAAGACAGACAAAGAGCATATAGCTGGGGCTCAGTGGATCTCCTGTGCCTGGATGAGGCCACAGAGAAGGATCCAGCCAGTAAACTGAGGCTTTATTTTATAGTCAGAGAAAAACAAGGTAGTGGTCAACATCGTTACAATGTTCTTGTGCGTTTCACTTGTTTTGGCAGCACTTGCTGCACCTTCCACAGCCCATTAGCTACCCAGGAAGGATCTAGGGAGCTCTATAAGGTTAAGCTTAATTATGCTAGGAGGGCTCTGCCCTCTAAGCTGGGACTTGTTTGTGGCTCTGCCACAGGTCAATCCAAGGCTTAACTCTAGAGCCACACCCTACATTTTTTTTCTCATTTTCCTCCATTTTCAGTTTGCAAGGAAAGTAAGATAAGAAAAAAATTAGAACCCTGGAAGAAATAGAAATTTTCTTTAAACATAAAATTTAAAATCTAGAGAAATATATATTTTTAAATCTGAAAACCCCCAAGGAAAGGAGATCTCATAATAAATTCATTCTCTTTCCAACATTCAATAGCCCTCAGGATCTGAGCATTGTTCTTCATATGTGATTTACAAATGTTCCAAATAACATAATTAACATAAACTTTGTGAAAACATAAGTATTTCAGAATGAAGTCTTTCTAAAATAGTGAAAACCAGGTAAATTTGGAGTTGTGGAAGATTCAGAAAAAGAGCAAAACAAAAGCAACTGATTTAATTATAAAATGACATCAAAATTAACTAGTAAAACTTTGTGGGTGGGAAGAGATTAACCAAAGAATTTGTATGCACATATGCACATGTGCATAACCCATGGACACAGATAATAGTGTGGTGAAGGCCTGAGGAGGGTGAGGAGAGGAGCAGGTCAATGGGGTAAAAAATTGGACACCTGTAATATATTCAACAATTAAGATAAATTAAAAAATAAAAGAACAAAAATCATAATAAAACAAATTCAAGAGAACCAAACAGGAAAATAACTAGTAAAACATCATATTTAGTTTTTTGCTTCACAACTGAGAACATTATACTGTTTTCCTTTTTTATTTATATCATTTGAAAAATATCTCTTGAAAACAGCACTACTTTTCCTACTAAAATACAACTTTTCTAGCACTGTGCTAACTCCAAATAGTCCCACAGTTCTCTAGCAAGTGGCCAGTTTTTAAGCATAATTTAATTGCATTCCAACTGTACCTAATTCAATTGCACTCCAAGTTTTCTAAAACCAGTCCCATTGCACTCTAAAATGTCATCTTCCCAAGAGTGAAGCCTAAGGATCCTTGAAATCTTGAAATCAGGCATTTTAGTTTTGCTCTTGAGATTATTGTACATTTTCTGGCAAAGGGCAGGCTATAGTCTTTCTGGCTACACCAAACCACTTTATACATTAACTGTATAATCCAGTCATAAATGAGTGTGAGAGAAAATCTCAATAAATAGGATGATTGTTATACTATTTGTTATTAAAGTTTTGTACTCTTACATATCCTGATATTGGATGAGAATTATATAAATGTGTGTATTATCACCTGCATGAGCACTATCATTTCCAGAGGGTGCTTAAAGTCTTGAATCGGAGTCTATATTTTTTTCTTATAGTATGTAATCAGCTACGGTTAAAATAGTAACATCATTGCTAGACAATTTTTTTGAACATTTACTATTTTGAGAAGTAATACATGGAATCCTGATGGTGAAAATAGACTAACAAGAAATAACTTTAGATACTCAATACAGTCAAATAATCTTTGATTTTTTAATGATAGAAGCAAAAATCTTTATACTCTTCACTTGCCAAGGACAGTATGCCATGTGCTTACTACCCATTGTCTCAGCCTTAGTCCCTAGTTCTTACATCTGTGTTATATCTTTACCCCATGACTGACTCTACCCTAGGCTTTATCATACTCTTTAATACCCAACCCTCTGATCATGGGCCAAGAGCTTTCCAACTCTGATTAGTATGCATTTTCTTTTTTCCCCTCAATATATAATATATCTTTTCCTACCTTCTTTTCGGTCCTTATCCGAATCTATGGTTCATCACTTCAACCAGCTTCTGCCTCTGTTCTTAGTCTCTGGCCCCATTGGTCCAACTGCATCAACTTAGCTATTTACCCATAAATTATGAAACTGGAAATGTGAGAATAAGTATTAACTAATGGTCTCCAGTGTCATATTTACAGTGTTTCTCAGCAAGCATTTTTTTTAATCCTCTTAGTCATCTCCCTCTTCTCTGTCCAATAATATTAAAATTTGTCTGTTCTTCATAACTAATTACATAGTCACCATATATCATTTTACTCACATTCATCAATTTACCTACTTCTTCCCAAATATGAAAAATCACCTTGAATAAATGTAATCAACTTACCACCAGACCTGCATAGATAGATACCTCCATCTATTTCAACTCTTCCAAATTTACTTATTTGGAAAGTTGATGAAGTGCTACTTTTCCTACATAATGTTTCTCAAGGATCTTGCCATTTTCTCAAGGGCCTTGCTCCATCTTTTTTTTTTTCTTTTTAAAGTTATATTTCTATCTTCTCTTGCTCCTCGAGGTCTTTTATTGACTTCTTAAATATGTTTGCATTTCTTCCATATTAAAAGGCAATAATACCCAACTAAACCAAATCTTCCCTCAGCTCTACATTTCACATTCAGGTTTGTATCATTTATATGACTTAAGCTGCGAATTATAGTAACCCTGACTTAAAATAGACTAAACACTCAGAAAAGTTTAGCTTACCTAAGAAAATTTCCAGTCAATCAGGATTTCAGTTTCATTCTTCTGTGGTTTGTTCAGTTCTGCCCTCCTTTATAGGTTGGCTTTGTTCTTCCTGGTCAAAAGATGGTAGCCAGTGGATTAAGGCAATATAGTATAATTTGTTATACTATTAGAGAAGAAGAAATATCTCCTTCAACTATGCAATAAAAATTATCCCCTGAATGGAATCTGCCTTATGCCTGGATAACTGACCCAATCATTTTTTGTCAAGAGGAATAGGTTTGCCATCATTGGCTTAGTCTAGTCAGGTTCCTTGTGGAGAGCTCAGAATAAGGTACTAATGACTATGTAATAGAAGTAGAGATATTTTACTTTAAAAAGGGGGGTGCTTTTGTGTGTTTTTCCCCTGCAAGAAGGAAAGGGTGGTATTGCATAAGCCACCAATGGTGTCTATTGCACAAAGAAATAAAGAGAATACAGTGAACCCAAATGCAGAAAAGTGATTGTACAGAAAGTGCAAATCCAGGATCCTATGAATATTCAAATAAAATTTTAATTATTCTAATTTAATGCTTGAAACGGCATTCTGGAAATGCTGGCTCCTGTTCTTTTGCTCACTTTCTCCGAGGAACTTTGCCTGGGGTGACTTTGGGTTACGATCCTGAGAGTGAATGATGAACCTCCTGCCCTTTGAGAATAATGTCTTGATTTGGACTTGCTTTGGCTGCCTTTCAACCAGTCATGGGGCCTTTCCCCAACCAGCCCTCAACTTAAAATGAACTTTTGATAAGAAGATCTTTTACCTTTGTCTCATGGTATTCCTACCACATCCAAATTATCCTGCCCTTAGGGGATATCCTTTCAACTGTCTTTAGTCTTTCTGATTCCAAACTCTGACCTTTATAACATGTATACACTTCTTCGGTATTTAGTGTCCTCTCATGCAATTATATCTTTTTCTTCTACTACCCATGTTTATTTCTAGACCTAAGATTTATTCAGCCACATGGAATCTGATGTTGGGTTCAAATCGGGCCTTCCTAAATCTGCTCCTTTGCCAAAGCTGACCCAAACTATTTTCTTGTTCTTTGGAAATAACTATTGACGTTGATTTTCAGAACTAGAGGGAATCATTTGCCTCTTTGTACTTTTGCAGAGCAGAATAGTTTATCATTCTTTTCCTTTCTAACTCACATTCTCAAGGCTGAGATCCCAATTTGGTTTCCTTAAAGATGAATATATTCTTTTCTCTCAGAGAGGCTGTCTAACAAATACCTAACCATTTATACTTGGGCAATTTTAGAAACAAAAACATAAGATAACAATCACAATCACACACCAGATGATAAAGGGTAGTTTGTTCACAGTACATATTACTAGTGGGCATACCTCATTACACTAGGCCCTTGTGCTCTAGTCTGGAGGGTCCTCTCAGAACACTGTCATTCTAAAAAGCCCAGAAAAATAATGTAGGCTTTTGCAGAATTGCCTCTTGAGGAGGTGGCAACAAGAGTGACATCGTATGTAATAACTTAATCAATAAAGAAAAGAAAAAAGAGTGACATTGTATGTATTGTATAACACTCAGCAAACCTTAAAGACCCTTCTTGGGTATGTCTTCCCTTTGATTCTTTCATTCTCAGAAAGCCCTTTATACTGAGTTCACATTTCCCTCCTTTGTGACTGCCTCTTTCTAAAGCAAAGCAACATGTTAGTCTTTGTTTAAGACTTCTCCCTCCTGGGGAGAACTATTGAGGACTTACCTATTTTGTCCATGTCACTCATTGAGAAAATAATTTGCTCCTGATAAATGCCATTAATCAGTATAAGATATTCCTTTACTTTAATAAAAATAAAAATAAATAGAAGCAAAAACTTGATGCCTCCCAGCCTTAAACTATCTTCTTCCCATTTCTATAATCTAGAGTTTTCATTCTCCTAACTCTTCCCCTGCTCATGCTATCCCATGGAAGAAACAAATACATACCATCTTACCTTATAAATGACTGAAACATTCCAACATGACTTCTGTTCACAGAGGCATTAAAACCCATACAGAAGCAATATTTTATATTCAGGGGAAGAATCTTTAATTTTGGAGTTTCAGGCATTTGGGAAAGGCTTCTCTGAGTGGGTAAAATTTCCAGAACTTCGGAAATCGTATCATGTGTTCAATTTTCTATTTGCAGTTTGCTCATGAGGAAAATTATTCTTGAATTTGTTTATTGAAGAGCTTTTCCTCCTGTGATTGACTTTTGTAGGATCAAGGTCAAAATAGACCAAAGAATAATAAAGTTTAGAAAAAAATTAGATTACAGTTTAAAATATCCAAAATCTTTTTGGTAAATAATTCCACAGTGAATTTTATAAGTAGAGAGAAAAAAAGAGCTAACAGAGGAATGTTTTCCATAACAATAACTACCTCCTCTGTGTTTCACCTCTTCAGAGGCTAATAAGACTGTCAAATTGATGGAAAGCTTCCTGCTTTACTAAATTATAGAACCTCGATTTACATTAGTGTAATGTGTGCCAAAAATGAAATACTATCTTATTTCAGTCTGTGTATTTATTTTATTACTTGTAGTTGATTTTCCTAGTACTCTAAGCTATAATAGTCCTTTATAGGTTATTGTTTTGTTTTTGTTTTTGGACAGAGGGAGGGAAGGAGCATGGTAAAATGGGAGGGAGGGAGAGAAGGAGGGATGGAGGGAGGGAAAGAGGGAGGGAGGGTGGTAATATGAGAAGAAGGGAAGGAGGGAGGAAGAGAGAGAGGGAAGGAGGTAGAGAAAAATCAAAGAAACTGTGAACACTAGTGTTCTTCCTCCCATCATGTTACATGACAATAAAATAAGATGCTTTCTAACCTTCCCCTAATTTGGTTTGAGTTTCCCCTCTTTTGGTTTCTCTCTGTTTGTGGTGTAATAGTGGTTATTTTGACGAAAACACTAATGCTGAACACTAATACAGGGACCCTAAAGATGTTTCTCCTTATCTTACCTCCCATGTAATCTCATTTGGATCTGTTGTGTAAATTTTGATAATATAAAACAAATCTGAGTAATAATAAAATTTACTGGGCATGGCAAAGCAGAGATGTGGAGAGACCTTATTCAAAAGAGAGGCTATCATTTAAGAACGTAGAAAAATATTAACAAAAGGAAACTGAGCATTTTATATAGTGAAGTTTGGTGCCTAATGGCAAAGCATCTAAGAGGAATTGCACTGTTCTAAATGTTACAACTCAAAATGATTACATCACTAACTCTAAAGAACTCTTTGTATTATGCTGATCTGTCATTTTTGTGAAAAAAGAAATTATAGCCGTGGCTGGTTTGGCTCAGTGGATAGAGTGTTGACCTGTGGACTGAAGGGTCCTGGGTTTGATTTCAGTCAAGGGCACATGCCCAGGTTATGGGTGTACAGGAGGCAGCCGATTGGTGATTCTCTCTCATCATGGATGTTTCTATATCTCTCTCCTTCTCCTTCCTCTCTGAAATATGTATGATACCAAAGTTAGGTAAAAATAAAGATAGAAATTATGAATATCTATATTGGTTGTAATATAGACCTTTCGAAAGCCTCACAACAGTAAGAAATAATTAGAATAGATTAATTTATTTTATAGATGAGGAAACTGAAGCTTATGGGTGATTCGAGGATAGAAGTAAGTTTGAGAGAACTAGCAGAGGACATTGAGGCTAATTCTCACTATAACATACTCCCCCCCCTCCCCCCGGGGATGCTCTTGTAGTAAGAATTAAATTCTTTTATGATAAAGATAAAGGAGCTTTTCATTTTATCATTTAATATTGCCCTATATCTGCCATGAAAGACAGCGTGATAACCACTGTTGGGAGGTCCGCAGTAGAATATGTGGTCTTGGCTCTCAGAGAGACTCCAATTCAACGTAAAGGGAAGAGAAGCAAAATCCTGAAGTTCTTACCCTTCCTTTTTACTGGAAGCTTGGGCCTGCAATTTGAAAAAAATTTTTAAAAAAATATTTAAGAGCTAATTTTCCCACTTTAATGCTCTCCTAGAATTCTGTGTATAATGCTATTCATGGTTTCCACATGTATTGTAATTATGTGAAATTATATTTCACAATTATTTTTAATAATATCTTGGGGCTTGTTGAGTATGAAGATGAATTTCTACTCATCCTGATTTTATAAGGTCAAGCCCAGAGCTTGGCATACAGTAAGTGCTCAGTAGGTGCATGGGTTTATTTTATGTTTATTATTAGAAAGGTACACACACCTTTATAAAATTTAAGCCATATATAAGTGTATAATGTAAAAGTATAATCTAAAAAAGGCTAAAATATTTATAAATTGGTACTAAAACAGATGAGGCTTATTTTCAAGTAAAATTAATTACATATATTTTTTTGAGTGAAAGATAAAACTTTTCCATCTCTTATATCCACATCTATTGCCCTGTACTAACCATGCTTAGCATTGTGATTCAGAAACCCCTAGACATTTTTTACATGTAGAAATGTGATTCTGAATTAAATTCATAAATTAAAAACATAAAGTGTTTTAAAAATATAAAATGACCCTTTAAAATATAGAAACTTTATGTGATTAATTACTTAATATTATTTATATTAAACTATTTTATTACCTTTTGTAAAAAGAAAACAGTTGGATTTTATGATGACCTTGAAACTTTGAAGTTGTATAAATTATTAATAGCATTTTGTATGTCACACCAAGAATATTCATTTCAGGTTAACCTTTTAATTTATCAGGACAAAAAGGTTGAATATTAGTTTTTCTCATCAATCATTATTATACCAGGGAACCAGCCTGTGCCCTCTCCCAGTCGGAACCCCTCGGGGGATATCTGCTGCCAGCTTAGGCCTGATCCCCCTGGAATCGGGCCTAAATCAGCAGGCAGACATCCCTCTCACAGCCCAGGGCTCTCGTAGCCCAGGACCCCTCACTCCTTACTGCCTGCCTGCAGCAGAGGCGGAAGAGGCTTCTGCCACCATGCTGCACTTGCCAGCTGTGAGCCTGGCTTCTGGATGAGCAGCACTCCCCCTGTGGGAGCACACTGACCACCAGGGAGCAGCTCCTGCATTGAGCGTCTGCCCCCTGGTGGTCAGTATGCATCATAGCGACCACCGTTAGGTTGATTTGCATATTAGCCTTTTATTATATAGGATTTTCACTTACATTGTAATATTATTGGTCAAACTCTAAGTCTAATAAAAGCTGACTTATTTCTGGTTGTTAGGTTCTAAGCTAGCAATTTAAAAGGTATTTCTACTTCTCAGTTCTCATTTAGTAACTGTCAGTAATAATTCTTGATCCCCTAAGTAGATATCAGGATAGGACATATTTAATAAATGAATATTAAGAACTTTACACTGTTTCCCATTGTGTAAAAGTGTTTTTCTTTACAGACATCAGTTCATATATCTTTCCTAGTCCCTTTACTATTGTTTTACTGATGTGTAACTGTCTATTGTCTTGATTGCTGATGTAAAGCTGGAAAGGATATATGCTCTTTAGGCTCCATACTACTGAGTACAGCTTCTCAGTGTTATAGAGTTGGAGTAGTGGCCTATAATCTAAAGGTTGTGTGAAAATTATAAAATGTTCCAGTGAGAAATAAAATAAATAAAAATGGTACATTATAAAGAATAAATGATTTATGACTGAACTAAATAGATTTTTAGCTTGATAGATTGAACTAAATAGATTATTTAAATCAGAATTTTCTATATTCTAAAACAAGTTATAGTTAATCAGTTCTATAACAGATTACTATGAAATAGAATTATGCTTGGTATGTATAAACATTATGTAGCCTCAGATAGAGGAAAATTTACTAGGCCAACAATATATCAAAAATAAAATATGGCAGAAAAGCTCTGTGAATCATAATGGACTCAAAGCTTAATATGTTTCCAATAATATGGTTCAACATAGATTAATGGGAAATATACAATAGCAGAATATGTTTTATCATTAAAATTTATTTGATTTAGGTCCTAATTATCTCAGTGTGCATTAATCTAATGGTATACAAACTTGGAATAATATAAATTTAAATTTAGTGAGGGATTTGAGATTTGAAATGGTTAAGATAGTTAAAATAATTGTGATTAATCTCACGTGTAAAGGGAATATATAAATTGATATTAAAACAGATGAGTCTTATTTACAAGTAAAATTGATTGCTATATTTTTTGGGTGAACAATCTCAGGAAAGTTACATAATTCATATGCAATGTGACATTTGTAATGTGCAATATGAGTACTACTAGATAAATTAGAAAGTTTAAAAAAAGTATTAAAGTTTCCATACTCTTTTCATAAAAAAGATGATGATGATTAGTGATAATATTAACGATTCCTGTATGCTACCACTAATATTAGATAGAAATAAATCAAGAGCTATTATTTACTGAATTTTCATCTCATTTTAGGTCATTTCAGCATATTATTTTCTTTTAGTCTTTGGGTTGCAGAGTATGTGAGGAGCTCAATGAAATATAACAGAACTATAACATGGGACGCAAGGGAAACATGGGGGTGACCTTGAAGATAGGAAGGCTGTACATTTGGACAGCCATGTATGTCATGTGTCCTTTATTCTATGGGCAGTGGGAAAGCTTTGAGGGTTATAAGCAGTCAAATTATATTATAGGATAAAAATATGATTACATGTACCAAAATAACATATATAGATTTATTTCATTTTTTATATTGGAAAACTTCATAAAGTTTTAGCATACCTCATGTTAATGAGCTTGTAAATAAAGAAACTTATTTTTAAAAAAATATATTTTATTGATTTTTTACAGAGAGGAAGGGAGAGGGACAGAGAATTAGAAACATGGATCAGCTGCCTCCTGTTGCCTCCTGCACACCCCTTACTGGGGATGTGCCCACAATCAAGGTACATGCCCTTGACCAGAATAGAACCTGGGACCCTTCAGTCCGCAGGGCGACACTCTATCCACTGAGCCAAACCAGTTAGGGCAAAACTTACTGTTTTTAGCAGTACAAATTGATGCGTGCGAACATCCCCCAGAGGCAATTAGGGGCGATCAGACAGGCAGGCAGGCGGAGTAATTAGGGGTAATGAGACAGGCAGGCAGGTGAGTGGTTAGGAGCCAGTGGTCCCCGATTGCAGGGATGTCCGACTGCCAGTGGAATTGGGCCTAAACTAGCAGTCAGACATCCCCCGAGGGGTCCCGGATTGTGAGAGGGTGCAGGCCAGGCTGAGGACCCTCCCCCTCCCCCCACCATGCAGAAATTTTGTGTAATGGTCCTCCAGTATGGTATATAAAGAAATATATTTTGAAAAAAATATATATATATGAAATCCTATACCAAGTTTTATAGTAATGAATGCATGATAATGGGATTTTAGGTGTTTTGTTCTTGTGGTGATGTTTATCTCTACTTCCTAATTTTTCTACAATGATTAATAAATGAAAAACACTAAAGATATGTTTCATATGAATTCTGGACCTCATCCCCAACCTCCATAAAGCCTATGTCCTTTTAGGACTCTCATAAATTGTTCACCTAGAGGAGTTACCTGGTATTTTATATTCTAAGGAGGGCCACAGAATAGACCAGATCACTGGGGTCCTTGGTATCAATATTTGCATAAATTTGAATTAATCCATTTGTTCAGAAATTGCTTCATACATTTCCAAGAATATATTAGATTATCCGTAAGTGCTTAAAGAATTAGAGAAACTTCTAAACCAATTTCTCAGCTCTTGTTACTGGTTTGTGTGCTCGCTTTGTAGATGTGACAGACTGACAGTATTCTTGTGTGGCTTCCTCACGGGGCGATGTTGCATGTGATTCTAGCGTGTGGCATAACTCTGTCTGGGATGATTTGGCTCAGTGGATAGAGGTCGGCCTGCAGACCAAAGGGTAATGGGTTCTATTCTGGTCAAGGGCACGTAACTTGCTTTGTTGCAGGCTCCTCCCTGGCCCAGTTCCTGGTCGGGGCTCCTGCAGGAGGCAACCAATTTCCCTTTGTCTTTCCCCCTCTCTTCCAATCTCTCTAAAAAATCAACGGAAAAATATCCTCTGATGAGGATAAAAACATAAAACACTGTAACAGCAACAACAAAAAAAACTTGCATGCAACATTAAAATTTATTTTTAAAATTTAAAAATAATTTGAAGTGTGACAGGTTTATATTTATCAGCACCATAGGTCATCAAACCCTTTTGCTACTTAATGGATTTTCATTTTGCTCTGGATGTTCATGTATGTAACCTGTATCTCCCAGCTGCCTAAAGGATGTATAAAAAAGTTGTCTTTATATTCTAAATTACATTAAATCCTTGATCACCATGCCAGGTATCAATATTATTGATTTTCTAGATGAATACATTGTTATTGATACTCACAATAGCTCTGAAATCATTTCTCTACTTCCATAGGTAGAGTTTTTCCTTTTATATAATTCTAAGTAATATAATTTCTTCTCTCCTCTTTTAGTATCATGTTTGCTTTATAAAGATAGATGAATAACAGAAGTCTGAATATTTTTCCTGTTTGTTCTGTCACTGAAAGAAAAATATTGGTGTGCTTAAAGATAAGCAATTGAATGCTAATACTTTGGAAGAGCCATTTTAATCATTATGATTGTAGTTGGAGCACTTTGAAATGCATGTAATGGAATTTAAAAATAGATTAAAATTACTTCAATAAATGCACTCACTCATTTGATTACTTTGCAGTTGGAAATAAAACCATGCTTTCTATAGGCTGTGGTATTTCATTTTGGGCTAATCACTGAATAAGATGAATTCAGTTTTTGACATTTAGTGTATTAATGTTTTATCAAGCATTTTAATAAATTTGACTTCAGTGACTTATAGGGTTTCTCATTGAGATTTTCTTACAATTATATTAATCAATAATAGTAACTCTGCAGTGCTATGCTTGTTTAATAAGTGAAACCAGGGTGCTAAGAATTATCATTGTCTCTATGATAAGGTGTGTATGAGACACTGTCTGGCAGCTCTCCTGATAAATACACCTGAGAGGCTATTGGTATTTTGTTTGAGATACTGTTTGCAGAATTTAAATTTGTTGGTCATTCTGTTTTTGTTTCAACAAAATGGTTAGGACCATTTTAAGAAAGATGCACCATTTTAGTTAAGCTGCAGTCAACATTTGACAGGCCTGCTCAGCGATAGCCTTATTTATTCACGAAGTGTAATGAGTCCTGTTGTTTCAAACGGACTTTCCCTGATCTTCTCATGTTACCACTGTATTATGCCATAGGCTCTAAGATGCTTGAAATTCCAAGATTAATTTTTCTACAAAACTGAACCTATCGTATCTACCTATCCACTCTTAAACCCCAAATATAGTCATCTATTTTGCCTTCATGTTAAAAATAATGTGAATCTTTTGTGTTCCCCGTATTTGAAAATGACATTTTAATCATCCAATTCATTTTGGATCAAAACCTTGATGTTAGTTTCACTCTTCACTTTTCTTGATCTCTCTAACCATTCATATTAAAAGCTGCCCCCAAAGATGACCTGCACACCCTTTCTCCTCTCATGTGTTCTGTCCTTTCCATCCACTTGTCATTGCCTTTCAATATCATTTAATTTGATTCTTGCACTTACCTTCTAATCCTGTGACACCATTCACCCCCTTGTTCTTTCTCAGAATAGTACTTTTTCCTTATGGCCAAAATGACTCTTAAAATTATGTATTTAAGTATTTCAATTTAATTTTAAACACCATTGATGACTCATCACTGCCTGTAAAACATGATGCTTTTTTCTTTGGGTAATCAAGACTCAACTATAGTTCCCCAAACTATCTTTTGAGCTCTGTAACTCACTTCTATATTTTTCAACTTGCCAACTCTCACTTCTCAATATTTTTATGTTGGGTTTAACCCCAGTGGATCATTTACTATTTTCTGAACATTTCCTTTTTAAGACACTCTCCTCAGCTAAATGTTCTCCATAACTTAATCATTATATCCAACTGCATAGTTGTTGTTGTTTTTTTTAAATTTTAATACTATCTTTTACCATGAAAGTTTTGTGGGTTATTTCTGAAATGTTAGTCAATTTTTATGTCTTCTATACTCATGTTTTTGTTAATTTATTCAAAATATTAATGTTCTTGAATATATAGTATTTGTATAATTCTGTTTTATATTATGGGTAAAAAGCTCCTCACAGTATGCAATGCATACATAACTAGTTGTGTGTGTATATGTGGTCATGCATGCATAATGTGTGTGTGTGTGTGTGTGTGTGTGCCTATTTCACATTTGGTCATGGTCCAATTCTGGCTTCTCCACATCAGTTGATTTTGCACACAAGATGTCTTAACTTTCTTCTGCTGTTCTGACCTTCACTCATCATCCAGCAGCTGCCTTAGTTTTTTTCTTTAATCTTTCACTACTCAGCTAATTTAGAAATACTATTTTAGATGAAAAGAGCATATAAGCATCCACTGAGGAATCCCTGGCGGTTTAATTATCACTGATTTTTTTAGAAGCGATTTGAAATGGTCTACAATTGTGGTTAAGTTAGCAATAAGTTTTCAGTGGTGTGGACATGGCAATAAGTGTTAAAAAATTAAACAAGCCTTTTCGGACTTAGAGTGGATTTGAATGCCAACTTTCCCTCACAGCAAAGCTAATACAGGAGTCCTTATAGTCAGGGCTTCTTTACAAATCCAAACCTTTATTGAGTGTGGGTACGTTTGTTTGTGTTTAATCTTATGAGGGAAAAATAAAAGTCTCTTTGGGAAAAACTGTAGTTTTCAAACAACTTAAATCCTTTCTGTATACCCTTCATTTTTGAATCATGAAACATATTCAGTAAAAGTGGCCAGCAAATACTATCAGTGATCTTTAATACATCTCCTGTTTGTTTATACAAAGGAAACAGATTTGAGGAATAAACTGGTACACTGAGTTTAGCTACTGAGTAGATAACCATAATTTTTATGGAAGACTATTTGACAACAGCTTAAGGGATACACAGAATAAGAGCATTAAACCATATAAAAGGATTAGACTGGTGTTCTCTCAGTAATGGGGTGAGTTGCATAAATCTGGAATCTGAATGGAAGAAGAAATGTGTGCATCTTAATCTCAAACACAAGAAAAACATGTTCATTCTTAAGTATGCATTCAATATTTTAAATAATACATATGTTTTTCTAACATCCATATGGATTTTCTAAGCTCTGTTATTCTGAAATGTAAGCCAAGCATGGTAAGACAAGTCCTTATCATTTAATGGAAGGGATTAGGCAAAGTATAAAAATGTTGTACTAGTAAGCCACATTTCCCCAAGTTTGTTGTATGGCATAGAAGTCCTACAAGGTGTTTAATGAAAAAAGAAGTGTTTGTGAATAAATGTTTTAAAAATATTGTGCATATTATGTAATTCTGTGTTGAAGTCAGGTCACTCATTAGCATGACAAAGACCGTGAGCATTTTGCAACGCATTGGAAGCCAACTTCCCTCAAAATTATTTCAGCACAAGATACTCCCCAAGCCAAACATTTTTTCCCCTCTCAAACCACCATATTAATATTCATCAAGACACATGCTCTGGCATACTGTTTTAAAATGTTATCAATTAAAAAATCTGAAGCAAGATTTTCTTTGCAATAGCCCAGAGTGTTGAGCGCATGAGGTGGAACTTTAGAGGAACCCCGGGCTGCTGCCGGATGGAAGCGTTCGCTGCACTCACTATGGTCTATTCCATCTGACCTCGCAGAACTCGCCTTTGAGCCTCCCTCTTTGTGCTACCTTGAGGATTGCCTACAGAAATTTATTTTATCAGCATTAAAGTGCTATACAAGGCCCTGTGCTTTCCAACTTAATTTTGTCTCAGACTCTCTGGCAACCGCAATTTTTCAAGTCAGTTAGGTTTCACTTGCAACTGAAATGACTGTTTTAAACATGTTGTACTCCCCTCGGGTCTTGGAGGACACCCCTCCAGCTGTGTTGCTCATTAAATGCCTTTGCTTCTTACTTCTCAGTGGAAATGTCAATCTTATGAGAGGTCCTCTGCATGGCTCTAAAACTTACCTGCTTCTTGCCAATGTTTTCCCACTTATTAAAATAGTGGTGTTGGCCTAGCGGGTTTGTCTCAGTGGATAGAACATCAGCCTGCTGCGTGAAAGGTCCCCGGTTCGATTCTGGTTAAGGGCATGTACCTTGGTTGCATGAGGCAGGGGGTCCCGCGGGGGTGAGGCTGACGGAGTCCTATCGAAGCATGCCCAACTCCGGAGACAGGTTCAAGACGCAGTCTAAACTTTATTGTTTAAGTACAGGGACATATATAACATTCCAGACCAATCAGAAGTTTACAACATCCTTAGGGCAACCAATGGTAGGAAAGTTAGGGTACTGTGTAGGGGGCCCTAGGGGGCTTACTCAGGCGGGCGCTGCCACTTCCCGGTGTGCCGAGGAAGCTTGTATAGGCGGAGTGCGCTCACGCCATTGCATCCGCCACTGCACTGAGATAAATCTCCTGAGCTCTTCCCACAGTTGCAGGCTTCATCCCCAGGCCTGGTCTGGGCTCAGGTAGGAGGCAACCAATGGATGTCTCTATCTGTGTCTCTCCCCCTTCCTATACTCTCTCTAGAAATCAATGGAAAAAGATCTTAGGGTGAGGATTAACAACAAAATAGTAGTGTATTTTTCTTACAGGAGGTCTGAATCCAACCCTCTCCAGCATTCTCAGAACTCCAAACAAATTTTCTTTCTTTATCTCATATTTTTATTGAGTTTGTTTCCTTTAGATTTTTCACATCAATATTTAAAAACAAGTTTTGTTCCTATCAAAGCAAAAAGACAGCACCAAAAACTTACAAAACAAAAAAACAGCAAAACATGCAAACCTTTATTCTATACTAGAGGCCCAGTGCACATAATTTGTGCACCGGGGGGGGGGGGGAGGGAGGGGATATCCCTCAGCCTGGCCTGTGCCCTCTCGCAGTCCGGGACCCCTTGGGGGGATGTTCGCCTGCTGGCTTGGGCCCGATCCCCCCTAAGCTGGCAGTCGGACATCCCTCTCTCAATCCAGGATCCCTTGCTCCTTACTGCCCGCCAACTCACTCCTTACCGCTTGGTTCACTGCTCCTTAATGGCAGGCTTCTTACCTCTCAACTCGCAGCTCCTTAGCACTGCCATGGAGGCGGGAGAGGCTCCCGCCACTGCTGATGTGCTCGTCAGCCATGAGGCCAGCTTCTGCCTGAGCGGCTGCTCCCCCTGTGGGAGCGCACTGACCACCAGGGGGCAGCTCCTGCATTGAGCATCTGCCCCTGGTGGTCAGTATGCATCATAGCAACCGGTCGTTCTGATCATTCCACCATAATGGTCACTTAGGCTGTTATTATATAGATACTAGAGGCCCGGTGCACGAATTCATGCACAGGCAGGGTCCCTTGGGGTGACCTGCAAGGACTGGGCGTCAGCTAACAACTTCAAGCTTATAGCCCAAGCTCGCGCCCCCAGTCTCACAGCCCCAAAGTTTCACCTGACACCCTACCTTGGCCTGATGCCACCCCCTCACCTGCTCCACCATCATGCCTGTGGGAGGATCAATTAGGGATAGGCCCCCCGCCTGGCTCCCTCAGCCCCGCCCCCCCACCGCCACCACTGGTAGCTGTCTGCAGGACAATCAGTAGGGCTGCTGCCTTGGCCTGGCACCACCTGCTCACCTGCTCCACCTTCCTGCCACACTCCTGCTCTCGCCGGTGCCCATCTGGGCCAGTAGTGCCTCCACTGCCGCCTGCTGCCAGGCCCACATTGCCAATGCCTACCATGTTCTGTGCCACCCCCTGGTGGTCAGCATACATCATAGTGAGTGGTCGAACTCCCAGTCAAACTCCTGGTTGAACGACTGCCCAAGGTGACAATTTGCATATTAGGCTTTTATTATATAGGATACCCTTCAGCAATCATCATCACTTTCTTCCCATCTGGAGTCAAATTTTTTGAAAGAATTGTTTATGCTTGCTACCTTCTAGTTCCTCTGAGTAAATAAGTCATCAATCTTGTTCCTGTACATAGTATTTACTCTGAAATTTACTTTCAAATAGTAGCCACTAGGAGTTTGTGTCTAACAACTTTACTATTCTTTAAGAAATACTTCAAGAGAACTGATTTAAATTTCTGTTTCTCTGATGTATATGACTTATGGTTTCCCTACATATATAATTACTATACTCACTGATAATTGAAAAAGGAATTCTATAAAACATATTAAGTAGATAAAGCAAGTTTTTATTTCCAAGATCAGAAATAAAGAGACAAGATAATGTTCCTATTGTCTTTTTAAAATGCTAGTTTCTTCTCCCTCAATCCATTTGAACATCCCAGAAGTCATAAAATATCTTCTCTATCATGTATCTCTTCTCTACCTATATTTTTTATTGATGAGCCATAAATAAGTGAGATATTTCTCAGTGGATTAGAAATATGCATTACTCCTCAAATGGCTTAGGTTGATTTATTTTTTTTTAATAAGTAACACCTTTGAATTTAACCAAGGCTTTTGTTTATAACATCATCCATTAAATTCTTAGCCCTCCTGATCATATCTAAATTTAAGAATTTTTTTTAACCTTTTAAATAGTATAATAAAGAGTTCTCAGTATATCAGTGAGGTGTGTTTAAAAGGCTAGGGTGTTTTGAATTAAGGTTCAAATTTTATCCTTAACTGCTCATTTTATTCCTATTTAGAACACTCTTAAAATAAGTGAATTACTTTGATAATTTTCCTATTATATTCTAAAGTGACTCACTGAATTTGAAATGAAAATTATTTTAATAACAGTGACAGGAAAGTTAATATAACTTCCTTGCTGGAAGTTTGTTTCATATGAGCTCATTTAGAAAGTGAAAATGTATTGGATATAACTAATCCACATTCGGTAGTTTTGGTATATAAATGGGAACTCAAATCATAATGGTAGACCAATTTTTATAAGCAGTATTTTAAAACAAAGTATCTAGGTTCTTTACAAATAGAAAGGGCTAGTAAAAATAGAGTATTGGTTTCCTGCATGTTCTTTTTCCTAGTCTTTTGCTTTTTGCTTAGTCTTTTTCCATTCCCTTATGTTGATTATATCATTTTCTCTTAAACTTTTCTTTCCAAAATGCTTATCTCTAAGAATAGTTGTTGAGATAGAGACAATAAACTTGTTTGGCTGGTAGCATAAAAAGCAAATTATGATTTGGAGAATATATCTGATATCTCACAAGTTAAATGGATAAATTTTATTTAGTACTTTTTAAAGTATTTTCTCATTTAATCCAGATAGCATCCATTTGAAACAAACAATAAAATTATGCCATGAATTTTGCAAATGAAGAAACAAATTTAGACTTGTGAACTAAATAATACCTACGATTACACTTGATGAGGGACTTAGAACACAAATCTGTCTTTGATTTCCTGAAATTACTCAGTGTCATATATTGAAATCTTTAGATTATCCAAAATTAACTTAGTCTTTAGGATATTAATTTTCTTTATTTTATTTGGTCATAGTTAAAATTCTTATACAGTATCTGAGCAGCAGCAAGTGATGGTGCTGTTGTGATAATACGAGTCAATAAGAATAAAAATCAGTGCATTTTTTAAAAAAGGAGTGAGCCTTACTTACATATGTTATCTTAAATAATTGAGAGTTAATTCTAAAAGTCTATAAAGGTTCTGTCCAATGTGGTGATTGTGAGATAAATGTTGTAAATATTGCAAGTAATGAGAATTTATATTTAGCTATGATTAAGGAATTATATTGGCAAATTTTGGAAATGACTTTCATAATATGTTTGTACTCTTAGATTAATGTTAGTACTAAGTTTATAAAATTCTATTATAATTTATTGATACATAACAGTACTAGTCATTTCAATACATTTATGCTTTACATCAGAAGAGTACCTTACGTCCTCATGTTTCAACCTTCTTACATTTAGTATTAATAACTTCTACCTCATAAAATGTCTGCCATCAGAATGTAAATTACTCCTTTTGTTAAAAATTATGGACAGTTTTATATTTGCTCATATACTTGAAATTCTGTACTGATCATTGGTTTTTAAGAAAAAAAAATTGTCATGCAGCCAGTATGGTTCTGTAGTTGAGCATCAACCTATGAACCAGGAGGTCAGGGTTCGATTCCTGTTCAGGGTACATACCTGGGTTTCGGCTCCAACCCCAGTAGGGGATGTGCAGGAGGCAGCTAATCAATGATTCTCTCTCATTGATGTTTCTCTCTCTCCCTCTCTTTGTAATTATAACTATTTTGTAGGCCATGATATATGTTAAGGAAAGATTTAGTGCATTATTCACATCCTCCAAAATATGGTTAAAATGTTTATTAGAAATCTTTCTTTGAATTTTTAACATTTTGACTTCATTGAAATTTTATGGTAATTCAATTTTTATTAACTTTGCTTATTTTAATTTTACAATATAATAATTTATAGTAAATCCACAGAATTGTACAACCATCAACACAATCTGATTTTAGGATATAGCCATCATTACCAAAAAAAAGTCTATAATCAACATCAGTCCATCTTCTTTCTCACCTCCACGTCTAGGAAACAGTAAAACTGATTTCTGCCTCTATATATTTGTCCATTCTAGACATTTTACATAAAATAGTGGGGTTGGCAAAAGCAGGTTTACAGTTCTGAGTTCATAAAGAAGTTTATTCTTTTATTATTGATTAATTATTGTATTATTTAGTTGTATTACAACTGCAAACATACTTTTGCTAACACCTATAGCAGTGATAGTGAACCTTTTGAGCTCGGCGTGTCAGCATTTTGAAAAACCCTAACTTAACTCTGGTGCCGTGTCACATATAGAAACTTTTTGATATTTGCAACCATAGTAAAACAAAAACTTATATTTTTGATATTTATTTTATATATTTAAATGCCATTTAACAAAGAAAAATCAACCAAAAGAATGAGTTCACGTGTCACTTCTGACACGCGTGTCATAGGTTCGCCATCACTGACATATAGAGTCATGTAAGTTCTTTTCTGTCTGACTTATTTCATGAAGCATTATGTTTTTAATATTTATTCATGTCATAACATTTATAAGTACTTCATTCCTTTTTGTGATGGAGTAATATTCATATATATGTATATACATGGCACATTTTTGTGCATTTACTAGTTTATGGATAATTGGGCTTTTATGACTTTTTGGCTATTGTGAATAAAGCTTCTATGAGCATTCCTCTATAGTTCTTGGTGTAGGCATCTGTTTTAATTTCTCCCTGCTAGATATCTAGGTGTAGAGGTGCTGAGTTACATGATAATTTTTATGTTCAGCATTTTGAGAAACTGGGAAGCTATTTCCAAAGTGCCTACACCATTTTGCATTTCTACCAGCAATGTTTGAGTGTTCCAATTTCTCCCATCACCATCATCACTTATTTTCTGTCTTTTGATTATATTCTAGTGAATGTGAAATCATATTTGATTATATTCTTTATTTGCATTTCTCTAATGATTAATACTCTTGAGAAGATCTATTTTTTATTCTTCTTTTACATATTGGCCATTTTTATATGTTCTTTGGAGAAATATCTACTCAATTTCTTGGTTCAGTTTTGAAATTAACTCTTTATTTTTTTAATATATCTTTATTGTTGAAAGTATTACAGATATTTCCCTTTTCCCAATTGACCATGTTATGTTTTTTTAATATATATTATGGATAAAAATTCCTCATCAGATATAAGACTTGCAAATACTTTCACCCATTATGTGGTAGCCTAAGGAACATAAAAGTTTTTAATTTTGATGAAGTTCAGTTTATCCATTTTTTGATTACTTGTACTTTTGGTACAACCTAAGAAATAACTAATTAACCCATGATACTGAAAACTTATCCTATGTTTTATTTTAAGAGTTGTATAGTTTTAACTCTTAAAATTAGGTGTGTGATCCATTACAAGTTAATTTTAATGTATAATCTAGTGATCAGCATTCACATTTTTGCTTATGGATGTCTATACCATTTGTTTAAAATACTGTCATTTCTCATTTAATTTTCCAGGCATCTTTGTTAAAAACCAATGACCATAAATGTATGGGATTATTTCTGGGTTCTCGATTATATGACCTTTAGACAAATCACACAGCCTCTGATAGATTCTTCTCATGCATACACTGATACACACTCTTCTGTAAACATTATATATATATATATATATATATATATATATATATATATATATATATTGATTTATATATAATAAATAAAATTGATTTATATATAATATATATATATTAAATAAAATTGATTTCAGAGAGGAAGGGAGATGGAAAGAGAGATAGAAACATCAATGATGGGAGAGAAGAAAATCATTGATTTGCTGCCTCCTGCATGCCACATTCTGGGGATTGAACCTGCAACCTGGCATGTGTCCTGACCAGGAATCGCACCCTGAACTCCTGGTTTATAGGTCAATGCTCAACCACTGAGCCTCGCCGGCTGGACATTTTCTGTAAATTTTAGTGGGGACCCATTATATAGCTTTTATTTCTTCTACTGAACCAGAAGTCAGAAAACCCTTCCTTAAAAGGCCAGATAGAAAATATTATGAACTTGTGGCCCTACAGCCTATGACGCATCTACTCAGTCTGATGCTGTAGCACAAACACATTCACTGACAATATATAAAAGAGTGAGTGTGCCTGATCCAATAAAGAATTATTACTACAGCAAGAAGCTGGCCCATGATTCAGGGTTTTCTGACCCCTTTATTACTACTATGGGTACTTAAACTTTTATGGAATTAATGAAACTGTTCCTCATATCCCACACAACTTCTGCTTTACCTCTTTTAGAAGCTCTTTAGTTCTTCCATAGCTCTCTTAAATGATGATGTGGACAGAATGCTTTGGTATGTCTAAGCATAGTGAGACTATTGACCTCTTTCTCCTGGATAGCCATTATTCTTTTTAATGCAACCTTAGTTTTTATGTAGCAATATTGCAGTTTTGGCTTATGCCATTTATGTAATCACCTAATTTCCTAGTTATTTTTGATCAGTAAATTTTTTTGAATCATACTTTTCTCGTATTTTTGTGTACTTTCCATTTATCCTTTCTTATGTCATCATATTCACTTCATCCCACAGTATTGCAGTTTTAAACAAGATCTCTTGACTATTTTTTCTAAAACTAGAATTAAATTACAAAAATTTTTTAGGTGGTGAGACCCCAATCCTACTTGAACTGGCCCCATAGACCACGTAACACAGTGCAGTCAGCTCTGCCATTGTTTGTCTATGCTTTCTACCAAATAACGTAATATTTGCAACCCAAGAAGACATTTTAGTAAATTCAAAAAGCAATGAACCCCTAGAATTTTAACATTATATTTATAATTCTAGTTTTTCACAGACTCTATATTTTTGGAATTTTCATATGCCAACATTATCATTTGTAGCATAGAAACAATAAAGCCAACTGTTGTGAATGCTAAATTAGGCACTTAAGATGTGGTGATTTATGAGCAAAACTTCTTAAGCATAGAATACTCCATCAAGGGGCGGAAGGGTCAAAACTCCTCAGCTGGTAAATTGAATGTGTATGGATTAAAGTAAGTAGGCAATACTTATATGTGTGTCTTTAGCTATGACCTGGAATACTGTGCAATAATTACTGTCAAGGCAACCATCAAAGAATATTGAACTATAAAAAAGAGGAAAAGGGAAGAATCTATGCTTGGTTTCCTTTCCTTTCCTTTCCTTTCCTTTCCTTTCCTTTCCTTTCCTTTCCTTTCCTTTCCTTTCCTTTCCTTTCCTTTCCTTTCCTTGTTCTTTTTTTGTAAAGTAATGACTTGCTATAATTTCTAATTTATGATTCTAGGATTCAGCTGTTGTCAAGATGAAAATGCATTTCTTGGCAATACAAATTTGAAAGCTGTCAATAAATTCTGTCATTTATTCCCATTGTTTTCATCATGCACTGAACGATAAGAAGTACAAAGCCATATTTAGAAGAATGACAGATTGTCCAGCCAAATGCTATATTATCTCTATAGTCAAATATATGTTTTGCAGAACACAAGGTATACAGTCATCTTTTCCAAAACTACATTTTGAGTTGCAAAACTTTTCACACTATCTAAACAACCTTATTGCAAGCCAATAAGACAGAAAAACTAAAGTTTTATATCCCAAAGAAAGTATAGAAAATAAGGCCAGTTATCAGATATCAGGAAAAAATAGGAATTCAAAGTAGAGCAAGATGGTAGGAATAGAGGATCTGAGATAGAGCCTTGAGAACTGCCCTCCTCAGACTCATTTCTTTATAGCCCTAGTTTCTGAATTTAGGAGGAAATCTGGGAAAAGATGAAAGTATTCTCATCTTGGGAATAATTGAAGAGCTTATGATAATTGTAAGAACCAAATATTTAATGTGAATAAAATTTAACTTACTTGAAAGATTTGATTTTGCTTATTAGAATGAAATATTTTATAAATTCCAAGTCAAATTGCTATAAATTCCATGCAAAATATAGGCATTTACTTAAAATTGTGTCATGTGTAGCAAATTACCTCTAATATTTTCAAGTTATCAATATACACACAATGATTGAAAATAACATGAGAAAAGTTCATATTTTTTGGTTTGCATTGTTCTCATACTGTAAGGAAAAGCTTGAGTTATCTCCCTACTCCTCTTTCCATATAGTTGCTTTTATCTTGCAGTGATTTTGAGGAAATGGACTTGTTGAAGAGAGGTGATAAAGGAGGAATGATTTAGATCTTGGCATACCTCTGATTTGCTTCCAGTAATGAGTAGACACAGATCAGGAGAGTAAGAGATCAATCAGACAAAAGGGGAAGTGCAAAAGTATTAGACACTCATCAACCTTCACAACCATTTGCCTATGAGCAGCCCTCATCTGAGCTATATAATTTCTAAGAAACCAACATTTTTACTCAAAATATACTTCTACATGATTTATGTCATCTTACATATATGAGCTTGGACTTCATCTATTATCATGTTTTGATTGTATAATTCAGTAGTTTTCCAAGATAGCCAACTATTATATTTTTCCAGTGTGAAAAAGAACAGTTTCTTTTGAGAAAAGTTAAAACAAGAACCTGCCTTAATTTTGGAGACAAAGACAGTGATGAATACTTTTAATAATGGGTAAAAGAACCAACATCTGATTCTCTGAGAGGAATAATCTTAAGAACACTAATGATTTTACAAAAAATAGCAAAGGTGTTAAGAGGAATAAAGTATATAAGCTGCCTGTAATTATTCAGAGTTTAATTTGTATGCTTCTCATTTGGTGAATTATTCAGACTCTCTATTTCTCTCTCTCTCTTCTCTCTCTTATCTTTCACTGCTTATCACTTCCAGAAAAAGTGGACTAAAAATGCAGAAACAGAAGGAAACCCTCAAATCATAGCTATTTCCATTTTCTCTCCACTATTCAGAATAATTGTTTTAGAATTGAAAATTTTTAAAAGCTAGTACAACAGAAACTGAAATTACTCTACAAGAAGATGAAAGAGTTCTGGGCAGCTATTTTATAAGAATTGGCATTCTTTTGCCTCAAATGGATTATACTTCTGTGTACTAATACATATGAATCTTTTTTTGTGCATTAAATATATGTCTATAAAGTAGATATAGCTGTGTAATATATGTATAAGTAGAAACAAATAAATAGAAAATTTTAGTAAGCTCGATAATTCCAGAAAAAGTAGGTACCCTACAAGTAAGAAAATAGATCACAATTACTCATCACCTAGAATAATAACTACATAGAAATAAGGTCTCTTGGACTATGAAAAAATTATATATTGGAAAACATTTATTGATCTCAGGCAGAATACCTTCCCCATCTCCTGGGAGCCAGTAATTTAAGATGATCCTACTATAATGTAATGAGATAGTAATAAGTGAGCGTGTGACAAGATACCTTATGACAAAGATTTGATGGTCTTGTGTGCTAAGGGACAAGGTACTGAGGTGAGAGAGGAGCAGAGGCAGGTTTTTAACTTTGAATTGTATTATAAGCCACTTTCACTGTTCAGTCTCCTCCAAGGGACTGCACGTAGACTCAAGAGGCAAAGCCCCAAGAGAGAGGAAACCCCCTAAGTAATTCCACATGTCTCAGCTGAGAGCCTGAGGTGCTATCTCCAATTCTTTCCCCCAGCACTGCATCACTTACTAAAAACCTGTCCTGTTTTCCAGTGTCTCTCCCTAACTTCTTAACTTCTAACCCTCAGCATCTTAGAATCAGAAAATTCCTTGAGGGGAAACCATTGCCAAATATTGAGCTCGCATCCCTATGCCTGTCTTTTTCCAGAATCTCCACCTCTTAATTTTTGGTTTCTTTGGCTGCCGTGGACTCCAATTTACATACATATTTATTGATTACCTACTATAGTATGGAGCTAGGAACTAAGGTAAAACTGAGTGCAGAAACAGATGTGGTCTTTGACCTTATACAATTTAAAATCTATTGGATGACTAAGACGTATCACATAATTACACAATCACCGGTAAAACTGAAATTGGCATGAGTGGAAGGAAATACAAGGTTCTACAAAACCATATATGGGGTGAATTTACTGAGGTCAGGAGATGATACTTTATTTCTGATTGAGAGAAGATAAGAAACAGTTAAGAGAGATGGAGAGTGAAGAGCATTCCTGGAAGACTGAGCACAGAGGTAAGAGACCGATGCATCACAGAGAGAATCAGAGCTGAAAAGACGGATTTGCCTGGATGAGAGAGCTCTGGGGACTGACTTGTAAAAAGACCATATATGCTGCTGGAGGCCAATTCATGTGGTGCCTTTTAAAAAAGACCAGCTAAGCAGCTTTATTTTTATTCTCAGAGCAATGAGGGGTCATTGAAAGATTTTAAGCAAGGGAAGAGCACAATGGGAAGTGCTTACTGGAAATATTAGCTGACTGCATGGTAGCTAATGGCCTGTACTTCATTAAATATTATAATACCAATTTTACTGTTGAAGAGAATAGGATTCACAAAGATTAGCAGACATATTCATGGACTTAGAACTAATAAGTGATGGCGTTGGGACTGAAACTCAGACCAGTGCTCCTCCCTGTAACACAAGTTGCCTTACGTGAAAGGGAAAAGGCACTCATAGAAAGGACTTTAAGGTGAACCCCCGGGTCTGGTTTAGTCGCCAGATGACACATAGAGATGAGAGATCAATCCGCTGCTTTAGCTGCATCCCACAAATTTCAGTGCACAGTGTTTTCGTTACCTTTCAGTTCTAAATATTTTCTAAAATCCATTAGGAATTATATTTTGACTCATAGGTGATTAAGAAGAGTATTTTTAAACTTTTAAACATGAAGTTTAACAATTACCTCTTAAACTGTTAAATGAAATTGTGCTATGGCTGGATTATATGCTGTATATAATGTGGATTATTTGAAATATCGTAAGCCTGGCTTAACAGACGCGTGGGTGCTCCACTCCACGAGTGCGGAAGTGTGTGTGTATTGTTTCCTGTGTTCACTAGGTCAAACTTGCGAACTCCATCATTCAAACCTTCCACGTCCATCTGACTGTGTCTGCCTGGTGTATCCGTTCTTAAGATATGTTAAATGTGTCCCACTTTTGTTGTGAATTGTTGATTTCTCCTTATGGTTGTGGCAGTTTTTGAAGCTATGTTATTGGAGCATATGTTAGAACTGTCCTATCTTCCTGGTCAACTGAGCCCCTTTTCAATCTGTGCTGATATTCTTTGTCATTAACAATGCTTTTTATCTTAAAGTCTACTTTGTCTAATAATACAGCCACATCAACTTTCTTTTTTGTCACAATCTCTATCTCTGGAGTTTAGTCAAAATAATTTTATTCATATTTTATTGAAATGTAACTCACATATCATAAAATTAATCTGAGTTTTGTCCATTTGCATTCATTTTGATTACCTATATTTTCAAATTAGAAGGGAAAAAAAAAGAGGAAGACCAGGTTGGTGTAGACATTGATGTTATGACCCGTGAGAAATAGTTGAAGGAACTAGGTATGTTTATCCTAAAGGAGAAAATGTTGGTATTTGGAGCATATCAACCATCTTCAAATATTGCAGACTATGAATTTATTCTGCTGGACTCCAGAGAGCTAACCAAGGCCAATGTGGGTAATATGCAGGGAATACATTTGAATTCTCCGGATTCTCTAGGGATGGGTGTTGTCACAACAGCAGTGGAGTTTTCTTGTTATTGAAAGTATCTAAGCAGAGTTGGGTAACTACGTGTTAATGCTATTGTAGAAAACATCCTTTGGGTAGATAAAGGAACCTTGCAATGTCTGACAGTTCTTCCTGTTCTTTAATTCTGTGACTCTCTGATATAAAATTACATGTAACACTCCAATTTATTAAATGATAAAAAAAAACAGGTATAAAAATACAGGAAAGTACTTATAATGCAAATAAACTTGCTCATAGTTCAAACTATTTTTTTGAACTTTAACATACCCTTTTATATAATGGTTATAATGCCTCATGTAAAGTGAGAAGCCAGATTCTAGGTAGTGTGGCAAGTTAGAAATGCCAGGTTATATGACAAAACATCAATCGCCTTGAAAGCTTTCTTGAGAAATATTGATCATTAATAAAAAAAAACCTATTTAGACATGCTAGAAATTGCTGTATATGTAAAATGAATGGAGAATTATTATCAGTCTTTATGTCTAACTTGATTGTTGGTATAAAATTGATGGTTCTGTTGTTAGCATGAGGCATTATTAATGTGCTCAGCTTGCAGCTAGCAGTGTTCCAAACAACTGCAGAGAGCATCGTCCTATTAAAAACAAAGACAAAGCTGTAAATGTTCTAACTTCTTAAGTAAAGGATGATACCTGCAATCTGGCAGATACATTTATGATTGCTCAATGAGGCCTGTTTTATAGCCTTGCTACCAATAATTAATATACCTTTTACTTTTGCCACCAGATGGCAGGAGAAGGCATTACTTAAATAAGAGTTTGCAGTTAAAGTGCTTTAATATTTTTTACATAATTGGGTTGCTGGGATCGGTGCATAACTAAGTTTAACTTCAAGTATTCTGATCTTAATTTAAGGTGCCTGGGTTGCAGAACTGTCTAAGAACGCTATGCAATATCTGACCTGGTATTAGAAATGGGGAGGTGACAGTATTTCAAAGTTGCAGACAGAGTTTTGTTTGGCAGAGGGACAATCCTGATCTGGAGCAGTGACTAGGACCCTGGTGAAGCGAGGACTGGTGTGAGGAGAGTGGAACAACTATTTGGTTCTCCTTTTGGGCTTGGCTTATGTAGAAGTGAATAGCAAGGAGCTAGACCATTCTGGAAACCATTTTTTTTTCATACTTATTTTATTAGACATGAAAAATAAGCAGTAGCTAACATATACATTTTAAGAATAAAGAAAACATGTGTCAATATTCAATTTTTACAGTTCTGCTTATTTCTAAACAAAAACTCCTTTCCTAGTTTAATAGTATAAACCTTAAAGATTGTCACTCAATATACCTCTTGGAAATGCAAAGCATCTTTTATCTGCTAATGATGATAATTAAGGTCTACATTTTCTAAAAGACCAGCGATTAGGTTCCATGAAAACATGCCACAGTGACCATTAGCTTTGAGGAGGGTTTGCTTCCAGTTTATACTCTCGCATAAAACCCTTCCATACCATGTGTGTGCACACGTGTAGGTGTGAGTGCTGTTTGCACATGATACGGTCATTACAGCAAGAGAGTGTGGACTTTTGGGACCCTGAGGAGGACCAATGGTCTATTTGACAAGCGGGCAGTTTTCCTCTTTTTATGTTTCTCCTCTCCACTCCCTCCCATCCTCTTCTACTCCTGCACACTTCACTGCCAACAGGCCAGGGGATGAGACACAACATGCTAAAGAGGACAGCCCGGAGAAGAGCAAGGGGCAGGCGACCAGATGGCCTGCCGAGGGGGCAGGCAGCTTCCCCAGCTATAGCATTAGGCAGGCAGTTGGTGAGAACCGAGATGATTTTACACTGATCATGTGTCCATTTTCTTTACCAGCCTAACATGAAATCAGCTGTGACTATCACATGACCACGGAGGGATAGCTTTAACACGGTAGGCCATGGGGAAAGTGAAGCACTAAGAGGCCAATCCTGGAAACTACACGGTGGCTGGACAACATGGGTTGAACTCGACCGCAGGCTCCTTACTGGAAGAAGTCCAGGCAACCAGAGAGTATAGAAATCGACACTACATATGCTTATGTTAGGGGAAGGTCAACATGAACTATGAAGTAGGAATAACTGCAGGCGTCAGCAGCACAGTGAAGGGAGATGGGAAAAGACATGGGGGAGGTTAAGGGTCACAGAATGAGAGAAACTAGAGTCCTTAGTCCTGAGGGACTAAGCTCCTGGAACAAATGCGCAGTAACTTGAGGGGAAGCCCCTCTGGTAGAACTGCAAGGTGGTAAAGGCAAGTGTTACCCTGAATTGCCTGTGCCAATGAAACCAACGAGGCTGTTGGACTCTGGCCTGAGAGAGAAGGCTGCACCTGGGAGCTAAGAGACTCAGATCTAGGTGGTGGACAAAAACAAGGACAGGAAATGTAATAGGTTGCATGACCAGGGCATCTCCAAAGAAGAATTGCATTTGAGAGCAAAAGTGATTCTTTTAGCTACTGAATAAATAACCTGGTAGCAGAAGGGGGTTTGTTTTCAGGGAGGGATGCAGGGCAGTGCAGAGAAATGGTTCTGGGAGGAAGAGACTGATATTTTTATCTCAGAACATACTATGAGGTTTTGGTTTTTGTTTTGTCTCCTCACATCCGTAATATTAGCTATCCAAACGTTTCTAATGCTACTTAAACTAGTAGAGAACTTTTGGTTCATTCATTCATTCATTCATTCACTCACTCATGTATTCACACAGCAGATATTTATTGTTTTACCCTTTCATTATCTGTAACCAGGCAAGTACTATCAATGTAGGAAACTGGGGCGAGTAAAATAAAACATATGTGGCCTCTCTGTTTTGCAACTTTCTTTCTTATGGTATCAATTTTTGTAAATTCCAAGTTACATGAAAGAGGGTCCTGAGATTTATTTGTTTACTAAACAAGACTGGGTTTTCAAAAGATTTAAATGACTTTCAATTTATAGTTTCAAATTTGGTAAGCAAACACAAAAATAAAAATATCAGAGGCTTTAAAAATTGACCTCATTTGCCCTAACCGGTTTGACTCAGTGGATAGAGCGTCAGCCTACGTACTGAAAGGTCCCAGGTTCGATTCCGGCCAAGGGCATGTACCTTGGTTGCAGGCACATCCCCAGTAGGGGGTGTGCAGGAGGCAGCTGATCAATGTTCCTCTCTCATCGATGTTTCTAACTCTCTATCCCTCTCCCTTCCTCTCTGTGAAAAATCAATAAAATATATTTAAAAAATAAAAATTGACCTCATTTAATGATTTAAAATTTATTTTCACAAGTTCTGATTCACCTTAAAAATTGCAATTGTAGTGGGAAGGTGTTAATTTGTCAAAACTCACCAAAGTATACATAGGTAAGTTTTACCTAAAGAATTTGATTTTTAAAGTAATCCCTTGAGGCAAAAATGTTCAATTTTGGGAATTTTATGCAGGCAAGGAAGATTTTCACAAAAAGTGAAACAAGAATGAGTTATCTAGTCCCTAACTGGTACCAAAGACCAAAAAGCATCCCTTTTGAGAACCCTGCCCTTCTCCTCTTTATACAACTGCCTTCAAGGCATAATTGAGTTTATGTGAATGAATGTGTATATTCATCTGTCTGTGTATTTATGCTCTCAAAGATGCTAGTTATGTTTTAGTAAAGTTGTTTTTTAATGAATGTGGTGAATTTCTTCATAAAATTGAGTTCTAAGATGTGCAGAAACATTTGGATAACATTCTTTTTTTATGCTTGGGGTTTTTATTAAAGAAAACCCTACAGTAGAATAGTATCTGAACTATCTATAAGGTAGTTTTGCATGTCTATTTTCTGGGAAAGTCTATTTAGTGTATAACATGAAAAAGGTTTGTTTGGAAGTTCAACAGACCTCCCTGATAAATGTCATTGGTGCTGAGCCCTAATGTGGAACTAGTTACTAGCCAATATTTTATTATATATCCATTTGTTTCTTTTTTTAAAAAATATATTTTATTGATTTTTTTTTTTTTTACAGAGAGGAAGGGAGAGGGATAGAGAGTTAGAAACATCGATGATGAGAGAGAAACATCGATAAACTACCTCCCGCACACTCCCCACTGGGGATGTGCCCGCAACCAAGGTACATGCCCTTGACCGGAATCGAACCTGGGACACTTGAGTCCACAGGCCGACGCTCTATCCACTGAGCCAAACCAGTTAGGGCTATCCATTTGTTTCTTTATTGTCTGGTTTTCTTCTCTGAAGGTAGGTGGCTACTACTTCTTGTTTATCCTTGTATTCTCAGTTATTGGCAGGTATTCAATTAATATTTCCAATATGAACAAATAAATGCTTGAATGAACAAGCCATCTTTTTTAAACTAATTTTGAAAATAGACACTGATCTATTTATGTTTTTACTTAGTCTTTGTTGCTTTTTGGATATATATATATATATATATATATATATATATATATAATTAGTTTTTGTTTTAGGAAAACATTTTTATGACATCGTTTACAAATTCCTTTGGTGAAGGACCCCAGAGATATAAATTCACATCTGGGTGATTTTTTGGCAGGTTTCTTAAGAATGGATGCTTGAAAAATCCTCATTTTAATTTCCATAGTTACTTGAAAAAAGGTATAATTTTGTTTACTGAGTATAAGTATGAGAAACTTTCTGAGGATAATATATTATTTAGATTATTTTATTTATTTTTCTAATCTGTTAATGACTAAGAGAAGTATGACATAGTTCCCTAAGTATTATATATATGGTATCCTATCAGATTTATATATATTTATGACTATGTCATCATTATGGATTGTATCTTTTATCAATATTAAATCAATATCAAATGACCCTTGTTAACAAATTCTATTTTCTTAATGTAATTGCTAATTGCATAAAATTAGCACTAATAACCTTACTTTATTTTGTTCACTTTTCTTCTTTTTTAATATGTTTTTATTGACTTTATAGAGAGAGGAAGGGAGAGGGAGTAAGAGATAGAAACACTGATGAGAGAGAAACATCAATATATATCAGCTGCCTTCTTTATACTACCCCCTGCCAGGAATGGAGCCTGGATCATGGGCCTGTGCCCTGACTAGGAATTGAATTGGTGACCTCCTGGTGCATGGGTCAGTGCTCCACCACTGAGCCACACCAGCCAATCTATTTTGTTCAGTTTCATATGTATGATGTTTTTGTTTATATTTTATCCTATCTAACAAAAGGGCAATATGCAAAATAACCATCACTCCATCACAAAGATGGCGGTGCCCAGTTCTCTCAGCCCCAGTGGAGTCTCCCAGTCCTGTGGGGGGGGGGGGGGGGGGTGGGCGGCCGCTGAGAGTGGGTAGCGTGAGTGGCCTGGTGGAATGCTTGGGGGGATGTCTAACTGGGATCAGGCCTAAACCGGCAGTTGGACATCCCTCTCACAAACCTGGACCACTGGCTCCTAATCACTCACCTGCCTGCCTGCCTGCCCCTAACTGCCCCCACTGCTGGCCTGATTTCCCCTAACTGTGCCCCCTGCCAGCCTGATCACCCCTAAATGCCCCCCCCCCCCGATGGCCTGGTTGCCCTCAACTGCCCCCCGCTGCCGGTCTGGTCGCTTCTAACTGCCCCCTACTCCGCTGGCCTGGTCACCTCTTACTGCCAGCCTGGTCGCCCTTTACTCAACCCCTGCTGGCCTGGTCGCCCCTTCTGGCCCCCCTGCCGGTCTGGTTGCCCCACACAGTCTGCTGTTCAGTCATTTGGTCGTCCTTCACTAACCCCCCTGCCGGCCTGGTCATAGGCAGCCTTCTTGTGAGGGTGTGAGGGTTAATTTGCATATCACCTCTTTATTATATAGGATACAAAGTATTGACTTCAGTTTCTAACTTCGGCTTTTTGAAGTGTTTTCTTGCCTTTTATTTTTTTCTCTAGCAAATTGGGAAGCTTATAGCTTCTTTCTAATTCTGCTGGGAATTACCCTTAAAGCTGTAAAACATTATTGGACCTATGTTTTCTCATCAAGTACAAAATGATACAGTTTTAAATTTCATCTGTTTATTTTTAAAAGGTATTGGACATAAATTGCTATTAGTAAATTGCTCTTTTATCAGCAAATTCTTATTTATTGTAAAATGTGCATACTTATTTTCAAAAATTACAGTTTAATTTTTGTAGTTCACTTTGGATTCATATTTATAGCAATTACTTGACTTAGTCCTATTGATTTTATACAGTACTCATTATAATCTATTTTACTTCTTTCAAGGCTCACTTAAAATCTCCCAAACCTGACTTCTTAATTTTGATTCACATTTTGTTGACTGCCAAATATTTTTTAATATTTCTTTTCTATATGTTTATTATAAATGCTTTCCTTTCTGAGATGCTGAGTAACTTAGACTGTCTTCTTCTGATCTTTATATGTGCATGATATTTGGCAGAATAAGAGTCTAATTTCTCATTCGTTCCTCTCAAAATTCTTTAGTTGTTACTTCATTTTATTCAAATTTATTGTTGAAAAATGAAACATGACTTCTTGGCTTTTATTACAACTGGTATTTTCCCCTGCTAATTTTTTTTTTTTTTTTACATTTTTGGTTTAACTTAGCTTTGTTTTGTTTAAAAAATATTTTCAGATAATTCCTTTGTTACTTTTCTGTTGAATTACGTACATCCTATTAGCCAACATGTGAGCTTCTTGTAGCTTATTGTCATTGTCTTTGTTTGTGATGGTACTTTTTGTTGTGTTTTGTATTTATTTATTTGCTTGTTTGCTTTCAGCTCAAGAACATTTTCTTAATTTGTGTCTTTGATTTTTATTTTACTTAACTTATACATTTCTTTATTATGTATTATCTTACATAATAAAGAGGTAATATGCAAACTGACCCTCACTCCATCAGGCTGTCACAAGATGGCTATGCCCACAGTGAAGGCAGGGTTCCCCTAACACAAGAGTGCTGCACCAACAGCAGAGGCAGGTTCCTGTAATGAGCCATAATGAGCCATCAGCACAGACCTGAGGCTGTGTGGTGACAGGCTGGGGTGGGGGACCTGAGGCTGTGCCCACCACCTGGTGGGGCTTGACGGGGCTGGGGCCAGCTGGGTCTGGATCTTGCCCAGTGTGGGTGGGGCTGGCCAGGTCTGGGTCTTGTGCGAATTCAAGGTGCTCAGGGATGCACAGGGACTTGACTCTGGGTCTCACGGCGTGCCCCAGACTCTGACAGGAGAAAGATTTTCATATAAATTTTACTAATTTTCTTTCATCTCTGACAATTTTATTATAAAGGGCAAATAGCAATATTAAAATATTTCCTCTAATTAGTTCCCTTTTAATGTGCATGAATTTTGTGCACTCGGCCACTAGTCCTATATAATGAAAGGCTAATATGCAAATTGACCAAACGGCGGAATGACCAGTTGCTATGACGTGCACTTACCACCAGGGGGCAGATGCTCAACACAGGATCTGTCCCTGGTGGTCAGTGTGCTCCCACAGCGGGAGCGCTGCTCAGCCAGAAGCTAGGCTCATGGCTGGCGAGCGCAGTGGCAGTGGAGGGAGCCTTTCTCCCTCCTCCGTGGCAGTGCTAAGGATGCCCAACTGATGGCTTAGGCCTGCTCCTCATTGGGCTCCTGAACTGCGAGAGGGCACAGGCTGGGCTGAGGGATCCCCTGAGTGTATGAGTTTCATGCACCGGGCCTCCAGTATTTATATAAAGAAGTCATCATATTATATTTACCTTGAGAAACTATATTTTTTCTATGAAGGATCACTGGTAGGTTTTACAGTTTGTTTATATTCTTTTATCTGATTTATTGGGCAGATGGTTGGGTAGATTGCATATGGTTCCAGTTTCTTTTGGTCCTAGGTTTTCTCACTGGATACTGTTTCACATTGCAAAGCACATTTGAACACCCACCCCCACCTCCAACCCAGACTTTTCCAGTCTCTGGTTATAGTTTATTTTTAGATTTATAGTAGAATATTTTGGGCAATTTCTTTTTCTCTGATTTTACAGACTAAAATTTAGTGATAACTTTAGAAAACCAAGCTCAAAGAAATTTTACCTGGATACAAAAATAAAGCTTAGAAATATTAAATACTTGTAGCTTCTAGTGTCAGTCAGGGTCAGAACCCAGAAATGTCTGGTCTAGTGACATGTTGTGTCCACCCTTGTTTGTGCCCATGGTTATTTTTCCATTTATTGTCTGAATTTTTTTTTTCTGAAAAACAAAGATCAAAGTAAATCACATAGAACTCTATTTTATAACCCAATAAAGTTAAACCATAGCCTCACACAACCAGCTTGTCTCACAATTGTTTGTTTTGAGTGGAATGGATCTTTGAGAGCCCTATGAACTACTCAAACCATTGTTTTTTATTCTAAAGATCATTATAAAATTTAATCCTCAAACATGTTTTCTAGAATCTATGCTAACAAATTTATGGTCTCTTCAAGTTGGGTATCCTACCTTTTATGTATTTATAGCACACTGCACTATTTTCTCTTTTTTCCCCCAGAATTTTGATTGCATAATGAGACATATTAAACTGAGAGATCTATTCCCTAAAATTTTAAACTCTGTACCTTATACAGTGTACTAATTTGGCATGTCAATATTTAATATTCTCATTGGAAAAACACTGCACAATTTGAATTATAGCAACATCAACCAGGTTAATTTACCCATTTGTACTTTATTTTAATATCAGAAGGTTATGATTTCTCATTTGAAGCAGAGTAAGAATAGATGGGCGGAGGTGTTGATGGCATTTGGGCAGATTCCATTATTTATTCTGTGGTTTAAATAAAGCAAAGGTGAACACATAACAGTTTTTACTTCGTGCTTTGAAATAACTGTTTATGTATTTTGATAAACAGATTAATTTATGGGGACCAAAATCAATGGAAATTGGGTTACTAAAATGAGAACAGTATCTGTTAGTTATCTGAGACCAAACAACATCTAAAAGCTTAAGTGGATAGAGTGAATTAGTAGAACTAATTTTATTCCTAGGAGCAAACACAAACTCAAACTGAAGGTGTTTTCCTTTTTCTGTGTCTGAGAGTATAAAAACAGTTGTGAAGCTATGAGGTATTATAATTGCTCCTTGCATTCTCTTCTTATAGAAGCATACCCAAGGAATATATTAGCCAAAGGCAAAAGTAATTTTTCCAAAAATTTCTTAACTAAACATGAGAAGTATAGTTTAGTGGAAATTCTTGGTCTGTCTAAATTAGAAAAGTATTACCAAATTTTTAATATATTTTAATTGAATTTGAAAATTAGAATAGAGAATATAAAACATTGCTATCATCATTTTGCATTTATATTAGGTGTTATATTGCTTCAGAATTACTCTTTTATTAATCCTTTGTGATGGCAAAGAGCTATCCAGCTGCTCTTTTTGGAATTTCTCAATGCCTTCCAGCAACTCTTTTTTTTTTTTTTTTACTCTGAGACTTTGTCTAAATATTAATATTTTTATTTCCCCAACAGTGCCTTCTCCCTGTGAAATGAGGTTGATATTAGCTCCCCTAGATATATATTTATTTTCTTTGGATCAGCCTCTCGATCTCCCTGATGCTTTATTTTTTGATACTTTATCAGAGACTCTTAATTTTACATCTTGCTCTTGTTGTCACCATCAGTTCCTTTATTTTGTCATCTTGACAATTCTTAGTGGCTTCCCTCCTTTGTGAATACCCTATTATAGGAATGTATCATTAAACATATGTATGTGCTCATGCAATGTTCTTTCCTATCCACCCGCAGGATCACCGTTATAGATAATAGTTTAATGTTGTATTAGGAAGCAAAGCTAGAGAAAATTTGGGTGTATTTACTATAGAGGCCTTATATTAATAATTAAAAAAATAGTTTATATGTTCTAACACAGGCAAAAACAAACATCATTTATAACCTGACAACTTCTATGCTCTTAACTAAATGAGAATTACAAATGAATCCAAATTATGCCAAATTATATCTGTTTTATGCAAGGGTCACTTTTAAACATGCAAAAGTCACTTCTACCTTTCAGCATGTTTTATAGATTTTTTAAATATGCTTTTCCATACAGTGCCAGTATAATGTTGCTCTTTGCAGCTAATGACATTGGGTTACTTTCATGACAATGTTTAAATCACCAGCATTTCAATCTTTATTTTTGCTGAAGGTAAAAAAGAATATAGTGGTAGTCAGAATAATGTCCCCTCAAAGATGCCCCTGTCCGAATCACCAGAACTTGGGACTGCTACTTTATCCAGTAAAAGGGATTTTGCAGATGTGATGGAGGATCTTGAGATGGGGAGATTATTCTGGATTTTCCGAGTGAGCCCCATGTAAGAGAAAGAAGGCAGTAAGAAAGTCTGCAGAGATATAATGATGAACAGCAAGTGTCAGAGTTACTGCAGTGCTGGCCTTGAAAGTAGAGGAAAAGACCAGGAGCCATGGAGTATGGGTGCCTCTGAAGCTGGAAAAGGCAAAGAAGTAGAATCTCTCCTGGATCCTCCAGAAGGAACCAGTCCTTGCAATGTTTTGATTTTAGTCCAATGAAACCCGTTTCAAACTTCTGACCTCCAGAACCATAAGATAACAGTTGTGGTATTTTAAGTCACTGGGTTTGTGGCAATGTATTCAACAGCAATCCTATCTAATAAAAGAGAAACATGGTAATTGGCGTATGACCGCTACCCTTCCCATTGGCTCATCAGCAAGATATGCAAATTAACTGCCAGCCAAGATGGCGGCCAGCAGCCAGGCAGCTTGAAACTAACATGAGGCTTGCTTACTTCAGTGACGGAGGAAACCAACGTTCCCCGCCTGCCTTGCCGGCCTCTGAGCCTGCAGTTTAAGAAACATTGTAACAAATATAGAAGCTAAACAAAACCCCAGAAACCTGCTTTCAGCGAGCCCGGGATCTCAGAGCTGGAGTTGATACAGAGTTTTGATTATAGAACCGAAACAAACCAGATACCGACTTTCAGCAGCTGAGGCCTCAGAGCTGGAGCCAGAGCTAAAGCTGGCCCGGAATAAAAAAAAGAAAAAGAAAAAAAGGAGCAGTTGGGAGCTTCAGTCCCAGCCTGAAAACAGCCCTCAGCCCCTCACCCAGGCTGGCCAGGCACCCCAGTGGGGACCCCCATCCTGAAGGGTGTGTGACCAGCTGCAAACAGCCATCATCCCCTCACCCAGGCTGGCCAGGCACCCCAGTGGGGACCCCCACCCTGATCCAGGACACCCTTCAGGGCAAACCAGCCAGCCCCCACCCATGCACCAGGCCTCTATTCTATATAGTAAAAGGGTAATATGCCTCCCAGCACCGGGATCAGCGGAGCCGCGAGGCCTCCTAGCACCAGGATCAGCGTGACAGGGGGAGCGCCCAAAACCCCTGATCGCCCTGCGGCTCTGTGTGTGACAGGGGGCAGGGCCACAACCTCTCTATCGGCCCTGCTCTGTTCCTGATCAGCCCTGCTCTGTGCCTGATAGGGGGAGCTCCCCAACCCCCTGATCACCCTGCGGCTCTGTGTGTGACGGGGGGCACCCCAACACCCCCCCACGGGCCCTGCTCTATGGGTGATAGAGGGCGGCGCCCCAACACACTGATTGGCCCTGCTCTGTGTGTGATGGGGTAGAGCCATAACCTCCCCATCGGCCCTTCCCTGAGTGTGACAGTGGCGGCGCCAAAACCCCCTGATGGGCCCTGCTCTGTGCGTGACAGGGGGAAGCTCCCCAACCCCCTGATGGGCCCTGCTCTGTGTGTGACAGGGGGAAGCTCCCCAACCCCCTGATGGGCCCTGCTCTGTGCGTGACAGGGGGAAGCTCCCCAACCCCCTGTTTGGCCCTGCTCTGTGTGTGACAGGGGGAAGCTCCCCAACCCCCTGATGGGCCCTGCTCTGTGCGTGACAGAGGGTGGCGCGCAACCTCCCCATCGACCCTGCCTTGAGTGTGACAGGGGGCGGTGCCCCAAGCCCCCAGTTGGCCCTACCCTGAGTGTGACTGAGGGTGGCATCGCAACCTCCCGATCCGCCCTGCTCTGTGCATGACAGGGGCAGTGCCCCAACTCCCCAATCAGCCCTGCTCTGTGTCTGACCATGGGCTGCACCTAGGGATTGGGCCTGCCCTCTGCCACCCGGGAGCAGGCCTAAGCCAGCAGGTCGTTATCTCCCGAGGGGTCCCAGACTGCAAGAGGGCATAGGCCGGGCTGATGGATCCCCCCCCCCCCCGAGTGCACAAATTTTTGTGCACTGGGCCTCTAGTCTACACTAATAAAAGAGAAACATGCAAATTGGTGTCACTCCGCTACGCCCAGCAGCCAATCAGGATGAGTATGCAAATTAACCCAACAAAGATGGTGGTTCATTTGCATATGCAGGCATGGACTGAAGATAAAGATGACTAAAGACTGAAGAGGCTTGGCTTCTCTGCTGCGGCCGGAGCGAAGGCCTGGGTCCTGGGTGCCGGAGGAAAACAGGTGCCGGCAGCCAGGGGAAGGAAGGCCTATTGCACGAATCTCTTCATGCAACAGGCCTCTAGTAGGAAATAATAGCTATCTACAAACCTGGAATGATTTCTGTAGTCTTAGCACCCACCAGTGGTTGGTTTGAGCAGTTTGTGTTTCTCTGAAAAGAGCGCTGTCTATGGGCCCTGAGTCAGCAGCTCCCCAAAGGCCATGTCCTTACCTGATAGTTCCTTACTTGTCTGTATGGAGGCGGTAGAAATGTGGGTGTTGAGAAGCCAACCATTCTGGGTGTGGAAGTTAGTAATTTTTTAAAATATAACAAGTACACAAGTATGTACTCATTGATGTGTCTTGTTGACAAGTGTGTGGTCTGCATAGAGCATAGTTTTGAACTTGAACAAATGTTTCACCAACATATTACCAAAGTTTATAACTTTCTAGCCTAGAATTCTTGGGTCTTTAACATTTGTCATCTTCGCTCAAGCAGTTCCACATTTTAGGTTTCAACACTACAGCAAGGCAGCTTCAGGTGCCAATTTGAATATCAGGGTGTGTTTAGCTGACAGGAGGCAACATGACTAACATTCATTTAAAACACATAGAAATGTTTTTTTTATTATGTTTGAAGGGAGAGGGAGAGAGAGATAGAAGCATTAATGATGAGAGAGAACCATTGATCAGTTGCTTCCTGCACACTCCACATTGGAGATCCAGCCCACAACCCAGGCATGTGCCCTGACTAGAATCGGCTGTAACCTCTTGGTTCATAGATTGATGCTCAACCACCAAGCAACACTGGTTGGGCCATTAGACTGTTTTAATCTCATGCAGTGCAGGGCTGCCAGACTATTTTAACAAAACCATTATGCAGTCTGATCCCTTTTCCTTCCTTTTCCTGGTCTGTTATCTTTAGTCTGTTGGTTTTATCCTCCTGGTTATAAAATGCGTTGCTGCATTTTCAGGCATCACATCCATTACAAGTAGGAAAATAAAAGTCAAAGGGCAAAAAGCTTCATCCTTGTCCCTGTTTTATATATAGGAAAGATTGTCCCTCCCGAGAACTTCAGCCCATTGCTCCATGAGCAGCAGGACTCTCACATGGCTACTGTGACTATCCAAATAGTATAGGAAAGTGTTTTAGCTTTCTAAGACCTATAGTAAAGGGGGAGAGAGAGAGAGAGAGAGAGAGAGAGAGAGAGAGAGAGAGAGAGAGAGAGAGGAGAGAGATGACATGTGAATGATTGCAGGAGCCAATCTTCAGAGACTGCAAAGTACAAATTTTAATAAGTGATATCTGCAAGATGGATTGGTTAAATCTACTCTTCAACTGCCATCCTATGTAAAATGCTAAGCTTTTGGGAGCTTCTGTAGAAGACATGAAGAATAGTCACCAGATCTATTATTTATTAGTTGAGTCTTTTGATATTCTCCTTTAATTCAAAATGAAAATATGTGCCATGTGGAATTTTAATGCTTATTAATGTATTATTTTTCTTTCCATATATATATAATGTATATGACGAATCACTTTTTCATGATCTTTTTTTCTGTTCATAAAAAAGTATTAGATTCACAAATAATTTCTAAGAAAATGTATAATATCTCAGTAGAGTTTTCCTTACCAAGATCTAGATATAAAATGGTTTAAAATAAATGGTCCTTACACTTAGCAGTCTGATCAAGTTGCAAAATTCTAAAACATTTTGCCAGTGCTCTCACATACAGTATCTAGCCAAAACCAACAATTCTGAAATGAGATCTTTTTTATTATGTATTGCAAGTTTCCTTAAAAGAGAACATATTTCACAATCTCAAATGTAACATTGTTGCTCAGCAGTAAAGTTGATGTGTGCAGCATGTGGCCTGCGTCCAACCGCATCATCCATCAAGAAATTCGGGGGTTGATTATACTACAGTACAGTCCTACGGTGGAAAATTACCCACTTTCTCATGAGATACCATTTAAAACAACGTTTTTGAAATAAAATTTGTGACTTCCTGCTAACAGCTATAGAAAGGAGATGAGGAGGGGGATACAAAGGGGAAGGCTCTTTGTATAATGGAAAGGAAGAGGGAGACAGAAAAAGTAGGAGAAAAGCATTTCAATTGGCAATATCTCTAAAGAGAAAGCCACATGCTCAGCAAGCTTTTCGTATTCCAGCTCTGTAATGATTCTTGGGCTCCCGAGGCTTTCCAATCAGCCATTTATGAAAGGGTGCATAGTCTTGTTGTTTTAAATTAGGATAACCTTCACACTTAGAAAGTAGAAATGCAGATTAAGATGTTGATAGGGAATTTAGTAGAGAAGGAATTTGTGTTTTTAATCACTCAACTTTAATAATAACCATATTTAGGTAGATAGCTATTACTCAGTGAAGAAAAGAACTGAAGCAATTACTTTGACAATTAGACAAAACCATCCAGAGAGGATATTATCGAGTGTAGTTAGCTGAGTACTAGATAAGTGGCCTGCTACTCAAATAGAAGCCTTTTTGTTGTTGTTCTTCCATCGGTGAAAACTCTTGCATTGGTTTTGCTTTTGAGAAGAAGTCACTTAAAGATGTGGCTCAGTGGTTGAGCATCGACCTATGAACCAGGAGATCACGGTTCGATTCCTGGTCAGGGAACATGCCTGAGTTTCGGCTTAATACCCAATGTGTGGCATGCAGGAGGCATCCAATCAATTATTCCCCTCATCATTGATTTTTCTATCTCTCTCTCCCTCTTCCTTCCTCTCTGAAATCAATAAAAGTATATATATTTTAAAAAGATGAATGAGAAGTAGAACAGTGATTGTTCAAGTTTGGAATATTATCTAGAATCTTAGGAAGTTTGGTCAGTGTTCACTAATTTGGGAATGTAAACTAATCAATTTAAAGCAGAATGACATAAATTTCAGAAATGTCTACAATAAGCACTTTAGAGTACAAATGGGGAAGAGGAAAACCAATAAGAGGAAAGCAAGAAAGTCTTCTTGGAAGAGGTAATCTTGAGATGGGCTTTCTAAGTCTCAAATAGAGCAAGAATGGTCAGTGGGAAGAGGGATACAGTAATGTCATTTATGGAAGAACAAGTTATCACTAGTTATCAGAAGCAAAACAATAAGATTGAAAAGTACACTGTATATATTACAAGCATATTACAAGCATGTTTGTAAACAGGAGAGTAATGTGGTTCAGGGGAAGAATAATGGAAGCCAAACCAGAAACTGTAGTAAGTCATTACAAAGGAATAAAGATGTGCTGAGATACAGCAAGCACATGGTAGGTCCTGAAATGTTTCTCAGCCTGAAAAAATACCCTTTGCTAATGTCTAAAATAGACTTTGCAGGTCTGGTGAAGTTCATTTATTGCCAACTAATTTGCCTAGGTATATTAGTATAACATTTCTATTAATTCCAACAATGAAAAGAGATTTTTCTCATTATTGTGCTTTCTTCTATTTATTGATTGCCCTAAGAAAGGAGAGAGAGAGAGAGAGAGAGAGAGAGAGAGAGAGAGAGAGAGAGAGAGATATGCTTTTTTCTTGGCCCAGCCCAAAATTGCTTGAGTTGACAACTGTGGATAAGAAGAGAGGATAAGAGCAATGGATGAGTAAAGACAAGCTTAGGTTGGCAAGATTGTTTCTTTACTATTGATGGGAAGCTGATTAGGCACAGGAGCATTTTAGATCTTTGGCCTACTTAATGGCTTGTCTATTTGCCTGATATATTAATGCCATGTTTTTCCTGAAGAAAACTCTTTTTTAATATAATGAGTAAAAAAGATCACTTTCGTGGAAATAGACTTAAAATTTGAAAATTCCTTAACTATAATAATAATTTGCATAACAACATTATTCTCTTAATGCTTATAATTTGGGCTTAATTGTTGTGTTTTTAAGGTTTCATTACTTTTCAGGTTCAAAGTATAGTTACATTTTTACATTAATGAAATATAAGGCAGCTTATTTGATAATTGAAGACTTCTTTTTTTAAATATAGAGAATACTCTTTCTTGTAGACTGTAATTATAGCTATGTTCATTGTGTCCAATTATACACGCATTATTAGACCTTCAAAGCCTATAATAAATTCTGCATTTTACTATTTTGGGGCTTTTGCTTAATGGCCCCAAATATTTATATAACCAAAATATAATTTATACTTATAAGAAAAAAAAAACACTTCTCTCAATCTCTGCATTTTTAAGATACACTTTTTTTTTCCTAATAGAAGAAACAATATTTTAATGGCAAAAATGGGATACAATATTATTAGTAAATGATTTTAAACTTATAATGAGCACTTATGTTCATGTTTATAGTCTTATAAAATAGGTGTATATTATATAACCTTTTTGTTAAATCTAATGAAATATGAAAGCATCATAATACTCCATATAATACCTGAATTAACAATTCTGGATATTGAATAATTTTATTCTAATGATTATGCATGTATTTCTTTCCTGAATTTACAAAGTTTTAGGATCTTTCGAAGCATAGTTATTTTATATGGAGAAACATCTACTGGATTAGTAATACAAACAAGGGACTAAGAACTTAGTAATATTATTATTGTGGTATATATATTGCACATATATTTTGTGTAATTTGAAAGTAGATTTATTTTTCTTGGTAATAGCTTCAGAATTCAGGGTAGTTTATTTGTCTTTTTGTTTTGGTTTTATTCATGATTCATTTAATAGTAAAAAGTAAAATGTCTATACGTTTTACCAAAATAAATAAATATAATTTGTATCTGAACATATTTTTACTTTTTAAATTAATTAATTAATTTATTTTTGTATATAAGCATTTGATTCCATTTCATATATCTTGCAACTTAGATAACTTTACTAAGAAGTGAATTGTTGAAAATAGGAGGTCAGTATGTTAGATATATTGCATTGCTTGCCAAAGATTTATTTTGTTGACATGTAAAACTAGATACTGTGGATTATCAGTGCCTTGAAAAATTGTGGGTTTTTGTGTGTGTGTAGTGTGGTAATCTTCTGCATATGAATTGCCATTGAATAGGTAGACCTTTCCTTGGTGTTAACATGTTAGTTTTCTATGTTTCAAGGGAAAGCTGAAAGGCAAAACTGATTTTCTGAAAAAAAAAAAATTCTTAAGAGACATTAGGTTTATTAGAGATGATTATATAGAATAACATCACCGCTCTTGACCATTGTCATGTTAAAACCAGTGATTTTTTATGATTAGCTGTGACAAAGATAGAGAAATGATATATGATTGTTGTGAGAAGAGGGAGTAGAAAACCAACAATTCTGTATTACAGCAGGTGGAAAAGTACTGTCAGTATTTTGGATTGTTTATAGTCTTTGCCTATAACCTAACTTAGAAGAAAATCCATAGAGATAGTCCTTTGAGTAGTTTGGTATGAAGAAAGGGTTCATCAATCACTTCTTTTCCATTAGAGTCTATATTTCCAGTGAGTATTAAAAGACATGTTAGAAAACATGAGGAGATAGCCACTTGAGTTTTCTTCCTTCCTACATTAACACTATATATAAAATAACACTATTGCATAAGTTTGAAGGATTTGGATATTAAGGACATTTTTAAGAGATGTTTTATACCCAATTATGTGGATTAAAATTAGAAAAAAACAATTTTCTGAGAAATTAAAATTTTTCAGGTTGATTTATAAGTGTGGACATAATTTCAAAAATAATAACCAACATTTAATTGAGCTTATATCTGACAGGTGCTTTCCTAATATCTGACAGGCACTTTCCTAAATGCTTGCTATGTAATTTAATTTCTACTTAACATCCCATCACTCATGTTCTACCAATGAGGAAACAATGTACAGATAGGTAATCCAGGTTCCAAGTGTGGAGACATTATTTTAAAGTCTTAAGAAAATTATGAAAGGAAAAGCCATCTCAAGAAAGGTTATTGTTTATAAGCAATTTCTAGGAAAATTCGATTATTAGAGTTTAATGTTGTATATTGTTTCATGAAGCTAGTCATTAAGAACTACAATCCATGGTTACTAATCCATGCACTTGACCTGTGTTAGTCAAGCTAACAGCAAACCGAAAAGTACAGGGAATATTAGGAGCTACCTCAAACTATTAGGATCAAATTCAAAATGCCCCAAGATTATATAAACCATGTTACTTTAGTTTTCCAAATGCTAGTGTTTGCCTTTTTCTCAAGATTTGGAATTCAGGGATAATTCTGCCTATTACTAAATATCAATTATGTGAAAAAAGAACAGTCAAAAACTTATTTAAAACTAGAGGCTCCATGCACGAAGATTTGTGCAGGAATAGGCCTTCCTTCCCCTGGCTGCCAGCACCTGCTTCCCTCTGGCACCCTGCACCCAGGCTGCTTTGCTCCAGCTGCCGCCAGGCATCTGGGACTGGGGCTGCTTCACTCTGGCTGCTGCCGCCACCCACTGGGGTTGTGCTCTGAGCTGTGCTGTGGCAGCTCAGAGCACGTCCCCATCCCTGGTGTGTGTCTGCTGGGGATGGGGGCGGCACATACAGTCCCCTCCCGCCCATCTGCACGTGCAGCATCTACTGAGCGGTCATGATGGCAGTCTCCTCCTGAGCCACTGTGATGCCCCGCTAATGTGCATGTTACCTGTTTATATAGAGAGATAATAATTAGAATTGTTACATTTTAATGCATATTAGACATTACACTAAGCACTGTTTATGTGTTATCTCATTTAATCTCTATTTTATACAATAGAAAACTGAGTCTTTTCCAGGTGCCAGGTCCAGGGTTCATAAACCACAGAATTTGTAGGGTAACTGCAGTATAAGCTCCATTGCTTAAATTTAAATTTTTACTGTGGTTCTTTTAGCATCTCCCTCTCTATCCCTATCTCTCTCTCTCTCTCTCTCTCTCTCTCTCTCTCTCTCTCTCTCTCTTTCTCTATTTGTATATACACATATACACAGAGATACATACACACACATACACGCCTACATACACAAATATATATATATATATATATATATATTTGATCACGACATCCAAAATCCTTTCTATTTTTTGTCAAACTAATAGCATATTTATGTTATAACAAAATAATTTCCTGTTGGCAAAAAATGTTCTAGAATAAGAATTATTTTTATTAATACACTTGCAACTTTGTGTTCATAATTGTCAGTGCTTCAGTTTACCCAAGATGAACTAAAGAGGCATTTTCCATGATTATCTGCCCACATCATTCTTTGTTGCCAAACAGTTTGAATATTGCTTCAGCGCACGAGCAATATTGATAAAGATGTGGGTGAGGGCCCAGGGGGAGCAGCTGATCTGTTGCATAAGAGGATGGAAAGATACCAAGTAAAGTTAAAATAAAATAAATGAAGTCATTCAACCAGATGAAATGCTACAGGTCACTGAAACCTTATATTGAGAAGACATAAAACAGTACACAAGCACGCAGAACCATAGACTCTTGTGCATTCTTATCCCTACGTAAGTGAAGTAAAGCAAGGACAGCAAGGCTCAGGGGAGTTTAAACAGGCAGGGTTAAGGGGTTGATAAACACTGCAGCACACAGCACCTCTCCTGGGTGCCCTTGCAGTGGGATTCCCTCTCCTTGGTAAGGACAACAAAATGTTAAAACCTGAACTAACACTCTCTCTCTCTCTCTCTCTCTCTCTCTCTCTCTCTCTCTCTCTCTCTCTCTCCTCTCTCTCTCTCTCTCTCTCTCTCAAAAGAGTGACTGGAGGCAGAGCCATATAGTATAGGGGAAGCCTTGATAAATTTCCAGAGGGGTCTGTGCTGCAGTTGTTAAATGCTGCAATACAGGAAAGTAATTTGAGTTATTTATAAAAGGAGGGTTGATTAAGCTGTGTACTTGCAAGTATCGGTACTGGTGCATATCTTTTATTTCTCCCACTGAATTTCACAGAACTCAGGGCAGATAATAAAGCTTTAGATCAAATATATGCAGTCACTCCTGTTATGACTGTAATATTGGGCTGGGTGCAAACAAGCCCCAGTGTACCTGAGACTGTAGCAGGTTGCTGCTTGGATTGCTCTCTTTGCCCCCTTTTCTTACCCCAAGTAAGAGTCGGTACTCAGTACCTCTTTATTTTTGCTTTTTTTCACATGGAGTAGAAGAAGGAAGATGCCAACAACGTTCACCATGCAGAGGGACATGCACGGGAATAAACAACGGATGAGAAATATTTTACTGCATGGCAAATAATCGGAACCCATTTATGTCTGGTCCTTGCTTTTCTTAAGCTGTCATTGTTTGGATCCATTTCTTTCTATAGTCTTTCCTTATGTACCATCATCTTATGTCTTTATCAGTTTTCACCTTGGTCCAATTGACCATCAATTCTACCACTTAAACTTACATTTCTCATTGTATTTATCACTTGGGTTGTATACAACTGATGTCCAATTCTGACTTCAACCTGTTTTTCTAAATAGCTTTATTGAGATGTTTTTATAATCTTGGTTCTTACCCCTGTGCCCTTCCTCCTACTCAATTTCCTCTCCCCTGTTCGCCGGAGACTTACTGGGGTCCCAGTTGTAGCCCTCTAGCTTCTCTCTGGAATCACCAGCAAAATACAGTGAATGCCAGACTCAAAGATTACTGCGCTTTTCTAGTCTCCATCAGTCCTACCATATAACATATGATACAAATAAGGCATGATGATGTGCACTCATTCCATCTTAGCCCGTTTTAATATATAAATTGAGACTCAAAATGATTTATCTAACATAATTCCAATATACATCTCTTAAATTCCAAAACTTACTCTTTAGAAAAGGCTGAATTTATAATTAATTTTGGCTTTCTAATTTATCAAGTAGGTACCAAAAATAGTTGTCAAAAGTTAAACATCATCACAATCGGAAACCATTGGCTTTGTGGTTTTCTCTTAAATTGGGCCAAGTTTAGGACAGGATTCTGTACTTTACTTCAACATGGAAACTGACCTCAAATCCGTGTCTTAAGTAGTGACACTTTCAGTTATCCCTAGATTATATGTTGGTTATATTTCTAAATATCCTCCTGGAAAGAGATGTTAATGATAGAGCTCTTACGAGGAGGAAGTTGGACTTCAGCTTAAAAAAGCATCTACCCTTTGTCACTAATATACTAAGGATGTGTGAAATGGAAAAATATATATTCATAACTATACAGAATTCTTGTAGATTGCTGAAACATGAAATAACCAAATAAACTTTATTATTGAAATGGGTTTCTTAAGAACATAAATGTGTAATGTAACTTTCCAAACTCATTAAACCAGAAAGAACTACAGCAATTTCATACCATGAAGTTCAATCTGTATAAAATGATGTAGCATAAAATGTTCAGCTGCTAAGATAGCAGGAAAGTTCCAGGAGGTATTTTCACAAATCTTGAAGTAGTTAACCTGTTTTGTTGATCTTCCTCATCCCATTTGCCAAAATAATGGGGCCCGCCTTGCCCAATCTTTGGAGTTTATAATTTCATTTAGTTGAATCTGTGTATCTTGGAATGGTCTTTAACATATTAGAAAGTTCAACAACTTTGTTTCTCAGTTTTTATTTTAAATTTAGTAAATAAAACAAGAATGAAGTAAAGGATACAAGATAAATGATATCACAATGATTTTTTATGTGAGGAAACAAAACATAATAAAGTCAAATGACTTTTGCTCAAGGCCACTGGTCCCCCATTGTTAAGAATTGTCATTTGAAAAATAATTGGGAAATGGCCTGGCTTGTGCACTAACCAAAGTGTAAGTTCCCAGGACACCATAAAACAAAGATGTATAGATGAGGTGATGGTGCATTCTGAAAGTTTATTAGGCTGCATATTTGCATATATGTTAACTTTCCATCAAGGGCATTTCAATTGAGTTTCGGGAGAAATTCTCGACATTTATGTGTGTATTTAAGGAATATTTTTTATGAAAAAACAAATCTACAAATTTCAGTTGAGCATTTACACTATTTTATAGAAGCGGTAACAAAAAATGGCATTACCCTTATTTATAAATAGTTGATTTAATTAACATTAGCTAAAATTTGACTTTATCCAACCTGAAGACTTTTCCTAGACAACTGATTATCTTTGGAATTAAGCTAAAATGTTTAAATGTATAAATTATACCACCTAATTCAAGAATAAATCATAGACCAAATAATTTACATTTTGTTAAAAAGAATTAGGGTTGAGTTCTTAAACTGATAATATGGGTAATTGTGATGATATTGCATAGTGTGTGTGAATTTGCTCTTTGATAAATGGCCTTTTGCTGCACAATATCTATTTTCTAAGTCACTCCTAGAGGCCTCTCCCACGGAAGAGCCAGAACAGGGATCCAGTATTGGCTTCCTCCTTTAGTGCTGATGACTGGGATTAGCACTTCCAGCCCTGTAGACAGGCAGGCAGTGGGGTAGCTCAACCCACTCCAAGGTTGGAAGAACACAGTTGGACAAGAAAAGTACAAAGGAAATGTTAAGTTTATTGGGGGGAAAAGGGAGACATTTGTAATACTTTCAACAGTACATAATTTAAATTTAAAAAAGGGAGATGTTAGCCTTTATGACTACACTCCTGGGCATCCTATATAATAAAGAGCTAATATACTAATTAGACCGGATGGCAGAACAACCTTTCGGAACAACCTTCTGAATGACCTTCTGGAATGACCAGTGGGTGGAGGGTGGGGCCGTGGGGCCTCGAAGCAGCCTGGCTGAGAGGGCCTACACTTGCACGAATTTTATGCACCAGGCCTCTAGTTACTAATAAATCCCACGAAGGAGTGAAACTATCCCATCTACTCAGTGAAAACTGAAAGGAAGTTGCTACTTTCCAAATCTGGGCAATATAATTTACACTTAACTTGGAACAAAATCTACAATATCCCAGTTTTTAAACTTAAAGTAACAGGAAAGTATTAAAACTTCAAATTTTCATATTTTCTTACCTGGCTTCTGAAAATGAATGAACCTGATATCTTATTTTGACAGATTTCTAATTATTAAGTTTTGTGCACACATTTGTTTTATGACTTTTATTCCATTTTTGCTTTGCCACTTTTTTTATTGTTGATACTATTATAGATGGCCTCCATATTCCACCCTTTGCCCATCTCCACCTAGTTCCTTCCCCTTGCCCTCTGGAACTTCACACTATTGCTGATGTCCATCAGCTATGCATACATGTTCTTGACTAATCTCTTCACCTTTTTTATTCAGTCCCCACCCCCCCTCTCCTGTCGGATAAGTCAGCCTGTTCTGTATATCCATGCCACTGGTTCTATTTTGTTCATCAGTAAAAGCACACTTAATTATTTAATGTTCTTTATTGGTGAGAACAACTGTGAGTTGACTCTTCCTGTAGGTAATGGTGTAAGTGTTAACATACTAAAGTGACACTGGTCATGCCTAATGAGGAGCTATATGTTAAATTGATCTAAGACATTATTCTGTGTCCTAGTTTCTTCTCTTGCTTCCCATTTTCTCATTTTCCACAGAGCACCTAGAGGGATCTTTTAAATAATTAGCAATCATATAACATTCTCCTATGTAAAACCATTCAATGATCGTAGAATAAATTTCCGTCTTTTTTTCTCAGCTGATGAGGTCCTACATGATCTGGTGCTTGGTTTTCTATTGCTCCTCATTTATCCTTAATACAGTCCTCCTTGCCTGCTCTCTTCAGTTTCCCTGGCCTTTCTTCTGTCCCTTGAATACACCAACTCCTTGCAACCATGCAGTCACCTGTGTTTGACTACCCATACTTAAATCCTCCTAAGATACTTCTTCCTTCTTGCCATTCTGATGTCAACGAGAATGTCACATCTTCAGCAAGGTCCCCCGTTACCACCTCATTGGCTATCACTTTCTTCCCCCAGTCATTGTCGTGCCACTTTATGTTTCTCAGATAGCTGGGTTAGTGTGTTTATTTTAATGTTGCTGTTTCTTCTCCCCCATTCATATGTGAGCTTCCTGAGAGGGATGTCTCTATCTGTTTTGAAGGTTCTTAATAGATACTTTTTGAAATATGGAAAAAAAATTGCATGTTAACAAATGCCTTATAAATCCTGATTCATATTTAAATATAAGGTGCAATTATTAGCTGAGCAACAATTGATAAGTCTTATCTATATTTGTCCTGCTAAGCTGTATGTAGACATATATCATGTGTGAGTGTGTGTTGTTATTTAGAGTAGATATGTGGCCAATAAATATTCATTGGGCACATATTTTGATACTGATATATTTTCAAACCACCACGCACCTTCTATGCTGGAAATAATTAGAGCCTGTGAACCAAAGTGAAGGAAACATTCACAGTGAAAGTAAAGACAAGGATATCTAATTAGCCTTTCTTGTGACAATCTTTTTTTGGATTAATTTTCTTCTCTTTGAAAAGTCTAATGGTGGTGCTTATGTCACTGACTTTACTGATAATTAATAGTGTTCTTCATACACCTACACATATTCTCTCCAAAATATCCTTGTGTAATGCCACTACTGGAAAGAACAATTCAATTAGAGAGGAGAGCTTTTGGAGTACATATCAGATGGTCTATTGTAGGGAATGTGCCCTATTACAAAAGAGAGCAAATCTCTGCTAGAACATAATATTTTATGTAACAGGCCGGGTACATTGTTTAACAAAACATTTTATGGATATTTCATCAGGACACGGCTTGGTTAAAGAGCAGGGCTAGCATTTACCCACGTTTTCTTTTTGTGAATCCTTAAGACGGTTCCTGTACTATTTCCACCCTAGTCACAAGCTTATTAACTTGGGAATGAGGTGACAGGGCCTTTGTCTTTGAATCCTGTAATTATAATTAATAGTAAGTTAAAGGGAAGCAGAAAGCTTATATTCAAAGTTTAAAGTGAAGTGACTCTGGCACTTAGGGCAGGTGCCAGGAAGATATTTAAAAAGAGCTCATTATTCTTATTAATTAGAGCTTCGGGAAGACATCTCTGAGAATGCAAGTCATTCTGTGGTGACAAGAGGGACACTTCTTTGTGGACAGAGCCCAAGGAGAGACTGCTGTCTTCATTTCAGCACGCCAAGGCCCTACCTAGCAGAGGCCTTCCTCCTGGCCCACAACTGCTTGGTGCCAGTTGTATACCTGAAAACAGGGAAAGGAGTCAGTGTGTGCACACTGCCCACTGTTTCTCTGAATGCATTCCTGAAAACTGTGTCATGAGAAAAATTCCACCAAACTTTTGTGTTCATTTGTGAAAGTATTATATCTGAGGGTTACAATTCAGTCAGTAGATTTGACTTCAAATCAAACACAGCAATGTCCAGGGATTATCCAAACCCACCTGGGAAACATCATTTCTCTCTAAATATCCATAATTTTCGTGTTAAACTTGCTTCCCATGATTATAGAAGTTAACCGCCAGATTATAATGAAGCACAATGATGTTGATTAATGATATTAGCTAAACTTTTATGGAGAGCTGACCATGTTCAGATATTGTTCCAACCACTTTACATAAATTAACTTATTTTATCCTCACAACTTCCCTATGGATCAGTTTTATCATCCCATCCTTTTCACAAATAAGGAAACTGAGGCTGAGAGGTTGTATAATATAATCAGCTAATAAGTATAAGGAGAGCTAGTATTCAAATCTAGGCAGCCTGGCCTCAGAGAGCTTGTCGCTCTGTACGATGATAATGTTCATTGAGCTGTCACTACATGGCCAATCCTGTTGTAGCCCTTTATGTGTTAACTTATTTAAGTCTCAGAACACACCTATGAGAGCAATGCTATGTTCTTCCTGTTTTTCAGAAGAGGAGCCTGAGGCAAAGGCTGGTGAAATAACTTATCCAAGGATGCCTACTAGTAAACACTGGAGCAAGAGTTCAAACATATCTTAGTGTGAAGCCCACGGCCTTAAACACTAGTATATTCCATGCCATGCAAGTGATTTGGAACAGGCTCAAAAGCCAAATTTGGCCCATTACCTGGATTTATAAATAAAGTAGTATTGGAGCACAACCTCGTTCATTCATTTATATGTTATCCATTGCTGCTTTCATGCTACAATGGCAGATTTGAGTAGTCACAACAGAGACCATATGACCCATAAATTACTATCTGGCCCTTTACAGAAAAAAGTTTGCCAACCTCTGCTTTAGAACATATGTACTTTTCCTCAATCATCTTTGATCCATCCATCCACCACTCTAAACCTAGCCAGTGCCTAACTAATAGAAAATAAGTGATAATAGTTATAACCTTTCATACATCCTTAGAAAATGACAGGAAAAAGGTCAACTTTTTAGAAACTTCAAGATGCATCTCAATAAATCCCCGAGACAGAGATAAGACAACATTTGACTTGACATTTGTTCCTGTGTCATCCAAAAAAGGAAAAAAAAAAAAAAAGCAGCTGAGACTCTGAGCTCACTCTACACAGAGACATGGACTCTGGGCACAGTCCACTCAAATTCGTATCCTCACCCTGCCACTTCCTGGCTTTGTGAGCTTGACCTGATCACTTAACCACTATGTGCTTCAGTTCCATCTGCAAAGTGAGGATACCAGTAGACCTAATTCGCAGGGTTGTCGTGATCATTAAATGGGTTAATGCATGCAATTTTAGGATAAGAACTGACTCCCATGGAGTGGTAGTTATTTCTCTTTTCTTCAGGTTCTTTGAAAGACTGATGCAGAGATAAATAGAATGACAAAAGTTGAGGCCTCAGTATACTAGGAAAATTATCAGTGCTTATTAAATACTAGAGGCCCAATGCATGAAATTCATGCAAAAGTAGGCTTTCCTTCCCCTGGCTGTCGGCACTGGCTTCCCTCTGGCACCAGGGACCAGGCTTCCCTCACAGCCCCTCGTGTTCCAGAAGGACGACCGGAAGGGCATCCAGTCTAATTAGCATAATATGCTTTTATTATTAGAGATTCTCTTACATTTATTGTTTACAGGACATTCTATAAAAGAGGTGATTAAAAAGGCAATGCTCTCTGACAACTTGAAGTATAATACAAGGCTCATAATTTTAGCACAAGGGAACAAATTAAATACCTTATCAAGTTCAAAATGCAGTACGTCAGCCTTATGTAGACAGGGATGTAGGAGGCGAGCTGTCACCTGGTTTCTCCTACAACACCAGAGCATTTCACCTGTCAAGGGCAGGGTCCTCTAACCCCTTTATGACTATTATGCCGCATGGTACCCAGCTCCAATATATTCCTGACAATTCCTAGATGGTTTCTGTAACTCAGGATTTAATGTGTAAATGACTTGAGCATTTATGGGAATGATAATAATTATTTTCAATCTCTATAATAGTTATTATTGATGTTTATAATGCACATATAAATAATAAACTATGAAATATTGACATGAAGTAGAAGTAGCTAAAATCATGACCCTTGAAATCAAACTGCCCTGAATTCAAAGTCAGCCGTCTATCCATTACCAAATGCAAACTTGAGCAATTTACATATCTCATTAAATCACAAAATTAATGGTGTCAAAATCATTCACTCAGATATATATTTATAAATACATTTTTATTGATTCCAGAGAGAAAAGGAGAGGGAGGGAAAAACATCAATGATGAGAGAGAATCATTGATCAGCAGCCTCCTGCATGCCCCTTACTGGGGATCGAGCCCGCAATCTGGGCATGTGCCCTGACTGAGAATCGAACCTTAACCTCCTGGTTCATAGGTCAGTGCTCAACTACTGAGCCATGTCATTTGGGCTCAGTCTATTTGAAAAGCACTTACTGAATAGCTAATGTGCCAGCATAGTTGGAGTTGAATATATATAGCAAACAAAGCAGCCATATACCCTGCCCTCATGAGCTTTAATTCCACTTGTGAAAATTAAAAGCATTTAGTATAAGTTCTGGTGCACATTAACTTTTCAAATAATATTGGATATCATTACCATTAATTGATGATGATGGAGGAGGAAGTCTTCAGATGCCAGTACCTCATTATGGAGTTGATAACAACACTAAACTTCTGAATATGGGGAACAGTGCCAGCCCATGTGTCTGTTCTACATCTTGATCATCTCCCCCTGAGAGTGATCTGAGTTGGGAGCTCATAAATGGAGATCTGGATCACTATGACCCAGTCTCTGCTGATGCTCTTGGTTAGTGGCCAAATCAATGACAAGTGTTTATGGGCTAATGGATGTGAAACATGAGAAGCACTAAGTTCCTTCTGATATATGCTGGAAATATTTCTGTTCACTTAAAGAGCATTTCATGAGTGAAGTAAAATATATTCTTTGCAGAATAGAATATCAGCAATTGACCGAAAGTTGTGCAGAACAATTAGAAAATGAGAGATAATTTTTTTAAAAAGAGTCCATATTAGAAAATGAATATTTGAACAAAGACAGGAGAGTGGGATCAGTCTGTGTAAAGTTGAAGTAGAAGTAGATACAGGAGGCCCCAAAGCAGAAGAGATAAGAATCTGGAAACCACTTCCAAAACTGATGAGGCACCAATGATTTGTGTTTATTTATATTTTTCCTTAACTCCTACAAATAGCTCCCCTCACAAAAGTCATTTGAGAAACTTATCTTTCAAAGTTCGTAAAGACATCAATGATTTAGTTATCTTCACTTAAAGAGGGTAATTTATCATCTAGTCGAGTGTGCATGTGTCTGCCAGGAAAGCTGCGAGCCAACATACATCATACTCATAGCTTCAAGGATTTGGTCTGCCTTCTTATGTGTATTTGAATATAGAATTCATTTCAGCCTGACATTTTTTACCTCTCATCATATTTTTCTTCTAATTAAGTTCTATAAATGTATCCTCTACCCAGTTTGAGCTGTAATAAATTCCTTTCCTAAATTGGCCTTCTGAAAATCACAAACCAACATTATGATGAATTGCAAAATGAAAAATTTCCCTTCCACTGTGTTTATTTTGAGGAGGGAAGTACTGGAGAAAAATGAAACAGTGCTCCACTAAAAAGAAGGCCCTGCTCATAGTAGTTACATGCCTGTGATTTGAATGTTTGCAACAGTGGTTAACCCCAGCAGATTTCCCAAACTGTAGAGGTCTAATGCAAGAAAATGAATTTTCAGTTCAAAATTTTGAGGTCAAATGGAAGGGATCCATAATGAGAAAAGTTTTAATCTCATGTTAGCCCTGGAACTACCCATGTAGGTATAGACTGATATATATATATATATATATATATATATATATATATATATATATATATATATATATTTCCTAAAGTCTATATTGAAGAAGAAAGGGACAAGGACATTCAGAGAATGCACTGTGGGAGAAATTAATGGGTAATTTTTTTTATTTTTAAGCCATTGTTTCATTTCACTATGTAGTCAAGCAAAAGCATTATGTCTTAGATTTGAGAGGGCTATGTTGAAATCGAACAATTTGCTGCTATTATTTAGGCTGGTATTTTAATACGTGCTTAACATTGGGCACATTTGTTCCATTACATTGTAAGGCATAGATGAAACTCTATATAAATAAGATTAGAGCATGGCCATAGATGAAATATCAGGCATTAACCTTGTAGACTCTTGATTTTGGAATGGTTTAGCTCCAATCTTTGAATAGCCAGAGTGATCATAGCCTGGTTCAAATAATTCTACTTAATGTGTTAAGTGTTAATTTCACATACTTCTTTCTCATTTCCCCCTATGCCTTTATAGAGTGGGGAATTGCCTGATGCATCCTGAATTCATTACTGTAATTTGTGTACTGTGCATTGACTGAAACCAGTTTAAGTGGCATATTAGCACAGAATTTGAGCTCCTTTGTTTTGTGTAGATAGTAGGCCATGAAGTTAATGTTTCATTTATAGCATTTATTAAAGGACTATGATGGCGGTTATGATTTATGATCTTTTCCTGGCTAATGCCTGGTTTAAGATATACTATAATCTGCAAAGAATTTTGATTTTCTTAAGAATTACCATGGCTACAGATCCAACTATCCTAACACTGAATTATCATTGGCATCACTTTTTCTTACTAAACCACCACCCCCCCAACCAGAATTATTGTTTTAAAATTAGAATTAGACATGAGCAATTATCTAAACCAAGCATCTCATTTGACACATAAGGAATCTGAGATCCAGTGAAGTTAATTAGGTTGATGGCAATCAGAAAGTGATTAGTGTTAGAGCTGTAGCCCCCCGGAGGTAGACACTGGCTCCTCTGAACTCCAGACCAGCACCCTAGGAACTGTCCTGCCTTGCTGAAGTGGAATAGCCACTGCCATTTCCTCTGTTCACAGTGTGAAAGCATTCGCTCTTATCGCCCCCTAACGCTCTCCTCTGTCTGACTGTGCAGCATCGTGATGCACCCCAGCAAGGACATCCTAATCTCCTGCAGTGAGGACCGCCTCTGGAAGGCAGTGGCGCTTCCCAAAGGCAAAGTGCTTCTCACAGGAACCGGCCACAACGACTGGCTTTCCAACTGCTGCTTCCATCCCAGGTCAGTTCACACAGTCCCGGAATCAGCCGAATCTCTCCCGGGAATGCACTTGGCTATTCTGTTTCTTCACTCTCCTGGCTTTTTAAATGGAAAGATGAATAATAGACTAAAACTGTACGTTTCATATGTACAACTTGATGAGTTTGGAGATAGGTATATATTGTTAAAACCATTACCACAGTCTATCCTATCAATATTTCTATCATCTCGGAAAGTTTGCTGCTACCCACTTTATTTATTATTATTGTTATCATCACTGGAACACTTAACATAAGTTCTACCTCCTTAGCAAATTTTTAAGCACACAAGATAATAGATCTCTAAGACTTACCTTGTATAAATGAAACTTGGTACTTCAGTGATTTTGATGGCACTTTTTTTTTTCTCTGCAACCTTACAACCTGAATTTAGAAAAGTGTAGATACGTGCTCCTTTGGCTTTCATTATATTGACTTTATAGATTGATTGCTTTTGATATTTGGTACCTGTAAAACTTAGTCACATGCTGATACATTTAACAGAGTACAGAGCTTCCCAGAAGAATCATTATTGATACTTCTTGTACTCACAAGCTCTGACAAGACACATGGCTTTCTAGAAAATAATGCATGCTAGTGTTTACTTTGCCTCAGTTTATCATGCAGGTTTTCCTTTTAGAAATAAGTTATCTACCAAAAAGGATCAGAAGATAGTGATCAATTTTGTTAAAAATTAAATGGCAATCAAAATATTAAAGAGATTAAAGTTGAACTGAAAGCATTGAGTTCTGTAGTTTTTAGAATTCATTGAATTTTTATACTGCAAAGGCCAAGGACACAGAAGGAAAGATATTGTTAAACACATAGACACATTAAAAGCTCTGCCCACAGGTGTTTGTAGCCAACTCCCACTGCCAATTCCAAATGACTTCTCATGTTCATAATTGTTCTCAACATTTGCAAGCAGTCTTGCATCCGGCTCTTTCTAACACCGTATTATTCTTGGAGACTCATAGGTTTGGTGTAATTTCTAAACCATTCCATTGGGAAATTTTGTTCTTAGGAGGACTCTTATTGATGTATTTTCATAAAACTCAATTTTTTTTTAATCTTGGTATGATCCAATATAATAAAGTGGTGCCCTAGCTGGTTTGGCTCAGTGGATAGAGCATCAGCCTGCGGACTGAGGGGTCCCAGGTTCGATTCAGGTCAAGGGCACATGCCCAGGTTGTGGGCTTGATCCCCAGTAGGGGGCGTGCAGGAGGCAGCCGATCAATGATTCTCTCATCAATGATGTTTCTCTCTCTCTCCTCTCTTCCTCTCTGAAATCAATAAAAAATATTTAAAAAAATTATAAAATAGTAATACGCAAATCGACCAAAAGGTGGAACATCTGGTCGCTATGATGCACACTGACCACCAGGGGCAGACACTCAACGCAGGTGCTGCCCCCTGGTGGTCAGTACGCTCCTCCTCAGCCACAAGCCAGGCTGATGGCTGGCGAGCTCAGCGGAGCCTCCGAGGAGGTGCTAAGGATGTCAGACAACCCCTGAGGGCTCCCAGACTGCAAAAGGCTGCAGGCGAGGCTGAGGGACCGAACCCACCCCCCTCTCCTCCAGTGCACGAATGTCATGGATAGGCCTCTAGTTGTTAATACAATTGGATAGAAAGAAACTGAGTTAATGAGAGGAGTAAACTATTTTTTTTTTAATTTTTGAAAATATTCTCAAAGTCTAATTTATCTTTAGTGCTAGATGTTTGAACTTAAGTTGTGAGCATGTATGCATTCTGTACCTGTTAGGAACATGAAGCCCATCTTGTAAGCAGAGACAACCCAATTAGAAGTGTAACCTATCACTTACGGAGCTACTGGGCACAGTAATCAGATTTCCATAATGCCCAGTTACCATGACAGCCAGTGACTCAGATATTGTCTCATTAGTTCTTGACCAGCACAGGTTCTTTTAATAGATTTTCCCACTCAATTACTGAAATTAAAATGGGGTAAAATACATCATTATTCACTCATAATATGAATTTACGTTCAGTACTTTCTTTGGCAAAATTGTAGTAAAATGCAGCTACACTGTTTGCTTTTTTCTAGTGCACGAGATAAAAATAATGGGAGAAAATACATTTAACCATAAGTGTTTTTAAGTGAGTGATATTTAATAGCAAATATTCTTTGGCAGGATCAATTAAAAGAAATAAATTATTGTCAAAATAACAGTAAAAATCTTTTTTTTAAATAGAGATTGATTTTTTTATTTTTCAATTAGAGTTTACATTCATTATTATTTTGTTTCAGTTTCAGTTGTACAATCTAGTAGTTAGACAGTCATATGTTTTACAAAGTGATCCCCCCAGTATTTCCAGTACCCACCTGACATCATAAAGAGTTATTATAATATTATAGACATGTTCCCTATGCTTTACTGTACATCCCTATGACTAATTTTTAATCCCTTCACCTTTTTCACCTAACCCTCTCCCATCTGGCAACCATCAATCTGATATCAATTCTGAGTTTATAAATCAGATCTCATTGTGTAATGAATGCTTAATATATGCAAATCAACACTGAAGATCATATATATGTAACATATATAAAATACATGCATATAACATGTATTTATATGATGCTATGTCCTAAAGGTTGTTGAAATTCATGCTTTCCAAAACTTATATTTGTGTCATTTGATTTTTATTTTGGCTTAAGTAATTTAGTAAAAAACAGTTTCTTTTTGAAGACAACATTTTTCCTATTTATCTACATGCTTTACCTATAATTTAAAAATAAAACAAAATAAATTTGATTCTAATATGATACTTTCATATGTAGTTGTTTCTCCAGTTAAAGAATGCCATGATAATCTCGCTTAGAGACCATCTTTGTGATCTGCCGGATTCTGCTCCCCGGGAAGAGACCCAGAATAGACACACTATACGTACTGGCATCTGCCGAATTGCTGTGCCCTTCACAATGAAAAATAAATGTGTACATTTTATTCTTATTTATTTTTTATTGTTGGCACTATTACAGATGTCCCTCATTTCCCCCCTCTCCAGCCACCTCCATCCACCTCTCCTGTCCCCCGCCTATGACCATTTTTTTCTGTAATTTATAATTATATGTATTCTAGATTACTACAAAGTTTAAGCCACTGTTTCTCCTGCAACAGTGATATAAACCAGACTTCTTTTGGGGTCAGTCCTACTTGATAAGACAGTGGTACAGCTTGACTGACCCAAATCAGTCCTCATTGCCCTGTTTCCCTGCCCTACCAGACATCATCAGGACACAATCAACAAATACAACACTCATAGTGATGTTGGGCAAAAGAGACCGTCAGGTTAAAAACTAACCTGAATCACCTGAGAATTCAGACAATATGATGTTGAAATATATAGAATGAAAGATCTTATAAATATGTACAAGAAGATGCTGACAATGCCATTGTCATCAAAGATTTCAAAGTATCTTCCTCAGTTTTTAATCTGTGAAGAAAATTACAGTGGAATTAGAGGGATTAATAAACTAGTAAGCTCTTTAATAGTATATATCTGGATATTGTACTTTATGAAGAGAGAATACAAATTATTTTAAATCAGTCATTGTTAGATTTTTTAAATGTATAAATCTTACATCAAAATTTAGCATAAGTGAATTCTTCAGAATAGCAATTACATAAACCAATATTTGCAAACAAGATTCATAAAAAAGGAAATAACATATAAATTACTAAAATATAATAAAATCTGAATTATCAAAAAGCAAATAACTGAATATTGGTCAAAGAAGAATTATAAATAGATGTTACTTAGTTGGTAAACAACCACAACCACAATACTTATCAAACTTGAGATCTAAACAAAGCTATATTCAGAGTAAAACTCATAGTTTTAAATGCTGTGTTATTAAGCAAAAAATAAAAAATAAGTGAATTATGAATTCATATTGAAAAGTAAAACTGGTCAATGAATACAAAAAAGCAAAAGAATGAATAAATAAATTAGTATAAAAAGATATTAATCCACATTTTGTTTTTCTGAGAGAAAAAATAATAAAACAAGGGAGGACAATAAAATAAATAGATACCTCAAAAATTCCTCGAGAAATAAAAGCAAGCAGCATAAATATAAACCTTAGAAATTTGAAATGAGTTAAAGCCACATATGCAGATACTAAGAAATATATATGTTGGAATTTTTTATAAAATAATACATTTCTATAAAAACAAACATTCCCAATAATGAATCAAGATGAAGCATAAACCCTGCACAGATTAACATTGGGAAAAACTGAGTTTTTGAACTTCTACTTCCATTCCCATCTAGAGCAGGTTTATGACTGAGTTTTGAAAATCTTATTTTTTAAAAATCAGTAAATTTATTTTTAAAAATATGTTTTTTATTGATCTGAGAGAGAGAGAGAGGAAGGAAGATGGGGGAAAGAAACATGGATTGTCTGCCTCCTGCACACACCCTACTGGGGATTGAGCCTGCAATGCGGGTATGTGCTATGACTGGGAATTGAACTTATGACCTCTCAGTTCATGGGACAATGCTCAACAAACTGAGTCACACCAGCCAGGGCAATTTTTAGGTTTACTGAATATTTGTAGGAAAATGAAAATGAAAAAGAAATTTTAGTTCCAAACTCAACAAATGTAATACACCAACCACAGCTCTACTGTAGTCTCATTTCATAATTATAGATGTAAACTGTTTGAAAGAATGTAGAAAATATAACTTAGTTGTATGTTTAAAGGCAATTTACAATGATTAAGTAAAATTTGTATTTGAAAAGCATGGGATACATAAGGGATCTAATTATGAAGATATCCTATTATAAACTATACTAGAGGCCCAGTGCATAGATTCGTGCACCAGTGAGGTCCTGGGGCCTGGCCTGCACCTTCTCACAATCTGGGGTCCCTCACGGGATGTTGACGAGCCAGTTTCGGCCCAATTTGCACAGGCCAGGCAGAGGGACCCACCGGTACATGTAAACATGCACCGGGCCTCTAGTATGCATATAAGATCTTTGGTTAATCTCTTTCCACCTTCCCTCTCCCCACTTCCCTCTGAGATTCATCAGTCTGTTCCACGTTTCCATGCCTATGGTTTCCGCTCCTACATTGAGCATCTGTCCCCTGATGGTCACTGTGCGTCATAACTACCAGACAGTTGGTCGGTTGCTTAGGCTTTTATATATATAGGTTAATAGGTAGACATTGCAGGTTACTTTAAGATGGGGTTGTTAAGCCCCATGTTTTGATGTTGACAAGAAGAATGGATTTTGGTAGAACTGGGAATTAAGAAGATCTGGCAGGTATATGTATAATTGGGATGCCATGGAGTTAGATGGGTCACAAGAGATATCCATGTTTACTGATTTGTATATAAGTTTGTAAATTCCTTAGTAGGATTTGTGTATCAAGACACTTTTTAGGAGTAACATGGGTAACCCAATCACTGTAGACCTGCTGTTATGGAATATTTACCACTAGAGGGAGCTGAAACATAGGTAAGGTAAAGCAAACTGTGCCTTGGCATTTACTTGGTAGACTGATGAACTAGCTGTTGAAAATTATTCATTAGTCACTGAATGTGATGAATGAGTGGAGCAATGCAGAAGGTGTGCATTGGCACTAACTTTGCACTGTTAAAAGAGCAAAAAGTACGCGCTAAACAGAAGGGACCTTAAGCATACTCCAGTGCAAGGAACGGTACCTAAATAGCTAACACATGGAGTCAGAGTTTCAGGTTCCCTTGTTAGAAACCTAGCTTTACCTTTGCTAGTCCTGTCAGTTTTCTCATCTATGAAATGGGTATAATAATGATGATACCTACTTTGCAGATCAATTGTGAAGTCTAAATGCTATAATATATGAAAAACACAAATACTATTTATTTCCTGGCACATATATGCTCAATAAATGTTACCTACTATTATTTTTATTCATTCATAGGAATTTTGAGTACTTAGAGATAGCTCAAAAATTGCTATACAACTGGTAATCTTAAATACAATAGGCTAGGAAGGAAAAGAATCCATTTCAAGTCTGGGTTACACCAAGCTTCATTAGAAGAGTACTATCCATGATACATTAATTGGTAACATCATGTCTCCAGTTCTTAGCAAGATAAACATGGAAACAGTTATAAACTGGAAAAGAAATATAATTACCGTGAAATTACATATGTTATCTATCTGTTCATAGCCTGTAAAAACATGTTTCTTTAAAAGTTAGAGCAACTAACTCTTTGTATTTCATTTTTACAGAAGAAATAATTCTGCATATTTCATATATATATTATTTAGATTATGTTTTCAAAGGAAAACGTAAAACATTTTGCCAGAAACACTAAAAATACTTTTTAAAATAGGGGTTTTTTTTCTTTAGTTTTGGTCTTGGAAGAATGTAAAACATAATGACTGACCTACTTCGTGTCCAAGGCATGTTCTATTATTGGTTAGTCTAGTTAGACTAGTAGTGTATCAGTCTCCAGGCTAATTTTAATAGATCAATAAAATGCTCACTACACTAATGTAATAATATGTTATTTTGTCTTTACCTATACCAATCTATTTGGTCTTTACCTATGCCAATAATATATTATTTTGTCTTTACCTTTTACTATACTGCTCAATAACAGTAGCATGGTTTTGTATGTAAATACAATGTCCATTTTTCTGATGCTTAGAGTTGCACTTTCTTCTGTGTGACTAGAGCTTATTATGTGAAACAGCATGTATCTTCCCAAATATCTCTACGAAATGAAAGAAGTTAGAAAGAAGCTGGGATTAGTGGTTTAAACAATTTTACAGGGCTGCATTTTTTCTCTGAGTTCACTGCCTGAGGCAGAAGTAGAGCTAACGGCATCCTGTTAAACATATAAATCACCTTTATACACTGATTTATGAATTGTGAATAAATGGACCCCTCCCAAATCCCCCATATCTCTCTTTCCTGTATGAGCTGCCTATTCATGTATTTCTATAGTGCCCAAAACTATAGTATGAAAGCTCCTTGACAAGTATATCATTTAATTGTTTAAAAAGAACATCTTTTTATTTGCTACAAACATAGTCAGGAGTTCACATTTCAAAGCATAATGCAGAGATTGATGAACTGTTTCCCTAAGATTGTGGTGTCCTGCTGCTTCCTGAGTTTCAGAGGTAGATGCTTTCATAATCTGAAAATCTCAGTAGGTTATTACCAGGGTAATGTTTACATATACCTGTTAAATAATAATATTCTACTTTATATTTTTGAAGAGGTGTGTGTTGTGCTTCTGTTCTTAATATAGTCAGTCACTTTTAGATGAAGGGGCTGAGAATGGAAAGTAACAGCACGGTTCTTTAAATACATTTCCTGTCTGATTGTAATACATTATCACCGTGGAGAAAAGTGTTAGGAAAATATTTTCCATCGTCTCACAGCTCAGGGAAAACTTGGAGACATTGCCCAAGGGCCCTCCTCAGGCAAATGGCAGGATTGGTTATACATCAGAAGCACCTTCTAAAGTCAGGATTCTTTTCAAGTGTGGATATGAAAAAGGAGCCGCTCTGTCATTTTGTAGAACCTCTGAGTACCTCGGTTGCTCATTGTAAAATGGAAACAACCTACTTCATAAGGTTTTCATGAAAACTGCATGAGAAAAATCTATGTAAAACATTAGCAGCCATAGGCTCAGAGTAACCAGTTGCTAAGAGTAGCACTGTTGGTATTTTTTGGCAGAAGGTAGCCTAGATATGGTTAGCTCTAAAACCAATATTATCTCTAGATCTATTGGCCTAGCTAGCATGAAAAAACAATTCTGAGTAATACTATAAGTGTGTTAATGGTAGGGTCTGTGTCTTACTCGTCTTTGTGTTCTTGGGACAGAGCTGATCAATTGGAACATTATAGAGAATCAGTAAATAGTTCCTTAATTAAAATAAACAGAATTGAAGATGCTAGACCAAGAATGTGGCCACTTCCTCTCATACTCTTGGTAGTATGATGTGATCATGAAAGGAATTCTAGAGACAAAATAGGGAGGTTTAGAAAATAAAGCAAGTCCATGGAGGAGGAATGCATATGTGAAGGGTAGAGGTATCTCTGGCTGAGCAATTAAAGCAATTATAAAAGCAGCCCTGACTTGAGTGGCTTGGAGGGCCATAAGGGGTCATAAAAGATCCCTAGCCACAACAACTGAGAGAGAGCCATGAAGGAGATCAAAAGAAACGCCAACCTGAACATATAAGATGGATACGTGAAGGATAGAGAAACGTCAGAGGAGAAGGGGAGAGGGAGGCATACATTCACAGAGGATAAAGAAAAGTCACAGAGTACCAGGAATAAGGAAACATACTTTCACAGAGGATAGAAAAATGCCAACAGATGCCAGGAAGAGGGAAACATATTTTCACAGGCTACAGAGGAATGTTGCAAGATAAGGGGGCAAGAAAAAAGGGGACATCATGTGGACTTTGGACTTTGAAACAAAAGAATGGCCAATTAGGAGAACACAGGGTCTTCTAATTTGCCATCTTTTTGGAATGGGGAAGGGTTCCAATTAGAAGGGAGCATGAAGAGACAAAGAGCTACAGACTTTATAAACTTGAGACAAAGGGACACCAGAAAGATTTTCAGATTTTAGATGTTTGGATTTAGATTTTTTTCCAAGTAGAGATAGAGCATTTTTTCCCCATTTTGCGGCCCCTCCTCAGGTGGTCCCGTTGGGAGTCCCACTGCCCAGATGGAGTTTGTATATGCTTCCAGTAAACTTCCACATTTTTTATTAAAGAAGCCTTTTTGTCCATAATTTATTCTTCATCTTCGTTGGACAAGGACCCATAAGAAGAAGTCTGTACCCCGAACTCCACGTTTCAATTATAGAGATACTAGAGGCCTGGGGCACAGATTCTTGCCACCAGTGGGGTTCCTCAGCCTGGCCTGCACCCTCTCACAATCCAGGGCCCCTCGGGGGATGTCGGACTGCTGGCTTTGGCCCAATCCCCACAGCCAGGCTGAGGGACCTCACCAGTACACAAAACCGTGCACTGGGCCTCTAGTATGCATATAAGATCTTTGGTTAATCTCTTCCCACCCTCCCCCCTTTACTCTGAGATGCATCAGTCTGTTTTATGTTTCTATGCCTGTGTGTTAAGTGTCTGCCCCCTGGTGCTCAGTGTGCATCATAGCTACCAGTCGAATGGTCGAAAAGTTGAAAAATTGAATAGTTGCTTAGGCTTTTATAGATAGATAGATAGATAGATAGATAGATAGATAGATAGATGATAGATAGATAGATAGATAGATGATAGATAGATAGATAGATAGATAGATAGATAGATGATAGATAGGTACTGTACTCACATATGTACACATACATACACATAATTTGCTATTACTGAGATCACTTTATCAAAGAAACTCAAACCTAGTGGAAGTCTTTCATTTGGCATAAAACTCCTAAAACATAAAATCCTCTCTGAGTAATATTTTAATGAGAATAAATTTTGGTCATAAGGAGAAGCACTACCAGACAGGCAGACTAAGGACCTTCAAAAATCTCTCCTTAAAAGCAAGTATTGCTAAAATCAACTGTTTCAGAAGTCTAAACCTTAACCAACAGCCTGCATCAATCCAAAGAGCATTTATTCAAGAAAACTGCTGAAACTGAGTAAGAAATGAAGTTGTCTCATTCCCAGCTCCCCTTCCCAACTCTGCAGTAGCCTTATAAACCAACTTTCTCACGGTCACGGTCATTGTGCAGACCGGTATCATGGAGTAGAGAGCACAGGTTTGCAGATCCTGCAAAGCCCCATTCTCAGAGAGATGGGACTATTTGAACTTTCTGGAAACTGGAAAATTCCCATTTGCAAGGCTTGTTTTTATTTGACCCATGTCAGGTCTTATTCTGTCATAATACACTATTTGCTAGAACATTTGTAGTGAACAATTAAGAACAAGTGTTTAAAATTACAACTGCCTGGGGCAGCAATAGCAGTTGAGCAAACGAAAGGTTGGCCAAACTTCTTAAACAGAAAAGCTTAAAAAATAAATGTCCCTAGGGGATTTTAAAATACGAAGTCAGATGCATTTGGGGAGCTATGTGAATAGCCAAGAAAGCACTGAGGGAGTCTAATCTCTCACCTTTTGCTGACCTTGAGAAATCCTGCAAGTAGAGAGTAAAGGCTGAGGCAGAGTTGTAAGCTTCCAGGGTATTGAAAATGTGCCCCATTATGCACACAGAGCCACTTGCCACAGACCTGAAGATTTACTGGGTCAAGGCATTTAATCCTTACCTGTCTGATTTTAAGTTGACCACTGAGCTAAACAAGTAGACTTCCGTGGCCATACACAACAAAGAACAACGACTTTATTGCATTACTTTAAAACAATTACTAAAAAAGAAACCCAACAACAAACAGCTGCAACAACAAACCTTGGAGAGGAAGAAATCTGATTTCTAGAGTTTCCACATAATATATATTTTTTAAGTGTTATGTATTCAACAATTGCAAAATATAGGAACCATGAAAAGAAACAGGGCAATGTGCAGAACCTGCAAATATGTTTGTTTGTTTGTTTGTTTATTTATTTATTTACTTATTTATTATCTAATTATTTGGCTAAAACCTCTAGAACAATGTTGAATGGATGTGGCAAGGACAGACATTCTGAAGGGGGAAATGTTAAGCATGATGATAGCTGTGAGTTTTTTGTAGATGCTTTTATCAGGTTCAGGAAGTTCACTTCTAGTCCCAATTTGAGTGTGTTTATCATGAGAAGATGTTGAATATCGGTAAATGTTGCAACTATTAAAATGATCATTCAATTTTAATTATTCTATAAATATGGTGATTTATTTTTGCATTTCTGGCATAAAGACTAGATGGTCATGGCATATAACCCTTTTAATATGTTTTCTAGTATTTTGTTGAGGATATTTGTTTGCATCTATGTTTACAAGGGATATAGATCCATAGTTTTTGTTGTTGTTATGTCTTTGTCTTATTTTGGAATCAGAGCAATACTGGCTTCACAGGGTGAATCTGGAAATGTTCCCTCTTCTTATGTTTTTGGGAAGATTTTTGTGAGGGGTTAGTGCTAATTCTTTTATAAAGATTTAGCAAAACTTATCAGTGAAGAAATGAATATTTGTATACTATACCCCCCAAATAGATATTCAGTTTAATCTCTATAGTAAGAACTAAAAACTAAAATAAAAATATATCTAATATTCTACTTTAATTTTGTACCAGATTATGTCCCCTTTCATATAAGAATGCCCATTCTTGCCAACTCTGAGGTTTAGTGTTGTTGTGTGTGTATTTTTTTGAAATCTTGGATGTGTGATGAGTATGGCACTGACATTTAAAGCTACAATTGGTAGTTAAGCTGATCTTTTCTTATATATTAGCTATTTGCATTTCTCCTTTGTGAATAGCTCACTTAACATATTCTATTTTTAAAATTTTATTTATTTCTAAGAACCTTTTACTTGTTAAATATAATCATTTTTATATTATGTTATACTAGAGACCCAGTGCATGAAATTCATGCGGGGGAGGGGTCCCCTCAGCACAGCCTACACCCTCTTCAATCCGGGACCCCTTGGGGGATGTCTGACTGCTGGTTTAGGCCCGATCCCTCTCACAATCCTGAACCGCTGGCTCCTAATCACTCACCTGCCTGCCTATCTGGTCGCCCTCAACTGTCCCCCTCTGCTGGCCTGGTCAGCCCTAACTGCCCCCCCTGCCAGCCTGGTCGCCCCCAACTTCCCCCCCTGCTGGCCTAGTTGCCCCTCACTGCCCCCCCCCACACCCCCTGCCAGCCTAATTTCCCACAACTGCTCCCATCTGCCAGCCTGGTCTCACATAAGTGCCCCCCCCCCCCCCATGGCCTGGTTGCTCCACGCAGCCTGCTGTTCAGCTGTTTGGTCGTCCCTCACTAACCCCCCAGTGGCCTGGTCACCCCACGCAGCCTGCTTGTTCAGTTGTTTGGTCATCCCTCACTAACCCCCCTGCCAGCCTGGTCATAGGCAGCCATCTTGTGAGGGTGTGAGGTTTAATTTACATATTGCCTCTTTATGATATAGGATAAAAAAATCTCCTAGCCTTACTATCAAATAAATTTTTATGTTTTATTTGTTTGATAAATATCTTTCCTTATGATTTTTGTAGCTATTATTCTGTTTGATATTAAATATTTCCAAAAGTTTATATAGTATTATCTAATATATAATCATTATTATTGTTCTTTTTTTGTCTTAATATAAATAAATGACTTTAACCTCATCATTTATTTATTTTCTTTTATGTTTCAGTATTTTTATTTTTTTAAATATATTCTTTATCAATTTCAAAGAGGAAGGGAGAGGGAGAGATAGAACATCAATGATTTGAATCATTGATTGGCTGCCTCCTGCATGCCCCTACTATGGATTGAGCCTGTAGTCCGGGCATATGCCCTGACAGGGAACTGAACCCGTAGCCTCTTGGTTCCTGGTTTGATGCTCAACCACTGAGCCACACCCAGCTGTGTTGGTTCAGTAATTTTAAAATTTCACTGTTCACTTTTCTTTATTCTGAATGTAACAAAGGAATGTAACTTTTTATTTCCATTAAATGTAATATTATATTTTGGTTTGAATTAAACTTCCTTTTTCTTTGTTATCTTTATTGTAAAGATTTATTCAGATTTTTAAATAACTTTATGGTTAGTTGGTGATATTTAACACTGGAATTTTTATACCAATATTTTCCTCTTCTTGAGTTTTTTTTCTTTCTTTTTCTTCAAGCATGGATCCATAATATTTCTTCATTCATGGTTGATAACACAATTTTCTCATTTTTGAATAAAAATATTGAATCTAAACTTTGTATTTAATTCAAGGCATTTTTATTCATATTATTTTAATAATTCATTTTCTGGATTCATCTTTTTGTTCTCTCTTTCTGCATTACTCTTGACATGTATTTGATTTCCCAAATCTATAATATATTTATAACAACCTCATCTAATTCATCTCTTTATCCTCTCTCAGGGGCAAAGTTAAAAAATAAATAAAATTTTGTTTTACTAATTAACATTTATAAAATAACTTATTTATGTTTATAGCTCCCCAGCAGATTTTACTTTGATAATCATGTTTTTATTACTACTTGAAAGGGAGCTGTATTTATTATTCTTTTAATTGTCTGTGAACATTTGAACACCACATATGTTTCCGAAGTTGGGATTACCCTTATAATTCCCCCGGAAAGCTGGGAATCAGCATCCTCTCCCTCTTCTTTCTCCAGGTTCCCAATTCATAGCCATGTCTGCCATCTGCCACAGCCAGTGTTGGGCCCAAAGAGCTCTAATTGCACCCGTATAAAATAGCTGATTTCACTTCCTTAGGCTGTCATTATATGCAGTCCTGCTGTTCTACCAGAGATCAAGATTTAATTCCAATTGGAGTTATTGCATGGCAGGCAAATATTGTTCTCACTTACACAACATATTTAGGTCATGCATTCATATTCAACAGATTTGACAGAACACAATAGTTCATGTGTACATTTTTCTTTCAACCTGGGATTTGAGAGTGAGACAGCTTGGAAGGGATGCTCTTGGTGCAGCGGGTCCCCGTGACTTTAGCTGGCTGCTGGCGCATGTTCGGGACCTGAGACACTCTGCTTACCTGGCCAAACCAAGGAGCTGCCCATGGCCTTCCTTTTATAACGAACTTCTGGATGGGTGAGCCACAGTAGTACCTGTTGAATTAGCACAGAACATTTGGACACACATATAACTGGTACTTTCAAGTTAACAAAACTCATATTCAACATATACCAAAATTATTTATAGTTTCAAATGCCTCCTCTGAGTGGGGTTCCATCTTTACAACCCCTCTCCCCATCTCATATTTTTCCTACCTCACTTTTACTGTAACTTCACACATGCCGAATTGTTTGATGCTGAGTTACCTTGAACCTTTTGGAAATATGATTCATCACTTTTCTAATTTTTCTCGCCTTCCTTTGTTAGTGAATAGACTTCAAAGAGAGCTATTTTCTCTGATTCTTTGAAATTGCCCCCTTCTTCTGAATCTTAGCGTCATTTCAAAGATCTTATGGTTTAAGGAAAAAACCAAGATGAAGACGAAATAGTGCAATTGGGAAGCAGCCTAAGTGTGCTGGCTCCCCACTTATTTTATATGCCCTTCACAAAGGAGCCCCAAGGCTTCCCGAACCCTCTGATACTTTCCGTCTTTTACCCGAAAGGAAGGCCTGCTTCTGAGGTTTTATGACCCATTCAAATCCAGAAGGATCTCCCCCTGGGTATTCCGCCTATATTTTAGATATGTGTTCCAGAAAAGCACCCCTTGTTGCTACGACCCTTGTGTATTATGACAACTCATCTCATAAATTCCCCTCCCTTCTCTAAGGAGGTATTAGTGGGGTTTCCAGGCTCTTTTTTCTGAACACTTCTTAGTGCTGCTGTTCTTTTATGGAAGGGAAACTGCAAATAAGACTTCGGTGCATTCTTACAACCAATTTAGTGTGCAGTGTATTTAGCAGACATTCCTTAAAATCATTGGCATTTAATGACACGTTTTATAATTTTCAGGCCTAGAGCATGTTCCTTATTTTCATCTTTTCCTGGTCATTCTTATGACTCTGGATAGAGGAAGTTAGAAGCCTAGGTCCAGGTCATCATCTTACTCAGAAGCCCATATTTGTTTTTAATAGATGATTATAATTGACCTTTCAGGTCATTTTTATTCTTAAGGATTTATATAAGCAAATTTTGCCCTAAGCCTATTTCTGTAGGCAAGAAGTTTCTCAGGTCAAATAGATGCTGTCAAAATAATGACTCTAGGAACTGTTAAATGTCATGAGGAACTAACATTTTGACTCTAGTTAAACCAAAAATCATTCAACTGTATCTAAGCTCCAAAGAAATATTAGCCTGTATGACCTAACCTTGCTGATTGATGGCCTGATTAAATTCCAGAGTTACTTGGCAAGTTACTGCAGTTTTTAGGAAATTTTATGGCTTCACAAATATCAGTAGAGCTCACAGTTCTCATCTTGGAAAGGCATTGTAATATATGCAAAAGCATTCTAATTGAGAGGATGCAACACCTTGAAAGACAACACCAAGCCCTCAGGTCAAGAATTGTCATTCTGCACCATGTACTTTGATGTAAATGTATGAGGGGGGCCAAATCCATTGGGCAATCTAGCTCATGGCATGGCAATTCTATGTATTTTCAACTCTCTTCAAAGAATATCGAATGCTTAACCAGTCAATCAGGGAGAGATACAGTGACAGCAGCAAGTTTTCATACTTAATTATTGTTATGGATACATAGCCAGATAAGCAATATAAAAGTGTTAATAATATATTACATATACCATTGTTTTAATTTCATTAGCATCCTTGTCAGAGAGGATCTAACATTTTTCTTGTATAAAATTCAGTTACAGATGAAAAACAATGACAAAAGCTAGATCTCATCATAAATTAGGGAAGATCAATTAGAAGAAAGTGAAGCTTATTGAGGTAGAACAATCATGTAGATCATTGCAAGGGTGCCCTAAAAAATGAGGAAGCCCTTCTTATATCTGGATTCTTCATGGGAATTAAACCCTTGAAAAATTATTTGAGTGAACACTTTTTCAGTTCTCCAATTCTGGATGCATAGGATATATTTAATGTGTTACATTCAGTGGGTACACTAGAACACTAGGATTTTTTTTCAAGAGCCCTGATTGAGAAAGTCCATTCAAGGCCCAGTGATCGATGACAGAAGAAAACAATGATTATAAATATATATAAGGGATAGATTCAATAGGAATAGCTCTCCTATTAAAATTGGGAAAGAGTGAGAATTTAATATGGTCCCAGAATTTTAACTTGGAAAACTGGATTTCTGAGATGAAGGAGTCTAGGTAAAGGAATACATTTGTGGAAAATTTCATAACTTTATTTTGTCTCCCTTGAATTTGGAATGTCTGTGGGTGATTCAGGTAAAGATATTTAGTAAATGAATCTGGATCTCAGAAGAGAGATTGGAGCTGGTGTATGAGTTTTCTAAAGCCACAATAATGTTGCATAATAAACCACCTCAAATATTTTTAGCTTAATATAAGAATTATTTATTCAACTCATAATTGTATGGGTTAGCAGTAAAAATTGGGCTTGTCTGGGATAATCATCTGGTCTCAGCTGGGCTTCCATACATCTGTTTTCAGGCAAAGTCAACCAAAGAGCTCAGCTTCTGGTGATGTCAGCTGGAATGCTTTCAAAATCTTCTACATGTCTCATGCTCTGCATGCTTCTCACATCTCTCCCATAGGGGAGGCTGGGTGTGTTCTCTCAGAGAGGCTCAGGCACACAGACAAGCCAGTCCAACTGTGCAAGAGAACCAAAAGAAGTGTGCACTTTCCCTTGACCACCAGGCTTGAACTGGAACAACATAATCTCCTTCTCATTCTATTGGCCAAATCCCAGAGTGAGAGAGGGTTACAACCACACAATGACAGGGTCAAGGGCTTGGATATAGGAAGAAGGAGAGAATTGAAATTAGTTTTGCATTCTATTATTTCATATGGATGGGATGACCATGCATCCAGAAAAGTCTCAGGTTATCTCTGTTATCCTTATAGAACTATTAGTAACACCCCTTTCTTACTGTAAAAATTGTTCCAATTTGAGTGATAAATTATACAGGAGCCCTACATTTAGGAGGGTTTGATTAGGAATCAGTCACCTTATTGAAACAGAATTTGTGAAGGAGGTGCCACTCAGCAGGAGCTGAGCTGAGACAGAATGGATATGAGGAAGCCAGGAGAGGAGAGATGCATAAAGGAGGTTAAATGACAAGGTTAACACCACTAAGAAGTGAAGTAAAATATGGAACAAATTTGTCTATTTCACTTGACAACTAGAAATATTTGATGAACATAGTGAGAGGTTTCAGAAAAGTGGTTGCAGAGAATTAAAAGTTGACTCTAGTTCTTACTCTCGCACTGATTTAACACTGAAACTTTTTATTATATTTATGGGTCTTAGATTTAAAACAGAAAGGACTGGGCTCTGAGAATTGAGGTCCTTCAGGTGCTAACAACACTCTGTGGATTTGAATACTAAAGACCAAATGTACAAGAACCAAGCTTACATTTCTTTCCTTTTCATCATTTTTAGCACTAAAGGAAAATGATCAGATGTGTATTCATTAGGAGTTATTCTAATTTTATTTTATTATGACTGTAAATTCCATTTTATCTGTGTATGTGACGTCATTGATTGACACACAACTCAGTAAGACCTACTGTAGTTACATTAAGTATTTACCAGAACATTATTTGAGACATCTGGAAATCTGTGATATCTCTGCCTGAACTGAAGCCTATTGCACATATTAAACAAGACACTTTTAAGGCTTGTTGAGTTCCTTTTGACAATTGTCCTAACTTGATGAAGCAAATAAGAAAATACCAACTGCTCCAGTAGAGAGTTTACCTTAAAAAGCTTTATGGAGTTGATATTGTGTAAAAGTTTCCAACTATAAGTAGGTACAATCTTAATGGCAGTAAATGACATTGAAATCTTTAATTAACAAAACCCTCATTTGAAATTAGGAACACAGCTTTGGTAATTTGAAGTTTCAAGGATAACTAATTGACTAACACATAAAAGGACAAAAAAAAATCTGACTAGTATTGACTTTGCAACAAACAAGAAAAAACTGGAAAAGATGAAACCCGCAATTGTCATGCAGTTGAATCCTTTTCTTGGCTATTGCTTAAACTTTACAAACTTATTTTGTCTGAGTTTTTACCTTGACTCATCCAATAGCTTTGGCCAAATATCCCAAGGTCAAATGCATCATAAACATTCTGCAAGGTATGTCTGGCAGAGATAAATCAATAACAAAGTATTAGATTTGATTAAAATATTTACTTTTTTTCCTTCACCCTTCCACTTCCCATGCTAAATAGCCCTTTCCCTTACTAACTGATCTTTGTTATTGGTTGGCCTCATTTCTTGTCATAATGCCATATGCCTCAGAACTAATTTCTGTTTTTCCATAATTTCAACATTGGAGTTCATGCTCTGATGTTATGCCATGTGTCACTCAACTTGTTAAAAGACTTTAAAGAAATAAACTCATTTATACAAATTATTTTTATTCCAACAACTTCATAAATTCCAACCACTTCATAATTTGTACAGAAAAGAAAACATGCTTAGCAAGATAATTCTGCTATTTTTTGCTCTGCTCAACTGTCTTTTCAATTATTTTGCTTATTAGAGACTTTTGGATATCATAGAAAATTCCAGAAAACTGGTTATGGTATTTATCTAGCTCCTCAGGGCCTTTACCTTAGGGTCTTTCTGCTTAGAATATTCTTCAAACTCTCCCCTTCCCTTCTCCTTTATATAATTAACTCTTGATGTGTCTCCAGGGCTAAGTGTTTTAGTCAATTTGGTTATTATATAACCAATTATCCTAGATTAGGTAGCTCAAACAACAAACCCATTTTTCTTACTGTTCTAGAGGCTTGGAAGTCCCAGGCTATGGAACTAATAGAGGGGGTGTGTGGTGAGGTGGTTTGTAGGTGGCTGTTTTTCCATTGCATCCTCCTGGAGCAGAGCAGAGAAGGAGGAATGTTTTCAGTGTCCTCCTTATAAAGGCACTAAGCTCATCAAGGGGGCTCCACCTTCATGAACTGGTTACCTCCCAAAGGCCTCATCTCAAATACGTCCATTCACTTTAGGGATTATGATTTCAACATGTGAATTTGTGGAGGGGCTTAGGAGGAGACACAAACATTCCATCTATAGCACTGAGCTTTCAGAGGCACTTTATTTATTTATTTATTTATTTATTTATTTATTTATTTATTTATTTATTTATTTTATTGATTAAGGTGTTACAAATGTGTGGTTATCCCCCCATTGCCCCACGCCCACCCCCCAATCCTGCCCTCACCCTCACCCTCTGTTGTCTGTGTCCACTGGTTATGCTTATATGCATGCATACAACTCTCTTGGTTAATCTCTCCCCCTTACCCCCACCCTTCCCTACCTTCTCTCTGAGGCACTTTTAAAGGCATCTTTCCCTGATTCTTCAAGACTAGGAAAATTTCCCAGATGTACTTTTACACCTACCGTCTTCTTATCAGCATTCATCACAGAAAAGATTGGTTTTTTTAAGAATACCTGTTCTCTTGACTGGCTTGAGAATTCTGGATTGAGAACTCTGGGAGCAATAGTGTTTATGTCTGTATTCCCAACAGCTTGTGGCACTGAAAAATATTTGGTATCATGCTAAGGCTCTACTTGATATTTTCAGACTTTGTGACCTCACTGATGGATTATGGCTCAAACTGCCTTACTTTTCTGCCTGCCTCTCTCAAGTCCATGTTCAGAACTGACTGAGTTGCCATTCTCAAAACACATTTTATCACATTATGTTCCAGTGCAACCATTCTATAACCATGATATTTATGATATTCAAGGCCCTTCATAACATGTATATTTTTTTCAGGGATCAATCAGATCTATTACTATCATCATGGACTAAGAATCTGAAATTCCCAGATGGAAGCCAATATTCTCAAGTGACAGGCTATAGTATTTTAGCATATTGTTAGTTTTTTTTTTCTCTCTATATTGTGATATTCTTGAGAGAAAGGAAAGCTGGTATCCTATTTACATTGCACTTTTGATGGCTAACACAGTAAATTGAATTGATACCCTCTGATGAACTCTGTACTTTGAAGGACCAGCATGACTATTTAAAGGCACATATAAATATTTCTTTTAATATTCAGATATTATGTAAGGCTTAAAATCTCTTACTGCAATGCATCCCATACTTGAGAATTTCCACTCTTAATATATAAGCAGAATTATCTTGTTAAAGAACAAACACCACCAACTGGGCTAAAACTAATCCTTTTGGACTAAATCTTAGGGATTTTAACTTAAATAAGTCAATTAGTTTGAATGTGCTGACGGAGACTTGGGAAAGGTTTTTTCTATAAAGTGATTAATGTAAGACAGTATGAATAAAACAATTATATCAAGTTTATTGTAACTTGTCTGGAAAAAGTGTATGTGAGCAGGAAAAAAAAGTCTTTTTCATGGAAATAGTGAGAACAAATGTAAGCATTGTCCGGAAGCTGTATATATAAGGATATATTGCTTCCACATGTTAGATAATAAAACAACCTGACACTTTTTGTGTAATTTCATGATTGCCAAATGATATTTTAACCATACATTGGTTTCCATTTCAGTCTCTTAAGGTTCGGTAAGCAAAGGTAAGGATTTGAGTATCCCACTAGCGAACTACCAGCTATGTTTCTTACTAAGAATTGCCATTGTCTTGTGAATTTGTTTAGAATGAATAATCCTTTTCTGCCTTTTCTATCCTTGGTCCACCATAATGTCTTCCCCGCACAATGTCTAACAAAGGGATGCTTCACTGAGAAGCTGTTGAGTAGCCTATCAGACTCTCTCTCACTTTACATATTTTCCTTTTCAGTAGATACCACAAATCCATGCTTGTGAGAGTTAGCATGTGCCTGAACTTAAAATCTTTAAACCTTTAAATTAACTATCAAATTTTAGTATTTAACTTTTTAAGCATCCATTTTTCTGTCTTATATAAATTTTCTGATCAATTGATACCAAGCTGGAAGAAAGGTTCTTTAACTTATCTTGAGGTGTATTTCTCTGAAACATGAGTAAAACATGGGGATTCCCTAGTCAGTTAAGCTGTGGGAAATGCAAACTTCTTTGAGAAGATCGTCTTGTGCTTTCCCAAGTCCTACCATTTTGTGTTTCTGTCCACAATATCTTCCACTACGTAAACTCAGAATGACCTATGACTTTTATTTTTCATGGCAGTTGTTTAAGAACACTTTTATTTTCTGTCAAAGCTCCTGTTGAGAATGCTGTTTTTGAACAAACTCTTCTCCATATATTTAGATGTCTTCAAGCCAGTTATTTACATTTTAGTATTGCAATTAGGTATTTATTTCTGTGATATTAATGGAAATATATTTTCTGTTGTCTTAGGAATTATATTTACTAGCATACTATTGATTTGGTCTTCAGTTACATGATAGAGTTTTCAGATACTTAGGACTGTCCTCAATTTGACCATTTATGTATGCTTTTGAGAGCTGTTAAGTGATTGGCACAATAGAAAAATTAAATTAGATTTAAAATAGTTCTAAAATTTCACTCAACTGAGGCTATTCTTTGATGACTGACTGTGCAAGAGAATTGTCTTAATCATAGTTTTTAGACATATAAATGTTTGAAGCCTATTTTATATTATGCATAGTATATATTTTATAATTTTTTACTCATAGTTCTTATTTAAAACATATTCACAATAAATATAAATTAAATAATGAATATATGAATGCATCTATGTATATATAAATTATTATTAGCTTTTTTTCTAAATTATGCAAAAAGAAGTTTTGCTCTGAATTCTATATTAGGGAAATAGTTCCTTTCAGGCAAACATTTTAAGATGGATTCAAATAAACTATAATATCTAAAAATTAAATAAATTATATTTAAAGAAAGGCCATGGTTGAGAGTCAGGCAAGAGAGAGAATTGCTGAGACTATAGCCAATTCATTCCTAATGATTCTGGTGAGAGGCTAGCTAGTTAAGATTATGAAATCAGATTTGGAGGAAAATATTTTCTTCCCTAACTCTTACAAAAGGAAAATATATTCTTGAATGTACAGAACAAAATTGAAACCACTTCATTGTATTAAAATACTATTTATATGAATGACCTATGATTAAATATACTATATTTCCGCTTTAACGTTAATTCTTTACTAAAATTAAAGCACCATAAAATATTTATAAAGAACTATTAAAGTGTTTAAAGAAGACCATACCTTAACTGTAATTTTCATTATAATTTTTCCAAGCTATATTTCCAATTCTTGAACAATTTTGCAGTTTAAATTCAATGTCAAGACATTGAACTGTGCAGATAAACCATTTGCTTCCAAAATATAAATTAAAATTACCTCTAAAAATAAATGAAACATTTTAACTTTATGTATACAGCAACAACTTAAAACACCTCTGCATAGAACATATCATTATAAAAGATACCTAACCTCCCAGGTAAACTATTTACTCTGCAAATTTTATCACTCTGAAGAAACCTCAGAAGAATTATTCAGATGTGTAGTTATTATATTAAACTACCAAGGAAAACTTGTATTTATGGTTATGCTATTTCCTTGAGCAGTGAAATAGATATTTTTCCCACTAAGTATCTTTCAGGGTAAGGAAGAGTAGTGCTGTGAAAAAAATGTAGTCTCATAAAATATAACTTTTTTTTGGAACATTTAACATCTACTTAGGTGAAGTACTCCCCAATCCCGAAAGTTTGAGAAAAATAATGATATAGAAACCCTTTCATGGCAAACTTCTAATCTGTGAAATATCTAGACTTTGTACCCAAAGATAAAATTTCATGCTTATAAAGTATTTCATATCATCTGAATATAAAAACATTAAAAATCCCTACACTATTATTTGAAAAAGGAATTTGTCATGGAGTCATGTTATAGTGTGATAGGTAGTATATGCAGATGAAATTATTGTAATATGCTGTGATTCATTAAGTAATTTTCTTTGTAATTATCTTCCTGAAAGTAGTGTAATTTGAGTTCAAGTTCAGCAGACCAACATCAGCCATAATTTAAAATGCTTCAAGCCACTTAAGCAGTTTTAAGCCTTATAAATATTGGCAAGTTTAGTGAGAGGGACACTTTTTAGAAAATCTCTAAACTAATGACTTCAATGGCATTGTTAAATATTCATAGGGAAACCCTGAATACAGAAATGTGAATTTTTATTTTATCTTCACCTAAGGATATGTGTGTGTGTGTGTGTGTGTTTAAAATTATTTTAAAGAGAGAGAAAGGGAGAGAGAGAAACATTGATGTGAGAGAGGAACATGCGTGGGGTGCCTCCTGTAGGCACCCTGACTATTGAGCAAACTCACAACATAGGTATGGGCCCTGAATGGGAATCAAATCCACTAAACTTTTAGTGTATGGGATGATGCTCCAACCAACTGAGCACCTGACCAGGCCCAGAAATGTAAATTTAAAGGAGAAACTACCACATTAAATATAAAAGATCATGTTAGTAAATGATTTTCTTTTTTCAGTAACCATATTATATTTCTCAATGACCTCGATTATTTATTTGCACAAGGAAATGAGTAAATATGTTGAATCTACAATTAGTTATTAGAAAATAGTCTATTATAAAACAGAAATCTCAATAGTTATGAAATTGGAAGCATTTCCATTGTTCTCTTTCCAACTTTCAATATCTTCACAAAATATGCAACAGTTTAATCAAGAATAAAAATTTAAAATTTTGGCAGACAGAAAAGATTGTTTTATTTATATTTCTTTAATTATTTCCTTGACCATTATTTTGTGTGTAGACAAGTTACATTTCTCCTTTGTTAATTACCTGTTTAATCATTTTTCATGTGGAATTATTTTCAATTTAAATTAACCATATATAATTCAAATGTTTCTTTTTATGAAGTTTAATATTTTGTTTTACTTGTCTATTTTTTCCTTTGTTTAACTTTTAGCATATTGAACTTTGGTGTTTGTAGTGTTAATATTTTGGGGGAGGATTGAGGGGATTTTTTTTCTGTGAACATATAGCTCAGAAAGTCATTCTTCTCTCCTATAAGTTGGTTAATATTTATATTTCTTCTAATTTCCCAGTGCTTATTCTTCCCCCCCCCCAGTGCTTATGCTTTTACAGCAGTTTTAAGTTTATAATATTGAGATAGGTGTACAGAGATTTAAGTTTTCAATATTGAGATAGGTGTATGGAGATTTAAGTTTACAATATTGAGGTAGGTGTACAGAGATTTTTAATATACCCTGGGCCCCCCACACATACATACCCTTTCCCAGATATCCGTCACTAGAATGGTACTCTTTTTTTTTTTACTAATTTTGTTCCAAGTTCACTTAGAACTTTCACAAGTCTGTATAAAGTAGTTCTCTTCACTATTCTTTTTTGGTCTTATTTAAGCTTTCTACAACAACTCTTAGTTTCCAAGAAGAAGCTGCTAAGAAAGTAATCCATTCTATATTTAGTCATTGGCTACAAGGCATGAAATATGTATCCTGCCTCTATTGACCTTGAATATTTTGTCAAATCAATTCTCATAAGACTTGAACTTTGAATCACACCTGTATATTTTGGTTACCATGCACACCTGAAAGGCAGAATAGTGTACATTGAAAAATTCTAAAATTCCATATTTTTTTCGAGTCAGGTCAGGCAGGGGTTGGAAGAAGGCAGAGAAGCAGCAGCACAGTTTGGGCGGGCTTTCTGCTGGAAGAATGGCATGCCTTTCACTTTACAATTGAGACTTGGACAGATTTATTAGCTAAGGGAAAAAGACAAGTGTTACACTGAGACTTAGACTTGAGAATCATTTACCAAAATCTGAGAATAGCTGTGATTATACAAAGCATAGATCTCAAAATAATCAGGTTCAAAATTAAGTATAAGCCTATAATAGAAAATGCATTTTAAAAGGTAGGCCAACCTGATGTGTCTTTCCGTAAAGTATCAAAAAAAGGAAGAGAACATACCATTACTTTTCTAGTAAAGAACATTCTGGAAGAAAGAACAGCAAGTGCAAAGGCTGCTGAAGCAAGAGTGGAGAGGCTGGGGGTGGGGTGGCGTGGAGAGAATGGTAACGAGATAGGTGGTAGGAAGATCATATAGGGCCTTCTCTCATCATAAGGATTTTAGCTTTTACTCTGGGAGATGAGAAACCACTGGAGGGTTTTGAGCAGAGGAGCAGCATGAACAGGATCTTTTAAGGTTCTGTATTTGAAAAATAAAGATTGTGGAAGGACCAGGGTAGAAGCAGTTAGGAAGCTACTGATGAAAGTCAGTGAGAACATTGTGATAGATAGTTCGTTATAAATTCAAATATTCCTATTGAGTAAATAGGAAGACCCCACCCACTTGCCACAGTGCCGCCCTCTTTTGGGTGATCATGGAGACGCCCAGTTGATCGCCCCACCAGCCAGTGTCCTGGGCCTCCCTCTGCAGGGTGATCATGGGGTGATGGCCCGGCCCCTGACCAATCACATTGCACTCACCTTGGCTGGCCTGGTGACAGTGGGTGTCATAGCGTGGTAGTCCAGTGGGTCATTCCATTTTTTGGCTGTTCATTCGATTTGCATATTATGCTTTTATTATTATAGATTGACAGAGATATTATTAAGAGAACATAAAGGTGAGGGAGTAAGTGATCAACCAAAAGACTTGTATGCATGAATATTAGCATAACCAATGGACACAGACCACAGACGGGGGCAGCGGGGGGAGGGAGTGTGAGGGCATATGCTGGGGGTTGGGAGTGGCCAGGGAGAAATTACTGGGGGAAAAAGGGGACTTACGTAATACATTAAACAATAAAGAACTTAAATATAAAAAAAAAGAAAGAAAAAAAATCAGAGTGTCTATTCTAGCTCAGATACTAACCAGTTATTTTCTTGAGCAAGTAACTTCATGTCTCTGAGTCTTAAAAATAAATTACTTATAAAACAATAAATTGAAATTAATGGCCTTTGAATTTCCTTTCAGCTTAAGAAGTTCATTAAGCAGTAGTATTTCTACGATATCCACTAAAAGTTGACCTCAGGTCACTGATGGCAAATGCACAACATTTTATGTATGACAACCATCTGTCCTAGTTTGACCAAGACTGTGTTAGTTTACTCCTGTTGTTTTCATGTAAACACTTTAACTGTCAAAATTATTCTGGTTTTAAATATAAACTGTAAAAGTAACCTTATACATGTAGAAAACTTATACATGTAGAAAAGGTAATGCTGGGTCAAGCTGGTATATTTATAAAGCAAGTAGAGTAGTGATAATAGTAACAACAATGAAAAAAAAAAGAGAGAACATATAGAAATATAATGCAATGCAGGGCAATGTGGAGATGATGATGGAATAGAAATCTTCTTGCAGTCGATATTTTACCAAAAAACAAAAACAAAACTACTGACAACCACTTATTTTTTAAGTTAGATTGTGTTCACAGTTTTGGGGCAGTAAAGATTTGGTGAGGTAGGGGTTGGATGGAGGGGAGGTAAAGTATGGGGAAATGGGAGACATCTGTAATACTGTCAATAATAAAAAGAATTGCCCTAACCGGTTTGGCTCAGTGGATAGAGCGTCAGCCTGCGGACTCAAGGGTCCCAGGTTCGATTCTGGTCAAGGGCATGTACCTTTGTTGCGAACACATCCCCATTGGGGAGTGTTCAGGAGGCAGCTGATCGATGTTTCTCTCTCATCGATGTTTCTAACTCTCTAACCCTCTCCCTTCCTCTCTGTAAAAAATCAATAAAATATATTTAAAAATAATAATAATAATAATAAAAAGAATATTTTAAAAAAAGAGAAAGTCACAGCTTTTTGTTTTTTTTTTTATTTTCGCATTTACTAATAATCTAAATGGGAAATTCAATGACTCATTCTTAACTACCCAGCACTTCAAATCTTGCATCTCTCCAGACCTAGCTCAAATGTCCCTCATTCCTGATTCACTTGTTATTTCATTATCCAAACTCTACTCCTGGAGTATTTAATTAATTCAAGCATAAGCAATGCTGACCTACTGGTTTGTATATTGTTTTTGAAATTATCCTTAGCCTGTGTCTACACTTTCATCATTCTGAGGCTACCTCATCCACAGAGCCTAACACATAGCCCTGAACCTAATGCATACTAAAAAAAAAATACTGATCTACTGAATTAATTTAGAAGCATATAGAAGAATTAATCTAGAAAGTGTGTGACACCAGTTTTATCTACTTGAATTACTAAATAATATAAGTAAGCATCTAATTGTGTAAACTTACTAAGAATTAGGCATTTAGACATGCCGTTATAAGTAAAATTAAAATATATACGCACACAAGTTACTCACAGAATACAAACATTCATAAAAATAAATTAGATTTTTTTTTAACAAATTACCTTTTTTTCCATTTTGTAAATAGTGGCAACATGTTGGCTACATCAAGTGGTGACACTACAGTTAAATTATGGAACATGACTAGCGGCAATTGCACTTTGACCTTTGAAGGCCACAAACACGCAGTATGGTCCTGCACATGGCATTCCTGTGGTGACTTTGTGGCTTCTTCTTCATTGGATACTACCAGCAAAATCTGGGATGTTAATAGGTAAGGAGTACTTAACACATCACTCATCCTCTACGTTGATAAATATGCATCGGTAATGTGGCTTCGTCTTCATTGGATACTACCAGCAAAATCTGGGATGTTAATAGGTAAGGAGTACTTAACACATCACTCATCCTCTACGTTGATAAATATGCATCGGTAATGTTGTGTGTGTGTGTGTGTGTGTGTGTGTGTGTGTGTGTGAGTGTTTTCCCTCAGTACTACCACTGTGAAGCATTTTTTTTTTATAACTGTTAGTTCATAAATTTGTAGAGAGCTACTTAAAAGTTGTGTGAAATCCATTTCTAACTCCATTAGTCTTTGTGGATATAAGGAGTCCTTTCCAAATATAGGTATCAAGATCAAGCCTATATATTACATTAGAATTGCTTCATTGGAAAGCTGTTTGTTTTAAGCAAGATAGAAACAAATATTCATTTCAAACAGGTTGTTAATTCTCCCTTTTCACAGGATTGTTATCTCTGTATTATCAAACTAACAATTTAATAGACATAAATATGACAGAAATAATTACATGTTTTAGCTTAATTTTAATATACTATTTTCCCAAATTAAATGCTTCTGGCTATTTACAAATTATAAGAACTAACACAATTAATTGTATGCAAAGTCCTATATAATATCATATGAATATAGAAGCTTTTCATTTTGCTTTTAATTCAATACAGACATATCTATTATGTTTACAGTGTCAAAATAGATGTGCTTCGTGTATATTTGTATGAGTATTACTTTCTGTTAGGTATACAAATTGAATATAAAGAACAACTCTCAAATATCATAATGGCCTCAGTTAACTAAAGAATTATAAATCACTAGTGGCCTGGTGCACAAAATTTGTGCACGGCGGGGTGGGGTTCCCTCACCCAGCCTGCACCCTCTCCAATCGGGGACCCCTTGGAGGATGTCCAAGTGTTGGTTTAGGCCAGATACCACAGGGCCCCTAAGCCCTCTGCCTGCCAGCCTGATGTTACCCCAAACTGACCTCTCCTGCTGGCCTGATCTCGTCCCTAAATGCTCTCCCCTGCCAGCCTGGTTTCCCCTCAACTTCCCTCCCCTTCCAGCCTGATCTCACCCCCAACTGCCTTCCTCTGTTGGCCTGATCACCCCTAACTGCCTCTGCCTCGGCCCCCACCACCATGGCTTTGTCCAGAAGGAAGTCGGATGTCTGGAAGATGGCTGGTTGAACCAGTCTAATTAGCATATTACCCTTTTATTAGTATAGATAGATTATATAGGATAAGATTGCTTAAATGGGGTGGGGGAAAGCCTTTTTCAGCAGGAGGAAATGCTGTTGGCAGACAAAAACACATAATCCCTATATCTGGACTGATAGCCAGCCATATGCACTATACTGCCCAACCATTCATTAAAAAATTGAACCACTTTCTTACACCTTACACCAAACAGCTGCTGCCCTTAAAACCCCTCCTCAGCCCCCACCTTAGGTTCTGCCTTGCAGTTCACCCAGATTCGGTTCTGATTGGTCGGTTTCTATGCCTGTCAGCCTCAAAAGCTCCGCCTCCTTGGCAGCCATTGGCTCCTCGCACTTCACCCAGATTTGGTTCTGATTGTTCAGTTTCTATGCCAGTCAGTGTCTCTGGGCCTATCTCTGGACCTAATCAGAGAGGCAGGGCTGATCAGCAGCCCCCGCAGCCACTGGTGAGGCCTGGAGAGAAAGAGAGGTGTGGCTGATGGTGAATCCACGGAGGCTGCTTTTGTCTCCAGGCTTCTCTCTGGGCCTGATTCACAGCCCCCCCAGCAGTCAGTGCTGGGTCGCCACGCCCACAGCAGGGCAGTCAGTGCTGGGTCACCAGGGTGACCCAGAACTGACTACAGGACTGACTTCTGGTCATCCATTCAGTTGTTTTTGATGTTACAGACCCTGGCCCTTTATATATATAGATTAGTCAAGTTCCTGATCACTTTAATTATTGAACAATGTCCAGATTCTAAATATGTCATAAGGACTCCTAAAAATTTTGGTGAACAGTTGTCACTGAGCCATTGTGGTTTATTTTGAAGAGAAAAATTGACTAATTTAAAGCTGGACACTGTTGCTTTGAGGTCATTTGTAAAACCTTGAACACACTTTCTCCATTCTTCCTTGAGTCATGGGTAACATATTTAGAGGAAGGTCAGGTAAGGTACTTCCAAAAGGTCAGCAGATTTTCTGGGAGGATTCATTGAAAGTGTGGGCTCTTTCCTGTGGGTAAATTGATTATCTCCTGATGCCATGTGCCAGGTTTTATGCTATTCTTTATCAGCACCAATATCACCCTTCTGTATTGGTTTTAGTGATGCTGAGTAGTGGAAATTTGCAAACCACATTTTTGCTTTGCCCAACTGATTTTCTGTGAGGCTTTAGCAATACTTGTAGAAGAAGATAGCAAGGCCGGAGGAAGAAGAGGGGACTTGCTTCTTCCCGTCTCCTTTCTGTGGGCTCCCCGGAAGCATCAGTCGAGCAGCACTTCACCTCAGCAACAGCAGGGCCTTCTCATCACATCAGCTGAATCCAATTGGAAGTTTTCCCAACGCCTGCACCAGCGGGTGCATCATGCCATCATCAAAGACATTAGTCTCAGCAACTAGGTGCCCTCTTTCCAGAGGTCTGTGTTTCCTGCTCTGCATGGCTCCTCCTCTGAGTTGTAGAACACCGATATCAGCAGAAAAGTAGGGGCCCCACGCAGAGGGCTGAGTTTTAGCTCTGCAGGCACCCCTTCCCAAGGTTCTAAGTTACAGTAATTCTACCCTATCCCCTTGGTTCACTCAGTCCTACAGATAGCAGCTCCTTTCTGCAGTTGCTTTTTCCAGGATACCTTAATGTTTTCTTTTTCTCTTTTTAGTTACCTAGTTAACAACTTTATATAGTTAACAATCCCATGTATTAAATCCTTATTGTTAAAATGATGGGTGCAAATTCTGTATCCTGACTTGACCTGGACAGGTACAGGGCATTAATAAATGGATAAATAGCATAAACCACCTGTGTTATAAGATATAGATTAGGAATGTTGGGATATGCTATATGAGGAAATATGGCTATGAATAATTAATTTTAGACTTAAAATAGTGACAATGTGAGGTATGTTTTAATTTTACAAAGGGTACCATTTGGTTATCTGAATAATCAATCATGTAAATCTTAACTTTATGTTTCCAATTATGTGACCAGATTTTATAAATATTTTGTATAATAGATTATTGGAATTTTTTAAAACTACTTCATTGAGGTATGATTGACATACAAGAAGCTGTAAATATTTAATGTAGACAAATTGATGAGTTTGGAGTTAAGTATACACTCATGAAATTATCCCTAATCTATGCCATAAATATACCCATCACGTCCAAAAATATATCCCTGCTCTCTTTATCTAGTCTCTTAGCAAATTTTTAAACATTCAGTATAGTACTGTTAACTATAGGTACTATGTTGTACAGTATATATCTCTAGGACTTAGTCATCTTGTATAACTGAAAATTTAATACTGTTATCTAATTTTAATATTTATCACCTTTGACTTAGATGAGGAGCCTAATAGAAGTCGTGTCCCATTCTAAAATATATCTTCAAATGTGCTTTAACTATGGTTAAAGATGGATTCCTATTAGACTCAGCCCTTCTTAGAATGACTTCAAAGACTTTGACTTGACAGCTTTACTCCATGACCCTGATATCTAAATGCTTTCTTCCAACAGATACTCAGTAAAGATTGACATAATATATGAACATTTCTCCTGATTGATGCCAAAAATCCTTTACATTTCAAAATTCCCATCAATGTCAAGAGCTCATTTTCATCATCAAAGACAAAAAACTTATATTAATTTTGAAGCTGAGGGACTAGACAAATTTTAACAAATAATGGAGTAATTGATTATTTATATAGTGACTATTGATATATCTTTCACAGCTAAAATCAAAGCACTAAACTGTAATTTCTGATTACGCATGGATCAATGCTGTGTAGATATTTTTAAAACTAGTGTCTGATTTTTAAATTTCATAGTTTAATGGAGCCAGCTTAGTGACTTAAGGGGAGAGGTTATTTGCCATGGTGAGATTTTGGTAGTAGAAGCTGTTCTGTTCTGTTCTGGGTCATATACTCTAATCCTGATGCCACATGGTTCTTAACAAGACAAATTATATTGAGAGACTGGCTCTTCACCAAAGTTGGGCAAGTTTAGACTATATTATTCTCTTTCACACTCTTCCCTACCCTTAGAACCCCTGGCCCTAGCCCTTCAACTGTTCCTGAATTGGGCATTATATACCAAGATCATCTCATTAGCAGCTCCTTACCAGAAAGTTGGATAACTGTAATTATAATTCATGTAAAAAATCCAGATCAAGATCCACTTTTACTAAATTCTAATAATCAAAATATCTGTGGCACCCTTAGACTGGATGATCAGCACTCCACAGGTTTCTACAAATAATTAACAGTAGCACTTTGATGATCTTAATGATCATTTATATAAAGTGGAAATTTATATGTGTTCCAATTTGTAATCACTGATTTCTGCATAGACACACTCACACACACACACACACACACACACACACACACACAACTATTGTATCCTAAAGTAGAGAGTGCTTGGCAAATGGTAGTTTTGTTGCGTGAATGATAAAAAAAAAGAATAAATCAACACATACATAGAAGAAAATGTTCTCCTTGGTCCCATCCACATTCAAACTATAATTTAATTGTTGTCTTGTTCTACATGACTCTATAAAGTGATGAAAACAGGATAGGAAAATCAGAAAATATATCAGCAGACTATAAAAATAATTTGGGTTTCTTTAAATTATAAGATTATGAGTAAGTATCCATGAAATGAATTATGAGTGTCTGGTTCTATTACAGACATTAGAAAATTCTAATATTCCATTACTGCCCTCAGTGAGATTACAAGTAATTTTAAAATGTAGCACTTTTGAAGCAGAGAATATGCATTGTATTTGAAATTTATAATATCAGGTAGGGTGTTCTGGTTTACTTCTGGCTGTTTTTCTTCCAAGGTATCTAGATAGTTAGCTGAGTAGCTATTCTACAGCATTATAATGATATTTGGAAGGCAGACCATGTGCCTGCTTTATAGATTGAGAGGAAGGGAGTAGAGCTGAAGTTACTGAGTGTAGCTGCCCCCACTGCATTTAACAAGATACTACACAGAGAAGAACTGAGTTGGTTGTATAGTAAGGATGGAAGGAAAAATAGAGTTTTGTAAAATTCAACAGCTTCTGGACCTCCAACAGTGGGAGGTAAATCTGCTGCCCTTATATCCAAATGTATTGTTTCAGATGAGTCGAGATTAAGTTGAGAGAGAAAAATGAAGCAGGTTTAGAAACTTTGTTTAGAACAGTAGTTTGTGATTACTGCTGCACTGCATTGACTGTAAGCAAATGTATCAGAAGCCTACTCAGTTTTTGAGAGAATTATACTGACAAAGAAATCATGAATCTGTGCCTAATATCCCCATGACTCTGCAAACCGTAAAACCGTCCTCAGGGCCCTGAACTCACATCCAGAGGAAGTGGACTCATAGTGTTTTACAGTCCTCAGTGGAAGCACAAACCACAGCGCCCACATCAGATGTGGCCATAGAGATAATGGACAAGGAAAATCCTTGGCTGTGGAATAAACCCAGAGGCCACAGAGAACAGTGGACAAAGGATCTCCTCTTAGGGAGAGAGGCATGATCCAATCAAAGCATGTTTACAGTGCTGTGGCCAAGTTCCTCGTGATCCTGCCCAGAGTTCTATCTCCTGTGTTTTCCATTTTTCTATTTTCTGTACTGGAGTTTGTATTGCAGTTATTCTGTCTTTGCTTCCCTGTTTTGCATTGTGCTGGTGACGGTGGAGGACGCAGAAGATCTGGCTTTTATTTTTTGGTCACCAGAACACAAGTGACACCTCTGACCCCATTGGAGAAGATTATGTGTCACACAGAGATCAAGGACTGTGAAATCCGTGCCGTAAATGAGTGGGACCTGTGTTGTCTCCTTTTGGGGGGACGGAGGGGTCAGTGACTACCCTGCAGGTGGAAGGAAGGATGACACAGATATTTGGTGAGCAAAAGGCCAAGCTTTGGCAGATATTATTAGCTGTTTGCCAGAATCTCCTTCTTCCATGTTAGCGGGGCACTTGGCTGCCTATTTAAATGGTACTTTTCAGCCTTCCTTTCAGTTGTGTAGTTATGTCAGTACGTTCTCTACAATAGAATATTAGTTGAATGATATATGCCATTTCTACATTCTTCCCCCATGTGTTTGGATGGAATATCAATGGCAATGGCCAGAGTCTTCTTAGAAGCCAGTTATGGACAATGACAGAGTGATCCTTAGCCTGCTTCAAGTAAAGCCACTCCCGCCCCCTAGTCCTTATCTCCAGCTAGCCTTCATCATTCTCTGGATTCTTCAGCAACAAGAAAATAACTTTTATTTTATTTGAAATACTATATTTCTAGTCTATTTATTATTGCAGTTGAGCCTGTCCAGTCCAATATAGGCATCTGGTAAATAGTTTTTAGGTGATGTTTTCCTCTCATGACATATTAATAAGTCAACAAAGATGAGCCCTGCAATATTCTAAAAATTATTTGGATAAAGTAATAACAGACAGTCTGTATTGATAGTGGTTGGCTCTACAGCTCCCTGTAATTTTATTTTTCCTTTCCCCTTCCCCTTTTCCTCGGACTTTGCTTGCTATCCTGTTGGAACTATGAGTTCCTACTTGCCAATAATAACGCAAGTTGGTTTATATGCAAGGTAATGCCTATAAAATAGCTGTAAATTATAAGAAAATATGCAACTATAATATACTAGAGACCTGGTGCACAAAAATTTGTGCACTTGGGGTAGAGGGAGGTCTTCAGCCCGGCCTGTGCCCTCTCGCAGTCTGGGACCCATCGAGGGATGTCCACCTGCTGACTTAGGCCCGCTCCTGGGGATCAGGCCTAAGCTGGCAGTCAGACATCCCTCTAGCAGCCGGGAGCCCTCGGGGGATGTCCACTTGCCAGTGGGGAGCAGGCCTAAGCTACAGTCGGACATCCTTAGCGCTGCTGAGGAGGCAGAGGAGGCTCCCGCCACCACCGCTGTGCTGGCAGCCATCAGCCTGGCTTGTCGCTGAGCGGAGCTCCCCCTGTGGGAGCATACTGACCACAAGGGGGCAGCTCCTGCATTGAGCATTGCCCCCTGGTGGTCAATGTGTGTCATACTGACCAGTCATTCCCAGTGGTTCTGCTGTTAGGGTCAATTTGCATATTACCCTTTTATTATATAGGATAGAGGCCTGGTGCATGGGTGGTGGCCGGCTGGTTTTCCCTGAAGGGTGTCCCCGATCAGGGTGGGGGTCCTGCTGGGGTGCCTGGCCAGCCTGGGTAAGGAGCTGGGGGCCGTTTTTAGGCTGGCCACACCCCCTTCAGGGTGGGGGTCCCCACTGGGGTGCCTGGCCAGCCTGGGTGAGGGGCTGATGGCTATTTTCAGGCTGGTCACACTCCCCAGCGACCCAAGCTCCCAGCCTCTCCTTTTGGGCTGAAAGCAGGTATCTGGGATTTATTTATCTTCTATAATTGAAACTTTGTAGCCTTGAGCAGAGCCCAGGGCCAGCCAGGGCAGTTGGGAAGCTTGGCTTCCTCCATTGCTGGGGCCAACCCAAGCCTCCTGCTTGCTCCAGCTCTGTGGCCCCCGCCATCTTAGTTGGGTTAATTTGCATACTTGCTCCTGATTGGCTGGTGAGTGTGGCTTGTGGGTATAGCAGAGTGGTGGAGTGATGGTTAATTAGCATGTTTCTCTTTTATTAGTGTAGATTACTTCTTCATTGGTGGGAATCTGATTTAATAATAATTATTTCATTTAAATAATGAAAAGCACTGAGGTTCTCAGGTTTATAGTAGCTTGACCATATTTACTGATGAGACTAAGTTTTGCTGATTACAGTCAAGCTGATGGAATACAAATAGTGCCTTCCATGTGGGTGCACTAACAAGTTTTTACATTTATTTATAAATCCAATAAATACACATTTGGTACTTACTCTGTTTTGTACATTGTTTTAATCACTAAGCTATGGCAGTGAACAAAATAGAAACAAAACAAAACAAAACAAAACAAAATCCTGCCCTCTTATAGATAGCATTCTATTGGGAGTCAGAAAACAAAAATGAGAAACAATTATATATACAGTATTTAGGGATAATACTTTTTATAGAAAAAATATGGAAGTCAGAAAAGAATTGCGAACAATGGGAAGAATTGCAGCATTAAACTAGATGGCCAGGGAAACTCTTAGTATAAAGACATTTGGATAACCTGAAGTAGGTGCGGCAACAAGCCAAGAAAATGTCTAGAAGACATTCCAAGCTCTTCTGGATATTAACTCTCTCATGGTGGTAGCAGGATTTATGTGACTTAGAAACAGCAAGGCAGCAGTGTGACTGGAGTAGAATGAGCAGATGAGTGAATGGTAGAGGTAAGGCAATTATTCACATGGGTTATAACATGGCCTCATAGCACATGTGAGTGACTTTGACCTCGATGAGATGGGAAACCACTGGAGGGTTTTGGACAGTAGAGCCACAGAGTATAGTTTACATTTTAGCAGACTGACCCCGGTTACCTTGTTGAGATTAGACTGTGGGCATAAGGGTAAAGACGACAAAAAGACCAGCTGGGAAGCTATTGCAACAATCCAGACAAATTACAGTGAAGGTTTGAGGCATAATGGGAACAGTAAAGGTGATAAAAATTTGTTTTTATTCTGTATAGATTTGGAAGATAAAGCCAATAGAATTTGTTTTTATTCTGGATAGATTTGGAAGATAAAGCCAGTAGGAGTTGCTGACGTATTTGTTGGTTGTGAAAAAGAGAAAAAACAAAAAACAAAAATCTGTTACATTTTGAGACACCTGAAAAGCAAAATATTTATTCTCTTTATACTGAACACAAAGGTAAACCTTATCAAAGGCTTTTCCAACCAGATTCATCAACTGGAATTCCAGAACAGTTGTGGCTAGGAGGAATGCCTTCAGATGGTTCATCTAACATGTCATTTCCATTAGAGACTGGAATGTTCCTTCCTACCCAACAGCATTGCTTTCTTTGTAATTTAATAATTCATTTTCTAATCATAATCCCTGGGCTGAGATGAAATAAACAGGAGGCTATAAATAATGGGAACAGTTAAAATTTAGAATAAAAAGTGAAATATTAAGATACCTTTATGATGAGTTTTCTTCTCAATAAAATATACTATAAAATTCGTTGGGCAAATAATGGACTCTAAGATGGAAGGATTATTTTTTCTTTATTATAAAATTAGTAATAATAAGAGAGCACCAAATAAGTTATAAAAATGGCGCTTAGTATTTATAATAGGAAGTGTTTCATTAATAATACATTTCATGTTCTTTATGATTCATTTGCAAAGTTGGATATTTTAGAAATGAAAAACATATTGTACAATATTAATGGTTTTAAAACATAATGTAAGAAGTATGAAGACCCCAGGGCATAGAATATTGTACATTAATACCTGTCTTCTGAAGACCCCCCCGTTTCCCTTCTTATACTTGAAAGGCACCCACGATATATACTAATGCACTGCTGAAGCTGTTCTTGAAACATAATTATGTTACATTAAAAGAAATAGTAATATTGAAATTGACCTCTTGTGATCAATTTATCCTGTCCTAAGAATAATAAATCAATTCTTACATCTTCTTGGATTTTCATTTATATTCAAGTTAATAGTTCCCCTTTGAAATATAGACTTTACTAGTAAGTTATACCTAAATATTATTGAACTTAAATATATGAATAAGCCCCAAAAGTGAATACCATCTTTCCCCAAAAACAGTGCATAATTAATAAGTGATATTCAAGAAGTACCTGTTTTAGGGAGAAAAATATATGTTAAAGCACAGTTTAGATTTCTTTTTTTTTCATTAAGTTTAATTTTATTCCAGACTTTAGATGGAATTCCACTTCTAAATCCAAGAAGTTAGAAGGCCAGAGCTAGATCCTATGCTGGCTGATCTTTGTGAAAAAAATTAATTAGGATAGCAATGTGAAAAAGACCACTTTGCTATAGCCTGATTTTAGCTAGAATATAATTAAATAGAGGCCTGATGCATGACATTCGTGCAAGAGTAGGCCTTCCTTCCCCCCACTGCTGGCACCAGCTTCCCTCTGGCACCTGGGTCCCAGGCTTCCCTCACAGCACCAGCTTTGTCCGGAAGGTTGACTGGAAGGATGTCCGGTATAATTAGCATATTATGCCTTTATTATTATAGATGGTTTGGTGGTGATGAACTGTTAGCTTTTTCTTGCCTGAGATGCTCTTTGTCCTTCAATTCTAAATGATAGCTGTGCTAGGTGAAATAATCTTGGTTGTAGATCCTTGCTTCTAAGTTTAAATTTCATCTAACAAGTTATGCTATGATTAAAAAATTGGGAAGCTCTAAAGCAATATGGCTTTGTGTGTTAAACTGTATATTATAAATAATTGGGATGAGTATTGATGGAGTTAAAGATAGTCCAATAAGACTTAATGTAGGTATTTTATAACATGTTATAATATTACTCTATTATCACCAATTAAGCAAGCACTTTAACATATAAAATTGCAGCATCCTGCTTCCACCCCACCAAGAATCTGGTCAATAGATGTCTTAGTCCTCCTTATTGCTAATAGTTAAAAAGGATTTAATATTGATATATGTTAAAATGATATACGAGTATAATACAGATAAGGCAAAAACTAAAATGTATCATGTATTTTTATATGTAAGCTTTAATCATAAATTTGTGTGCATAGGTATATACTAAAATGGTGATGTATATACATATCCTATATAATAAAATCTAATATGCTAATTAGACCAAACAGCAGAATGATTGTCCGGATAACCTTCTGGATGACCTTCCGGACCAAGCTGGGGCTGCAAGGGGCTGCGAGGGGCTGCGAAGGCTGAGCCGCTTGCACGAATTTTGTGCATCGGGCCTCTAGTGTTAATGTAAATGCAGTGAGTTTAAATATTCAACTCCCATTTTCGATGCATAAATATTTTACTACCTCGAGTATGATAAACATCATTTAATCAAGTGACATTTTATTTATTAATTATCCTTTATCTATGACTCCAAAACCCAACTTGTAGTAAACTATTTATTTGAAATAGCAAAAATTGTCCAGCCAGTGTGGATCAATGGTTGTCAACCCATGAACCAAGAAGTCACTGGTTGATTCCTGCTCAGGGCACATGCCTGGTTGTGGGATTGATGTTCCCAGTAGGGGGTGTGCAGGAGGCAGCAGATCAGTGTTTCTGTCTCTCTGTCCTTCTTCTTCCTCTTTCTCTAAATCAAAAAAAACATATTTTTTAAAACAAACAGCAAAAACTGTTAGCGTGCTCCTGAAAAATTATTTTGGAATTACTGAAATGGTTTTCATATAAAGAAAATTCTAAAACTTTATTAGTTATTTAAAGGAATTGAATGTCAAATCAAAATAAAATGTAAGCTAGTTTATATAAAAATAGCAAGCAATAAAGTTTTAGGTGGAATAAACTACTTTTATATAAAATCATGTTATTAGATACAAAATACATCCTATTTAGATAATGAAGGAGAATTTGTTTCATTCAATAAACCACCAAGGAATAAAATATTCATATAAATTTTAAATATTACTTCATACTGTCTGAAAGAAGTGTGTGCAAAATCTTAACATGCACCAGTAAGAGCAGAACTTAACATGCCCTGAGTAGAAAATGAAGCAGACTATCTTCCGTCAAGGAATACGGAATGATTGATCCATGGGTCTGGCCTTTGGTTGCCTTAGAGCTAACCTGCAGGAAGCAAGACTCTAGCAGGATTTCACCTTCTAGAAAAGTCATGCCTTCTGATTTAGCCTGTAATCTCTTGCATTATTTACTAGGTTTGACCACAGCTTTACTAAATATTGTTTTTTACTGAGAAATTTATTATTCAAGTCTTCAATATTTACCAACTACATACCTCGCCAGCCACTCTTTTTTTAAAAAAATATATTTTATTGATTTTCTACAGAGAAGAAAGGAGAGGGATAGAGAGCTAGAAACATCGATGAGAGAGAAACATCGATATGCTGCCTCCTGCACACCCCCTACTGGGGACGTGCCCGCAACCAAGGAACACGCCCCTGACCAGAATCGAATCTGGGACCCTTCAGTCCGCAGGCCGATGCTCCATCCACTGAGCCAAACCGGTTTCGGCAACAGCCAGCCACTCCTTTTAAATTATATAAAATACAAATTTTATTAAATACCCAAACCACCCACTTAAGGTAGTTTAATATACTTTCCACATAAAGAGTGAAGCTTCCTGTGATGCTTCTATTTCAGTTTGGCCTGGGGTTATCATGTCAGGGTTGTTGTTTTTTTAGTAAGAAAGAATATGATGAAATTTAGAATAATGTACATTGGCATGAAGCAATCTAAAATGCTATTCAGTAGGTATAATTAGAAATAATTATTCTAAGATGTGTTGTATGCCACCCTGCCTATGTTTAAATTGACTACCACTGGCTAGTAAAATGCATACCTAAATTATGTGTTGTCTAAGTGTACAGACAGATTCAGAGGGACCTCAACATTGTTTTTTCTTAATTAAACTAAGTAATGCAGACATTTAAATATTATTCCTGAAGACGTAGAATCAGTTAATTATAGTTATTTTATGTATTACTGTCTGAATACATGTCCAACTAAAATTTCTTAACCATAAATTTAAGATTTACAGTTGTTGTTGGAAATTCATGGTGATTATGTAAATGTGCATTTTAAAAGGTGAAATGTTTTAGCCTAGAAACACAAAACATATGTTTATATGAAAGCTATAACTGCTGTACAGGAAAGTGGGTAGTTGATTTTTTTCTTATCTTTGCCCAGATTTTTGACAAGTTTATAAAAGCCCTTTTTAGAAGCTATCAGTCAGTATCTCCAGAATAAATGTAACTTTATTATTTTATACATATAAATTAATATACTATTGGTATATGCAAAACTCTAATAATAAATTTTATGTCTGCACTCAAAGATACTGCCTATATGAATTATATGTCCCTTACACAAATAACCTTTACTAATAAATATATGTTAATTACCTATGCAGTCATCCCTCCTCCTTGCTCTCATTTACTTCTGCTTATGTCTAAGCAGGTGATGATATCTTAGTCTTAAAACTTTCCATGATATATCCAACAATAAATTAACTCTTAATTATCTGAATTATCATGGCTCTTATTGCCTACTAGAGGCCTTGTGCACAAAAATTTGTGCACTCGGGGGGAAGCGGGGGTCCCTCAGCGGGATCGAGTCCCGGGCATGAGTGCGGGTTGGGGGCGTGAGTGCGGGCGGACACCACAGCCGCCCCGCCGGCCCACGTCCGGGTCTGCCAGCGGGATCGGGTCCCGGGCGACCGCCGGCACTCACACCCCCAACCCGCTCTCTGATGGCGCTGTACCATCCTGCCTGCAGTATGCAAATTAGCCACCATCTTTGTTGGCAGTTAACTGCCATCTTAGTTGGCAGTTAATTTGCATATTGCCGTGATTAGCCAATGGTAAGGGTAGCGGTCGTACGCCAATTACCATGTTTCTCTTTTATTAGTGTAGATGTTCATGTTCTACCTACAAACCCTATCCCCAAAGTGGGACTGATTGTTTACTATCCTTTAAGAGGCCATGTGTTAATAAGGCTAATAGCTGTTGTTTTTATTTGGCTCACCACAGTAAAGCCAGTCATTATATTCTAGATATTGTCTACATATCCACCAATCAGAATTGTTCTCTCACACCTCTAATATCCTTCCCACTGTATGCACTAGAATTCAATGCTGGTCATCAGCTAAATATTCCACATCCTCAATCTCTTCAATATACTCTTTTATCTTCTTATTAACTACCACCCCTTGAGGAAATTGAGTCCCTTTTCTAATGGAGTCTGCGGCTTCCTCCTCTTAATTCTTCCCCAAATATTTGCAATCCACAGTGAATACTGAGCATGTAGACCCTGTCCTGGAGGTGCATATATACAATTTATTTTGGAGTTTTGTGCACATCTATAATATATTACTCCTTAATGATCACACTCTGTCCCTAACACTAACATTTGTCAACCACTGATCTGTACTTCATCACTATAATTGTCAATTCAGTTTTTAAATCAATTGAATCCTACAATATGTGATAATCTGTGATTGGCTTGTTTTTATTCTGCAAAATGTCCTTTAGTCTTAGTTGGTTTGGCTCAGTGGATAGACCATGGGCCTGAGGACTGAAGAGTCCCGGGTTCGATTCCAGTCAAGAGCTTGTACCTTGGTTACAGATTCCTCAGCCCTGGTCAGGGTGCATGCATTAGGCAACCAATCGATGTGTCTCTCTCACATCAATGTTTCTCTCTGTCTCTCCCTCTCCCTTCCACTCTCTCTAAAAATCAATGGGAAAATATCCTTGGTTAAGGATTAACAACAACAACAAAATACCCTATGTAGCCTCTAATAGTTAACGAATGTCATGTTATCTCATGTTCTGTCTCACATTTTCACTTCGAATCTATGCTTAAATCTTTACCCTTTTAGAAAGTAAAATTGCTTTTATAACTCATATATATTTTTATTAGAGTTGTTCCATAGATGGCAAATAGTTAAATTGTTCTCCCACAACTCCTCTCTCTCTTTAGAAGGGTGATATCCTTCAGTGTCTGAAGTTGAGTAAATGGTTCCTTATAACTTCTCACTCATTGTCTTCCGCAGTAGGGTCTGTCTGGCCTTCCTTTGCATAGCCATACTGAATGTGAACTGAAGGAAGCTGAGCGCCTGTTGAGATTTTCTTTAGAGGGTTTACTACGTTACAAGATAAGGCGATGAGAGAAAACAAAAAAGGTGAAAATAGTGTACACACACATATATCTTGTTATTTTCAACTATCACACTTATTTTTTGTTTTTACTCCTCCAACACTGGATAACTGGATTCTCTGATGAATTAAAAGCATTTTGCCAGAATGATCACCATTTCTCACTTTTAAATATATATTTGTTTGCACTATGAGTACTATATGATCTTTGGTACTCAGTCTTTCTCCTAAAGGCAACTAACTTTTAACTGGAGCATTGAAAAAATATTATCACTGAATATTTAACTCCAATTGTTATTTACCATGTCTACATGTGCCAGTTTTTGTCTTTTTTAATCCTTACTGGAGGATATGTTTTGTTTGTTTTTGTTCTTTTTGTTTTGTTTTGTTTTTATTGATTTTGAGAGAGAGAGAGAGAGAGAGAGAGAGAGAGAGAGAGAGAGAGTCATTGATGCGAGAGAGAAACATCATTTAACTCCTATACACCCCCCGAATGGGGCTCCTACCTGCAACCTAGACATGTGCTCTGACTGGGAAACGAACCGGCAACTTTTCGGTGTAGAGGGGATTCTCCAACCAACTGGAGCTGCCTGGCTGGGGCCTGTTTGATTGTATAGTTAAGTGTATGAAAGCAGGTTTGAGTCTGACAAAATTAAATAAACACAATCACTATCTACAGGTTATTTTCTAAAATTAATATGAATGCTAATTATGATGATTTCTTTTTCTCTGCCACTTTAGCAGATCTTTGCTGTATAACTCCACTTCACCAAATACAAGCCTTACATGTGTGAACAAAATGTAGCCTTTATTCAGAAGACACAAAATATATAATGTTGGATCAGAAGTAACCGAAGCCTCTTTCACTGCATATATCTGTAGTTAGGTGACATGAACTGACACATATTCCTTATTCATGAGTTCTACTGCACCAGAAGGAGGATTCACCTGAATCTTAAAACTGTTATCAACCCTTAATATATTCTGGCTTGGAATTAAATAAGCTGATCTATTGTACCAAAGAAAATTTTCGTGCAATGGCTGCTTCACACATCAGTGCTTCTCATTTGGATTCCAGTTCCTGTGGCCTGTGACAATCTTTGCAAATGATCTCTGTTCTCTTTCCTCTTCTAAAAATTAAGATAAAAAATGACATTTTGAAAACAAAAACCTCACACTGTCCAGCGACTTTTTTCTCTTCTTACGGTCATTTTTTGTCCTAATGTTATGTATGTGGATGAAAGAGGGATGGGTACGCATGCACATACATACTCATCTCAGTGGTAAGCCCTTCCCCTTCGTCTTTGGTCTATTGTAGTTTAATATGAGCCCGGGTCACATAGCTCTTGAACAATGGCCTCTCCTGTTCAGAAGGTCTTCAGAGCATTGCAATAATGTCAGTAGCTTCCCAATTGCCTCTATAACTCTTAAGACATTTTAAACATATTATCCAGGATGTATCTCTTTTGCTTTAGAAGTAAGTTGTTTCCCATTTCCCCTTTGACATAGTTTCCCTTATAAAATATTTGGCATAATTTGATTAATATTTAATCTCAGAAATACTTTTAGTTTGATAACCAAGATTTTAAAATTATAGTCCTCCTATTCAAACATACACAGTATATTCAAACATACTGGTACATGGTAACAGGGCTCAAATTCTGCTGTTCAAAATTCAAGAATTCATAATTTGGGGATGACACATAAACTCTCAATAAGTGAGAAGATTGAACATTTCAGGAAGTATAAAATCTACTTTCCTTTTTATAAAAACCTGTAGTATTTAAAATTTGGCTACTAAGAAGGCACAAAATAAACATTCTAATAGAAATGCCAGTTAAATTCAATTGAATTTAAAATTAATCTAATTAGCAGAAATATAGAGTGTTTATGAATTAAAGATCACAATAATAACATGTTCCTTTAAGGTAGAGAAATGCTCAAAATCAACATAGCAGCAGAGCAATCCCGCCATGATTTCTCCAGTTCCTAATGTAAGTAGTTATACAACATACAAAAGAAATAAGTACATAAACACAGTAAATATAAATAAGAAACAAAGGCCCAAGCTTAATTTCCACTCTTAATTTTTTTTATTTATATTATACTTCCAGAAAATAATTAAACCACTGTATGAGGATAAAAAAAATATGACAGAAGAGTAGAAATTGAAGTTGGAAGAAATAAGAGATGATAAACATTGTGGAGTAAAAACGGAAGCAGGAATATACCAAAATGCACATTATAATATACCAAAATGCATGCCATAATAACTCCCTTCCTAACTCTGACTAACACTCAGCTTTAAGCTTTCACATAGCCATGCAAAGAACACTGCATTTGTATAAGTGAAAATGTTTGCAATGCAATCAATCTAAGTATTAAGGGGAAAAAACACACAATTGTATTAGTAGTAGTAAGGAAGAATTTTCATCAGGGAATGCAGACAGATGCATGAAATGATGATTTCAACAGTACTGGATACATGCTGCCACATGGCTGAAACTTGAAGTGTGCATCTCATAAAATGAGAATAGAGGATCTACCCATGAGCTCTTTGTAATTTGGTAAAGCAAAATTTACTTTCAGAATTACCAGGCAAAATAAGACATAAGAAAAATGACACTGCCCTGGCTGGGTAGCTCAGTTGGTTAGAGCATCATCATCCCAATATGCCAAGGTTGTGGATTTGATCCCTGGTCAGGGCACATACAAGAATCAACCAATGAATGCATAGATAAATAGAACAACAAATCAATGTTTCTCTCTTTCTTGCTCTCCCTTCCTCTCTCTCTAAAATCAATAAATAAAAAAAGTATTTTTAAAATTCTTTAAAAATAGCCGAAACCGGTTTGGCTCAGTGGATAGAGCGTCGGCCTGCGGACTGAGAGGTCCCGGGTTCGATTCCGGTCGAGGGCATGTACCTGGGTTGCGGGCATATCCGCAATAGGAGATGTGCAGGAGGCAGCTGATCGATGATTCTCTCTCATCGATGTTTCTAACTCTCTATCTCTCTCCCTTCCTCTCTGTAAAAAATCAATAAAATATATATTAAAAAATAAATAAATAAAAATAAAGTTCTTTAAAAATAGAAAAATGACATAAAGAATCCCATAATGGAAAGCAGTAGAGTAGAAATTGACACATTATGTATTAAATATATAATGTGATGAGCATATAAAATGATTCTGAAGCTACTATCAGAATAGGAGGTTAGACAATTAGTGAATGTTTGGGAAAAACTCTCAAGTTTAAATCCTAATTTTCCTGTATAAACAAAAAACGTCAATAAACTAAAGAGCTAAAATTATAAAATAAAATATCACTGTGGGATATATACAGGGGTGGGCAAAATAGATTTACAGTTGTGAGTCCTGAAGCACAGTGTTTATTATTATTTATTAATTACTGGTACTATTTTCCAAATGAGCAAGTGTAAACCTACTTCTAACAACCCCTGTATAACAAAACATTAATTTACTTTACAATAAGAAAAGTGCCCCAACATCAGATTAGGTGTTAAAGCAGAAACAAAACTGTATGATCCTTTCAAATATATTAATATAAACATAGCTGAGAGTAAGAGAAAGAAATAATATTCTTCAGCATACCAAAATGTTACAAATACTTTTTCCAGAGCTGTGTGGTTAAGGGTGATTCTGTTTTCTCTAACATGTCTGCATATTTTCAAGTCTTCTATGATATACATTCATTGAGTTAACAATTAGGAAAAAGCATTATTAAAATAATAATAGAAAAAAAATGCCTTTCTTAGACCCTAGACAATGTTTGAATGAATTTCATCACATGCTTCTTGGCTGTTTTCTTGATTGTTTTTCCCGTCTTCTGACCACCTTTGTTTTCTCTGTCTTGATATCTTGTCTTGATTGATATGGCATGTGACCTGCTATGGACACCTCTGCTCCTGTGCTCACCAAGGGGAGCAGAGGGGGAGATGAAATTCACATCCCAGCAGTTATTTCCTTGACTCCCTTCTGGGTCCTCGCTGTGTACAGGCCACATGGAGCTCTGGGAGATTCCGTCAGAGCTCACCTTTTGAGCTGGAGGTTAAACTATACTCAGCAGGAGGTTCTGTTTCAATTTTGTATAGTTTAGTTCAATCCAGTTCTACTTTCTTTGCCTATAAATTCAAGTCATCATTATTCTTGTGATTTTTACATTGGAACCTGTTATATCATTCAACATGCCTAATGTAGCTAGTCTCTTTTACACTCCTCTAAAAGAACATAAAAATGTACTAGATCCTACCACCCTCTCCAAACTGGGACTCCTCAGGGGATGTCTGACTGCCAGTTTAGGCCCAATCCCAGGGCCCTCCCCAACTGTCCTCCCTCCCCTGCAGGCACGGTTTCCCCCAACTGCCATCCCCTGCAGGCCTGGTTCCCCCAACTGCCCTCCCCTGCTGGCCTGGTTGCCCCTAACTGCCCTCTCCTGAAGGCCTGTTTGCCCCCAACTGCCCTCCCCTGCCAGCCATCTTGTGACCACATGGGGGCAGCCATCTTGTGCAAGGGCATGATGGTCAATTTGCATGTTGCCTCTTTATTATATAGGACTAGAGGCTCAGTGCACAATATTTGTGCACTGTGGGGTGTGGGGGTCCCTCAGCCCAACCTTCACTCTCTCCAATCTTGGAGCCCTCAGGGGAGCCCTCTCTAATCTCTTGAGTTTCTGTCTGTCTGTGCAATCATATGAACAAATTATCTGAGACCCCCAACTCAGTTTGGTTTGTTGCTCACAGAATAATAGAAGCATTTTTTTTTTCTTTGCTTCATTGGTGGAGATTTCCTGGAAGTTTTAGGATATCTTCCCTTTAATTTTTCCTAGACACTCTGATTTTACTTATGTCTCTCACCTTTGCTTTCCCTCCATCCCCCACCGCAGCAGTAACTTGCTCCAGGCTCACTTTGCTCTAGTGTCTAGGAGATCCATCTGCCACCAGAACTATGATTCCCAGCATTCCTGGTGCTCCCCGCGCTCTGGGCTTCTGCTTCTGGTCCTGGGGCTGCCACCAAAACTACTATTCCCAGAATTCCTGGTGCTCCTCACAATCTTGGTTTTCCCTTCCTGCTCTGTCTCTGTCCCATGGCCTCCCACTCTGCCAAGTCCTCCAAGCCACCAGCTCTCCCTCTCTGTTCTCCGTCTGGTGGCTTGGGGAGCCAATTTCCCCAAGCCACTCCACTCTCCGCTGGCTCTCCTGCTCTGCTCTCCGCCTGGAACCTGTGTATGCAAATTAACCCACCATCTTTGTTGGGTTAATTTGCATACTCACTCTTGATTGGCTGGTGGCGTAGCAGAGGGATGGTCAATTTACATGTTTCTCTTTTATTATATAGGACTAGGGGCCCGGCGCATGAAATTCGTGCACTGGGTGTGGGGGAGGGGGGGGAGAGTGTCCCTCCGCCCAGCCTGCCCCCTCTCACATACTGGGAGCCCTCAGGCGTTGACCCCCATCACCCTCCAATCGCCTGATCGGCCCCTTGCCCAGGCCTGATACCTCCTCCAGAGGTGTCAGGCTTGGACAGGGGACCCCCACCTCCCCCCTATCACTGGCTCTGGCCCCCGCCCAGGCCTGAGGCCTCTGGCCCAGGAATCATGCCTGAGCAGGGGACCCCCATCTCCCTCTGACCGCTTGCTCCACCCCCCGCCCAAGCCTGACGCCTCTGACCCAGGCTTCAGGCCTGGGCAAGGGGACCATCATATCCCCCCAATCCCCGGCTCCGCCCCCCACCCAGGCCTGATGCCTCAGTCAGAGGAGTTGACCCTCCTCACCCTCCGATCACCAATCACCGGATCGGCCCCTTGACCAGGCCTGAGGCCTCCGGCAGAGGTGTCAGGCCTGGGCAGGGGACCCCCAGCTCCCTGAGGTTGCAGGCTCCGCCCCTTCCCAGGCCTAACGCCTCTGGCCTAGGCGTCCGGCCCAGGCAGCGGGGACCTGCAGTGGCAGCGGGGGGCGCCGCGATCGTGGGCTTCGCTTTAGGCCCAGGCAAGGGACCCCTAGCTCCTGGGACTGCCAGCTTTGACCGTGCCCAGCTCCCATCGCTGGCTCCACCCCTACTTCTGGCTATCACTGGCCAGGGCAGAAAAGGCACCTGATTCTCCGATCATGGCTGCCCCCCAGCTCTTAGATCCCCCCCCTGGGTTTCCGATCACTGTCAGTGGCAGGGGGCTTCTTCCTGCTTTCCCTTTCGCCTCCCTGCATTGTGCCTACATATGCAAATTAGCCGCCATCTTGTTGGCAGTTAACTGCCAATCTTAGTTGGCAGTTAATTTGCATATAGCCCTGATTAGCCAATGAAAACGGTATCGCCGTACGCCAATTACCATTTTTCTCTTTTATTAGTGTAGATAGTGTTTTATGGACTTTATGCGCATTTTATTATTTGCTGAGTCTGAATAATCATTGTGTATACTACATTTAGGCCAATTTTATATTATTTGAAAGATGATAGCATTACTTTAAATGATAATAGGGGTTTACAATGGTTGTGCCTCCTTTTATGGCATATCTGATTGATTGATTTAATGGCCAACTATTAATACACTAGTGACCTGGTGCATGGATTTGTTCACATTTAAAGGGAATTAATTAGAAGGTGGCCGGTGGGGTGGGACTGGTGGGATGGGCCCGACACGCCCTGGAGCCAATCTTCCACATTCCCTCCCCAGCATCTGCAGAGAGAGCGGGGTTCCTATGGCAGGTGGGGTCCCTCCGCCTGGCCTGCAGCGATCAGAAACTGGCTCTCCGACATCCCTTGAGGGGTCCCAGAGTGCGAGAGGGTACTCTGCAAAATTGCTGTTGTACAGTGTGTGGAACGCAAATGCATGTGTGCACTAAACCAAATTTGGGGGCAACAGTGCCCCGGCAACAACATAACCCATGATAGAAGGTGGAATCACGCATCCCCACGAGGAAATGGGCTTCCTCTCTCTGGTTTCAGGATGTGTCACCTGAGAACTGCCACAGCCAAGTCACTGCAGCTCAGCAGATCCTGCGTTAAGTGTCTGCTCCCTGGTGGCCAGTGTGTGTCATAGTGACCAGTCGGACAGTCAGACATTTAGCATATTAGCCTTTTATATATATAGATTTCAATGTGTAAGGTTAGTATACTTCTATGGTGTCCAACATATATGAAGCTGTCCACACAGCTGCCTCAATCTACTAATTTATCTACAATTTCAAAATATCAACCACTTTCTTTTAAGCTCATATTTTTAGGCTTCTGCTGATAGAATAGAAAATTTACAGAGCTTAGATTCAGAACTGGATTAAAATCTTATATCCTTGGGCAATGATTTAACTAACCTTTATTTCTTTTCTCTGAGTTATATAAAACTATAAATTTGAAAGTCATGGTCTTTGATTTAAATCTGGCCTCATCCAGTATTACCAGATGTTTGACATTGGACATGTTTCTTGATTTCTATGACCATTATATCTGTTTTGTAAAATGGGAATTGTAGTATCTCTTGCCTTAAGAGAACCAAATGAAATAATAAATATAAAAGTGTTCTGAAAATTGCAGAGCTTCATTCCAAGTTTCGTATGTAGCACCTCTCTATTTACTACCTATTTTTAGGCTGAGTTCCCTTTCCCTGAAAGGGAGAAAATACAAGTCCCATTCATTCAGAGTCAGATAATATGCAGACATGCAAATTACAGGAGGCTTGCAGAGGAACAGCTCTCTAAATAAGCAAGGGAGACTTCACTGAAGTGGTGGCATTTGAAGTGGGGTTTGAAAGTGAAGGAAGCCTGGCCAGCATGGCTCAGTGGTTGAGCATGAACTGATGAACCAGGAGGTCATGGTTCGATTCTCAGTCAGAGCATATGCTGGGGTTGATTCTCTTTCATCATTGATGTTTCTATCTCTCTCTGCTTCTCCCTTCCTCTCTGAAATCAAGATTATCTATCTATCTATATCTATCTATCTATATATATATTTGTTTGTTTTTTATGTGAAGGAAAAACGCTCCAAAAAGAGGAAAAAGCATGATCTCTGAACAGGACCAAGCACTCCCTATCTCCCTATGTCATGAGTGGTGTGAAGTGTAGGCTAGAGCGCCAATATGGAAGGAAATGTGGTGGGAGCTGAGGTTTGCAAAGCATTTTGACACAAGAGGGCAAAGAGTCATAGAGGCCAAGCTAGGACCTCCTCGTTGGTTAAGTGTGGAGCCATCAGGATTCTTTAATGATTCTTTATGCGGATTATGATCAAGTGATTCCTATGCCTTATACATTTTTTTTTACTTAAAACGCTAGGTAGTTAATTCCTAAGACCTGAAACCCTGAACTCAAGAGACACAGTTTAATGAACTGAGTGTGGATAAAATTTGGAAGAAACAAATCACAACCGATCTGCTTATAATTATTAAACAGTAAAACAAAAATGGCGCAGTAGTCAAATGTTGACAGTCCCGTGTGCTCCGTGTGATACACTACTGCTGAAAGTGGCCGGGTGACCTCTCTGTTCATAGGATCTGCAGGCCTCGTGCTTTAGGAAAAGTGCATCCTGGCCTCAGAGATATCTGATAGATGCCCTTCTTCCAAGTATACACATGAACCCAGACAGTTGCTATAGTATGTGCAGGCGTATGTTTATCACACATATTAAATGCTTGGAAATATGTGTGCTGGGTGAATACATGGTAGCTAGTGCTTTTACCCATTAAGTTTACATATTATCCCTTTTGCTCATAACACTGCCAGAACTGGCCTAATTTCCATTGAGCATGACTACAGTTTTCCTACACTAATCATATTAATGCCATACTTGTTTTGATACCCAAGAAAGTAATTAGGTTGTTTTGATGACAGTGAATATAATATGTATATTAACAAATTGATATGTTTCATTTCATTTTTCATTTCAATTAAATGTAATCAACAGACAATAATCCTAGTCATCTAGCTAACAATTAAAATAAGCATTATTTTCCCGAAGCATATTTAGTTTATTATTTGAAAACAGTTTTAATAAATTTTCAAAGATTAATTAGAAAATTTTAAGAAGAAAGAAGATTGTTGATATTCTAAATCTATTAAGAACACCTTTGCCATCATAACAATTGCACCATTAGTGAAAATTCCTTATCACTAATTGGATTAAGTACTTTCTTTAGCTTCACATCAAAATAATATTTTAAGACTCTTTTTAAAAATACTGATGATTTATGAAATACTTATATATTTGAAGCTGAATTATCCAAGTCCTTAGAATTATATCTGCCATCATCTGCTTATTAATTATTACATTACTTGAATGTAAAATTAATGCACTATAGTTTTTATTACATATATACAGTAAGCATATATAATGACATTGCCATACTAATTATTTTTAAGTGTACAACTTGCAGTACAAATTATGAGGTTGTACAACCATCACCAGAATCTTTTTCATAATTTTTCACATACCTAGCAAAACGGTTCCTCTAACTGTTAAAGCATAGAATTACTATATGATCCAGCAATTCCATTTCTGGATATATATCCAAAAGACTTGAAAGCAGGGACTCAGAATGTAGACCAGTGTACATTCATATGCTTAACTTTTTGAGGAACCTCTGAACTGTTTTCCACAATGCCCATATTATTTTACTCACCACCAACAAAGTGCAAGGGTTCCATTTTTTTCACATCCTTACTATTATGTGTAATGTTCTTTTTTTTTTTTTTTTTTTTTTAATGATAACCAATCTAGCTTATATATCTCCTGGTTTTGATTTTCATTTCTCCTAATGTTGTTAATGATTTTGTGTGTGTTTATTGGAGAAATATCTATGTAAGACCTTTTCCCATTTTTAAATTGGATTGTCTTAACAAATTTGGTCTTTAGGGTAGCCCCCAGGTAGGTTAGAACAGACAAACACAATCATGTGCTTATAAGGCCTGCTCTGCTCTGCTCCCTTCAGAACTAGGGACTGTGGTCCCACACGGGGAACCTGGGCCTCCAGCCTCAGAACCACAACCGAGGCTGGGTGGGTTTGGACAAGAGCATGTAAGAATTCTACAACTTTTTCTTACCATTTTTAAGTTGCCGTTTTCTTGATTCAGCATTCACTGAGCTGCTGTATTCCTTTGACTAATATAGGGTCCTGCAAAGTTGGTTCTGACAGTTTCTGCTTGCTTTTCAGGGTTTTTGTGAAGAGACAGGCCTTTGAGCTGCCTGTTCTACCATTTTGCTGACATCACACTCTTGTACTATAGTTTTATATTCTAACGAGTCAGTGGAATTAATAAGTAACCTGAGAATTGTAAGACAGGCACAGGATCAAGTGCTGTAGGAGACATACAGGTGAAAGACTGGCCCTCAAGGAATGAGGGGACTCGTGACAAGCATATAAATTTCTGTTAAACAAGGCACTTTATGACCTGCTGCAAACCAAAGGAGTTGGGAAAGGATTAATAATGATAACTTTTAAGGTGGATTTTGGGGGTTATGCAAGATGTTTATAGTTGGAGAAAATGGTTCAGCTGGGACAGCGTAAGTATAACATAAGGACTGAGAAATGAAACAGAAGATACCCGCTGTATAAGTATGAAGGCTACACGTAGAGATTTAGTGGAAGATAGAGACAAATGATAATTACTTCTGTATTCAGAAGACAAAGAACATAAAAGCTTCTAAGCAAAGAAATGCATTGATTAAAGCTATACTGCTTTAGAAGTGCAGTTTGGCTGTGTTGTATAGAATGAATGAGAACACAAAAGTATGTATGGATTTGAGATGGGCATATTTTTCTGAGTAGCTGAATCCTTATATGTTATCTATGAGTAATTAAAAATTACATCTATTTTGAAATATTTTAATACATTAGTAGCTTAAAATCCACCATATTTTATAAAACAGATGAAAGCCATTTTCTAGGACTTATTATCCATACATCACAAACTTTTCATTTACATCTAACATGCTACACATTATAGAATTTTGGGTCCTATTTAGAGATATATGGTATTTTCTATTTAAAAAATTTCAAAATATTTTAAATGTTGTATCTAGTCTGTCAGTGGATAAAAGTTATCTATTCTTCCTGCAAACATTTCTAAAAATGTTTGCCATCTTAGTAATTAATCCAAGGTAAGAATTATATTACATAGTTCTATGTCAATTAACAACACTCTTTACTTATCCCATTACTTCTAATTTCTTTTGAATGCCCTGACATGTTTTATCTACATTAGATACTTAATAGATGTTGTTTTCAGACAATAAGATAGTGAACATCTTTGTTTAAAAATATTCCCCATAGTTATAATAAAAATAATTTTCTGTGCTTTAGTTCTTTGATATTATTAAATCCAAACTACTCTCTAGCCCAGGGGTGGGCAAACTTTCTGACTCGAGGGCCACAATGGGTTCTTAAACTGGACCGGAGGGCCGGAACAAAAGCATGGATGGAGTGTTTGTGTGAACTAATATAAATTCAAAGTAAACATCATTACATAAAAGGGTACGGTCTTTTTTTTTTTTTTTTTTTTTTTAGTTTTATTCATTTCAAACAGGCCGGATCCAGCCCCCGGGCCGTAATTTGCCCACGGCTGCTCTAAACCATGCTAGCCCCAATCTTTCATGCACTAGAGTACAACTAGAATGACAAAAATACTAAGTATCTCTTCCATGACCAGCGATTTATTGTTACTATTGTTTTTGCTTGTATTCTGTGGCTGTCTCCCATCTACATTAGTTTGTTGTAATACCTAATGAAGATGAAAATAGATTAATCTGGCTCAGAATAAACTGAAAGGAAAAATAATTTCCATGAAGGATATATAGAGAATCATTAAGGTTCATCTTAGCCATTTTATTTAAAGTAGTAGAATGCATGTTCACTGTTGTACATTATCCACAGTTAATGCAACCGAAATGACCTCTACAGAATGACACGTAGACCTGAAGGGAGATAACAATTATCTCTGTGTAAAAACAACATATCAGAACCTTATCTGTGGAACCTCAGAATTACATGTGAGTTATTTCTAATCCAAGATAGTAATCAGGCCTGTGGATTTTACTCTCTGTTTAAAATTTATCATTACAATGTCAAAGGAAGAGAAAATATATATCCCCAGCAAAAACTAGGAAAGTGCATCATCCAAATGCTAGAAGCATGAGGGACTTTAGTAAAAGGGCAGCCCAGAGTGGAAGAAAAACAACTAAATGCATGGATAGGTACATATATATGCATATGTACATACATAAAGATGTCAAATATCTAAAATGGTGTACTGTATATCAAAGCCTGCTTCATGTCCTTTAAACGTGGATGACTAGACAGCACAGCACAGTTCACCATAACTCTCCAGCTCCACTGGTTTCCATACTTCGTCCTGTCTCATAGAATAGTTCCACAGTAGCCCTGTTTCGCTTGCACCCTGCTGTATCTCTCAAATCTGGCCCATCATTCAGTATATGGGGAAGTAGCCAGGGGATCACCCAAGTTCAAGCACCTTCTGCTTTGATTATCACTGTCAGATATTTAAAGCTATGCTCCATCAGGCCACTGGTGTTTTGAGGTGGGTCCTTAGGTATAGTTTTGGTGAAGCAAATAGGAGGGGAAAGGAGCTGAAGTTCCTCCCATGGTTTCAGGCCTTCCTGAGATGACCTCCTGCTCCATCTCTGACCTCATCTGCTCCCTCTGCACATTTCTCACTCCTGCCCAGAAGCCACTGGCCTTTCTGCTGCTCCTTCAAATAAGCCTCAGAGGCCTTCCTCCATCTAGAAATCACCATCTCAATGTCCACGCGGCTTATCCCCTCACTTCATTTAAACCTCTGCTCATGATCATCTCATTAGAGAGGACCTCCCTGACTACCTACCTCGATAGAACCTTACACCACTCTTATGTTTCATTGTTGAACTTACCACTTGCTTATTCCCTCACATAAACAAGAATTAAAGCTTTCTGAGAAAAGTTTATCAGAATTATACTATGTCCTACTGTTCAGAATATAGTATAGAAAATAGGAAGTCTTTGAAAATAGTTGTTGGATGAACAAATGAAGACGTGAATCCCTCACATCCTTGCCAATGAGTTTTTCTTTCGTGTTTTGCAGTTGAGCAAAATGGGCTTTTAAGTACACTACCTTTTGTAATAACGTCACCAGAGGAAGACCAGGACAGAGGCTGGTCTGCCTCAGCATGGTCTGGAAATAGGATTCCTCTATGGTGTTGCAGGAAAGGCATAGGAGGACTTTAAGTGATAGTGGCAAGATTTAGTAGAGTGGAAAGAGAGGGTATGCCCTCAGAGAGGTAGAGAGTGGGGAGGCTATCGTAGTGGCTTCTTTGAGGTCCTTGCCAAGCCTCCACATGTTTTCTTGGGTTCAGAAAAGAGCAGCCTTTCTTTCTAACTACCAGTCTCTTCCCTGGCTCTTCCTGAGGTGTACTTGTTTGCTCCCCACCCAGTCCATTTCCCAGATATTCCAAGGTTTTGTGCCCTTATCGTCCCAGATTTCTCCAGGCTAGTCGCCCCCACCCCCTGCCTTTATGATGCCATCTTGACTTCTACTGCGCATGCACTCAATGAAAGGAATTCCCCTCCGAGTTTGCTCCCTCCCTTGGTTAATCCAGCAGAATGGTGCCAGTTATCCACCCCCCGTACCCCAATGTGGCTATAAAACTATGCCAGTTACTTCCCTGGCTGACTGTGAGACTGCTGTTTCCCCACTCAGTCAGGCGTAAATATGTCTGGCTCTCTTCTCTTTCATAACTGCCTATTGTAACAATAAGATCTCTACGTTTGAAAACAATTTGATTTATTAAAACCTGTGACACTTGTTAGCATAAGTTTGAAGTGTGTTTTATGATGCTACTAAAAATAATTCTAGAAATTATTAAATAATCTTAAAAATAAAATTAAAATAGTTTATAAAACTCTCCTTGTGTATAAAGATTGCCAAGTCAGTTTGGCAAAGATAAACCTTTATTTGTAGGATCTGTTTAGTTTGATAACAATTTATATTATTCTGCAAGAAGGTTCATGTAAACCTGAGTCTTGCACTGGAAGTCACTTTCTCCAAATAAAATTCCCCCATGCAGCTATGCACAAAAGCACCAGAAAGTGGACAGAATCTGCAGGTTGGGATGATGCAGAGTTCTGGCTAGATGCCATCTGAGACAGTAGTCAGCCCTCTAGGGTGTGTGAGCAAAGAGGGAGTAAATATAAAGGGGCAAAGTACCCAAACAGACTACCCAGTACTCCCATGAGTAGAAAATCATTCTACTAATCAATTCTAATATGTGAAGGAGAATAGAGAGACGGACAGGGAAATGGCAGAGACTGCTGAGGCCAGGCCATATTGTCACATCTACAAGAGATTACGATTTAAGGAAAGAGTAGAGTTACACAGCTATGACCCTCCAACACACAGTGGCCTACATAACAGTGAATTTGCTATACGTAAGGTCATGAATGCTGATAAACACATCAGTAACTTCTCTCCCTGTATGGAGAAATGAGGAAAAAGAGTTACCTTTCTTCACTGAAAGAAACGTGGGCACAGTATGTTAATAAATTATAACAATACAAGGCAGAAAGTAGGAAGCTCTAAAAGAAAATAATGAGGATTAATAGTCTTAGGGGAATATAGAAAAAAAGGACCTTACGTTTCCAGGGTGGTAAGGGAAGACTTCACAGAGAAGGTGGGACTAGAGGTGGGCCTGAAGGTTGGATAGAATTTGGGTTGCCCAGGAGCTGGAAAGACATTCTAAAGTGAGCAAATTGTATGAGCCCTGGAGCAGAAATATGCAAAGAGCTGATTAGTAGATAAAGCTAGCTGGGTTATGCTGTTCTCACTATTTTAGGTTTATTTATCTGACATGTTTTATTATTAATTTATTTTAACAATAAATGACTCAATTCTATCTTGAATATTGCCAAGAAAGATACTTATTTAATGTGCATTTAAATATAATGCTTTTAAGAGGCCATATTTTAAAATGTGTTTATCGTTATACCTTAACTTGGAAGTATACTGAAATCTATGGGAAAGAAAGCTATAATATATGTTAGGTAAAGAATGAAATTAAAATTTTATAAAGTGCCTATTTTTAAACCTATAAAACACTAGAGTGGCTACAAAAGGAACACAATGATTTGTTAGAATGCTTCAAAGAAATAATTCACACAGTTGGAGAGAAACCTTGCATCCAATCAGCTATTTTCATATTATTCTTAAATTAAAAAATGCGCACGTTTTCATATTTCTTTAGAACATAGAACAGGTTTTAAACCATGCCTTATTACAACTTAAGAAATTGGAAAAAAAGAAATTTGGCTGTGTATATAACTGTAGCAGTTTAATAAAACATAATATAAGCTTTCGTCTTTTTTAATAATGCCAGTTAAATGAAAATAATTTCTAGTCAAGTTTTCTGCCCCTAGCTTTTAACAAACAAACAAAGTTACAAAAATATTTAAAATATTTTAAGATGTTAGGGTAACAAAACAAAATATACAATGTATTTTTTAAATTAATCCTGAGATCTGATCATATTTATCTTTTACAAAAATCCTAGTGGGAGGAAATAGAACATCAAAAATTCATTTGTTCAAGGTCATGGTAATCACGGTAAACTGGTCATGTATTATAATCCTTCCTTCCTTTTTACTTCTCTCCCTCCCACTCCCTTCTTTCCTTCCTTTTTCCTCCCTTCCTTCCTTTTTTCCTTCCTTCCTTCCTTCCTTCCTTCCTTCCTTCCTTCCTTCCTTCCTTCCTTCCTTCCTTCCTTCTCCTACCATATGCTAAACATTGTAGCTTTATATTGACTCCTTTAGCCTGATTCTGAACCGCAGCCTTATTTCTACTCAGGCACTGATACTTTCAAACTTCTCGCCACCCTACTGCTTGCGTACTTCATCTTTAACTGAATTGAATCTGTATTAGGACTTCAGATGCTCACCAACCTATAGGACAGAGAGAGGCTAAATTTTGGATATAGTACTGTATTTAATTGCTCACGCTATGTTTTCAGTCTTATCCTAATTTTCTAATAAATCAAGTTAACTTCAAAACAAATATGTTATAACAAGATATTACAACAAGATAGGTTGTAACTTCTACTTTTGGAAGTCCAATATCTCTCTGTTCATATCCCCATCTTTGGTTCTCTGGCTTCTGTCTGGACAATTCTAGTTTCACCCACTTGACTGATATTTAATTTCTCAATTAAGCATATATTTGACACCATGAAGAAGGAAAAATATTGAACTCTGCTCATGCTTTTTAAAAATATGTACATTCTTTAAACACAAAGTCCCTAAATTCTAATAAATTATGTGAACAACAATACACAAGCAAGGAAGACTGTACTACTGCTACAAGAGAGGAATTATGTCCATTTTAGGCAGATCATAAAAAGTTTTCTAGGGTGAGGAGAACACTTTTACTTACATACATTTTACAGTCAAGAAGTAGCCAACAGAAATGAGCGAAGGAAGGAATCATAAACCTAGGGGGTTGAGGTGATTGTTTAAGATACAAATAGATCATTCATTAGATAAGTGCTTACACTTTTCCACATGTGTGTGCTAACACATTTATATAAACCAACGTCCTCCACACAAGTACATGCTATAAGTACTTGATTGAACAAATAGAAAATCAGTAAAAATATAGAAGATTTGAACATTATCAACCATACTTATCTAATTATAGGGTATTCTACACAACTACAGCAGAATATACATTCTTTTTCAACACACAGGGAACATCACCAAGATAGGCTGTATGCTGGGCCCTAAAACAAAATCAATAAATTTTAAGTGATTTAAATCATACAGAGTGTTTCCTGTACAAAACTGAATTAAATTAGAAATCAATAATGGAAAGATATCTGGAATAACTCCAAATATTTTGAAATTAAAAAAAAAGACATTGTAAATAACTCAAAGGTCAAAGAAGAAATAACAAGGAAATTAGAAACAATCTGATCAGATAAAAGCCCAGCATATTAAAATTGGTAGGCTAAAGTCTAACAAGGTTGAAGAATACAAGGTTAATGAACAATAATAATCTTATTTTCTCTATGCACTAAATTACACATTGTACCACAATTTATTTTAAAAAGCAACTATACATGATAGTTCCAAAAATGGAAATATTTGGGGATTAATTTTAAAAAAAATACAGTCTGTATGCTAAAAGTATACTAAAATAATAATAATAATAATAATAATAATAATAATAATAATGAAAAGCTCAGGCCCTAGCTAGTTTGGTTCAGTGGATAGAGCATCAGCCTGCAGACTAAAGGATCCTGGGTTCAAGTCCTGTCAAGGGCAGATGCCTGGATTGCGGGCTTGATTCCCAGTACAGGGCGTGTAGGAGGCAGCCTATCAATGATTATCTCTCATCATTGATGTTTCTATCTCTCTCTCCCCCTCCCTTCCTCCCTGAAATCAATAAAAATATATTTAAAGAAAGAAAAGAGAAATATCTCAGAAGACCTCAATAAATGAGAGCATATTTTTATGGTCTACTGCAGTAGTCGGCAAATTCATTTAGTCAACAGAGCCAAATATCAATAATGCAACCATTGAAATTTCTTTTGAGAGCCAAATTTTTTAAACTTAAACTATATAGGTAGGTACATTGTTATTAACTTAATTAGGGTACTCTTAAGGCTTAGGAAGAGCCACACTCAAGGGGCCAAAGAGCTGCATGTGGCTCACGAACCGCAGTTTGCCGACCACAGGTCTGGAGAACTCGATATAGGAAAGATGTCAATTCTCCATAAATTGATATACAAATGTAATGCAGTGTCTATTAAAAAATGATATAATTTTTTAAATATAAGTGATTCAATTGTGTAAAGTGCAGTCCTATTATTGCAATTATTGAAATAGCCAGGACAAGGTTTTACAGCTTAAATGCTAGTAATTGCAGGAATTTAATGCTGGATTCAAATTTGTGCTGAGTCCAGGGATGATTCTGGATTCTATAATGGGCCAAAGCTACTAGAACAGTGAGAAAGATTCTCCATTTGGGGCTTGTTCTGTGGGCCCAGTCCTCTATTGATTGGGCCAGGAGAAACTGAGGACATAGTAACCCTCTATTTATCCTCTCATTTCCCCAGAGTTTCCTAGTGTTGACTTGGTTATCTTCACCCTTTTCTCTATATCCTCTCAGGCTACCATACTAAGGAAAAACGCTTTATCCAACCCATTTTTCAAGAAGCAAATGCCAATTGTGTTATATCCACATTTGCATCATCACATGATGTGTTCTCGTATGTGTGTGTGTGTGTGTGTGTGTGTTTCATTTTAAATTATTGACTCTTTAGTTTTTAAAGCTCTGATATAATACATTTCTTTGAGCATGCCCTTAATGGAAATACCTACTCCACATGACCCAACTAATTCTCATGTGTTTATAGCTGTTCACAGCCAAGAAGAATCATACTTGGATCACTATAGTCAAGTAATCTGTGACTTCTGTTAGAAATCATTTCTGATGGTAACCATCAAACTAATATCATGTTAATAGACGGATAAGGGATCTTAATGATATTAATATTTAGCCAGACTTTTACAATTTTCAAATTTCTCTGACTTTAAAAAAATTATACTGATTATTCATAAATGTAGAGTGTATATGTGATTGACCTTTAGTCATGTGTGGCTATATTGGTTCATAATCACAATCCCCAAGTCGTAAGTACTCTTCCTATAAAACCTTTAGGAAGTGAAGTGTTATTAAACATTCATGTAGGCACTGTATTGTGTTAGCAAATTAAAAAAAAACACCTTAGATTTTAGAAGAACCATTTATTTTGTATAGTTTTTCTTTGATTCCAGTGGTTAATAAGTGACTTTGTGCCTTATTTCAAAAATGGTTCAATGTAGTGTGATCTTTATGTTTACTAGAAAAGTGTCAGGTCTAAACTGAATACCTCCCCATTTACATTCCTATATCTTCATCTCTTGCTTTGTCATAGGGGCAATTAGAAATATATAGGGTTCCACATTGAAGATTATATAAAAATAGTATACCTAGAAATTTGATTTATTTTTTATTAGAGTTGTTTTATTTTGGTAAAATACACAAGACACAGTTTGCCATCTTAATCATTTTAAATGCACCATTCAGTGGCATTAAGTACATGTTGTTGTGCAACCATCACCATCATCCATTTCTAGAACTTTTCTATCACCCCAAATTCTGTGTCCCCATTCTCATCCCCCAGCTTCTAGCAATCCCCATTCTTTTTGTCTCTATGTATTTTAATAGTCTATGTACCTCATGTAAGTGGAATCATAAATAGATTTTTGAATCTTTTTCAAATATTTTAGTTTGAAAGAATTTTAGGTTTAGAAATGTGATTTATATTTACATTGTACTAGTATATAATTGTATCCTTGTATGGGTGATAAATTGTCTTTAGTCAAAATGTTATACTGTGGGCAAAGCGTATATTAGAAGCTCAAAGGTTAATCATATCTTGCATCTACCCATTAACAATTTGTCTGATAAGACACTCAAAAATATAATCTGTATGGAATTTAAAAACAGCTGTGGAATTTTGTCAGATGACTAAATTTCTTCATAATGAAATAGCAAAAGTCATACCTTAGAGAGTTGGCAGCAGGTGGAGAGTTTTCCCAGCTTCTTTCTTCTCATCCAGCTCCCGCCTTTCTTTGGTTTGACATATTCACCTAACTCCAGATATTCCCCATATCCTGGGCCTCCAGAGCCTGCTCATCTGTCTTATGCTACTCTGCAAACTTCCCCTGGCTCTCCAACTACTGGAGGGAACTAGGATATTCATGAGTCACACGCCCAACTGCATCCAATTTGTATGTTAGATGGACTTATAGGAGAGCAATAATAAATACAAAACTGGCTTTCCTGGAACCTCCAATGGATGAGTTTCAAAGTGTTATTTGGGGGCAATGCATTGATTGGTAATAATAAATAGAAAAATCAGTATAATCATTAAGGCAGTGACTCACCAGGGTAGTCAGTACTACTTCCAAAGTAATTTGATAATTCAGAAAGTGTTTTCTATTGTTTCAATGATTTATGGGTGCTACTGGAATGAAATGGTCGGGGCTAGGCATGGCATGCATCTAGCTGAGTAGAAGCAGTACTGTACCATGAAGATATTTTTGTGTGTACTACATGACTTCCAAATGCCCCAATGTATATTCATGAAGTTGAAAGAAAATCATGTTAGTAATTCTTTTTAAGTTTTATTATTAGCCAAAACTCAACTCCATAACACAAATAAACACAAAGCATTGCTAAGCTTTAGTTATATACTGTTCTTTAGGAATGTAAATACTTTGTAAATTTTTATCACAACTTTACCAATACTTGTTCACCATTGCAGAAAATTACCTCAGTGGCAATAAGACCACTTCAATTTGCATCTCCAATGCAACAGACCTTAACAATTTGCATTTATAGCATCACCACCTTGATGATTCTATCATATAGGTGTGAGCCTCTGGTTCCATTACTATGTCTACTAGTGTTGGACCTGAGCATTTATATTTTGAAAATGATATTTTGTTATAAATTACTGAATTTATATTGCTCTTTATAGTATAGTTAGGTCAATATATTGATTTTTATGTTATTATTTTCTATTAAGTTCACTTTAATATAGTAGATAGAGCTTTATATGTTTCTTTTTCAGAGGGACCATTAGAGTTCATAGAATTAAGAATTACTGCGTGAAGTAATTAAGCAGACTAGTACCAATGCAAAACTTGCATAAGTTTCTTAGCTGAGCATATGAAGTGCTAATTATATAATCCTGAAAAAAAAATTCGCTGGGAATTATTGACACACTTGTATGTTTTGATTGACATTTCCATTGTGTATAAGTGATGCCATGTACAAATGATAAAGCAAAGTCGTGTAAAAGTTGGCCTTATAATGCAGGTGTCTATTGGGCATATGAGTCATCCTTATCAACTTTCAGCCCTGCTGACCAGTCGGGTAATGAAAATGGATGGCACCTGAATGAGAAAACAATTATGTGACTGTCTGAAGGAAGGTGGCCATACCCAAAGGATAAACGAAATACTTCAAGCAAAACTAACAGCAGCATAATGAGCTAAGAAGTGACAGGCACGAGCACAAGCGGCTCATGTTGGCTTGAAGCAAGCAGAGTCAGAGCTGCTTCACTGCCTCATTTAAACAGAGGAGTATGCTCAGCATGAAGCGAAGAGACAGCTTACAGAGAATGACGCCCTGCAGGTAACAGCTGCTCCTAACGCAAAGGACAGAATACACAGACGGCATATTTATTTATTTTTGCAATTTGTGAGGGAGCATTGCCTGACAGGAATCAGTCCTTTCAACCCCACTCTTATGAACAGGAAGCCTCAAGGTCAATAGCCCAATCACACAGTGCAGGAGATACTGCCTTATTTATGTGACTCAGTGGAATAGCTGAAGTCATTTGAACAGGAATATTGAGACTGTGTCATCAGTATAAAAATAAGTAATGTGCTGATTCTGGTTTCTGAAGAAAAATGGTCATTCAAAACTAAGCACCCTAAAGCATAATTTTAATGGCTCTTCCCTAGAGCCATATGCTGTATTCAATTTCTGTTCTGGAAATTGTATCCGTATTGAGTCCAGTTCCAGGACCAGGCCAGAAAGCAAAGGAAATCCAACTTTAACTGTTGCTTTTTAAGAAAGATATGCTTAATAGGAAAACAATGTTTTCTCACATAAAATCTAGGCTTTGCTTAAGAATAATATTGAAACCAAAGATAAAATATAGTAACCAAAAAAAAAAAAAATATGTCTGTCTTTATTGAAACGCTGGTAGTTTTACATTCTTGACATGAATAATTGGGTATGTCTTATGTGCATCTTCCAAGGGATAAAATAGAGGTCATAAAATGTAAAGACATGATAGGAAATATTTATAACCTCATAAAATAAACTGGCATTTTAATATCTTAATCTGGTCACTTTTCTGTGCTTGTATATGGGTCCTCACTACAAATTCTGTCCCTGATTTGAACACATCACACATGAGAGATAAAAAGCACGTGGTGGGTGGGGGAGATACAAATGCCATTCTCTTCATGATCCTTATCTTTAGATTGGTAACAATCTATCAACATGAGCAAGGTAACAATATATCCTGATAATAATATGTAAGAAGATCCTGCAGAACTTTTCTAACAATATATTCAGATCCTAACAAATCAATTTGTGAAGCAGAAACAGCAGGTGGAAGTTAAGAAAAGTTAGTTCAATATGATGTTATAAAGAAAAGCATGTGTGTCTTTTTTCAAACTTGGTTTAATATATATATATATATATATATATATTTTTTACAGGTGGTAGTTTTATTTAAAGCATTAATTAGTTCAGTGTTTGTGTGCTTTATGGGAAGGAGGGCTGAGTAGCCATCTTGACAGTCAAATGCAGTGAGCCCTAATATATAATTCACTGTAATAATGGTGAGGAGCACACATGAGGTGACATATTTCAATGGACTGGTAAATGCATGCCCAGGAAAAGAGAGAATGTCAGTTTCAATATAAAAGGTAGAGGTCCTTGAGTAAATATAGTGGAGGCATGAAAGCAGATGCTTAAAATATTCATTAAAATTTGCAATATCAAATTATTCCTAAGTTAGTTAATCCTTTCTGACAAACAGAATGACCAAAGTTTTATTCGCTAGTTACAGATAAAAAATGAGATCCTTTTGGAAGTCAGCTCTTAGGATCCAGCTATTATGTGCATATTTCAAAGAGAGCAAACATTTTTCCTTAAGTTGTTTGGAAAGCTAAGGTTCAGGTAGAAAATAATTACTTGTATTATTATTAAAGGGTTTGCTTCCATTCAGGGAATCTGAGACAGATATTCGTGGCTGCTTTGAAAAGCAACCTCTGCTTTAAAGTTTGCTCTCCACTTTACAGTTACAACATAAAGGAGATAAAAAGGACACTTTGTTTAAAGACATCCATGGAGCAAAATTATTTTCAAAATCAAGAACAGATGCAAACAGAGACAACTGACTTAGTCATACAATTTAATGGTATTGCAAGGTCCTTTGTGACCACAGATATCTATTTTGCTATCTGCTTACTATCTTATTTGTGTGTGTTTTTTTCTGGTATGGAGTAATATCCCTATAATTAGAATGATTTTTCTCAGAAGAAGAATCAATAAATAGCTCTATTATGGTTTTTACATAGTATTTATGATGAAATTCAGATGTTAACTATTAAAAATATTCTCTGGTGGAACAGACCCATGAGAAAAAGGCAGGTGGACACTAGATTAAAGGAAGTCGTCTTATGCATCCTTCTGATTTTATTAGCAGTAGGATGAGTTTATTAAATTAGCTAGATGCTCACCAAAGCTTGACCTGAGAATTATGAAGTAGAAAAGATACTGCATGTAAATATGTTTTAGAAACAACAGCCAAAGCCCTTAGGGAACTGATGAGTAGCATGGACTACCTGGAAGAGAGCCCGGGAGGCCTCCAGGAAGCCTGGGGACGGGGGTCAGGGAAAGCAGAGCCAGGGCTTGAGAGGACCGTGGAGGTGTTCATGCTGTAGCGTAGAAAAGACTGACTCCACCCCTCCTAACTTCTTTCTCTCCCTGCCATAAATCATATCCATGGACTCACTCTAATTATGTGATGCATATGCTAGTATAACCCCTGATTATGAATCCCTGCCTACAAATCAGGCATGGGAGAACTATTTTATTTCCTTGTTTTCTAGAAATCACGATAATTTGAACTTGTGTCTCTTTCTCAGAAGTCTAGCTGGAAATTATAACTTAGGCATTATCAGTGCATCCATTCCCTAGAACTGGGCAGATGACCTAGGACCTCATTCACCACTGGAAACCAGGACACCCCTAGTCATGTTATCATGACTCAGTTATCACTTCTCAGTGTCCCAGCTTCATGGGGATGTCTGTCATTTTGGTGTCATACCTAGAGGGTTTTTGGACAAAGGGTGAGCCTTGGGCCTGGGAAGCAACCCCTCACATGAACCAGGTGGCCTTTCCCTCTGAGATCTGGCCCCCTTCTCCAGACACTGCAATGAGTGATACAGCATTCCTTCTCACAAAGCCTGACAAGCATCCATACCCTTTTTTTCCCCCTTCCAGGAAATCCCTCTCCCTCTTTTTCCTCATCTTTAAAAGCTTTCCAGCAGCTTTCCAGCAGCTTTCCAGCCTTCAAAGATGACTTGCTTGAGGTTAGAGTTTAACAAAAGAGAAATACCTTTGCCTGTGTGTAGTTTCTGCTGTCTGTCCATCCAACATCCAGATGCCAGGATTTACAAAGCCTCTCTCCCTCTTCAACTAATGGATTGGCGGAAAACAGGAGGAAAATAATGTGGATTAATGTTTCAACAGATTTTGCTGTCATAGAGAAATAATCTCACACATTGACATCACCAGGCTCACTGTGATAAAGAAATTCATTCCAAAATACAAATTTAAAATAAATACCTAGCAGCTAAATTATGACAAGGAATCTGGAATGTATAGTCACTGTATTCAGTATAGAGATATTGAGTAAAGGCAGGTGTAAAGCCATTGTATCCCTAACTGAAATGATAGTGAAGTAATGAGGAAGCTCTTCCACCAATGCTATTACTAAACTGTCTGCCCTTTCTGTTTTTGTCTTTTTAAATGTTTTTATGTATTTTATATTCTTGCTTGGTGGGGATAAAGCCTTTGGGTCTGGAGAGAAGGAGGACAAATAGGAGAGTTGGACTGATTGAGAAAAACTACATGTATTTAAATTGTTTACCATTTCCAGTATTTTCATTTCCAGGGAGGGCATTCATAAAGAAATGTATCCTGACTTGGAAGTTCAAGCTGGGTTTAATTGTATTTCTTCTAGAGTTCCATGTAACCTCTGCCAATGATCTCCATCTTTCATTCTTGCCTTCGGTTGTTACAGAATTTATTAAAGAGTAAGAAGAAAAAGAAATAGGAAGACACTCCAGGGACAGACAGATGAGAGTGTACAGACAGTTCCATACAATTTTTCTTTAGATGTTAAAAATAACTCTATCAGAAGTATTGCTATAAACTTTGTTTTTTTCCAACTCAGAAGGGTGTTAGATATAGATAGAAGATATAGACAGTGGGGGACTAAGACCATTCTGTGTCAAGTGATTCTGGACAGCTGATTGCAGCAACCAAGGGATAATTAGGTTGCAAGGAGCATTGTATACTAGATGTGCTATGACAACACGGAAGGTCCCCTGGTAGGCTTCAAATGTTTCCCAACATTTCCCTGCCAATGGTTTTGTTCTCATTCAGATATTTCAAAATGCTCATTGTTACTCACATTCCAAAGTAATACACTGGAAAAATGGGACCGCCAGGTGATACCATTTAGAAGGATGACATAGGATTTATCAATTTAATGCTCTTAATAAAGTCTTGTTCCTATGAATAAGCTTGTGAATTAAGACAAGAAGTTTAAGCTAACAAGATTCCACTTTTAGATGAGGAAAAATAAACTGGTAGTTTCTACAGTTTCTTCAGGGGGAATTAGTTCTTGGAACATTTGTGTTAGCCATATAATTATTTCTTTTTTTAAGCTAATTAAAATCCACATATGGCTCAGTTAAGTTTATTTTAAAACAATATATTCATTATTTTAAAATGAAATCCAAAGGGAAGGAGATTGGATTGAGGGTTAAGTATTGGGAAGTAATGGTGCCCTCATGGAGTATATAACTCTAAGCAGGGCAGAAGGGTGTGAGAGGGCACAAGGACAAAAACAATCAAGCTAATTTCACCCAGTGATTGGTGCTCTGAAGGAAACAAATGGGGTGATGTGGCAGATGGGTGTTGTGGGTCCATTCAGTTTTTAACCTCTTTATGGTCAGAAGACACCAATCTTCTTCTTTTTTTTTTTTAAGTGTTTTATTGATTTTAGAGAGAGGAAGGGAGAGGGAGAGAGAGGGAGAGAAAAAACATTCATGTGAGAGAGAACCATTAGTTAGTTGCTTCCCATATGCACCCCAACCAGGGACTGAACCCACAACTTGGGCATGTGTCCTGACCAGGAATCAAACAGGAGACCAGGAGACCTTTTTGTGTGCAAGACAATGCTCAACCAACTGAGCCGCACTAGTCAGGACAAGAAACCCCAGCTTTAAATAAAATTCTGAGCATGAGGGAAACCCATATTGAAATCTCCCCCGCCCCATCCCCCCAACATTCCAGACCCTGGATATCTCAGGATATTCCCCCTCATTTCAGCCCTGCTTCCTCTCCTTTCTGCTCTGCTCTCTGGACTCGCTACTCTCCTAGAGTCCAGCTATGGTGGCTTGAGATCTTGCCCCTTGTCATCAACCTTTTTCCCAATCCTGGCTTCTGACTAAACTCTTTTTCAAAGTCTTGACATGGAAAGGAAAAGAAGTATAAGATTCAAATGTATCAATGTGGCTACTTTTGACCATATTATATTAAAATACCTTGTAAAAAGAAAATTGAATGGAAGATTTCAGAAGTGATTTTTGGATTTAAAGTACTAAATGTTACATCTATTGATCAACTTCCCATTAACAATGAAGTTGCTTACAGTGATCTTTAAAGCTACTTTATTTCCTATTTTGTTTAAAGCTTTGTTTGCAAGAAAAAAAAATTCACAACAACTCTGGTGATTTGTTTGTATGTAAAAAGCAAGACATTAAAAAGGTGGTTGATAGGTTTGAATTATAGAATTTTTAGAATCCCAAGTTCTTTAGAAACTCACCAAACTACTGGACAAAAAAAAAAAAAAAGCAGCAGCGTGTGATTGAAGCATGTGAGCGTGCACTTTCTTATTCGGTCCGAGGTTCAGGCACATGAAGGATTGCCTTTCATGGTTCCACATCATAAGACACAGGTTTAAAGCATAAGTAACCATTTCGTTTAGTCTATTAACTTCAGACACCTAGACCATGAGTCAATGTGACAACCTCACTTCTAGCCCTTTCTGTCCTTCAGGAAAAAGAATACTTTGAATTTGTTTGGTAGGTTCAAGCCTATGCTCAGAATGCAAAGGAAGAGTCAGGGAATCACTAAGGAAATAGTTTGGTATTGCGTTCTTAAAAACCGAGGCACTGACATTTATTCTCACCATATCAAATGTGCTGGATTATAAAATATATAAACATCAAAACAACACAAAATAAATAAAATAAAGGATGCAAAGGAAACACTTGCTATACATGCAAGGTGTGATCAAGTGATGAATGGGATTTTTAAAGAAATCTTTAATAAATTTGAAACATAAATAAATTCTGGCTGAACTGAAGATATTGGGATTCGGCAGTGGAATACTCATAAACTACTCTCAGAAAAACAAAACCCTGGTGTGTGGCACTTGTCAGTTTCCATGGTTTAAGTCTCCCATCATGACAAGTTTCAAATTCCCTGGTGAAGTCACTAAATGTGGAACTAGGGAGAGATGTGTACCATTGTCTTGTGAGCAGTACAAATTGACTACAACGTATGTACCACTATGCCAGACCTGATAACATTTATTTTACCTAAATTTAAAAGTGCTTCTAATTCATAAAAGTTGATCTGTCTGGCCTATGTGAGGATAGGCTAAAAGAAATTAATTTCTTGATAATGCTTCACCTCAAGCACTGAACTATTTCAATAGGAACTATTTCTTAAATCAACTTTCTATGAAATATATGTAGTATTGTTCTGCCTGCGGAGCATAATTTCATCAATGGCTGGTGATCCAAGGTCCTCAGTTGGCATTATATTATGCAGTGCAATGAGGAAGATAGTATAGATAGTGGATGAAAGTTCATGGTCTTAAGCCAACTATCTTGGGGGGGGGGGAGTGCGGGGAATGGTACCTCCATCACTAACTACCTGTGTAATACTGAGCTAGTTACCAGGATTCTGTATATCAAGCTTTTCTTATCTTTAAACTGTAAAACTTATCAGTGCAGTTGGTTCTTGCAATTTAAGGTAGTCAGCTATATTCTATAAAGTCACAGCAAACACTGAATTGGTGAATATGAAATCCTCGTTTCTAAGAGAAACACAGGGTTAGTTTCCTGCAGGATGGTTCATCAAGAAATCAATATATAAGCTTGTTTCGTGTGTGTTTCTGTTTAAAGGCACCTTGTTTACTGTGTATTGTTGATACATTAACCTTGAACTGATAGTCAACAGTGCTATATAGCTCATGCATGAACAAAGCTTATGTAACCCACGTATTTTCTCCATAAGTCATATCATGGCCTTCTTGCTCTTAGGAACACTGGATAACACTACACTTGAAGGCCATTTGAACAGCAAATTACTATGAAAAGCACAAAAATGTGAAAACTGTGGCACTAAAGCTGCACAAAGGACCCCTTGTATATATAGTATGAGACTTGAAATAAGAAGGCAGAGCTTTGCCTAGTTTGACCTCAGCAGGGAATGTGCACGTCATGTGACTAATTTTTTGCCATTCTGTGCATGCCCACATCTGGGAATGTCTGCAAAAGCATTGATTTGGGTTATAAATGACGTTTAGCAAGTGAGCAATTCACAAATAGGGAATCTGCAAGAAACGAGGGGCAACTGCACTTCAGGGTGTTAATATATGTAAATTAGAACAGTAAGCACTCAATAGATGCTTACTGTTAAATGTAGGAACTGTGTAGTAAAAAGAGTTATTTCCTTTTGCCTTTACTAATTTCCCTCAGGTTGCCATTCCAATATTTGGTCCTTTTATTTTATTTTTTCCATTTCCCAGTTTACTGCCATATGCTTCTAAGCATCCACTGTTATCAACTTGCACAGCAGGGCAGCCTCTTAACCACTCCCTGCACCCACACCCTTAGCAAAAACAATTCAGTTGACTGTCCAACAAGTCTGAGTGAGGACTTAGTAGTCTGAGTGCTCAGCTCTATTACAGTTATTTTATTTATTCACCTTTTGCTTTTATTCCCAACCTCCTGGCTGCATTTCAGGTATTTGAGTTCACCAGGAACATGCCCTTTACATTTGTGAAGTGTTATTACCATTTCGAAGTAATGCTCAGACTGTATGTTTATGGTTTAGGATTTTGGACAAGAACTTTCCTTGTCCAGGAACTGTGACCTTTTCGTGATCTTTCCTCCATGAGGTACTCAGAACACATCACAGATTATTATTTCATGATAGATTATAGAGAACTTGAAGGTAGAGTTTGTGGCAGACTCCCTGGTAGATTTTATTTAAATATCACTTCCTTCACTAACTGTTCAACTGAATTCCATAGTAACAGAAAAGAAATTATTGCCCGGTGAAGGTTTTTATATTATTTGTGGTAATACAGGGCAAACAAAAGGCTCTCATTATTAACATGTTGTTGACTTCTGAAGTCAACATTTGGATGTCACCTGAAGAGTTTGCCTTGCTGAGATAAGCAATCTAGTGGGTTTTAGAACCAGTGTATATATATATATGTATCAACTTTAATAAACAATCCAGAGACGGGAGGGATCCCTCACTGAACTTGAATGTTATGAATTGCAATATGAGGATTTAAATAGGTTTCCCTTATGTTTATTTTAGATAGTATTTCATAAAGGTAAACCCCATGAAGTATTTTATCATTATATGTTGGCTCTATCATATAAATACTATTTAAAATCCAGGTCTTACTAAGGGTTAATAAGATAATGAATTCCAGTTCGTTTTTTCAAAATAAGGATAGATATTTTGGGCCCTTTTCTTCATATTTACTTAAACATATATTGCTGCTGCCTTTTGTAAATGTTCCATAATTTCATTAACCACATTTTATTGATCTCTAAATTCATACAAACCTTAAATTTAAAGGTACGGTTTCATATTCAATATTATAGTGTTGACAAACACACCAAAAAATAAAATAAAACCTCTAAAATTGAATGCCTCACAAAGGAGAAATGGTGAAGTCTTATGAGTTAACATATGTATGGGAAATGCATTTTAAATGAAAATGTAACTGCTCTAGAAGAATAGATAGCTTTGTTTTACAGCGAGTGGGAAGTTCAGAAAAATATCCATCATTCGGTTACTAGAATAATAAATTAAATCAAGGGGGCAGGGAAAGAAAATAGAGGAGACAAAGGGAAATAAAAAAAAGGCAGGAGGTAAGTGAAGAATGAGCTATTGCTTGTGAACTAACTTCTGCCTACAAAAATGATAGGAAACCAGCAGACAGGGCAACAGAGAGAAAATTGCATCAAGCTTCAGTGTTTATGTTTTTGATGGAAATGTACAAATCACTTCCATTTCTTACGGTGCTGTCATGCTCCATCACTTTAGTCCATTTTCACCTTGCAAAGGAATTCTGAGTAGGACTTCCTTCTCTGGCAGCTAATTAATCTCTCACAAGCCTGCTCTTGCAACTCGCCTGCCTGGAATGCCCCCACCTTTAGCCAGTGACTCTGGAGCCGATTTCTTTCCCCCTTGAGCAGTTTTTTCTTCCCTTAAGCTATAAGAAAACCCATCCTTTCCTTTTCATTTGGGAAGCTATGTGAACTTTAATGTATAATTGAGAAATTGCTTCATCTACTTCACCACCTTAAATGAATCATCACTCCAAAATAATTGAATTAGGTTTTAATGATAACAGACAAACCTCGAATATAAATTGTGAATGTGCACCATTTTTTTCCCCTTCTCAATAGTGCATACAATACATAAGGACAGACATTACTTAGATTGTGTATTTCCTGTGTATTTGTATTTCTTAGGTCTTTATTGTGATGACATAAGTATACTCATAATACTGTTGCATTTTTTTAAAAAAATATTACCAAATTTTGCAAATAGAATACTTAGTTTAATGGCTAATTCTTTATGTAAAACAATTAAAGTAAATGCATAATTCTTTATATGTTGAAATGCCCCAATTAAAAAGAATAAAAATCCTATTTAGTTTTATTCTATTTAATAAATATGGCCTTTTAATAAGTTGCTACTAATCAACCACTTCCAAAGTGTATTGCTTGATTTTGTCACAGATGGAACTTTTATTTCAGTAATTGCTCATAGGAGGTTAGAAATATGAACCATACTTTAATATTTTTCTGATGCTGTTCACATATATCTTTCTTTTTTATTGCAATAATCTGTATCGCTTTATATTATCTTGCTTGTTTTTGTTAAATTTTTATGAAATTTTGTCTATCTTTGTGTTTTCTTTTCTTTTTATTTCCTTTTAATTAAACATAAAACACCTCCCAGCAGCTATATATTTCATGCCTTGAGAAAGCAGAAGACATATATGTCAATGGAATAGCTATTCCAAATATTAAAGATTCTCTTTCTCTCTGTGAACATGTATGAAACTTGATCCATGTGTGTATGAAAAACATACTTGACAAGAATAGGATTACTGTAAATATTCAGTTATTCAAAAATATGTATGTATGAGTCACATTTTCAGCCTCTTCACATGTGTAGCGTTACTAACTACTGGGGTCCATTTGCCTGCATGTGTCAAAGCCAAATAAGATGGGAACAGGAGTTTTCAGCAAAGAAAGTAGAAGTTTATTAGTTGAGGAAATGGCACCACACCCAGAGTTAAAAGTGAGCTAATGTTCAAAGATCTGGCTCCCCAATGGCTTCTAAGGGATGGGTTTATATAGGGGAACAATCATTATTCATGGTGACTGAGGGAGTTAGGGTCATAGTCACTGTTGTGATCTCTACTGATTGGTCAACACTAGGGTGGGGAATAGTGTTAATCAGTGCACCTGGTCCTGATGTCAGCCATGGTCTTACTTCATCTGATTTCACAAAGATGTGGTCAGTGGGATCATTTTGGAGCTGAAATAGAATTGAGGCCTAAATGTCATCTCTAGTTTTATTAGAACTCTGTCTCTATGGTCAAGGCTTTGTCATTGTCCCAAGAGCTTAATAACTAAGGGAGTGATGTGCAGGGACAAAGAGGCAGGTGAATCAGGGTGCTAGATGAGGCCAGTTTGAATCAAAAGGAAGGAAAGGATAAAAGGTCATATTAAAGAAATGAAATTTCTGAGCAGTTACAGTATTTATTATTTAAAAATTATATGCTAAATATTATTAATTGCAAATTGTAGGGAGTCTGTGTTAGGTGGTCTTTCCATGCAAGGTAGTGAATTCTGTTTTAGCAATCAGTTAAATTTTAGGCAAGTTATTTTTGCCCTACAGCTTGTTTTTTTTTTATTCTTTGGTCAGAAAAGTTTGAGTTTTGAACTTAATTCATGAATTTGACTCTTGCTTCTAGGGTGGAATCTTTCTGCAGTCCCAACTGAAAGTGTGAGGTACTCAGTAAGTTCTCTCCACTCTGCTTGGCATTAAAGTCCAATGTCTTCCAGCATTGCCTGGTCTCTGGCAGTTCTCACCTACAGAGAGGAAATCTCTTCTAGGCTCCTGGAAACTTCTGTAGAAATGCCCTCTAGACCTCGGCTGATGATTCATAATAAATCCTCACACAAACTACTGCCATTCCCAGTGCAGCCTCTTTTGCTCAAGTTCCCTACCCTGCAAATTCAGGCATCCAGCCACCAGACTGTTCTCACTGCCCTTGGGCTCGGTGAGACTTTAGTTCTAACGGGGCTCCTTCCACCACTGCGGCTGATAGGGGGCAGCGCTTCCAAGCAGAAAACACAGAGGCCATGGCGCTCATGTTGTTTTTCCCTTCGCTAAGAGATTTCCAAACTGCACTGTGTTTGGTTCAATGCCAGCGACAGTTGCCTTATACAATATGTGTAATTTTATAGTTGTTTATGGTGAGAGAAGTACAGTACGGGTTACTCTACTGGGATTAGAAATGTAAATCCTAACGAGACATTCCACTGTTAGACAATGGAGATAAAGAAGATTCCATAGGTGAGGCAGACTAGGGTGGTAGGGGATCAGGAGCATTTACAAGGACAATACAGGCTGTCATGAAGGTATTACAACAGCTACAGCTATACTTTAAAATACAAAATTGGAAGAGAGATGCACTTCAGGGAACAAGTCAGTAACATACTTGGTGATATGTCTTTGTGGAAGACAATAAATACGGTTAGAAATTAGTAATAACCTAAGTTCATTTCCCTTCTTTTGCCATTCATCTTTAGAAGATAGCTGTCTTCTAAAGGAACCAGAACTTATGAAGAATTTCAAAAATTGAAGAATAAATGAATATAAACCCAATTCTATGGAAGGACATACAGTGCATCAGAAATTAGCTAATTAAAGTTATCAATAATTCAGACAAAAAGTATTATACATGGAATGTATTCCTAGAAGTGGGGTTACTGGGTCAAATGGGAGTTCCATTTTTAGTTTTTTGAGGAAACTCTGTTACTATTTTCCACAGTGGCTGCACCAGTCTGCATTCTCACCAGCAGTGCACGAGGGTTCGTTTTTCTCCACATCCTTGTCAGCACTTGCCGTTTGTCAAATTGTTGATGATAGCCATTCTGACAGGTGTAAGATGGTATCTCATTGTCGTCTTGTTTTCCACCTCTCAAATGATTAGTGACTTTGAGTATGTTTTCATGTGTCTCTGGGTCTTCTGTATGTCCACTTTTGAAAAGTCTATTTAAGTCCTTAAGGTGCGGGGGGGAGGGGCATAAAAGATCAACCAAAGGCTTTGTATGCATGCATATAAGCATAACCAATGGACACAGACACTATTGGGGTGAGGTCATGTGCTGAGGAGTGGGGGTTGCCTGGGAGAGCCCAATGGGGGGGGGGGAAGGAGACATATGTAATACTACATGTAATACTTTAAACAATAAAGAATTTTTTAAAAAAGTATTATACTGATCAGAGCTTAACTAATGGGTCATCATATTAAACATGTACTTATATTGACTCATTTGTTCACAGTATTATTAGTTACCTTATATCCACTCTTTGTCAATTTTAAAAATGGGTTTATAAATAAAGTTACTTAAAAACAATCAAACATTACAAATGAAGAGTGATAGTGCTGTGTATATACCCTGTTTCAGTAAGAACAGCCCTTTCATAAAATGGGGGTGGGGGGGGAGGCAAAACTGCAGTTGTCTTTTCTTTTCAGTTATTTCTAACAGTTTAGATCAGTGGTCCTCAAACTTAGCCTGAATCAGAATTACATAGAGAGCTTCTTGAAACCGGTTCCTGGGCCTCAATCCCAGAGGATGAGTCTGGAGAATTTGCATTTTGATATCTTCCCAAGAAATACTGATACTGTCGGCCTGTGTAAAACCCTTTGAAAACCATTGGTTTAGATTCTCATCCCTGAAGGCAAATTATAATCACCAAGAGGGGACATTAATTCACACTAATACTCAGGCTCCATCTCAGACCAATTGAAATGTGGGCCTTGAGGCTAAGTATGGGCTAAAAGTATCTCAGGCGATTCTAATGCACAGTTAAAGTTGAGAGGGAAAGAAACAAAAAGACTTAAAGCAGTTTATCTGGTCTTGTTAGTGGACTGTTTTCTTTTCTCAGCATATTCGTTTATGATATGGGAACAATTTCTATGTAGTCATTCATGATAAGGAATAAATTAGGTAGTATAAAGATGGATTTAGCAAGTGACTTTTTAAATTTAGTCAGTTTCATGCTACTAATTTATAAAGTGCTTAGAATGTAAGGTAGTTTTAGAATTAAAACAAATATTGTTATTGCCCTAACTGGTTTGGCTCAGTGGATAGAGCATTGGCCTACAGACTAAAAGGTCCCAGGTTCGATTCTGGTCAAGAGCATGTGCCTTGGTTGTGGGCACATCCCCAGTGGGAGGTGTGCAGAAGGCAGCTGATTGATGTTTCTCTCTCATTAATGTTTCTAACTATCTCTCTTTCCCTTCCTCTCTGTAAAAAATCAATAAAATATTTTTTTAAAAATATTGTTCTTGTACATTTTGCCATTTAAACTACTTTATACCTTAGATATTTAAACTGTTTTATCAACATTGTTCTATACAATGAGACAGCATAAGGAACACGTAGGTGCTAACTCCAATTTTAACTTTTAATTTCTCTCTCTACAGTGAAAGATGCCGATGCACTTTGTATGGACATATAGACTCTGTCAACAGCATTGAGTTCTTTCCTTGCTCCAACACGCTTCTCACAGCTTCTGCGGATAAGTCCCTGTCTATATGGGATGCAAGGACGGTAAGAAAATTGTCAAGTTTTTCCCAGTTTTAATAAACCCAGTGACTCTCAGTCACTCTTCAGGGTAATGAATACAACTTACAAAGTCATTGTGCTAGGGCAGGTTGTAAGTTTCTATTTAAAAGATCCTGTTGATGTACTCTTATCTATCCTGCCTCTGAAATGTAAGGGCTATAAAAATAATTTCATTACTTCATTAAACATTATTTCAATTATTTATTGAAATAGAAATGCTGCTGGTGCCGCCCATATGAAAGGAAAACATAGAGTGTCTCTCCTTAAGTGTCTTTAAATAGGGAAAGAAGAAAAAGATTATGAGGTATGTGTTAAAATAAAAGAATATTCAAGGTACAGCAGAAAAGCTAGCAGGAGGACCCTCATCTGCTTGGAAGAGTGTGGATGGCTTCCAAGAATAGGCTGTGCTTTCCTGAGCTGAGATTTGGCGGGTCAGTAGAATATAGCAGGTAATTTTGAGAAAGGTAGATTGCAGGAAAGAGCAGCACATGTACAAAGCCATGAAGGGTGATGCTACAATAGTATATTGTGGGAGTAATAATATGTTTGAATCGAACTTAAGGAAGAAGAAAGAAATGTCAGGCAAGGGTATACAGATGGGCAAATACAGGGTCATGAGTAGTTGATTGAAGTGTTATACTGCTGTGCAGGGTAACAGAATCAGATTTGCCTTTTAGAAAGATTGATAGTAGGATGAGGGAATCAGTGTCATTGCAGAGGCTAGTACAACAGGCTAGAGGCAGATGAGCATTGAACTAGGAGATTGTGAAAAAAAATGAGTGGATTAAATATAAAGGGTTTAACTTCAGAATTTGAAGTGACTGTAGCTGGAGATTATAGGAGGAGGGGGGATTTAGGGCAGGGCGAATAATTATCCCAGGTTTTCTAGGACTGAGGGGTTTCCTGAGCCATGGGATTTTCAGTGCTAAAACTGGACAGTCTGGATTACTGTGGCTTGGAGAGACATTTAGATGTGAAGAAATGGATATGAAATGTGGGGACTACATTTTCAAATAGTTTAGCTGTGAAGATGAAGAGGAGAAAAGATTGTAGCTCTAGGGTCAGATAAAGGCCCCTCCTTTGTTCAGATATAAGACAACATGCTTATTTGATTAGTGGGGAAAGTAGGGGGATAGAAAGAAGGTGAAAATGCAGGAAAGAGGAGAAATAATAGAGATGCTTATTGAGCACAGATTTTAGTAATTTGAGGTATGCAAAACAGGAGGATCTCCATATTCATTCTTAGCAACATTTAATGAAAATAATGAAGAAAACCAAGGCTCCAGGAGACCATAGAAAAAAGAAAGAGCTATCCACAGTATCTGGTTCCTAGGTTAGTAAGAAAATGCAACTATGAATTCCCCCATTTGTCTTCCCTTATACAGCATGGGATTGACATCAATAAGGGAGTATGATGATGACATACAGATGGTGTGAACAGGGACCCAAGTTCAGTCCGAGGGGCTCTGTTTAGTCCTCTAAGGCAAATGTACTCAGGATGAACAGAGAACAAGAAGTCCTTAGGTAGAGCTGCAAGTGCCTTAGACACCAACTTCACCTGTTGCAGAGCTTTAGACTTCTGAGGAGGCAGGAGTCAAGAGCACACTGTGGAAACTGACTAAAAGATAAAATCACTGCCGAAACTGGTTTGGCTCAGTGGATAGAGCGTCAGCCTGCGGACTGAAAGGTTCCAGGTTCGATTCCAGTCAAGGGTATGTACCTGGGTTGCGGGCACATCCCCAGTAGGAGGTGTGCAGGAGGCAGCTGATCGATGTTTCTCTCTCATCGATGTTTCTAACTCTCTATCTCTCTCCTTTCCTCTCTGTAAAAAATCAATAAAATATATTTTTTAAAAAAGAATAAAATCACAGTGATTTGTTGTGGGGAACAAAGATCCCACAGCCTTTTAAAAATAGCTTGGACCCTGATGCAGTAGAGTTCACTTCTGCTAATGGAGCATCAATGGAAAAGCAAGATTTTAGATGCGTTGAGTCCAAACACTTAGATGTGAAGTGCATATAAAAGCAATTGGTAAGGGAAAACTCATAGGGAAAATATTTAGCAGTGACCTAAATTTTATGTTCATTTTCTCTTGATTTCAGTTTTTTTCTTTCCTGTCTCTCAAAGTGCTTTAACGGAGTGAGTGTTCTCAGAAAGTGTGTCTCTTATGTACTTTCTCTCATGTACAAAACTGAAGCACTAATACTTGGAAGTACATACAACTGTCCTTATTATGAGAACTTGCTTCTCATTAATCTGCCTTAAGTGCATGGAGTTTTTTACTGATGCTGACCTTCCTACCTAGTGCTGGGAGCTTTCTATGTACTGTTTTTATTTCCCACAGTAGCTCTGAGACAGGCGAAAAGAGGGACTCAGCCTGCACAGGGCCATTAGCATAGAGGAACATATGGATATTGAAGAGGTGCATGGAAAGATTGTGAATCCAAAGGACATTACTTTAATCAATATTAATATATACTTTAATTGGTTTAATCACCAATTAAAATTTATATTGTTAAAATTATTTTTGTAATTTTATTTTTAGTATGTATACTAGATTGATATTTATTAATACTAAGAAAATGCTCTAAAATATTGTGGTATAAATAAGATATTATAAATAATGGTAAATGTACCAATAATTAGAAATAAAGTCCGTGTAATGTGTTTATTTTCTGAAAATGTTTTCAAACCTGATGGCAATATATATATATATTTAAATTGGCATCTGTAATATAGATTTAGCATATAAAACAAAGGGAAAGTCACCCTGTTTAGTATATTGATAATCAGACAAGGCAGAGTGTTAAATAAAATAATGATATCAAAATTTAAAAATAATGTATGAAAACAACTCTAGAATTAAACAGACTCATTTCACTAAAGTTGCATTTGGAACTACTAGTGATTTTGTTTTAGATGTTCCTCAGTATTTAAAACACAAAACAGAAAATCTTGACATAACCAGATTTTTAAAAATTTGTTTTGTACACATAGTTTTAAAAAGGTACATGTTATATGTTGTTTACGTAATATAGAATTATTAGCTGTTTAGTATCCCAATGGCACATGAAGGAGTTAAATGTGAATTAATTTTTATAGTTGCATATTATGACATATTGAAAAGGGTAACCAGGATAGCTATAGTTCCTTCTATGATATAATAAAAAATGAACTACATACTGATGTTATTTGACTTGTAACAGCAACTGAACCCACAGTATGCTAATCTTTTTTTATAACTTTAAGATTATGTTAATTATTTGGAAAATTGTAAACTTTCAGGTTATACTAAAATCTGAACCTAACAGGAGATGAATGACTTTCTTCTCTTCTTAGTAAAGCAAGAACAATACATTTTGTCACCTTAATGGGATCAATTAGTATTGAGATATCCTCTAAAATATTTTTGATGAAACATGAAAATGACCAGTGGATTATATTCCTATAAATTAGTTTTAAGCTTCTTTCTCCCATTCCCAAACATATACTAGTCTTAAATCATTAACCTAATCTAACAGCTTATTGTCAAAAATGATGAATGTGCCAACCTCTAAGTCAGTTTCTGAGTCAGCTGTACAGATCAGCTCTGGGTTTTGTGGGAGATGAGGAGAGGGATATAAATTTCTATAATTATAAAAGAGAGGCTATTAAATAGCTTGCAGTTTGGAACCCATGAAATTACTCAGCTTAGCAGGGCTACATGCAGTACTTTTCCTCAAAGTTATGAAACAGTAAGATTATTTCATTATTAAAATTGAAATATAAGATTTATTATTGCCAGAATATGATGTATAATATAGTGTTTAATGAATATTTGTGATCCCCCCCCCAGAAAGCAACATGAAAAATCCCAATATACATCTGTGATTTGAAAGCTAATTTAAAATAAATGCAATGAAATTTTTAGTCATTCATAAGTACAGTGAAAATATCAAGGCTTTTGATATATATATATATATATATATATATATATATATATATATATATTTATTTATTAAGGATGTGCTTAGAGTACAGTAAAGCATAGACTAGAATGAGTAATACACCTGTGAGCTGTTCAGAGCTGGGTTGGCAATGGTCAAAGTTGCTGACATCTATTCTCTTGCTATGAATCAGACACAGAGTTTATGTCCTGGACTGCCTTTGGTGGCCATGCTTTGCTCCCTAGACTAACTGTTCTTGTCCAACATATGGTGTTTTCCTGACTTAACTTTAACCAAAAGATTCAGTAACTGATCACTCTGAGTTTCTATAAAGCAGAACTAAGAACTGACCAAAAAAGTTAAACTCTTGAATCCTGTCTGGTACCTAATCCATTGTCCACTCTATACTTCTGCCTGCACCCTACATAGGCCTGTTGGTTTCCTGAGATGGGAATCTGGTGAACTCTCAGAGGAGTCTGGCATGATTCATACGCCAGAACGTGGACACAAGGTCAGAGCTTGCACCTTTTCTCTCTAGGTTTTAATCCTCAGCCACATTCAACTTAGTAATACTTATTGACGATCTTGGTGGCAGGCAACATTCTGGCTTCTGCATTGCTGACTGTGACAGAGTCCCTGCCCTCAATGAACACATAGTCTACTAAGAAGCAAGCATAGAGATAAATTATTTTAAAATGTTGTAGTAATTGCTATATACTCAGTATAACTATAGTTTTGGCATTTTGTGCCAAAGCCCACTATTCCAAGAAGAAATTTTCTGATTAAGACTTATTTAATACTTACGCTTTACTTATACCATTAATCATTACTGGAATTACCATTATTATCTGTATTAGGAATTGGAAAAACAAAGGTTAGAAGATTGAACTAAGTTGCCCAAGGTTGGCCGACTGGCTGGTAGCAAAGTCAGGAAGCAGGCTCAATTCTATGTTGTTATATTATGGCCTCCAGTTTTTTGTTGCTTCTCACTGAAAAATTAGAAGTGTTGAGATGATATTTCAGTGAAAAAAAAAAAAGATGATTCAATGTGTTTATATTTTCAAAAATACTGTTTTAACACTATAATTAAATGCTTCACAAATCAGATCTCTGCTTGTGTTTAGGAACCATCAAAGTTACCAATGGTCCCTTGCAAAGATAGTGAACCCTAAAGGGAAAAAGAACATTATGTTCTATAGCTATCAGTTAGATTCCGGATTGTCAAATTTACCCACCAATGATGCAAAGGAATTTTGTTAAAAGTTTGCTAGGTATTTCTCTTATTTTATGTCAACCAATTGGTCTTATAAACCAATCAGAAGTAGTTTTAAAATATTTTCAAAGTAGAAAATTCTGTTCCTACATTTAAAAAAAGAATTTTATTCCAAAGTTTTTACAGGTGATTGCCCTCGTAGATGTGGCAGAGGAAAGACTTTCAAACAAATGTTCTATAGAGCAAGTTTTTTAAAAAATGTTTCCTTTTTTTGGTTCAGTTAAAATGTTACCTTTACGTTGATGGGATGATTAATTGTCATATTATTTTCAAAAATATCTGCTTACAGCACATGGTTGACAAATATTTGTCATTACATAAAATGTCAGCAAATTAGAATAACTTATGTTTTGTGGAGAAAAAGCATAACTCATCTTTAAGGCCAACTTTAAAATAATATTTTGCTGAAATACAACGTGAAATTCTGTGAAACATTTTCTTGGTTATTCCCTGACTCATTACAAAAGATTCTGAATGTTATAAACAGCATAGGACTAGTTTGCATAAAATTAACCAGCTTAAAAATATTCAAAGTGCTCCAAATTGCAATAATACATTGCAGTACTCAAAGAAAGCCTCATTGCATTGTTATCCATATATTGGGATACTGCTGGCTTTGGAGATCTTGCTCCAATGACCTTCATATTTCACAAACCCTCCACAAAAGCTTCTTGCTCCCACACTCAATAAATATTAGCTAGCATCAGTTTTAAATACCTATTCCCTAGCTATGTGAAATTAACCACTATTTGCAAATATCTTTTTTTAAGGCTTTTTCTTTGCTATTTAATCTACCAACATACTGCACCCCCTTCAACTGGTAAATTTACTTCTTAAAGTCTTATTTCACCTTTTTGAAACAACTCCCCATTTTTTCCACTCTGGATTAGATGTCGCAAGAGGCAACAAAGAAAACTTTGTACCACATGGAATTTGCTATTTTTTAAAATAAAATACTTAAAATATTGAACTAGACAAGTGAAACTTTTTTTTCAAAAAAAGATAAGTCTTACACACTTGCTGGTTCTTTATGTAATAATAGCTTCAATAATGTGATACAAGCAGATATGTTTGAAAAATAAATGTATTTAATTGCTTCTATAGAATCCTAGGCTTCCATCGTATGTTACATCGTATGTCAGAAATTATAGTGCAGTAATAGTGCACAGTCATTATGCCTGCATTCAAACCCTAATTCTGGTGCTTATGACAGTGTGGCCTTGGCATTCATTGTCTAAAATCTCAGTGTTTCAATTTCTTCATTTGTAAAATGTGAATAGTAGCAGTAATTTCATAAGGGTACAATTTGACTAAATGATTAATCATGTCAAATGCTGAAAAGATTGACTGATATAAGAACTTAATATATTTTAGATATTCTTATAGCAGCTGTCACAACCTATTAGAGTTGTTTGCCTACTAATATTTGCTTATCATGAAATTCTGAGTTTTCTTTTCTGATTTCAAAATGATTGCATAATAGGTTCTCAAATAGATATAGAAGAAAGGGAGGGAGGGAAGAAGGGTGAGATAGATGGGGACCACCAATCAGATTTTTTTTTTTGTTTTTTATGCAGAAGTCTTTTATCTGAAAAATCCAGGTTTTTATAAATTAAAAATAAATATTTAAAACAATAAAATGATCAAATATTAAATCAATTTAGTGTAAATATTCACAGTATTGTTATTTAATGAATAAAATGCATTTCTTTACATATCTTATGCACTACACAAAATTTTTGCTTGGTGAATCTAGCCAAGGGTTTGTCAGTTTTGAATGTAATCTTTTAAAAAATCCAACTGTTTGTTGTATTAATTTATATAGTCATTTTGTTCGGTATTTCATTCAGTTCTGCTCTATTTTTATTATTTCCTTTTTCTGCTGACTTTAGGCTGCTTTTGTTCTTCTTTTTCTAGTTTTTAAGATGTAAAGGCATTTACTTTATTTGAGATTTTTCTTGTTTCATGAGATAGGCCTATAATGATATAAACTTCCCCCTTATTACTGTTTCTTGTGTGATTATAACTGAAACATGCAGATAGGTTAATTTTATGAAATTATTGAAATTTTTAAGAGATACAAATAATTCCTTCATAATCATGTATTTCATTTAAGTTTAACCCAATAAAGATGTAAAGCTGTGTTTGGAAGAGGGCATAAGAATAAGCAAAATTTCTAACCAGGGTTTAGTATAACTTAAACATTTTTTAAAAAATATAGATTTTTATTGATTTTAGAGAGGAAGAAAGAGAAATAGAAACATCAATGATGAGAGAGAATCATTGACTGGCTGCCTCTTGCATGTCCCCTACCAGGGATAAGGCTGAAACCTGGGCATGTGCCCTGACAGAGAATCAAACTGTGACTTCCCCATTCATAGGTCAATGCTCAACCACTGAGCAACACCAGCCCGGCAACTTAAACATTTTTGAGAACACTTCACTTTTGTCATAGTTAAGACACCTGTTTACCCTGTCTTTTATATTGAATTGTACAAATTGAAGTGAATTTTAGGACTGGAAGGAACAAACTAAAAGAAAATACTGGGCCCTGACCAGTTTGGCTCAGTGGATAGAGCATCGGCCTGCAGACTCAAGGGTCCTGGGTTCAATTCCGGTCAAGGCCATGTGCCTTGGTTGTGGGCACATCCCCAGTGGGGAGTGTGCAGGAGGCAGCGATATTTCTAGCTCTCTGTTCCTCTCCCTTCCTCTCTGTAAAAAAAATCAATAATATATATATATTTTTTTAAAAAAAATACTGGGGTGAACATTTTTCTTTTGAATAAAAATAACATGAGCTAAATCTTCTCAAAAACTTTCCTCATATGCTTACCCAATTTTTATTTCCTTGTTGAAATGGGTTATTTGTATCAATTTTAGAGTATTTGTGTTATTAGGAAAAAAATCATAATCTAAGGTATTAAATGTAGATATATTAGATACAGACAGCTCAGTTCCTCTTATGTTCTGTAATACTAGCTTTAATAAGAATAACTCATATGTATTCTTTCAGGCACTTTAGAACATTATTATACTTAATTATCACCCATAGAATTTCAAGTCAGAGAATATTTTCACCACATTATAGAAAATATCACATATTTTTCACCAACACATCTCTGAAGATCAGAGATGTTGAATAACATTTTTAAAAGTCTACAGCTAAAAGTGGCAGTCTTGAGACTATAACCATGATCTTTCTAGCCTCAAAGTCCATGTGCCTTTACTGCTACATGCTATCTCTATTTTAACATTTCATTAAATTAAATGTGATGTTCAAAAGGCATTTATAGGCATCTGTCTACGACACTGAGTTTGATACTATTTCAAATAAAATAAAAATCTTCTAAATCAAGTTCAACTTCCTCACCTTGCCTCATTTATCACAATGTATTTTAGAGAAGAGTAAAGATTAATGTATGGTTAAACATAACTATTTAGTTTAACATTTATGGATATCACCTTTCTTTATGCAATAGGACCTAGGTCTGGTCTCTTGGCAAAAATAAACTTTTGGAATGAACATGGTATAGTATTATTGTTTAAGAATATTGAGGGTACTTACCATAGAACGCATTTAACCCAAAGGAAACCCCAGTGCACTGCCTTCAGCCCTTTCTGCCCTGAGTATAGTGTAGAGAATATATAGACTTTGAAATCAGACAGAATGGAGCTTAAATACAGGTTTTGTGACTTCCTGATTGTGTGTAATAAGGCATGAAATTTAATACCTGTGAAGTTCAGCATTCTCTTTTGAAATAGAAATAATAATAATTAAATCACAGTGTTAACACTGGGAGTATGTATTTGGAAGTTAAATTCCCCTAATTGGTAGCTGAGAATACTACTGGCAAGTCTGTTGGGGATTTGTAGCTCTGTTTCTTTGGTTGGTGGGTTAAATGATATGTAATATGAAAAATTCCATTATGAATTGCTTCACCCAGTGTTGCTGTCACTTTAAAGGACTCAGTGACTGTTATCCATTGCATCAATGCATGCTTATTTGACCTATTTTGCTTATAGTCTCCCAATTTTATTTGCTCATAGTCTCCTAATTGCTTGTAGTCTCCTGTACATTCAAACAATTAATGCTTCAATAGTGATTACTTGGCTCTACTTCAAGATCATCTTTACTTTGAATCCATTGTAGCACTACATGTTAATTATAATTTTTAGGTACCACTGATGAACCTAGAAATTAAGTGCAACATTTTTGACAAGTATTTCTGGTATCCTATGGTGGGTTTTATCAGTCCAAGATAACAGGCCACCTTTTATTATATAGACCCCCAGTACCAGAAAATTATTAACTAATTCAAGTGTATTTCTAATGAATAACCATAAGTGCTCTATACATAAAATGGTGTTTTTTAACCATTAATTATGCTCAAACCTTTCATTCACTAAAGGAAACATCAAAAAATAAGACAAGACATCTTGTGTACACTCCTTTCTTCATGACGTAACAGGTCCCCTGAATTTTAAATTAACTGAAGTAAAATCAGACATAGTCTGTGGCAGTTTTGCATTCTATATTTTTAAAGGCAAAAATTTCAAATTGAGTCGTAGAACAAACTAAGTTTATAAGGAAATGGCCATTCGTTGTTTACGTGACTGCCAAGCACCTAAGAAACATTCTCATTCTGGAAAAACCAACAATGTACACGTGAAACTTGGTGGGAGGTTGGCCGGAAGGGTCCGAGGCTTTCTGTTTGCCTGTTTTTTGTTAAGCTTGTTGGTTTATTTCGGTGGTTTCCATGAAGATAGCACGCAGCCACATCCACAAAGAACTGTGAATGTGGGGTAGTAATGCAAAGACAGAGGATCAGGTAGCAAATTATTTGTAATTAAAGTATTGTTGAGCCGAAATTTACCAAAGGCAGTGTCCCAACCAGACTCTTTCTAGTAGGAGTTTGACATCATTTAGTTCCCATTGGTTCTTGGATTTCCCCCAAACCTTTAAAAATTTGTCTCTTTTTTTTTGGGGGGGGGGGAGGAGTGTAGTTGGCAAATATATTATTATAGAGGCATTCTTGTTTCATTATCAGAGGATACATTATAATCCATTATATAGGTGAATCACTGTTTGCTTGCACAGTCTCTTGCTAATGGATATTTGGATTGTTTCTTGTGTATTTGATACTCTAAACCACATTGCAAAAACATCCGTGCAGGTGCTTTTTCATACCTATCAACTCATTTCATTGAGATGCACATTTAGGCTGTTTAATCTATATGTTAACAAAGCATTTAAATCATATTGACAAAGGCTTTAAAAAAGGTTAACCATAGCTACTTAGGCACTACCTTGAGCAATACAGGTGTATCTGCTTTTCCACAGTCTTATCACTTTTATTTTAGCCTTAGGATAAAGTTATCTTAATGCTTTAATAGGTAACTATTAAATTTTTGAACTGTTTTATATATTCGGTAAGCATATTTTTGACATGCAAACTATAATAATTTTTATGTAATATGTAATTGATATTTAAGTTATTTGACATAATTTTGGACAATTTTTTAAACTTTAGTTTGGCTTTGGTTTCTTCATTTTACATTCAGACTAGTTGAATATTATTTTATTTTTTCTCTCTTTGTCCGGGGAAATCAGTGCTTCCTGAAGTTTATTGTGATTCTCCTAATGGTACAATTCATGACTGTCCTCTTTCAGTTCATTCATTGTCAATGGTGTGCAGTTTTCCTGCTTCCTTCCCGATTGTTTTCTGCAATTTCAGCACCTGCCCGGGGTTGGATGATGGCGTGAGACTAGGGAGGTGAGCTCACTATTGTCCCCAAGTTGCTCCTTTTCAGTTCTCAGGTTCCACCAAACCATCACGTCTTTGCCATATTTCCTCTGAGGTTTGCCATTCTGATGGGAGGAGCATTGTGGAACATAGGGCAGCATAAGAAGCCGAGAGCACCAGGCGGCAGAGCAGCGTGCTTTCTATTTTGCCTCAGCTCATGGGACTGGAACCACACTCCTGCCAAGGTCTCAGTCGAGGCTACAGGACTCAGGGTCAGTGGGTGGATGGTGGTGGGTATAGGAAATATCTTCTCTGCCTCGTCACAATCCATCACTCTTCCATGCAGCAGAGCTATACTATAGCCCGGCATGCGCTATAAAGCCTGGAAAGGATTTTCAGTTCAGCAAAATTAAGAGCCAGGTTGTTCACTACTACTTTCTAATGTGTGTGCATGCTTTCGTCTCCTCCTGTACCTTGGTGGACACTACATATATCCTGATGATCCAGTCTCAATTTTACATCAAGTGCCTTAAACCAAGATTTTAAATTTAATGTGTATTTTATAAAATTTAAATATGCTGAATTAATGTTATTTAATATTGTTAAATAAGAATACTCGATATCTCTGATACAGTGGTATTAACATCACTTGATCTAATTTAACTATCCCTATATTACTGTGAAATAAGTTTTGTTTTTTAGAAAGTGTGTGTGTGTATACATATACATATACATATACATATCCATATCCATATCCATATACGTGTGTATATCTTTATCTAGAGAGGAAAATCTTTACTATTTTGTGTAATTTAAATATTTTTGAAAATATACTTTTATTGACTTTCCAAATAATCATTGTTAATATGTGTATTCTCTTTATACCTATTATATAACTGGTATGGCTGGTATTTTAGTGCCATAGTTATTTCAATCAATTTCTACACAGATTTCTATCAATGACTTATACCTTTCAAGTAAATTCAATTCTCTAAGTGTTCAGTGACTAGCTTTGTGTTCAGAGATGATGCCTATAAACCGGGCCTGTGGCAGAGGCGTCCATACCTTGCCCCATAACCGAGTGGCCTTTGGCTTTACTCTGCCCTTCTTTGCCCTTATGCCTCCCACTTTGTTCAGCATTGCAGAAATAAAGGATCTTCAAAAGCTGTAAAGCTCTTTATGCTCCCCTACCAAGTGCACTGTGGGCGTAAGCACATATTTTACAAATGGCGAATCTGGTACTACTTCCGTAATTAATCATTTCTTGTCAATAGTCACAAACACAGCCATGAAATGCAGAATGAATAATAGGGCGCTGAAAATGTCTGGGCATACTGAGGAGATATAATGATCACTTGTATCTGTAACAGAAGAGCAGGAATACAGCTGCTTGGAGCTTGGGCCAGTTTGGAGGAAAAAGGGAGACTTTGCCAGAGGACTCTGTGTTTCTACCATCCAGAGGAAAGCTGGGGAGAATATAAAGTGCTGCCGTCATCTGGAAGGCACAATTAGAGTCACAGCGTGACCGAATTCCAGGGAAATCACATGCTGTAAGCCCTTGGTAAAGATCAGATCCAAGAGTATAAGGAAATGAAGAATTTATAAAAGCAAAAATGAAATAAAGCCCCTAATTCTATATTTATGTTTTATGTTAATGTCCTTAAGGAGTATAACAAGGGTTTCTGGTTTGAAAAAGCTGAGATAGAAGGACTTTGGATGAGTAAATAGTCAAGGTCCTTTATTTTACCTCTACCGGCATAATCTTAGTCCCAGGGACAGAAATACCCATGATGCAGGGCACATTTGTGATAAGAGGAATCAGAAAGATACCACTTGTTTAGAGATCTGAGAAACTGTTAACAGAGAGTATGTTCTTGTGCCACAAACACATTTTCAGATAAATCAAGCAGCAGAGAAAGGCAGGAAGTGGGAATTCAAGTCAGAGGCCCTGTATCATTTTCCTGCTGTGATAGGAAAAGTGAAATGCTTTTAATCACAACAGTGTGAGCTAAATTAAGGCATTATTATGTAACAACTAATGAGCTTGTCTAATGGATGGGAACACAGCAAATGCACGATCATGTGCTTTCCCGATGATTGATGCTAAATAGGTTAATTTCATAAAATTAACATTTACAGGGTTTCAGTACTCTGATGGGTGTGTAGGTATGGGCCAGAGGAAAGGAGGCAAGTGTAAATAAAGTGTAGTTTTTTTTCTTTGAGCGATTTACAGGTTAGTGATTGAAAAAAATATGTAAAGTATTATGCCATTACAATGTGAAAAGTCCTCCATAGCGTTAGATGCAAAGGAGTGACATCATCGATTTATGTTCTCAAAGAACTACCCTGCCTCTCAGTTAAGAATAGACTGAAAAGAGGCAGAGAGACCACAATCCAGGCAGAAGACTTTGGTGGAACAAGTGGGTAGCAGTGGAGATGACAAAACATTGATAAAAAAATATGTTTTATTTGTTTATCTATTTGTCCATATATTCAATCATTCATTTATTTAGACAAAGGTTCTGTCTTACTGAAAAATTGTAACAATAATACAATATACACTTACCAAGGTCCTCAAAGTATTACAGTTTTTACTGTATTTGCTTTGTCTTTCCTCTTTCTGTATATGCATATATATATATATATATATATATATATATATATATATATATTTTTTTTTCCAAAATATTTCAGAGTAAATTGTAGGCATGTTTCTTAATCTAAAAATAGTTCATTGTGTAATGTCTAAGAACAAGTGCATGCCCTTAAACAGCCACAGGAAAAAAAAATTACTCAGTCAATTGGCATTGGCACAATGACCTAATCTACAGACCTTGTTCAAATTTGTCCAACTGCCCCAATAATAGAAAATTGAGGATCATATGTTCCATTCAGTTGTTTCTTTTTAAAAAATTTATTTTTCAATTAAGACATTCAACATTATTTTGTATTAGTTTCAGGTGTCCAGCATAGAGGTTAGATAACTTTATAAAGGGACCCCTCTGCTATTTTAAGTACCCACTTGGCTCCATACCTAGTTATTAAAACATTGTTGACTATCCAGGGTGTTCCCCCAAAATGTATGCATACTTTACAGCTGATAGCTCAATTGATGTTTCTTTCTTTTCAGATTTAAACCATTGGGATTAATAATTATTCAAAGCGTGTATACATTTTTAGGGGACACCCTATATTTCCTCTGCTATACTTCATCCAAATGATTATTTTGTAACTACCAATTTGTACTTCTTAATCCATTCAGTTCCTTTAGTTCCTTTTAATCTGGAAAAATTCTTCAGTCCTTTGTGTTTCATTATATGGAAGCATACAGGCCAGTTATTTATAGAATGTCCCTCAATTTGGGTTTTTCTGATGTTTGCCCTTAATTAGATTCAGTTTAGAGACAACTTTACCAGAAGTGATGACCTTTTCTGGGAATTATATCAGGAGACACATGTTGTTGATCTACCACTCATTACTGGTGATGTTAATTGGATCACTTGGTTTTGGAAGACTCTGCTAAGTCTTTGCACTATAGCGTTGAATATTTCCATTTTAATTAATAAATACCTTGTTACTTTGAGACTATTAAATATCTCATGTCTTCTCAAAATTTCACCTACTCCTTTTAGCATCCATTGATCATTGTCACTTTTATTATCATTTCTCTTGTCTGGGGTGAATTTATAATCCCTTCATTTCTTCTTCATTTATTAGCTTGATTTCTACTGAAAGGAAGAGCTTTCTCTTCTCCCTCACATTTTTTAAAATGTATTAACATATTTTTATTTTATTCAATCAGTTATAATCCTTTATGCCATTATTTTAATATAGGGTGTCCCAAAATTCACGCAAGATTTGAATTTTGCGTGAGCATTAACAACAACAACAAAAAACAAAAGCCTAATTTTACTTGGTTTATTGAATCAGATTCTAATATCTGTTGCCCTTTGATTTCAATCCCTTCAATTTGATAAGCATTACCAAGTACCAATTATGGCCCACGAGCAGGGACAATGAAGACCAATGAAGACCACGGCTTTGTGTATGTACAAGCAAAGCCTTGGAGGCCATTTACCCGATGTGCTATTCCATACATAACCCTATACTATATACTTTATGAATCAATATACAATTTACAATTTTTAATTATAAACCTGTGTTTTCCATCAAAATTACTTCTTGCGTGAATTTTGGGACACCCTATACAGGTCTCCATAATTCTCTGAGAGATTTTCTCACTTCCAGCATGAGGTGTTTCAGACTCATCTTGTATTTTCCTTGCCCTAACACTGAAATCAGCCATTTTGCCAGAAGCCCCGGTTCCTTGTAATGGAGAATGTTATTAGAGGTCAAGATCTGGGTTCTATATGTTCTCATCAGTGCAGGGAAGTCATTGCGTCTACATCTTCTTGGTAAACACAGCTAGAAACACATATCAAGATAAGTACATTCACACACACACTTCTATAGCTATCTATACAGCTAATGAGCTATATTAAAACTATGGGTTTACACTATCTCTAATTCCAATCTAATGACAGAATTCATTTTATTTTCTTCCTTTCCAGACTTAAAACTTTCCTCTGCCAAAGACAATAACAGTACCCTTACCTTCAATTTATTTACTTATATATTTAATCTAATAATGTACAGAAAGTAGTTTCAGTATTACTCAGGTCCCTAAGAAAGGAAGTCTACTACTGAGCATTTAACATTTGTTTAGAGTTCTTTTTTTCTTTAGTCTGAAGGCATATAGTCCAACTACTACTGTGTTGAACTGTTATTTGGGTAAGATTTCTACTATCTCCCCATTAGTTAATGTCATTTATTCAAATGTCATTTGTCTGAAATATGTTTTATATATCTAGATTTTAACCAGATAATTTAATTAATTCATTTAAATATATTATTTTATTTTGTTTGGTAAAGTGATTAAGTGTAGACTTTCCTTCAATCACTGCTTTGTGTCCTACAGATTCTGACATACATCAGACATATATTCAGATACACACATATACATATATTTTCATTATTATTCTTTCTAAATGTTCTTGAGTTTTATTTTCTACTTCCACATTTACTCAGGAATTATTTAATAACATATTTTTGATTTGTTATTTACAATCAAAATTACCTTTTGAATTTAATAATTTATAAGTTTCTATGTTATTAGAACTGTAATTATCTATATAATAATAGGGTAATATGCAAATTGGTTGGGATATCATCACAGTAATGACCAATCAGCAGGATGCATGCAGAGCAGGTGGGCTGGGACTTGCAGCATCAGGAATGCAATGGCCACTGCCGTTTGCCCAGGATTGGCCTGGGGTTCAGGCAAGCTGCTGATGGCCACTGCTGCTTGCCCAGGACCGGCCCAGAGCTCAGGCAATCTGCCAATGGCCACTGCCACTGTGATGTCCCAAGGCTCAGGCAATGAGGGCTGGGTGAGGCTCAGGCAAGTCGCAGTGGCTGCAAAGGCCGAGGGTCAGGTAGCCTCGCGTCTGACAGTGGCAGCAGCAGAGGCATGATGGAGCCATTGTCTTCCCCTGATTGCTGGGTTGCCTCCTGCAGAGGGAGGCCAGAGGCAGCAGCAGCGAGGGGGTTATGGGGATGGTGCCTTTCCGTGATCAGCCAGTTGCCTCCAGGAAAGGGAGGCCAGACTGTGGCTTAGGCCAGACTAAGCCATCAGGAGGACATCCCTTGAGGGCTCCCGGACTATGAGAAGGGGCAGGCTGGGCTGAGGGACCCCCCTCCTCTAGTGCACAAATTTCGTGCACTGGGCATCTATTCCTATATAATAGAAGGCTAATATGCAAATAGACTGAACAATGGAACAACCAAAGCAACTGAACAATCGGTTGTTATGATGTGCACTGACCACCAGGGGGTATGTGTGGAATGTGGCAGGCATCGGCCATGGCAGGATAGCGGAGTAGGTAAGCAGGGGCGCCAGACCAAGGTGGGGCACTGGTTGCTGTCATCAGGGTGAACCTCTGGAGGTTACTGAAAATTCTTTGCTCCCATGTGCCATGGTCCCACCCAGTGCTTGCACCTGCTGCCAGCGCTGGCCCCACTCGCACCCACTGCTGGTGCCTGGTGCTGGCCCCAATCGCTCAATGCCATTAGTGGGTGCGAGCAGTAGCTGCCAGCTCCAATCGCCCCTCAGGGTTTCTCCACCTCCCCCTGCCCCTGAGGGGAGATTGGGACCAGCAGCCACCTCTCACACCCATTGCTGGTGACGGCCCCGCTCACAGCTGCTGCTGGTGCCTGACACTGGTCCCAATCATTCGGTGCCATCAGCAGGTGTGAGTGGCAGCTGCTGGCCCTGATCTCCCCTGAGGGCTTCTCCACCTCCCCTTTCTCCTGAGGGACGATTGGGGCTTCTGAGGGGCTACTGGCACTGGCCCCAATTGCTTCATGCCTTCAGCGGGGGTGAGTTGGACTGGTGCTGTCAGTGTGTGGGAGTAGTGGCGGGAGCGGGGCTGCCGACAGACAGGTGACCAGGGGCCGTAGTGGGAGGGACCAGGAGGGGGTGCGGAGGTTGGGCTGAGACCCACTCTGTGCCTACAACAGCCTTGTGGCCCACAGTTCCTTTCAAGGTGCACGGATTCATGCACTGGGCCCCTAGTAATATTTATAATTATAAAACATTTTGTGACTTAATATATGATTAAATGTAATAATGATTGTTCCTTCAGTGATTGAAACGATATATTCATTATTATCAAAGTATATAAAAATACATTTGTCTATCTGCTATATATATATATATATATATATATATATATATATATATATATATATAATCTACCTTTTGATTAGTTTTTAGGACTTCTATATGGTATCTTTATGTCCACCTCATTTATCCCATACTAATTTTAATGCATTAAAATTTCCTATAATTAATGTCTCTCTCTGTCTCTACATCTCTTGTAGTTTTTGCTTATAGAGGTGTTGGCTATGTTATTTTATGCAGGGATAGTCACAGTTTTTATATCTTTACTAGGGGCCCGGTGCACGAAATTCGTGCACTGGGTGGGGGGGGGGAGTGTCCCTCAGCCCAGCCTGCCCCCTCTCACATACTGGGAGCCCTCAGGCGTTGACCCCCATCACCCTCCAATCGCAGGATCGGCCCCTTGCCCAGGCCTGACGCCTCTGACAGAGGCGTCAGGCCTGGGCAGGGGACCCTCATTTCCCCCCATCACTGGTTCTGCCCCCAGCCCAGGCCTGATGCCTCTGGCCCAGGCATCAGGCCTGGGCAGGGGACCCCCAGACCCCTCCGATTGCTGGCTCTGCCCCTTGCCCAGGCCTGATTCCTCGGCCAGAGGTGTAGACCCCCATCACCCTCTTATCACCTGATCGGCCCCTTGCCCAGGCCTGACGCCTCCGCCAGAGGTGTCAGGCTTGGACAGGGGACCCCCATCTCCCCCCGATCACTGGCTCTGGCCCCCACCCAGGCCTGAGGCCTCTGGCCCAGGAATCATGCCTAGGCAGGGGACCCCCATCTCCCTCTGATCGCTTGCTCCACCCCCTGCCCAAGCCTGACGCCTCTGACCCAGGCTTCAGGCCTGGGCAAGGGGACCATCATATCCCCCCAAACCCCGGCTCAGCCCCCCGCCCAGGCCTGATGCCTCGGCGAGAGGAGTTGACCCTCATCACCCTCCGATCACCAATCACCGGATTGGCCCCTTGACCAGGCCTGAGGCCTCCGGCAGAGGTGTCAGGCCTGGGCAGGGGACCCCCAGCTCCCCGCGGTTGCAGGCTCCGCCCCTTCCCAGGCCTAATGCCTCTGGCCTAGGCGTCCGGCCCAGGCAGCGGGACCTGCAGTGGCAGCGGGGGGCGCCGCGATCGTGGGCTCCGCTTTAGGCCCAGGCAAGGGACCCCTAGCTCCTGGGACTGCCAGCTTCGACCGTGCCCAGCTCCCATCGCTGGCTCCACCCCTACTTCCTACTATCATTGGCCAGGGCGGCAAAGGCGCCTGATTCTCTGATCATGGCTGGGGGGCAGGGAAAAGGCGGCCACAGGGCCGCCTTTGCCCTGCCCCCCAGCTCTTAGCTCCCCCCTGAGTTTCTGATCACTGTCAGTGGCAGGGGGCTTCTTCCTGCTTTCCCTTTCGCCTCCCTGCATTGTGCCTACATATGCAAATTAACCGCCATCTTGTTGGCAGTTAACTGCCAATCATAGTTGGCAGTTAATTTGCATATAGCCCTGATTAGCCAATGAAAAGGGTATCATCGTACGCCAATTACCATTTTTCTCTTTTATTAGTGTAGATTGGGAATTGATATTTCTAGCATTAAAAGCAATAATTCTTTGCCACATTTAATGTCCCTTACTTTGAAGTTTGTTTTTATCTATTTATTTCTTTAGAACAATAAACACCTTTATGAGCTGCTGTAGGAAAGAGGATTAATTTGCCTTTCTGGGCCTTGATTTCCTCAGGTAGAACTGCTCCTTGCCCTGTGGTGCATTGGCTGTCTATCTGCTTGGCAGCATTGGCCCTGGTCTTGGAGCTATGCACACAAGAAGCTCGCCCTGCTGGAACTGCTCCTGGGGAAGACTGCAGATTTTGGCATGCTTTTTTTCCTTTCTTCTGAATTTTCTTTGATCGCTTCGTGTTTAAAATCTCTTCCTCCTCAGGAATCAGCTTGGCTCCCTTCTTGTTTTCCTGGGGCAGTGCCTAGAAGGACCCCCACTGCTAAAGGGTCTTGGTGCAGAGCAGTTTGTTGTTGGATGCATTGTAGACAGCATCAGTAATCCTTGTTTTGTGTGTACAACACTCAGAGCCCCAGGAGAAATTTCTCACATCCAACCTCAAGGCAAGGTACATCTTGCTGCCTCCGCACACATGGGGACTGTATGTATGGGACAGGAACCAATCTTAGTGTTGGCAGCGAGGCATCCAGCTCTCATGGTGGGACTCCCCCCCCCCCGCCCATCCAGGTTTTGCAGCACTTGTGCCAGCTGTCCGGAGAGATGCCCATGGCTCAGCAGCAGTGGAAAGAACTGAGGTTTATTGTGTTTGATATCAGTGTTGCCTGATATGTCTTTGCCCATCTCTGTATAGTTTATTTTTAAATATATTTTTATTGAATTCAGAGAAGAAGGGCGAGGGAGAGAGAGACAGAAATATCAATGATGAGAATCATTGATTGGCTTGCCTCCTGCACGTCCCCCACTGTGGGTCACGCCCGCAACCCGGGCATGTGCCCTTACCTGGAATTGAACTGTGACCTCCTCATTCACAGGCCAGCACTCAACAACTGAGCCACGCCAGCTGTGTTCTTCATAGTTTCTGAATCATTTGTGTGTGTCTCAAATATATTTGGGTTTTGCTATGTCAGTCAAATCGAAAATGATTTTCGTTTACCAGAGAGGTAAACCATTCATTCATATTGTTGATAAGTGTGAAAGGTTTGATTGCAACTCTCATTTTGTGTAATAATTACCATATATTATGCTATATTGGATTCATTTTTCTATATGAAAAATAGTGGAGTTTGGCTCTTTTAAAAAAATTTCTTTTGGTGTTTAGGAAAGACTGGTTTTGTTCTATGTGCTAATTTTGAAATATTTATTTTTTAATTTATTTATTTCCCTGATTTCTTTGTATAGCATGTTACTTTGTTTTTTTCAGCTTTGAATGATGTACTTTTAGTTCTAACCTATCACCTACAAAAAAAAAAACCCACAAAAAACCTTCCCTTTTTCCCCTCCCTTCTCTCATTTTTAGTTGCATTATTTCTGCTTTGTAGAACATACACATTATGTACACATTATGTACCTAATATCACAAAATACATTCCACCCTTTACCTCTTCTTTGTTTGAGTCTTAAATCTACAATTAAATATATTAAAAAGTCACTATCAGTTTTATTGCAGAAATTTCTCAATTCATCTCTTGGTTGGGTTCTGTGAGCACTTAAAACTGTTTTACAATAGAATTGATCCTTGAATTACCATGTAGCCAACTATGAAATTCTTGGTTAAATTTTCTATCCTTGAATTATTTTTAAATGCTGTTTCACTGATATGTTATTTTGTATGTAGTTTCTTAGGAATCTAATGCCAATTAATTATCTTACCTCATTATCTACCTATATACTGGAGTCTATATATTCTTCATTATACTATTTTTTTTCCTCCAGTTGTCCATTCAATATCTAATATTTTATTAACAATTAGGAAAATATAAAAGAAAATTAAGGTATATCCAATTGCTAGAAGGAAGTAATTAAAGCAGCTCATCTATAACCCATCAACTCCTGTCTTAGTCCATTTGTTTGCTATAATAAAGGCTGGATAGCTTATAAACAACAGAAATTTATTTCCCACTGTCTGGAGACCAAAAGATCAAGGTCAGGGTGCAGGCACTGTCGGTAGAGGCCCTCCTCCAGCTTTCAGGCTTCTGGATCCTTGGGTGGGTGAGGACAGTGACTAGGGAGCACTGTGGGTTCTCTTTTAAGAACACTGATCCCATTCATGAGGGTTCCACCCTCAAGACCTAATAACCCCCCAAAGGTCCCATCTAAATAATACCATCACTTTTGGAAGTTAGGATGTCAACATGAATTGGAGGGGGGGCACAAACATTCAGGCCATAGCTTTTCCTTTATGGGGTTAAGTGCCCCTAGGACAAAGAATATTGGCAGGTGACCTAATCCCGTCTTCTTGTTAACTGGATATTTGGGTATAAAAACTATTGGTATTTTCCAGGAAAGAGAGAATTTATCTATAAAATGCACCTCACAGGATAGTCTAGCTAAGGGGAAACTATAGAATCCAGCATCTATAACAGTGGTTCTCAACCTTGGCTGCACATTAGAATCACCTGGGAATCTTTTTCAAATCCTGATTTATGGGCCTCATCCTCTGGAAGTTTTGTTTCTTTGTTATGGGGTGAGGCCACAACATTAGTAACAAAGAAACAAAATTTCCAGGAGATGAGGCCCAGAAATCAGGATTTGAAAAAGATTCCCAGGTGATTCTAATGTGCAGCCAAGGTTGCGAACCACTGATTATAAGGTTTAGCTCCCTGGAAAATGTGGTATCAGCTATACAAGTGTTGGAGGTATTAAATATAGGTGTTTCATAATTTAAATGTTTCCACTGCACAAGGTTACCCCACGATTGTTGCTCGGAGACCTCATTCACAATTCTTGGCCAGAAGTGTGTGTCTCATATGGAAAGATAGGATCTGGGGAGCTATCTTTGTTCTGCCAGACCCTTCTCTCTCCTCTCAGTTTTTTGATATACCTAGAAAACGTCACACTAGGAAAGATCTCTGATTTTTATATGTCTAATTAGGAAACCTACTCTTTTATGTTAACTTACTACCCTCAAGAGATTTGTTTTCTATTAACAGGTATAGATTTTAAAACCTTTTTTTCACTCACTGCATTAACAGAGTGAAGATGGGCTACATTTTATCATCACGACCCTCTAAAAAGGTAATTGTGGAAGGTCCTTTGAATGCTGAGCACTTGGATGAACTTGGTTAGATAAATTAGGAAAATAACCTTAGGAGGGTTGCATTGTTTTCCATATCAGAAAGAAATGCATGTTAGAAAAAACCTAGATTGCCTTCAAGAGATTATTGACAGGAATATGGATGTTGAAGGTGATTCTGATGAGGCCTCAGACAAAAATGAAAAAAAAATGTTTTTGCAAACTGAAGGAAAGTTAATCCTTATAAAGTAGCAAAGACCTTGGCTAAATTGTGTTCTAGTGTTTTGTGAAAAATTAGCAAGTGACGAACTTGGATATGCAGCTGAGGAGATATCTAAGCAAAGTGTTAAGAGTATAGTCTGGATTTCTCCATGCTGCTTATAGTAAAATGTGAGAGAAAAGAGATAAATTAAAGGAATTGAAGAAGAAACCAGAACTTGAAGATTTAGAAAATTCTCAGCCTATCCATATTGCAAAAACAAGAAAGTATGTGAGAGAACTTGAAGGGTAGGGCTGGAAGATGACATCACAGGGAGATCATGGGTGTGAGTCATGTGTCTAATCAGCCATCTCAGCAGAAGCCAGGAATAGAGATGGGTTATACCAGCAGAAACACTGCTGGCTTTGACTAAAGGGGACAGAGATGGTACAAAATGAAATAAATGAAATAATAAAAAAAAAGGCTGTTGGACATACGGGATTCCACATGATGGGACACTAGAGCTATCTGGCTGTGAACATGTATTATCTTCCAATAAAAGGAAAGAATAGCCCAAAAGGCAGTGCTATTTCCTCCTCAGATCCAAAGGATGGGGTCACCTCCTTAGTTTTTACTACAATAATGTCTTAATTTTCTGTTCACACATAGTCTAATTGATACCCATCTTTTATTTATATTGTGGGCCAAAGTGATTTTCCAAACTGTACTATGATCTGTATATTCATACTTCCCCCCAGTCCCATCCCCTCCACTCGAAGAACCATTACTTGGTATTAGGAAAAATCAAAACCCCTTAATATTACTTATATCACCTCAAATGACCTGGCATCCACCTACCTCCCCAAGCTGATTTTATATCATCCTCTTCCTCCATCTCTCTGGCCCAGTCCAACTGATTTTCCCATAGTCCTCATACTCACCAGGTACTCTGCAAGGCCATTGCAAATGTTGTTCTCTCTTCTTATAATGATCTTCCTATCTTTCTTTTCCTAGTTAATACCTACTAATCCTTTAGTTCTCAGCACTAAAATAATTTCCTTAGAAAATTCTGAGTATGTGAAATTTCACTGTTATGGCCACTCATAGAACTGCAAATTCTTCTTCGCATAGTACTGTAAGCCACACAAATAGAGGGAACAAGTTTATGTGCACATTTGTATCTTTACAGATGGGCACCTAACTCTGAGTAGAAATCTAATAAATACCTTTGAATAAATATATGCATGCATGCATGCATGCATGAAAGAATGAATGAATTTTATATCTCAAAGAGAATCTTGCTTTGGATTGTTCATAACTATCTGCTTTAATTCTATCTAGCTTTGTTTAATAATAATTTTTAAAACCCATATAAACATTGTTATGAGTGAATTGGTTAATTTTTACTATTTTATACTCAAAACTAGAGGCCCTGTGCATGAATTAGTGCACAGGGGGAGGGCTGATGGGAACCAATTGAGGCTGGAGGCGAGGAGGGGACATGGGGGTTGGCCGGCTGGTCATGCCCCTGATCGGGGTGAGAGGGTATGATTGGGGGAGGGGCTGGGCAGGGGGAGGGGCCACAGCAGGTTGGGGGTGCCAATCATGCACATATCAGGCTGGTTGGCTGCCACAGTACGTGTCATAGTAAATGGTCGCTCCTGTCGTTTCACTGTTCAGTTGCTGGGCTTTTATATATATAGATAAATCTATAAAAAAACACACGTATTTATCTAGAATAAAGCAATTAATGTAAAAGATATTTCTTGAAAATGGTAAGAGGCATCATCAACTCTTGATACTCACTCAAAATTTGATAGTGTGCACTGCTAAACATCTTCCCCTGTTCCTCCCTTCTTTTTCCTCTCTCTGTCATTAGATCATTTCTTCTCCTAAATTATGCAACTAAATAATTTCTTTAAAAATTATTATGGGCTTTGAAAAAAAAATTAGCCTACAAAGGAGATTATAGCATGTAAGCCAAACCATGATAGTCACTGGTAGAACGCTATTATTCACTTTTACTCTAAAACATTATTGTTAAGTACTCAGAGCACAGAAGGGTGAGCCATTCCAGAGAATTGGGGTTGCTGGTTTCTCTGAGGACTAGTTATGACTGTACTTTTTGAAACATACAATCACAGCAGTGTCTTACCCTTTAATATTGACGACACAATGGCCTGTTATGTTTTAATTTAGCTCTAAGAATATCTCTGGCATTTAGCATTCCTTTTCCCGTGGCCTCCACTCAGAAGGTCCCCTTTCAAGGACGGTGTGCAATACTATTTTGCTAATGCTAGTGTTTTATATGCCAGTCTCTTAGTCAGCTCATTGTGTGTATTTTTTTCCTCTCTGAAAATATTTTATAGCAAAGGAATAATATCGCAAAAAGAAAAGACATTTATCAAGTGAAAGTAGGGGAAAAAAAAGACCGAGAACTGCCAAGAAAAGCTTTTATTCCTTGTAAGGAATAGTGCAGAAACACATTCTGAGAATGACGAAATGGCCAGATTTGAAGGGTTCTAACACCCTGTAGAGGCTAAAGTTGTATCAAGTTCATTTGCTTTTTATTTGTTGTTTTCTCCCTCATCTCCTTCCCTTCAGAGTTTGTATTTTCTCCTCCCTTATGGGTGCAGACTTTCATTTTGCTTCTCTCAACGATGTGCACTATAGCCACTGTAACATTCTAATTAGGCCCTTTCCAGTTGTATGTAGTACAGTGTAAAAATCTCAAGATAGCCTTAACTGGTTTGGCTTAGTGGCTAGAGCGTCGGCCTGCAGACTGAAGGGTCCCAGGTTCGATTCCAGTCAAGGGCATGTACCTTGGTTGCAGGCACATCCTAAGTGGGGGGTGAGGAGGCAGCTGGTCAATGTTTCTCTCTCATTGATGTTTCTGACTCTCTATCCCTCTCCCTTCCTCTCTGTAAAAAAATAAAATAAAATATATATTTTTTTTAAAATCTCAAGATAGAACTTTTCTTGCACCCAGAGAGTAGACAACCCACGATGGGGAAGTTCAGACAGATGCAGTTTAGCGGAGTCAGCAGGAATGCTCACGTCCCGTGAGGGATCTGCCTTCTGGAGTTTGACAGATGACACTCCTCAGGCCATGAGCCTTGAGGGCTAATGCACATTACTATCACTTTTCTTGGTAATCTGTTCTCAAGCTCCAAGCAGCTGCATATCATAGGGTTTTATTCTATGTCATTAGTTGTACTTGATACATTTTGCCCAAGAGGCAGACTTAGTTTTAACATATTCATATTTACTTAATGTGTAATAGATTTCCCCTTTGTCCTATATGGCATCTTGATGTTGGATGGCATATACTTGTATACTGTTTTCAAACATGTGAATGTGCTACATGAGCTCTATTCATGTCCATTGAAACAACAGTTTTCAAGTATTCTATTGTGAAATTATTTTATTGGTAGAACAGTTTTACATGGAGTAGAAAGTGAATTTAGAAAGCTCCTTACAATATAAACATTAGCATCATTCTCTACCTAGTACCTCCTGTAGTCTTTCATAAGTGCTTGATTAATTAATTCATTCAATTAAATTGTCCAACTTGCTAGACCGGACAAGGAGCTTGGTGACCAGGGTCAACCACCAGGTGGCCTTCTTTGAAGCAGAAGTGGACCCTCTACAAGTCTATGACCTTTGTGGTGGTCACACTGCTTACACCTTTTTCTGGTTTAACTCACAGTGTGGCAGAGAATGATGGAGATACTTTGCCCCGGGGCACGACTAATTCATTTCCACATGATTCATACCTGGTAAACTCTGCTTTACCTGCATCAGCCACAGACTCCAGTGCAGATTGCTCTGTTGCTCACAAATTATCTGGAGTCAAGGTCTAGTGCATTTCTTCCAGACTTAGTTTTGGAGTATTTCCTCTTCGCATCATCCCATATAATAAAAGTCCAGTGACCATAGTGGCATAACGACCAGAACAACCACTCGACCAGTCGCTGTGAGGTGAATTGACCACCTCTCAGTCCCTCCTTTCCAGCCCACAGGCTCCGATTGCCAGATGGTGAATGGGGGGTGGGTTGTGGCGGGGCAGAACTGGGGACTGGCAAGTGGGCAGAAGATTGCCCTGATCACAGGCTAGCCTAGGGACCCTGCCCACGCATGATTTCATATATAATATGAAATCTAGAATATAATAACAAGAGTATGAGTTCAATTCAGAAGAGGTTTTAATTTTTAAATAGTAAGCTAAAATATCTTCTCTGCCAATTTTAATTGTATTTTGGTTTCACCCTTATATGCTGATCTCCAGGCAAGGCTTTTATTTATTTCTTGCACTAACCCTCTCCTTAGAGCACAGTTCCGTTAAAAGACAAACACAGCCCTAGCCAGGTTTCTCAGTGGTTAAGGCTTCGGCCCTAGGATGAAGGATCCCAGGTTCAATTCTGGTCAAGGGCAAGTACCTTGGTTGCAGGCTAGATCCCTGCCCTGGTCAGCAGACAACCAATCTATCTTTCTCTCACATTGATGTCTCTCTCTCTCTCTCTCTCTCTCTCTCTCTCTCTCTCTCTCTCTCTCTCTTTCCCCCTCCCTCATTCTGTTGAAAAATAAATAGAAAGAATATCTTAGGGTGAGGATTAGCAACAATAAACACAAAACCCCCACACAAGGATACACAAATACAAATTAGCTAAAAAAAAAAAAGAATAAAAAGGGGAAATGTTATAACTTCACTGATTTCCTATAATTCAAGCATGGGTAGGGATACTACAGTAAATATGAAAGACAGCTATTCCATTTGAACCAGGGATTAGAATTTAATCCCATCGGAACTAAAATTAAATTTAGTTTTAATTTATACCAGGAGGAATTTGCCATTCTTATAAAATCTTAACTAGACCACAACAAAGCAAAGTGAAAAGTAGATATTCTAAAAATATCTCTGACTAATGCTGCTTTAAAGCAAAGATGTGCTGAAGATGAGAGTAGGTAAGACCATGTGTTCAGTCTTATTACATGTCAGACCCTTTGAAGCAGGAGTGGGTCTTGTGGAAGCATTTCAACCTCTATGTAATCACACTGCTCTTGACTTTCTCTTCACATGAGCCAGGCCATTGCAGAGAAGCACAAAAGGGAAACCTTACCCCTGGAACATAACCAGCTTACTTCTAGATCATTCACTCCTGGAAAATTGACTTGGGGCACCAGTCACAGCCCCCAGTGCTGGTTAAAAGTATTGCTCACAAATTATCAGGAGTCAAGGTCCAAGCTGATGCAGGTTTGCTCATGCAGTGGCCACAACAGCAAGGGCCACGGAACAGACAGGTGGGGATGTAACTTCACCAACCTCACAGTGAGGAAAAGGCAAGCTTAGATGAGACTCTCAGGCTATCGATGCCTAAGTGTGTGTGCTTTCCCATCATTCCACACTGTGTACCTAGGTGAGGTTTAGAAATCCTTTTTAAACTTTGGGTTGTATTAATATATGTCACTAGAGATAGCACTGAATGTTTTATTTTGTTTAAGGTGCTATGTGGAACTCAAAGGTTAATAGGAAAACAAGGAAATGGCTTTTCTTTCCTTTCCCCCTTTTTATTCTAAAACCCTTTATCTCCTTGTTGCTAAATACAAGCTAGTAATTAGAAAATCCATAGGGAAGTCTTAGTTCAAGGGTATATATATATATTTGTCCTATTTTTAAGGTGTTTCATAGAACGCAACCATGGACAGACAAAAGTGCTGGTGAAGACCTGATGGGAGGAGGGTGCAGGGTGGAAGGGGTTGGGTCGACTTGGGAAGTAAAAGGGGACATCTGTAATACTTTCAGCAAAAAAAAAGATAGATTTTTAAAAAGAGAAAAAATATGAAAATGGCAAATTTCCTTTGCAAAGCTTAATATATTTTTGAGGTCTAATGGACTCAATTAATTAATTAACTGATGAATGAGTAACTAAAGCCATAGTTATGGGAACTGAAGAATCTTAGTGTACTATTTCTGTAATTTTTAGCTGGACATGATCTGCTTAGATGAATTAACCCCGGACCCCTCACAAAGAATCTTTGTCTCTAAATCAATATGTATTTGTGTGCCTCTTGCTTACATATAGCTAAGTATATTATTTCAGTTGAAGAGAGTTTTTGTTGTTGCTAATTTAAGGTGATTAAAATGGTTTTCACTGGCAGTAATTTTGCAATTATAATTACAATGTTTATTATCATGAAGAATTTAATATAAATACATGGCAATTAGCAGTGTTCTATTGGGGAAGGCTGAAAATAATTTGTCCTAATCTGGAGATTTTCTGAGATCCATAATATGCCTACAATAATCCCTTCACCCCAACAATACCACTGTAAGAAGTAACTCTAGAGATTTATAAAGGTTAAAGAGATATTCACAGCACCAGAGCACATAGAGGAAACCTAAATTTTGCAGCCAGTTAGTAGGATTTTCTCCCAATTAAATCACGGCAGCGCAAAATTTTAGATATACTGGTATAAAATCACTTCATTGCACTAGAGTTTATATATTTTCAAAGTGCTAGGAAAAACTCCCCAAATTTCTCTTCTTGTATTCTACTATATTTGAAACCTTCTGAGAATTTCCAATTATGTATTGGTGATTTCCATTTTGATGGATATTTTGGGTATAGAACTTTAAAAACATCACTCCAATTAAATAATTCTACTGAATGAGTGGGCTTACTTTATCCATTAGCCATCCTGTATTACTAAATGGATTACTCTTCTTAATTAACTTGGCACTTCTCAGTATATAAAGAAGCAAACAATAATGATTTTTAAAAAATATTTGATTTTCAAGGCTTTATTTCTCTTTCTCAATTTTAACTTGCCAAAAATGAAACAAATGTCTGTGGAAAGGTAATTACTTTTCTCCTTCTTTAACTTATTTTTAATTAACTTTTAATCTATGCAGTGACTCAGGGAGCATCTTTTCACACTAAAGTTATCTAAAATATAGGAGACAGATTTAAATGATTTGGATAAACATCTGCCTAGCACAGAGGCTTAAAATTACAAAATTAGGATATGGGTGGCTAAGTGCCCATTGTGGCTGCCAGTGAAAGAAAGGTATTGCTTCATTTTTAAAATATTTTGCTTATAAACAAACCAACTTAATAAATGTCTTCTAATCATACATACTTGTTTTGGAACATATTTCTAGGTTTCAACATATTTGTAGGGTTTTTTACCCTACATAAAATTCTTTTAAAATCTTTTGGATGGGATAATGCAGGAAAGACAACTATACAATCATTTATGAAAAAACATGTTTTAATAGAGAAAAATCAATAAATTGAAAAGTTTAACTATGAAGTAAAGCACTATTTTTTAGTTGGAGTGCATTCTGTCTACAGTAATTTAAAATAATCAGTTCAATGATATGATTCCTGGTTGGTGTTCAGATAATTACTGTACTTATGCCTAGTAATTTTCCTCTATTAAATGGATTACAGAGTGGCAAGTAAAGACAGAAAGCTTTGACACTGAACACCTCCTTTCCTATATGTGTGTAATTTGTCTTCTAATAACGAAAAGAACATGACAATAAATTCCATATATACAAAATAGAAACCATCCTACGTTCTTTATGCATGCCCACTTAACCAAAATGTCTTGAATGTTTTTGCACAAGGTATACATGATAGAAACCCATGCATGTACACACACAGGGAGAGAAAAGATGAAGAGCTAGAGAGGTACAAGCATTTATCTTGCTTTTGTTTCCAAATCATATTGAAGTAAAAGAAGAAAAACAAATAAACAACACATGAATGTATTTATGGAAATACTGAGAAGAGTAGATGGGGACATCACAGATCAGATATTTCTACAAACATCTTTTATCCCTGAATCTGTCCTCCACTCTTTTTTCTTTCCGTTATGATTTTCGTTGTCTTGCATATTTCCTCTCTATTCCAAGTAATTTTTTACACTTGATCTTATCATTACAGATATAGTTTTGAGCTACATCTGGCCTTTAACTTTCTTTGACTCCTTATCAGTTTTGCTTGGGGGGAGGGGGATATTTATAGAATTTTGGCTCTCTTGGCATTTCTCTGGTTGTTAATATCATTTTAAGTATATATATATTTTCTTTTCCTATGTTTCCTTGTATGTGTTCTTAGCCTTCATACACATGGAGATATTAATGGGTGTTGAGCCATGGCATACTATCCATGTGGAGTTTGGAACAAATGGCAGACACAATCATTTTTGCTCTTGGAGTTACGTTGAGTTATTGGTCAAATGGGTTGTTCTCTCGAAGTATGAAAGGATAGCTTCCTAATTCTCCTTTTATCTGGATATAAGTAAAGACCCTCTATCAATCACAGGAGCTTGTGACAATGGCTTACTCCAAGTCTAAGAGAGTGACTAGGATCAGGCAAACCTTCAAGAGACCACAGATAGCCCCTGCACACCCTTGTCAATTGATTCTTCTTGAGGGAATTTTTTCCCCACTCTCCACCCCTAGAATATCATGAGGTCTCCAGAATCCCCAGTTTATATGCCCCCACTTCTCAATTCCTCCAGGCAGAAGTGGGAGGGATAGGAGGTCATAGATGAGAGCTGGAGTTTCCATTCTTTATTTTGAAAAGAAGGAGATAAAATATTGTTAAATGTGAAAAATGTGATTGAATACCTCTAACACCCAAAAGAATAAGCTGAAATGCTTTTTGAAAATAGTAAGAGAATTCGATAAGATGACAGGTTACTACATGTCCAAAAATCAAACAGAAAAATATAACAAAAGAAAAAGTACCATTTACTTTTACAACAAAATCATGAAACTCTTGGAGTGGAATCATTAAGCAATATTTATAACAATAAAACTATAAAATTGTCTTGAGGAACACAAGAGACTTGCATTAAAAGAGAGGCCATCTTTTTCCTGGATTGAGATATTTAACATTGTAAAGAGGTCAGATCTCCCCAAATATCTCTATGAAATCAGAAAAACTGTTCAAAATTCCAACAGGATTCATTTTCTCAGGGTATGGGGCAGAGAGTTAGACTGGTGTTATGCAAAATAAATCTCTTGTATTGGATATATTCTATATGAGAAGAGTCAGAAAAAGTCCAAATACAAAACAAACTGTAAAGCTATGACAATTAAAATGTGATATGGGTAAAGGGACACATGACAGAAACACCAGTTTTTAGGAAACTGGTCGTCAGGCAATGAAAAAGTTTGATTCCTAAGTGATGGGAATCAAATGAGGGGAGCCTACCAGGAGCACCGGTGTCACTAATGTATTCACCATAGTGAAACCAACAACTTCTGATTATCTGTAAAAGAAATAGTTCTAAAATTACACAGGAATTTTAATTAAAATCTATTGTAAGTCACTTACATGAAACTGATATGTGTGACATTGTATCACATCACTTAGAACAACTAGAACATAGTCGGTATACAATCAATTTTAAACTAATGGAGTCAGGGAGAATTTGCCATTCTAAATCTTAATAATGAAGAAAAATAACTTATATGGAAGAAAGGAAAGAAGCAGATGACATAGAGAACTTGTTAGCATTTAAGAATAAATGGAATTAAAATTTACTAGCCTGTAATCAGGTAGGAACAACTGATAAAGAGAAAGCAGGAAAGTGCCAAAATATTCCATGGTACGCTTATTTGAGGTGTCACTGCATAGAGATATATTTTTGAATATGTAGGTAATAATACAGCTCTGTTGACTAAAATATTAGATCACCTAAGTTTACATAACTAGTGGAAATATTTATTTCTTCAGGTGATTTTATACCTCTTAAAATATTGAAGGCCCACTTAAAATATGAAACATTCTCTCCAGGCTACATATGAGTTACTGATTCTTCTCCATTAAGTCAGGAGACTTTGCCTTTGAAATATCACCGTGGCCTAGTGAAGCAAATCAATAAGGCTTCACTTTCTCTTTGACCCACTCCTTCCTCCAAACCTTTTGCCCACTTTCAAAATATCATGTCACGTTGGATTCTATGTATATAATAATACTCTAGTTCACCTCACCTTATTATTCTTTTTTCCCCACACTTTTATTATTTCTACCACTTCACTAGTGAAGATCATCATCTGCTGCTGAACTAATGACATCACCTTGGAAATATTCTCCTTGTGCTAGAAGTCCTCTTTACTGACCCCAATCCCCCACTTCCCAGTGTCTCCAGATTTGTCTTCCTAGAACTAGGATTTGTTCTTAAGTATTGTTAATTCTTGTATTTTTTTTTCCTTTGTCATTAAAATCATTGAGCATCAAGGCTCAGAAAACATGCCATCTTCTTCAGGATGCTTTCTTTCCCTAGCCTCTCCCATTTCACCCCCCACTTATAATTAATCACTCCCATCCATCTCCATTCATACCTCTATTTGCTGCATATTCACTCCCCATCCTATATAATAAAGAGGTGATATGCAAATTGACCATCACTCCAGCACACAAGATGGCCACCACAAGATGGCCGACAGGGGAGAGCAGTTAGGGGGAACCAGGCTTGTAGAGGAAGACAGTTGGGGGTGACCAGGCCTGCAGGGGAGGGCAGTTGGGGGCAACCAGGCCAGCAGTGGAGGGCAGTTAGGGGTGACCAGTCCTGCAGGGGAGGGCAGTTGGGGGAATCAGGCCTGCAGGGGAGGGAAGTTAGGGGCGACCAGGCTGGCAAGGGAGGGAAGTTAGGGGCAACTGGGCTGGCAGGGGAGCAGTTAGGTGTTGATCAGGCTGGCAGGGGAGTGGTTAGGGGGTGACCAGGCTGGCAGGCAGAAGCGGTTAGGGACAATCAGGCAGGCAGGCAGGTGAGCAGTTGGGAGTCAGCAGTCCTGGATTCTGAGAGGGATGTCCGACTGCCAGTTTAGGGCAATTAGACGTCCCTAAAGGGGTCCCAGATTAGAGAGGGTGCAGGCTGGGCTGAGGGACACCCCCCCCCCCCACCGTGCAAGAATTTTGTGCACCGGGCCTCTAGTCATTATTATAGTTGCCATCATGTATTTCCTCATTGAGCTTGAATTCTTTATGGACAAGTGCATTGGATTAAGTTTTTTCTCCTATAGCACCTATGATAGCACAATATTTACAGAAAAAATATCCAATATAATAAATATATGTTGTTTACTGTCATATCAAATAAAGAAAAAACTACAAGAAAATATTTTTAAATCTGCAGAATAAAGCTAGCACAAGGGAAAAGCATAATCTCTATATTATAGAAATGACACAGGATAAAACTTGTATTGATAACTGGGTAAATTTAGATGGATGTCTTATTGGAAATGAGAAATAGAAAAGCTGAAAGGAAAATAAATCAAAATTATTCTTTGATTTCAAGTTTTCAAGGAAAAAATATCTTCAGGTACTAAGTTTATCTGCGTTGGGAAGGAGTGGTTTTGTAATTTCCAGAACTGTCATCCTTTGTTACAATGTTGTCCTTCACCTATTATGATCTCTGGGGTTTTCAGCAGATCACACACCAGCTGCTTTGGACACAATGGCAAGTCTTGAGCTCAGGAAGGCTTGGTAATGAATTCCCCGCTTCCAGGTGCTGCTGTTCGGCTCCATTCACATTAACTTTTCAGTGCTCTCTGTGAAGAAAGCCTCCAGATAGTGCAGAGGGAGGAAGAGCAATAAGACCAGTGATTACACATCAATCACTTTTATTGCTGCCAGAGCGGGTAGCAGAACACAGATGATAGACAAAGCAGTGGTTTTGTTCAATAATTGAGTTGTTTCTTACGGGAGGAAAGGAAGTCTTTTCAATATTCCACTCTTTTAGAAAATATGTATATTGTTTCAAACATTAAGTGGCACACAATAGAAATGAAAGTTTTAATAGTGGATCTTGTAAACATTGGCTGCGATAAGGCAGATTTGATTAGATTTGAGAGAGGATCAGTTCTGCAGGCATAGAGCAAAAAAAAAAAAATCTATGAAGCCTATACACATGAAAAAGAAAAGCGCACATTTCCTAAATTAGGGGTGATTCAGGTAAGGCACTCCTATTGAGTACATGCATTCAAAATGTGGGCAAAGATAAGAAAAAGGAATTTTGTGCACATAGATCTGTGTGTATGTTTCTTTCTGAGAAAAATCACACTAAAGTTATGACAGTACTATCATAATGATATAAAAGTCAAATATCTATTTGGATTTGAGTATAACAGAGGCTCTTCACAATGGACTTTTGTTAAAATACCTTTTTATACTATTCGTTGTTTTAAATAAATGCCATTTTGGTGGGGTTTTTTTATGGGCCCCTAAATTTTCCCTAGTTCTCTGACATCATTACCACCAAATGTAAACTCACATTAACTATAAGTACAACAAATAAATAGTATAAAACATTCTTCCGTGGCCAGAAGAATTTACCTGTAGAAGAGGATGTAAGACTATAAAAGGAATGTGATCATTTTGTAAATAGAATCCAAATTAAATAGTTTAATTCTCATCTTTGGGGGGAAAGTGATGCGAGAATGTTTCATCTGTGTAGAAGCCCTGTAATGTAACAGAAAATGTCCTTCAGCACAGACGGAATTTATTCTGACAACCATCATTGGCCTCTGTGACATTAGAGCTAGTCCCTTAATTTCCTGAGGCTTCCGGTCATATTATTAAAAACAGAAACAATGACACAGATTTTTAGCAGGAGAACATGAAAATATTGGGATGACAAACTACATGTGACTATATTTAGTTGCTCAATGTGCCAGTTTTGTTATTTTCCTGAAAAGATCCACTCCCAAAAGGAAATTACAGAAAATGAGCACTATTGGTGTACACTGTGCTATTAGATATTTTCACACAAACCATTATGCTTAACTCTCAGAAAGAGCATATTTAACCGAATATACGGCCTTTATTTGTTCTAATAAAACCCTAATTTGCCCAACTTCTATCAGTAACCATGGTTTCCACATAGAACTCATAGAAGTGGCCATGGTTTTTATTTCCTAATAAGACTCACTGTGGCACAAGATCTGATTCAGAGCTTTTCTAGGTATACAGAAAGGATAAATAAAAATGTAAAAGACAAATGTCTAAACTATCCCTTGGTAACTAAGTGGTTGATCATAAATTGGAGTGTCTATGCAAATGAAGTAAATAATTAAAAACTCCAAGAACAGCATGGACTAGGTGGTTGATGACTGGCAATTATAAAAGCTGCATTTTTAATATGCATACATCTAAGGAGCCAGTAAAAATTAGCTCCCAGACTAATGGACTTGCCTTTGTTCCGAGGCAGAATTTTAATGAGAGCATTATTTATAACAGAGGGCCCAAGAATCAGGGTATTCTTGCTCAATCTCATTTTTTTACTCCCTGACACCTTATCCATTAAACTATGAACTTCTTTCCAGAAGAATAATACTTTATGTGCAAGGAAGGAAAGGTCAAAATTGCATCGGAATTTAGTCACAGTATATATACTCTAAAGATGTGCCACTTAGGAGAAAAGAAATTATAAAGCCTGTTTCTAAATACCCAAGTAGTAAGTGCTGTATATATATACATATAGCACATTGATTAAATTACATTCCATGTAGTTTTGTTCTCATTGATTAAATTACAATCTATGTAGCTGTGCTCTTGATGTACAGAAATTGTTATTCTTCCACAAATTTTCTCTGTGATGAGATTATTTCCTACATAAAATGACTAGTAATAAAAAATCCTTAATACTAGTATATTATTTAGCTGTTGGATTCTTTCAGACAATTGCAAGTGTTGCGTTTTTCTTTTGACACACCGTTTTATAACATTTTTGGTTGAATGATTCTAGAAAGGGAGAAGAAAGGAGAGAGAGAAACTTCTAATTATTTATGCATTTATTGGTTGCTTCCTGTATGTGCCCTGCCCAGGGATCTAACCCACAACCTTGGTGTTTTAGGACAGTGCTCTAACCTACTGAGCTACCCCAACAGGGCTGATACACCATTTATTATTGGCAGACTTTAGTATAAGCATCACAGAATTATTCAGTGCTCTTAAGGTTAGATTCCCCCTTTCCAGTCTTAGGATTTTAATCAGAACTACCTCTGGTCTTGCTTCCATGACCCCATCCCACAGAGCTGTGACTAAGCAAGGAAAGTTTGGCAGACAGCGTCCCGGAAGATTTTATTGGCTGTGTGACATCCCACCCTAAATTATGAGTCAGACAAAAGCCAAGTCCAAAGATGAGTCAGAAGAGTGGTTTGCTCAGAACAATGAATGACCTTGAACAGAAATTTACCAGGCACTTTCTATCCCTTCACCCTCACCCAGCACTAACCTAAAATCATATGACCAAGAGACAGGGATAGAGGAAGCATTATCAGGGGGCATATGGTAAATGGGCTCTCATTTGTCCAAGGGTGTCCCCTTGTATTTTCTTTTTGTTAAGCACTTAAGCATTTTATTAACTCTGTATCTATACAGCCTAATAAAGAGGGAATATGCTAATTGATCCTCACGTCGTTGCAAATATGGCAGCGCCCACAGCCAATAGAGGGGAATATGTTAATTGACTGCCAAACCCTCAAAAATAGTGGCACCCACAGCCAATAAAGAGGGAATATGCTAATTGATTGCCACACCCTCAAAGATGGCAGCACCCACTGCCACAAGATGGCCGGCAGGGGAGGGCAGTTGGAGGGACCAGGCCTGCAGGGGAGGGCAGTTGGTGGGGACCAGGCCTGAAGGGAGGGTAGTTTGGGGAAACCGGGCCTGTAGGGGAGGGTAGTTAGGGGAGACTGGGCCTTCAGGGGAGGGCAGTTGAGAGTGACCAGGCCAGCAAGGGAGGGCAGTTGGGGGTGATCAGGTTGGCAGGCAGAAGCAAGATAGGGACAATCAGGCAGGTAGGCAGGCAAGTGGTTGGGAACCAACAGTCCCAGATTGTGAGAGGGATGTCCGACTGCCTGTTTAGGCCACTGGAATTGGGCCTAAACCGTCAGTCATACATCCCCCGAGGGGTCCCAGATAGGAGAGGGTGCAGGCTGGCCTGAGAGACATCCTACGCCCCAGTGCACAAATTTCATGCACCAGGCCTCTAGTATCCTATCTAATAAAAGAGAAACATGGTAATTAGCGTACGACCGCTACCCTTCCCATTGGCTAATCAGCAAGATATGCAAATTAACTGCCAGCCAAGATGGCAGCCGGCAGCCAGGCAGCTTGAAACTAACATGAGGCTTGCTTGCTTCAGTGACGGAGGAAACCAACGTTCCCCGCCTGGCTTTCCGGCCTCTGAGCCTGCAGTTTGAAACATTGTAACAAATATAGAAGCTAAACAAAACCCCAGAAACCTGCTTTCAGCGAGCCGGGACCTCAGAGCTGGAGTTATACATTGTTTCGATTATAGAACCAAAACAAACCAGATACCTACTTTCAGCAGCTGAGGCCTTCTAGCTGGAGCCTCAGAGCTAAATCTGGCCCAGAATAAAAAAAAAGAAAAAAGGAGCGGTTGGGAGCTTCCGTCACACGCCAGCCTGGAAACAGCCCTCAGCCCCTCACCCAGATTGGCCAGGCACCCCAGTGGGGACCCCCACCCTGAAGGGTATGTGGCCAGCTGCAAACAGCCATCATCCCCTCACCCAGGCTGGCCAGGCACCCCAGTGGGGACCCCCACCCTGATCCAGGACACCCTTCAGGGCAAACCAGCCAGCCCCCACACGTGCACCAGGCCTCTATCCTATATAGTAAAAGGGTAATATGCCTCCCAGCACCGGGATCAGCAGAGCCGCAAGGCCTCCCGGCACCGGGATCAGCGTGACAGGGGGCAGCGCCCAAACCCCCTTATCGCCCTGCGGCTCTGTGTGTGACAGGGTGCAGTGCTCCAACCCCCCCACCCCCATGGGCCCTGCTCTGTGTGTGACGGGGTAGAGCCATAACCTCCCCATCGGCCCTACCCTGAGTGTGACAGGGTGAGGCACCCAACCCCCTGATCCGCCCTGCTCTGTGTGTGACAGGGCGCGGTGCCCCAACTCCCCTATCGGCCCTACTCTGTGAGTGACAGGGGGGAGCTCCCCAACCCCCTAATCGGCCTTGCTCTGTGCGTGACAGGGGGAGCTCCCCAACCCCCTGATGGGACCTGCTCTGTGCATGACAGGGGCAGCGCCCCAACCCCCTGATTAGCCCTGCTCTGTGTGTGACAGGGGGTGGCGCCGTAACCTCCCCATCGACCCTGCCTCTAGTGTGACAGGGGGTGGTACCCCAACCCCCAATCAGCCCTACCCTGAGCGTCACTGAGGGTGGCATCGCAACCTCCCAATCCACCCTGCTCTGTGCATGACAGGGGCGGTGCCCCAACTCCCCAATCTGCCCTGCTCTGAGCCCGACCAGGGGCTGCACCTAGGGATTGGGCCTGCCCTCTGCCACCCAGGAGCGGGCCTAAACCAGCAGGGCGTTATCTCCCGAGGGGTCCCAGACTGCAAGAGGGCACAGGCCGGGCTGAGGGACCCCCCCTTCCCCCTGAGTGCACAAATATTTGTGCACCGGGCCTCTAGTATATATATAAAAGCCTAAGCAACCTTCTGACCATTTGACTGTCTGACTGGTAGCTATGACATGTAATGACCACCAAGGGGCAGATGCTCAATGCAGGAGCTGCCAAGCTGCGGTGACTTGGTAGCTGCCGTTCTCTAGTGACGCACCTGATATCAGAGAGGAGGGAGCCCAATTCCGGGGTGCATCACCCGAGAACTGCCTTCTTGCAATCCAAGACCCTTTGAGGGATGTTGGAGAGCTGGTTTCAGCCCAATCCCTGCAGGCCAGGCTGAGGGACCCCAATGGTGTACAAATCTGTGCACCAGGTCTCTAGTGTACTCATAAATATGGAAGAATTTTGGCTTTCTAAGAAATGTTAGGTGTTATTAAAATTCTCAGTATTGTAGGTCCCTCTGTAATCAGCAACATCAGTCAGCAGGCAAATGCCCACGATAGCCTAGATCATATGTATTAACCACAGCACAACATCCTGGCTGCACTGGGAATCTCTGTTTAATAAGCTGTATTGCTAGCATTGCTTAGTAACATTGGATTGTGCATACAGTTAAGTTCTCATGTATGTTTTGGTAATATTTTTAATTGCCTGTTTATTTTTTCCTTTGCCACTTTCTTATTGGATTTTTTTTTGGATTGATTTAAAATAATTTTTCATATATTAAGACTGTTACTTCTTTCCTTTCTGAAAATATTTTCTAGCTTATCATTTGCCTTTTAATTGTTATATTCTTAAAGCATAGGTGGTTTGTTCTGTATGATTAAATATATCCATATTTTTCTTAATGTTTTTTCCATATTGTTATATTTAAAAATGCTATTCTTACTTTGGTATTGGACAAATATTTACTTTTATTTTTTATAACTCTGGTTTGTTTGTTTTTTAAACAAATGCAATTAATTTGGTATATTTTATTTATTATTTGCCAAATACTTAACAAACTATCCAAAGACTATTTATCAAATAAAATTATTTCTCTACTTCTTTGACAGTAATATAGAATAATACAAATGTGTATAACATATAATATATTCCCTACTGCTATTTAAGCAGTTTATAATATGCTTCTATATTATAAATAAATAAATCTTATTTATAACCTAATAAATAACTAATATACACTATATCTGAATCTATCACTAGGCTTTTTAATCTGCTCAAGTGATTTATTTTTACTCCATATCAGGAAATGTTCTATTCTCAGAATACTATAGAATTTATCAGACAATACATATTCAGTTTTTTCATTTGTCTTTTTAACATCAATTGAGCTGGTAATATAGTCTGTCTATTTTAATATATCAATATAATGATACGACATTATTAATAGGATTACTAATATTTAACTGGTTTTATTTTTCTAAAATAAATTCTACCTGGTTATCGTTTTATTATATTAGCATATTACTAATATTCTTTAGGTTTCTGCATATACAGTATAACTGAGAATGCTCTATAGTTTTCTTTTTGACCTGTCATTGCCCTGAGTTTTATAAGTTTTTTCTTCTTGATTCATGAAATGAATTGGAAAATATAGTAGGAAAACTTTTAAAAATATGGCTATGTCAATGAAGACATTTGGTGCTTCCCCTTCATCTGCCCTCAGAATCTACAGAAATAATCAAAGAATTATAAAGATAGGGAAAAACTAAAAGTGTGCACCAGTGCTGGAAACTAGGAAAGGAGGGTATCCACATAGCAGATAATATTGAACAATTTCTGCTGTATGCGGTGCATATGGGAGCAAATGAAATAATTTTATGATCGATATCTCACAACTCTATGTATATCTCAAAACTCTATATATCAAGAGAATAGTGTGATGTCTCATGACGAAAGCTAAAAAAAAAGTCTAGGCAGATCGCTAATAAAAACTCCTTGTTTGAATGTTTGAGGCCTAAAAGCAAGAAGACAGCTGTAGATAGATGACATTTGAAATTTCTATCACCACTGCAATCATGTAGCTATGCCTGGAACATTAAATAGGATTGTAGCTGTATTAGAGCAAAGCTTTCCAACAGCTGAACTTGTCCTGGGTGTGATATGAAAAACTATAAAAAATGCAAAAAATATAGTAAATTATGTAAGGAATGTGGAGGATAAGCTGGAGATGATCATTGGTATTGCGGGGAAGAAAGGAAATGCAATGAAAACAACCAAAGGAAAACCATTTGCCTAGATAACTAACCATGGAAACCTAAGACATGGAACTCCAACAGGAAGCTGGGAGAGAGGATGTCTCCAGGTTACGGCACTTGTTACATGAGAGATGGAACTGCCAGTCAGTTGTTCCTGGTTCCCTTTAACTGCCATGATGGGTTATAAATTTTCCCTTATATATATCCAATTTTGCTTGTTGATTCTATCTAAGATTTTTTTTGTAAGTGAATGGTACCTTTCCCTCATTTTCAGCTCCCTTTTTTATATGTAAGATGAAAAACCTAATTGCTGGCTTTGCTCATCATATCCTTTTACTCATACTGTATATTTCAAGGCAAAAACACTGTAATTTAGTTAAAATTGAACTCATTGGCTCAAGAGATAACTAGTTAATATTAAAATACTTTAGATTCTAAAAGTTAGGGATAATTTTTTTCTTTGGTTTAACAGTCAATTTATCCTAAATATTAGCAAATTTTTTTTGGAACAAATTCTTTTTTTAAAAAAAATATATTTTATTGATTTTTTACAGAGAGAAAGGGAGAGAGATAGAGAGTTAGAAACATCAATGAGAGAGAAACATTGATCAGCTGCCTCCTGCACATCCCCCACCGGGGATATGCCCGCAACCCAGGTACATGCCCTTGACCGGAATCGAACCCGGGACCCTTCAGTCCGCAGGCCGACGCTCTATCCACCGAGCCAAACCGGTTTTGGCTTGGAACAAATTCTTAACCACAGAAGTTGCAAATTGAGTTTTTAGACAAGTAGTATACTAGTATAAAAGAAGCTGCTTTTTAATTTCTGTTGCACTTTTCTAAACAAAAATGCATTACCTTTAACATTTCTCATTTTCCACATATCACACCTCCTTAAAGTGGCAAGCACAAAATTTGCACCTTGCACTTGAAATAATTAAATGTCCCTTGAAATACTTTGACTGACATTATTATAAATTATAACAAAGTGAAAAAGACCAAAATTTTTCATCTTGTATTAAAAAAATAGAAATATCTCATGAAGGATATGAAGAAAGTTGTTGCTATTTCTGATCTGTTTATCTAATGCTAGAAATAATATTTCATTGTCTCAAAGTCTTGAGTGCTATTAACTGGAAGATATAACCTTGTTAAACCCATCACAACCTCAATACAATGATAACAGTTCCACGCCCCTTGCAAGCAAATCCTGAATATACTTTGTTAGGATTTTTTTCCTTCAGTTACATACCATTTAATACTGACATTAAGAAGAGACTAGGGAATTTGTTTACCAAAATCTCCTAATGAACAAAATTGCCTTAAATTTAATAATATTGGTAATTGAAGATAGAAATGTAGGTGTTTGATAGAAATTTAAGTGACTGAAATGAAAGTGTTTGAAGATAGATATGGAAGATATTTTAAAATGGAATCAAAGATGATTTTGTAAAACTGGTCATGCTCAGAAAAAGTAAAAGAAAATGTATTTTAATTAGGAAGCCAAGGATTTTAATTTTTTAAATTCAAGCAATGCATTTCAACAATAAGAGTGAGGGAAAGCCAATTTTTAAGTAATAACTAAATTTGGATTTAATTCCTATAGCATTTTAATATTTATATTTCTAATGTAGTCATCTACTAGTATATGCAACCATTCACCATATATGTGAATATACACACAAGAAAAGATTTGGTAGTTCTTACTTTACAAATTACAATGATAATTATTGCCCTTTTATACATTTTACAAACGTGGCTGAATTTAAGGTCAGTATGCAAAAATAAGCATTAGTCTATAAACTTGCAACAAATTATTATAAAATTAAACTTACAGTAAACTATCCCAAAAGCATTAAAATCAAACCAAGTATCTAGCAACTACTTTAATGAAGAATGTGAATGTTCTATACACCAAAGATTACAATACATTGTAAGAAATTTTAAAAGAACTAAATATAAATAGGAATATATGATTTACAAGCATTGAAAGAACTCAATATCATAAAGATGTCAATTCTTCCTAAATTGATTCATAAATTCAGTGCAATAGCAATAAAATAAATCCATTGGTTTCTTTTATGGAAAGAGAAGATGATTCTAAAATTCATATGGAAATTCAAAAAGTCAAAGGGCACAAGCATTCAGTTATATGATGAATAATTTCTGGGGATCTAATGTACAACATGATGACTATAGTTAGTAACACTGTATTTATGCTTGAATTTGCAAAGAGAGTTGGTCTTAGCATTATCACCAAAAAAAGTAACTGTGAGCTGATGAATCTGTTAATTAGCTTGTTTGTGATAATCATATCACAGTGTATATGTATATCAAACCGTTACATTGTTCACCTTAAATATACCCAGTTTTGTTTGTTGATTATATCTCAATAAACTGGGAAAATAAGTGACACTGAAATACATTAGGAGAAAGGCTATTGTTATAAGTGTTGCAGGATAAAATTTATATCTGTATAGAAAATAATAATTATTACTCCAAACTTATATAATACACAGATATTAATTCCCGACAAATTATAAACCTAAAATGAAATGTAAGGCTATACATTTTCTAGAAGATAAAAAAAGATATTCTAATTATCTTTGATTTTTAGCGAGTTAAAGACTTATTAAACAGACAACAAAATGGTCTATTGCTATTAAAATAATAAATTGATAAATTGAATGTTATATAATACATGAAGTTCTGTTCATTTAAAACACCATTATATATATAAAAAAAAAAGACAACCAGAGTGTGAGAGGATATTTGAAAAGAAAAGAAAAAAGAAAAAACCCTAGGATACAGAAAAATAAAGTATTCCTATAAATCATAAGAAGACAATTTCCAATTGAAAAAAGAAAACAAGAGATTTGAAGAGGATATTTACAAAAGAAGGTATTCAGAGAGCTAATAAATATGTTTAAAGTTATTTAACATCTTTCATCATCAGGAAATGCAAATTAATAACACGAGTTACATACTGCTGTGCAACCAATACAATGACAAACTAAGAAGATAGAAAATACCAACTGTTGACAAGAATGTAGACCAAATGGGGAAAATATCCATATAGCATTATTTGTAATAGCCATAACCTAAAATAATTTCTAATGTCCATGGACAGTAGAGTCTATAAATAAATAGGGTAGCTTCATACACTGCAATACCATAAAACAATGAAAAATAATGGACTACTGCTATATACAACATGGATGAATCTCATAAGCATACATTTAAACATAAAAGAGTGCATAAGTAGTAAGTCCATTTATGTAAAATTTCAAGCAAAAACATACTACTATGTATTGATCAAAATCAAAATAGTAGTTACATTACAAGGAGACAGTGATTGGGAAGGGCGTGAAGAAGGTTTCTGGGAGCCAGAAATGATCTCTTAGTTTACCTGTGTGTTTTCACTTTGGCATTAAGCTTGTCAATTTGAACACTTATGACTCAGCACTTTGATGCATGCATGTTATATACGTCAATAAAAATGTACTTTTGCAGCATAAAATAGAAAAATTTTGTGCGTAGATAGAAATTGCAGAAAAATAAAACACACATTCTTATGACAGAAGCAGAATTCAAATGCAGACCCACTACTTAGGTCCAAAACAAGGAAATGCAAACATGATGACAACTAAGTTGAACTGATTTATTTTTATCTCAATATACATTATCATAACTCTTTATTTCTTTATGTGTTGTGCTTAAAGAAAAATACATTCTGATGTCTGCAGTAAGAAAGAACAGATTGTAAATTCAAGGACTGTGCTTGAGTTTAGACTTGTCAAAAGTAATTGTTAATTTTCTTAAGTAAAGATGTGCCTTGATTACAACTGATTAGCCAAAGGACATTTCTTTCAGTCAGATTTCTTTATAGGGAATAAAAAAGCTATGAAAATAAGCATATGTCTATATTTGGATGTAAATTTTTATATATTTAAATATGTTTTTACATAGGAGAGTGTATATTTAAAACAGTCACACAAAAATATATATTCAGTCTTAAATGAATGGAAAAGACTGGTATAGATCATCTAACAATCATATTCATTTCTATTTGAATTTAGAATGTTTTACATGATTCTTAAGGCACACTTATTACCTTGATTAGAGTTTGTTTTGCCTGATATTAAAATTAGTCTGCACTACTTGAAGTCACAACACCTGATTTTGCAAAATTATATCTTTATGACAGAAAGAAGCTATGTGGGGATTAAGTATTTTATACTAATATTCATCCAAAAATATCAGCAACATACTGGTAAAAGACAATTTACTGTAAATTAAAATCAATCACTAAAATAAGGACATGCCTGAAGTTAAATGCAATTAAGAAATTAGTATAAAGTGCAAACTAGGATATCTCAATTAATTTTAATCCTTTTTAGTTTATTCGTGTGTGTGTGTTTGTATGTGCGCGCACACATGTGTGTATGCACACGCGGGCACATGTGTGTTGAGAAGAGAGTATGCTATTAAAAAAAGATCAAGGCTTCAGATTCTGGCAAACAAGTGTTCAAATTCTATGTCTGTTACTAGTCCTCCTCCAATTCTTGTAATAGCATGTGCTTTTGACTACAGTTGGTTAGTTGTAATGGGACCATGTAGCTGTGCTATAATCAATAGCAAGTTGAATTTGGAGAGATATGGGAATAGGAAGTTATGGGCATGAGCCAAAGCCCCTCGGATGAGGGAGTATTATGGGAAAAGAGGAGAGACTAGAATCTAGAAACCTAATGACATTGATGGGAGGCCAAGATGATATTTCTTCTGGTTCTTATAATATGATGGTATGGATATCCCATTCATACCGTTTCCTTCCACATATAAATAAACAGAAAGGAACATTGAGCAAATGGAGAAACATTATTTAATAAAAAGAAGTCACAAAGTCTCTGGTACCTGAAGCCTGGGCACCTAAAGGCAAGCAGAGCACTGTGCTTTGTGAAGGCCTGGAACCAGGAATAGGAAGCCTTCAGTGATCCTGAGAGCATAATCTCTCACCCCTGCCTCTGCTTCTACCTTTTATTTTCAATTTTCTTTTTTTTTGATATATTTTATTGATTTTTTACAGAGAGAAAGGGAAAGGGATAGAGAGTTAGAAACATCAATGAGAGAGAAACATCGACCAGCTGCCTCTTGCACACCTCCTACTGGGGATGTGCCCACAACCAAGGTACATGCCCTTGACCAGAATTGAACCTGGAACCTTTCAGTCCGCAGGCCGACACTCTATCCACTGAGCCAAACCGGTTTGGCTATTTTCTATTTTCAATTACAGTTTACATTCAATATCATTTTGTATTAGTTTCAGGTGTACAGCGTAGTGGTTAGACAATCATATATTTACTTATTTATTTACTTTTATTTCTTGATGAGAGAGAGAGAGAGAGAGAGAGAGAGAGAGAGAGAGAGAGAGAGAAAGAAAGAAAGAAAGAAACATCAATTTGCTGTTCCACTTATTCACACATTCACTGGTTCCCCCTTGTATGTGCCCTGACTGGGGATCACACCTGCAACCTTGGCACATTGGGAAGATGCTCCAACCAACTGATGAACCCTGCCAAGGCAACAATAGTATTCTTTATAAAGTGTCCCCCAATATATCCGGTACCTACCTGGTCCATGCATAGTTACTACAACATTACTGACTATATTCCCTGTGCTGTCCTTTCCACCCCTGTGACTGTTTTGTAACTGCCAATTTGCACTTCTTAATCCTTTCACTTTTTCACCATCCCCCTAATTTCTTCTTTTTTTCTTCTTCTACACACAGCCTTTATTTGTCCCTGTGAACATGAGTTGAAAGAAGTTTACACCACAGATTCTGGGTTTTATCTTTCACTCATCCAAGAAGCCAAGTTAATGTGAAAGTAAAATTTAAGTCCTTATTCTGAGTTTTGGAAAAGGGGTATTATTTCAGACATAAATCGTACGCAGTTTCCCTGATGGCCCCAGCACCACCAGCCAGACTGCGCTCCAGTGCCAGAGCCATTTAATCACTTGTCTTGGGAGAGCTGCGCCCTCCCTCTTCTTGGCTGCCCCACGCGGGCGGGCTGAGGAGCCCCGTGCCAAGAATTCTGGCTCCACTGGCCACTTTCAGTCTTCAATGGAAAACCACAGTGGAGGGCGTGAATCAGGCATCTGGCACGGCTCCCACCGTTCCGAGAGGATGCTCTTCTGAATTGTAGAGGACCTTGACTTCCAAGAAGCAACCGTTAGCTGAATCCCACTTTCTCCTGCCTCCCATGAATTATTCAGAGTCATGGTTTTTCCTGTGTCCTGTCCTCAGGAACCCTGTATGCCAAGGTGTACAGCTGCGGAGCAGCCTGCTGTTTGCTGGTGTGCAGTTGCCGGTGCAGTAATGCCTCAATTCTACCTCTCCCTGCCTCACTTCTCTCTTTCTCACCTTAGCTTCCTGGGGTTGGCACCTTCCAAATAGAGCATTAGCACGTTAATCCTGGCTTCGGGCTTCAGTTTCTAGGGATCTCAGACTAAGAGAAGCAGCTGATTGCTTAGATGTGCTCTAGTAACCTCCTGATTCTATCTCCATGGGGAAGGAAGGCAGAGTTCTCCCAACATGTCTGCTAGGGACCCATCCCTGGGATTCTGTGGCTCAGACGGTCCAGGGAGCTTGTTTCCCAAGGAGAAAGAACCACTGTTGTCAAGTCAGACACCCCCAAATATATCTGACAAAAATTAAAAGTGTGGTCATTGAAGGTTATCCTGTTACTTATTACTCCCCTGTGCGTCTGATCATTGCAAATGTCTTCAGTTTACATTTTCCCCTTTTTAAACAGTTAAATGAATCTGATAAGATGAGGTGTTACTTTAAATATGGTATAATTCTGTGAAAAATTAATATTGGGAAATTTATTATAACTGAAATTTTTGTAGATTGAGGAAGTGACATATATATTTATATGGATATTTCATGTAATTATTTTCAGTGTACTTTTAATATACACAGAATTACTTTCAGATGTAATTATATACCCTTATCAAAATAATTTTTTGCAGAGCATATCTTTTGGATTTCCAGGAACCGTACAATCACTGGTTCAGCTGATTTTGCTGAGGTAGGTAGGGAGGACACTGGCATGCTCTTTCTACCATAGAAAAGGCAGCAGCAACCAGTGAGAACATGGGTCAGAGACTGACTGCCAATCTTTGTTTGACCCGGGGTGTCCTGTTTAGATCTTTCAGGGCCCCTGAAAGTCTTTGTTTTTCCATTATTTCTTATAGGCCCTATGACAGGTCTAGGCATAGTCAAAAGTAAAGATAGTCATAACAAGATAGAAAACAATATTTTAAAAAGCAAAATCATGGCCCTAGCTGGCTTGGCTCAGTGGATAGAGCATCTGCCTGTGGACAGAAGGGTCCCAGGTTCAATTGTGGTCAAGGTCATATACCTTGGTTGCAGGCTCCTCCCTAACCCTGGCCCAGGTCTGGGTGCATGCAGAAGGCAACCAATCAATGTGTTTCTCTCTGTCTTTCCCTCTCTCTTCTACTCTCTCTAAAAAATTAATGGAAAAATATCCTTAGGTGAGGATTAAAAAAACAAAGAAATAAAAAATAAAAACATGAATCTTTCAATCACTGAGAAAATAACAAATAAATCACTAACTTTTCTTCATGTCACCTCACCCTCAGAAGGCTCTAGTAACGTCTGTTCTTTCCCTTTAATGTTCTAACTAAATTGTATGCAGCATGCGACATACAGAAAGCATAGCAGGGCTATAAACATTAACGAAATTATATATCACTGCCCTTGGCAACAATCATCTTGTAGGGAAATCATTTTGTTTAAATAATGTCTTACATTCTGGATTCATTAAATATATATATTTCAGAGAGAAAGAGATAGGGAGAGAGATCGAAACAGTAATGATGAGAGAGAATCATTGATCTGCTGCCTCCTGCATGTCCCCTGCAGGGGATCAAACCAGCAACCCAGGCATGTGCCCTGACTGGGAATTGAACCCTGACCTCCTGGTTCATAGGTCGACAACCTACCACTGAGCCAGGCCACCTGGGCTCATAGCAATTCTTAAATGAACAAGTTAAAAAGTTATAATTCCACAGAAAGTATTAATACAAAAACTTAATCATTGTGTTTAAATTATCAATAAAAGTCAAGCAATACTTAGAATATGGCCAATCCCTGTTGAAAAGGAATATTAGGGCAAATTGGAAAAATAGCTAAGTTTTCTATTAACTAGATGAAAGCTAATGTGGGGTCTTTATGTAAATCACAGGCTTTTGTTACCTACTTTATTAATTGCCTTCTTTTAGCAGTCAGATGTCAGCCTCAATAGAATCTAGGAGCTGGAAACCAGAAGGAAGGGTGCCTTTCAGCCCCAACCAGAAAGCCTGGCCTTTTGCTCTAGTTTTAGATGAGAAAAGAGAATTTAGAAAAACAAACTAATTCTTGGTTCAAGCAATCATTTAGGTCTCTAAATTGAAGCAAAGTAGTGTAGTTTTAGGAAGATGGACTTTATAAGAAGTCAAATTGGATTTGTAATTTATTTTTTTGTCATCCCTTGCTGTGTATATGTCGGCAATTTACTTAACCTCTTGGTGTCCCTGGTTTTTTGTTTTGTTTTGTTTTTCATGCTTAAAAGGCTGATAATATCTATGACATGATTTTTTACAAAATCAAATATATCGCTTAAGATATTACACATATAGGGGCACCTGGCACACGGTAAACAAAAATGAGGCCAAGGATTTATTGAAACAGAATTATCTAGACACTTGGAGCATTAAAACCACCAACAGAACAGACTGAAGAAGCTCAGAAGGAAGCGGGAAAGAGAGAGGAAGAGCTTAACCAAAGATCTTATATGCATATATGCATGACCTATGGGTACAGACTAGTAAGGGATCCTAGCCCCAGAATTTTCTCCAATAAGTTCTACAACTAGCTACATAAAAACTTTAAAATATTTATGGATAACAGAGGAACATTGTTATGCTCATCCTCTTTATTAATCAAACTCTGCAAGACACAATTTCTTCAGGCCAAAATCCTGCAGCCAAAACCAACACAACCCTCACAGAGGGCGAATTCCATGCAAAGATGGAGGCGGAAAGTGGAAACCAAGAAATGTTCAAGATTGCCAGCCATCACCATAAGCTGAGAGGGTGGCAACAAACAGATTCTTCCTCAAGGCCAGCAGAGAATACCAACACTCTCAACACCTTGATTTCAGATTTCTTGCCTCCAGGACTTTGAGCAAGTAAATTTCTATTGGTTTAAGCCACCTAGTTTGTGGTCCTTCATTAATGGCAACCCTAGGTAAATAATTCACCTTCCTTACCCCAGTGCCTACAGGATTCTCAGCCTACCACTCACATTTACTTTATATCTCCACATTTTTTAGTGTATTTTCTCTCCCACTAATTTCATTTTCTTATATTTATGAGAACGCATTAAAGAAAGAAAACATGTGAGAAGGGGGTGGGGCAAGTGTGATCATCTCAGCCTAAAATCACCAGAGATCAAGAAATTGTACCACCATGGAAACGCTCTTCTCACCATTTCCCTCTGGTTCCATATCAGGTTTCTCAAGCGCTGAGCCCTGTTTCATTTGTTCTTCACTCAGCTTCAAAATCCTGACTCAGTTCTTCAACTCTGGCTCTGACCCTTGGCCTTCCTCCCAGCTCTTCTTGCCCCTTGCTCTTGGCTTTGATGCCCCTGAAGTGTCCTGCAGTTGGACCTGGTAAAACTTTTCAACTGGCCCTTCATTTTTGGCTGTTGCTACTTGAATTTTTTCAGTTCTTCCTTGTCTCTCCCTGAGACTACTTTAAGAATATAACTATTGCCCTAACTGGTTTGGCTCAGTGGATAGAGCCTCGGCCTGCAGACAGAAGTGTCCCAGGTTTGATTCTGGTCAAGGGCATGTACCTTGGTTGTGGGAACATCGCCAGTAGGGGGTGTGCAGCAGGCAGCTGATCGATGTTTCTCTCTCATCGATGTTTCTAACTCTCTATCCCTCTCCCTTCCTCTCTGTAAAAAGTCAAGAAAATATATTTTTTTAAAAAGAATATAACCATCACCACACCTAAGAGGTTCACTTGACCTTTTTTATCTACAAATAAATTTCACTTCATCAATATTTCATTAAATGAAATGTGTCCGTACCCTGAAGACACCGGGCACTTTACATCCCCCCCTACTACTTTCTTCCTTCTCCATGTCTCCTGACTTTGGGGACCCTGATGGGTGGACTCTCCCCACTGCCATTTTCAGGCTGTGGTTCCACTCTCTCTACTCAGTCATCCCTCCTACTTTTTCCCTTTTCTCTTTGCTCTCCTTCGGCCCTTTGCTCTTTCTTGGCCTGTCTTTTGTCTTCAGGATACCATCCCATTCTTATCACTTTCTTCAATACCTGTTTTGTCCTAGTCTTCCTTCCTTTATTGCCTGATGTAATGGTTCTTAGCCTAGATTATACATTAGAATCACATGAGAAGCTTAAAAAAAGAACTGATTCCCCAACAGCTTCCCCCCAGAGATCCTAATTTTACTGAAGAGGGCCTAAGCATCATATTTCCTAAATTTGCTTCCTAGGTAATTCAACTGTTCACCCACAGTTGAAAACCACTGGCTCAGGAGTTTCAGCATTGATTCTAAGCATTGTCACTTTGTTTCTTCTACCCCATCACTCAGACATGCCTTACAACTCATCATAACTTGAAAAAACTCTACCGTCTATCAACTTAGTCCCAAAACTCTTACATCGAACTAATTGCAACCATTTTCTTGCCGTTTCCACTTCCAGTGAAAAAACTCTCAATTCTTATTATGACCCCATATCAGTGATGGCGAACCTTTTGAGCTCGGTGTGTCAGCATTTTGAAAAACCCTAACTTGACTCTGGTGCCGTGTCACATCTAGAAATTTTTTGATATTTGCAACCGTAGTAAAACAAAGACTTATATTTTTGATATTTATTTTATATATTTAAATGCCATCTAACAAAGAAAAATCAACCAAAAAAATGAGCCCGCGTGTCACCTCTGACACGAGTGTCATAGGTTCGCCATCACTGCCCTATATTGTTCCTTGAATTTTTTTCCAATTTATCAAATCTAATGACCTTACTTTTAAGTCTACACAACCAGAAATGTGGCCCGCCATTTCAATAGTACTACCATCTGTTGGCAAGAAATGCTTTTTCTGCATTCATCACTTTTCCACAGAGGGGAGGGAACTTCTGTTTCCTGGGAGGAAAACATTGAGGGGATACTTGAGGTCTTTTTCCCAGAGCCCCTTACAGACAACCCCCCAAAGGAGGATATGGTTCAGAAGCATCTCTTTGGTAAGCATGGATGCAGAACCTGTGCATGAATAGCTCAGTATCTTTATCGCTCTACTGAGCTAAGGTTGCTGTTATTCTTTCTCTGCCAAGTATTCAGTCCAGTTTTGTAGCTCCTCCTATGATTATGTGAATATGTTTGATTCAGTGAAGGAAATGCTTAAATGTGTGTTTCTAATCTATATTCAATAATTCAGCTATAGCAGGAACAAAATTTGTGTTCTGATCCCTGTAAATAGTCTGAACTAATTAAACTCATTTTATTTTCCTTTTGTTGAGGAGCTAATCTGGGAACTCAAACAATAGGATTTGTGTTCCTTAACCACTTTGTTTCTGTGCATTTACATAAATGCACAAAATCATACTTACTGGCTCCACTATAATTCCTTACTTCAGAACTCAGCCAGACCCTCATTGATGTATTTTTTTAATTTACCTTTTTAATTACAGTTAACAGTTGTGTAGTATAGTGGTTAGATAACCATATACTTTAAAAAGTGCTCCCCCTGATATTTCCAGTAACCACTTGGCATCATACATAGTTAATACAATATTATTGACCATATTCCCTATGCTGTACTTCACCTCCCTGTGACTGTTCAGTAACCACCAAATTGTACTTCTTAATCCTTTCCCTTTTTTTCACCCAGTCCCCCACCCCCCTCCCCCTAGCAACCATCAGTTTGTTCTCTGTGTCTATGAGTCTGCTTTAATTTTGTTTATTTTATTCTTTAGATTCCATGAATAAGTGAAATCATATGGTATTTGCCTTTCTATGACTGACTTATTTCACTAAATGTAACACCCTCTAGGTACATCCATGCTGTTGCAAATTGTAATATTTTATTTTTTATGGCTGAGTAATATTTCATTAGATATACATACCACCACTTTTTTATCCACTCGACTACTGATGGGCACTTGGATTGCTTCCATATCTTGGCTATTGTAAATAACACTTCAGTGAACACAATGTTTCAAATTAGTGCTTGTGGTATTTCTTTTTTCACATATATACCCAGAAGTGGAATCACTGGGTCAAAAGGCAGTTCCATTCTTAATTTTTTGAGAAATCTCCATACTGTTTTCCACAGTGGCTGCATTAATCTTCATTCCTACCGCCAGTGCACAAAGGTTCTCTATTCTCCGCATCCTTGCTAGCACTTGTTTGTTGGTTTATTGATGATAGCCATTCTGACAGGTGTCATGGTACATTATTTTTAATTCCTTGTATATGCTTACTGTTTAACTCTTTTCTCACAACTATTTCTATCTTCCATATCATACTGAAGCTCTTATAATAAATCCAGACACTCCCAAATTTTCATAGAAAAAAACTCATAAAGTTCTGAGAAGACCATGCAGCGGTAACAGACTTCCCTTTCCTCCTCTTTACTTTAAAATTTATCTCAATGCATATTTTCTTCCTTTGTGCTTCTCAACACTCTCAAAGCCTCACCTCTCTGAAACATTCCATAAAACCCTCCCATTTGTTTACATCTTTAATTGCTTCCTCTCTCCAGTTTGTTTCTCTCTGCCTGAGCACTACCAAGAAGGCCATGGTTGAAAACAAAGTCCTCAACCAAGTGACTCCTGGCTTTTTGGTTCCCTCCCTTCACTACATAATCCTTGAAAGAATCTCCTAGATTTGCTGACTCTACTTTTTTATTTCTTTCCCTTAGCTTACAACACTATCTAACCCTCCTTTATAGCAGCGGAAATACCTTATTTCTAATTCATCAATAAAATAATAAACATCATATTGACAATGTGGTCTGTTTGTTTGTTTATTTATTTATTTACTTCTCACATTGTCCCTCTCCTCTCTTTCCCTTTTTCCAATCCATCCAGGTCCTAGGCTTCAGCTCCTTTATGTAGGTAATAATATGAAGTTGCTATCACTTACCCCACTTCATAGTCATATTTACACTTATTCACATGGGCCTGACTCAACAGGTATTTACCCCAATTTCTCAGGTTACTGTTTATTTCAGTAAATTACAACTTTATTTCCTAATGACTCAGACTCAAAGTAACAATGTCATTTTGTACATTTTATTTATCAATGTCTCCATTATTCATTATGAACCTGCTCCTTGCTGAGGATAAAATCCATGTCCTGAAGATTAAAAGGAGAATAAAACAATATCTCTTCTCAGTGATTAGTGCTGCTCTAGAGGTACCACTAACCGGCTGTCTTAACACAGTCACAATTCATGCTGTGTGGGGGAGTCGGAAGGAATGCTTCAAATGAGGTGGGTAGTTCAGTCCAATCTTCAATAAAAATCGGGCATTAAAAAGTAAAGACACTTCCAAGAGGAGCTACTAGGACAGCATTTACAAAGTCAATGATGTGTAAAGCCATATGCAATTTGCTTTGACTAGAGTATAAAATTCTAAGAAAAGGGATGGACGAAGGGAAAGGAGTCTGAAGAGTTACCGTGAACGTCTCCATGTGCTGGTCTACTGAACCTGTGACCAAAGTTGTTTTTAGGGCTATTGTCCTCCAGTACCATGGAGTGGGAAACAGAGCCATCTTTGGTTTATTTCTCCAGTTTCCCAAGCATTCATCATTTGTTAAATCTTGTGAGTGTGCTCTTTATGCTGCCTTTTGCATCTTTCCCTACTGTCTACATCCAACTGCCCCACCCTGGTTCACAGGCTCAGGGCCCTTCTCTCAGATGTCCAGACGACTGGCTTCTGGCTCCAGCCTCTACTTTTACTATAAGATGGGACTGGATGAGATTTTCAAAGAGAACAGTTCTAATCATGTCATTCACAGTCATAGACATTTTACGAAATCCCACTACCACCACATTGGGTGCAGTTTCTTCATCATGACATTTAAGGCTTCCCCCTATGGCCTATCTGTTTAATTATCTGCTTATGTGAAGTCACACATTCAGTGTCACAGCCATGCAGCCCTGTGGCCTGCCATCTCTACATGACAAAAGCTGTCTCTTCCCATGCCTTTGCTCTGTGCTGCTTTTACCTTGAACACCATCTTCCCCTCTCTGAAATTCTGTTCATCCTTTAAAATATATCTAAAATACACCTTTTTTCTTTATTTTATTGTTGAGTCTATTACAGATGTCCCCATCCCCCCTTTGCCTACCTCCACCCAGCCCCCTTCTTTGAAGATCAAAATTTTAAATTATTCTAAACATATGTGATTGTCTCCTCTTGTTTTTATGACATATTAGCTATACAGTAGCAGAACTGATACCACAGAAAACTGATTCAATATGTGAAAGACAACTTTAAATACCTTTTCCAGGCTCTCATCACACACCGCTGTGCTCGCAAGCCATGAGCCTGGCTTCTGGCTGAGTGGTGCTTCCCCTGTGGGAGTGCACTGACCACCAGGGGGCAGCACCTGCATTGAGCGTCTGCCCCCTTGTGGTTAGTGCACATCATAGTGACTGGTCGTTCTGTCTTTCAGTCAATTTGCATATTAGGGCTTTATTATATAGGATTGAATGGAGAGGTTATTGGAAAGTGACAAAGAGACATTAGCAATAGGTGCCAATGAAATTTGACAACCAAAAAATTAGTCCATTATTAACTAGGGGGAGGGAAACATAAGAAAAGAAACCTAATTTTCATATATTACTTTAATTAGGCAGTGACAATTATGAACATAATCTTAATAATATAAACATAGAGTGTTAATTTAACTATAAATGTTATATTAAAAGCATGGGGTGAGGGGAAATGGGATGCTTTTTTAATATAGTGTAAAAATTATCCATAATAAACAGAAAATCAAAAATAGCGTCTAATATGTATGCATCTGTTAATAGCGGTTTAAAATTTCATTCAGGGATATGGAGGTGAATACTAAGATTATGTAAAATAAAACAACTAAAGAAATTCCAACTTGGTTATCTCTAGGGAGTGAAATCACTAAAGACTGATCAGGTGACTACTGTTTTTCAGTATTATAATCATTCTTTGGTATCTGTAATGATAAAAGCATAATATGCTATTTAATCTAGACGTCCTTCAGGACAACCTTCTGGACAAAGCCAGGGCTGCAAGGGAAGCCGGGGTCCCCAGTGCCAAAGGGAATCCAGTGCCAGCAGCTGCGGGAAGGAAGGCCTACTCTTGCATGAATTTTGTGCATTGGGCCTCTAGTTATAAATAAAATCCAAAATGCTTAAATGACTTTAAAAGTATTGTTAGAAGTTTTTAAACTTTGATCATATATTTGGCAATAAAAGAACTTATAAATAATTAAACATTAATTTAAAAATTATAATATCTATTTGGGTCAGGGGTAGAAGACTGGCCTTCAAAATGTTTGTGGGATAAAATTAATAAATTTGATCAATAGGGCATTTTTACATTATGTATTAAAAGCATTAGGAACCTATAATTTCTGCTGTAATAACTTCTATTCTTAGAATTTATTCTCAAGAAATAGTCAAGATTATATATAAACATTTTTATCATTTGCCTTGTTTGTGGTTTCTTTTTCCATTGAAAATATTTTCTTTTCAAGTTTGGATAATTAGCCTATTCACCTTTATACTTATGCAAATTAATAAGCTGCTTCTTATAATTACTACCTCTAGGATAGTTCAGGGTTCTCTTTTAAGTGTTTTTAGCTACCTGGTTCACAAATTTACACTTATAGCGTTTTCCTCTTAAATTATCTTTTGGAATAAATGTTCTGCTTTCTAACTCCTGCCTTTAGCTTGATATAAAAAGGATACATCCTATGTTATATGTGTTCTTTGTATTTTTCCCACAATTGAAATATTATATTATGTTTCAGTCTAAATATTATATATTTAGATATAGATGTGGCTATGGTTATATATAGATATAGATATAAATATCTTCTTTCAGAAACCTTGAAAAAAAAGAACCTTTTTTCTACTAGAAAAAAAATTTCTTTATTAAAAGAAACAGTAAATCCTCCAAGTGCCCGTCAGTAATTGAGTGGATAAAAAAGCTGTGGTACAGTTACACAATAGAATACTATGCAGCTGTGAAAAAGAAGGAACTCTAACCCTTTGTGACAGCATGGATGAACATGGATATTATTATGCTAAGTGATATAAGCCAGTAAGAGAAAGATAAATGCCATACGATTTTACTTACATGTGGAATATAATGAGTAAAATAAACTGATGAACAAAATAGAACCAGAGGCATGGAACTCTGGAACAGACTGAGGAATGTCAAAGAGGGGGATGGGGGTGGGGAATGGATGCGACTGGATAAAAAGAGGTGAAGAGATTAGCCAAGGAACATATATGCATAGCCCATGGTCACAGACAGCTGTGTGGTGAAAGCCAGGGGAGAGGGGGTGGGGCTGGGATGATGTGGGGACATCTGTAGAGTCAATAATAAAAAATAAATTTTAAGACATCAACAAAGTAAATCTAATTTAAACACACACACACAGTAAATCCTTAAGCAGGCAATCAAATCTTGGTAACTTGAATTGTGGGGTACAATGGTGAGACAATTAAATAGATAACACAAAGAAATTTGTGGAAATGTACAGTCTATTTGCCCTGAGATTTCATTTGTATTTCTGTCCTGCCCTTATCAGGAAAGAGCTAGTGAAACTGACTCAGAACTCTAATAGTTGTGCTTCCCTCTGACCCTTACACTATATTTCCTTGGCATTGTTTCCAATAACTATGTTTCTTGTAAATGCCTCACTTAATGTCTTCCACATGAATTACATGAGGCTGGTGGCTTTACAGCGAGAGGTTTGTTTTGTTAATGTGGGGAAATTTTGAAATTGTGTACAGGAAAGGCACTTCTCCAGAAGGCGTTATGGTTCATTATATGCTGCCCGCTCCACCCAGGCTCTGCATTCTGTTAATTACTATGTCGGACATATTGTGACAAAATGCTTGTCTTCATTGAAGAAAATTCCCAAAGGGGTTGCAACTTTGGTGAAATTGAATTAAGTAAATGTAATTTAAATGAAGGTGCTTGAAAAAAACTATATAGTAACATTTTAGTCCGTTTTAATGCTCCTGGGAGTGTTTTTAAAACCCTTCTTTCTAAATGGGATCTTTCTAAGATCCTATGCAAAAGCTTTTACTTCTCCCGAAGAAAAGCTTGTTTCTTCAGCAATTCACCCTAAAACAAAGCAATCAGAAATACCATGTGCTGAAAAAATTCACAGCAGAGATTTTGTAGAGGCAAGGCAAACTAACATTAATAAATGAAGCTCATTAGGCTTGATTTGCATATTTAACTCATCTTAATTACACATGGATTCAGCAAATATTTTAAAAGCTGCAATCAATCTTTCACAGTCATGGTTAGTTATTTATATGAAATAAAATTAAAAAAAACAGGAGGCTTGTTAATTATTATGTTTTCAGTTTATATGCCAGTGGGATTATTTCAGTAATAGTAATAGAGTATATTTTTCTTTAACAACATATAAACCTGTTAGGTTACAATTCTTTGGTTTCACAAAGTTATTTCTAAAAAGATTTGCAAAAGCTAAATGTTAAATTATTATATTAGATATTGGACCCTGTTCAATTAAAAAAGGATCTTCATAAAATTCTTTGGCATTAATATTTAAACTTGCTAACTAAGGTAGTATCTGTAATGGAAATTAGCTACAGATAGCTGGTAATGAGAATGCCTTTCTCACTGCTGATATAAGCTTTTATTCTTCTCACCCTTGAACATGGTTTGCTTTCATTTCTTTAAGAGTATTTTTAACCCAGCTTGCATGGCTCAGTGGTTGAGCATTGACCTGTGAACCAGGAGGTCACAGTTCAATTCCCAGTCAGGGCACATTCCCATGTTGTAAGCTTGATTCCCAGTAGAGGGTGTGCAGGATTCAGGTGATCAATGATTATCTCTCATCATTGATGTTTCTATCTCTCTCTCCCTCTCCCTTCCTCTCTGAATATATATATATATATATATATATATATATATATATATATATATCTTCCAAAAGTTTTATATATATATATAAAACTTTTAATTGATTAGAAAATATGAAGTAAAATGCATATGGCACAATTGCACAATATAACTCTCTTTAATAAATTTAATTTAGAGAATTTTTAAAGAGGTTTTTTCAAATAAGCAATTATTTTAAGTTTATACTATAAGCAGTTATTTTCTAGGAATATGCAAAGGAATAATGCTCTGGGGAGATATTGCCTCTGTATTGCAGTGTGAGGGGCTTGCAGGACGAATGCGGAGGTACGAGGTGCTGTTCACAGGAAAAGCAGTGCATGTGCACAACTGTATTCTGTGCAACTGCCAGATGGGTGTGAGATTCAATGATTAGGACTCCATTTCCTAGTGTTTCTCCCTGAGGATTCTTTCATAAAATAAAAAATCCTGAGAGGTTAACACATTTTCCTGAATTGCCTTGAAAAGGCAGAGGTTACAGGTTAAAAAAGAAAGTTGATAAAGGGCAAACTTAGGAACCTTACTTAATAACTTTCCTAGCAATGTTATTAAGTAAGTGTGTGTGTGTGTGTGTGTGTGTGTGTGTGTGTGTTACTACCTCAAAAATAATTATAAAATACCTCTCATGAGCCAGCTCATCTCTGCAGCTATATTTATGAAGTGATGAAGATAATAGAAGTCATCCCGGCATCACAGAGCTTGCAACCTGCATATTATTACTAATAACTAACATTTACTGAGCACTTGCTATGTCCCAGGCAGCAATCTAAGCACTTTATGTGAATAACTTAACTCCTCATGATGATGCCATCATGTAGGTTATTCCTATTTTACAGATGATAAAATGGAGGCTCACAGTGTCCCAAGGACAAAGCAAAGCCCAAGTTCAAATTCAAGCAGTATTAGTCTGGACCCTGTGCTCTTAGTATGTCTAATTAAATATACACTCAGATATGACATAAAAATGAACTTTTCATTCTGAGATTGCATATTAACTCAAAGTATATTAATGTAATATATATAAACTTTATATATATAATGCAATGAATACTATAAGATAATGTCACAGTTTAACTCTTCCAACTAGCTAATGCCCTAATGGCTATTGCACTCTAAGATATTTTATGAGTAGTGGAATAAATATCTCTCCATCCCTTTGTTATGGGCTGAATTGTGTCCTCTCAATTTATATGTTGAAGACCTAACCCCCATGCCCTCAAAATGTGACTATATTTGGAAACAGGGTCTTTAAAGAGGTAATTAAGGTTAAAAGATGCCCTTGGGACGGACCCTAATCCAATCTGACTGATGTCCACATAAGAAGAGGAGATGAGGACACAGATACACAGAGAGGGAAAACCATGTGAAGACACAGGAAGAAGATGGCCTAAACACCAAGGAGAGGCCTCAGAATGAAACCAACCCTGTCAACATCTTGATCTTAGACTTCTAGCCTCCAGAATAGTGAGAAAATGAATTTTTGTTGTCTGAGCCACACTGTCTGTGGTACTCTGTTATGGCAGCCATAACTAACACACCCTTCACCCTCTCTGTGCTATCAAAAGATGAAACCACCACTCAATATTTGAAACAAACAAAAACCCTTGAGTTCATCATGTATTTAAGTGAGGAAGAGTTATACTAGTCAGAGTTGTACTCATTGAGCAAGCCCAATTGCTGATCATATCTTCAGTTTTGGGGAAGAGTTTACTTTGGATTGCGTAGGTTATAGAGGTTAGGTCAGGCTTAGAAGAGTAGTTGTGTTGGTTATTGAGACTTGAATTTTGTCTCTTACAAAAGTGGAATAAGGTTAATATCAGACTTAGAAACATGTTCCCTTTATTGACTCTTTGGCCAGTTGGCTTGTTTTCAAATCCTAAGTCTGATGCTATTTGGCTTTTCAAGTAGTGTTCACTGACGTTAGTTGTCATTGATTAATTATATAGGTTTAAAATAAGTTCTGGTTATTTACTCATAAGCAGGGCTATGGAAGTATTACTAATTGATTGGACAAGTTAAAACTAGTTCTAGTGTTTGCTAACATGGCTATAGAACAATGAATCTTTTCCAGGGAGTGTGGTTATTTTTGATTCTCAGTGGCCAACAAAAATTAAAACGTAGGACAAATAATAGAAAAGAAGATGACTAATGAATATATAAATGGTATTATATTTTACTTGTGTAAGCAACATGCTAATTACTTTTCACAAAGTTCTCCAACTCTAATTAAGAATTTAAAATATTTCATATGGTAGAAATTAAAAGAGTTACAGTATTTGAAGTACATAGCATAGTATTTATACATGAGAAATATTACCAATACATTTCCAATGAACTGAGTTCCAAATGCTATAATTTTACTACAGTATCACATTTTTTACCATCACAATATACTACCTCTCATAAAATTCACAAATAGCATGATTTAATTTATGCAAGCACTGAGGTGGGTAAAATGACACAGTAAAGAAAATTGAATGTATGTGCACATGCTGTACACAAAAGATACTATTTACAGTAGTTGCATTTAAGGATGACCTGCAATGAGAGACTAACTTTTCATTGCATAGTCTCTTGTAATATTTTGGGTTTTCTTTTTTCAACTATATCCCTGTATTTCTTTTCTCCAAAAAAATGTAGTCACTAAAAAAAAAAAATTAAAAAAAAGTGGGGATCTTTATATATATATATATATATATATATATATATTTATTGATTTTTTACAGAGAGGAAAAGGGAGGGTCAGAGAGTTAGAAACATCGATGAGAGAGAAACATCAATCAGCTGCATCCTGCATACCCCTAACTGGGGATGTGCCCACAACTAAGGTACATGCCCTTGACGGGAATCAAACCCAGGACCCTTCAGCCCGCAGGCTGACGCTCTATCCACTGAGCCAAACTGGCCAGGGCTGTGGGGATCTTTTTACTGAGAAGGGCATAAAGAAATTTTTGGAGTGATAGAAATGTTCTATATCTTAATCTGAATGGCAGCTACACAGATAATAAATAGATAAAAATTCATTAAGCTAAGTCCCCAAGGCGTGTGCATTTTACTGTAAGTTATATGTCACTAAGGAACTTTAACATATCAAAAATATTTTTTTTTAAATAGCTTTGTAAACAAAAAAAAAACAAAAACAACAAGCCTGAGTTAGGAAGGCTCACTTTATATTTTGAAATCTGTTAAACTTTTTCAAAGGTTATTTAATCCATTGGTAAATAAGTCATTATAGTGAAAATGAAGTTTGTGAACATCAGCTCTTTGATGATTTTGACGATGTTATGTCTGGTTACTTGTTTTATGATTATTTATGATTTTGTATTTCATGATTATTTAATGATTCTATATTAGACTTACTTGTTAAGAATTTTTAAACTTTTGTCTTGAGTATTAGGCTTCTGACATGTACTATTTCAATATTTTTCAGCTTTCCACATTGCAATATAGATAATAGAAAAGCTTTTAATATTTGAGGAGACAATATTAATCTTCCCACATAGGGTTTATGTCATTCAGGATAAGCTAGGGCAGTGGTCAGCAAACTGTGGCTCGGCAAACCGCGGATCCCGAGCCACATGCGGCTCTTAGGCCCCTTGAGTGTGGCTCTTCCACAAAATACCGGCTCTTCCACAAAATACTGAATTCTGCGCATAGGCCACGAAGTTTCAATCGCACTGTATATGCGCGCCCGCACGTAGTATTTTGTGGAAGAGCCACACTCAAGGGGCCAAAGAGCCACATGTGGCTCATGAGCCACGGTTTGCCATCCACGGATGGGCTGTGTTATCGTAGCACATAACCTCCAAATCACAGAAGCATTTACATCTTGCTTATGGTCTGTGTCCTCTTTAGGTTGGAAGAGAGGGCTCTGCTAGTCATACTCACCTAGGATCCAGGATGATGATCTAGCAGCCACCTTGAATGCTGCTGTTTTTTGCCCAAGAGCAAGGATATTTTTGAGGAGTATTGCACCTCTCATTAATAGAAAGGTGGGGTTGCAAAGAGCATGAGAGAGGTATTACATGTTATTTCCACTTACAACTCCTTGGCCAGAACAAATTATGTTTAGTTTTTCACTCAACAACTGTTTATGAGATACTGCTAGAGCTGTCTTGGGCCTTGGGGATGATAGAGTGGTGGACATGTTTCCCCTGTGTGGCTTAATTCTAGTGAAAGGAAACTAACAATAAATCAGAAAATAAATTCATTGAGTAAATTTATATGCTACAGAGTGATATGAAGCCCTAACCAGTTTGGCTCAGTGGATAGAGCGTCGGCCTGCGGACTTAAGGGTCCCAGGTTTGAATCTCTGGTCAAGGGCATGCACCTTGGTTGCAAGCACATCCCCAGTAGGGAGTGTGCAGGAGGCAGCTGATCGATGTTTCTAACTCTCTATCCTTCTCCCATCCTCTCTGTAAAAAATCAATACAGTGGGGCCTTGACTTATGAGTGTCCCAACTAACAAGTTTTTCGAGATATGAGCCGTCTCTCAGCTGATTTTTTGCTTTGAGTTGCGAGCTAAAATTCGAGTTACTAGCCAGCTTCAGATACCCCACCGCTAGTTGGCGCAGTGAACATCACAGTGAATGCCACAACATCAGCCCAGTATCACGTGTCTCACTCGTTCGCTTTTTGATTTGACATACAAGTAATTTGAGTTACGAGCTCCGTCATGGAATGAATTAAACTCGTAAGTTAAGGCCCCACTGTAAAACATATTTAACAAAAAAAAGAGTGACATGAAAGAAACAAAACAGGCTGACCTATTTGTTGGGTATCAACACCTGTTGAAACCACTAAGTCCTAGATTCTCAGGAGTTTGACCCAGTAGAAGCTTAGTTCCCATTCATGGAATGTACAGTCAGACGGTGCTAATTGGTGGCTTTTCTCTTTGTGGTGGTTCAGAAACTCAGGTTCGTTCCAGGGCCCCTCTACCTGCAGCTGAAAATGGGAAAAAATTGTGTGAGATATATTAAGGGCCAAGACCATATGCGACTTATTTCATAGTTGCCCATATTTCACTGGGCAGTGCTCAGTCACCTGGCCACACCTGATCTCAAGTCTGGCTGAGTGTTCAAGAAGAAAAGAGAAGGGATTTCATTAAAGTTTCTGATACTGTAATGAGAGGATATAAGAAAAGGGGCAGGAATACTAGATTTTAGATGTCAGTGAAAACTATGTGTTTTAGTTGAAAACAGAATGAGAAGGACAAGGACATGTCTACAGCTACAAAAAAACCCACATATGAAGTAGAGGAAAAGGAAGTATAAAGGCAGAGACATGCTAGGCCTGTTAGAAGAACAGGGAGGCCAATGTGATAGTGTTATGTTTTTATGTTTATATTAGAGGCCTGGTGCATGAAATTCGTGCACAGGGGGGGAGGGAGGGGGTCCCCTCAGTCCAGCCTGCACACTCTCCAATCCGGGACCCCTTGAGGGATGTCCTACTGCCGGTTTAGACCTGGTCTCCAGTATCGGGCATAAACCAGCAGTCTAACATCCCTCTCACAATCCAGGACCGCTGGCTCCTAACTGCTCACTTGCCTGCCTGCCTGATTGCTCCTAACTGACCCCCTTGCCAGCCTGACCACCCCTAACTGCCCCTGCCTGCCAATCTGATCACCCCTAACTGCCCCCCTGCCAGCCTGGTCGCCCCCAACTGCCCTCCCCGGCCTGGTTGCCCCTAACTGCCCCCCCACCAGCATGGTCACCCCTTACTGGCCCCCCTGCCAGCCTGGTTGCCCCACTCAGCCTGTTTGGTCATCCATTCAGTTGTTTCGGATGTGACGGCCCCTGGCATATATATATATATATATATATATATATATATATATATATATACTAAGTTGTTTATCTTGACAAGAAACAGGAGATTGCTGGATCAGAGTTCAGACCATGCATTTACTTACCGAGCAGTGTGTGTTAATTTGCCTAATTTCTCAAGGGGAGAAGCAGTAAGAGTCAGGTGCATCCTGCAGGTATAGTGGAATTATGTCCCATGAAAGGAAACCCCCAAATTATGACGTTAGAGCTTATCTATTTCTCCAAGAGAGTGAGATAGAGATTGAGACAGTCATTTATTTTAAAATATAAATGAACCCCCTCTAAGGGGAGGAAGGGAAGGCTTCTAGTCTTGTAACTCCTAGAATGTAAACAAAAAACACAAATTCCTCAGGGAGAGGTCCCCCTAAATCTCTCCAAATTTCTTTATCTTTAGGGTTGCTATTAATCTTTGCTCAGAAAGCCTTGACCATGTAGACAAATGAAGATATTCTGGAACACTGCACATGAGAAGCGAGAATGGTAAAGGGTGAGGTCAGACAGCCAGACCGGAGACCAACAGTACAGAGCCTTTGGAGCTAAGTAAAGAGTTTAGAATTTATTCTGAGTACAATGGTAATTGTTTGGATGGCTGTAAGCTGGAACTTGGCATGATCTGATTCAAGTTTCATTGATCAGTCTGGTGGCCATGAGAGAAATGGATGAGGTTTGGGGTGAGAGGAGGAGCAAGTAGATCGATAAGGATGCTCCTGCTGTCATCATGAACTGGAGTGGTAATGATGTAGAGTGACAGAAGTGAGCATATCAGGGCTGCATGTTTCAGGAAGAGCTGTATACTGGATGAGGAGTCGGCTGGAGGTGAGGGAAGAAGGAGAGGTATTCTCATTCTCAGGTCTTTGATTGCCTAGGTTGTTTGTTTGAACAACTGTGATGCCATTTACTCACAGGGAATGATTTGGCAAGGATCAAGCTGGGAAGTAGTGAGTTAAAAAGTCTGCTTTAGCATATTATGTCTGACAGGCTGTATCAGACAGGTCCCCAGCAGGGAGCAGATGACTGGGAAAACTTTAGTTGAATATTATAGAAATGTGAACAGGGTAAAGGGACCAAACACAGCACTCAACGGCTAGCAACCGTGGGAAGCCAGCACTACCTCTAGGTCTGAAGGGGCAGGGGAAGAAGAGTACTATTGGACACACATGGGCTGTAGCCATGGGAGAGGACCTCACAACAGGAGCTGTGGAATTAGGAAGAAGACAGGGTCACTGACAAGATCACAGCTGAACAAGTAGTTTTTTATCTGTCCCCTCTTTCTGCTTGTCGACATCCTGCTGGTGCTTTCCTCTGGCTGAGTCCAATCAGCCCAAGTGCCCAAGGTGATGGGGTTAGTAGACAGAGGGCACGAAGCAGGGCAGTGCCACATGGGGAATGACTGAGGGACAAACAGAAGAAACAGCACTGATGCCTCGGAGACTCCTTCCTTTCAAACGGCAGGTAGACAGCTAAGGGCAGAGATGTTGATTTGGAAGTTATCAGCATTTTCAATGGTTGCGAGCTAATATTTGTCAAGCTCTTACTTTATCTAAGCACTCTACTGAGATAATGTTCACGTGCATTATCTCATTTAATTTTCAAAACAAAACCATAGGTTAAACATTACCCCATTGGACACGGGTAGTGGTATTTAACATTTGGGTTTGTTTTGAGAATTAATGAGCAAACCGAAGCACAGTGAAGTGAAGCAATTTGTTTAAAGTTACATGGCTATTAAGAAGCGGTTCCAAGAATTAAGTCCCAGATGTTTCGATCCCCAGGGCCAATGATAGAAACTATTATGTGATCCTTGCACAGGGGTTCTCTGGAGCAATGACGTGTTAGGTCACATGATTTTTTTTTAATACTACTCTTCCCTCTTTTTAACTGCTTTGAAATAAAACAATTCTGACAAGATTTCATTAAAGAAGTTATTCTAAGCTTTAGTGTCCCGGTTTGGGCATTGCTTTTGATTAAGGTTATGTGCAGGCTAGCATATTAGAAACCCACATATTCCCTCTACCACCAAAAGAGCACATTCACTTTTATCTTGGGAACAAAGCTGGAGAGAAAAAGCTTTTTTAACTTTTCTTAATTCATGAAACATTTATCTTCTAGTCAGGTTTTGTTATAGCAGCACAAATGTGGGTCCGTCAGCATTTCCATTATTTCCTCATATTTCCAGGGCTTTTCAAGAGTGCCTTAGAGATTCCATTCCGAATTAAAACTTGGCCTTCAGGATTTGCGTCAGAAAACTCCATTTTCCTTACTAATTAATCAAATAGTGTAGAGGCTTGCAATTTAGAAGAGGGCCACATTTAAAACTTTCATTAATGCAAAAATATTTTGAGGCAAATTTGCTAATTGAAATATATCTTTAAATATTAACACGTACTCTACAAGCATAATGTTATATGACAATATGATACTAGTTCTCAAAAAAAATAACCATAAAAGTTCCTAAAATAATAATATATAAAAGCTAATCATAACAATTTATACTTCACCTTTTTGGCTTTGCAAGTAATTTATTTCCATTTGAGGAATTTGGATGCTTTGACGTTCTCAGCATAATTAATGTTATAACAGGATGACATGGGCAGTGGTCATTCTGAGAGAGTGCCAAAGTGTTCAATATATTTTTATGAAATTTAAATTCATATGGGTAATTTTGCAGTCTGTGCAAAGGGATTGATAGCATGTCTCAAGTCTGTAAAAATATCTGAAATTTAATTATTTTAAAGCAATGGTGAGTGCTGTTTAGAGCCTAGTAGTTAAAGCCTTTCCCACTTGGCCTAATTCCAAATATTCCATGAATGTCGGATAACAATGAGAGGCATGATGGTGACCACTATCTTTAATATCTCTTTTTTGTAGTCTTTTCTGTAATCTAACTACTAGTCTCACATGGCAGAGGACTAAGTAAATACAAGGTAGTGACAGAGAGTCATGAAGCCTTTTGAGCAAGCCTACTCTCTGATTTCTCTCTAGCCACATTGGCTCCTTGCTCTTTTAGAAAAACACCAGGTGAACTCTCAGTTGGGGACATTCACTCTAGCCTTTCCTTCTTTCTGAAATGCTTTCTCCACATGTCTGCTTGGTTAACTCCCTACTGATTTTAGACCTTCAAACCTTACTTCCTGAGTGTGGTCAAACCACATTGCTCTATTTGATCATTTGATTTTCCCTTTGCCCTTCAATCCCCAAACTCATGATACCCCTTCCCTTCCACAACTTTCCTTATTTTTATAATATTTATCTTCTGACATACTATATACCTCTTAAAAATATTAATTCCCTCCCTTTCCCCCTAGAAGGTCAATGCGGACAAGGTTCTTTGTTTTATTCATTGATATATCCTAGTGGTTGGCAAACCACGGCTCACAAGCCACATGAGGCTCTTTGGCCCCTTGAGTGTGGCTCTTCCACAAAATACCACATGCGGGCGTGCACTACAGTGCGTTTGAAACTTCATGGCCCATGTGCAGAAGTCGGTTTTCGGCCTGGGCGGGTCTATTTTGAAGAAGTGGCGTTAGAAGAAGTGGGGGGTGTCGGTCTGTCAGGTGACAGGAGATGAGGTGCAGGCGGGCGGTGGGATACGCAGCACAGGGGAGGTACATTGTTTTGAGGTATGTTCGCTGTGGTCGACCCCTTCCAACTCTCCCATCCACATTCTTCTATCTGAAACAAGTATACAAGACAAGTGTGGATGGGAGAGTTGGAAGGGGTCAAACTCAGCGAACGTACCTCAATCAGCTTGAGGACATTTTTAGCAAAGGCCAGCTTAAGAGTACCCTAATTAAGTTAATAACAATGTACCTACCTATATAGTTTAAGTTTAAAAAATTTGGCTCTCAAAAGATATTTCAATCATTGTACTGTTGATATTTAGCTCTGTGGACTAATGAGTTTGCTGGCCACTGATATATCCTAAGTATCTAGAATTGTCCCTGATGTGTTAATCACTGAAAAATAACTTTTTGAATTAATATTATGTTATTAGGTTAAATCTTAATTTCATACCATAATAAAAAATATATCGTCAATATTCCAGGTATATCATTTTCTGGTTCTTCTATAGAATTTCGATTATTTCCCTCAGGTAGTTAAGAATGCCCTTTGAACATTGGTGTAAAAGTGAAGCCATCCCTCTCCCATTGAAATCCCCTTTGTAATATGTTATGGGTCAATTTTCCTGGAATCATTTAAACTGAATCTTGGACATTTTTGTAGTTAATTGTAGCTTTGTTTAGAAAACATGATCTGAATGGGTACATGTGAAGTATGGTTTTCACAAGACAAATGTTTATTTTGTATTAAAAATACTACTGTGCATGTGTTATAACATTTTTATACTTGTGATGATCACAATGCCAAACTTTAAAAATTCTGAAATTTTTAAAAAAAAATGATCCTATAGCTAAAAACAAAAAAAGAGAAAGGACTCCACACCTTCAGTAGTGGTAGAAATCATGGGCTTCACTATTCAGCCCCATGGCGTGAAAACTGTACTAATGGCATAATGGAGATTTCACCTCCAATTCAAGGGTGTAAAAGCAAGGACACAAGAATTCCAGTGTAGATACCAGCCCTGGTGGCACACTCATCAGCACAGCACTGATTCTGAATGGTAGCTGATATCGAAAGCTAACATTTTCTATCATGAAACTATATTACTTTTATTATTGGACTAAAACATTGCTTGAAAACAAATACAATTAAGTATCCTTCGAGTTATTTTTACACATTGAATGGAATTTATTTGACTTTATTTCTGCTTTGTCTTCCTAGGGTAAATGTGAGCAGTCACTTTATGGTCACATGCATTCCGTCAATGATGCCACCTTCACTCCTAAGGTGAGTTCAGTTCTCCCAATAATTTTTTTAACTCTTCATATGTACAAATTCATTTTAATAAAACAAAATCCCAGGTGTAAATGTAGGTTAACAGGGTAAGTAGGAGAACACATTTGGGAATTAATTATGACAATGGAAAAAACATATAGGTAGTATAGGTTTGCAGAAGTTTAGAACACAAAAACATACAATTATAGTTGTAGGAACAATGAGGAACTCACCTATTGAACTTGACTCTAATGAGGTACATTTTTGAAAGCTTCTTTTCTAATTTTGGTGTCAAGAAAGTGTGATATAGACTTGTAAATATTAGTGCAGAATCATAAAATAACAAAAATGCTTGAAAGGCAACCCAAGAATAAACACCGTCAAAGAAACAGGGACTTCCTTCTGGGTAGAACACAGCCACCTTGAATGGACAAATGGACAGCTTTTCGATTCTTCATTGAAAGGTTTTAAATATTTCTCCTTTCATATAAACCGATGGCATCCCGAATATGTTTTTCTGAAGCTTGAGATATTTACATATCAGGATGATTTTTCCAGTGATGAAAATTGTTAAAACATTGCTTTGCATTGCTGAGCTAATTGCAGTTATCCTTAAAAGGGTTCAAATAATAATCATGGAAGGATGATTTAAGTTTGTTTCTTCTCAGATGGAAGTGATTTGGCAAGATAGATGACCTCTTAAGTCCTTTCAAACTCTATGATTTAATTATACCTAACATTCTAATTTGTCTCCAAGTTCCCAGTAGAATGTGAATCTTAATTCCATATCCCTCTTCCAGTTAGCTAAAAAAGAAATCTGGTAGGTTCCCTATATCTAATTTCAAAATGACAGCATTGTCAAAATTCTGTTACTGTTGTGCTGTTATTATTCTTTTAGAAAGAGAAAAAATGCAAATTAATTTTTTTTTCTACTAAAGGAAGGTTGTTTGCTCCACCTGAATTATGCCAATGTCACTGTCAACCCTGGAATGTTAATAATGAGCTCAACTACAATTATATTTCAAGAAAGGAATTTCCATTTGATTGACTTTGTTGAGCCAACATATTATGGATCAGTTCTAGATACCAAGCAAAATTTTATTTCTAGCATATTACAAAGCCATTTAAGCAACATGGACCCATATAATGTGGATATTTATGCCAAAATTCTATTAAGTGGCTTGCAACTTTATGTACCCTAGGAAAATTGAATGGAAGCTAAAATGAAGTAAACTAATATTTTGTGAGTTAGACATTTTAGATGGTAAGCAATATTGTAGCTGAAAGAGACACACCATTTAACATACTAAATAGTAAAATTTAATAAATATGGAAATAGCTAAATCAGATTTATGGAATCAGCAATCAAGGGAGACACACATTAATTATACATATTTCAAAGCCAAAATGATGAATATGAGGTCCAGTGTCCAGTGTCACGGAGGCTAACCTAGTTTTGTTTACTCACTTTGTTCACACTAAAATGCCTGTCACTACACAGTTCCAAATCAACATGCCAGGACTTCACTGAATTGTTCCATCAATTTATTTCTTCTCTGCTGCAAATATTTAATAACTAATTAAGGAAATAATATTTTATGATGATAACTGACACTCCTAAGTGAAGTTTACACTCACTATGCCAATTGATTTGAAAGCTATTTTGTTGCACACACCTGCTGAGAAATTGTCACGAGATCAGTAAATTTTAGTTACTGAAAGAGCAAAAAGACTTGTAGGGATTTCTCAAGAACATGGCATTGTGACATATTTCGCTTTCAAACAAACTATCAGACAAAGCTGTGATAATAAATGCATTATAAAGTACATATATAGCAGGCAGCAATCTGAATTACCTAGTATTAAACTTACTAATTGTTTGATGCCTTAGGTTACCTTCATAAAAAATGTATTCGGCTATTTATATAAGCACAATTTTAGGAAAATTCCACAATTTCAGATTTGTAAGCAGAAATCACAAATGTAAAATTCAGTGTTACCTAGCTAGCAACCAGGAATCACAGAAACAAATACATAATATACAATATGTATGTATGGTCCTTAAAAGCTATGTAAATTTAATTTTTATTTTATATAGTGTTAGGGCTCTGGTGTCTTTATTTCTTACCGATATTTCTAATGGAAGAAGATATTTATGTAAAACCTCTTTTTAAAGTAACCTGTTAATGTCTGTCCATGGGCTATGCATATATATGCATAAAAATTCATTGGTTAATCTTTTTCTGCTCCCTCAACCCTTTCCCTCTGAAATACATCAATCTGTTGTAGCTTCAATATCTCTGGATCTTTTTTGTTCCTCAATTTATTTTGATCATTAGCTACCACGTATAAGTGAGATCATGTGATACTTGTCTTTCTCTGACTGGCTTATTTCATTTAGCATAATACTCTCCATTCTTTAATGAAAAACAGAAGCCATCAGAGAAGAAATTTCATATCTTCCTACTACTATGTTAAGTAAGAAATGATATAGTTATATTTCACTGGAGCAAAAATGGGTACAAGCTTCAGTAGGAGTATTTTTTTCATTTTTACATTTAGAATATACAATTTAATAACTAGGCAGTTAAGAGCTTTACATTTGATCTGAGATAGGTTAATTACTTTTTCTAAGTTGGTTGAATATGGACATAAATGAGTTAACTCATTTTATATTTCCTTTAAATCACAGACAAATAAGTACCTGCAATTAATTGCCTACCTAGAAAAGTTATCTTCACAGCATTTTAGGAAAGGAAACTCAATTTCTGATTTTTTAAAATTGTGTTTGTTATTCAATCTCAAACAGAAAGTACTTAGCATCTCTCTCCAGCCCCTTTATATAAAGCAATGCAAGTAACATTTAGGTTATGCAGCTATTGATCCTCTGAAGGACAAATGATGTCAGGCAGCACTTATACACCAAAAACATTTCAATTTTGTTTATTTCTTCAGCAATCCAACTTGATGTCAACTACCATTTAACCTGGCCAATATTGATATTTCATGTCAGTTATTATTCATTATTGCAACTAGATATTGCATAAGTCGAAACTTTTAGATATGTGATAAAAACAACAACACTAAAGCAGGTTCTATTTGAGGAAATTGGAAACAACAACAGAATAAAAAGTTAAGGGACTTGTAACATGCTAATTTTATTTTATAACATATTTGAATTATTTCAATGTTCCTACATATCTAAAAATCAATTTTATGTCTTTTAAACTAATCTCATACTGCAACATCCTTAAATTAATCATTTATGAAATAATCTTGCCTTAACATAATAAAATAATTTGATTGAAAAATTAAAGTAAAAGAATTTGTACAAACAGAAAATACAAATTAGTTAGAAATTACTTTTAGATATAATAAATTGATAGAGGTTTTTACCCTTTATTTCTACTTTGTTTTGTTAGAATTTAAAAATGTAAATAACAAAGAATAGTACATTTAAGATTATACCACCTGCCCCCAAAGTTTAACTTTTAGAAATTTATACAGTTGGGTAAAGATTACTTTAAGCATGTGTAATTTTCTTGATGGTTCCATGAAAATTAGAAGTATCATAATGATGTCATATATCTTCATACTTCCTCTTTTACTATAAAACTAATCATTTGTTTTTCTATATGTACATCTTTTGAATGACCGTATTTTTGGCATATATGAAAAAGTCAGCATAGCTTTTAACTTAGCATCTCTTTACTGAGCACTTGCCATGTCTCAAGCACAGCTCTAAATATTGAGGGTGCAGCAATGCACAATACCAACTCATGTCCTTATGGACTTTATATTTTGGTAAGAACCAAAGAAAATAATTAAACAAATGAATAGTCTCAAGAATAATAAATATTATCTAACCAGAATAAATTCAGGTGAAAAGAGTAATGAGGTGAGAGTTGGGGCTTATAATAGAATGGTCAGGGAGGGACTCTGATAGAATGCCATTCAAGAAAACCCTGCAGTGATTTATTTTAAAATACATTTTTATTGATTTCAGAGAGGGAGGGAGAGGGAGGGAGAGAGATAGAAACATCAATAATGAGAGAGAACCATCAATTAGCTGCCTCCTGCAAGCCCCCTACTGGGGTTCGAGCCCATAACCCAGGCATGTGCCCTTGATGGGAATCAAACCCTGGAACCTTCAGTCTGCAGACCAACACTCTATCCACTGAGCCAAACAAGCTAGGACCCCTGCAGTGATCTTAAGAAAAAATTCAAATAGAGGCAGTAGCAAAGACCAAGCTCCTGAGGTGGTAGAAGTGTGGTGTGATGGAGTCACAGAACACAGGGAGAAAGCTAGGATTAGATTAAGCAGGTGAGATATTTTTCCTGTAAGAGATCACTATTAACCTAAATTGTTACTGGTTAAAATGTGGGATGTTTGAAGCCATGTTAGCATAATCCCAAGCATTATCTTTGGCTTCAAAAATGTTTATATGTGAAAAGAAACTGTCCCACTATAGGCAATATAATAGATCCTTTGGCTGAGTAATGCCTCCCCCCCGCCCCAAATAGCTGTTGGCATAATTCTTGGTTCAGAGGTAATCAATAAATAGTCATTGATTAGGATATATCAAAAATTCACTGTAGGTCAGAACTCAAGGGGCATTTAAAAGAGTACATAGTTAAGACAACATTTGCTGGGACAGGAATACATTTATTTTATGCTATTGATCTTAAAATATTATTTCTGAATTTAATACACTTTGCTGACTTCCCATGTTTATTCTGAGCATAGTACTGCCAAAAATAGTTCAAAATATATTTATTACTTTTATAAAAATATGATATCACTGCTCAGAACATTTGGCTGTTTAAGCAAGTGGTCTTCCAATACAACTGTCTCATTTAAACAGTTTTCCAAGGGCAAAAATACTCTAAATGATATCACAATATCAATATAAAATTATACATTTTTTTCTAGTCATGGTTAATTATTGTCAGTCTAAACTTGCATGTGGTTGAAAATGTTTGAAATACTACAGGTATAACAGCCTGAGTTTTTAAAGAGATTCTTTTACTTATAATGTCTAATGTACCATCCATTATCTCTGAATCACATAATCAGAGCACAAAGAATTGTCACACCAATTTACTCAAAAGCATAATTACAAGATAACTTGATTATCCCCGTTAATGTAATTTTCCCCACTTAATTGCGTGTTCGTGGGTGAATGTGACCCTGTGAATACTTCAAGAAGTGACTGCTGGCTAACATGAACACCACGGGCAGAGCGGAAGAATCTGCCCTCCTCCTCAGAAATGCCATTTGTGTACTCAGTGTGGCCCTACAGGGAAGATGCTTTCAGAGTCCCCACTCTCCACACATGGTCTGGAATTTCTGCTGGCAGACTTCCCAATGGTCTTCGGGCCCAGCATGTCCATCACCACCATGCTCTGCCTCTCACCCCACCTCAGTTCAGCGGCTGTTATAAAAAAAACAAAAACACGCAAGTTTTCCAACTAAGGAAATATAAGCTGCTATGTTTATATTGCATTCAGAGATCACATTTTATTCTATTTTTCCTAAAGTATTCAAGTTTAAATGCTCATTTGCAAATACTCCTTGACTTGTACTTGGTTGTTTGGGAAGCAAAAGATCCCTTTGTTTCTAACATATGCTGGTTGCATCTACATTTTGTTCCACCTCAACTAAAGAAAATTAAGACCACAAAGACAGGGCTTAATCTTGGAATTGAACAAAGGAGTTCAAAATTTCTCTCTTCTTAGGCTGAGGGGTAGAATTTTTCTTTAAAATAGTTGTTTTTCAGTTTACATACTCAAATACAAAATTACAAATGAAACCAAATCATTAAATTATAGATGACTTCCCTATTATTATGGCGTTTGCATATCTAAAAATAGTAAAAATAGATTGTGCCTTTGTGGGCTTGTAAATTTTCTTTCTCCATTCTGTGGGTAAAGTTTCTTATCTTCAAGAAAATCTTATGTAGTGAAAAATATAGTTTCTAAAAAATTCTGTGGCAGCAGAAGCACAGCCTAAAGCAATAGTTCTTAGAAAGACTATGAATTTTAGTGAAATATATATAACTTAACCTCTCTGGCCTATTTTTATGAGTCAAACTATAGATTTTTAGAATATGTTATTTAATGACATCCATATAGCTACAGCCAAATATAGCTTATCATCATAAACTTGAACCTTAGTAATTTAAACATTATGATAATACAAACCAATGCATAAATTATCATTTTTATGTATATAGAACTGCCTTGATTTTATGCAACTGCACTTATGTACATATTAAAAGAAAATAAATTTATTACAGTTTATCCCAGCAATGTTATTACAGTGCATACTATATTAATCAATAATAATTGGCCACTTTAAAGGAGACTTCTGCCAAATAGAGTAATCCTTAGGTTGCTATCACAATAAATAAAACACATTTAACAGAATTTGTGTGGATCTACATATAATATATTCTGCAATGATTAAGGAGCAGAAGGACAAATGGGAAAAGGGACTGCAATGAAGTCATTAAGGTGCTGTTGCTATCTTTGCTAGATGGTTTGTTTTATTTCACCGTGACGAGGTAAAAAATATATATATTTTTTTAAAGCTCTAGCTAAGCACTTTAGAAATGATTATTTTGAAATTACTGGAAATATGAATTTGTACCCTGTTCCTAGTAAGCACTTTAGGAACTTTAGAAATGATTATTTTGAAATTACTGAAAATATGTATTTGTACCCTATTCCTAGTAAGTACTCTATAAATATTTGTGGGACTGATGTAGGTAAATAAAAAAAAAAGAATCATAACTTTTTCCAACCAGGAAAGGAACAGATCTGACCACGTATTTTGGGGTGTGTACCTATGTAAGCGACTCCCATGGACATTCAGGTTCTGCGCCCCTCACCGGCCTCTGGTCACTGTGAGAAGACTAGTACTTCTCTAATTTGCATCCCCTGCCTTGACCCCTTCATTGCTCTGGGAATATAAAAGGACTGCTTTTCTCCCCTGATAAAGAACAACAGATTAATGAATTTAAGTGCCTATATCATTAAAATTGTCATCCCTGGTATTCTACTAAAAGTGCAGTAGCAATTGCATCTAGCTTTCACTCTCTAGGAGGTCCTGTGATCTCCAATTTTTTAATGTAAATTAATGCAAAAGCTGCTCCAACAGTATCACATACTATTCACTTCAAACTCCAAACAGAATCTTCTGTTACTTGATTTGGTCAATGGAAAGAGCAGAGAAGCAGTGAGCTGAGCTACAAGTTAACAAACAGAATAGTGGCTCCACCAGGGATGAAGGGTTTGGGGAAGAAAGCTCTCTATGTATTGAAGAGGAGATTTCACCTACATCTATTTTATTCTTATCTATGTACATAAAAGCCTAAGTGACTGAACAGCCAGTCGACTGGTTGCTATGATGTGTGCTGACCACCAGGGACAGATGCTCAACGCACAGGATCGGGCTCCCTCCTGTCTGGGTCAGGCCTGCAGGGATCGGGCCAAAACCAGCTATCCAACATCCCCTGAGTGGTCCCAGATTGTGAGAGGGCACAGGCCAGGCCTAGGGACCCCACTGGTGCACTGGGCCTCTAGAGTATAAATATTTATAAAATGTAGTTGCAGGACAATACATTTCATTTCACTTAGGAGATTTAGAAATTACTTTGAACAAGATGACTGTATCACTCATTAAGGTCTAGGATCACGTCTTATCCTTTTCTGTCCTGCATCTTTCCTGTCCTCTCTCCCTCTCTCCCCCCCCTCACACTCCATCACCTGTGCTAGGCCACTCTAACAGGGAATGCTTGTCTGGTCAATAGTTAATGAATGACAAATAATTTTATCAGAGTCCTTAAAAAAAGAAGTGTCATCATCTTTTTTTGTTTGTTTATTTTTTGTTAATTCTCACCCAAGGATATTTTTCCATTGATTTTTAGAGAGTGGAAGGGAAAGGGAGAGACAGAAACATCGATGTGAGAGAGACACATGGATTGGTTGCCTCCTGTATGTGCCCTGGACCAGGGCCGGGGATCGAGCCTGCTTGTTCAATTTGTTCTTTGCTAATACATATTTGTTGATGTTTTGTTAAAGTACTAGTAGTTCTTTCAGGGTGTTCTGCCTTCATAACAGAATATGCACTTTAAGCGCTTAAGTACTATTTCATTGGACTCCATTCCCCAAAGCATCTAAGTCAAGGCATGCAAAATATTTTCCTCCTTAAGAGCTTAAAAGCTTGGGCACTTCATTCAGATTGACTGGGTTTGAATCTTGGGTCTGTTTTACTAACACGATGACTTTGGGCAAGCTTTATTTATACCATTGAAAGTTTTTTTTCCTCATCTGAATAATAGGGCCATATAATCTAACCTTAAAGATGAAGGATGAAATGAAATAATAAATATAAATCCCTTTGAACAAGTTATTATGATTATGTAGTAAAGTGTTGTATATTGTTGATGATAAGTAATTATTTTTGAGATGTCAAGCTTCCATATACCTGGGACATGATTGGTGATATAAATTATTAATGCCTATTAGATTGACAATAGCATAGGAAAGAATTATGTACTGACCTCAGCAACCTCATCTACATCTTTCCAATGCTTTATATTCCCTTCTTCTTTAGCATTAAACTTGAGCATTCCTAAATTTTACTTTCTATTTCCATTCTAATTCCATATTTCTCTGCCTTATTTGTGCTATTAGGGCACTGAGGAAATGGTGTAATGAGCTAATCCTTAACACTGCACAGGCCTGTCCTAAGAGACACACTAATGTATCAGTATACTAAAAATGTTTGAAATACTAATTTTTCTGCTAATGAGCCTAAACATTTTACTATAGTTATACCTTAATACCAAGTTGCAGGTCATTACCTTCACATATTGAAAGCAGCTGATGTTTTAGGGCTTAATGTTTCTGCCATTTGCTTGATGAACCCCCTCTTTCTTGCCCATTTTACATAGCAGAATTTTAAGTTATAAAATTAATACTTGACAGGTATTGTGTATGTTTTTTTGATTTAATTATTTATTTACGTAACTTTTTTTTTCTGATGGTAGCAATTAATATATGCTAACTCCATTAAATTTGAATTTTAAAAATGCTAAAAGGAACAAATAAAATAAAACTGATTTATCCTACCACCTAAAGCTAATCATTTCTGATTTAGTTCTCACCACTCTGATTTTCAACATATGCTTGTGTGTGTATCAGACAGGATAAACAATTGTGTTTGCTGCTTCCTTCATTGAACTGCATATGTATGTTTTCCCATGTATTAACAATTTTTGGAAACGCCATTATAATAGTTAAGATAATAATATTTTTATTTATTTTCTATTATATTTTTATTGATTTCAGAGAGGAAGGGAGAGGGAGAGAGATATATACATTGAATCATTGATCAGCTGCCTCCTGCATGCCCCACACTAGAGATCTGTCCTGCAACCTGGGCATGTACCCTGACTGGGAATCAAACCATGACCTCCTGGTTCAGAGATGGACACTCAACCACTGAGCCATGCTGGCCAGACTAAAATAATAGTTTTTTATGTAATATTACAGTTTTAAATATGTATGTTTTTATGCATGCATGTCTATTTATCTATCTAGGCATCCACTGAAAATAATTTTCTTACACTTCTACTGCTTTATCTTATAAATAATATTGTGAGAACCATCTTTTTGGCAAGTATTGATCTGAGTTATTGACTTACTGAAAATGTATCCTAATGGGGAAATATATTCAACATATGTAAACATTTGTGATATATTGTGGTATATTTTTCAAGAAATAGAATATTATTGTTAAAGTCTCAGACTCTGAAGTCAACCAGACCTATGCTTGAATTCTCTTCCCAATTCATTCTCTCTGGGTAATTTTAGGAAACTCACTTGACCTCTTTAAACCTCATTTTTCTCCATAATCCATAAAATGGGATTATTGCATCTATTAAAATATCTCTAGAAAACATTTTCTTTGAAGTCTTTCTTTCTTCAATTAGGTTTAGCACATAACTATAGCTAGCCATTATTTTTCTTATCTAAACAAGTTTTAGATAAATAATTTGTTTTTTGCCAGGTGGTACCTCTCCCACATCTTTCCTCTCCACCTCTAGATCCTCAAAACTCCCACTATGCTGTTCAGATGAGCAATATTCTAGTATCTTCTAGTGCCATAAGGAAAGAGATTTATTGGCAGAAGGGCTTCCATTTTGTATGAGAGAGGAAGAGGGATATTGGGTCTTGAGGATATTCCAAGTTTTTGGTTCTGTATTCTCTATATTGTCTAGCTCTTGATTTCTTTCTAAGTGATTCAGAACTGTCAGGGTTAGATCTAATATTTACTCCAAGAATGTTATGGAAGGACTTGGACAAAAGTAAAACTAGGCAAGTTCCATTGAGGCATTCATCATCTATTGCTTTCACCAATATTTCTTGAGGTCTACACTGCCATAGGCACTGCCTCTGCCTCATTGGCAAATTGGAAATGCAGCTAAGTTGTTCCTTCACTACACAATACCTCTTGGTTATCAAATATGAACACAAACTTATTTATATCACTTAATAAGTCACTATATTTAGTTTACCTACTGTATACTTTGCCATGGCTCCTAACTATCTTGGGAAATAGAAAAATCTGGCTACATGGTATTATTCAAAATGGTCTAAAATAATATCTATTTGTTTATTAATAAGCATTTAGCACAGCACTTGATTCATTTAAAACACTTAAGTAATATTATCAGATAGTTTAACATTGGTCATTTGACAACAGTAAAAGTAAAATATAAAAATGTTAAAAGTATTTAAATACTTATTTTCACACCAAGAGAGATTGAAATATTTATAAGTGTATTTCCTCAAATTGTAATATCCAGTGGTATATAGCACACTTTAAGATTATCTTTAGCTTATAGCACCCAGAAAAGAAAAGTCAATCAAGTCCATAATCTGTCTTTATTGTAAACTCCTTCTAAATTAAATGTATTCAGTTCTCTGAATTGAAGGAAATTTTTTTGTTTCCTTCTGAAAGATGTTTTAAAAAGCCCTTACATCTGGGAAAATTTTTTCTAATTTCTAACATTAATATTTCTGATGAACCTGAGAACTTTCCTTCTGAAAATTAAATTCACTGATTCTTCACAATTCTTACAATACATGTTTACATATCTGAAAACATTCCAAGTTCTCCATGTTCCTTTTTAAGTTATAAAAAAGATTAAACATCCCCTTTATGAAATTGAGGACAAGGTTGCTGTATTGCTTCACTTGTGATTACAGTCATAGAATTTTAAAACTAATGGCATTTGTTGCATTTCTGATATGTTTAGGGAAAAGCAGAGTCCACTTGGAATGTAACATAAGCACATTTTTGAGAAAAAGAATAGAAATCAAGGAGTAAATGAGAAAAAAATTATGTGAGCTAATTAAAAATGGTAAGAAGGAGAATTGTACAATAATCAAATTATTTAACATTTTAGAATATTTAGGAAGAAAATGAATATACTTTTTATTTAACGTTAAAAAAGTAAGCTAAAGCTGAAAGAGATACTGTATATTGAATGGCAAATAGTATAATGGCATCATAAACATTATTTATAGGCCTGATGTGGCCAATACTCATATTTAATTGCCGAGTAGAGAGAATTTAAATGGCAGAATGATGAGAGTGAGCATATATTATGAATTGCTGGAGAACCGAAACCCCTCTTACTCATCACTATATCCTGGTCCCTGACAGAAAGTAGATGCTCAATAAACATCTGAGAGGCCTGCAATGAGGAGTGAATAAACCTTAAGCTTGGACCTAGTGCATCCATGTTGGTGCTTCTATATTGGGAAAATACCCGTTCCTGTTTCCATAACAATCGAATGCATTCACCCTTCCTTTTGTTTTTCATCTCCTTTATCCAATTACCTTCATCCTTATCCTAATACATATAACCCAAAAGCCCCACATATGTCCAGTAATTTTGTTAAATGACCACAGCAGAAACTGTTTCCTTGCCATCAGTTGCACCTGGCCCTAGTGATTCTACCTTCAGTGATTATAAACTCTTCTTTCGTTGCATTTGTTTTACTATGTCTGTTTTTTCACTCCATTTGAGATATAAAGTATTAGTGCTAATTACAGCGTATAAAGTAAAATGCCCCCCTTTTAGTGCAATGTTTTCATGTATATAGTTTTTATGTGTAGATCACATATATGACACAGGGCATGGCAAAAGTAGTTTTACAATTGTGAGTACATGAAACACAGAGTTTATTCTTGTGTTACTTTTTATTAATAATTGTATTATTTTCCATACAAATAACTGTAAATCTACTTTTTAACCCCACCCACACATATACATGTACATGTGTACATGTATATGAACTATATATGGGTGTGTGTATTTTTGTTTTACTATATCTTCTGATATAATTAAATCAGCCAAAATAAATGATTTCCTATAAAATAATATTCCAAAATGTATTATGTAATTTTGTATAGTGCTTAAATTACTATTTTATAGCAACATTATGTTTCAGACAAAGGTATAATGAGTAACTTTTAGTTTAGAGCAAAGCATTCTTGTGGATTTAATAAATCTATAACACTTATCTCTTGTGTGTGTGAGTTACTACATATGTATATTTATATGTAAATGCACTTCTTTTTTTAATATTCTTTAAAGGGTCACATGATAGCATCCTGCGATTCCTGTGGGGTCACAAAACTATGGGACTTTCGGAAACTCTTACCAATTGTGTCCATTGATGTAGGTCCAAGTCCTGGCAATGAGGTGAACTTCGATTCATCAGGTAGGATTTTGTTTCGTACTTGTGACCAGTCTAACCACTGTTTCCCCCTTGTTTCCTCCTGTGTGCATTTCTGTTCTTACTGTTATCTTAGAATATTACATTGTATCTCATTACATTTTGTATCATATGTCATATTATGAAAACATATTTATCTTATATGAGAAGGAAGAAAAATAGAGGAGGTAAGTGTGTGTCAATGTGTATAACACAAGTTCCTGGCAGCACCACGTAAAACCTTGGAGCCTACATCCCTTAAAGTCACCATCCAAGGTAAGTACATTGCTTTCCCTGAAAGCAAAATGACTGAGAGTAAAGAACAAAAGGTTGGCAAGATAGAATGGAAATATTTTCATGGGCTAATTTAAATTTGCCAAATTACCCCAGATTCTTTAGATTTTACAGTTTATTTGTAATATATGTATATTCATCTTATTGTTGCAATTATATGCTCTGTGTAATTATTTGATTGTGCTTATCCTTGTTAATGATAAATAGTATGACAACTGATATGAACCATACAATAATTCCGGTTGTCTGTTTAGAAGGTTAAAATTGCAGTTACATCTTTATTTTTAATTACAGCCTGTTCTAAGTAAAAATGTATATATATTAATGGATAATATAACTTTTCTTTGCTAGTGTGATACGTGTTTTAAATGTTTTTAAATTTTGAGAATTTTTAAAATCTTTGATAGTAATTTGTGGTAGGTAGACCAAGTTATAGTGATAACTATTTTATTTTATTTTTTAATTTCTTTATTGATTAAGGTATTACACATGTGTCCTTATCTCCCCACTTCCCCCCCATTCCCCCCACTCATGCCTTTACCCCCTGTTGTCTGTGTCTATTGGTTAGGCTTATATGCATTCATACAAGTCCTTTGGTTGATCTCTCCCCCTTACCCCCACCCTCCCCTGCCTTCCCTCTAAGGTTTGATGGTATGATCGATGTTTCTCTGTCTCTGGATCTGTTTATGTTCATCAGTTTATGTTCATTATATTCCATAAATGAGATCATGTGATATTTATCTTTCTCTGACTGGCTTATTTCACTTAGCATAATGCTCTCCAGTTCTATCCATGCTGTTGCAAATGGTAAGAACTCCTTTTATACTGCAGTGTAGATTCCATTGTGTAAATGTACCACAGTTTTCTAGTCCATTCATCTACTGATGGGCACTTAGACTGTTTCCAAACCTTAGCTATGGTGAATTGTGCTGCTATGAACATATATTCTTTCTGATTGGTATTTCTAGTTTCTTGGGATATATTCCTAGAAGTGGGATCACTGGGTCAAATGGGAGTTCCATTTTTAGTTTTTTGAGGCAACTCCATACTGTTCTCCACAGTGGCTGCACCAGTCTGCATTCCCACCGGCAGTGGACGAGGGTTCCCTTTTCTCTGCATTCTCGCCAGAGATAACTATTTTAGATGAAGAAATATATATAATGTGTCATTTAAAAATAGTCCATATTAATTCTGTAGTTCAGAAAGTTTTTAGTAATTATAGAGACATATGACAATTGTGTGTTTTGTGACATTGGTTTCATGATATTCCCATCACACAGCTGAGATTTAGAATACAGTAAGTTTGCCTTCTTAAAAGCCTTTAAGTTGTGTTCCTGTTACAGATTAGTAAATGAACCATGCTAATAAGAATGGCTTCTTTAAAAATGTTTTAGACATTAAGACAATTATGGTCCACTAGAATTCAAGCATATTTTTTAAAATTCTGTACAGAATAATAAAAGATCCCCAACTATGAGAATTTAATTTTACAGTGTGGCAGAATATTGATTTAAATTTATAGTTTCAATAGACAAATTTTACCTTGACATCATAGTGCTAAAGGAGTTTTAATTTGGTTTTCACAAACATTTCACATCCTTAAATACTTTTGTATTATTTGAGCTAGCATCTAAGTATTTATGTTCTTGAATTTTGAACCCTGAAATTTAAAAACTTTTAATTATACTTTATAATAATATAAATTAAAGGTGTTTTGAAATACTGTGCAACTAACCATAGATATATATTTTACTGTCATTATTAAAAATGTTGCCACTTGCTTTTTACTGTCTTTGTCATACAGCCTGAAATTTCTTCTCTATACTTAGTCAGGCAAACCTGATTTTAAATAAATATAATACCAATCTTATTATCATACAACAATATCATCTTAAAGTCTTTAGAAAAACAAACCTATTTTTTCTCTCCATGACTGTTATATTCTTGGTAATTCACTAATATTAAAGTATGAGGGTCATGGGCAGAACAATAAGAAACTTAAAAGTCAGAGAGTTTAAACCAGGGACCCTGTTAATGAAACCACTTCATCAGTTTGAGGACATGAATTTATCTTTTAAATTAAATTTCTTGGGGTAACAGTAGTTAAACCTATTATATAGGTTTTAAGTGTACAAATCTATGATACATGATGTGTATGTTGCATTGTGTGCCCACCACATAAAGTAAAATCATCTTCCATCACCACATATTTGGCCGTTTACACTTTACTTCCCCTCCACCCCTTTCCCTCTGTTGTCTGTCTGTATGAGTTTCAGTTTTATATCCCACAAATGAGTGAAATCATATGTTTATTGGCTTTTTTTCTGACTTACTTATTGTACTTAACGTAATATTGTCCAGGTTCATCCACATTATCACAAATGGCAGTATTTCATCTTTTCTTATGGCTGAGTAGTATTTCATCATATATATTATGTATCACATCTTTTTTTATCCAATCATCTACTGAAGTATACTTTGGTTGTTTCCATGCCTTGGTTACTGGGAACATAAGTGCAGGGCTACATAATCAAAACATTGAAAACTTGAGGGCATATAATTTCAACTTGACCTTCCCAACCCTTTGACCATTTCTTTAAGAAACATAGTATAATTAACATTAATTCTGTTTGAAAAATTAATTCCATGAGCCTTTTTCTCATTTAATAATGAGAAATTTGTGCTTCTGTCATAGACATTTAAATGGAAGAGATTTTAAGAGGTTGAAATATATCAAAGGTTGAAGGAACAAAGGAGAGCAGATGCAAGCTCTAATGAGGGCTTGAACAGAGACCTGAAAATCACAGTCAAACACCAGAAATTATGTTCATATTAAGGAAGTAAAGAAGTACAAGTCAAGAGCAGAACAAAATCAGAATAAGGATAGGGGCACATAAATCTCTTCTAATCTGCATTTATTCAGGAAAAGATTACTGCATTTATTCAGGAAAAGATTATTTGAAAGATAGTACAACAAAATTATATCAAAAATATTTGGACTATGAGGATAAAATCATATCTAATTTAATAAGCTCAAAATGCACTTCTATTTGACATACTTTTATTCACAATTTTTTATAAATGCAGGAATAATTGACACTGTTGAGAATAGTTAACATTTATTGAGGGCTCACATTAGTTGTGTCAACTCGTGTTTCCAGGTTGAAATTCTGACAGAGTTAAATTGTGCTGTTATATACATCTAGGACATTATTTGTTATTTCTCATAGTGTATCATTTTTAAAATGTATCTTTGATAAAAATATTTGAAAACCAGTGATATAGTAAAAGAATATATATTATAATTCCAAGCCTTAGGTCTTCAGCATCTCTTAGACTATAAGCAAATTATTTAATCTCTCTGAACTAAGATTCTCCATGAAGGAGATCATTTTTATAGTGTTCTGATGTGTTTCAAAGGGATAATGTATAGCCTATAATGTGGAAATCCTAGTACAATCACCTTCCACGTTATTGCTAGCTAAGGAGGGATCTTAGAAAGTCATTCCAATCATTTCATGGATGAGAAAAATGTGTGTATATTTTGTTGTACAAATAAGATGCCTAAGGTTGTGTGAGAGTATAGGAAGTTTCTAATGAAACTATAAAACACTAATGAATAGATATTAAAAACAAGGGTCAAACCTCATGTTCATGTAATGGTAAAAATAATTTAAATGGTTAACTAAGAGGTAAGGTTGTATATAGCAGTACACATACAATATATTAAAATCAAAAGGTTTAAAGACATATGAATCACTGTCTAGAGTTTAGCTTTTCTGTTACTATAAAAAATCTGCTTCTCACACATTTAAAAGCGGAGTTGCATATGGCATAGAATTATTTACATAATGTTATATTTGCAAATACATTGCTTGTGACAAACAGATTATCAGTGTTTACAGATATATACATATATTAGTATATATTATATAACTTGTATATTTGTAAAAGGATAAGTGTTCCTTTCTCATTCAACAGAGAGCCTCCTGGTAATATAATGCTACACATTTCTGCAAATACTCACTATCTAAACAATATCTCTCACTTGGCATACTCAAATGCCATATGTTTTATCATTCAACGATTTATTACAATTTCAGAAAATGTTAAATGGAATTGTGTGAAGTAATAAAAATGAACTGTGAGAATTTATACTTACACTTCTACATTTCTCACTGCCTCATGTTTATGTAGTTTAGCAACACATGCATTTGTCTCCTCTGTCAAAGATAATTTCGGCACGTTTGCAAAGTCACATCCCTAGACAATGCAGGAGCCAAAGTTTGAGCCAGATGAGGACTTTCAGTGGAAAGCTTATTAGTATCAGACCATCAAAAGGGGCAAAGTTTCCTACTACTTGAGAAAAACCTAAATATTCTCTACAAGCAAAACCACAATAAAAATTGTAAAATGGGGGGATGGGTGACCCCACTGGAAAATATGAAAAGCATAGGCCCCCTCCATGCATTTTCAAAATATAGTAACATACTCCCAAAATTGTTGGTTCGAAATGAATTTATTGTTTTGTGTTTATTAGTAAAGGCTATTGTTCATCCTTGTGTGTTTAAAAAGCACATGGCAAATTCTTTCTGGTGGACACAGTGCATCTTAACTGGGAAAGTACTCATTTAGAAATTAGAGAAGCCCTGGTTTTGAATTTTTTATTTTTTTATTTTTTAATTAAGGTATTACATATGTGTCCTTATCGCCCCATTGCCCCCACCCCCACCCCCTGGTTTTGAATTTTGTCTCTAAGACTTACTGGCTGAATGGACCTGGTGAAAATTCAACATTTCTGAGCCTCAGTTCCTTGAATGTGGAATAATAAAAACCTATTAGGATTTCTACTTCCAAGATAAAATAACAGGGACCAGATTTACCCTACTACCTGAAACAACTAAAAAGGAAAATCAGATTAAATATATGAAATGGGTTTTTTTCAGACATCAAATATTGGGTAATGAAAAACAGTGGTACCTGAGAGAGGGGAAGTCAGTGAGAGGAGCCCTACTGACAGCCCCAGAATACTGCTTGGAGAGTTTCTAGGATGGATGAAACCACAGGGAAACCCTGCAGCCTCCCAGAGTGGAGGCGACAGAGGGGGCATCCCAGGACAGCCAGGGAGCTAGAATTCACAGGGCAGAGGACAGAACAGGAGAGAGAGAGAGAGAGAGAGAGAGAGAGAGAGAGAGAGAGAGAGAACTCAGAAAATTTGCAGAAGGTCCGCTCCAGTCTTTAGCTGAATAGAAATCAGTATCTGCTAAGGCAAGGCCAGGGAAAAATCTGTCTGGAATTAAACGGAAACTTCCCCAGAGCTCACACAAGCCTAGGAATGATTTTTATCCCTACCAACCAGAGTGAAAAATATCTTGCCATTCAAAAGGACAGTGGGTAGAGAAAAGATTGCCAAGCTCTAGCCCATGGGCCAATTTGACCTGTGTTCAGGTAGAATTTTAATGGAACACAGCCACACCCACTCATTTGCATATTGTCTAAGCCTGGTTTCACACCACAGCAGCAGAACTGGGTATTTGCAGCAGAGACCATATGGCCTGGGAAGCCTAAAATACTTAACATCTGACTCTACAGGAAAAAAGTTGCAGAAGTGGAGTATTACCTCAGTAGTGAGGCAACCTCAGCCCACGCTCTGGACCGAGTCCCCTTCACTAATGTCCAAGGAGCTATCTAATTGGCTCATGTAAAAACCCATTTAATCTTCCCTCCAGCTCAGTGAGATTGTTAGTTATTCCCCTTTCCACAGAGGAGGAAACTGGGACAAAAAGTCAACAACAAGCACAGTGAAACCTGGCTGATCAAATGTGATGTTAGAGTTCAAAGCCGCCTAAATCCAGAGACCAGAATTTAAACATGTTATTCTGCCTCTCATTTTACTAATAGTATTCAGTTTCATATTGATTTATGGTCTATTAGAAGTGATCCATTTTCTGTGAATATTGAAATAATCCCATTAATGACCACTGGACCGTGTTTGACTCAATGCTGACTAAAGACACAGAATCCTGTCACTAGTTATCAATTTGTTGTCTCTGGAAGAAGAAAGGAAAAGAGAATATCACTAGTATTATCTGCCAGATTTGTGATGTGTCTATGCACAAGGGGGTATTCTAAATGCTTGTGTGTTCCTAATGGGATTTGAGACTCCAACCCTACACCTCAGTATGAATTATGGGAGTACCTGCAGGGCCCTTATTTCTGCCATTTATTTTAAGTCCCAGCCTGATTAGAAACTGAAATAATAAAAGGAAGCGAGCTAACGTCTTTTATCATCTCAGGCATATGGCAGAGTTAATCTAAGTTTCTCCTCCTAAAAGCAAGTCCTTTCTACCACATCAATTTCCTGAGAAAGAAAGACACAAGGAGAGAGGCTAAAATATAAGGGGAAAGGTGACCAGATGACCCTGCTCAATTATTTATAGTCCCATTATTTCTCCCTCCTTTTGAGTGGCTCTATTGTGTATGCAAAATCGTTTTGTCCTCGAGTAGAATATGGGCCTCTCCGGCCCTGTTGAAAGGAACTGGAAAACTAAAGGAAATCAGGTTATGGATCTGATCTCCCTTGTAGACCCCAGTCTATGACTAATACCTGGAATGAAGTAAATCATACTCTAGAAGCTGGGCAAGGTGCTTTCCCTTTTATCATCACAGAACTATGAGTTTTGTTCCATTTCTTCCATTCTAAAGAGTTTTGAGAGCTTTAGTTAAACATGTATATTAATGAATGCACACATTTGTAGTCTTTGCAAGCCTGAGTTGCATTTCATTTAATCTTTAGCTCTAGAAAATTGTAAAAGGAAAAATTACAGAGATTTACAGGGATTGTTTTATACCTTATCTTTAAAAACAAACAAACAAAAAAATAGCTATATTTTTACTAGTAAATTTGGTTTTGTCATGCTAAGCCCTGTGTTAGAGGCAATTTTATTTACCTAATGGCAAGTTTGAAAAATTATATTATACTGATAGTAGGGACACCTTGAAAACTTTAAAGGCATATCAACCAAAGATATATTAATTCAGGGATACTATTCACAGTTGTATAAAGTATTATGACTATAAACCAGTTTTGATTGTTTACTGTTCATTCTGAATGGTTGTTGACAATGCAATATCAGTTGTTAAGTATTTAGACTATTATCCTAGCAATGGATCATCAATTCTGAGAACTGAAATGTATTTGGATTGCATAAATTATGACAGATTACTATAAATAAGTTACTGACTTTTAAAAAGAGTAAAATGTATACATGTTACAAAGCCTGTTTCTTTCAGATAGTGTGGTGAAGGCCTGGAACAGGGTGCGGGTGTGGGCTAGAATGTGTTAATAGGGGGGGGGGGGGAGTGGACACCTCTAATACTTTCAACAATAAAGATAAATTTACAAAAGAAAGGTTATATACTTAAACTAATGACATCATTGCACAAACTACAAAGCCTCCCTTTTGGAATTGCCTTTACAGTTTTAAAAATAATTATTTAATATCCCCAATATTCACAAATATCTTTTCTGAGTCTGGATTGAATTTGTAGAAACATCTACAAATTATTCACATTTTATGAGTCAGCAAAGGACATCAATCACAAAGTGAGGCTCTAAAGAATAAATATTGTTGTTCACTTATGATTTGTAACATGAAATTGAGCAGGACACTTAATCTCTGTGGACCTCAACTCTATCATCTCTAAAAGGAGAGGCATGGCCTGGCTGGCATGGCTCAGGGATTGAGTGTCAACCTATGAACCAGGAGGTCATGATATGATTTGAGGTCATGATCTGATTTCTGGTCAGGGCACATGCCCGAGTTTCAGGTTTGATCCACAGTCTGGGGAGTGCAGGAGGCAGCCAATAAAGGATTCTCTTTCATCACTGATGTTTCTCTCTCTCTCACCCTCTCCCTTCCTCTCCAAAATCAATAAAAGAAGAAGAAAGCGAATTAAAGACTTACATGTAAGACCTAAAACCATAGAAATCTTAGAAGAAAACATAGACAGTAAAATCTGGAACATTTCTTGTAGCAATATTTTTTTTCTAATTTATCTTCTAGGGTAAGGTAACAAAAGAAAAAGTAAACAAATGGGACTACATCAAACTAAATTTTTGCACAGCAAGCTGTCAACAAAATGAAAAGACATTTAAAAAATTGAGTCTCAAATATAAATGACATCTGTATTGCTCAACAATACCAATTTTTTAAATATATTTTATTGATTTCAGAGAGGAAGAGAGAGGAAAGGGAGATAGAAACATCAGTGCTGAGAGAGAATCATTGATCAGCTGCATTCTGCATTCCCTAGATTGGGGATCGAACCTGCAACCCAGGCATGTGCCCTGATCTGGAATCAAACCATGACCTCCAGGTTCATTGGTTGATGCTCAACCACTGAACCATTGGGCAAATACCAGTTTTTATTCTTGCAGCACTAGCAATACATTCAGTTCCTGTTTCAACAGGAGTCTTGACAAAAAAAAAAAAAGGCATAAACTCCTTCATTTTAGTAAATCAATGACTCAATCAAACTCTTCTTATAAGGGCTATATGAGATAGTAAGAATCTGAGCCATTCTGGTTAAATCATAGCAGGAAATAACTTATTAATCTTCCAAATTATAGCCTTGTGCAGATTCAATCAACTACTGCAGCTGCAATTACCTGGATTCTACAAAAAAAGTCACAATTGTGCTATCAATTCCTCAATATTGTGTAGTATTTTTTCAAGTGTAGTTTTCATTGTTGCTTAGCTCTCTAATGTAGCTGTACTACATATTTGTAACATTGTAGGCATAGATGACAAAAGGTGCTTAAAAATATTTTCACATGCAGATAAAATATTTCCTTGGAAGTCCATTACAAAATCTATATTCATAATTATATACAAACAATTTCAATCTAGAAAATGCCCAAATAATAACAAATTCTAAATGAATGCCATAATATTTGATGAAGATTTATTTTATGTAGTATTAATGTAATGAAGACTTTTAAATATATTTACAGTAGTTATATGCATATAATAATTTACAAATGCCAAATCATTTTTCAACACTTTAAAAAGATTTGTATCTCTATACCAAGTGTGAAAAATAAATTTCATAACTAGCTATATCTTCATATCACCTACACAATAAAATATTTGAATGCATATAATTAGCTATGCCCATATGTTTGCAGATATAATAAAAATTACATGTACATGTTAGCATAGCTCACTTTGAAATATGACAATGACATTTTATGCCTATAGTATTCTAGAAAATGCATTTGTATAAAGAAATAAGACATAATCAGACCTTTGAGTTTTTCTAAGGTACATAAAATTATTGTATTAAGAAGAATGTATTATTTTAACTTAATAGCACATAATAGTTTATTAGATTTAAAATTAATATGGTTAAAATTTGCAGTCCACACATACTTCATAGCCCAAAGTCAAGTAACCCAAGCATTTGTCTTCTTTTTAATAGACTGTATATACAGAATTAAATAGATAATCATCCTTAATCTGCCAAGCTGATACTTTTAAATAGGATAATCCTTTAAGGGAAATTGTAGTTCAACAGACGTGCAAATAGCATGGCACTGCGGAAGACGAAGCCTGCACAGTGGGCACTTGTGATAACTTGCAGTTATGCTTATCTAAAATTAAATTTCAAGCAATATTCGAATATGATTTACTCAGGATGCTTGAGCTCAGAAGTATCTTTTCACACTTGTAATGTAAGAAGAGTATAAATAAAAATAGTTTAAAATTATCTTCATACAGCATCCCTTACTAGGCACTCCCCTACCCCACCCCCCAAACCTTGAAAGAAATAGTGTGGTATCTGTATTATGAAAATCAATACTCTGTAAATGTTTTAAATGATTAGTTTGATAAACACCTCTGAATAATAGATAAGTATTTCATGCCATGCCTTCCATCCAAGAATTTTTTCATTCTCTCTTTTGTATTTTTATTGGTCTAATGGTGGAAATTTTGTTAATTCGGTTGACATGTATTTAGTATAAGATACTGTCTTCCAGGTACCGATTTAAATTCTGGGGCTTAGTGATTTAAATTAGATAAAACTTTATTGACAAACGAAATTGAAGCAATAGACATGAGTCTGAAGGTAATAACTGAGAAAACTGTAAATTAAACTGTTCTGCATGCAGTATGCTCTGTATGCCATCAGAGCATAATTTATATCAGACTAAGCCAGCAAATAAAAAACAAGTTGACAACTATGTAGAATCCCCCTCCCCCACCCACTGTATCCAGGGCAAGAATGGAAGCAGAGAGAATAGTGAGACTGTCCATGCTATGACCCAGAATTAAAGAGCTTGGACTACGGCAGCGACATCCCTAGAGTAGGCTTTCAGAGACCCTTATGTGGGGTACACTGTCTGCAGAGAATTTAAAAAAGTAATAAAACCATCCTGAAGAAGGTCTGTTTTTATTACACCATAATTTCACCAATTTTAAACGGTGATTAAATACTTATCCCCAAAGACAAATGTTTCAATTGCCCCTCTCCACCCTTTTTATTCCAGGGAACATAGGTGACAACTGAGAAACTGTTAAAATGCCATCATATATTTGAAGGCAGTCAGCATAATTTGCTTATGAATGGGATCTAATCTGTTAAAAATGCAATCTCAAGCATATTTTCTGCAGCATTCATATGAAATATGACACTGATACATCCTTTACTCTATACCATGTAATATGTATATAATAAACTTTACATATGGCCTAAGATTTGTTAGTAGATTATGTACTTCATTGGTTTTTCTTTCAATTAATTTGCCAGTTCTATGCTATAGAAAGTGTGTTTCTTTGTCATATGTTTTAATGCCAGGTAAATTAAGTTCCATTTAATTAATATTCTTTTTACAAGAGTTCTTGATTATTCTTGTTTATTGATTAATGTATTGGTTAAGATGCTTTTGGCTACAAGTATCAGGAACCCCAACTTGGACTGACAATAAGGAACTTTTAAATCTCTCATAAGAGAAAGTCCACAGGTTGGGCCAGCTTTGGATTTGGTGGGTTCAGCAAATGTAAGATGTTTTCAAGGAGTCAAGCTCTTTCTTTCCCCCTGTTCTTCCATCCTTAGTGTTGGCACCGAGGTGGCCCTGGCTTCTCCACAGATCATAATGCAAGAAGACAAGATCTGGGGAAGGGATGAGACTATTTTCCTGTGGCTCTCAGAAGAGGGGCAACTGCCTCTGGAAGTCCCCTAGTGGACTGCCCTCATGTCCTTTGGGCCAGAATTGAGGCCCTAGAGAGGGGAAGGATCACTTTTATATCCTGCAGTGATATCAGCTTCCCCATGGGTACGTGTATGCCTGTGTTTGGTGATGGAAGGAATGTAGAAGAAAAGGCAGGCGAGGAGAAAGAAAAAGGAACTGGGCAGTCATGGAAGGTCTAACTACTAAAGCAACATAAAAGAACTCAGGAGTAATAGATAATCCACTCAGGAAATTGTTTTGTGGGAGACTAGAGGAACATTGCTTTGGATAGGAAAGAGAAAACCAAAGCATCAAAAAAAATTTTTTTGAACTAAAGCAGTTACTTTAGAACTTTATTATGAGGACAACCCACAATAGGAAATTCATTTTCTATCACTATCCTAAAACACAATTTTATACATTAGGAGTATGGCCGTGTGTGTGTGTGTGTGTGTGTGTATACGTGTGTGTGTGTATATATATATATATATATATATATATATATATATATATATATATATGATATCTATGATAATTTATAGTATATATATGATATCTATGATAATTTATAGTATATAATATATACCATGTATTAGATATAAATATACACATTTTTAGTCTAAGGAAATAAATTATAAATTGTTGAGCTTAGAAGTGAGTTGGCAAATGTTTATTTTAACTTTCTTTTGAGAACTTGTGTCTCAAAGGCAGGCAGTATTTTGCATTTTGGTCATTTTTCTTTTTTAGAGATAATGAGGGTGGGGACTCTACGACTGCAGGCAATCGCTTTGAGCTCTGAGCACTTTGAAGAGATTAGCCCCATTGATATTCTCTTCATTTTTTGGAGAGAAATGCTGCCTTCCCCAGGGTATAAGAAGATGGACAGCTATTGAATACAAACTGCTTTTGTCTAGCTGATAGTATGGTATTAAGTATTCTCTTCTCGAAGACATATATGCAATATTAGAAAGTTCTGTAAGATGGTCGGGAGCCTCATTACGCTGACTTGTTCATTTTGTCTGAACCTGCAAAGTTAAATTTGGTATCATTTGCCTAGAAAATATCCTTACAGGGGTTATAAACTGGATTGTATTGTTATTAACCCAGCCAACTTGGTGATGAACAAGTTAATTATCTTGGGCATAAAAAGGGGGGAAAGGCATGATTTCTGCCAGCAATGCAATGAAAAATATACACATATACAAATGAACTATTTGGAAGTCCGCATACACAATAGGACTTTACTGGACAGTGACCTATCTCGCCTGTGTGAGTTCAATCAAAGATGTCTTCTTTTGATTTTCAAATGTTACATTTTGCTGGAATTCAGATAAAGCCATATAAATAATAGATTTTGTGCCAGGTGATTTCACATGCATTATGTTGTTCTTTCAGAGAGGTTCAATTAGCAAAAACATCAATTCAAATGACTTTCTGTCACTAAAAAGCGGTCTTCTGTGGGAGAGGGACACATGTACATAAGAATACGACAAATATATATTTACATATATATTTAATTCCAGTGCTGCAGTTCTATCCCGTGTCTGGCTTCAGTACAGGAGCTTCATCCACTGATTAGCTTGCTCTTTCAAGCAATCAGTTAGACACTGAAACCTTTTGAAGGTCAGTGTATCCTTCCCTTTCTGAAAGCATCCTTTTAAATTTAATAGTTTAGCATGTTTCTAAACATGCTTTGTGTTCCCTTGCTCTGCTATACGTACATTAAAAGAAATATTACTTTTATTCAGAGAAGGTAATAAAACTCTGTGATTTAGCCCTACCCAGTTTGGCTCCATTCGATTCCAGTCAAGGGAACATGCCCAAGTTGGAGGCTTGATCCCCAGTAGGGGACATGCACGAGGCAACCGATCAGTGATTCTCTCTCATCATTGATGTTTCTATCTATCTGAGATCAAATAAAAATATATTTAAAACAAAATAAAAAAAAAACCCTGTGATTTAGGAAACAAGGTTATCATCAAATGAGTCTTTTGTTTATGCAATTCTGACTGTCTTCAGGATATCACAAGTATTGATTCATTGCAGGTCAATTGGATGTGTGAAATGGAAGTGGCATGCTATAAGCTTATGATTATATACTGTGGTTTGAAACAATGAACTTGATAACTTGACATGTTGCTGTACCTCTTTGACCAGTGCGTTTGAGATAATCTACCTAGGAAAGGACCTGCTATATAATTTTATACATTTCTTCAGAGTGTTAGAAATTAAAAACTCCTGCCATCTGCATCTCTACATCACAATTCCAGTCCTAACATCCTAATCAGAGATCCTGGGCATGCACCATGGGGCACTGAGACAGAGTAATAGGGATGGGTGTGGGATTTCCTAAAAGATTGCTAGGTCAGAAAATTGCTATTCTTCCTTTATCTCCAAGAGCACCACAAGGGATCCCAATATTCTGTGACTCCTTAGCCCTTGACACTAGAGTCAATGAGATTTTTCCAAGATCAATACAACTTTCAAGGTAATAGGATAAAGTAAGAAAATTCTAATCTATAAGTCTAGTCACTTTTGCTTAGGGCCACTGCCTTAGTTATGTTAGACCTTAACTATGATGGTAAAAACTTTGGAGACCAAATTTTGACTCCTTAATATTGAGCTAGATTGTTTATAGGTGCTTAGAATGTTAAAGTGCTCCTTTTTCAGTGTGCTTTTCTCTAACTTTCAAAATGTGTTTTGTGTTTAGTTGCATTTTGCTGAGTTATTTGCAATCCCCTTGTAAATGATAGAGATAAAAATAGTTATTTCAATAAATATTTTTGATTGATAACTACAAAGAAAATGTTTATTGAGAGCCATTAATCCTAGTCATTAGCAGTCACTAGGATTTTTTTCCTGAGCTTCTCAGATTATTTTTGAAAAGCACCCATTAAACTCATTTAAAGTTTAAATTTGAGCATACAATTCAACAATTTTGCCTGGCTTTTACAGGAGAATTTTGGGTCTTTGCAAAGTGTACCAGTACATTCGCTCTACTCCTATCTTGTAAAAGATGTTATCTTGTTTCATAGATCTAGTGGGTCCACAAATAGCTAGTGGAAGAATCAGGTTTGAAAATATTGATCTGTAACTGATATCAGTGTATAAAGTGTTAACTGAAATTCTTAAGAACAATAAATAAATATTGCATGTTGTAAGTGAAAAATAATTAATGTTAAAAAATTGAGTTTTTGTTACCTGCATGTATTAAATCAATCCCAAAATGCTAACTCCTCACTCACTTCAGTCCAGTGTGAGGAGTGCTTTCCTCCGTCAGCTATGGCCCGGGGTGACAAAGGCCCTTTCATTTTCAGCACCGTTTCAAAGGTCACTCTGGATGTCAGCATCTAGCAGTCGGCAAGAGAAGGAAAGAAAAAACAGAAAGCCTGCTCCTTATCTACCTTTGCACAGATGCACAAATAAGCCTTTTCTACTACCAGGGCCAGTTGCTATAGACAGTTATCCCTTAACCATGAATACAGGTTGGAAAATTACAGGATAGACCTGTGGAAAATTGTAAAAATTACAATGAAAAAGTTCTCCAAACAGATCTTAATATGCCCTGTTTGTCAGTTCATTCTACCCTGTAGTTGTCATTTTCCATGTAAGCTACGAAGTTGTCTTTGAAAGGTTTATTTTAGCAAATGCCTGTTCCATCTACACACAAAGAAAATGAAATAACCCTATAATTGTGTGGATTTTTAAAAAAGTAATCTAACAAAAAGGTTCTTCTTTGCCTTTGATTCCAAAGAATGTGCAGTTGTACATTCTCTTCCTTTGGGAGCTCAATAAGACAATCTTCCTCGGAGTCTGTCAAGTATCTCATATAACAATAGAAGTGCAGTAATGGTCAATTTTTTTAAAGCTTCCTGGCTTGCTTGCACTCCCAAGAGAGACTCAGTGGATTTACTGTGTATGTGTGTGTGTGTGTGTGTGTGTGTGTATATGTTTTTAAATAGTTCTTTAAACAATATATACTTTTCTTTTTTTTTGTTTTTTCCCCCTCTCTTTATTGATTAAGGTATTACAAATGTGTTCTTATCCCCCAGTTGCCCCCCCCCCCATTCATGCCCTCATCCCCCTAGTGAACGTGTCCATTGGTTAGGCTTATGTGCATACATACAAGTCTTTTGGTTGATCTCTCCCTCTTACCCCACCCTCCCCTACCTTCCCTCTGAGGTTTGACAGTCTGATCTATGCTTCTCTGTCTCTGGATCTGTTTTAGTTCATCAGTTTATGTTGTTCATTATATTCCATAAATGAGTGAGATCACGTAATACTTATTTTTCTCTGCTTGGCTTATTTCGCTTAGCATAAGGCTCTCCAGTTCCACCCATGCCGTTGCAAATGGTAAGAATTCCTTTTTCTTTTTCTTTTCTTTTCTTTTCTTTTTTTTTTACCACAGCGTAGTATTCCATTGTGTAGATGTACCACTGTTTTTTAATCCACGCATCTGCTGATGGCCACTTAGGCTGTTCCCAAATCTTAGCTATGGTAAATTGTGCTGCTATGAACATAGGGGTGCATATATCCTTTCTGATTGGTGTTTCTAGTTTCTTGCGATATATTCCTAGAAGTGGGATCACTGGGTCAAATGGGAGTTCTATTTTTAGTTTTTAATCAACATCATTAAAATGTCCATACTACCCAAAGCAATCTATAGATTCAATTCACTTCCCATTAAAATACCAACGGCATAGCCGAAACCGGTTTGGCTCAGTGGATAGAGCATCGGCCTGCGGACTGAGGGGTCCCAGGTTCGATTCTGGTCAAGGGCATGTACCTGGGTTGCAGGCACATCCCCAGTGGGAGATGTGCAGGAGGCAGCTGATCGATGTTTCTCTCTCATCGATGTTTCTAACTATCTCTCTCCCTTCCTCTCTGTGAAAAATCAATAAAATATATTTTTAAAAAATAAATAAATAAAATAAAATACCAACGGCATAATTCATAGACCTAGAACGAACTCTCCAAAAGTTCATCTGGAATAAAAAAAAAAAGGCCCCAAATAGCTGCAGCAATCCTGAGAAAGAAGAACAAAGTAGAAGGGATCTCAATACCAGATATCAAGCTGTATTACAAAGCCACTGTTCTCAAAACTGCCTGGTACTGGCACAAGAATAGACATAAAGATCAATGGAACAGAACAGAGAACCCAGAAATCAACCCAAATCACTATGCTCAATATATATTTGACAAAAGAGGCAAGAACATACAATGAACTCACGATAGTCTCTTCAATAAATGGTGTTGGGAAAATTGGACAGATACATGCAAAAAAATGAAACTAGACCACCAACTTGCACTATATACTTTTCTTTGAAGTTGCAGTGATTTTTCTAGACATTATTAGCAGATATATGGGGATAGAATTTTATGCCAGGTTATTTTTAATTTATATTTTTGCAATATTTCTTATTTATTTATAATTAGTGCTAAACCCTAACTCCAGGAATGCTCATAAATATGGAACATTTATTAGAAAATTAATTAAGGTCTAATTTTAAGGATAATGTTGGTAATACCACTCTGTTAATGACAACTTTCAATATGTATTATACTAATTAAAAAGGAAAACCATCTTTCTTGCCAAGAAATATGAAGTTATGGTTCTGTTGGTCATGTACACCCTATATTTGTTTAAGCTCAAAAACCCTGATGTTTTTTACTTCTTTTTCGTAACATATGGACTATCACCCAGTGTTATTTGGCTTGAGAAATGCTGCAACATGTTCCCCCTAGAATTGTCTTTAAAAAGACTGGCCTGACCATGCAGTTCTCTTCTTCAAAACCCTTGGTGGGAGCTTCTGTTCTGCCAGCCATTTCGGTAGCATCCTCAGGAGTCTCCATCTTTGCTCTGTAGATTTGTCTTCTTTTCTGAGTGGAAAATCCTGATTTGTTCTCTAATTCTATATTCAAATAGCACTTTTTCTAATATCACTCTCTCACTTCTACTCAATTCCATTCCCTGGAGCAGAATAAATTCCTTTCTCATCTATGCTCTTATTGCACTTTGAACGGATCTCTATTATTTATCAAACTGCATTAGCATTAATTTGTGTTTCACCTGCCGTCTCCCTTGCAGGATTAAATTCCTGGAGACAGCCATGCTTGTTCACCTTTCTGTTTCTCATCGTTGCCACTGTGCCTCATATTGGCCTACTGTGGGTGCCCAATAAAGGTCTATGGCATTATGTTGAAGTTAATTTTATGCTGAAATAGATAAGGTTAAAGCAGAAAGAATTCTAGAGCTATCTTTGGCCTGAGACATTTGCATATAATAATTAAGTTTACATATAGTAATTACATTATAAAGTTTATAATCAGAATGGTAAAATCAAACACATGAGGACACTGATCCTTCCATTTCAGAACTTCTCACTTAGCCTTCCCTTAAAGAGAAATGGACGTTTTTGGATTTGAGAAAGCCAGATTATTGAAAACACAGTAAGATTTATTCCAAAGACCTTTTATTAAAAAAAAAAGTAATTGCATTTGCTTTCCAGTTTGTGTTGATGTGTTTAAAGCATGAATAAATATTAATATTGTGCTTTATTGGGTATTGATAATACTTCTACTAGGGTCAAATTATCATTATAATGAAGTTTCACAATAATTAATTAAAACCATGAACTTCTTCCTATAAACAGAAATGTAATATGACTTAATAATTTTCTAGTTGTAGAGTATTCAAAATATATTTTAAGTGATAAACATAGGATATAGATATGTGTATGTATATCCCAATTTTGTGAAATATCTATCATAATATATATATAAAGAACATGTATCTCATATATATATATATATATATATATATATATATATATTTGCATATGCACACATATACAAGAAACTGGGAAGAAATATAGAAATTTAGAAATATCTTTTCTAAATTTCCTATAATGGTCATTTTAATTTGCATTACCCAGAATTCTTATTTAAAATGTTATTAAATCTAACATAATTAAATTTACTTAGGATATTTTTGGAATAAAAAGTTCTTGTTTAACTGAATTATCTTTCTTTAGACAGGAGATGCTGGGTTTCTGAAAACACGGTGGTATATTTTTATAATACACTAATCTAGGAAATTGGAATGTAGGAGTCTTGAGGTTGCTACATTACGTAGTTTGTAAAGTAATGAAAGTAATGGTAATCACTGAAGAAAACTGCACGTATAAAATTGGAAACAGATGCTAATACACAGGTGGTTGAACAAAAAATAATACAGCCTGGTTCAGCAGTCTTGTGTTGAAGGAACATCTGGATGTGTGCTGTATCCCTAAGCTAGAACTAGCTAACAAGAAATAAAATCAGGGACTTTCTTCAGTAAATAGAGTTCAGTCAAAAAGTGAATTTTAAGGTGATCTTTAAGTCTGTAATTCTTTTGAATGCCTGTAAGTTAATGAGGCTGATCCATATGAACCATGCCAAAAGATATGTTGCTAACAAATATCTCATAGATATGTCACATGTATGTATACAACTAAGTTTGTTTTATAGCACATAGCCTTTTAAATATTAAAGTAATTTCAGCTTTATTAAATATGAGCATGCATATTATAAAAGCACCAGAGACTGAAGTACCTATTTGCCTACAGTTGGCGAGTAATGCAGGGGGGCATTAAGAAATTACCCAGCAGCCTGCACTTCTTTATGTTTTATATACATATTGAGGGAAGAATAAAACAGATTTGACATTTCTGCATATTCATATTATTTAGGAGATTTGCCCAGAGTAGAATGAGAATTTTTGCTTCAATCCTCTTTTCATATGAGGCCAGAGTTGTCCACAGTGAGTCAACAAGCAATGGCTTTAACATCTCAGTATAAAAGAACAGTTGACCATAAAAATTACCTAGAATTTGGAGTTGGTATGTAGTCCCATTATATTGCTAGGAATAGCACTCAGAGTTCAGATACTTCCAAAATAAATTTTAACTAGCTTAGATTTTAATGCCCTTACAATTTAATTACCAACAAATTTTGACTAAGAAGTCCACATTCATCATCCTTCTAAATGACCAGTTAATTCAGTAAGGACAGTGTAACATTCAGGCAACCAAATGTACTGCATAGCATCCTATCTAATAATAGACAAACATGTTAATTAACCATACCTCTGACATGCTTCCTATTGGCTAATCAGGGTGATATGCAAATTAACTGCTAACCAAGATGGCGGCCGGCAGCCAGGCAGCTGAAGCGAACAGGAGGCTTGCTTGCTCCAGTGATGGAGGTAGCCAAGGTTCCCCACCTGCCACTGCTGAGCTCTGAGCTTGCACTCTAAAAAACAATGTTGCAATTATAGAAGCTAAACAATCCCCATGCTTTCAGCCAGCCGGCCAAGCTGGAGTTGCAGCAGTGTTTCAATTATAGAACCCAAATAAACCAGATACCTGCTTTCAGCAGCCAAGGTCTCAGAGCTGGAGCCGAGCCTCAGAGCAAAAGCTGGCTCTCAGTTCCAGTGACAGCCATAGAAGGTAAATAAATCCCAGAATAAAAAAGAAAAAGAAAAAAAGGAGAGGTTGGGAGCTTCAGTCACCCGCCAGCCTGAAAACAGCCCTCAGCCCCTCACCCGGACTGGCCAGGCACCCCAGTGGGGACCCCCAACCTGAAGGGGGTGTGACCAGCTGCAAACAGCCATCATCCCCTCATCCAGGCTGGCCAGGCAGCCAAGCAGGACCCCCACTCTGATCCATGACACACTTCAGGGCAAACCAGCCGGCCCCCACCCATGCACCAGGCCTCTATCCTATATAGTAAAAGGGTAATATGCCTCCCAGCACTGGGATCAATGGAGCTGTGAGGCCTCACGCCCCAGGATAAGCGGAGAAGTGAGGCCTCACTGCCCTGGTGTTAAGTGGAGCTGTGAGGCCTCCCAGCACTGGGATCAGCGGAGCTGCGAGGCCTCCTGGCCCCTGGAGCAGCTTGACAGGGGGCAACACCCAAACCCCCTGATCACCCTGCGGCTCTGTGTGTGACAGGGGGTGGTGCCACAACCTCCCTATCTGCCCTGCTCTGTTTGTGACAGGGGAAGGCGCCCCAACCCCCTGATCAGCCCTGCTCTGTGCCTGACAGGGAAGAGTGCCCCAACCCCCTGATCGGCCCTGCTCTGTGGGTGACAGGGGGTGGCACCCCAACCCCGTGATCCGCCCTGCTCTGTGTGTGACAGGGGGCAGTGCCCCAACTCCCCTATCGGCCCTACTCTGTGCATGACAGGGGGGAGCTCCCCAACCCCCTGATTAGCCCTGCTCTGTGCGTGACAGGGGGTGGTGCTGCAACCTCCCCATCGACCCTGCCTTGAGTGTGACAGGGGGCAGCGCCCAACCCCCCAATTGGCCCTACCCCAGTGTGACTGGGGGTGGCATCGCAACCTCTTGATCCACCCTGCTCTGTGCATGACAGGGGGTGGCGCCCCAACTCCCCAATCGGCCCTGCTCTGAGCTGCACCTAGGGATTGGGCCTGCCCTCTGCCACCCGGGAGCGGGCCTAAGCCAGCAGGTGGTCATCCCCTGAGGGGTCCCAGACTGCGAATGGGCACAGGCCGGGCTGAGGGACCCCTCCTCCCCACCGAGTGCACAAATTTTTGTGCACCAGGCCTCTAGTCCTATGTAATAAAAGGCTAATATGCAAATTGACCAAACAGCAGAACAAACAGTTGCTATGATGTGCACTCACCACCAGGGGGCAGATGCTCAACGCAGGAGCTGCCTCCTGGTAGTCAGTGTGCTCCCACTGTAAACCGCCACTCATCCAGAAGCTGGGCTCATGGCTGGTGAGCACAGTGGTGGTGGCAGGAGCCTCCCCACCCTCCACATCAGGCAGACATCCCCTGAGGGTCCCGGACTGTGAGAGGGCGCAGGCCGGGCTGAGGTACCACCTCCCCCCCCACCCCAACCCCCCCACCCCCACTCCCAGTGCACAAATGTGCACTGGGCCTCTGGTTATAGAATAATCACAAAACTAAGGAAAAATGTCTGGCAAATTTTGAATGGTGTCTTTGTAGAGTAAGCTCCAATGATGTTTTATGATTAGATTTTTCTTGTACCTAAAGAAATTTTCTAGAATAAGTAAAAACTCGGGCTCAATGTGAAAGTTCTAATATTAGACTGATACAAATGATCTTTGACCTTTGCTTAGTCTATAACTCAAGCCAAACCTACCTAGGGCCACTTTTGACTTGGAATGAATTTTGCATTTAAAAAGCTGTGTTCTCTCCATCATCCTTGATTTTTTTTTTTTTATCAGTTTTATTAATGGTTCAAGTATTCTGTGCTATCCAAAAGTAAAGAAGACTTCTAGATAATTTTACTTTCTTAGTTTATATTTTACAACTAAGTTTAGAAATAATTTTACAAAACATGACAAATATTGTTTGAAAGGCATTAAATTAGCAATAGTCAGAATATAGATTAACAGGGAACATCTGGGAAGGAGGAAAAGCGATAAATTTGAGCAGATATAACAAAGGACTATCTCAAATGAGAAATGTGATTTTGTATTTTAAATTTATGTACTTATAGCACATCTCTCTCCTTAATACTAAGCTGACAGAAGCATGTCAGCCTAACATGACATAATGAGCAGGGAGAAGGTAAGTCACACTTCTTGGCTAAATGTAATGGTACAAAATAGAAACCCCTGATCTGACATGGTAGAATGTGTCGGGTGCTTTTTTTTAGCGAGTTGATCATGAGGGGTGTTAACATCGCTCTTTGTTTTATAAGCAGGCTTTTTTCTCTTTTCCTGATTGATGGCTGCCAGTCCTACTCTATGAGCACAGGGATGGAGCATGATGGAGGAGCATGTACAACTGCTCCCCTCATGGAATTCTCTGTAGAAGGCACACAGATTGCCTGAGCATGGCTCTAGCTCACATGCTTTTTAATCTTTCCTCCCTTCACTTTGTCTTCCTTCTTTACACACCTAGGTTTAAATGTTACCAAACAAAAGTCTTACAATTCTCTACCATTGTCACTTTCATAAGATGTAAAAATTGTATATTTTCATCCAGGCAAAGCACCCAGTAGTCAAGCTTGATGGCTTTAGTTTTTGAGTCAATATATAAACAATAAGAAATGTCTAAAAGATGGTTCCGATCTAGTCAAGGTTGTGATGGACAGCTTCTCTAACTGCTGTGCCTCTTGCACCACAGTGACTTAAAGTACTTTTCAGATGGCCCCTAAAATCTCAGCTACATGCTATTAAATTCTACCCACCACCAACACACACTCCTCACACACACACAAAGTCATTGAGAACAGGAAATGTAACAATGATTTAAAACCCTATGTTATCTAAAAAGTTTTGCAGTCTTTAATCTTCTATATATTTTTCACTAGATTGCTCATGGAGTAAAAGGAACTGACAGTTTATCTCTTTCTCTTTTGTACCTTTAGCTGAAAAAAAAATAACAAAAGAAGAAGGAAAATTAAACTTAAGAATCTAGACATAGTTTACACTAGATCACAAGCTCTATAGTTATCAGGGGTTTTCTCTTTTGATCATTTTTATTTTTTAATATATAGGTGACCCATTTTCTCATTTTAAAAGTAAACATACCAATGAGTCTAGTAGGATATTGACATTCACAAATATGGTTTATACATTTTTAGGGAGTGTAATCTAAAAAAGATGTGAATAATTAACAGATAGACTGATGTGCATTATACAACCAATATTAAAAAAATAATAGCCTCTCTTGCAATTATTTCTTCTGTTCAATGCAAGTGCTACAAGATGGCAAATGTGCATTAGGTAAATGTATTTCATGATGAGGATGAAAAGGGCTATTTTTTTTCAATCTTTTTATAGCTACTGCATAATTGTATAAGCTATAGGGTACAGATTTATAAGATATAAAGGTATCAATGTGATGTAGTGGCCTCAAGTCTGAATCAAATGCTACAGTCAATTTTGAAATTATCCTACTTACTTGGCATTTTAGCCATTTTAGGGAACCTATCTATACTAATAAAAGAGTAATATGCTAATTAGACCAGACATCTTCCAGACAAAGCCACAGTTGCGGGGGCCGAGGCAGAGGTGGTTAGAGGCGATCAGGCTGGCAGGGGAGGGCAGTTAGTGGCAATCAGGCAGGCAGGCAGGCAGAGTGGTTAGGGGCATCAAGCAGGCAGGCAGAGTGGTTAGGGGTGATCAGGCAGGTAGGCAGGTGAGCAGTTAGGAGCCAGCGGGCCTGGATTGCAAGAGGGATGTCCGACTGCCGGTAGTTGGACATCCCCGAGGGGATTTGGATTGGAGAGGGTCCAGGCCAGGCAGAGGGACACCCCTCCCATACATGAATTTCATGCACCAGGTTTCTAGTCTCTTTATAAGGTGCCAGAATCCTGTCAATTTATTGGCTTGATACCAGATTCATTGATCAGATCATTTCCAAACTTCCCTACAAAAATTTGGAAATTTAATAAAATATATATTTTGAAAATTGTTATTTTGTCACTGTGGCCATTGGCTGTATACTTCTTAAATCCCAGATTATCAGGAACTCTATAAGAAATCATAGCAATGAAGTGATTGGTATACAGTTAATATTCAAATACTTGTTGCAGAAATAAATTATTCTTACTTTTAGGTATTTTTCTAATAGAGCCAGTTAGTGGAATCTTCAGTTTCATTATTCTTTCTTTTTCAAAAACGCTATTTGGGGTTTTATAAATGGCCCATCCTTGTTTGAATTGCTGCCTGTTTCTCTCACTTTGAAAATGTAAATATCCACTATATATTTTCTAATTGGATTTCTCTGAGCTTAGGTTTAATCATAAGTAGATCCATTTCTATCTCCATATGTTGCCTACATTTTCTTCTTATGATTACTATGAACAATTTTCAGAAATAGATTCACTCAAGAACAAATAGTAGACTATCTGCTGAAAGAGAAGTGTAAAACAATAGGAGTTATTTTTCTCTAGTTGCAGGAATTCTGAAGACAAATACTTCTTAGGGTTGGTAGAGGCTCAATGTTGACAGGGTACACACTTCTACAGGCCTCACAGCCTTTCTCTTGGACACATAGGAAAGGAAATCTTTTCCCTTTTTCCCTCCTAGGTTCCTTAACTGATCCTATAATTAATTAGTAACAGATTTATTAATAGGAGAAAAGTCAATTAATTCGTACATATGTGAGCCCATAAAAATATGAAACTCAAAGAAGTTACCAAAGCAGGTAGCAAAAGTTGGTGGGTTAATTTGCATACTCACTCCTGATTGGCTGGTGGGTAATGTAAAGGTATGGTCAATTTGCTTCTTTCTCTGTTATTAGTGTAGATAATATGCTAAAGTGCCATGTTTTGCTCCCATTCAGCTGAAAGGTGGCTGCTGCAGTTCTAGGCTTGCTCAGGTAACAGAGAGGAGAGCAAAGGGGAAGTGAGAGCAGCTTCTTTCCTTCAATAAAGAAAGCAGCACCCTGTCTGCCTAGCTCAGTGGTTGAGCGTTGACCTATGAATCAGGAGGCCATGGTTCCAATCCAGGTCAGGGCACATGCCTGGGTTACAGGCTCGATACCCAGTAGGGGGCATGCAGGAGGCAGCTGATCAATGGTGCTCATCGTTGATATTTCTATCTCTCTCTTTTCCTCTCTGAAATCAATAAAAAATATTTTCAAATAAATACTAAATAAAAATAAAGAAAGCAGAAACCCTAACAGACTTCCGTTTACTCTTCATTGCCTGGAGCCTTGTTACACAGCAAGCCCTTGCTGAAAGGAAAGCAGAGATAGGGCTGAGGGGATAGTTCAGCCTTAACCCTCCCCATGTTTCTGTTCCAAACCTTCTCTGGCTACTTGGATTCTCTCCATCCAGGTAGTCAGAGGTAATAGTATCAGCTGTCAATGTTGAACTTTCTTTTAATTCTAGGGGGTAGAGCCTTCTTTTTGTTTCCCCAAAATGTGCTTTCATGAAGCTGAAAGGTTTCATCACCACTTCATGGGTAGAATATGCCACCTGAGGTTATAAAGAAACTCTCACAAGTGGCCAAATTATGTTTAAACCACATAAGAAGTACAGCTCTTCAAATACTTGAGGGTTTCAACAGAAAAACTGTCACATTATCTCAATAGGGCATAGCCCATTCCTATTCTGGTGTGTCATTTACTATATATTTATTTATTGAACAAATTCTTAAATGCTTATTTTTAATTTCTTATACGGACCAGAAACAGAAATGGGCATATCAGCACCAGTTTTCAACTACATGTCATCTAAAATAAATGTGCTTGTACATTAGTCCTTCCTTATCCATGGGGGATACTTCAAAGGCCTCCCATTGATTTCTGAGACTTTGGATAGTACTGAATCCTATATAAACTATGTCTTCTCCTATACATATACACCCCTGATAAAGTTTAACCTATGAATTAGGCACATTGAGAAATTAACAACAATAATAACACATAACAAGTATAATAATACTAGAGGCCCAACGCATGAAATTCGTGAGTGGGTATGGTCCCTAGACCTGGCCTGCGATCAGGGCCATCTTCCCCAGCTGCCCGCAGCTGGCCCTGTCCCCCACCACTACCCACCCCCATTCCCTGTTCACCATTGGGTGATCGGAGCCTGCTTGTGGCGGGGAAGAACTGAGAGAGGTTGGCTGTTCCGCCTGCTCACCAGCCCCGCCCCAGCCGCAGGTCGCCCTCTGTGTGTGGGGTGACTGGTGGGGTGGGGTCTTGGCCTGGTGCCCCCTGCATCCCCCACCACCCATCCCCGGTTCCCCAGTTACCATCAGGTGATCGGAGCCTGCCAAATGGGGAAAGAGACTGAGAGGTAGTCAGTGGCCTTATAGTGACTGGTCAAGTGGTTGTTCTGGTCATTCCATTATTAGGGTCAATTTGCATATACGATACTGTAATTAAAGGCATATGAATGTGGCATTATTAAGTAAAATAATTGTTACTTGAACTCAAGCTAAGCTACTGCATGAGATACTGTGCAGTTGATCTGACCCCCCAGCAATGCTAAGTGACTAAGGGGTGAGTGGCATATACATCATGAATACACCAGGAAAAGGGATGGCTCACATCCAAGACAGGACAAAGCTGGATTGCACCTCATACTACTCAAAACTGTGTGCAACTTCAAATATCTGAATTATTTATTTCTGGAATTTTCCATTTAATTTTTTCAGACTGCATTTGACTTCAAGTAGCTGAAACCACAGATAAGGGAGGACTACTATTCTGATATTTTGCTCCCTACTTAATTTCACATGCGCTAAATATATCTCAGTTTCTTTCATCTAGATAACAAAATGGGTGATTCCTGGTATACCATCCTATATAATAAAAGCCTAATATGCAAATTGTCCCCTCAACCAGGAGTTCAACCATGAGTTCAATTGCTAGCCATGATGTGTACTGACCACCAGGGAGTGGCGAGGAACACGGCGGGCATCAGGGGGTGGCAGTGGAGGCGCTGCCAACCCCATGGGCCCGGACAAGAGCAGGATCACAATGGGATGGTGGAGCATGTCAGTGGGTGGAGCCAGGACAAGGTGGGTGTGAGCAGGGCCCCAATGCCCTACAGACAGCAACCAAAATAGGCATAATGATTTCAAATCTTTAAAAAAAATGTGGTTTTTGCTTTAGCATTTAGAATATTGCTATGTATATAAAATGAAAGGCAGCTAGAACTTTTAGGATCACATTGCTTATTAACATCAATAATTAGTTATGCTCAACCAATAGCGGTGGCACAGAACGGGGGTGGGGCCACCACCCGGCTCCCAGACACTGAGGGAGCCAGGCGGGAGGCCTGGTCCTGACCCATCGCCCCACAGATGGTGACCAGTGGCTGGCAGGCCCTGATCGCCCTATCACGGCCAAGACCCAGGCTGAGATGGGGAACTAAGGGTGGGTGGTGGCAATCAAACTCCTGGGCGCCTAGGTGGGGGGCTGCGACCTCTTACTGGCTACCTTGATGCGAGAGTGACGGGGACGGAGGTGTGGTGAGAATGCGGGCATCCACCTCGCTCTCACTTCCCCTGCTTCTCTCCCCCGAGATGCCAGGGCTCATGCCAGGGAAGCCATCAGGCCTAAACCAGCAGTCGGACATCCCCTGAGGGGTCCCTGACTGCAAAAGGGCACAGGCTGGACTGAGGGACTCCCCCCCCCCCCCCGCAGTGCATGAATTCCGTGTACCAGGCCTCTAGTCTGATATAAAAGCTACCTAGGCTTTTTTATGTCACATAAATATAAAGTTACTAATGCTAATAGCCACTCATTTAAAAATATTCACTCTATAATTGCTAATCTTCATTAGTTTACTGTGAGGAGAGTTGGGATAGCTCGGCTAACCCATAACAGTTAATGTTTGGACTTCTTTAGCCTGTCATAGCAGCAAAAATGTAAGCATTTCTTTTCACCCCACCATGTTCCCCAGAACTTCAGTATATTATAAGGCCAGCAATTGGTTGACTATCACCTGTACAATTCTTAAGGGTGAATTTGCAACCAGTTTTCAAGCCAAAAACAAAAGGGCATAATTTGGTAAAAATCTTATTGCCTGATAGCTCACAGGTATCTGTCAGCAGTTTTGGTTTCTTTTAAAGGGCAGCACATGGCTGACTGATCTCATAGTTGGATTTATATGTGTAATGAATGCCATATAATTCAACAAATCAGTTTTATCACTGAAAACCCCAAGCTTTCAAATTTTTGTATTTTAGTCATTGAGTTCTTAGGGATATAGGCTACTGTAAAATGAATTTTTAATTCCATTAGAAAGCCTGCAATAAAATTTAAGTAACTTAATGACAAAATAGGCATAATGATTTCAAATCTTCAAAAGAAATGTGGTTTTTGCTTTAGCATTTAGAATATTGCTATGTATATAAAATAAAAGGCAGCTAGAACTTTTAGGATCACATTGCTTATTAACGTCAATAATTAGTTATGCTCATTAACATCAAAAACTAACATGCATACTGATTGACAATTAAGGTAGATTTACATACACAAAAATTTACGTGCAGAAGTTGAAAAATGCTTCAAAAGTGTTCATTTTCGAGGCAACACTGCTTTCTAAGCACATTCCACTGTAATCCAGCATGTACAGCTAGGTCAAGGAAGCAACCTTCTGAGCTGGGGCTGCCTTTCTTATAAGGTTATTATATGCATAAAATGAGGTGCTTTATGTAAATTGGTGAGCACAATTCCTGCCACATTATATGCACCCAACAACTTCTGGGAATTGGAGAGAAGCTTATTTCTTAGTTACTGGATGGAAATACTTTGTGTTTAGAAATGAGAATACTAATTTGGAGCAAAATAACAAAAAGAACAAAACATACTAGCATAAACAGATATACCTGTATTAAAGGTCTTCAAATTAATCCCTACCTAATACAGGAAGTTTACCGAATGATGATGATTTTAATTGCATATGGAGGCAAGAAGTAGACAATTCGCTAAGAGGTATATTCTTAAACATTAAATATATATATATATATACACAAAGCACCTGTATTATTTTATTCTAAAGAATGGAGAGCTGTACATAAACTGGATTGGTTTGAGAAGTTTTCCCACAGCAGGAAAACTCTAAATTAGTGAAAACCTGAATATGTGCCTATGTAACCCAGGATAGAGAGGCAATGGCCGAATGGGGAAGATGCAGTTACATGGGAATTAGAGAACAGAGAAACCTGACCACTGCATGGAGAGAAGCCTTACAACACACATAACACCATCACCTGTTGATCGCTTCATTCTGTTTCTTCCTTCATATCCACTTTCACAATCTGTAATTATATGTTCCCTATTTATTTAATTTACAATTTCTCCCCCCCCACCACCACCAACAGTGTAAATTCTATTAAGTCAGAGTCCTCATCTTTCTTCTTCAGCACTCATTCCGACATACCTAGCGCTGTACCAGGCATGAAATAACAGCCACTATCTTAAAAATAAAAATTAATAAACTAATGAATATGAGCTGAGAATTAAAGTCTTAATTCTTTACGTGGATGGCATTGTTAGGTGTTCATCACAGAGCCCCATGCCTCCTTCGCCCCACCACATTGTCCTTCACTATAGAGCTGTTCTTACCGTGCTCTTGCTGCCATGGCTCAGTAAAGCCAGAGTGTAAAGCATTAGATTCTTACTTTTCAAGTTTAAATTCATGTTCAGAGTGTAATAAAGACAGATTTGTGAGAATCAAATTATTTGGGGGTTTCCCCTCTTCTAAGCTAAATACATAATTCATGGCTAGGGTGGAGGGGAAAGTTAAAGAAAGAGAGGCTACTGGGGGTAAGACCAATAAGAAGTGATGATGATTAAATGATTTAGTTGATGCTGGTACTAAGTATATGGCAAGGAATTAAGGTATTTTCAGATGCATCAGTAGATATTACCATGGAGGAATGAGAGTGCTCTAGAACCACACAGTTTCCATTCATCCCATATTCATAACCTTAGGTGAATGCTCTGGGACATGTGGAAGAGAAGGGTTAGATGGAAGAAATTAATACTAAACTGACTAGTGTATTATGGATTGTTAAAATAAAGTCCTCCCATATGGGGAAGAGCTCAGTACAGAAACTTAGGCAATATGCTAATAGTTTCAAATGAGGAGCCAATGGAAATATTTCAAAGTTTACTTGTTCAAGAAGAACTCTGTATAATAGCCATAAAATATTTATATTTTAAATATATGTGTATTCATCAATAAATGTCCCCCTTCCCACACATACCAAGTTTCATTATATTTATGCTTTAATCCATAAAAATCTGTTGTTTTAAATGTCTCTCAATTATTCTTTGACCTCGATCAAGCTGCTTATAGCAGGTGAGAGGTGTCATGTTGTAAGTTATCTATCAGTATTTTATACTGGCATGTTAGTGTTTTAAATCACTACAAAATCTTGGCAACCCGATTTTATCATTTCTTCTGATTATGAAAAATAAACACTTATCCATCCACCCATCATTTTTTCAACAAATATTTATCACTTTTATCAGAAAGCAAGAGCTTTTCCAGAAAATGTCAGCAATGTAAGTTTACCTCTCATTGTTCAGACATGACCAATGTGCCTTTCCTAGCAGCACGGGAACTGGGAAAGAGGGTCTTTCATGCTCTAAAGGAGAAGGTGGCATGAAATAGGAGGGTTGGGATTGTCATGTTAGGCAATGTCTGCCATCATAAAAAATGCAAAGAACCTCAGGTTGAGATAAATCTGCGTAAATATTACCTTTCTATTTCTTTGTACTTACTCTTCTGACTTCATATTTCTTAGCCTCCCCATTTTCCACCTAGACAGGGGGAAAATGTAAAGAGGAAATAAAATGAGGAGAATGATATGGTTTCCAAACTGTTGTACAAAATTTGGAAAGCTAGAGAATAAAAGTTTGCAATTGAAATTTGAGAGATGCTGCCAATAAAGCATTAATTAAGTATATTTGAAAGTATAATGAAGATCTGTAGGGAGACTTATTTTTGTCCCATGTAATCTTTCAGAAGCATTGGGTACTCAGTCATTCAACACTTGCTTAGAAAGCATGCGCTGTTTGTCCAGGACGACATGACAAAGTACGTGTCCGCTGTGCTTGGTCTTTGTTTAGATATGACCATAATTCAACGTCTGAAAATTAAGTCTAGATGCAGTTGTTTTAATTATCTGTGATTCTCCAAATCATAAATTAAAACAATTGAAATTCCATATTTTAGAATGAAAGGGGCTCATTAAACTAGATATATGGATTTTATTTTCTTCATATTTCAAAAACTAAACATTCTTTGGTATCTAATCCACATAAAGTATTTCTTCATATTCACAAAATGCAAACTCTCTGTGAATGTAATTGCTCAATCTTCAGAGGCAAGAAAGCTTTACTTCTATGCTTCTCCTTAGCCTTATGTGTACCTGCTATGGTCCTGAATACTGATTTTAGGAATATGGAACTCCTGTTAGTTAACACTATCCAAATGTGAAAATCTGTTAATGCAGTTAACTCTAGACTTCTTAAATAACACATCTGCCTTTGTAACCTATCTTTTGCTCATATCAGAGTCATAACATAATTCCCTGGCAATCACTCATTGACTCAAATGTGGGATTCCTCATCTCTGTGCTTCATTTATAGCAGGTTGTGAAAGTCTGATTTAGGAGAAAATGTGTAGTATTTTATACTCAGGAACATCATTTGACTGGGATAGAGCTCAACTTTTTCACACACAAAAAAATTGGCCTTTTTTCTTTTAGTCATATACATTTTTACTTTCAAGACTAACAAGTCAATTCATATAATTACCTTCTATTGCTTAAATGTGTGCAGTACTTCTCACAGAATCTCCTGACTCTTCTAAGCTTTTGGCTGGGGAATGACAGACTCACAGCTATTCTGCTTGTTAGATTAACATGAGAAAACAGAATTTGCATCAGGCCACCAGGCCTTTACTCATCAAATCAGCAAATGGAACTAATGTGGAATAATAATGGGAAAGCTGGCTTTTGAGAACAGAAGACTAAAAGGGATTTTTATAAAACATGCATTTCACATTTTAAAAAATCACAAAAGCCATTAAACACTGACTGCATCATATTTTTCATGTCAGCTAAGGTTATCATTGTCTCTTCTAGGACATTCATGATTTTCATGCTACAAGTAATGTGCTGAGATATTTTTTGTTGTTGTTGTTAACTATTTTAAGTGCCCATCATATAAGCAGTCTTCCTTGTCTTTGGATAAAATCTTATACTATACTGTGCATTTTACACATTTTAAAACATGGGCTTAAAATGAAGAATTTTTTAAGCCTATAATAAAATGTGATTCTAGTTTAAGAGACTATCACAAAACCAGCAAATATTAAATATAATTTATACCTATTGAATGTATCAACACCTTTTTACATTTTTCTCCATGATATTTTGGTAGTGTGGTTGAAAATACTGCAGGGAAGAGATAGGTTTTTAAAAAGATCTTTTTAAAAAAATCAACTTAATTATACAGTTAGCTCCTTTACATGTAAATTAACTTATGTGACTATTAAAAGTAGACTTGTATCCTTCTCTTTCTATCAAAAACTGAACAGACATGGTTTATCTTTTGAATTACCAAAACTACCAACACTCTAAAAACTGGTTAGTGCCACTTAAATTTTGAGGAAATTTTGATTATATAATTGGAAATAATAAGATGATTAGGAATTTCAGTTGAGTAAACCAATCTTCAGAATGACTGTTATAAACTAAAATTATCTTCCAGTTCCCTGTTTCATGCATATAGCTATATGTTGTCAGATACTGGTATTTTCAAAACACTCATACTATAATGTCACTTGAGTTTCTCTGTGTTTGTCTCAGTAGAGACACTCTCTGGTACGCCTCTTGGACTAAATGGTCGGTAACAAAAGTTAAAAGGAATATGAGTGGGCCCTGGCTGGTGTGGCTTGGTTGAAGTGTCATCCATATACTTGCATCAGTGGTTCTGATTCCTGGTTTGGGCACATACTTAGGTTGTGGGTTTGATCTCCAGTAGGGACACGTACAGAAGGTAATAATCAGTGTTCTCTTTCACATTGATGTTTCTCTATCTCTCTCCTTCCCCCTCTCTCTAAAATCAATAAGCATATCCTCAGGTGAGGATTTAAAGAAATAAAAGGGAAAACGAGTGGGACCTTTGCAGACCTCCTCTCTTCCTTACTTGCCAGATTGCACTGTTTGCTTTGACGTTTATCTAAGAGATGGTTTGAAAGTTTTAGGTCAGAGTTTTCCCTCATGTATGCCTGGAAAGATTAGGCATCTCACATTAAGTTGATGCAGAATATTATTTTATAAAATTAAATGGCCACAAAGGATGTTATCTCCAGAATTTTGTGTATGAAATTTTGTGTATAGCACTATGAAATAAGTGCTATAAATATGTATTTTCAAAAGTTTTTAGCTTCATATTTAATGAATTTAAGTCCTTATTAAGTCCTTAATATCAAACCAATCAGCCAGATCAGACTTGTTCCATTATCAATGCAAATAAAAATATTAACACACATTCTCAAAATGGCCATTTTTTGAAATTCGAGAGAGACAAAAGGATAAAATAGTAGACTGATAGATAGAAAGACAGACAGGTGCATAGATAAGAAAAAGGTGGCCTAACAGAATCCTGGGAACTTTGCCACCTTTGTCTACTGGCAATGTTCTCTTTGCTTCCCTTGTAAGAATCTTCTATTAAGAGACATGCATTTTCTAAAGGCCCCTTGGGTTAGCACGTCTGACTTGGTTATACCCAGGGTGCTGTGAACCAGAATGATGTGAACCAATTTTAAGAAAGAGTTTCTGTATAAATTGAGATAATAGAAAAATGGTTATCATATAGCTCTGTGGTCATGTACCCAGAGGACATTCTTTGTGGCTCCCACGGGTGCCTCACACCAATTTGCTCCTGAGTAACTTTGCAATCTGGTAAAGCACTCTATTTGCTATTCCACAAGGAGAAATGAAGATTTGTTTCTTCTATTAAGGATGATTTTGCCATACACAGGGGCAAAAATGAAGGAGAAAATAGTCTTTCGTTTGCACAGTTGTTGTTTTTTTTTTACCTATAATTTAGTGGCACTGTGCGATCCTTTATATCTTTTATCTTTCACTTTTCCAAAGAGCAAGGTCTAATATTTTATGCCATTTTTGGATGGTTTTGTTTTCCTTAAGCATTTTTTTCTATTCTATTTCTCTGGTTAATAAGCACCCATCAGTAAGTGAAATGCTCCTTTGGTCAGATTGTACCTATATAAAATTGTTGTCCCGTTGCCAAAATGTATTTACAAAAATAAGTACTGAAAGTGCAGGAAGCCTTTGTCTTATATCAGATTCCTCTAGAAGAGTTTACCCCTTGAGACAGGAATTCTTACGCAAGGAAGTGCTATTAGGAGCAACTCGCAGTGCAGTGAGAGAAGAGAATAGGGAGCAGGGAGCAAGCAGCAGCCAGGCAGTGAGGAGGTTTCTGCTCAAAACTAGCATCAGCCTCACACCTGGGGAGTTCTGGGAGCTGTCTCACCTTGAGGTAAAATCACCCAGCTTTGTGGCCCTGTATCAGTCAGTGAGTGGCTGCAGAGGGCCACCTGGGGGTAGAGAGCGAAGCATAATTTCACAGACATTTCCAGGCAATATGACATTTAGCAAAAGATGATTTTTTTTTAAAAAAAAGAAAACTGCTCCTATGAGCATGTAGCAGCCAACACTCCCAGCAGCTGGGGGATAGATGCTTCACTGGCTTCAGAAAGGGACCTGGCTGAAGCCCCAACAGTCTGCTAGGCCAGTCAAATATTCCTGTATAATTAAAATGTTAAGAGCTTTCATTAAAACTCATTACCATGCAATCCAAAATAATCTCTTTGCTGTGTGTGGTGGGGAGGGATGGATATCAATGGGTTGATCTGGTAAAGCTCAGGATACTACTGCCAAGGTTTCAGGCTGAGCAGTTCAGTTAAAAAGTAAAGTTCTCCGGCAGTAATAGATTTGTTATGATTCACTTGTCCCATGACTGAGCAGTTACTTAGCTCTTCTGAATCCGGTTCATACTCGCTGAAGTTGCAATCATAACACCAACCTGTGGGCTATTGTGAGAACATGTGTGCAGGGTGTCTCTAATATGAACAGAAGTAGATCCTCACTACATGGTGGCCCCTTTCATACACAGAGTGCAGGTCATTGTATCGTCCTCCATTTAATGACCTCAGAAGCTTCCTCTGAAAACCAGCAATATACCAAGTGAGAACGTGTTGCTGTGTCAGTACACATGGCATCTTACCTGGACTGGGGATCATTTCTATACAAAAGTTTTATATTTTTATTTTAAATTTCTCAGACACTACTGAGGTGAATAAAGTAATGTGCCATTCTAATGCATCGTTGCATCAGCAAAATTGTGGTTGGCATTTGAGAGAGATTTCTAAAGAAAGTTACTCTTTATATAGTACTTAAATATTACAGTCAGCAAATGGGAATCACAACTTGGGCAGGCAAGATATTTATGACGTTCACTGACACATTTCAAAGCAGTGTGTTAGTATATAACCCATAGGTATGGATGGGCTTTTGTTTTTTCTACTGGTCACCACTAGATGGTGATATATGAAATGTCCACTTCAGACTTGTTTAAAGATAAAAGTAATTAATGCCTTAGATTTCAAAAATCAGCTACAGGCAAATCTATCTACAGTATCTGGATCACAAGTAGTCAAAAAGCACATGCACTAATACGCATAGGTTCACATATATATTACTTGAGTACTTACTAGATAGCCTACCTTACTCTCTTTCAGAGACCCTATACTCTTACTTTGCAAACTATCATAGTAAGTTTTGGATATTTAATGTCTAAAACTATAGGTACAATAGAAGCAGGAAAATGAGATAGAGGAAGGGGACCAACAATAAACCTACATACTATTTTCAAGTTGATATCTAACTGCCCTAGAGACATAATTCTTCAAATGTGTGTACATTTAATTAGCACAGATACATCTATGCACATTATCACTTTACATCTTCATAATACTCTATATAAATAGGATTTGCTGGTCAAGTAAATGTTCTCATTTCATATTAGGAGAATTACCTCGCATATTTTTTTACTTTTGCAAAGTCACAAAGTTAGCAAACGACAATCATTTCAGATCAGTATATTAGAAACACAGACTGCATGCTTATCATATTGCTAGATTTTAACAAAGAAGACATTTTAGCCCTGCTTTGGAATCCATTTGCTAAAGGGAGAGGAAATCTACACATTTACTATGAGGACTGAAATGCATGACCACATATTTTAGTCCATACTTGTTTACTTACCCAGCATCTCCATGTAGAAGACACTGTACTAGACAGTGGGAATCGAGTGGTGAATAAAGCTAACATGCCCTGCCCCTCCGAAAACGTACAGTCTAATGTAGCAGGCAGACATAAGGCAAGTAGATACAAAAATAATTATAACAAATTTTGATTGCCATGAAATAAAAGGACAGAAAACAGAAGAGAATAATTGGTATAGCCTACCTGGATGGGCTCTTAAAGAAATAACATTTGAGATGCGACCTAAAATATGAGGAAGAATAAGTCAGCTGAACAGGTAACTTATGTTCCTGGCACAATGAGTGACTTGGAAGGCCCTGAGGGCAGCAGATGCATTGCAAGTTTTGAGAGGAGTCAGAAACGAAGTGTGAGAAGAGCAGAGTGGCCAGTGTTGGATGCTGACATGGAAAGATGTAGATTTAAATATAAACAGATGCCACATTAAAGAGTTTGAATTGTATTCCACGTTCAAATAAAGGCTTGATAGATTTCCAGCAGAGGAAAGTATTATAATCTAATTTATTTTAATTTTTTAGATTGCTCACCCAACTGTGTAGGAAAAGAATTGGAGGGGGTTAAGGAGTGAAGTAGAGAGACCCCATTGGGGCTACTATAGAATAGTGCAGTGTAAGTTAAGAGGAGGGAATAATTCATATTGGAACAAAATTTGGAGGTAAAACTGACAGAATGTGGTGATGGGTTGTAGCTAGGAATGTGGGATGGGAGTGAGTAAGGAAGGTGACTTGACATGGAGGTTTCTGTCTTGCCCCAGTCACTAAGCCGTGTGCTGTGCCAGCACCGAGGTGAAGAAGGTGAGGGGAATGCAGAAGACAGATTCAAGAGAGAAATCATTTGTTCACGTTCATGTTGCAAATGTTTCCCCCGACATCCTGCATGGTTCAGGGTTTGGGATCTGGAAGAGGAGCCGCACACAAATGAAAGAGAAGAGACAAGAGATAATTTGGAATATTGGGGGGCCAGGTGGGTAAGTCCAACTCAAGGGGAAGGACTTCCACCAGTGCTCAGGCCACGCCAGCCTTTTATTGGTTTGGGATACACCCACAGCCTTTAGGCAGGCAAGTTCCAGTAACACACAGGCTATCTTATCAATAAGGATTTACATGACTAACTGGTGGGGAAGTTGCTTCAGCTACCATTGTCTGGACTAACAGTGGGTGCACAGCTCTGACCTTTGCTAGGGCTTCAGGGTCACCAGCCTTCCAGGTTTTCTGTCCATACCTCTCTGCTAGTGAAGACAATAGGCGGTTTCCCACACGTTCACACTTGAGAAGTTTGAGATTCTTATGAGCACACATGAAGATCCAAGTAGAAAAGTAGCTAGGTATGTCTAAAATTTGATGGGAGTTTCAAGCAGCAGTTATGAATTTGAAGTCACCAATATTAAAATTTTATTCAAAGTCAAGCAAATAAATAGTATCTTCTAGGATAGCAGGAAGATAGATGGAAATTAACAAAAATGCCCAGGAGTCAGGCTGAAGAACATCAATACCTCATGGTCTTTTTGCTATGGCAACTGCTTTCATATTAAAATTTTCAAAATAAGTATAAAATGTTACCAGGGCCAGAATCACCCCTGTTTAGTGATAATGATGCTATTAGTCTCTGAAAGGAAGATTTTCGTTGTTTTTCAGATGTTAACTCTATATTGAATGTCATAAGCCAGCATTATACTCCCAGGGAAGGGACAGATGTAGGACAGAGGGAAGAAACTGTGTCAGAGAGAGAAACAATGACATTCCGCTGCACTCTTTCTTCCCCTCTGTCCTGCACACCCCACCACCCTTTCCTCCCGTGAAACCTTGATATCTTATCATCGTTAGCATCAGGACTTAAGCATGAAAGGATTTGACATCTTGATGCCATTTTTCTACCACATTTAGTTAAGCTTCATGGTGGTTTGGAGACCACTTAAGTAGGATTAAAAGGAAAACTGTTTTAAGATCATGAGACACAGAATCTATTCCTAGGTAGCTATGTAATAGCTATGGAAATGCAGAATAGAGACAGATATCATTGCCAAATTCAAAATGGTAGAGTACTAAAATATCACCTAGTCCCACACAGTTCTAATTTTAACTGAAGGGTCCCTACAAACCAAGACAAATGCAGAAGGTGCTTGGAAATTGTATAGCAAGTCTTTGGAGAAGAAAGATGAAAATACAAAACCAATTTATGATGCCTATTACATTATTAGAAGTTGAATAAAAACAAAACACATCATATTCAAAGTGGGTAAAGGCCTTACTTAATTGAATTTAATATTTAAGTATCAAAACCAGACACTAATTTAGGCTTCAGTTAAAGATAATGTAAGAGAGAGCTGAAGGATAGTATAATGCAGTAAATCATATAGCACAACATAATCCATCAAAACCACAGAGCCTACAATTTTCTTCCTTTATATTACATTGAAAAATGACTTCAGCGTATATGCTTATAAGGATAAGTGATGAGAAATCTAAGTTGAGGGAAAAACGACGATACTCGCTTTATATGGTAATGTATAATTCTAACAGCTACAATTAATAATAGGTAAAGGCTTAAATGGCCCGGGGATATATAGTTAACAGAAGACAGGTACACCTGTCAATATGAAGCTCTGGAACATTATTCAGATAAAGCTGAGGCAATTAACCTGACAGCATTCCACTGAATTTCAGAGCACAAATAAATGCTATAGAAAGAATGCAGGTCAGAAATTGACATACAATATTAGAGTTCTGACACATATTTCAATTAATTATTATTCAATCATAGCTTAGAAATCAATGGATAAATCTGAACATGCAATTTATATGGACAAAATAAATGGAAATAATCCTTATTGAATTTGTATTCATATTTTGAGGTTAATATTATTTTAAAAGGCTGTTAACCCTATTTAGAAATTACAAAACTTCTGAGTCAATAAAGTTCAATTTAAATAAAGCATCATTCTCTTGGACACATTCTACAATGTGATCAATAGTAAATCCCCATAGTGAATAATTCCAAATCTCCTACATTTTTACTAAAAATGTTAACATATTATAATTGCAAATAAAATGTCATTGGCATTATTGATAAAATTGTTCTAGGTAATCCAAATAACATAATTCACAATTTTTTTTTCAGATTTCTGTGTCATCAGAGTTCTGCTTCTTTTATTATTCTTTAGTTCTTTTTATTTACATTCATGTGACAGCTATGTGAGACAATACCAGTTTTTGTGTGTGACAGTCATCTGATTTTTTATGTTTTTCTTCTTTTGATTTAACCCATTAATTCATAAAGTGTTTATGAAAACATGGAAGACCACAATTTAAAAATTAAATTATATTAATATTATGAAATAAATATTATCACATTTATAAAATATTTGGACCACACTTGCTATTGAGTTTTACCTGGTCATTGGTTGAAAATGGTGAAGGTTTTAATATTCTATGATTCCATGTGTAAATCATGTGTAATATAATACATAATTCACTTTAATTTTATTTCTAATTTGATAATAAATTGACTTATTATTTAATTACTTAAAATGTAGACAATAAAACAATTACACAAGTGAAAATCTAGACATATATGATAAGTTTTTTAAAATAAAAATCAATTTCTAATTCATTCAAATCTTTTATTTGGAAAATATAAAATATTTGTATTGTTTTACTTTAAATCATAAGTGAAACAAAAATTAAACTGACTGAAAAAGTTAATTAGGCATTTCTTTATACAGGCATGAGCTGCTTAATGACAGGGATACATTCTGAGAAATGTCAGTAGGTGGTTTCATCTCTGTGCCAAGGTCACAAATCTGGACGGCACAGCCTGGTACACACCCAGGCTCATTACACATCGTACAGGGCCACATCGTATATGCCGTCCACGGGTACCCACAATGTCATTATGTGGTGCATGGACGTCATTCTTTGAAAGATCTCACAAGAATATACATTTATAAAAATTATAATACAAAAACAAAGTTTTTTTCAGGTGTTGGGTGTTTCCTTCCCACGTCCCGCGTGGGTCAGGGTTCAGGAACTGGAAGCAGAGCCGCACACAAATGAAAATGAACAGACAAGAGATAATTTGAAATATTGGGGGACCAGGCGGACAAGTCCAACTCAAGGGGAAGGACTTCCCCCGTGCTCAGGCCTCACCAAGCTTTTATTGATCTGGGATGCACCCATAGCATAGCCCTTAGGCAGGTGACTCCTGGCAACAGGCAGACTAGCCCATCAGCAAGGATTTATATAATAATAAATGGGGGAGTAGTTTCAACTACCACTGTCTGGACAAACAGAGGTGGCACCTAGCTCCAACCTTTGCTAGGGCTTCAAAGGCACCCAGCCTTGGGGGGTGGGGGGACTCTAGGGGGAGTTCTCTGTTTACGCTTATCAGATAGTGAAGGCAATAAACCGTTTCCCACATTCAGGGTGTTTGTGAAAGTGGAATCAAACCTGAGATTTCTAAAACACATATAAAATGTGGATCCACAATTAACATTATTTGACTTGTAATGCCAGTCATTTCCTCCATCAGCCCATTAGCATTTTAAAATCATTTATTGTCAAAATACACATAACATAAATTTACTGTGTTAATAATTTCAAGTGTACAATTCAGTGATAGTAAGTACATTTATACTTTTGTGCAACAATCATCATCCATCTCAAAGTTTTTAACATGAAAAATGGAAACTTTATATTCAGAAAACAGTAACGGTCCTCTCCTCTCTTCCCTCATTCCTGGGAGCCACCATTCTACTTTCTATCTCTCCGAGTTTGACTACTCTAGGTAGTTTATGTAAGTGGAATCATACACTATTTACCTTTTGTGATTGGTTTATTTCACTTAGCATAATGTCCTTAAGTTTCATCCATGTTATAACATACAGTATATATATCTCCCACGTTCAAAGACCGTTAAATCGCGTTGTTTACCCATATCTTCAGGGGAAAAAAATCACTTCTACTGTCATGGTAAACAACCCGCTTCCCTATTTATAATGGTCTGGCCCTCTAGCAACTTCAGCTCGAAATTATAGCTAATTTGTCTACAAACGTCAGGTGGTCATAATAATCTGGCCACTCAGTGTGTAACAAAATTGTCTTCATTTTAAAAGTCGAACGATATGGCATTGTATGTGCATATCATACTTTGCTTACCCATTCATCTGTCCAGGGACAATTGGGTTGCTTCTACATTTTAGCCATTGTAAATAATGTTGCTATGAGTGTGAATATGCAAATATATCGTTGAGACCTTGCTTTTAATTATTTTGTGTATATACTCAAAAGCGGTCTTGCTGGATTATATGATAATTCTTTTTTTAATTTTTTAGAGTGGCTGTACCATTTTAACTTTACATTCCTACCAAAAATGCACAGGTTTTCAATTTCTCCCTATCCTTGCCAACATTTGCTACTTTATTTCTATTTTTTATACTGATCATCCTAATGAGTGTGAAGTGGTATGTCATTCATGTTTTGTCAGAAACCTTCTTTGGAGAAATGTCTATTCAAGTCCTTTGCTTTTTTGGGGTAGGGGGTGTCATACCAATAAAAGCCGTCATTTAGAAAGATGTTTAAATTTTTCTTAGGACTAAAAGATGGCAACTTTACAGTTGCTTTAGGATATTTTCATACATAGAAGACAAAATTATTTCAGAAATAGAGATGGAAAAGGAAAGATATTTGAAAAACATGGCAGTGATGCTAAAGAATTTTTAGGAATGTAAATGACTAATATTTAATTTCAGAGGTGGAAAAACTCAGAAAGAGAAGCCTGAAGCACCAATATTCTGTAGGGGCAGAGAGTGGGAACCATATGCACCAGTGGAAATGTGAACTAGTTTTAAAAAGGACATTTTAAAAGTTAGGTTTGAGCTAATCTTGTCTACACCATTAAGGACCAAGAGACAGAATGGCATCTAGGATACACACATATGTTCAAAGCACCAACATCCAGACATACTCAAATAGAAAAGCAAAGGGAACAAATGTTCTTTCTGATTTTTCTCTTTGTGTCACCACAGAAACCATCACAGATACGTGTTGTTTTTCCTGCTAAGCTTTTAAATAATATTACAGTATATGACCGTGAGAAACAGATCTAAGAGAAGTCCCTTCTCATTGGGTACTAAAAACATCTTCCTAAAGTTCTATTTTTTGAAATCTCCCACCAGGTAAACTCTGTGCAGAAATTCAAAATTGAGATTTTTAGATATATCAATTTAAATTATTCTCTTTTATATTGTCAAAATAAAAAGATTTACTCAAACTAAATGAAAAACCCATTATTTTTTCTGTATATATGAGATTTATTACTGATGATGAAGATAACTAAATCATGATGAAAGTAATTTTTAATGATGTATTTTATTTAATTTGCTGGTTCTAGTGTATTTTTAGAGTTCTTTTAACAGTGCAAGTTGATAACATATTACTTTGGATGCCTAATTTTTTAATAAGTGTGAAGGATAAAAACCATAAGATTCTGAAAAATATAATGATCTCATCTTTGTATCATATTTATAAATTTCATATTTTAAGTATAATTTTTATTGATAAAATACTTATTTAAACTGTATACTTAGTACAGAAGCACCTGTTGTTCATCAACTTGACTATGTTAAAAACGTTTTTGGAAGCACATTATTCCTAAAGGACAGTTTTGTTTTAATTGAGGATACAAAACATACAGCCATTTAATCATGTGTTATCCCTACAAATAAAAACAATACATCAAAATATGCACAATATGTTCTAATCTTTGATGGGACATTGAGAGATTGACCTAAAAATGAATTTTAGAAAATATATAAGGGTCTAAGTCATGGAAACCATTGGTAAAGTTTTGATGCAGTCTCATTGAAGTTGATCCCCCAAATAGAATGTGAGAGTCTTGAAGAGGAAGCACCTTTAGGGCTGCTGGAAAAATTAAACCTCGTGAGAACTCAGTTCTACCCTGTATCATTATCCTCTACCCCCAAGCGTTCTGAATAGCTGGCTCTTAACCTGTGACATTTGAGGATTAGACCAGTTTTATTTGCCCTTGTTCTTCAAAATTGAGGTATATTTGTTTCTAAGCCTGCTGATAAAAAAAAAAAAAGCATCCTTAATTGCTTCTCAGTCTTATCAGAAAAATATGACTTTTCTCGAAATGATTCTTATTAACTTCTGTGACTTTGGAACTTTAGCCTGTCTAGATGGAAGAGTCATTCTGCTTCTTGGATCTATTCTGTAGCATGATGTACCCACAGGCCAAAAAATTACCTTCAAATCAGAAACTTGTAGGGGGTGTTATTTTGTCTATTTCTGGTCACAGTGGGTGCTAGAATTCTGATTACAAACATCAGATAGCATCCATTCTAGTCATTCAGTGACTAGAATGCCTGTTCTTAAACCATTTCTGACCATTTCCTTTACTAATAAAGTTGATAGTTCACTCTACTTGATTATGTATTCACTGAAGATATACACTAATTTTGAATTCCAAGTTTCAACATTTTCTCATTAAAAAAATGGGTTATATCCCTTCATCAGTGGAGCTGATCAATTTATATGTTCCTAGTTGCTCTTATCAAATCCAAGCTCTCAAAGGGGGATTTTATTTTTATTGAAGATACTAGGTTTTTTTTTTTTTTCAATAAATATACTCAAAGTAAGGCTTTTATGTGCTGAGTCGGTTAAAACTATTTCAGTTGAAGGCTTTATTTTGCATAATAGAACTCTAAAAGTATCGGTTATAATTAGAATAATATAATAGTTAAGAACATTGGTTCTGGAGCCGATAAGCCTAAATCTGAATTCAACTACTTTGCTTCTTAGCTGGATGAATGGCCATGTGACCATGGACAAGATAACCTTCCTGTAACTCAGTTTCTTATTTTATAAATTGGGTATTATAATAGTACCTACTTTATAAGTTAGTAGGTAAGAAGAACTACAACAAGTGATTACAACCTTGTCTGGCACATAGTAAATGTTCTGTAAGTCAATATTATGTTTTTATGGTTATAGGATAATGTTATTTATTTCCTGAACCCAACTGCTTTGTTTTTATTGTTATTATCATTTGGGGTTTTTTTGTTTGTTTGTTTTGTTTTGTTTTTCTATTTCCTGGCTGCTGCAATACTTACATAGATTTTTCTTTTTCCAAAAACTATGGTAAAATTTTAAATCGTTTTAGTTGAGAGGATCCTTTTCTATGTAGAATCCAGACTCAAAATAGATCTACGTGCTGTATATGGTCCTGTGAGCCACTCTGTAACTGAGCTTGTTGCTCTTTCACCTGTTCATGCCAAATTCCTGAAAATGTACATTATTCAAGAGCTATTCAAAAATCTGGGAAAACTATGCAAACAACAAACCCACTTGTGAGATAAGCCACAGGGAGATCTCCACTCCTCTCTTTTTGTTCAACAACTTGAAAGAATAGTATGGGCCATAGAATGAGATCTGTCTTTGCAGCTAGTTGAGTTACTTAACACAATCGTAGAGAATCATGACCCTTGATTCCAGGTATTGTTACCAATCTGATCAGTGCCCTCGGTTCATTACTGGTACTAATGCCCATAATAATGAGGTCTTCACTTTCACCAGAAACGTTAGCACTCCCACCTTGTAGTATGAAAACCTAATTGTCTTTCTCTGTCTGACTTATTCACTTTACATAATACCCTCTAGATCAGTGGTCAGCAAACTGCGGCTCGCGAGTCACATGAGGCTTTTTGGCCCCTTGAGTGTGGCTCTTCCACAAAATACCACGTGCGGGTGCTCACCTACAGTGCGAAATTGACTTAAAACTTTAAGTAAAGTTTATTAAGTTAATTTTAGGGAACGCTGTGGAGTGAAAGAAGATGTAGTGTCAAGGATTGAGAAAGGTATGTTGAGATGGTTTTGGACATATAGAGAGGATGAACAAAAGGAGATAGACAAAACAAGTATACAAGACGAGTGTGGATGGGAGAATTGGAAGGAGTCGAACTCAGCGAACGTACCTCAATCAGATTGAGGACGTTTTTAGCAAAGGCCAGTTTAGGAGTACCCTAATTAAGTTAATAACAGTGTACCTACTTATATAGTTTAAGTTTAAAAAATTTGGCTCTCAAAAGAAATTTCAGTCGTTGTACTGTTGATATTTGGCTCTGTTGACTAATGAGTTTGCCGACCACTGCTCTAGATCCATCCATGCTGTTTCAAATGGTAAGATTGTATACTCTTTATGGCTAAGTAATATTCTGTTGTGCAGATGTACCACACTTTTTTATCCACTCATCTATTGAGGGGCACTTGGGTTGGAGAAGCTTGCAGTTCTTAAGTTCACAAAGGTCCCCCTATGGCACTTGTCCATTTCTCCAGCCTCGGAGGAAATATCTTTCCTCAGACTTTTGAACAGCCTCTTCCTATTAAGTCTCGATTTTTTTTTTTTATTTGATAGTGGAATTACTGGAAAAAAAATAAACCAACAACATAAAAATGAATGGATAAAGGTGAAATTCTGTCAAAGCAACCTGCTTCCTTTTTAACTATTTATTGTGTGGCTGCAATGATAACATTGTCACTTCCCTCCTGGTCCCATGTGACACTGTTCTATCTGCTACGTTTTACTTCTCTGTCAGCCACAATTATAAATTTAATTTGTCAATATTATCAAAGAGCTCTGACCGCTAACTTTATTTTGTGTTAAATATCACCTTTAACATGACTCAGTCTAGAACCTAATCCACTCAGACGTTTTCCTGGCTTACTTCCCAACAAGACCTGACCCTATTTCTGCAATTTTGAGGCAATGAGTTCATTTTGAAAGGTCTAATAGGTACTAATTACAAAGGTCTTTCCAGATGCTAACAGTTGTATGTAAAGTCTTGCAGATTAGAGTTGCAAATTCATAGCTGATGAAAATGAAATTAGCTTAATTTTAGTTTAACTTGGTTGAATAATGAGAGAAGGTTGGTGGTATTCAGGTGATAGTATTAATTGTAAGATAGAAGTGATTGAACTTGATACAAAAGACCAAAGTAGTGATATACTTGATTGTGATGGGGACATGATAAAACTGTTCCTAAACAGTTTTAAATCGACAGTAGGTTCAATGGAGGTAGGAAGAAATTGGAAAGCAGGAAAAATGAACCCAAAAAATAAAACTGAGGAAGTAATGCAACTGAGAGGTGATCAGGATTCTGATTTATAGGGATGCTGTGAAAGAGAAGCATGTTAGGAATAGATATAAAGATTACAAGCTCTGTTTTTTATGTGTGAAATTTCAGATATTGGCAAAATACACAAACAGTACAATTATATAGTGAATGAAACCATGCTGGAACTATAATTTGGGAGATATTTGAGTTCTGCCATTTAAATGTTTTGAAAAAGTCCTATGATTATTAAAAATAAATTTTAAAACACAATATATCTTTGCAGTACAAATTAGCATTTTCTCAGTTTCATAAAATATATTAATTTAATTCTTAAGTGATTTTACAATTTTATGTTAATTGTAAGATTTAGACAGGCTCATTTACCACTAAATGTTTTGAACATTTAAGTATAGTTAACACTTGAGAACCTTAAAAACATTTAGTGCAGTTTTGAAATTATTATTCCAATGGTTGGAGTTATTGTGATAAAGAGATATGGACTAACAAATACAAACTTCATCAGACATTAAAGACCATTTTTTTCCAATGAGGAACAATGATTTATAAGAGCCAAGTGGCAGAATTAATGCAACCTCATATTTTAATAAAAGTGTTACAAAGTTTTAGTTATTAAAAATTCAGAAAGGTTAACATTTTAGATACAAAAAGACCAAAGCACCAATCGATTTAATGGGAGATAAAGAGTAAAGCATGCAATGCTCAGGCGTTAAAAATCCAATTATTCATATTACTTGCTCTGCATACATTAGGCCTTCATATTTCCGTGCTAGCCCATGCCTCACTTGTCCTGCTGCCTCTTATCAAAACTCCTGTTTGCATTTTAATTGACTTGGGGAAAAGCAAAGGAAAAAGAAAAAAGAATTTGTAAAATTAAAGAAAGGTTCTGCATACTAGAAAGCATATGTGAACCCCCCCCCACCCCAATCTGACTTTATTATGCCAATGTTTTAAATACCATTGTGTTCCCTATCAGGCTGTTTTTAAACTATCTCTTCCAAACCTAAATATATTTTATGAAAGTTTATGTCACCGTTCTTAAGAGTATCTAATACATACAGGAAACTTATTAGACTTACTTGAATCAGCTCCCACTAGGCTATACACACTTTCCACATGCTAAAAGAATAGGCCATGGATTCGTTTTACAATTATTTAATGTCCATTTACCTTAGTTTTCAAATCTGGAAATGGGCACGCCTAAACGAAGGACCCTATGGGCTCTCCGTAAGCTGATTCATGGTGTTTTGTTATGACTTCTGAAGTGGTTTTAAGCTGCTTTGGGGGAAGTGGTTCTGAAACATTTTGATCTTAAAATCAGTTTAAAAATTAAAGAGAATCTTAAAGACCTTTTGTGTATTTAGATTATGTCTTTTAATGATCTCTTTTAAGTTAAAATTTAAATGTATGTATACTTTTAAAAATAGCTATTTATTAATTTATTTAAAATAACTATAATAAACTCCATCCTAAAATAGAAATATTTTACAAAAGTCTGTATTTTAAATAAATAAATAAATAAATAAATAAATAAATAAATATAGGAGAGGATTAGCCTTGCTTTATAGTTATCACCTCCATGATGTCTAGCATAAGAGATCTAGATTCTAATATCTTCTTTTGCAATCAGTCTTTTGTGATATATCATTTTGGTTGAGGCATAGAAAGAAAATCAGATCTCACACAGTTCTGTGGTTAGAAAAGGGAAGACTTTAAGGTCTTGGGGACCCCCAGGAATCTAGAAAGCACACTGAGAATTACTCACTGTCCTGGGGGATAGAAGCAAAGAGGAGGAGAGAAGACTGTTTTCAACATTAGCTTCATTTCATGCCAAATCTGGGGAACTTGGGCAGGAGAATGCTGAAGACCTGTGGGTATAACTTTTGCCTTTGACCTGCCTTTAACCTGATTGTCCGTCCATTGTCCATAGCCCACACCTACTTGGCTTCTTCCAAGATGATCAGAACTTTAGTCTTCACTCATTTGACAAAAGAAAGTGGGAGAGGGCAAGAGCTACTTGTGTAATAACTTTCATGCCAGTTTTACTGGGCTACATTTTTGTTTAAATGTAGTTTGATTATTAAGTAGTGTATATTCTTGATAAATGCAGATTTAGCATTTGCTGTTTCACAAGTGGTCACGAAGATGCATGGCATGTAATCATTTGTGACTTGGTTGAGGCGTGAGTTTGGAACAGTCCTCAAGGCTAGTATTCAAGGGTAAGTGGGTCATTTGACGAGTGGGCTCAGGGGATTGAATGTACTGACATACACTCTTCTTGGGGGAACTGCTCCTAGAATACTTAATGTCATTGTTGGAAGTCTTGAGATTTGGAAAAATATTGCTGTTTTGTGAAAATAACCTTGGGAAATTCAAAAGACAACTCTCTTGGTAATGGAAAAAAAGAGAAAGTATATCTATCTAATGTATGGTGCTTTTTAAAAAATAACTCCACATTTCACTTTGGTCAAATATTTATGAAATAATTAAGTATCCAAAGATATAACTTAAATTTATGCTTATTGAATTATTTGATGATAATTATATATAATGTTTCTATTCACACATTTGGGCATTTGAGGATGTCAGGAATCTATTAAATCAACATATAGATTTAGAATGTTAGAATGATAAACATTGGTTTTAATTCTCAATTTGGTGTGGTTTCAAAATCTTTTGTTAAAGTCTAATTCTTAGGAGAAGCTGGAAAGTATTAATTATTAGTTATATTTGATATTATCTATAAAAACATTTATAAAGTTAGACAGAAACAATTTATCATTATATATATATGTGTATATATATATATAATTTTGTTTATGTTAAATTTTTATACTATACTCTAATAAGGACTAAATTTGAAAGGGTTGGACAAATTGCTTGGCATGTAAAAAGTGCTATGTAAGATTTGCTATTTTTATACTTTCATACAAATACCAATAAAAAAAGTGGCAAGAAAAAACAGTATAATTTATTGAGTGTCTGTTCTTGTGCCAGTTACTATTTCAGGCATTGAGATAGAGAGCCTAGAATAGAACTGGGTAGTATATATTTCACCAAAAAAAATTGTATTCCATACATAAACTTTTCTAATTCTTAGAAAAAAATTCTTGTCAAGTTCCTTCTATCTCTCTGTTTAGTGTAATTTACTCTCACTAAAAGTAATTGTTCTGTATGGAAAGTTGATAGATGATTATTTCCATCTGAAATGTTAGGGGAAAAGTTCCTTAGTTACCATTAACTGATGATATAAGCTTAAAAAGTATAAACCTTATTAATAAACCTAATAGATATGAACAAAGATAATTTAGAAAATCCTATTGATAGAGTCATCCTCCAGAGACCATATTTCAATCATTGTGTTTATAAATACTCCATTTCTGATTTATTTTATAAGGAAATTTTACATCTACTAGTAGATAAAAATATTCAATGCATTAACAAGTTAACTTTAAAAGGATGTAAGATTTTTAAAACTAGAAGACTAATATGATTTCAGATCAGGCTTAGTTTAAACTTTATTACCAGTAATTATCTAAACTTCATTATGAGAAAGTTTACACATTTTTTAAAAGTCTGGAATACTTGATCCAGATGGTCTTCTATCTAGTAGTTTGGAACCTTTACCCAAAAAAATCGGCTTTGTACTCAGTCTGCCAACAGCCATCTAACACTTGCTTGATTCTCCTGACTGGTTAAAAGTTGTTTCAGATATTGGAGATTAACTAAGTACTGTCTGCTTGAGACATGCAAACATTTAATGTCTGACTGATTTCAATTGCACTGGAGCTTATTATTGTTTAAGCAATGAACTCTGCATTCTCAATCTGGGAAGACTTGTTGTATAAACTGAATGCTGGAACACCACCACCCTCACCCCCACCAAGCCCTCGCACACTCCCCATTTGTACCTCTCACACCCACACAGATTAAACCCTCCTTCTCTGTTCTGATAACACATTAGACACACTACGATTATGGAATTGCTATAATTGAATATGCTAAGACATAATCAACTATGTGTTGCAGCTAAATATGCTAGATTGTAAATTCCAGGAAAACCAAGGCTTCTGTTAGGTTTCTCTAAGGCTTAGATTAGTGTGAGGGAAATAGTAACCCATCAACAAGAATTTATATGAATTAATTGATTAATTAATTAATTTTTTTCAATTAAAAGCAAAATAAAATTAACAAGGTAAAAAGATTTGTGTCATGCGGTGGACATACTTTATTCTTTAGCTATTCTTTTTATGTTATTAATCCGTCTGGGGACTCCACCTACTACATTCTTTTTCCATACGGTTGAAAAAGAATGACACCATTTCCATCCCACAGGGTGGTCACATGATCAGGGCTTTCGGAGCTTCTTCCCCATCCCAATGGTTTAATTACACGAGCCAATGTATTCTTTTATTTTGCTTTAGATAATTCCAGTTGGATGTCAAGCACATTCAACCGCATCCTGGCTAAAACACCGTCTGCATTTTAGAATTCCCCCATAGGAAATATTCATCAAGTTCACATTCTCTCACCCTTTGGTGCTTTCTTAACTACAGTTTACAGGCAGATACAATGCTGTGTTTTACTGCGTCATCCTACAAAAAGTTTTCAGCTCCCACGAGCTTATATTTATTTTTCTTTTCACAACGTTTCATATATTTTGAGCATAGCCAAACTATTACTAAACACCGATTTGCAGAATGGTGTTTTCTTTGTAGCTTGCCTCATTTCTTCCTGAGTGTCTAATCTCTGAGAATGTTTCCTCTCTGCTCTCTTTCTCCCGCTTGGCATTTGTCTATATTTTCCCCAGTGATTTTATTTTTGATCCTATTTTTCTTACTCAAAGACAAACGTGCATCTGTATCAGACTTAAGCAATAGTCACCTTTAAATGAAGCCCACACAATGGTTAAAGTAAGATGTCTCACCGTATGTCATGGTTATTGATAATGGCTGATATTTTAACTTTCTTTATTAAAAGAGAGAAACTGCAAAAGAGTAGATACGTTTCTTTTGAATATATTTATTTAGCTCCTGACTCTTCCCCACGTATCCCTCTAATAAGATGTAATATAATATTTTTGCATTCCAGAGCCTATGCATGTCCCAACCTAGCTTTAGAACTCTCTATATAGCAGAGGGGTGATAAAAAAAGTAAGAAAACTATTTTATCCTATCTTTATTATTTTCCAGTTAGCATTTCAGTTACATGCTTATTAGTGTGGGGGTTTTGTTTTTAGAGCTGTTTTAGGTTCCTAGAAAAATTGCGAGGAAGGCATCAATATTTCTATATGCCCTCTTCTCACACACATGCATAGCTTCTCTCATCATCATCATCCCCACCAGAGCAGTATGTTTGTTATAATTGATGAGCCAACACTAACACATCATAATCACCCCAAGGCCATCCTTTGCCTTGGAGTTTACTCTTGTTGTACATGCTGAATCCATCATTATAAAAACATACAGAGCATTTTCACCGACCTAAATACCTGCCTGTGCTCTGCCTGTTTGTCACTCTCTCCCAACCACGATGCAGGGCAACACCTGCTTTAAAAACAAACAAACAAACAAACAAAAAACTCTGTAGTTTTCCCTTTTCCAGAATCTCTATATATAAAGCCTAAGCAACCGTTATGACCAGTTGACCAAGCGACCAGTCGACTGGTCACTATGATGTGCACTGACCACCAGGGGGTAGACACTCAACACAGGAGCTGCCCTCTGGTGGTCAGTGTACTCCCACAGCCAAATTCCCATGGCAGGCCAACTTCCCACAGTCCCTCCCCCTGGCCGGCCCCGATCAGCCTGATTGGGACTGGGAGAGATGGGCCCCCATCAGCCCCATCGCAGGCTAGGCTGAGGGACCCCACCATGCATGAATTCATGCACCAGGCCTCTAGTGTCATATAATTGGAACCACACAATAGGAAGAATTTTATGATTGGCTTTTTTCACTTAGCAATATGCATTTAAGGTTCCTGTATATGTTTTCATGGCTTGATTGCTCAGTTTATTTTAGTGATAAATAACATTATATTGTCTGGATATAACACAGTTTATTAATCTGTCCACTTAATGAAGGACATCTTGGTTGCTTCCAAGTTTTGGCAATTTTAAAGAAAGCTGCTATAGCACTAACCGGTTTGGCTCAGTGGATAGAGCGTCGGCCTGCGGACTGAAAGGTCCCAGGTTCAATTACAGCCAAGGGCATGTACCTTGGTTGTGGCACACCCCCAGTAGGAGGTGTGCAGGAGGCAGCTGATCAATGTTTCTCTCTCATCGATGTTTCTAACTCTCTATCCCTCTCCTTTCCTCTCTGTGAAAAATCAATAAAATATATTTTTTTAAGAAAAGAAAGCTGCTATAAACCACTGTGTGCAGATTTTTATGTAGATTTATGTTTTTCTACTTTGAGTAAATACCAAAAAGCATCATTGCTGGATGATATGGTGAGAGTATGTTTTTTTTTTAAAGAAACCACTAACTTATCTTCCAAAGTGGCTATCTCATTTAGCATTCCCACCAGCATAGACAGGGAGATCCTGTCATTCCACATCCTCACCAGCACTTGGTGTTGTCAGTGTTCCTTACTGTGGCCACTCTGATAGTTGTGTAGTGTTACCTTGTTTTAAATTACATTTCCCTGATGCAACATGTCATGGAGAATTTTTCATATGATTTCTTGTCATCTGTGTATCTTCTTTGGTGAGAAGTCTGTTAAAGCCATTGACCAATTTTTTTAAATCAAATTGTTTGTTTTCTTAAAGCTGAGTTTTAAGAGTTCTTTGTATATTTTGGATAACGGTCCATCCTTTATCATGTCTGTGTTTTACACATATTTTCTTCCAGTCTGTGGCTGTATTCTCATTCTTTTGCAATTGTCTTTTGCAGAGCATCACAAACATCTGCATTTTAAAAGATGTCCATTGTTGTGAACTATTTTTGCTCATTCAGATCTTCCTGAGGGGCCTTTATTTCATTTTAATCATGTCCAGTTTATCAATTCTTTTTTTTTTTTCATGATTGTGCCATTGGTGTTTTATCTAAAATGTCATTGCCTTGGTGTGTTTTTGATGAGTGTAGTATCATGATTAATTTTTTAGAATGTTAGTGTGATTGAACAAACAACCAATGCTATTTAAGAATTACTTTAGAATTAGTACAGTGCAAGTTGCATTGTATATAGAAGATATAGAGACATTGTAACAGAATTGAAATATATCTGAATATTCATTTTAAATAAAAATGTATGTTTGTGCCTTTAGATATCCAGTGTGATATTCAATGATACTGAATGTGAAATTCATCTTTCATAGCTAATAGCTTTGATTATTGACCAGATAACTAAAAGATTAATTTGTTAAGAATTTTGTTTTCTTGCTGGAATGAACTGAATGTTTGTCCCCCATAATTCATATGTTGAAATTATACCCCCTAATGTGATGGTGTTAGAACTGATTAGCCTTTTGGAGGTGATTAGGTCATGAGAGCGGAGCCCTCATGAATGGAGTTAGAGTCCTTATAAAATAGACTCTGGAGAGCTCCCTGCCTTCTTATGTCATGCGAGGTTACAGCCATAAGACAGAGGTCTATGAGCCAGGAAGTAATTCTTCATCAGACACTGAATCTTCCAGTGTACTGATCTTTGAGTTCCCAGCCTCCAGAACTAAGAAATATAAAGTTACATTGTTTATAAGCTATTCAGTGTATGGAATTCTGTTGTAGAAGCATGAACAAACTAGGAAACTTGGAATTTATCAGCATGATGTGGAAAGATTACCTATTTTGAACCAAAAATAATCCATGCAAACTCATTAACCCTTTACAGTCAAATTATAATTTGACATTTTTCTCCCAGAGGAAAATTTTTATCATTCAGTCTATGAAAGAAACACAGAACTGAAATGAATGCTTTTTGTTTAAAATAAGCACTTTTTACTGTTGCACAAGTCATGACATAGTTGCTTACCATGTGGGATACTCACTACTATTAGTATAATTGTCAGAAACATCTATTTTTAGTGAAGTCCTATGACTAACCCAGCCAAAACATATATTTTCAAGAGATTCACCTCAGGAGGCATCGACCCTGTGATTCTCTAACACATTGCACTTAAGAGTTACCTGCAGCCCCAGCTGGTTTGGCTCAGTGGATAGAGCGTCGGACTATGGAATGAAGGGTCCCAGGTTCGATTCCGGTCAGGGGCACAAGACCAGATTGCAGGCTCAGTCCCCAGTTGGGGGCATGCAGGAGGCAGCCGGTCAATGATTCTTTCTCATCACTGATGTTTCTACCTCTCTCTCCCCCTCTGAAATCACTAAAAAGAAAAAAAATATATATTGTGTTCTTAATATTTAAAAAAAAAAAAAAGTTACCAGAAGCTTCTGTGCAAAGCCCACTAGACATGTTCCATATCAGAAAATACTTTGGAGATGGAGTCTTGGGTTATGTTCCTGAAAACTCCCTAGGTACTTCTAGGGTACAACCAAGTTGAAATGCCCTTTATTTGGGCCAAATGGATGTTCCAAATCTTTTAAATTATTATTTGTTTATGGACAACTATTTTTTTCAAAAAAAGACATTTACTCTGTATTAATGGATAGTGACAAATGTTCGTTTCTTTTATTTTTAAACATGAAATATGTTACAGGAACTCTTTATCATCACAAACATCTGCATTTTAAAAGATTTCCATTGTTGTGAACTATTTTTGCTCATTCAGATCTTCCCGGGGGGACTTTATCTCAACAGGAGGTAACTTATGTTTAGCCCTAACTAAAAAATTTAAAGCTCCTCAGAAAGGTTTGTGGCATCCAGGTCATTAGCTAAGAGCTAGAATTGAAGTATTTACTGCAGTATCCATTATAACAATGAATACTACATTATTATGAAATTTATTTTCCTACAATAGTAATTCTCTCATGTAGGCACTCTGCAATATTTTATTATAATAGGTTCACTTTTAAACTTATTACTGAATACCAATAGTATATAAATGAAATAAAATAAGTAATATTGGACACAGAATAAGAGAAGGATTTTTTAAATCAGATATTATATTAGCACTAAAGGCTCGGTGCACGAATGTGTGCATGGGTAGGGTCCCTCGACATGGCCTGCGGGGGATTGGGCCAGTGTTGGTAGTGCAATGCCGCCTGCTGCTCCAGCCTGCCGCTCCAGCTCATCCCAGCCCCGCTGCACCTGCCGCAGGCTCCTGCCCAGTCAGTCCTGATTGGGAGAAGCTCGCACCACCACAGTGGGGCTCACCAGCCATGACTCCTGCATCTGGCGCCCGTCCTGAGGCGGGTGGTGGAAGCAGGGATGCGATTGGCTCTCCGGGTGGGCGATCATACGCCCTTGCTGGCCTGGGATCCGAATCCGTTTTGCTGACATTCTTGCAGGTTGTTGGGAGCCACCTGGCGGCCACTTTTTTATTGTTTCTTCCTTGTGGAGCGTCTAGGGAGGGGAAGGGGCTGCAGTGCCCAAGGCTGACTTCCAGGAGGCCAGCGGCACTATGGGGATCATGCCGGCAGTGCTGGTCCATAGGTGCCTGGCTGGTTCTCCAGAGATTGGACCTGCAGGCCTACTGAGGGAGTGGGTGGCTGCTACCAGGCTGGTGGGCCGCCAGGACAGGTCTGTCAGCTGAGCGGCACTCTGGCTGTGGGAGTGCCCTAACCACCAGGGAGAAGCTCCTGCATTGAGCGTCTTCCCTCTGGTGGTCAGTGCACATCATAGCGACTGGTCTTTTGATCATTCGATCACTTAGGCTTTTATATATATAGACTGGAGGCCCAATGCACAAAATTCATGCAAGAGTAGGACTTCCTTCCCCTGGCTGCTGGCACCAACTTCCCTCTGGCACTCGAGACCTAGGCTTCCCTCACAAAGGGAGGCCCCGCCCACCCGCCCCTGCAGGTTGGTGGCCCGGGCCTCCCTCTTTGGGGCAATCCTGGAGCCCCCCTATTGATCGCCCCACCAGCCAGTGGCCTAGGTCTCCCTCTGCAGGGCGATCACGAGGCAATGGCCAGCCCCCGTCCAATCACATCACACCCGCCTTGGCTGGCCTGGCACCAGTAGGTGTCATAGCGTGGTCCCAGATGGTCATCTGTATGGTCGTTCCGCTGTTCAGCAGTTCAGTCAATTTGCATATTATGCTTTTATTATATACCATAATATCTTATTAAAAAGTGAGGATAAATGTGAGATGTTTGTTTTATTCTAATCATTGAAGCTGACTATATTATTGAAATCAAATTTACCAACTAAATGCCTATGAACTACTCAGAAGCAATTACAAATAAGTTGACAACATCATTCCTTCCATTTTGGCCCTTCACAATCTGGAAATAATATGCTTTTTTCCTAGTGAGGTAGTCATCTTCAATCAAGGAGTCTGACTGACTACTTGTGGAAGAAAGCCAACAGTGGGACTTCAGTCCTTACATAATGTAGGCTGGAAATAGAATCTGAAAAGGATTTGCTATCCAAATCACTGCATAACAAACCAATTCAAATTTATTGTCTTAAACAAGACTCAATGGATCTCAGCTGCCATTCACTGCATAGTTTGCTGGCAGATGATCTTTCTTACCTGGGATGCTCAGCTCTGCCCTTGTGGTCTCTCATCTTATGAAAGGTTTGCCTAGGATTCTTCCCAGGAAAATGGTGAAAGTCCAAAAGAAAAGTAAAAAATGCACAAGCACTTTTTGAAGCCTCTGCTTGTGTCAAGTGTGATAGCGTTCTATTGGCCTTGGGCAAGCAAATCCCATGGTCAACCCCAGGTGTAAGGATTGGGAAAAAAGGCTCTGACCATTTAGCAAGAAGAACTAAGTAGGAAAAATTTAAAGTCACAGGAAAAAGACAAACAAAACAAAGGACATTAACCACAAACAGAAAAAGCATTATGTCACCATTTCTTTTTCAAGTGTCAAGTCTAGAAGACAAGCAGCTTTCATTAAGGCCTTATTCCCAATATTGACCCTTTGCTGCTCACTAAAATTTGATTGCTGTGCCCAGAGCAGCAAAATGAGTTACAGGCTATTTAAAACTCTTGCACATTCTCTCTGAATCTTACGCTGGTGAACACATTAATAGACTCACATAAGGTCATATTTTGAGCACTTAGTTAAAAAATAAGAGATCAAATACATGAAATTCAAGAATTATTAAGATAGCAGCTCCATGTTTGAGAAAAGAAAAGGTGCTTTCTGGCTGAGTCTGATTCCCTGGCTTTTAAAATGTGTTTGGTTTTGTAAAATGTCAATGAACCAATCATTGAAAGTTTTACTTTATGCATCGTGTATCTTAGGTGTTTATCATTTATTGATATCAGGCAATAGCTAAATTGGCAATAAAGTATGAATAAAAAGAATACAAAGATATTAAAATCTTAAAAAATACTTTAAAGTCACAACAATGCACTGTCTAGAGAACTAACCCCCAAAATGTAAATCAATCCAATAAAGTGTTTTTTAGAAAGAGGTTTAACATAAATTATTAATTATTTTTAATTGAGCAATAAAAATCATACAAACTTATTAAATTATGTCTTCCTCCTGATACTTATTTTAATTAATCTGTGGTCAAAAGGTAATTATGGAAGTTTTAGAGTGTTGCATCTTCCATGTACCTTATCCACTATAAACCATGATCTGAGTAATTTGCTGCCTCAATAATGTCAAAATTAAAAAGCTAAAGTCAGCTTAGGGAGCTGTTTCAACATTTTTTGCCAATTACCCCTAGAATGTGGTTAATTCTAATAGTTACTGTAGCTGTCCTCTTCTTTCTACCATTTATGGTGGCCATTTTGAAAATTCCAACTTTGCAAAGAATAGCTAAAAATTTGTGTGATTGATATGAATGTATGGATGTATACACCCTAAAGCTTTTACTTTTCATACCTTACTATCTTCTCCCCCTTTCAGATAATTCTTGGGCTATTATTATTTTATCCAGATCAGTAACCAAGAATAGCAACTAGTTTAGAAATCAAAATCTGAGGATTTCTTTTTTTTTTTTTACTTAAGCAGTTAAGTTGGAAAGGTATTTCTCTTTCTACATGCCTTTTGCTGAGATTCTGTGCTGTATCTATTTGTAAATATAAAAGCTGTTCCAGGAGATAGATGATTATTTACAATGTTTTCTCTATTATGCAGGATAAATTATTAACAAGAAAATAATTGAATATTGAATATGCCTGGAAAAGAAATAATCCTTCACCTAGTCTGTCACATAGTATTCTGCAAGCATGCATTACAATTAGTAGAGTGAGCCCAGTAGATTAATGTATCAAATTGTTTAAATTCATTATCCAAACCTACATTTTTAAAGAGCATAATACAACTGTGAATTGTTATTCAACTTTGTGATCCTTTCTGCAAGTTGAACTATATTTTATGACCCATTGATTTAAGTGATAATTCTATATGCGTACCATTGAAAAGTTTTCTTGAAAGCATTTTTTTTAATTTTGATAGTATTATATCACAGCTGATCATATAATTTGTCATTTGAATATATTAAGATGTATGGATAGGAAAAATACCTCATTTTTAATAAAAGGTTTCAAACTACTAAGTATTGACATAGAAAAGGTTATGTTTAGCTAGGATAGTAGAATAACTAGAATATTTTAATATTAGAAGATTATAGGAGCAAACAAAACTTTAATCATTATGTAATAACAATCCTCTATATCAGTGGTTCTCAAAGTGTGGTCTTTGTATTGTCAGCATCAACAGTACCTGGTGACTTGTGAGAAATGCAAATCTCAAATCCCCAAATTTTTTAATCAGAAACTCTAGATAAGGGGCCCAGCCATCAGCATTTTAGAGTGATCTCAAAGTAACTCTGATGAACATTAAAGTTGGACAGCAACCATTCCATAGTCATTTATTCTTTTCAAGCACCCTTACAATCACAATACTTAATCTGCATTTCAAAAGTCAAAGTATTATCCTCCTTTAACAATTGAGAAAATTGAAACTCATCAAGGTTAAGAGTTCCTCAGTTAACCTGAAGAAATAACCAGCATCTGATTTAACTCTCACTAACACTTGTCTCCATGAACAAACTCATCATTTTCACCTTAATTAAACAATATAAATAAAGGAAAAGAAAAGTCTACTGTAAGTCAGGAAAGACATTGACTTTGGCATGATGTTGAATTAGGGGATGAACAATCAATACATTAATATTTATTAAATATTTTATACACTACAGGAGAGGAATTCCCTATTAGAATGAAGGCTGCAAAGATCCCATGGAACTTTTTTTTTTTTTTTGCATTTTCTAAATAAATCATTTATCAGTAACTGTGTTAGACATGGAGGATACAACAAGAAGCAAGATGCAGTATTTGTCCTCAATGATCTTGCAGTCTGCTGGGAGAAACACACCAAAAAGTGGGTAATTTCATTATAGAGCAAAATACGCTACAATATAGTTTATAAAGAATGTCATGATGAGCACATGGGAAAAACAGTTCTTGGTCTGAGTTTGAGAGAAGGGTTGGCAAGTGATTCTATTCTGGAATATTATAGAATCTTACAGTAGAGGAGAAGAGAAAAGATCTTAACCCATAAAATAACAAAATGAGAAAAAATAAATGAGCATAATTGTCTTGCTAATTTTTATCTAAAGAAGGGTGCATACATTTTTAAGTATCATTATTTGAAGGACCTTGGTCCATAGAAACATTTAAAATCCAGAGACAAGTTTTGAGTTGAATTTCTGTATTGGAATACAACAATTTTGAAAATTTACAGCATAAAAATTAAGCAGACAGTCTGTTGAAAACATTTTATAATTTAGAATATTAAAGGTGAGAATAATAGTTTGCTGCTTAGTTCATTTTTGGTGAAACCTGATACAAAAAGTGACAATGCAATCCAATTTAAAAAAATGAGCAGAAGGTCTGAATAGACACTTCTCCAAAGAGGACATACAAATGGCCAAGAGACACATGGAAAAATGCTCAATGTCACTAATCCTCAGAGAGATGCAAATTAAAATCACAATGAAGTACCACCTCATACCTGCCAGAATGGCTAATGATAAATGAACAAACAAGTGCCAGCGAGGATGTGGAGAAAAAGGAATCCTAGTGCACTGCTGGTGGGAATGCACACTGGTACAACCACTATGGAAAACAGTGTAGAGTTTCATCAAAAAATTCAAAATGGAACTGCCAGTTGACCCAGTGATCCCACTTCTAGGAATATATCCTAAGAAGCCTGAAATAGCAATTGTAAATAATATATGCATCCCTAAGTAAATAGCAGCACAATTTACAATAGCTAAGATCTGGAAACAGCCCAAGTGCCCATCAATAGATGAATGGCTAAAAAAAAAAAACTGTGGTACATTACACCATGGAATATTATGCAGCTTTAAAAAAGAAGGACCTCTTACTCTTTGGGACAGCATGGAGGGACCTGGGAAGTATTATACTAAGTGAAATAAGCCAGTCAGAGAAAGACAAGTATCACATGATCTCACTCATATGTGGAATCTAGTGAACAAAATAAACTGATGAGCAAAATAGATCCAGAGTCATTGAAGCATGCAACACACTGACATATTTCAGAGGGAAGGGGGTGGAGGGATGGGCAGGGATTAACCAGATAATTTATATGCATATATGCATAGCCCATGGACACAGACAATAGTGAGATGAAGTCCTGGGGAGGGGGGCAGGAGCAATGTGTAGGGGGTCATGGTGGGGGGAACAAAGGGGGCATCTATAATACTTTCAACATTAAAGATAAATTGTTTAAAAATTGATAATGCAATAAGAAACTATTTACATAGAGTAAAAGTTGGAGTCAGCATTGAACATGTTATAGAAGAATAATAAAAGTGCTATAATCTATATAACCTGTTTTTCTACAGAGTTTTTATAGTGTTAATCAATACGTTTCTTTTTATAACAGGATCAGCTAAGTTCAGCACCAAAATGTTTAACTATTTCATTTTTTCCTGATTTAATCTTATATTGAATGTACTACTATCTTCCAATATCATACATGATGAATATCAAAAAACAGGTGAACATCTAGTATGTTGGAGAAGATATATATATAAATCAAAATAAATCAAAATGATTCTCTACATTTCCAGCATGGGATACAATGAAAATTAAGATTTAATATGCAATAGCCTTTTCATTGCAATTATTCTACAACAATGAACTCATGGTAATTACAGTATTTCATGTATTAAATTATATTTTTAAATTACATTATTACTACCTAATTCTGGATAATATTTACATCGGCTAGATAATTTCTACATTAGCCAAAATGAGAAACTAATAGCCAAAAAAATGTGACAAGAGGAAAGAGGTGTGCCTACCCCTTTAGCCCACAGAAATACTGACTTCTAGAATAGCTAAGAACAGAGTAATTTAGTCAAATGATTGTCAATGTGCAGTTCTGTCTGACTATGCCTCAAATTCTTTTTGTAACATGAGATATAAATAAGTATGTCAGTGATGTTAAATATTTATTACATTAAACTTTTAAGTGTTGAAAACGACTGTTTGTCTCTGGGAGAAATATTATGATAGTTTAAAAATAAGTTCATAAATAATCGTACATGTATAAATTCGGTACTTTGCACCCTGCAGGGAATGAAAATACACCTCTGGGCATATGCTGGCACAAAGGGCATGCAATGTCGATTAGGAACTCTCCAGAGGATACCAAAATTAATTCTGAGACTGGATTCAAATACAGTCCAGTTCTAATTCAGTGTCTGATATAAGAGACAGAGGCCACTATTGTGGGGATTTTGTATGTGAAGGCATTGAGGAGGGGAATATTTCAAAAGTAGCAGATTTGACAGTTGTCGTGGGTGAAGTTTTACAAAAAATATTTTGAAAGCAAGATGGGTTAAGCAGACCCAAAGTATGTCTCTACCACCTTGGGTATCAACGCTATTTGGGAAAAGCTAGTTATTGAGAACTCTGTTTATCCAAGAGGCCTTAGCAGGAAGTACAGTCACAGGGCTCTAATGTCTCTTAACTGATGAGCTCCAGCCCACCGTGGCCTCTTACAGTCTTCAGCGTTGTCTGTAATGATTTTTGATGTCCTACCTCGTTTTAGTCAGGGTTGGACCATATCCTAGAGCTGTGGTCAATGGAAACAATAGAAATGAGGGCAGGATTAGGCCAGGGCTAAATACAGTTTGTTATATATTGACAAATGTATTTCAAATATAATCTAGCCTAGAATAAAAAAGTGGAAAAATCAATCTAGAATAGATATTAAAAATTAACTTTACTGGGGGATATTTTAAATCTAACACTTGGTTAGAACATGTGACTTCCTCATATCTTAGATATGAAGTCATTATTTATTACACTTCAGAATGGACTGAGGAAGCCCTTGATTTAGAATTAAGACAAAAATAGTATCTACGTAGAAAAAAATGTGGTCAAATAAACAATAGTCATGTTTTTAAGTTTATAAGTAGTATACAGCATATTCATGAATATAAAAAGTATTATTGTATTTAGAATTTTGAAATGTCTATTAAAATAGGACTCTTAGTCTGATTTAATTATGATTTCTTCTAATAAAAAGTACAATTTATGCTCAGGGAAAACAGGTAGCCAGGATATATTCCTGAAATATTGAGCCCCAAAGGGAAGGAGAGAAGTATTGAGATAGAGAGAGAGGAGCCAAGAGACACTTAACGAAGTCCAGCACATTTTGCACTTCCAGAGGCATTGCATATTTTCAAACCCACGGTCAGCTCTCATCGGGGACTATTATGCACCTTTTAATTTTTATTAGAGAATGTGAGAATATACTCATGCATTTTGATTGCTAAACTAAAAGGTAATGTAACATGCTTTTTGTTTTTTCAATGAGAGAAAGTAAAACTTAAAATGATTTATTTTTTGTGGTTTTTGTTTGTTTGTTTGTTTTTTATCTTTACCCAAGAAAATTTTTCTGTTGATTTTTAGAATGGAAGAGAGAGGGGAAGACAGAGAAAAATATCCATGTGGGAGAAACACATTGATTGGTTGCTTCCTACACACACCCGGACCAGGACCTGGGCCTGGGAGGAACTTGCAACCAAAATACATGCCCATTGACCTGGATCAAACCCGGGACCTTTCAGTCTGCAGGCTGACGCTCTATCCACTGAGCCAAACTGGCAAGGGAAAAATGATTTATTTTGTAGAAACAGAGAGAGAGAGAGAGAGAGAGAGAGAGAGAGAGAGAGAGAGAGAGAGAGAGAAGACAGTATATATAGCTTTATTCAAATAGTTTTATATTTGTTTATCCTACATAATAAAAGCCCAGTGACCATAATGGCAGAACGACCAGAATGACTGGTTGACCAGTCACTATGTTGTGCACTGACCACCAGGGACCCAGACGCTCAATGCAGGAGGAGGGGGAGGTGCCACAGTGAGGCCTGGAGGCACATGCTATGGCCCAGGGATCCCAGGAAGTGCAAGCCCAGAGCTTGCTTTCCAAAAAAGAAAAAAATTTTTAAAAAAGTGGGCCAACACTGCCCCCCTGGGAAGAACGGCTCCAGGAGGGAAAGGCCTCCCCTGGCCCTGCCTGGCCAGGCTGGTGCACCAGGGCCTCACAGGGACTCACTGGTGACGTGCAGGAAGCACAACCCCTCCAACTCCAAAGCCGGTCACACCGACAGGTGTTCCACGTCCAGCTCCATGGTGAACATAGCACTGCTGGGCCAGCTCAGCTCTGACTTCCAGCTTCTGGCTTCCTGTCCACCCCTTTGCATACTATGTGAGCTTGGGGGCATGACTTCACCCCACCAGCCAATAGCACCACAGCACAGCCAGAGAGTGCCAGGACATAGCCACCAGCACTGGCTGGGCATTGATTTGGCTGTGTGACTGACGTCCATGTGCAGTTACACTGCATGTTTACATTTGTAGGGAAGCAGGGCAGCTTGCTCCTGCCCCCCGCATCACCTTCTAGGCTAAGAAAGGCCTGCTGATCTCCGTGTTTCTCCTTCAGTGCAGAATCAAAACCTCTTGGGGATGAATGATCCAGTGATGGCCCCAATACATGCTCGGTGTCACTGTCACAGACATTCCCAGTCATTACAGCCGTTCCTCAGCCTGCACTGCCCTGCTCCATCCACTGCCACTCCTCACCTGTCACCCCCTGAGGACCACCTTATGTTATCCTATGTGAAATGTGAGCAAGATCTCAAATGCCCCCCAGGCAATAGCTCCCTTGCCTTACCTTTCTTCCTCTAAAAACCTTGCATTTTAAAAATATGTATTTGATTGATTTCAGAGAGGGAAATAGAGATAGAAACATCAATGATGACAGAGAATCATTGATTGACTGCCTCCTGCACGCTCCAAACTGGGGATTGATCGAAAACCTCCTTTGGTTCCTCCCCCAATTCCTCCCTCAGCCAGCAGGAGCGGCACTGAGGGAAGGAGGGGGGAGAGGTGGGGAACTGTGGGGTGTCTGACCGCCAAGGGCAGCATTGGTGTCTGGCATCTGTTCCTTCCACACCCAGCCTGGCCACCATCACCTCCTCTCCAACCCTTCTGGGGCCTCCGGGCCCTGATCAGCCTGGCCCTGATCAGCCCTGATCGCCTACCAGGCCTAGGGACTCCACCTGTGCACACATTTTGTGCACCGGGACTCTAGTTATTATATAACTGACTAAACATATCATGTAATTAGTTCTTGTGCATTAGTAATAGATATATTTTTGAAAATTAAACTGATATCATTTTATATAAATACAAGGAACATGTAATATCACATAAGACTAGAATTAGAATATACCTGCCTGCAGTAGCATCTATTTTCTGTTAAATAAATTTTTAAATATACTTTCTTGCAGTCATAACTAAGAAAGAAGTTGTAGTGAAAAAGTAAACATATGGTAGATGCTATTTATTCTCCTTTCTAGAAATAAGGAAATTCAAATTTAGAATTTTAATCTGGAGTAATCTCATACCAAACTGGTATGGGATATTTCACTATTTCACCTAAAATTGAAATAAAGTTCACTTTTATAAGTTTCTTTTTTCTTTTCTTTTTTTAAATATATTTTATTGATTTTTTTACAGAGAGGAAGGGAGAGAGATAGAGAGTTAGAAACATCGATGAGAGAGAAGCATCGATCAGCTGCCTCCTGCACACTCCCTACTGGGTATGTGCTTGCAACCAAGGTACATGCCCTTGACCGGAATCGAACATAGGACCTTTCAGTCCGGAGGCCGACGCTCTATCCACTGAGCCAAACCGGTTTCGGCAAGTTTCTTTTTTCTTGTTTAATATTCTCTTTTGCTATTTACAACAATGTTGGTGAATTTAAGTTTTCAGTGGCTGAGGAAAGTCTAGTTAGATATTGAATTGATAACTATAGAAGAATTTTTGAGAATATCTCAGATCCTTAAACTATATTAAGAAGCATAAATTAGATGTATACATTTAAATATTAACTAAATCACCAATATTCTCTGAATTGGATGGAGGGGTTATTATATGTTAAATTTGATCAATCTATTCTCAAAATGCTGAATGAATATTTGAACAGTAATTCCTTCTAAATTCCTGTGAATATAATTATCATCATGTGTAAAACAAATAAAATTTAATGTGCATTCAGTGATATTTAGGAGATATATCCTGCTTTTTTTCTTTGGTAATTTTAGAAGATCACCTCAAATACAAATGGCATCACTAAATTCTGATGTGCTACATTTTTTCTCTATTGAATAGATATTATAAGAAGTCAAGGTCATTAGTTAAGAAGAAAACTAAGAAAACAACCCAAACATCAATCAATAGTAGAATGGAAAAATAAAATGTAATATATTCATGCAATGGAATACATGTAATGAAAATGAGCACATAGCAAACCATAATGTTGAGTGAAAGAAATCAAGCAAGAAGAATACATAATCTATGATTTATTATATAAAAAGTTCAACATCAGGCAAAGCTATTCTATGTTATTTAAAGATGCATATTTTGCCCTGTCCGGTGTTGCACAGTGGTTAGAGAATCGGCCTGCATATGTTAGGGTCAAGAGTTTGATTACCGGTCAGGTCAAGAGTATGGATCTGTATTTCAGGTCAATCCCAGCCCCAGTTGGGGCACTTGTGGGAATCAGCCATTGATGGGTCTCTCTCACATTAATGTTTCTCTCTCTCCCCCTTCCCTCCCTTCCACACTCTCAAAAAATCAATGGGGTGAGGGGTGGGAGGGTGGGGGAGGATGCATACTTTGCAGAACTCCATAGCAAGACAAATAAAAGATAACCATAAATATTACAAAGAGGTTGCCTCCAGGAGGGAGAACAAGGACTGGAAACAGCAAGTGGCACAAGGGGAGAAGGTGGGGGGTTCTGGAAATGTTCTCTTTGTTGACTTGGCAGCAGTTACACAAGTGTTTGCTTTACAATAATTTATTAATCTACATTCATTAACCTCTGGAAAAATAAATAGATCAGGTAATTGATTGATGGATGGGTGTAAATAAAAAGGATGAATTAAAAACAAGAAAATCAGGATATTGGATGTATTGCTGTCTGTTTCATCCTTGGTGTATAGTTGGACTGCCCCAGAAAGCATGTCACCAAGGGTTATGATAGATACTTTGGAAAGAAGAGTAAGAGAGAGACTGAGTATTTGGATTCCAAATCCAGATCCATACTTAAAACAACTGCATTCTGTTTATCCTGAAAATTCATTTCAATTCTTGGAGAACTGAGAGTTTTTATCTGCAGATTGGGCATACAGAAAGGTGGTGATAATTTCAATGAGATTATGAACATTGTTTAGATAATCAACTCCTCATCTCTATTCTTCTTACCACAAATCCTCAGTCCTATGCATGAAGATGTGAAAAGTGTCAGACTTGCCAAAATGTATGCAGTACTTTCACATATTTCAGACATTCATTCAGGTTTTTTTGTTCAACAAAACTTTATTAGGCAGGCATTGTGGTCATGAATAGAAAAAGGATATTGTCATTTTTAGTGCAACATACACAGACACACTCACATGCATGCACCCTGGCATGTGCACACACACACATGTGCACCCACACTGCCTTTATCCTTTGTCAAAGTTAAGCACATTGAGGCAGAAAAACATCAAGGAGTAGAAAAGAGCAAAGTTGTTCTTAACAGATACTCATCTTCTGTCATACCTGTTTATAGAACACTAGAGTCCCAGTGCACGAATTCATGCACGGGTGGGGTCCCTCATCCTGGCCAGCGATCCAAGCTGATCAGGCTGGCCAGCCAGGAGTAGGGACCGCGGAAGGTTGTCTGTAGGAGTGCACTGACCATGAGGGGGCAGCTCCTGCATTGAGCATCTGCCCGCTGGTGGTCAGTGTGCATCATAGCTACCAGTCAACTGGTCGTTCGGTCGCTTAGGCTTTTATATAGAGAGATAGAAAGGAAATACACCATTATACGCATTAACCTGACTGCGAAAGTTGCACATCTAGAATTAAAGAAAAAGGAAGATATTGAGCATTTCTTCCTCTTTTTGTTGTGCACTTTACTAGCCATTTCTCATAAAACTCCATTTAAATTCACAGAAATATTGCAGATAAAATCAAGAGATCAAGTGATAGTCCCAGGAATCATGGAAGAGAAATGCTAGAATCAAGATTTCAGCTTAGATTTGCCTGATTTACTACAGCATCTCCTCCCACCCATCTCACACTCTCAAACATATATCCATATACATACAGAGGCAATTTGTAATTATTGTATTACTTAATTATCGGTTGCTCTCTTTAGAATGCCAAAGGAAAAAAACAACCAAATAAGGGTTCAGAATCAGTTTTCAGAAATATTTAGGTCATAGTCCTGAAAGTTATAAAAAGTTATCTCAAATAATGATCATTTAGAGAAGGGGTGGGGAGCATCCGGCACATTGGCCATACAAGGCCCGCAAAATCATGTGGCCTGGCCCTGCCAAAGCAACCACAGGCAGGACTCAAAATTCAATAGGAGATTTTTATATTAAATGAATTATATTAAGCGAATGATGTCATAAATATTCAAATAGCCCTTGGCAGAAAAAAGGTTCCCACCCCTGGTTTAGAGTAATTGAGAAATAAATTTATTTTGCATTTCAGTGCCATGGTGGATTAATAAGTTATTGCATACCTACATTATGATATTTGTAAAAAGCCTATACCTGAATGTGTATGACTTTAATTGACAGCAAGCTGAGTTGAACAGCATATTTGGAGAAAAATAATCTAAATGAAAATAAAATGTACATTTTATAAAATCAATGTACATTTTATTTTCATTTATGCCCTAAATAGAAAGCATTTGATAAATACTAGTATATATTGAATGGAATTGCAAAAGGTGTACCTACTTCCCTTTTTACTCCACCAAATGTCTTACCACTAGTGGGACAGAGGAATGGTCTGTGGTCACCAGACTTTTAACAATTACTAAGAATTCAATTATCTTTCATACCTATGCTCATTGGTAAAGTAATACAAATTACAGTGTTTAAACTATTTAGGTTTTGTTTAGTATTTCTATGTTGTAGGTATCACAGCAGCATTACATATACCCAAATCTATCATTGCATTTTACACCTACTAGTGTAATTAGAATTTTTGTCTACCTTTAAGAATTTTTTTTAATTTTAAACTAATTTTAAGAACGTAGCAGTACAATGTGTGGAGTGGGATAGAATCATTTGTTCTTCTGAAGAAAATGCACATCTCCTGTTAAGGGAGTATGGTAGGAGTGTAAATATGCTTACTTTTATCATGACTTTGATAAATAGAGCCTTGCCATCTTCTAAACCATATTATTGAATAATTCCCATCAGGTGCCCTATTAGCAAACTCATATCAATTAGTGCTTGTAAGCAAAGCTCAGTAATACTTACAGCTACATCTAGTGAGCATTTATGTCCTGTGTGCCAATCATGGTGATATATTCTATTTAAGCTGTTCCAGTTTAATACAATGAAAATTACATATATTAATATTATAGGTGATTATAAAGAATTACTAGTAAAAATGAAACAAAATATTAATAAAGTCTTTAAGGATATACATTTTTAATTTACCTCCTATATTTTGATTGCCCAAGCATTTATCATAATAACTTACCAAATAAGGTGATAATCATGCATAGAGATTTTTAGATGATGAGGCTTTAGGCATATTCTTTTTTTTTTTTTAATATATTTTATTGATTTTTTACAGAGAGGAAAGGAGAGAGATAGAGAGTTAGAAACATCGATGAGAGAGAAACATCGACCAGCTGCCTCCTGCACATCTCCTACTGGGGATGTGCCCGCAACCCTGGTACATGCCCTTGGCCGGAATCGAACCTGGGACCTTTCAGTCCGCAGGCCGACGCTCTATCCACTGAGCCAAACCAGTTTTGGCTAGGCATATTCTTGATTCAAATAAGACACTTGGACATATTCTGTGCCCTAAAAGTGACTGTGGAATAGAAATTAACCATAAGGCTTACGGCTAAGCTGAGAATGACACAGAGTGTATGCTATCTTCCTTAGAAAAACAGCAATGATTCCATTTTAAATCCTTTACATGGCATTTCCGCATTTTATTACTGGACTTCATTATTCTCATAGTGACCCCTTATTTCCATATTTCTAATGTGTACTTTTGATCCCTGAGCCTCACCATGAAAGGACAAGTAGAACTTTATTTGAAGAACTAGAACAATTTTTTCATGAAAATCAAGAGTTAGAATATTATGAGGATGTGAGCAGCACCAATGTAGCAATAGGCAAACACAATTTCATCACTTTGCAATCATATGCTCTGGATTTTGGGTTGTTCTGATGTGAAGAAGTGTTTCTAAAGAATGCATTTCTAAAGAATGCATTTCTAAAGAATGCATTTCTAAAGAGCATTTTTTGAATAATATTATTTGATGAGCTGGTTATCAAATATTAGTAAAACATGGATTATAATTCATTAATTGTTATTAGTATTTTATTTATAAGATAAATATCATCATGTAATCATTAATGATCTATTCTCATGGAGAATCCTATATAATAAATAGCTAATATGCTAATTAGACCAAACAGCAGAACGACCTTCCGAGGCAGCTGGGGCTGTGAGGGCAGAGCCCCTTGCATGAATTTCATGCATTGGGCCTCTAGTGTCTTTATAAAATGACATTTCTGAGATGTTTTCATACTGCATTACTAGATTTCTGAAAACAATTGAATGCCATTTAAAATGTTAATAATAAATTTACTAAAATATTTAATGCATACAGTCTTCCTGGAAAATGGGAAAAAATTATATTACAAATTGTACTTATCTCTTACATCATTGTAAAATGCAGTAATAATCTGGGGGCCAGCATTTTGCTGATTCATCTTTTGTTAATTACCTAATCAAGTAATAATTTGCATAATATAATTCTGTTTCTTTGACTTTATACTTTCCTTCCTGGGAGAAATTTTTCTTTTACTTCATCTAATTTTCCTTATAAAAAGTCACTAGTGGAAAAAAAAAGAAATTAAGCTTAAAAAAAGTCATCAGTGATAAAAAATATACAAAGTATAAAGGAATGCTTTTGAAAGAACATGGAAAAGGAAATAAATTTAATATGACCAGTTCTATACATAAATATTAAAACTAACAGTTTTAGTAGTTTTAATTGCTGCTTTTCACATTTAGAAACTAAAGTGTAAAAATTTGATTTTCCAACGTTAATATGTTCCATTGGTAATAGTGCCAAGTTCAGGTGACAAAACTGTAATTGCATTTTAATTAGGAAAATTAGTTTAATGCATACTGAAGATATTTTGTTAAATTAACACTTGTTGTTATTAACAAAGCACTATTAACTGAAATTGTATGAATTAAATTAAATACTAGATCGCTTGAATAGTTTAGGATTTCATGCACTGTTTCTTCTTCCCACAAATTCATGGCCTTGTGTGCTTGATGTGCAAAAACTTAATTCATGAGTCTTATAAACATTTTATTTATTTGTTTATTCATTTATTTATTTATGGAAAAACCAATTACTATAGCTCTTTATTTTTTCCATGTCCATTAGTTTTTTTCTCTTTTTGTTCTTTTGCTCAATCCCTCTACCCTCCAACCAAGTTCCCCAATTCCCCCTCACTATCCCTGACAAATGTTAGCCTGCCTTTATCTATGAGTCTGTCTCTATTTGGCTTGTGCATTCATTGTGTTTTACTGTAATAGTTTAAAATTCATAAAATTATCATTGAGAGGAAACAAAAAATAAGAACTGCCACCCATTCATACAACCTTTACCACCCTAAGGAGCCAATACCCACCGAGCTAAGCACTGATGGTGTGGCTAATTAAAGACAGATGAGGGAACTGAACCACAGAAATCAATTAGTGTCTTCCCAAGCTCCCATGGTCACTGGGGCACACAGGTGGGACTAATATTCTGGTCTTTTCTTTCATCCCTCAGTGCTCCTTTCACCTTGACATTGGAGAGGCTTCCCCTTACCACCAACCCAGAGATCTAAAAGACTGAAGGATTGTTCCTGATTCCCCTCATAATCATTCCATGGGAAAATTCCAAAGCCAAGTAATTCAAATGCTCAGTTGTATTTGGCTTTGTCGTTTCATTTGTCTTTATTTTTTTTAACACTTTTTTTATATATATTTTATTGATTTTTTACAGAGAGGAAGGGAGAGAGATAGAGAGTTAGAAACATCGATGAGAGAGAAACATCGACCAGCTGCCTCCTGCACATCTCCTACTGGGGATGTGCCCACAACCCAGGTACATGCCCTTGACCAGAATCGAACCTGGGACCTTTCAGTCCGCAGGCCAACGCTCTATCCACTGAGCCAAACCGGTTTCGGCCGTTTCATTTGTCTTTATTCAAGGTCCTGACCTATTCATCATTAAATCCCTCAGGCTTTCTCAGTATCCGACTTATTGTGGATAGGTAAGAAAGTTTGATGAATGAATATTTGGTTTCTAGGTAGAACACCTGAAAAACTATCTGATTTCTCTTCCAACTGCCCAAATTCCATGTCTCATACGCACGCACCACCACAAAAGCAATGTCCAGGAAGTGTGTCTCAGAATGGAAAGGCAAACTAGAAATCTTAAAGTAGGAAATATGCAGTTTTCCTTTTGATTTTGCTGCAAATTCTCTGAGGATTTATAACATTTACCTGTACAATCTGTCTCAGGTAATGACTTCTAGATGCTATTTAGAAATTGGCCAGTTATACTAGATAAAAATCATCTGAGATTATAATGCAAATTGATCATCATAAAAATGTATAATACAGACCTAGAATTTATACAAATTCTACTAAGCATTTATTTTATATGAGAGAGGAATACATTCCACAGTGCGTACATTATTAAATGTAAATGTATGCTGAAAAGCTCCTAATCATGAAAAATACATATCCTGATGGACTACTTTTATTTGGCAACCTTTCCCTCCCAATATCATCTTAATATTCAAGTGTAGATTGAAAATTACATCTTTCTATGAAATATGTATAAGAGTAGGTATAGATAATTTATTTTCCTTCATCTGTACATAGATATGGATAATTACATCTTTCTGAAAACTTTATGAAGCCATTAGAGTTCTTCTAAGCTTTTTCTATGTCTTCTTAGACTTTAATATTATCAGCTAGTACAATTTAGTTATGCACTACTATTTGAAGGTGACCAACCCATTTTTCTAGCGTCTTTTATGTTGTTGTAACATTTATACACAGTATTGATATATAAGGCTTTACTGTGTATCTTCACGTAAATTCTTTAGTGGCAACATTTTTAAGAGTAAGTTATTACTGTGCAGTTAAATAAAAATAAATTCATTATGGGAACCCTCTATACTTAGAACTGCAGAGAGTTCTAAAACTGCTCTATAAATCTAAAACTGCCCTAAGAAATTCATTTTAAAATAAATTGATATAGGGAAGGTTTTAAAAAGTATTGTTTATTTTTCAATAATAAAAATTAAGTATTACTTAAACTGGAAGAGAAAAAGGAGAATCCTATATAATAAAGAGGTGATATGCAAATTGACAATCACGCCCTCACACAAGATGGCCACCCCCATGTGGCCACAAGATGGCTGTGCCCATGTCATCACAAGATGGTCACCACAAGATGGCCGGCATGGGAGGGAACTTAGGGGTGACTGGGCCGGCAGGGGAGGGCAGTTGGGGGGTACCAGGTTGGCAGGGGAGCAGTTAGGTGTCAATCAGGCTGGCAGGGGAGTGGTTAGGGGGGATCAGGCTGGCAGGCGGAAGCAGTTAGGAGCAATCAGGCAGGCAGGCAGGCGAACCTTTGGGAGCCAGCAGTCCCAGATTGTGAGAAGGATGTCCGACTCCTGGTTTAGGCCCAATATCACAGGGATCAGCAGTCGGACGTCCCCCGAGGGGTCCCAGATTGGAGAGGGTGCAGGCTGGGCTGACGGACACCTCCCCTTAGTGCACAGATTTCATGCACTGGGTCTCTAGTAGTTTAATAATCTTACAGTTGGTTATTTTACATGCTAACTGCCCTTCATCTTCCATTGTATAGGATAAGGAAACAGATTTAAACTGTCATAACAGAGATGTAAGTTTATGAAAGAAATATAACAATGATTAGAATTTGTTAGTAGTATTGAGACAGATTTCTAGCTGAAATTTCCAGAATTTCATGCTCTAAAACATTTGAAAATACAGGTGATCAATTGTCTTGTAGGGCTTAACTTTCTCTTGCCTAGATCAAGGAGATAAATGAGTCAAAATTAGAGAAACCAATCCAACCTCTGTGGCTATGATCCTTTATTTCCTGGACTAGATTGTTCAGCCCATTAAAAAAAAAAAAGTGGGTTTTTCTGAATTTAAAGTCACAACTCTAATTTTTATTTCAACGTGTTAACTCTCCTTCTTCTGAGGTGATAAACTATACTACTAGCCTTGGCAAATTATTTTTTAACTTTCATCTATTCATCAGACAATATACTAGGAGTGGCCAGGCACCCATTTCTCCCCCCAAGTCTATAGAAGATGCCATTTCACAGGCTGGACTCTCAACACCAAAGAAAAATCCATGCAAAAGGAGAGGGGCTCCTTAAAATTTTTCTTGTCAAAAACGTATAAAGGCTAAGATTAGCCTATCCTAGCAAATTGTGACTCACCTACATCAAGAAAAGAGAGAGGGAACATCAGAAGGTTGTTCTATTTTCTCCTGCAGAGACTTACACCTGTTGATATTGAATTTTGGTTCTCCAATTTCTTATTTCCTGATGAGTAAAAAACCTCTCAACTATATTCACTAAATCTACCAAACTATTTCTTTTGAAAATATAATGCATTTTCCTATTTTGAATAATAGAATCTTCTTATTCACTGCCTATAAGACAATGAACAGGTTAATATTATAAATAATATAATGAAGTCCTTCAGTGTAAATTAATGCAAAATCCATATTTCACAAAGTCACCATAATTTAATTGCATAAATCTTCTGCAGTAACAGAAAGCTTGCGAAACATGTGATGACTTCTTTCAGCACATATTTGGCATCTTCTTAGATGCTACTAGTAAATGTAATCTATTGTCTACATTTGGGTAGAGGAGGCCATACATGGATTGTTTCATCCTTTTTATAAAATAGAAATTTACCTCAGGAATGACTTGATTTAAAAAACTGAATTCTCTTAAGCTTAGAACTTGGGAAATCAATAAATGGAAAGATAAATGTTTAGGAACATAATGAAAAGCAAGGATAATAAAATCTTCTCTGAGAGCCTGAGGTGTTGCCCAGATTTATAGGAGTGGTAACTAAGTGTTCAAAGCCCGAGGAGCCTGGAGAGAGCCTGAAACCTGGTTTGGAATCTGGAAATATTTGTCTCTTTGTAGTGATTAATGAATTTTAATCAATCTGACTGTAGAAATAGAACCAGAAAGAGCATTATTCTAAGTGGTATCAAGGAAGAAAATCCTGACTTTAGGTGCTCACCATCCTTTTCAGTAGTCCCTTGAGATGAACCTAAGGTATGAACAAAAACAACTTGATTGTAACATACACATTTTTTTCACATGTATTTACAAAATAGTCTCAAAGTATAGTTTATTTTTTAATAAACTTGTCTCCCTGGAGTCAGTGTTCCTAAAATTCACCTATAGAAACATTACTATAAAACTAGTAATGTTTTATGAGTGTATAGTCATTATTTTAATGTGAATTACTAATTAGATTTTATATATGGATGAATATAACAAATCATCTTTTTTTAAATATATTTTATTGATTTCTTAAAGAGAGGAAGGGAGAAGGATAGAGAGTTAGAAATATCGATGAGAAACATTGATCAGCTGCCTCCTGCACACCCCCTACTGGGGATGTGCCCACAAGCAAGGTACATGCCCTTGACCGCAATCGAACCTGGGACCTTTCAGTCTGCAGGCCTACGCTCTATCCACCAAGCCAAACCAGTCAGGGCAACAAATCATCTTTCTATGATATCCTCAATATGCAGATAATCACATAAAAGGCTAGTATGATGTTTATAAACCATGAATTTCAGTCTATAGTTTATATGTCACAAGTGTCTGATTTAACTATAAATATATCTATATATATATGTTTCACTTCCTTTTTGAGATTTTCTATTTAATTGTTTGTATTTAAATTCAAGTGATTGCCAATCACATTCAATCAATATTTATGGGCAAATAATTTCCTGAGAATTTAAATGAAAATATATTTTAAATTGCATCATAAAATATTGAAACATGTGGAGTTTGGATTGGCACCAATAAATAGCTCAGTGTACGCTCCTGTTCCCATAGCCTTTTTCCCGCAGGTTTTCTCATCAGACTCACAATCACAGCTCAGATTTTCAGCATTCTGACTGCCTCTAGGCAGCATGCAAATAAGAATGAAGAAATTTTCAGATCTTTGTAGTCACCACAGACCTGGGTCAAGTTTTGCCCCAAGGCACATATCCAATAGAAATAAATAAAATTGTATTGTAATGACCACTCATGTTTCTGAAGTTCAAGTTTATAACTTCTATATTCATTTGTAAATTCTTTCATAAGTATAATTAATCACAATGCATTGTTTCTCACACAAACTCCTAGTATAATGGCTTTCTTGGGAATCTGCTCAATCAGTTTATACGTAATAAGAAATTTTTAATAAGCCTTCAGATTCTAAAAGAAATAAATATTGAAAATAAATATTTAGATTGAACCTCTTTAAAATAATTGATTTTATTATATATAATTCCATGGGTCAGAATCCATATGAAAAGTGGAAGCATGTCCTATAGTAATAAGCTGCAATGCAATTATAAATGATTTAATTGACATTGGGATTTAAGGCTTACTTACTCGTGTGTAACAAATTAATAGAATTTTCAGCTCACTCAGCATGTGACTTCCTCAATGATAAGCTGAAGTTCTGAAAATAAAGACAAAGTAACTATGCATATGATTTTTAAATTACTCTCCACATTCTTGGACAAGTTAGGAGACTAAGTGTAGTACCCGATTATAGGTTAAAATATCGGTAGAATAAACAATGGCTACAAGTGAACTTTTATACTACTAAAACTTTTCAGAAGGCCATTAAAAATTAGTTTTTAGAAAAACTGCTATTTTGAAGTTTATTATGACTACCAGTGCTCTATAGGTTTTCAATCAATAATAACATTGAAATTCTATTTTTATCATAATGATCTTTTCTACTGACTAATATAGTTAATTTTTATTATTATCCTTTAATCACTTTCCATATTCAGCATATGTTTGTTTGTGTGGTTGTTTTTACACAACGTCCTGTCCTCAACAGCCCTGCTCAGCTCCTGTAGATTTATGGTCTTCCTCTTTTCCTGCTGCCTTCCCTTTTTCTCAGCGTTGTGGTCTTTCCCAAGGTACCCTGCCATCTATAGGACAGTTTTGCCATTTTTGCCTATGGTGATGTTCAAGCTTAATTGGGAGTATGAGGATTGAGCGTGATCTCAGCCAACTCAAAACACACACACACACACACACACACACACTATTGATAAAGATTTATTGATAAACATTACATGATTTTATTGTGTCAAAACTCTATATACCTAAAAATTAATTTATAACATTATTAAGTAATGAATTAATTCTTCATATTGTGCCTTAGGATGTATGTGACTGAATTTTGTGGTTTCTCAGTCCTGTATTTCAAGAACAGTGTCATCCCAGGGCTGTTCTGTGTCCAACAAAATGTATTCCTCTAATGTTCCTGCTTGCTTTTGTTTGACTCATTGCCTCTGATGTATTGAGTATTTCTGTTTGTATATGGTTTCCAGTTCAAGGTTAAACTATTCATTCCTGAAAGACAGCACAAATTGATAAAAAGCAGGGACTAAGTAGCCAAAGAGATGTTTATTACTGCCTGCAAAATATTTAGGACGAAAACACGGAAAAAGTAACACAGTACTTTGGGTTTGCTTATTGTTTCCTTTAAATTCTAAGAAATTACATTCAAATAACAATAATTTAAGTGATTTGATGTCTTAAATGTTATCATTTTTTTCATTTACATGGGTGATTTTAAAAGATTTTCTACTCTACAAATAAAATTTTATTATGTCTCGGTCATAAAAATATTCTCAGAGGAATGCATTTCCCATTTTATAGGCAAAGTCTATTACAAAATTAAATTCTTTGTAAATTTCAGGACCACATTTACTTCTAAACAGCAGTGTGGAGTTATAATACAAAGAGCACTGGATTTGCAGTCGTAAACCTAAGTTAAATGCAGGTTTTGATACGTGTTAGCCTGGGGAAATAATCACTTAATCCTCTACATCTAATAAACAGGAGGAAAATAAATTGGAATACATATCATAAACTAATACATTTTTCTGTTACCACTGATTGCTATTACTGTTGCTTTAACATGAGATAGTATTTCATGACATGAATAGTACTAGTATGAAATATATCATCAGTGAATCTTTACCAATATGCTCTTTGACTATCTGGCATTTTTGTCTCTCCAACATGTCCACTGCCTTCTTTTAGAAACATAACTAGCTCCCTTCCTCTGGCCCCAGTGTTTTTCTAACAAAAAAAAATGCTTAAAGATTTAACCCTAATACATACATATCCACAAAATGCATCCCATAATTAACATCTTACTGTACTTAATTTATCCATCCATCTATCCTACCTTTCCTTGCATCAATGCATTTAATGAATTTAAAATTAAGTGTGCCATTTGCTGAGCTCTATGACATGGAATGTTATCCCAGAAAATTGTTCTTTCATGCCCCTTCCTACTCCATCTCCACTGGTATTTTTCAACCCCAGATTAGTTTTTGACTATTGTAGAACTGCAAATAAATGGGATATCTTATGTAAGTTTTCTTTCTCTCAGCATACTATTTGTGAAATCCGTCTGTGATATTCTGTGTATCAGTAGTTCGTTCCATTTTAGTTCAGAAAAGTGTTTCATTGTATGACTATATCAGTTTACTTATCAATTAAAGGCCCCAGTGGGGTCCAGTGGGGTCCCTCGGCCTGGCCTGCAGGGATCAGTGGACCTCTGTGCCACTGCAGCCCAGCCTTACCCACCAGCTCGTCAGACTCCAGCCTGCTGTCTGCCTCAGTCCCACACAGCACAAAGTAGTGTGCGAAGCTGCAGGTGGCCAGGGAGGAGCCCGAGCCTGGGCTGGGCACCACGCCACTCCGGCTCATCCCGGCCACCATGCTCGGGCGAGTAGGGGGGCTGTCCGAGGGAGAGGCTTGCTGCTCCGCAGCTGCACTAACCAACTGTCAGTCTGGCATCTGGTGCCTGTCTGTCAGCTGAGCGGTGCTCCTGCTATCGGAGAGCACTGACCACCAGGGAGCAGCTCCTACGTTGAGCATCTGCCCCTTGGTGGTCAGTGTGTGTCATAGTGACCAGTTGTTCCCAGCCATTCTGCTGTTAGGGTCAATTTGCATATTAGCCTTTTATAATATCGGATAGATTCCCCTACTGATGGTCATGGGTTCCTCTGAGTTTTTGGATATTATGAATAATGCTGCCATGAACATCCTTTTGTACATTGTCTCTTTAGGAGTTGTTTTTCTCATTCCTAAAGTACTGAGAAATGAAATGGTTAAACCATAGAGCTGGTATAGGCTTTAAAAAATCCAAACCTTTTCCCATGGTGAGGATATATGTTTCTACTCTTACTAGTAGTGTAAGTCCACACCCTCACCATCATTTGATGCTGTGAATCTTTACATTTAGCTATTGTGGAAGTGGCATACTAGTATCTAATAGCAGTTTAGATTGCATTTTCCAGATGTCTAATAATGTTGAGCATCTTTTCATGTGATTATTGGCATTTGTATATCTTCTTTAGTGAAGTATTGTTCTATAGTTTTCCCATTTTCATTTGGGTGGATTGTTTTTTATTGCTAAATTGTAGAATTTCATCATATATTCTAGATATCAGTCCTTTGCTAGATATAAGTTTTGAAAATATTTTATTGAAGTATATGTCCTGCTCATTCATTTTCTAAACATATTTTGATAAGCTAAATTTTTTACTTTAGGTAAAACCTAAATTATCATTTCTTTCTTTTATGACTTGTCCTAAAAACCTCTGTTTACTCCTAACTTACAAAAGTATTCTCCTTTGATTTCTTCTAAATAATATGTGGTTTTAGTGTATAAATCTAGGCTTCATCTCAAATTAATTTTTCAATATGATGTGCACTTGGGTGAAATATCATTTTTGTTGTTGTTATTTGTCTTGTAGTATTTAAGCAGCAAACATTAAAACCTTTCCTTTCCCCATTGGTGTTCCTTGATGCTTTTATACAAAATGCAATAGTTGTGTGTCAGGATGGCCGAGTGGTCTAAGGCGCCAGACTCAAAATGCAATAGTTGTAATAATGTGGTCCTATTTCTTATCTCTGTATTTCTTTTACATAGATCTATTTGTCAATTCTTAAGTCGGTACTGCACTATTTCTTCATTAATCTAGCATTACTAAGGCTTGAATTTAGGAAGGATAAATACTCCAAACTTGTTTTTCTTTTCAAAATTGTTTTGATTATTCTAATTTTTTATATTTCCATATAAATTTTATAATCATCTTGTCAATTTCTATCAAAAAAAAGTTTCAGGCAACTGATCGCTATATGTTGAATCTAGAGATTAATTTGAGGATGATTGACATCTTACTTATATTGGATTTTGCAATCCATGAACATGGTACATCTCACAACTTATGTATTCTTTAATTTTTTTCAGCAGTTATGTTGTTTTCAGTGTAGAGGTCTAATATTAATTGTTTTAAGTATATTATTTTTTATTGAATTTATTGCAGTGATAATGTATGAATAACTTGCCATTTCATGCTTTTATAAAGATAATTGTTTTATTAATTTTAGTTTCCTACTATTTACTACTTGTTTAGAAAATAAAACTGATTTTTGCACCCTGAGCTTATTTTTATGACATTGGCAATATCCCTTACTAGTTGTAATGGTGGTGTCTTAGAGTTATACGATCTTCTATATAAATAATCATGGCATCTGCAAATAGAATTTTACTTTTTACCAATATTTATGACCTTTATTTCTTTTTCACGCCTTATTGTTCCAAGAAAGACTTACAGTAAAATATTAAATAGAAGTAATATGAATATTCTTGCTTTGTTGCCAATATTATGGTTCAATATTACATCATAAAATATGACATTCGTTGTAGTTTTTTAATAGATTCTTTAGTTTGCATCATGAATAAGTATTGAATTTTGTCCAGTGTTTTTTCTGTATTCATCAAAATGATTTGTTTTTTCATCCTGAAGAAAACAAACTTTCAAATAGTTTTATTTTACTCTTTCTTAGACCTTACATATTAAGGTCTGAATATTAGACACATATACTAAATATCTAATTAGATTACACATCTAATAATTATTAAATAGCCTAATGAATAAATCACTATCCTTCTGTAATTTGTCTTATTTCCAACTTGTTTCTGTCTTTAAAGTTTGCCTTTATGAATTTCAGTATCCAAGGTATTTTACTCAATAAAGACTTCTCCAAACTGTCCTTACCATGAGAAAATACTCGCAAAGTGGAATTTTGGAAATGGGGATAGACAAATTAAAACTTTTAAAGTCAGTTTCTTGCATGAATAGTTGTTTTAAAAGGCACCATATTTGAAAAGTCTCTTGACTTACCCAGCTTTTATAATGTAATTGATTTCAACTTGATGCACACTTGTTACTATTTTTTTTTTAAGTTTCAAGTACTTTCAAAAAAATTAGTCTATCTTTAGTTGTCATCTTAATAATGTTGTTGGTTCACAACCTCCTAGGGAGCTTCCCAGGTGCAATCTGAAACCAGCCCCTTTCTGTGAAATGCAGGAAGAAACCTAAGAAAAAGGTGGAACCCTCCAGATCCGTAGATGGCAGGTTAACCAGCAAGGGAACTTACTCCTGAGGCTTGTCTTGAGCCACCTCAAATGACTAGTTTTCTGTACCCACTTTCCAGAAACCTAAGTTCATATAAAGGCCCTAACTGGATCAGACACTCACAGAGGAGGTCTTACCTGGGTCCCTGGGTCCTGTCACATACCCAATTCAGGTAGTCTCAACATCACATTTCTATCTCAAACATGATATGCTGGGAGTGATTTCTGAGCCTTCTAAGAGTGGGGAGCCTTAGCTGTCAGGGTCCAGCTCGCAGGTCAACCGGCAGTCAATCTTTGGATGGTCTCCTCCAGCAAATATGGTGTTCCTGTTTCAGTGACCAAGAAACAGCAGCCAAAACAGACTGAAGTAAACTTCCCATGGTTCTATGCTGTATACAAACTAGTCATTAAAACTTTTCTGACAATGATGAAATTGTGAAAGAGCTTTGTTGAATTAACCAAAATTTTAACAATACATCATGCCAAAGTAGCTGTATTTTTTCTTTGCTCTCAGTCTGCTTGTGAACAAAATGGAGGCCGTGTGATCCCAAGATTTTCTCTGGCCCCAAAAGCATTTGATTCAAACAAATAAGTAACCGCAAACAGCACTAAGTGCAGTGAATAAGCATCACGTGACCTGGTGCACTACGGCGCTATATACGTAATCTTCGATAGTGATCATGTCTCAGTTGCTATTGTGAAACAGCAGAGTTTTGATGTTAACTTGGGCTTATTTATTGAATGTTTCCTTGAGGGCACAGGTGCAATGGCTCCACACATGCATAAATCTTACATTTGCATTTCAGCTCCTTGACTCAGCATAATCCCCCTGTAAATCCTCTCCAGTGAATTCTTAATTAGAGATTAATTATGTCTTTACCTGCTTTGCAATGTATGCAAGGTTGACAATAAATTCTGCATCTCCTTATATATGTGTAAATGCATGGGTAAGTAGAAATGAAATCTATGTTCCAAGCAATTTAGAAGCATGTGTTTCTGTATCGGCCTCACGATTTCAGGGCACTTTTGCATACATGGAAGACCCTGTTTTTATTTCATTGCATCACATTGCAAAATAACCTTAGCTGTTATACTTCAAGGACTCAGGTGGTGAGTCATTAGCAGCTAAGGAATAGATCAGAATTGCATTACAACTGCACAGCCACAAACCAAGGGTAATCCAAGATCTTTCAGGCTTAACGTCAGCATATGGACAACTCCTCAGCATTTGCCTGGAAAGAGAGTTAATTTGGGAATTTTGAGCTAAATTCCCTCAGGATGACTTCTCCAGATGATTTTTAACTTTTATAATGCAAATAAAAAGGCATGTGAAAAATAAGCAGTGTTCAATTACAACAGATTACAAATGATTGTGCCTACAGCTTCCAAAATTGGTCATTTTATAACAAATTGTGTTTGAACATATTTGATTTCTACTTATGTATATTTGGGGAATATAACTATTCATTGACATGCTGGATATAATTAAAGTAGTAATAGTAACAGTGCTACGAACAATTTATCAGCATTATTGAGTCTATACTTCAAAATTAAACACAAAGTGGCATCTTTCAGAATTAGAAACAAGAAACCGAGTTGGGTAATATTTACACAACAAAAGTGTGTGTGGCTGCCTAGACTCTTGGGACTGCTATCGGTGGGCGTGCTCTGTGTCCCCAACTGTTGCCAGTGAAAGTGGAATTCTTGTGATGTCGCAAGGAAAGGAATTTTCTGAGAATAACACACGGGGAGGAGTGATCTTTATTTCTGTGGAACTAAACCTCTGGGTTTCCAAAGTCACATTTCCCTCTGTCCTGCCATGGAAAAACTTCAGCCGTGTCTTCAACAGAGCTAGATTTTAGGCCACTGACCAGAGTCTCGGCTCCATATTAAAGGACCGCTCTATTCCAGCAGCTGGCTCGGTTACCTGGTGTTCCCATAGAGCAGTGATGGTGAACCTATGACACGCGTGTCAGAGGAGACACTCGAACTCATTTTTTGGGTGATTTTTCTTTGTTAAATGGCATTTAAATATATAAAATAAATATCAAAAATATAAGTCTTTGTTTTCCTATGGTGGCAAATATCAAAAAATTTCTATATGTGACACGGCACCAGAGTTAAGTTAGGGTTTTTCAAAATGCTGACACCCCGAGCTCAAAAGGTTCGCCATCACTGCCATAGAGTCCATTGCTTGGCCATACAGCTGCTTAAGGCCACAGGGCAGGTTAGCACACGGGCAAGTGTGGCTCATGGAACGCAAGAGTGCAAGGGAGCAAGAGAGAGAACTCTTTGGGGATTATAACCAGGAGTTTAACCAATCAACTCTTCAAGGCTTTGCATGCTTGCATTGGCTCCACCCTCCTAGCCAATGATCTTTGTTCCCAGGCTAGCCTGACAGGCAAGCACCTTCCCTATATCACCTGACTTCACTGCAAATGTGCCTGTCTCCCCCTGCTCCCCACCCCCACAGTCCAGGAAGAGTGGGGCGGGCATGTTAATCCCTTTGGTGGGACAATGCTGTGATTCCTTGGGGTGTGAAGCATGCCCGGATGACCATGCTTATGTCTGCCCCCTTTTGCTCTTTTCCTATTATTAATATTAATAAACTAGCTAATTCTGATGATAACAAAACCACCTCCTAATGGTTCTGCTTACACCCTCTCCCTGACTTTACTCCTACCCATAACCCTGAAATCCATGTTCTGCCTAATAGCCAGATGATTTTGAGGAAAATCAGATCAAAGATCTCATATAAACCCCAGAGTGGCTTCCCATTGCATCTTGAATGAACTAAAAATGTCTTCATGGCGTATGAGAGCTTTCATGACAGGATCTACCTCATGGACCCCATCTCCATCTACTCCTCTCTCCTCTATATTCCAGCCATACTGACTTGCACATGCCACATGCATTTCTTCTGTGCTTGCTAATCCTTTTGCCTAGGATGTCCTGCCCACGGGTCTTCTAATGACTTTTCCTTTCCTTTATTTTTATATGAGTATTGGGTTTACAAAAATTTTAGCAGACCCAACCAATCAGTAGAGCTCACCCAACTCCATTAGTCACCATGATTAATGATTTTCCCCTATATAATCTATGGCCTAGATGCCATCAGGGAGCCAGATCTTAGCATGCTAGCTCACCTGTGCTTTCAGGTCGGCACCATTTTCTTAAATAAACCTTTACTGCTCTTTTTGCTACAGAGAGAGAGAGAGAGAGAGAGAGAGAGAGAGAGAGAGAGAGAGAGAGAGAGAGAGAAGAAAGTACAGATAGTTCTCATGTGCTCCATCTCCCTCCATTCTTCCCCCGCACCTCCATACCCCCTTACACAATTTGTCCTTATTATTTACATATTTTATTATTGTAGTGTATGTTATAATTAATGAACAACTATCAATACCTTATTATTAACTAAAGTCTACAGTTTGCATTAGGATTCATTCTACTATTGTACAGCTTTATGATATTTTTTGACAGATACATAATGTCATGCATTTGTCATTATGGTATTATACATAGAGGCCCAATGCACAAAATTCAAGCAAGAGTAGGCCTTCCTTTCCCCTGCTGCCAGCACCAGCTTCCCTCTGGCACCCGGGGCCTGGGCTGGCTTCCCTCTGGCTGCCCACAGGCATCTGGGACCCAGGCTGGCTTCACTCAGGCCACCCACAGGCACCAGGGACCTGAGCTGGCTTCCCTCTGGCTGGCTGCCGGCACCGGAGACCTGGGCTTCACTCCTGCCCCGGCTTTGTCTGGAAGGACGTTGGAATGATGTCCGGAAGGATGCCTGGTCTAATTAGCATATTACCCTTTTATTATTATAGATAGTTTGATTGCTCTAAAATCCCCCTGTATTCCATCTATTCCTCTCTCCTTGCCTCCTCCCAAGTCCTTGCTAACCACTGATCCTTTTACTTTCTCCATGGTTTTAACTTTTATAAAATGTCATATAGTTGGAATCATACAGTATATGATGGCTTTTCAGATTAACTTCTTTCATTTAGTAATATGCATTTAAGGTTTCTCCATATGTTTGTGAGGTTTTAAAGTTCATTTCTTTTTATTGCTGAATAACATTTTATTGTCTGGATGTACAACAGTTTGCTTATCCAGTCACCTGTTGAAGGATATCTTGGCTGCTTCCATGTTTTGGCAATTATGAATAAAGATGCTGTAAACACCTGTGAGCAGGATTTTATGTAGACATGAATTTTCAACTCATTTGAGTAAATACCAATAAAAATGGTTGCTGGATCATATGGTAAGAGTAGGATTAGTTTTGTAATAAACTGCCAAAATATCTCCTGAAGTTTCTGTACCATTCTTCCCTTCCACCAGCATAGAAGAGTCCCTGTTGCTCACCAGCATTAGCTGTTGTCAGTGTTATAAATTTTAACCATTTTAATAGGTGTGCAATAGTATCATTTTTGTTTTAGTTTACACAACTCCCTGATGACATATGATGATGAGTATTTTTTCATATGCTTAGTTGCCATCTGTATATCTTCTTTGTTTGAGTGTCTGTGTAGATCTTTTGCCCATTTTTTAAAAATTGAGTTCTTGTGCTCTTACTGTTGAGTTTTCAGAGTTCTTTGTATATTTTAGATAAAAGTTCTTTATCTTATATATATTTCACAAATATTTTCTCTCTGTGGCTTATGTTTTTATTCTCTTAAAATGGTATTCACAAAGCAGGAATTTTTATTTTAATAAAGTTCAACCTATCAATTTTTCTTTCATATATAATTGCTTTTGATGTTGTATCTGAAAAGTTATCACCAAACTCAAAGTCACCTTGATTGTCTCCTACATTATATTATAGAAATTTTACACTTTCTCATTTTACTTTAGGTCTATGACCCATTCTGAGTTAACTTTTGTGCAAGATCTGGTGGCTTTTTATAGCTCCTTTTTCTCATTTATATTCTTTATTATTATTATTATTGTCTAAAGTTTTACATATGTCTCCTTTTTCCCCAATTGACCCTCCAGCCATTCCCACCCAGGGCAAGCCCCCACCACCCCAGTGTCTGTGTTCATTGGTTATGCTAATATGCATGCATACAAGTCTTTTGGTTGTTCTCTATCCCCCTCCCCCACTTCCCCTGCCATTTGTCTCTGGATCAATTTTGTTCATCAAATTATGTTGATCATTATATCCCACATATGAGTGAGAACATGTGATATATATCTTTCTCTGACCGGCTTATTTTGCTTAGCATAATGCTCTCCAATTCCATCCATGCTGTTGCAAATGGTAAAAGTTCCTTCTTTTTTATAGCGGCATAGTATTCCATTGTGGAGATGTGCCACTGTTTTTTAATCCACTCATCTGCACTTAGGTTGTTTCCAAATCTTAGCTATTGTAAATTGTGCTGCTATGAACAAAGGGGTACATATGTCCTTTCTGATTGGTGTTTCTTGTTTCTTATATTCTTACTAGAGGCCCGATGCATGAAGAATCGTGAAAGAATAGGCCTTCCTTCCCCTGGCTGCTGGCACCGAGGCTGCTTTGCTCCAGTCCTATCGCCACCCACCAGGGGCATGCTCTGAGCCGCGCCACACAGCAGCTCAGAGCACCCCCAACCCCTGGTCTGTGTGTTGCAGCCCAGAGCACACACCCACCCCTGGTGTGTGTGTGTGTCCACTGGGGCTAGAGTCAGCATGCAGTCCCCTCCCACCCACCTGCGTGCATAACTCCTCCTGAGCAGTCTGATGCAGCCCCCTTGAGCCTGTCGTAATGCCCAGCTAATTTGCATATTACCTATTTAAATATATAGATTTTAATGTCACCCCCTCAACAAAGAGTCTTTTCTTGATCATGCAACCTAAAGCAGTTCCTCAGAACCAATCACTAACTAACCCATTATCCTGATTTTCCCTAACATTATCACTATTTAAAATCAAAGAGTAAAAGTGTCCTTTATTTATTTGCGTGTTTACTTTCCCTTTGTCTAGAATCTAAGTTGCATGGCTCAGTCCATCTTATCCTGTGCTCTATCCTTAGTGCCTAACATGATATTTGGTACTTTGGTATTAAGGACTTGGCAAGTATTTGGTGAATAAATGAATGATCGGGAAATACACTTAACCGAACTCTTGCTTACATCATGAAATATGTTAAAGACCTTGACTGTGATTTTATGACTAACAAAGAATAGAAGATTTCTAGGAATGCAAACTGGAGGATACGGAAAAAGAATCAAGATTAGAACATACGCATAGCTATTTCGTTTGTTCTGCCTGTAACATAAACCCAGCTGAATCTTGGATATGGTGCCCAAAGAGGAATGTGACTCTTAGGAAATTAAATGATGTGTATGAAAGTGTTTAGAGTCTCTGGTCAATTGCCAATAGATTTTATTTTTAGAGAATATCTATTTAATCACTGAACAGTCAATAGAAGACTCAGATAAATTGCTTCTCCTTTGCACAAAATGCAAATTAGCTCTGACTAATTTTAATTGAATTTCTATTAAGCAAATAATGGAAAAGAATGTATTTGTAATATGGGCTAGATTAAATGATAAATTATATTGTTCTCCTGTATAAGGAAATAATTATCTGATCCAATCTTATAGCCTCTACTGAATCTTAAATCAAACCAAAAGCCAAAGAAGTGTTATAGTTGTGTCCTTGGCTGCTGATGGGCCATTCTGTAAAGATTTTTTGAGTTTTTTAAGTATCTGAGGTCATATTTGCCTGTCATAGACCAAAGATAGTCATATCTTTATACATAGTCATTATCATCAAGGTATTAATGTATCTATTGGGATAAGTTAGTCATCAATCTCTTGAATCTTCTGCTCATTTCTTATAGTGCACAACCCATAAAAATTTGAATTTATTTTGGTCTTTCCTACTGAATCTAATTATCTGTCTTTCTGCACATGCTTATGAAGGAAGTAAGGGAGAAATATTTATCCTTCTATTTTTGACAAAGTCCATTAGATCAACAAAACTACTATCTGACTAAAATGTCTCAAAGCACTGTGTTGGTGACCTGCCAAATATGTGACACAGAAAATACTGTCTTTAAGGAGCAATCAGACTCAGTTACTTAGAAAGTAAAAGAAAAACAACAAAAACGATACAAAATACCTGCTAATTTTTTCACACTTCATAATGGACTAATTTGTTTCATATCCATTATTTTATTTAACTTTCACAGTAAATTTTGAAGATGTTATTAATATGCATTTTAAATGGGAAACTATTATTTGCTAGAATTTTCAAACAGTCATTGTACAGGAACAAAAAATACTTGAATAGAGTTTTAGGGAGTGGATGGGAGATGGGCAAAGGGGAAATGACATTCTGGTAGAAAATAATGTAGAAATAACTGTATATTTCCAAGAAGAAAGAGCCAATATAACTAAAAACAAATGAGCGGCATTTGTATTTATTCTAAAAGTAAACAATGGGAAAATTATAACAGAGAGAGAAATAGAAAATTATACATTGTGTATTTATGTGCCATTATATATACTATCAGCTTCTAGATTTCTGCACTGATACATGCAGAATAGTAAAGAACATTTTTTTCTATTCTATTCAGTAGTAATATTTTTTTAAAAGAAGATAATGTGATGCACAAATGTTACTAATTGCTCTGATTGACATTTGTGATTCAACAAATTAAATACTCTTGTCACCTTAGTGCCTAAAATGTGGTGTCCTGTCACTGAAAGAATAGAACCAACCCCCCCCAAAAAAAAAAAACTGCATTTAATAACTATTTGCCATATTTTTAATTTATCAAAAAGCATGCTGTTATAAATACAGCCATCAAACATTTACATTTTCAACAAAATTTCTTCTGAGAGCAAATTGGAAATATTTAAAACTTCACTTTAAATTCTAATTCTAAGAGTGGGCATTTGTGCGTTTAGGGTATCCATGCAATACACAGAGAGTAAAATACATATGTTTTTGTTTAAACATGAAAATTGTAAGTAAGTTAGAATTATAGAAGGAACTGCCTAATATTGTCCTCCTAAAGAGAAATGATTTTCATTATAAAATATTACAGCTTTAATGAGATTTTTATAGAGAGGAAAATAAATCATTCAGTCAAATTCCAGCATCCAGATGCGGTGACTGGTTTCCGTTTTAGATATTTCCTTCTGATCTTCAGATATGGCCCTGTTCTTTGCATGGTTATACCTGACTGGAATTAGTGAACATAGAATTATATGTTTTTGCACAAATGTGTGTGTGTATGTGTGCTACTTAAATAAGTTACATTACTATTTAGTTAGTTAAATGTCTATATTTTCTTAATCATGCAATTTTGTTTACTGCAATAAATTCAAGTTTTCAAAACTATTTCAATGCACTCTACACCACTACAAACCATAATGAAATAGGAATCACATTGCACGCATTTTATTACCATGATCTATTTGTTGGAGGGGAAGGGATGGTAAAACGTAATTCATGTAGTTATTAGACGAGATTTTTTCCAGTTACTTCAAAAGGTTTACATTCAGGAGAAAGCAATTGCAGCAAAGAGAGTCTGTGAGAAGCATCTACCTCAGGCACTTACGCTGCAACTGGAAGCCCAAATATTGACTTCTGAGTCATGAGGGGATTTCTTATCCACTATTTACTTTAAAATTAAAATTTGGTAAAGAAGCTTATCCTGATATGTTTGTTTAAGGGCAAATGTCATTTTCCTGATTGAGATCCTATGATAAATGAAAGCCAGAGATAGACCTTAGAAAAGACATATATATATATATATATATATATATATATATATATATATATATATTTATTTATATATTTATAAAATATATATTTATATATATTTAATATATAAATATATATATAAATATATATATTAATATATATAATATATTTACATATATATTTATATATATAAAATATATATAAAGACTAATATATATATATATATATATATATATATATATATATATACAGGGCCAGTACTATCAATATGTTTATTCTAATAGTTTTCTCCTCATATTGGACTTGAAATTTATTTAATATGAGAACTCTGTCATATTTATTTTAGTGTCCCTCAGAATACCAGGTATATTAATATTATCATGCATTCAAAAATCTATTGAATTGAGTAACTTTCCAATGGAATCTACTTACCTGTATAAATACTCAGTTGGTAAATTAGACTTGAAATGATAGTGTTATTGAATCTTGGCTGCATCTTAAACGTTCTGTTAATTCATTTGCATTGTCTTTGTTTTAGTATTTTACAGTCCATAGCTTTCTTTTCAGCCATAATGCAAACATATTTAAAAAGTGAAAAGTGAAGTCCTTCATGAGTATTTTTTACTTTCATAAGAACTGAGTTATTAAACTTGTTAGTTGATAAAATGGAGGAAGTATCTTGGGATAAGAGCTATCTTTCTGGATGCCAATTTGATGATTCTGTCATTCTCTGCCTACAACATATTACATTTATTATAAAACCAAATTCCTCAAAATGTCACCCTGGAGGCTTTGTGAGATGACACCTGACTACATGTACTATCTCTACCTCCAATCAACCTACCTCTTTCAACAACAGTGGCTGTCTTTCTAATCCTGCAGTGTCTCAACTCTGTGACATGTGAGGACTTTTCATTCCCTGTCCTATCTGCCCTGAACACTTATCCTTTGATTAGTCCTGTAATTGACTCCATGGTCCTGTAGGTCTTGGGTGAAATATCGCCATCTGATCTAAAGTAGCTCCTCACCAGAGTTGTTTGTTGTCACATCACCTTTTTATTTATACTTTTATAAGACTTCTCCTGATGATAATCGTATTCATTGGCTATCCCCTCCAAAAAAAGTGTAAATTCCATGGGAACCTTTTCCTACCATTCTCTCTGATAGACAGAAGAACCTGAATGAATAAACAAGTAAAATGCAAAAATGTATAACATTTAATAACTTAATATAAGCAACAGATTAATTTGAAGAGGAGATGTAATTCGGAGGCCCTTTATTTTTTCTTTGTCTAAAACAAATTGCTAGATTGTCTTCCATGTTGTGAGCCAGCCAAGCTGTATTATTATCAGCAATTTAGACTCTGAGACATACGAAGTTAGGATATTTTCCAAAGCTAATAATAGGAATGAAAAAAAAGAGAGATCTTTGCACTTTTGCACTTTGTTTTTACTAAAAGAAAAAATAACTAAAATATGTTTATAAAGCTTTTGAATGTAGGTAGGTGCCTTATGATAGTATTTTTTATATTGATTTTGACAATTAGCTTGAGCAGAAGTTCATAAATTTGGAAGGTTGTTGGGAAGTTGTTACTTCCAGTGAGTAGAAAAAAAATAATTCAAACAATATATAAAAACCTTATTAAAGTAAATATTAAGAGACCATAAAAAATAACAGTAGTATTTCATTTTATATGAATTCAGTGAGCTTAACAAGTCTAAATGTTGAACTTTGAAGAATTTTTACTATGTGCATGATTCTAATAGAATCTACCCCACTTCAAAGGAAATTGGTGAAAATAATTTCGGATAAAATAAGGATATTTGTGATGTTAGTACACAGTGCTATAATGTTGACATTTCATAGACATGCTGAATGCTTCTTGTTTTTCTTTGAAAACTTCATATCATACTGTACCATTCAGTCTGTGTACATTTTAAAATCAGAATGTTTACCAATTTGCTTTTTAAAACGTGGTACAGGCTAAGGAATAGTGATAGCCTTCTTTTGCTTAATACAAACTTAGAATGCAAATTTTAGAGCTGAAAAGAATCACAGAAATCCCATACTCTATCCCATCATTATATGAAGGCTGCAACGGAGGCTAATTTAAATTGACCAGCTTAGGATCTGGAGAATAGTTACTGGCAGAGCTAAAGCCAAAATTCAAGTCTTATATATTCACTCCAAAACTCTTTGTGAGGTGTTACGCTGTCTACTTCGACTTGATGTATTATGTATGTTAGCATAACGGATTCTCTAAATAGGTCGAACAAGCCTTTATTTGGGAAGGACAGATTAATTGAGAAAGACAAAAAGGATCACAGCAGGTTCAGATGAAAAATTGATAGAAGCCACCATCTAGTAAGTCTGTATATCTCAGTGTGAGATGTACAGATGACAGCAACCAACCCTCTAAAATATTTATATGAGGTTGGGGGGGGGGGCGAGCTACAGCCTAGCAAAAGCAGAAAAGTTTATAATGGGTAATTATTATTAAGAATTCCAGGGCACGTTAGTTTTCTGTCAGTAAATTGATTTTACTCAGCATTCCTGACTGGATAATTTGTTTGTCTTGCCTGCATATGTTATTTTGTTGAATTATCATAATTATATGCGTGAAGCAGTTTTCTTTTAAAGTGTAGGGACTTTGCCTACTTCTGTTAATTTATGGTTTAATAGCAACAACAACAAAAAGAGCAAATATTTATAGGGTGCTAAATATATGCCTGCTACAAATTAGCATTATTTAACACTTTACATACTTTAATTCCTTTAAATGCTTTAGACATTTCCAAATATATTACACAATTGCCACAAAACTTATGAGTTTGGTGCTTTTATTTTCTCCATTTTGCAGGTGAGAAAACTAAGGAAGATATACTAAGTTGTAGAGCAGAATAACTCTGGAAATAATATTCTCAACCATTTTTTAAATATGTTAAATTAGGTACTGGCTGGTGTTTGTCAGTGGTTAGAGCCTCGCCTCAAGCCAAAGGTCAAGGATTAGATTTCCAGTCAAGGGCACGCACCTGGGTTGGGACTTAGCTCCCTGCCCCTGGTTGGGGCATGTGCAGGAGGCAACCAGTGGGGTGTGGCTCTCTCCCATCTGTGTTTCTCTGTCTCTCTTTCCCCCACTCTCCCTAGCCCTCTCTCTGAAAAGCAATGGAAAAAAATATCCACAGGTGAGGATAACAACAATAAATAATAATAATGCTAATACACATGTCTAGCTAGACATACAATAATAAAATGTGTAAAATTAGCTTTTGAAGAAAGAGGCTTGACACATTAGCCAAAATTAAGAGAAAAGGTTGCATTCCAAACTGATACTTTCTGCTGATATTGGCAGGATTTTTGCTGCTCTAATAGTTTCTGCTTAATGGACAAATTGCTTTAAGTACACATATACTGCCATGGCAGTAGGATAAAGATATTTAGCACTTTCTTTCTCATCTATGATGATTCCAGTGCTGCCTATTTGTACTCTAAATTTAACCTGAAAAATTATAACACTTAAGAAATTACCATAATAAACTTTAAAAAATTACTAATGCATAAAGGGGAGCAATATAGTTAGTCATTTATTAAATAAAGCACAATGGAAGCATTCACTATAATGTTGTTACAAAAACAAAGAATAATCAAAACGCATCCTATTGATATGAGAGCTCTCTAGTAAGGAGACTTTCAGTAAAGGGACTATCACATTTAGCAATAAGTACCATGCATGTATACATACATGCATACATATATAAGGATTTTAATGAATGGTCCATAGCCTCATATAACACTCCCCTTTTTTCAGAGGGTTATGCCTGGTAATGAATATTCTTTGAAAGAATCTGCCCCATGGTGTGTGGGGGGGGGGTGGGGGGGATACAAAACACAAAATGAAGATCCCCTTCTAAGATATTGAGAAGCCTCATTATTTTATGTCATATTGCTTTTCTTCACCTCTTCATCTTAATAAATTTTACCAGCCCTCCAAAAGCCAGTTTAATTATCTCATCTCTGAAGTTTTTCTTTACCTTGATTTTTCTCCTTTGACTTTTCCCAGCACTGATATCTACGCACCACACATAGCACTCAGTTATGTGGTATTTGTGCTGTTAATTATTGATTCCACTACTAGCCTGTGTGTATTAAATAATACACACCTTGCAAGCAGTGTCTCTGTCTTGGTTTTATTTAAGTCACAGCAATTACCACTGAACCATAGGTCGGAGACTCTCAGGGGCACTCTGGTCCCTTTGTCCCCTCAAAAGCAGTGCCTACTGAGTTCTGGTCCATAATAGCCACATGGGAGGCACCTGAAGTCACTAACTCCCACAGACACACCAAATCCACAGCTACACACAGCACAATTCTCTGCAAAAGAGATTCAAAAACTAGCTGAGCAACGCCTGCACGTGAGGGGAATGAGCACATACCCACTTCAAAACAGGTAGGAAACGCGGAAAGGTCTCTCCCCATAAACCTACCAGACAGCAACATAACAAGAGGAGGGCACTTTCAGCTGCCAGCCTCTTCCTGAGAAGCAAAAGATGTGGGCCCTCTACTTACCACCTCACTTTTAAGACTTCCATCTGAAGGAAGGGCACCATTTCCTCGGAGAGCCCACGGGGCTTTCGTCCATGAAACCGATAAAACTATAGCATCTGGCTCAAAGGATCTTCTGTGGCTACCTTCTCAGGGTTCAGCACAGAGGGAGAGAGGACTGAAATGCCCATCCCCCAGTCTTTCCCTATAAGCAGCCAATTGGTATATTTTGAAAGCTGCTCCCTGAGAATGTCATCCCCACGATTCTCCCTCAGCCCCTCTCCAGATAGCCAGTGTCTCCCTGGAAGGAGCTTGTCAACATGTCTAGCTAGACATACCAAGAAAAAAGAGAGAGCACTCAAACAAAATTTGAATGAAAGAGGAGACAATACAACTGATACTGCACAAATAAAGGAAATGATAAGAGACTACTATGAAAAATTATATTCCAGTAAATCAGACAACCTAAAAGAAATGAATAAATTTCTGGAAACATCAAGTTACCAAGACTGAATCATAAGGAAATAGAAAATCTAAACATAATAAAGGTCATGGATGACAAACCCACAGCTAACATTATCCTTAACGGTGAAAAACTGATCCCTGTCGGGAGAAGTGACATTTTAACAATATTGAGTCTTCTCAGCCATGGACTCATTGTGTCACTCCATTTGTGTAGATTGTCTGTAATTTCCTCCAGTAATATTTTGTAGTTTTCAATGCAGAGGTCTTGTGAATCTTTTCTTAGATTTATCCATATTATTTCATGTGTTGGATACTATTTTAAATGAATCATTTTTGAATTTCACATTCTGATTGATTGATGCTCAATCAAAATTTGAAAACACAACTGAGCTCTGGACAGTTTGTTCAGTGGTTGGAGCATCAGCCCATGGACTGAAGGGTCCTGTGTCCAAGTCGGGTCAAGGGCACATACCTGGTACCTCAGTTGCAGGTTGGATCCCTGACCCCTTCAGGGCATGAGTGGGAGGCAACCAATTGATGTGTCTCTCTCATATCAATGTTTTTCTCTATCTCTCTCTCTTTGTCACTCCCCTCCCTTCCTCTCTCTCTAAAAAACAACAGGAAAAAAAAAACCTTGGCTGAGCATTAACAAAAACAAACCAAAACACACACACACACACACACACACACAACTGTATTTTAGTAGGATAATTTTATATTCCATGACCTTGATAAACTAACTTGTTAGTTCTAGTACCTGTTTTATACATCCCATCAGATTTTCTACATAGATCATTTCATCTGCAAAAAAGGTTTACTTACTTCATTCAAAAAAAGAAAACAAAGCTAAAAGCTTTTTCTCTAAGATGAGGAACAACACAAGTAAGGGTGCCCACTCTCACCATTTTAGCCCAACATAGTACAGGTAGTCCTAATCAGAGCAAAAGTCAAGGTAAAGAAATAAAAGGTATCTAAACTGGAAAAAAAGGAAAAAATATCTCTATTTGCAAATTACATGAAATTATATATAGAAAACCCAAACAACTCCACCGAAAACAAACAAAAAACAACAACACACAAAACAAAACAAAAACACCACTGTTAGAAGGAATAAACCAACTTATTAAAGTAGCAGCTACAATATCAATATAAAAATGAGTTGCATTTATGATTAACAACAAGCTATTAGAAAGAGAAATTAAGAAAATAATCCCAATTGTATCAAAAAATTTAAATACCTAGGAATACATTTAACCAAGAAGGTGAAAAGTCTAGACTCTGAAAACTATAAAACATTGGTGAAAGAAATGGAAGAAGATACAAGTAAATGGAAAGATATTTTATGCTCATAGAGTGGAAGAATTAATAGTTAAAATGTCCATACTAATCAAAGCAATCTACATATTTAAGGCAATGCCTATCAAAATTGTAATCACATTTTATAGAAATAGAGAAGACAATAATAAAATTTGTATAAAACCACAAAAAACCTTAATAACCAAAGCAATTTTGAGAAAAACAAAGCTAAAAGTATCATGCTTCCTGATTTCAAAATATTACAAAGCTATAGTAGTCAAAACAGTATGACATTGGCATAAAAATACACACATAGATCAAAGGAACAGAATAGAGAGCCCAGAAATAACCTCACACATACATGTTCAATTTATTTATGGCAAAGGAACAAAGAATATATAATGGAGAAAGTGAAGTCTCTTCAATAAATGGTGTTGCAAAAGCCAGACAGCCA